>NC_132861.1:38576250-39905000 GCF_048164855.1 Canis lupus baileyi | reverse complement strand
AGAGAAGTCCACAGAGGCAGATAAAATAGTAGTACAAAAAGAAAAAGAAAGCAGGGCAGGTGTTGCCTGGGTCAGAAAACAGCAAATGCCTACTATACACATCCAGTCTCAAGTAGCCAAAAGTAAGAAAGGAAATGAGAGAGATTTATTGAACATACAGGATGCATATTGTTAACAGAACTATTTATGTTCTTGTGTGTGTGGCTTGTGTGTGTTTATGTATGTATACATTTACACACACACTCCTCACACTGGCCCTGAAAGTTCATTTGTGTGACGGTTATATATTAAAATAGTGTCAGAGTTTAAGCCAGTGGCAGCTTTCATCACAGGTTTCATATAAATTAATCTAAAATTCCCAGCAGTTGGCTCTAAGGCATTAATTTCTCCACTATCAGGCAGACTTGTAATTGGGTTGTGATGTATTTTTAATGATATTTATTATCTTTCAAGTGTTTCTAGAAAACTAAATGAGACATGTAATTAAATGTGATTCAGATCTTCTTGGATATTTTCTACTCCTTTACAAGCATCAGTGTTAGATGGAAAAGTGACAACTCTGATTTTTTTTACTATCATTTGCTATACAAAAGTGTGAGAATTTTGATGTGCTGCTAAGCGGTATATACGGTCAAATTTCCTTAAAAAGAAAATCAGACTGAAAAGGTCTAAATTCAGTTTGAAAGTACACCTTACATCATAGATCCTAGAAAGCTCATTTTTTGTCTTTGGTTTTCCTAATGACATTAAGAGTTAATAAGATGGACTATTCCGATTTTTCTAACTATAATGTTTGTGTTGAATATGATGACTTATCTTCCTTTATATTTGCAAAGGGCTTTATAATTTACCAGGTTTAACCTGCTTCATTTCACTGAAATAGACTAAGACATTTAAAGAGTTACTCCTGGTTGATTTCTTCTGAGATCTATGTCCATTTTTGTTACCAAGGGAACCATTTCCAAATTCAGCTTAATCTGAGCCTGCCCAGCTGTACAGCTCTTAACTTTGATTTAGCTAGTGTTTTTCCATTCTCATGAAACTGTGTACTTCAAGACAGAGAGAAGGTTAAAGGGTCAGTGTAAGATGGCTTATTCCTTACTTAATCATTTCCTTTTTGGTAAGGAAAGCTAGTCTTGTTTTCTGAAGCTCAAACATTTGAGAGGTTGTCCAGTGAAACTCCCTTTGATGAAAGGCTGAATTAAATCTGTCACACGACCACTGGCTGACAGCTGTGGCCATGGATACAGCTGTGTGGGCTCTCTCCAATTTTCTCATTTATTTTAAACACAAATAGTGTGGAAGTTGGTTCTGTTCCAATCGCACTAAGGCCAAAGGGTCCTGGATTAAGTTAAAGTCTCAAGAATCCATGTGTCGTTTGTATTTTTATTTCCTCTAAGAAATTTAATCAGTTATCTTGATAACGCTTAAATTAGTTAACAGCTGTGTTGTTTCTAATTTGTTGCGGAGATCTTGAGATTGGAATTCTTTTTAGGGTTTCTCTAAATACCCTGTGGATCTTCAGTGTTAGCTCTTTGCTTGTCTCTATGCCAAGATGTGAAGAGGATATGTAAATAATTGTCATGTCATGCCTTGATGGAGTCTACTGTATTGGTCCTGAAGTAAATATCAATTTTTATTTGTTCATTCTCCTGGATCATTAGCCAAAATGAATGGTTTTGTAAACTGAAGAAGGCACTCAGATATAAATTAATTCTGCTGTGAATATTCAAATTAGAATAAATATTCAGCTATCTGGAAAAGACAAGGCTGATTGAGAAAGACGGAGAAAGTCTCAACAAACATCACAGAGAACATGCATGTCACAGAAAGAATAGAAAAGTTCTCAAAGCCCAAAGGAACATCTTCTTCCATAAGAGTGTTTCCTGAGAAGATCAGATTTTTTGAAAAGGAGAACCAAGGGAATAGTTCAGATTGACAAACTAGAGTGACGCCAGCGGTGAATAACCAAGGCCTGGCTCCTTCATTATACTTAAAATTTAGAACACAAATATGTGCCCTCCCAAAATGAAGAATTTATGTCATGATGGTTCTCCATTCCTCATCCCATCAATCTCTTTTTCTGATTAGTTCTTAACGATCCTATTTACTCCCAGGGCTGACAGCTGAACCTGCATGAATGCAGTTTGAAAAAAAAAAGAAAGAAAGAAAGAAAAGAATGTAGCTTTGAGCTACAGAAAGAAATTCTATGTCTACAACTTCATTGTTCTCTAGGTATTTATATTTGCAAAGGCAATGGGTTTGATACTATACTAATTTTAAATGTAATCCTTTTTTTTTAATCTAAAAGTATAAATACATGAAAATTTTTTCTAGGCGGTTTCTCAAGGAAAATAAAAGGTAGAATTTCAAAGTCACCTTCATTTGCTGATATACATGATTAGGTAGATTTCATTTCTTTTTTCTTTAGGGGTAGAAAAGTCGGACTTGATTCAGGCGATTCACAGAGGAGATATTGCCCTTTGTTTTTTTTTTTTTAATTTCAGTGTTTTCTTTATGGTATTATTTCTTTTACTTACACAGAATCACTAGACATTAATGGGCTTTTTTTTTTAAAGGAAATTTAGATAATGAATATAGAAACATTTCTGGCACATGAAGATAAATGACTATAATGAGTTTAATTGGTTGGTTGGTTTGACTTGGTTTTGGTCTGTGATTTTGAGTAAAACATATGGGGTAATTTTCAGTCCTGTTCAAATAAAGGCAAATCTGTATTTGTCTGGCATTTGGTGGTTCACTTAATACCTCCCATACTTCAGCTCCTTGACCTTGTGATAACACGGCCACAAACAGGAAGTTGCCCTTTGGCTCCTTTAAATCAACCTCACTCAGCTCAACTTAAATACCTTGTCCCAGTTACATGGCTGGTAGGTAAAACACTGTAGCCCTCCAACTAGAGATTCTGACTTTTAATCATTTGCCACAATGACCAACACACAATGCTGCTTAAGTAACTTAGCA
The DNA here is from genome assembly GCF_048164855.1 of Canis lupus baileyi. Classification (NCBI taxonomy): domain Eukaryota; kingdom Metazoa; phylum Chordata; class Mammalia; order Carnivora; family Canidae; genus Canis; species Canis lupus. The sequence goes on along the minus strand of NC_132861.1, from coordinate 39,902,015 downwards.
GATGTCTGTGGTTCCCTAGAGAGCTCAAAATACTTTAGCTAATACATTGCTAATTGTTCTCTTTTTTCTGACATTAGAATCGAGGACCACATACATAATCTATAATTATTGTCCTTAGTCTTCTTCCCCCAGTGTTTTATATATCTTTTTAAATTACTTGAAGCTGTTTACATGGTTGAACTTCCATGTAAAGTCCCTGCCGTGACGTTTTTACATTTCCTCTCTGGTGGATCTTCAAAGGCTAAACAGTTTTAAAATCAAATAATTCCCCAGTGTTTCCATGGGATCATGATAGTTTTGAAAGATCAAATTTGTTTCTTCACCATGACAAAAGCAATACATGTTCATTAGAGAATATTTGGAAAATGTGAGAAGTCAGATACCAAAATCCTAAATGTCATATCCCATCCAAATATAATAACTGATACTATTTAGATTTATGTTTCTAATCTTTCTTTAAATTGTTTAGATCTTGTTCAGATTAAGTTAAAGTTTAAATTTGAATCCTGGTGTGCAATATTTATTCCTACTTTTATTTAACAACAATACATAAGCAATTTTGCTTGTTACAACCAACTTCCCAAAACTCAGTTATAATGGGTATCTATTGTTTTTTGGAATGGATGTGCTATAATTTCCTAATCACTCCTTATCCTCAGTGATTTACTATTTCCCATTTTAGCTCACCTTGTCCATCAGGCTTTACTATCCCTTAGAAATCCAAGTATTTTGGATTCAAACTTTCACGTCGTAATATGTATGTATCTAAAAGCACTGTCTCTCCTTTTGTAGCCATGATTGCCATCTTGACATCTTGATCATGGACCCTAGCCTCCTCATACTTTCCTTCAAAAAGCCAACCATATACAAAATATTGTTACTACCTTTGCTAAATAATTGAAGAGTTGCAAGAAGGAAACCATGGCAAGGACCAAACAATCATTCATTAGTGTATTTTAACCCACATCCTATTTCCAGTGTCCTTCCCAAAGCCTATTTCAGCAGTAAGCCTCTTTCCACTACACACAAGTCTAAAAAACATCAATCATTGTTTTTTAAAAACTGTTTATTTAAATTCAATTTAGTTAACCTACTGTATTATTAGTTTCAGAGGTAGAATTTAGTATTTATCAGTTGCGTATAACACCCAGTGCTCATTACATCAAGTACCCTCCTTAATGTCCATCACCCAGTTACCCCAACCCTGCCAACTTCCCCTCCAGCAGCTCTCACTTTGTTTTCTATTGTTAAGAGTCTCTTACGGTTTGCCTCCCTGTTTTTATCTCATTTTATTTTTCCTTCCTTTCCCCTATGTTCATCTGGTTTTTTTTTGTTTTTTTTTTTTAATTTTTTTTTTTAATTTTTATTTATTTATGATAGTCACAGAGACAGAGACAGAGAGAGAGAGAGAGAGAGAGGCAGAGACATAGGCAGAGGGAGAAGCAGGCTCCATGCACCAGGAGCCCGATGTGGGATTCGATCCCGGGTCTCCAGGATCACGCCCTGGGCCAAAGGCAGGTGCCAAACCGCTGCGCCACCCAGGGATCCCTGTTCATCTGTTTTGTTTCCTAAATTCCACATGTGAGTGAAATCATATGGTATTTGTCTTTCTCTGACTGACTTATTTCACTTAGCATAATATCTTCTAGTTGTATCCACGTCATCGCAAATGGCAAGATTTAATTCTTTTTGATGGCTGAGTAATACTCCTCAATATATATCTTCTTCTTTATCCATTCGGCCATCACCGGACATCTGGGATCTTTCCATAGTTTGGCTGTTGTGGACATTGCTGCTATGAACATTGAGGTGCATGTGCCCCTTTAGATAACTATGTTTGTATTCTTTGGATTGAAAACTAGTAGTGCAGTTGGTGAGTCATTGTGTAGTTCTATTTTTAACTTTTTGAGGAACCACTCTTTTTGAGCAGCAGCTCTAGTGTCTTCACTTTAGGGATATGGCCTCCACCATCCTGCCTCCCTTTCTTATCCCTCTTATATTAAGATGAATATTTTTTCTCCATCTTGTTCCAACAATAATATTGCAAAAACATCTTTTTATAAATCTTGGCTTATATGTGTAGTTCTTTGTCTAAAATAGCGTCTCAAGAAAGGAATTCCTAGGTGAAAAGATGTAAACTTATTTACTCAACAAATATTTATTGAGTGCCTCCTATTTGTTCTCTATACACATTCAATTTACAATTCAAGTGTTTTAAATTCAAGACTAGTGGAAATTTAGACTCACAGGTGTTATCTACTTAATACTTATGTAATTAGTACTATGGGCTTGGTGCTATTCTAAAAAGTATAACATACATTACCTCATTTAATCCTATAATGTAGCTGCTCCTAAGATGTCCATTTTACATATTGAAAACTAAGGAACAGAGATTCTAATGAACACGTCCAACATTCCATGGCCCATAAGTGACAGTTCCAGAACTAATACCCTGGGAATTCTGGTTCCAGAGCGCAAGACACTCTCTGTTCATCTCAACGTAGAACATCTATAATCACACTCTCCCTTTTATTTTGGGCTCCCCTAAAATAAGGCTGGGCATTCTAGGTTGTTTCCTAGTTAGATTGTACTTCTGTCCTGGGAAAAAAATCTAGGTTGATAATTTAGTCATTTAACTTTTTATTATTACATGCTTTCAAATGCTTAGATCTTTAGTGTCATTTTTTTTCACTCATTTGATTTTGAATTATAATTATGAAATTAATTCAGATCCTTTTAACAGTATATTGTGTTCTTGAATTTTGCATCTTTAGCTAAGGCATGGACAGCCTGCTCCTTCAAACCACATTAAAAGGTTCTTGAAGGCCTTGGTTATTACTAAGATGGCAGGTTTACCAACTCCACAGCTTAGATGTTGTGTTGGCATTCCCTGAGAGATTGTAGAATAAGAAGAGGAAAGAAAGCATTTATGTTTGTGACAGGAGCCCATTCTTCTGCTGTGAAGTTGAATTGGAGGAGAGCTGTGGATTTGGGGAAGTAGATCAAACAAATCTCTCAATATTTATGAGAAGAATAGGGCCTGTTACCACCGTGGTGCAACACAACTCTGCTGCATAATAACAGGTACTGGTGGGTGCCTTTTCCCATGCCTGGAGTGATTTTAGAACAGCTAATGAAATTCATTAGTCATTTGAGAGAGAGCAAGAGTAAAAAAGCACTATAAAAATCCAATCCAATTCAGGGTAATCTTGGCACATGCCTTAGCCCAGTTGGTGTATTTCCAAAAGAAAGAAGCACATTAAATTCAGGAGGGACAACCCAACTGTTCTAAAGCTATAAATCAATGCTACTCAGCTCTCATTTTCACTCAACATCTCTGCAAGGAGCAGTAGTGAGGAATTAAGGGATTTTAGTATGCTCATACACATCTGTCTCTTTGACTGAAACACCGAGTAGACAGCTCTCTTGCCCCAGAGAGAACTACTGGTTGCATGACCTGGATCCTCACCATCACAGATGCATAAATCATTCGTGCCAAGCAGCTCCAAATCCCAGGTTCTGGGTGCTACAGAATATATCATTGTTATTTTCATTTTTATTTTCTTTCGTTTTATGTTTTTAGGAATTTATTTATTTATTTATTTATTTATTTATTTATTTATTTAACAGAGAGATAGAGCCAGAGAGCACAAGTGGGGGGAATGGCAGAGGGAGAGGGAGAAGCAGGCTCCTTGCAGAGCAGGGAGCCCAATATGGGGCTCGTTCCCAGGACTCTGGGATTGTGACTGAGTGGAAGGCAGATGCTTAACCTACTGAGCCATCCAGGTGCTCTGTTATTTTCATTTTTAAACCTCATATCCACAAAATTGTGAAACACTGGACATCTTGAATGCTGCACCTTGACTAACACATTCCCTGGAAGGATAGAACTTTACTAACATATCCCCCAGAAGTCAAAAAATGAATGCATGATTTGAAGCAGCTCTGCTAGGTTTTGCAATCCCATGTCAAAATAACTTCAGTGCAACATTTAAACAGGACAGTTTAGTGTAAATTAGTAAATGCCATCCATTGATTGGCTGATATGTCCTATCTTGAAAGGAAGTAATAAAAATATACCTCCCAACAGATGTTTACAGGTTATGCTTTTTATTAGGTACATCAAGGAGAGTTGAGGATTTAATTTTTCTATGGTCATTTTAATACCCTGAGACTTGCAAGCTCTGATTTTCCTGTTGTACTAATTGAGCTGGGGCTAATTCTAGGTGGAGTGTGGGCCCCCATAAACATCTTCGAAAGGCTTCTCCTGTCCCACTTGTTTATTAGCACTCATGTTTGCAACTAAGGGAGATAAAAGAATGGTGAGAACAGAATTGCAAAAGCCCCCCCTAAAACTTCTTATGCTGTTTGCTTTTAAACCCATAAATTGCAGCACACACTAAGCCCTGCTCTCACTGTCCCGTTCATGTTGACATGCAGAAGGGAAGAAGAGAGAAGGCATACGGAGTCATATCATGGGCTGTTGGTACGTGTGTGCTGAAGGACATCAGCATACTTAAGCCAGAGAGCCAGTGAGGGAAAAAGAAGTAACCAACGAAACCTACGGTTCATTTGCTACATTTCATACAAACACAATCTTAAAAGAAGGAGGCAAAAAATTGGTTCCAAAACAAGCCACAGGGATCCCTGGGTGGCGCAGCGGTTTGGCGTTTGGCCCAGGGCGCAATCCTGGAGACCCGGGATCGAATCCCACATCGGGCTCCCGGCATGGAGCCTGCTTCTCCCTCTGCCTATGTCTCTGCCTCTCTCTCTCTCTCTGTATGTGTGACTATCATAAATAAATAAAAATTAAAAAAAAAAAAAACAAGCCACATATTTCAGACTTGAAGGCCTGTGGGAGCAGCTGGTCACACAACGTGTGACATTGCAGGGTAAGAGATCAGAGACACAGAACACCAAGATCTGTAGCTGAGCTCGGGAGTTGAGTTGCCACTATGTGAAGACGTTCAAAGCCAACTAAAAATAAACTAAAATAAAGCCAAATCTAACATCTGGATTCTGCATTTGCCTCTTGATCTATCAATTTGTGGTCCTTGAGATTAATCTTGGCCTGGGAAAATAGAGAATTGGAACTTAAAATAAGTCTATGTAGAATAATCATGTCAAAAGGTAGGCATACTAGGACTTTTTTTTTTTTTTTTTAATTACCCAAATCATGCCATAGGATTTCTGTGTCTTCTGCTGCAAAATAGTGAACAATTTTACATGGCCCTTTCACTAAAGAGTTTGTATTGGACAACTAAACATCTTGTCTGAGAATATTATATGGAGTCCTGTGTTTTTATTTGCGAAATCTGGCAGTCTTACTTGAATGGCTCCTCCAGAGAGAGTATTCATCTTACATTGTCTTTAGTTTACTTAAGCATTTGTAAAATGGGTTTCTTTTGTTTCATTTTAATTCAGAAAGTACATGGAAAACCTTGTTCGAGGACTACTGTGTCACATCTTGTTTTTGGTTTTGTTTATATTTGGAAAAAAAAACATTGACAGCTACTTTGAGGAGCCAGTTAGCAATTATTAAAATGTTGGTGGAAGTTTCTGGGGCCTCACCAGCAGAAACCTTCCAAAGAAGGCCTTAGAAATCAAAACTAAACCTCAGTGCTTTGCAGACTGGGGAGGGGTGAGGTCGGCAGGAAATTGTTGATGTCATTGATGTGCTAGAGAAAAAAACGTTTTTTCCATTTATGAGATTCCCCTTGGCATCCAAATTTCATGACCACTCCAGCTTCTGAGAGCCCCAGTATCATCCAAAAGATCATCCCTTTTCATTTAAGTTGCACAGATATTTCACCAAAGGGCTAGGGAACTCAAGACTGTGTCCTTGGTTTTCAGGTTTATAATATTTTATTCTTTACCTGGGGACCCATTTTTCTCCCGTGTTTGGAGTAGGCACATCAACCCTGTAATGAGACAAGAGACAATCACACCTTTCCCCACTGGTGTTCATCATTTGGTGCTATACTCAATTTCTTTGAGGAAATTGGCCAAAAAAATTGCCTTTTTTCTTGGCTTCAGGATTTTGAAGCCGTGTGATTATCTGGCTAATTTTTCAGACTGTTCTCCATTTTCACCAAACTGTGTCCATAATAGTTGTGCTGTTCACTCCTCTTAGAAAATTACCCAGCTTCTCTCTGTTGTGGCAAAGAGGCTCAGAGCCAAGCAATTAATCCTGACACAGGATCCATGCTTCAGTGACAATGAAGACAGCTCGTGATACTTTGCTTGCTAATAGGGAGCCAACATTTTAAAATAGATCCAAGTAGACCTCACAAGGAAGGATCTAATTCAGCAAAACTGATGAAGTTCATAATACTCTAGTGAGCAAGCAGAGGACCTTTCTTCAAATTGACAGAGATAAAGTTTACATAATTCACTGGATGTGTTTGGCCAAATACCGTGGGCGTGGGGAGCTCAGTGAGACAGCTTGAATTACTGAGCAAGATGTCAAATGTTTCAGGATCTTCTCATATTATTTCAGATCTGAAAATAATAGTTATGTGGCTTTGCCCTAAATGCCTGGAGTCTCTGTGACTCCATTGGAAGGACTGCATAATGTCAAAGCCTTGGTAATACTAAGGAATGAAACCCAACCAGGCGTCGAGAAGAAGCAAGATTATGTGTGTCAGTGGTTAATATCATATTTTCTTTTTTTGCAGCAGGAAAAACCCAGGCTCCTCGAGCCTTTGGATTATGAAACTGTCATTGAAGAACTTGAAAAGACCTATCGGAATGATCCCCTCCGAGATCTTCTGTTCTTCCCCAGTGACGACTTTTCAGTAAGTGTTAACCTTATTATTAAACAGTTGATAGAAGATCCTTCCAAACTGGGTAGCTGTCTCGCCTTATAGATTCAAGTTGCACAGAACTCTTTCCTGTGATCATCCTACGTCACAGTGACAGAAGTGGGAAGCCACATCCGCCAATAGAGAATGGCCTAGGTCCTCTTACAGCTGAAAGGTTAGAGATTCAGTACCACAGTGGCCTTCTCAGACAGGAGATACACAGGGTGCTGGCTGGTTCCACATGGTTTCTAACTGCTGCCTTCCCTAACCCTGACAGAGCATTTCTTTCCTCACCCATTTCTCACTGAAACCTACTAATGGCAGAGGTGCGGGATCTCTTGGCACAGAATATGCCATTCTTAAAAATCACCCTTAATCTTGGCTGTCCCTTTATAAGGAGATGTTGAAGCTGTGGGCAAAGAAAGGTAGACAAGCACATCTTCCTGGGAGGATTTATGATCTGAGGACAGTGCTCATTGGCTGTGCATGGAATGCTCCCGAAAGTGGTAGAGAGAATGAATAAAAAAGGTAATTCACTGCAGCATTGGAAACAAGCACAGTCGAATTACGGCTGATGAGCACCCCTGTGTCTCCAGCATTTTCCATTTGTGGTCATCTTAAGCATTTCTAGGTTGTTAGTAAATATCTATATAAACAGAGATCTCAAAGGGCAGGTTGTAGTCTTTTCTAAAAGAAAGTTAGTCTCAGACATCACAAATGAATATCCGAAAGCTGATGAAAAGACAACACTAGAGTAACTTTTTGAAGTAGCTACTGGCCGTGAAAACTGTTGAGTTGCTGGGGCCCCCTGCACACACTTCCTCAAAGAGCCTCACACCTCCGTGCCCTTTTACCTTGGGGGCAGATCTGGCTTCTGGTTTCTAAAGGTTAATTATTTTCACCTTCCTCCACGGATTTTTAAAAAAGAAGGTCTACGGAAGTTAACCATTTTCTGTTCCAAGTATACATAGAGAAGGATGGAAGAACAGAGGGAGAGAGATTCGTGGGAAGGAACGAAGAAATTCTTCTGATTTGTTTTGCAGATTTTTAGATGACTCCTACTTTGCTGTTTGACACACTTTAAGAGAGGCTTATATCGTGCAGACATGTCATTTCCGTGGTTGGACCACCGGGGCTTGAGCCGCAAATACAAAGTTGAGCCACATTTTATTTTTTTTATTTCCACACCCTCGCTTTCTTTCAGACTGAAGGCAAACCTTTACAGACAGACTCTTTCTGTCAACCAATACAAAAATCCTTGAGACTCGTAGACCTTCACTTCTACTGTGCCATCCAGAAGTATGACAAAACTCCTCCAAAGTCCCCCAACTCAGGAAGAGAGCAGAGGCATGCAGATGATATGTGACAATCTCACTGAATTTGAATTCATTTTTTGGCATCTTTCCACAACGATTTAAGTTAAAGATTGTCTGATTGCTCTAGGACCTTTGCCATCCTTAATGGTGTAAACAGAGCACATATTGGCATGCATACTTCCTTATTTTCCAGAAGTGAACATTCCAGCAAATACACTGAATTCTTCCCTTTTGTGCTTGTTTAAACTCCTTCTGTGGCTACCCCCCCCCCCCCATGGCCTTCAAAATGAAGGAAAAACACCTTGCCATTGCTCAAGGCTCTCTCCAAAATCTAGTCTTTGGTCCATCTCAAGATCATTATCTTCCTCCCCCACCCAAACCCTACTGCTGTCATCACAGGCCTCTTCATTCTCAAAGGGTAAAATACCAGCACAGTCCTAAACATGACATTCTCTCCTCCCTCAGATCATTTCCTTCCTTTTCATTCAACGAATATATAAAGTGTAATACCGAATGTTAGGCCTTAGTCTCAGAATGGGGAAGCAGCGGTGATTACACAGAAGTTGCCTGGGTTTAGTGGACCTTACCTTTCAGTCAGATGAATCAAGCAAATAAGGAAACAAATTAACTAGCTAGATCTTGGGATAAAGACCAGTTCTGTGAAGAAAATGAAACAGGGCCTGGTCATAGAAAAGAGGTGACATCTGACCTGAGTTCAGAATTCCCAGGGAAGACCAACCATGCTAGAACCTAAGGAAGGGGGATCCCTGGGTGGCGCAGCGGTTTAGCGCCTGCCTTTGGCCCAGGGCGTGATCCTGGAGACCCGGGATCGAATCCCATGTCGGGCTCCCGGTGCATGGAGCCTGCTTCTCCCTCTGCCTGTGTCTCTGCCTCTCTCTCTCTCTGTGTGTGACTATCATAAATAAATAAAAATTAAAAAAAAAAATTTAAAAAAAAAAAAAAAAAAAAAAAAAAAAAAAAGAACCTAAGGAAGGAAGGAGTGTCTTAGGCTGAAGGAAGCTGCCACAAAGGCCCCAGACAGCTCTGACAGAGAGAGTGGTCAGAGACAAGGTCTGGCAAGGACAAGATAAGACACTTGCATCTTATTACACATGCAGGTGGCAAGTGGCTAGTCACTGGACCGCTTCAAGAATGAGAAAAACTGACTTGGTGTATGTTATTGAAAGCTCATCTGACCTCTGCATGGAGAACATAAAACAGGATGTGGAGGGAGCTAGGACACTAGCCGGAAGAATAGCTCCCAATCAGCAGGTGCTCAAGAGAGATTGGATGCCACCTAGGCCCTATTATCAGAAAATGTCCTGTCATACAGACAGCTAAATTGTCATTTGTATCCAGCATCTGACAAACAAAAGGGAGTTTTCAATATTATTACCATATGAAGTTGTCAGTTTTTGAACAACGTTCAGATAGATTGTTTCCCCTCTTTTCTACTCTACAGGGCAAGGGTTGACAAGCCATGACCCATGGGTGACCTGCTGCCTATTTTTGTCTGTCCCATGAACAAGAAATGATTTTTATGATGTTGGGTTTTTTTTTAAACTACCTTGTTTTATTTTCTACACAGAACGGGGTAAATCATTGAAGAAAAAAGATTTTGTAACTAAAAATTACATGAAATCAGATTTCAATATCAATCAATGAAGTTTTATTTGAACACAGTGATGCCCCCTTCTTTTATCTATTGTCAGTGGCTGCTTTCATGACACACTGTAGGACTGCAGCAGAGATAGAGGGCCCTAAACGATTTACTACCCTACCCTTTACAGAAAAAGTTGGAGCAGCCCTGCCATAATGAATGAAACTGGGTTGTTGTTTTTTGTTTTTTTTTTGTCATCTCCTTCTACATGGAGTAAAGACCCTTCCTTAAATGCCCTCTGCCACAGCCTTCTACATCCACAGCCCATGTTACACGTCAAAGGTGTTGCCCACCAACAGGAAGCCCCCTGCCCCCCTGGCTAGAGTATCATTTCCCAGGCTCATCTTTGAGTAATGAGTAAGGGTTCTCTGGGATGTGTGTGGACAGTCTCTGCTCTCTCAGTAGGATATAGTGATAGAGTGACCACTCCCATCCCCAGGGCATCACAGAATTGGAGATAGAGGACCAACTCTAAACCTCCCGCCCTCCCTCCAAATGTCCCAAGCCCATTTGTATCCTTATGGATGGAAGACTCCAGCTCACTTCCATATTTCCATGTTACCAAGCACCCCCACTTGTGGCAGACATGATTCATTACTTGGTTTGTTTAATCAATATTTATTCAGCACCCACGAGGGGCTGAATATAGAACAGTACTTCCCAGACAAGTGAGGCTGACAAGAAAAGCAAAAGCCCTGTATTTAAGGAGTGTGTGCCCTAATATGGATGAAAATTAAAGCTGATTAAGAATCCTGGCTTCTTCTAGCTAAGAAATATCAAGAAACAGGAATTTCAGTTGCTATTTGATACAACTTAGAGATCATTTTTTACCGAGACAAGACTCCTACAGAGCTTCTTCTCCCTATTCACCCTGCTGACCCAGACCATCCCAGCCTTTTTTGCCTACATCCTCAAAAGTAGCTTTTAACCAGTCTTCCTGCTTCCTCCTTTGCCCTAATTTAAAGGAAGCTGTAGAAATACAGATCAGATCATGAATGCCACAACTCTAGCTTAAACTTTCCAGTGGTTTCCCATTGCCTTCAGAGTCAAAACCAGCTTCTCACCATTGTCCCCATCACCTGGTGCCTGATGACCTCTGAGCCTTTATCTCCTCACCCTGTTTCCGTGGCCACTGCATGGATGCCTAGCACTCTCCCTGTTCCCTGAACTTGCCAAGCTTGTCCCCTCTGTAAGGGCCAGTCCGCTCTCTTGCACAACTGGTCCGCCTTTCATTCACAATTCAGTTCATGTGCCATCACTCTGAAGAAACATCCATGATTCCACCCATACCGTGTTCCTCTATGACACCACCCTGCTTGCTTCTCTTTATAGCACGATCATTATCTAGAAAGATCTCAGTTTGCTTTTTCTTTCCTCTGTCACTTGTTCCTCACCATTAGGGTGTACCCTCTAGCAGGACAGGGATGTCTTCTCTTTTGATCATCAGGAGACCCCCAGCAGCTAGAGTGGCACTTGGCACAAAGCAGGTGGAAAATGAATCTTTATTTCATGAATTATCCTTCAGAAACAGGTAAGTTATTATTTTAGAACATAACTTGAATCCTTTGTGGTCCTTTAGGAACCAAAGGCCATTCCGAAATGAAATTTGAGTATAAAGAGGATGAAGTAATTTGTTTTGCCGGATGATGAGAAATGTGATTATTAATATACTTTCCTCTTCAACACAATGCAACATGTCACCTTTAGATAACAGCATTAAAATCAGAATCCCCTTCTCCAGGAGCTTGTTCTGCTGGTACAGTGCCTGCCACATAGTTGCTATCACCAAGAGCTCATTTCCTCTCTGTAACCCTTCAGGAGTGTGTGCCCTAATATGGATGTTACTTGGCATGGGAGAAATCAGTCTGTATCTCTATTTCAAGTGCACAATGCAATGTCAGGCTCATGGGCTTTCAGTGAAGATCCCAGAACGTTGAATTAAAACCATCTTCTTCCCGGTTAAGGGGCTGAGGTAGATGCATCTTGCTTTGTCTTGGCACATGAAGTGCGTGGGTTCAGGGAGCAGGCAGTGTGATCTTTGGGACTACTTGCATCATAATGAATCAGTAAGAATAAGCAGTCTAGAAGCATTTTGTAACTCATTCATTTCAAAAACATGCGCCTCTTCACTCATTGTATTTACCACTCTTGCTTTTCTCATCTTTCTTTTTGAAGCAGTTAGTAATAGAAACTTAAGACCAAAAAGCAAGGAACTTAGTCACCAAATTGTGGCTTTGTAAAATAGGCAAGGAGAGTAAGGAAGGAAAACCAAAACTAAGGAATGGTTTCAAGGACACAGTGAATCATATTGAGTGATTCAGTTTGAGGAGAGACTGATAAAAAGAAAAATAGCAGAACGAAAAATGAAAAAACCAGCAATGAGTTTCTCTCTGAATAATAGATACAGAAAGCCTGAAGTGCAATCACCTCTGGACATCCAAATCTTAAACAAGAAAGTTCAGAAGTCTGAAAGCTAGCACACTGTGGAAGGTCATCGGATCACACCTGCATTTCAAGACTGCCCACCCCAGTAAAACTGCTCCATTTCAGTTCGGCTTCATGGCCCACCTTCTGTGAGGTTAGCTGCGTCTATCAAGGGCACCAGTATGAACAAGAAGCAGTGCTTACACTTGAAAGATTATGCTTTTGACATCAGACAGTACCAGTTTCAGAGTCAAAAATCTATGTTGAGGATGGGAAGTCGCCTGCCAGAAGAGTTACATGATCTTCTCAAATCCCCTCTTCATCTCAGTAGTTCAGAATTAGTGTCTCAGGGTTCCCCTGTGCATCCTGCAGTTTTCATTGGCCTACCATGATGACTGAGTGAATCATGAATTCTTAACATACCAATGGCTTGTTCTTTCCACAGTATGTTTTTAGCTATAAAAAGCAACTGGTATATGGGGACTTCCAGACTCAACCACATGGATCATTTTGATGAGAGGAGGCAGAAAGGCCTTAACACCTTTTAAATTGAAAAGCAGAAAGGCCCTGAGTCATTTGTGGTCTTTTTTTTTTCTCTTCTTCTTCTTCTTCTTGCTTTACTGAGACACAGCTTAACATTTTTATAGGACTCTCAACCTCCTTTTAGTCCTTGGCTTCTGAGCCTGAAAAGTAGGCTTTAAATGACTCACAGTATTCATGCAAGATCATTGTAATTGCAATTTAAAAGCTAAGTGATAATCTTTGTCAAACTAGGTTATTTCTAAGTACTAATATTCCTCTCACTTAAAAGCTAATGAGACTGAGGTTTACAAAGGCCCTTGTTCCAGGATGTAGAGTACCTGTAAGGGCAGAAATCAAACACGAGCACTTTGACGTGCTATTAGCATTTCTGTCTACACAGCATGCTTTTGGCCAGCTGCTTCTTAGAAAGACAAGGTGCACACTTAGGGGAACTATTAACTCCCTGAATCCCACAGTGAGTGCCATCAGAAAATTGATATGGCAGTGAGGAATCCTAGAGTGCTTATTTCAGTTGAGTATGTATAAGTGGGAACTCTGGGCTGGATCGATTTAGGAATATATACACATAAAGTGCACATAAAGGCTTGTACATGAATATTCAAAGCAGCGTTATTCATAAGAGCCCAAATTGGAAACAGTGTAAATGTCTGTCAACAGATGAATGAATAAATAGTGTCGTCTTTTCTCACCATGGAATATTATTCAGCCATTAAAAATGATTGAAATACTGATTCATACTACAACATGGACAAAACTTAAGACCACTATGCTAAGTGCAAGAAGCCAGTCACAGAAGACCATGTATAGAATGATTCCAGCTGAAATCATAGACAAATCCATAGAAAGTTAGTAGTTTCCAAGGCCTCAGAAGGAAGAAGAACGGGAAGTAACTACTAGTAAATATGGAGTTTCTTTTGGGCGTGATGAAAATATTCTAAAGTTAAATAATGGTGATGGTTGCATTACCTGTGAATATATAAAATCACTGAATTCTACACTTTAAAAGGGTGAACTTTATGGCATGTCAATCGTGCCTAAATAGCATTGTTATATTTTTAAGAAAAGATTTTTCTATGCATTAAGAGAAGTATAGGTGGTCAGAGATAGGGTGCAAAAATATTTTAATACATGTCTGTATTCAAGCACTTCATTCTTTAAAAGAAATAAACAACTATACTAAAGAAATAATAAATACCATGGGAAAACATTTCATTTATTGTTATTTTTTATTTCCAAAGCAGATTTAAGTGGCTTGTTTATATACCACAAAAATATATATATGCTGAATTATTCATTAGCAAAGCTTTGAATCTAAAATATTCTAGAGTGAAGCTGCAGACTTTATGTATGATACAGACAGTAAATTTTATAGTTCAGAGAAAAGAAAATATGTGTTGGATGAATTAGAGAAGACTTTCAGAAGAAGCTGGCACCTCTACTAAGCCTGAGGTTAGGGAAAAGTAAGGAAAATAAAGGACTTTCTGAGAGGAGGAGGAGTCTGGATGAGGCTTGTGCAGGAATGAGTCCAGTATGGAAGAAGGAATGTGAGCAGCCATATGGAAAGATGCATGGTGGGTTGGCTGTAAGTGGGTTGGCTCATGTCTTGGGCCCTTGCTCGTCACGGGGCCATGTCTGCAGGCCTCACACCAAGCAGGCTTCTTTTCTGTGCCTTCCTGGAAAGTGAGCTCAGACCACAACCTCTTGAGTATTTGCCAAGAGAAGGTCCTGGTGCAATAAGTATATTGTTGGAGCACTGTACTCTATGAATGTTCACATTTTTCCATATGGAAAATGTATTGTCCTTACCTCCATAGAGGAAGTAAGACACATTTTGGAGCCTGGAAAATGAATCAAAAAAAAAAAAAAAAAAGAGAAGACAAAGAAAAGAAAGAAAAAGAAAGAAGAAGAAAGAAAGAAAGAATGAAAGAAAGAAAGAAAGAAGAAAGAAAGAAAGAAAGAAAGAAAGAAAGAAAGAAAGAAAATGAAATGAAATGACTTGCTCAATGGTTTGCCAATCCAAGAGTAAGAAATCTTGAACCAAGTCCCCAAACTTCCCTATTATAGTCTTATTTTATTTTTTTAATTTATTTACTTGAGAGAGAAAGACAGAGCAGGATGGGAGGGCAGAGGGAGACAGAGTCTTAAGCAGACTCTGTGCTAAGCATGGAGCCCAACATGCCATACAGGGCTGACCTCACAATCTGAGCCAAAACCAAGAGTTGGACGATTAACCAACCACCCCACCCAGGGGCCCCCCTACTTAGATTCTTAAATACTGTGATAGCTAAGTCTCAATACTTGACTTGGCTGGATGATGACAACTGTCCGGTTATGGGCAACTGCTCACTTATTGTGCATTTCCCAAACACTTTAACTTCAGCAAAACAAGAAAGACCTTCCCTTAAACACAGTGCATAACTCAATGGAAATAAAAGGTACAGCATAGAGAATATAATCAATGGTATTGTAACAGTGCAGTATGGTGACAAATGGTAGTTATGGCGAACATAGCATAACGTATAGAGTTGTCAAGTTATTATGTTGTACACCTGAAACTAATGTAACATTGTACATCAACTATATTCAAATTTAAAACAATAATAAATGAATGAATGAATGAATGAATGAATGGAGAGGGAATCATTGAGAAGGTGAGCACAATGAAAGTATGAAAGTGATATTTTCACATAGTTTTAAAAAAACTAAATCAATACTCTTCTGAATGCGATATAAAGTGTTTTTAAGCAGCTAATGTAGTGTAAGTGTCTGCTCTACTAGAATATAGGCCATATCCTGTTTTAATCTGAGAACTTTAGGTGAAGATCACTTTTAAACACATGCTTAGATTAGAATTGACCATGAGATGTTTGTAAATAGTCAACTATAAAGCTTGTTGAATTCTCAAGCTTCAGACTGATTTCTATAAACAGCATCATTTTTGTTCTCCTTTTTAAGCAGCTGGGATCTGCAGTACTGTCAGAGGAGGCTTTTGCTCAGCCCCGGGGAAGGAAAAGCAGACTTTTTAAAAGACTTTGACCAGTGGACTTTGGCCAATTGAGAAATGGCCCTGATGTGCTTGGAATGAAGTCTTTCTGTGGTCACTTTAGCCAGCAGAATGGTGGCTGTGACAAAGCCACACAGACTACCCACTAAAGTGTGGAAGGAACCAGAAAGCGACAGGGCAGTAGTTGAAGAAGTCTGAATATCATGGACTTGAAATTGCAAACACAGGCCTTGCATGCCTTATTTCATAAATAAAATGACAGTTTTTATTTCCAAATGCCTAATCTCAGGACAGTAAGCCCCTTATAAAATTCTACCACCAAAAGAGGCGCTAGGCTGAGTTCCAGTGCTGTCTCGGATCTGTTTCATGCAATCGAGCTCTACTAATTGTCAACCAGAAGGTTTGTAAAAAGAGAAACAGGAAGTCTGTTGTGGCCAAGGCAATTTGTAGTGGTCTGAAAGCATCTAATTCTCAGAAAAGAAGTTCTTTGTAACCATATTAATACCCTTAACAAATATGACTGCATACTTCTCTTCTTATTTGATCAATTTATCTTTGCTTCAATGGAGACACATTCAAGAAATAAAACATAAGTAGAAGTGTCACAGTTCTTAAAGTCGAAACTTTATGGAGGCTTACTTTTTCAGCCAAATTCTCCAGTATCATAACAAAATATAACTGAGATCAATAGCATGTCATAAGCATTTATTATACATGTATCCCTTTTCTTGTACTTTGTGTATTCTGTGCAAATGTGAAATAACTCCATGCAACTTGTAATGTTACATTTTAGACTTATCACATGGCTACATGAGAGTGATTCAGACTCAGTTATCTTATTAAGAATCAACATTATTTCATAACTAGAAGTCATCAGGAATCACTGATATCCATTATACGCATAGTTATACACATGATTTATTTCTATAACCCCAACCTGAATGAATTTCCAATCTCACACATTACCTATGTATTATGTATTTGGGGAATCTAACTTTATTTACTATATGACATCATGGATCAAGTGGCTATGTGATCATTATTACTGGAAACCTGAGTCCATATACCAGAAACTCACCATTAAGGAAAAAAAAAAAATTCTTAAACCAGCTCAGTATTCACCTGTTTGTATTATACCACAGAACAGTGATCTTAGTGGAGCACTAGGTATAGCTACAAAGGAGTTTACATTTGAGTCATGTTACTCTACTCTCCAGTAGACAGAGTATTTTAGAGTAACTATTATTTTTTAAAGGCAAGGAACTAATAAGAGACTACACAGGATAATGAGAAAGAGAAATAATATTTTTATATAAAAATGTATTATAAAATAATGACTGAGGGGATCCCTGGGTGGCTCAGCGGTTTGGCGCCTGCCTTTGGCCCAGGGTGCGATCCTGGAGTCCCTGGATCGAGTCCCATGTCGGGCTCCCAGCATGGAGCCTACTTCTCCCTCCTCCTGTGTCTCTGCCTCTCTCTCTCTCTCTCTGTGTCTATCATAAATAAATCTTAAAAAATAAAATAAAATAAAATAAAATAAAATAAAATAAAATAAAATAAAATAAAATAATAAAATAATGGCTGAACTATATAAAATTGTTTTAGAGAGAAAAATCCCTAGTCTTACCAGTAGATTATAATATGTAATGTTCTCTGGAAACACCAAGCAGGTGACACTGTGTATCTGAGAATTGTCTATCCAAAGAGGAAACAAGTTCTCTCCAGATAATTGAAATCTAGCAATAATCTTTTACTTCAAACTTTCAATAGAGCTTATGTTCATCTTCTAACAGTGTACAACATAAAAGAAGCAACTTGAAAGAGGCAACTCAAAAGGAATCAAAAATGTAAAATCTAAATAATAAGTCCTAAATTGGCCCTGTCTTTTTCACTTTCACTTCAAATTTATTTTAGGATTACAACAAAAGATACAATAGAAATAAGCTAGTGAAAATATACAGATTCCCCAAGTTTTGTTTTCTGCAGTGAAATGAAATAGCCTCAAATGATAGTTTTACTGATAAACCATAATTGTAATGATGCTAGCTGTGGCAAGCTAACGGAGGGTTGGCTCTCCTGTTCTAGAGATTGAAGGTTTCTGTCTTCTTTTATTGTAAGATACTAAGATCTAAGGAACTTTTCTATTGTGTTTTTGGTATAATGGTCTGTTCAGTGCTTCTAAGTTGGAGAACTTAGTTTCTTTTCATTGTTCTTCCCAGACAGCCACGGTGTCTTGGGATATTCGAACATTGTACTCAACGGTACCGGAAGATGCAGAACACAAAGCGGAAAATTTACTGGTGAAAGAGGTAAATGTGTGCTTCCAATCCTTTACTTTATAAAACTTTGTTTTCCCCTAGCAGTGCTCAATACAACTTCCTATTACTATTGTCTTCCTCTACTTTTCAGTAGAGAATTCCAGATGCTATGATTGATTGATGTCTTTCAGCTGGCGTCACCTGTAGATTCTTTGCATTTTCCTGTTAATCATTTTTCATTATCTGGTGACTATTCAAGTTTTGGACTTTTTTTCTTTTGTTTTTTACTTCACTTAAAATCTTCACCTCGAGGAATATTTCTGTATACCTAAAGGGAAGATTTAATTTTATTTAATTTTATTTTAGATGGAGTTGTTGGAGAGGCCATAGGATGTGAGAATTTTGGATAACAGAGTGTCTATTTTAAGAGATACATTTTTTTTTCAAAAACTAACTTTGAAAATAATTCATGGTAAAACCCTGTGGCTATGATAAAAATCTGTTGGTATAGCAGTGCTTACATTCAGATGGTGTAAGAGAAGCCAACAAAACTGATGCTTCTTCTAATCAGACTATAGGATGCTTTAGGGCAGCTACTTAGACGATATTTGTTGAATGAATAAATGAAGCTAGTCCTTCCTTTACAGAAAATGGAATGAGAAAATTTAGCACCTATCAAACAGAATCCTGAGAGAAAATGGCATATCACAGTTAAGATTTAATCAAAGCTACATACCATAGCAAAGCTCTTTCTCAGCTCTTAACATATGTGCATGAATATGAGCTAGCTTTATTAGCATATGTATTAATATCAGCCTGTATTAATCATATATACTTTATGTTATACTATTCAGTCCAAATCTTTTGCCATAAATTTACGAGTTGTTTCTTCCAATTCCATATTCGTTTCCCAAAATTCACCTTAAATTTCACTACCGTCTAAGGAGTTAAAGAAAGGAAAAAGTACAGGTTCAAAAGTACAGATATCCCAATGTTATCTGAGTATACTATTTTCATATTCACTGATAAAAATATTAAATGTGACGTCAGTACCATAAAATTTTGTTTACAGTCACCTTAGAGGAAGTTTTAATATCTGGTCAGGCATCACAGTTTTAAAAAGAGCTGGCAAATCATTTTTTACGGAAGAAAATCAGAATTGCTGAGATAAGGTCTGCAAAAGTTTTTCAGTAAATACATAAATAGGTGTTAACTTAGGATCTGAAACATTTATGATATTGAATTCCTAACTGGGTATACTGAACCAGTTCTTCCTGAGTGTTCTTCCTTAAAATATTGCTCTTTTATATAAAGATCATTCACTTGTTAAATCTATGTCCAGGTACTTTATAGTTCTGTTGCAAATGTGAGAAATTTTTAAAACAAACTCCCTTTCTTACTGTTTATTGCTGATATTTTTGAAGAGCTACTGATTTTTGAATAGGTATAACTAGAGCTCACTAAACTTCCTTATCCTAATAGTTCTTTTGTAATGTTAATTTTTGTTTTCATTTTTATCCTATTTTTTTGCAGATAAAAAGACACCATTTATGATTATTTGATTTTTAAGTATGTAGTCATATCATCTGCAACCAATTAAAATTTTATTTTTTCTTTCTTTGTTTTATTATCTGGTATCTTTGAAACAATGTTGAGTAATAATGCTCATATTGGACATCCTGTCTTAATTTTGATTTTAGGAGCAGCCCTTTAGCTTCTTTGATGCTTTATGAAATTTGGTGTTAATGACACTGGCATAAAAGATATGTCTAGGAAGGGTTTTCTTCGTCTCTTTAAGTACTTCTAAAGATTTGGCTACCCTATAGTATGAAATCCATATGCAGTCTATCGATAAAATAGCTTTATCATTTGAATTTAGCTCTGTAATAAAATTAAGGTTTCTGTCCTAAGGACCCATATTTGTATTTCTGGTGTAACTTTCTTGTTCAAATTGTATTACTGCTTTTAATATTCTACTCCATTCAAATCGCTAATATTTTATTTCATACTTTCGCATTTATATTCATGAGTGAAATTGGCTCTAGTTTTCTTTCCTCTCTTTGGTATTAGACAAATGCTAGCTTTAAAAATTTGTGACACTCTCCAAATTTTTCTATCTTCTGGAAGATACAAATAAATCACTGAAATGAAACAATATCTAGAAACATATCCAACTAAATATGGTTTCTTAATAAATGACAAACATGGAACTTCAAATTCTCAAATATCTCACAAGAGAAAGTAATTTCATGAATACCATTAGGTTATTCATTCTGGATGGAAATAAAGTTAGGCTTCTATCTCACATTAATACAAAAATGAATTCCAGGTCAAAAAAACAATTTAAATTTTAAAAACAAAAATATTAAAACCATAGGAAAACATTTTTATTTAGAAGTTTAGGGGATATGGACAGGTTTAAGCAAATAAAAATATTTAATTTTTACATGATGAATGATGCCATAAATAAAGCCAAAACAAAATCTTTAATCAGAGCAATTATTTGCAACTCATACCTTTTTGCCACACATGCACATATTCCTAACTTTCAAAACCCTACGAATTAATAATAAGATAAATAACCGAAGAAAATATGAGCAAAAGGCAGGAGCAGACAGTTCAAAAGAGTAAGTGCTTTTCGCCACGGGACACAGAAAGTTGCCAAGATTCACTTATAGTCATGAAAATATAAAGTAAAACAAAAATTATGTGTGATACTTGTATGAAGAAAAATTTTTAGGTGAATATTATTTAGTGTCAGCAGGGATATAGGAAATAAACATTATCACACAGTGTTTATAATATCTGCATGTCTGTAACTTTTTGAGATGTAATTCTAATGTATCTATTGAGTAGTATATATAAAAAGTAGTATATATGAAAAAAACACTAGAGCATAAAAATATAATTACAACCATGATTATTGATGCACTGGACAATTTGCGACATCACTTGATAAGAGTGTAAAGTAGCTACACTTTACACTTAGAATAAATTTTGGCACATTTATACTTTATAATAATACATAACCAGTAGGGGTACCTGAGTGGCTCAGTTGGTTAAGCGTCTGCTTTTGGCTGAGGTCATGATCTCAGGGTCCTAAGATTAAGCCCCTGTGGGGCTTCGTGCTCACTGGGGAGTCTGCTTCTCCCTCTCCCTCTACCTCCTGCCCCCATACCCTACTTGTGCTCTCACTCCCTCTCTCAGTCTCTCTTTCAAATAAATAAATAAAATATTTAAAAATATATGTGTATATAACCAATAAAAACTACATATGCATAAATGTATTAGCTTGGATGCCCACGATACAATTGCCAAGAAAGACATGTAAGTTGCATAATATATAATATGTTATCTAGAAGGTATAAAACCCATAAGTATATACATAAATATGGCTTATTTATATAAGCCTAGAAAAGTATTAAAAATGTATAATAAACTTATAACATTGGTGATGTCACAAATGTGGGATTGTAAAGGGAAAGGAGAGATGTTTGGTATTCTTGTGTTATAAATGTATCTAAAATGTAATTTAATTAAAAATGTTTTGGAAAAAAATAAAATATATCTTAAAATGATGCCAGAATTGGAAGCAACCCAAGTCTTTCTCCTAAAATTGTCTCCAAAAGTTAAAGTCCAACTTTATTCTTTGAGCCATTAGTTAGTTGCCTTAAAGACTACATCAGATTCTTTTTCTATTATTATTATTTTACTTTGATAACAAAAATATCTTACAGAATGATCAAAATCCCCTCTGTATTTTGCTTTATGATTCTACCTGCTGGGCTTGTCTGAATATCATAGAAGCTCATCTGATATAGTCATTTATAATCACTTGGAAGAGAACGACTATGGATTAATAAACACTTCCACAATTTCAGGGACTTTTCACTTCATGACCGTATTTACCTCTTTCTGTGTGAATTGGGTAGAAAGACAAATACTACAAATACTAGACAAATAGACAAATACTATTTCCAGGCTTTCAGCAGTCTGCTTTAGTTGTGATACATTGCTCTCACATGAACCAGGGGTTCTTAGCTGTCTTCCAGGGGCCTCGGTACCTGAAGCTCTGAGACCTTGGATTTGGTGGCCAGCCTGCTGCAGCCCTTGCCTCTTCACACTTGCTTGCTTTATTATCTGGCATGCCTTTGAGGTGGGGCCAGTCCCCTCAAATCCTAAATCTCAGGACCAGTTCAGAAACTCCACCCCCAATCTCTGGATCCAACCAAAGTATAAAGTGTAGCTACTTTTCCAGGGGAAGGGTAACCTTGAAAGAAGGCCAGTACAATTCTGGAAACATCCAAAGGTATTCTAGGGTTCTTAGAAGCCGTTAGTTTGTTGTTGCTTTCATAAACTTCTGCACCATGACTTCAGATGGCCAGGTTGACTGCCGTATTTCTGTAGTTTCTGAGAATGTCAACTTCAGGGGAGAACATGTTGACCACAAAATTTGCCTTTGCCTTGCTCTTCCTCCTGGGGCGAAATTGCTCACCTTTACCTGTGTTCCTACCTTTCAACTGCTTGCAACCTGGGATTTTTCCTGCTTTTCTCACTTCCCTCCTTGGCTTCTCCTTCCTCCTAAGAACTGCTCCAAGGAGAAGTCAAATACAATGTCTTTTACTGTACATCCCAGGTTTCTGCCCAACTTATATGGTACAAGCTTCAGGACAGGCCATTTGTCTGGGTGACGTGAACAAACATTATGTTTTCCTCAGCTGCTTGGATCTAAAGGAGAAAAAGGAAAAGGAAAGAAAGAAGAGGAAGCCCAAGAAGAAACTATTTTATTCCCTGATAATTTTTCTGTATCACTAGCTGTGGAAACTGCTATAGTTTGCTTGGTTTTCAAGATGGGACTAAAGGGATGCCTGTACTTATAGGATAGAAAGAAGAGAAACCCCAGTTACAAATATCATGTGATGATAATAGAACATGAATAGTGAAGCCTGGAGACGGCAGATAAAAAGGAAGAAGTCACCAGAGAGCTGGGTTAAGACTGAGAAACAATCCCAGAGAGTTATGCTGGCAAGGAGTCTTAACCACAATAGGTAATAGCAGCTAACCTTTATTGACGACTTTTTCTGTGCCAGATACACTTCTAAGCCCTTGTAGTTGCAGTAATTATAAACCAATGTTGCTACCGCAGCAGCACCTTGTAATGATGAGGAAGCTTTCATAGAAACATAAAGCAAGTGTTCAGCATCCTCAGCTGGAAATAAACAGATCCAGCTGCCCCATCCCTACCGTCCAACCACAGTGGCCTCTAGCCTCTTCACCATGATGCTAAGTGCCCAGATGGTGCTCTACTACAGCTGCCCTCTGGAAGGACTCAGTCTCTCAGTGTCCTCCCTGACAATCACACTCATTCTGTCCAGGTAACTCTGATGCAAACAGTGGCCCACACTTGGAGAAACATTGGCTGGATTTTTGAAATCAGTTTAAGCCAGCACTGAAATGAATTCATTGATGTTTTGTAGAAACACGTGCGTCCCTTACAGCCTCTGCTTTATTGCACTAAGCAACCTTTGTGGTCCTCTCTGCACTAAGTGCCCTGTGGCTCCCCTCGGGGTGGTGAGGACAAATTCTGTGGTTGCTAGGCAGCAAACTGGCATGAATCTAATTTAAACACATCCAGTTCAATACTGATTTTGAATTATCTCTCACTACCTTGACAATTCTCAGCTCTATTTGAAAGGCAGTGAGCATTCTTTCCTTCTTTTAATCTGGAATGACTTTATATTTTTAATAGGAATTTGAATAAAATGAACAGTCTGTCCCTTTTCTGTTTTATCTGTTATTAATTCTCTTCCCTGTCGATTCAATATAAGTCTAATATTCCCCCACACCAGAGTATGGGCTTATTTCATATCCATTAAAGCGCTTCATAAAATTATGATAAATTAACATCAAACCATAGTCGAGCAACATGTACATATTCATATAATTTTGCACCCTCTGTGTGATAGATCTTACTACTCATTTTACAGCCTAGAAAACAGATTCTGAGTGATTGACTTGTCCTACTTTACACAGAGCCGTAATTAAGGCCCTGGTCTCTCTGAACCCTATGCTCCATGCCCTTACCAACTTGACTATCTCTAACCCTTTGAGAAATGTGTTTAAACACATTTAAGAGCCAGACCTGATGAGGATATTTCCACTGTTTATCATGGAATATGTCCTTCTTTTTGATATATGTGATATATGTTTAACTTTTCTGCCTCAGTTTCTTTATCTTCAAATAAGCATATTAATAATTCCAAGACTGTGTTTCTAAAAATAAATATAACAATGATATGAAAACAGTTGGAATATAACAACTGGGGAGCAGTGTCTTTATCTGATTCTCATAAGTGGCTTAAAATCAACATCTACAACCAGAAAAAAAAATCAAACACTTCCGTGATAAAACAAGTACTACCCCTCCCACTGGGGGTTGGGAAGCAATTAAAGGAATCTATAAACAGGATACAGACTTCTTAAGCAAAACTTCTATAGTAAAGTTTTTATTTTAATATACACAAAAGAATAATATAAAGCCAGAAGCTCAGAACACTAATTAAAACTAAGCTCCCAGTTTGGTCTCTCTTAACAAAGAAGATGAAAACAGAGAATTGAGAATGATACAGTGGCCCAACAGGCAACAAGGGTCTAGGGACCACTTCAGCTGACTAGCTGAGAGAAATACTGACAAAGTACTAAAGTATAGCAAGTTACTCTGCCAACAAAGCCCTCTGCAATTTCTGGAAACCCATCTGCTGCAGGAATAGAATAATGATGAAGCAAGAGGTAAATCATGAATTCAAGAATCCAAACCTCACTTTCATCAAGACATAAAACACTTGGTGATATTAAGAGTTATGGAAATGTTAGAAGAACAGAAGCAAAAATTAAATTTTTACAAAAAGTAAAATTGAAAGAATAAATAATAGTAGAAGCAGACTATCTATGCCTACATTTACTTTTTTAATAAAAGTAGGCTCTGTGCCCAATGTGGAGCCCAGTGTGGGGCTTGAACTCCCAACCCCGAAATCAAGAGCTGAGCTGAGATCAAGAGTTGGATGCTTAAAAAAATAAATAAATAAATAAATAAGAGTTGGATGCTTAACCGAATGAACCATCACCAGGCACCCCTACACTTACTTCTACATATAAATACACACATACACACACTCGCGCACGCGCACACACACACACGGATTATATACTGTCTTCATCCAGACAGTATTAGGTTGTTGGGACAAGGAAAAGTTTAGATTTTAAGCAGGTTCTAGACCAGAAATAGTGGCATTCTCTAGGAAAAAAATATATAAGACCCAAGACTGAATAGGAAATAAATATCAGACTTAAAGCAGACAATAAATGTGGAAATCCTTAGGCTTTGGTAGAAAATCCACATTAAAAACTAGCAGAACAAATGGTTAAGATGAGAGTAGACACCAATTTCACATAGGCACAGAATGTTTTGCAGAAAGCTGGGTGAGCATGATGTCCACAGAACACACACACACACACACACACACACACACAATATCCATGAAGACTACTTTAGAAAGGAATATGACATGCGGTATTTACCATGTTTGTTTGACCATGGAGAAATTCTGTCCATTTTCCCCCAAGTCTCTTGAAAACCATCTTTGAGAAATGCTGATGTGAATCTGAGGGAATGAGATCATCAGAAACTAGGGAGAAGGGACAGCTCAAGTAAAACAATCTATTAGGTAAAACTTGATATGATTTTCATTAAGGCAGATGGTGTTGAAGAGAAAAGGAATATTAAAGCTCCCAAAAGATCAAAGAAATTTTCTTTTCTTTCTTTTCATGGACAAACCTCTTACCATTACTTATCAAAAGTGTCTATCTTTGTCCAGAGGGTAAACCTCTGGGAATACTAGGACATGATTCCAGATACACCCACATATGGTTGTTCTATGGATTTATCCTCATGCAGCAAAATGCAAGTCTACACAAGGTTAATTTCAAAATTTGTGGTAAATAACAGTGCTCATGAAGTTCAGAGTAGCACTTTTTTCCAGCCCTTAAATTTCTCCTCTCAACCCCTTACCTAATTATTGAATTATTTTTTTCTCTCATCCAAGGAGGAAAAATGAACTCAGTGGCTTAAACAAGCTACTCCTTTGGATATACACAGAAACTCCTACTCAGTTCAGTTGGGTGAAGCCGATTACCCTGTCTTTACAAAGGGTTAAATTCTTCACGTAGAAAATTCTTCTCCCACTGATTTATACTGTTACTATGGATCACATGCAAAGTGTATGCAGTGAAGATTGGACTGCATGAAAGATTGGACTGGGTTTATTTTTCAACAACATAGCACTTACTAAGTGGTTGTCACCAAATAGATGAAACATAGTCCTCACCTTCAAGGAGCTCCCTTCAGGCAAGAAATACCAGACCTGTGATCAGATTTTTACAGTGCAATCTGACTAGTATCCTTGGAGTGTTACGGTAAAATAGAGAAATGAGGTCAGGTTCACATATTAGAAAAAATTAGCTAAAAGCAGGCCAGAGAGGTACACCAGGGTGGTTCAGTGGTTGAACATCTGCCTTTGGCTCAAATCATGATCCCAGGTTCCTGGGATCGAGTCCTGCATCAGGCTCACTGCAGGGAGCCTGCTTCTCCTTCTGCCTGTCTCTGCGTCTCTCTGTGTCTCATGAATAAATAAATAAAATCCTTTAAAAAAAAAAAAAAAACAGACCAGAGAATGGATTGGTTTGCTGGTATGGGGGAATAAGTAAAACTGAAGAGAAGTTCAAGAGATGGAAGACTATTTATTTGAGTAGCCCAGCGGTGTTAAAGCCCTACACTAACATATGGCAGTGTGATAGTAATGATAGTAAAGGCCATTAAAGAAATGGGATTGACAGAAGTTGGTGACTGAACAGAAAGAAAGGGAGAGGTATGGTGGCTGTTACTCCTACATATCTGTGTTGGGCTATTAGCTAGATAGGCCAGTAATTGAGATAAGATGCCCAGAAGAAAGTAAAGATTGTTCAAGTAGGGATGAATGTAGCAAATAAAATAATGTCACTGGTCAACATGCATATAGAGACAGATGCCAAAGAAGGAGATAAATAGGCAGGCCCCAGTGCAAGAGGAAGAGGTGGGCATTTGCTCTGGATTTGAAAGTAGAAGCTTTGAGCCTGGAAGAGTTTACCAGAAATGCCATGGGGACTTGGCTGGAGCTGAGGGGAAAGTCCTTGGGCTGAACTCCCACTTAAGCAACTGGTAAAGAGGGCCCTACTTGGGAGATGGAGTGGACAGGGAGATGAAGAAAACAAGAAGAAATTGTTTTTTCAGAATTAAAGAGTCCATAGCAAGCATTAGTTAATGGTATAAAATGCCGAAGAAGTATCACATAAGGAAGGGCCCACTGGATTTGGTCATCAGAGTCATTGGCAGTTCTTTTTAAAAAAAAAAAAAAAAAGATTTATTTATTTATTATTTATGATAGACACAGAGAGAGAGAGAGGCAGAGACACAGGAGGAGGGAGAAGCAGGCTCCATGCCAGGAGCCCGACGTGGGACTCGATCCCGGGACTCCAGGATTGCGCCCTGGGCCAAAGCCAGGCGCCAAACCTCTGAGCTACCAAGGGATCCCCTATTGGCAGTGCTTTTTTTTAAAAAAAAAAAAAAATTATTTTATTGAAATTCAGTTCATTAACATATAGTATATTATTAGTTTCAGAGGTAGAGGACAGTGATTCATCAGTTGCCTACAGTACCCAGTGCTCACCACATCATGTGCCCTCCTTAATGTCCATTACCCAGTTATCCCTAACCCCACCACTTACCCTCCAGCAACCCTCAGTTTGTTTCCTAGACTTAAGAGTCTCTCATGGTTTATCTCCCTCTCTGATTTTGTCTTATTTTATTTTTCCCACCCTTCCCCTGTGATCCTCTGTTTTGCTTCTTAAATTCCACATATGAGTGAGATCATATGATTAATTGCCTTTCTCTGACTGACTTATTTTGCTTAGCATAATACCCTCTAGTTCCAACCACATTGTTGCAAATGGCAAGCTCTCTTTTTAATGGCTGAGTAGTATTCCATTGTATGTGTACGTGTGTGTGTGTGTGTGTGTGTGTGTGTGTGTGTGTACCACATCTTCCATTATCCATTCATCTGTCAATGGATATCTGGGCTCTTTCCATAGTTTAGCTATTGTGGACATTGCTGCTATAAGCATTGGGGTGCAGGTGCCCCTTCGGATAACTGCATTCATATCTTTGGGGTAAATACCTAGTAGTACAATAGCTGGGTGGTAGGGTAGCTCTCATTGACAATTCTGTGATAGAACATCTTCAAAGGGTATGAACACAACCTGATTACAGTGGGTTAAACCCTGAAAAGATGCGTTATCTTATCAAACAACGTGTTAGTGTATTGTGGTCTCTTTATCTACAAAGCACTTTGACAGTAAATCCAATAAAATTATTGGAACTGGACAACCCGGTGGCTCAGTGATTTAGCGCTGTCTTCAGTCCAAGGCCTGATCCTGGGGATCCGGGATCGAGTCCCACGTCAGGCTCCCCGCATGGAGCCTACTTTTCCCTCTGCCTGTGTCTCTGCCTCTCTTTCTGTGTGTGTCTCTATGAATAAACAGATAAAATCTTTTTAAAAAATTATTGGAACCCTTCAGTGAAAATATTCCATGCATACCAAAGTTAAAAATAATTCAGTAGGCTGTTACAGTGTATACTAAAATATTGCTTAATTTGTTAAGGAAAATTTTGTAAACATAAAGAATAATATGATCAAATGAGTATAATATTAAAAAAGATTTTTTTTTCCTCTGCCTCTTTTTCCTCTTCCACCATTTGGACACAGATAGATAGCATTCAACTAATTCAAGAGAAAATTATAAATATTTGAGATTGGGACACCTGGGTGACTCAGCGGTTGAGCATCTGTCTTTGGCTCAGGGTGATCCCAGGATTCCAAGATCGAGTTCCACATTGGGCTGCCTGTGAGGAGCCTGTTTCTCCCTCTGCCTCTGTCTCTGCCTCTGTCTCTGCCTCTCATGAATAAATAAATAAAATCTTAAAAATAAATAAATAAATATTCAAGATAGAAGCTGCCTCATGTTGAGAAGTAAAGGAGATATTAATCAATTTGGATCCCAAACAGCAAAGAAAATTATGAGGAGAGGAGGATTGACTATGATTTAAAATGTATTTCTTGCTGCCCTCTTTTGTTAACCAAAAGAAACATATCTAACTAGAATGAAATGTATCCTGTTGCTCAAAAAGGAATTCCATTTTTCACTTTATGGTTAAAATAATTTTAAGTGTTTCATGTTTAATTTTGAACTGCATATTATGTGCGTTGATAAAGAAACCTTTCTTGTAGTTAAAATGGCTTTGTACTTTACACACATTGTTTGAATCTCATATGTAGAATAATGTGCATTCAAACTTACCCAGAAATAAGAATAAGTGTTTTAATAAATGATTTGGGGTGCTTTTTTTGCATATATAAATTAAGTGAAGATGAATGACATTTTCTGATTCTGAATCATTTATTGGGCAGCAAAAGAATGATTCTAATACATTCATTACCTTCACACAGAAGCATGGCTTTCCTCACCATAGAACCAACTCCTTAGATACACATTAGGGCTACATGCACAGTTTAAATTACTGAAAATTATTGAGGAAAATGTAACTAAAAAACTCCCTCCAGATTAAAAAGAAAAGCCATAATCCTTTCTTAATAAAATTAGTGTGAATAGAAAAAATTTTGTTTCTGTTTTGAAAAATGGGGCTCTTAATTCACCGATAATGTTTTGTTGGAGGTTACAGGACTTTTCATTTTGTGTGTTACTTTTTAAAAGTGAATGTATAAGTTAAGATACATTTATTTTGTGACTTCAAGCAACGGAAAAATGAGATCAAACTCTATTATCATCCTATATTGGACCTGATCTTATTTATGTATAATAATTTTGTTTCTATCATGGCCAGAACAAAATAGATCACCCATTTTATTTTTTACACTACATGTATAACACTAAAGATAGTACATGTACAAAAGTTGATTAAGATAAAGTCAAATGTGTTTATTTTGTAAGTGGCATTAGGATAAAATGTATATAGAACACCCTGGTGAAAACAAAATAGTTTTGAGTTTCGCAGTAACAACCTTGAAGAAATTTATTGTCTTACTGTCTCATCACCAAAATCACTAGAATAACAGTCTTGCTTCCAAATATGCAAAACTATCCCAGTTCTAAAGTGGCCTCTTCTTCTCTACAGTAAAAATCATCCTACCATGTGTGGTGGTAAGTGGATAAAAACACAGAAGTACAAGTCTGAAACCCTCGCATATAAAAATGTTAAAAAAGAACCCAGTTTAAGTTTGAACCTACAAATTTCAATCACATTGAATTACAACCCAGATTTTATGCCTTCCCTAAAAAGAATGATTTCGATCATAATATTACCAAGGTTTTTAGTACTATCCATTATTCATGTCTTGACAAATTACTTGTGAGATATAGCTGGGAAATTAGAATGTATGTTCCCGGGTCAGGCACAGGTGTGATTTATGAAAGTCTAATTTTACAGTTTGTTCAACTGCCTTCATACAACACAGTTTAAAAAAACAAACAAACAAAAACCCCAAATATTTTGATTTGTTTCCAATTTAAATACCAATTTAGGCTGCTCTATAATTCAAAGTAACAAAGTAGTTGAAAAATGATTCTCATTTATGGCTGCCATTTGATAGGACATTCTCTTTTATATCATACATGCATATTTATATACATAATAACTGTCTAATATCAAATGATATTTTAAAAACTCAGACCCCAAATCCATTATTATTTGGCTTGTACCATGATTTCTGAAACTGAGTCATATCTATATTTACTTTGTTTATTTTGTCCAAACATTTTTCCTTCTTTACCAGGTCTGTAGTATAAGTGGTAAAACTCATTTTGTTCAACTTATATTTATACCGCAGAAAAATAATTATTTTATTTTAAAGGAATACATAGATGTGACCCCATTAAAGAAAAAATAGGTTTAGTGCCTTTTCTCTTTTTCTCTAAAATATCAACATATTGAGTGACCACATGTCCTGGTTGCAAGAAGAGTCTCATGTTCTACCTGTTGGCCTGGCCAATAGCCTCTTCTGTCATTTTGTAGTGTCTCGGTGTGGACAATAAATTACCCAGCTACCCTTTCAATACATAATTTGCCTAAATTCACTTAATTTTATGATGCTACATTTTCAACATTTATATAATACGCGTAATTACTTCTAAACTTAATAAAGACTGCCATGAATGTGAAATTACCACCATCATTTTACAAATACAGAATTCATCCTAGTGGTGACTAAGGGTCAAAATGAACACCTTTTGTGGTTGCATACATCTTTCTGGCAAGAAACTAGTGATGTAATTAAATCAACCTCTATAGCCAGAAAGAAAAAGAATTTTGCATCTGAAGAGCCATTTATTACCTGCTTATTACTCTGTAGCCAGAATCTAATCATCAGCCCTTTTAAGAGATGGACAAATTACATTGCCAAACCCAAATTGCTATTTGAGGTAAGTAACCTGATTTGAATGGATTCTGATGATTCTCTAAAGAGAAGAGGAAAGGGAAAAAAATGAAATATTTTCCTTATAGTATTTTAAGGTGCCCTTTACAATTGCCCAATCTTTTCTAAAGTATTTAGATATTTTTTTAGAGATTTTATTTATTTATTCATGAGAGACACAGAGAGAGGCAGAGACAGGCAAAGGGAGAAGCACACTCCCTGCAGGGAACCTGATGTGGCATTTGATCCCAGGATCCCAAGATCACAACCTGAGCCAAAGGCACACACTCAACCACTAAGCCACCCAGGTGCCCCAGTATGTAGATTTTTAGAACTTTCATAGTGTCATGTTATGTCTAACAGAAAAAGGATATAGGAAATACACTCATTCAAATAAATATTGAATACCTACTCTAAATAAAACCCCCATCCTACAGTCAATATGCCCCTGCTCTTTCAGCTGGAGGGTGACCTCAATTACCAGAATTGACTGTATGAAGTCGGGACCCTGATGCTGTCAGTTCATAGGCAAAACAGCACAAGGACCACATTACCCCTCAAGTGGAATGATAGATTTGGGGGCCCCCGTGGAGATTTCTGATTTAGCTGCTCTCGTGTGGGACCCAAGAATCTGCATTTTAAATAACAATCCCTAATAATTAATGAACAGGTTGCCATTTAGGAAGCATCATCCTAATGGTATAAAAGCCTTTGAGCATGTTGACCTTGCTCAGCTTTTTTGTGTCAAAATGCATAACAGCAGAGATAGGAAGCATAAAAGCTGAACAAGCAAACAATAAATTAATAAAATGTGAATCGAGGCATTGCCGTGTGAAAAAAATTCACCAGCTCAGCAAACTTTTGCTGGATATTCATAGTCTTCACCTTTGAAGTAGATGGTGACAGCCTCCAAGGGTGAGGAGCTGGGATCTTGAAAGCTGTGTTGTGGGCTAGATAGTTAAAGGGGGAATGGAACCACTGCCTTACCGTAACAAGCAGAGTTGTAGCCTGTGACTTTGAATTTGCAACAGGCCCTTTCAGCTTCATTTTTGGACAAAGAGGCGTTGTAGTCATAATTAAAATAGCTCTTAATGAGAGTGACTGTGTGGGCAGGAACAAAGAAGAGAGAATAATTTTCTATGCGTAACATTTCCAAAATGCCATTGCTATGTAGGAGAAACATTTATGTGTTTGTAAAATGCACTGGCTTTCTCAGAATCCAAGAAATCACAGATTTAGATGGATTTTTAAGGGTCATCTGTTCTACCCCTAATCCTCATCTACCCACCACCATACATGAAACATAGCAAATAAATTCAGAAGGAATTTGATTAAAGCAGACCTCTTTGATAATCAGAGCTAATATATATCTCTCCAAAACTCTACTTCGTGCGTCAAGAAAAACTAGTTGTTATTATCAACTATTGTGACTGTGGATTATACATCGAGTCAAACATGCTGAGAAAACTGATTTTTAAAGCAAGTGTTTATTAAGTACATACCCTATGTTAGTTGCTTTATAGGGAGTGTCTTATTAGATTCTTATGAAGTTGGTGTTATTTAGACAGATAAAGAAATTTAGAGATACTAAGTTACTTAATTGAAATCTCACCGTTACCACTAAAATTCAAAACCAGGTCTGTCTGACTCCAAGACAGAAGCAGAAATGCCATGCAAACATTTGGAATGATGGTCCAAATATGCCTAAAAGAAAAAAAGAAGTCTGAAATCATCAAACAATTCATAAATTAGCTGATGGACTTCTAGAGTCAGACAAATGCGATTTGAAGTCCTACTTCTATCATGTGTAGGACCTTTGGCAAAGATCTGAGCCTCTCAGTGCTCTATGATTTATAAAATAGAAATAAAATTTCACAGAATTCTTATTAAAACCCTTGGTACAGCACCCAGTGGTGTGGTATCTGACAAGTACATGCCACTCCAAACTAGAAAAGAAGTACTTCTTTGCTAGACTGTAGTGATATAAGAAAGTTCCACATTAAAAAAAAAAAGAAAGTTCCACATTCATTTTGGGTCAGTGGAATTCAGGATGTACATATCTCAGATGGAGTTAAGCCTGTGGCATATTGTGAATATCATGTGAAATACATGTGAAGTGTACCTGTGTATCATGGCTAAACATCAATACTGTAGGTGGCAAGAAAGGATAAATAAAGTAAATCAGTGCATCTTTGTCCCATTAGCCTCCAGATTAGGGAATTTAGAGATAATGAGACAGAGACTTCTCAATCTAGTCTAATATTCTGGTTGTTAACTAGCTAAATCTGAGATCCTAATAAATAATTTGACCAAAAGCCATGTTGGAAGTCAGTATTAGGGGTTAGTTCCAGAATAAGAATAAAGCTGTGTAGCTCCTGGTCCAGTGCCATACCTTCTGTTTTCCTTTTTCTTATAACAAATATACATTGGTTTGGCAGTTTTTTGCCCAGAATCTTTAAAATACTTTAAGCACTCTATTCTAAGAAAATAACCCCAAATGGGTCAGACTTGGGGGAGGATGGGAAGACCAAATGCATGAAGAAATACTCTGAATACTCATGGAAAAATTCTCATTTTTTTTTATAAAAGCCTCCTTTAAAAAAAATACTCATATTTTCTACAATGGCACAAAATCTGAAGAACCACAATAACCACCCACCCTGTCCTATTCTAGAAGTCTTTTCTCAAATGTTAGCATCTCTGTGGTCCCCATCCTAACCATTCTATTAAATTGGTCTCCTTCCTGCAACTCTTATCCTCGCCCTTCTCCTGGTTTTTTTTTTTTTTTTCACTTAACAGGTACCACTTTTCAACATACACACAATTTACTTATTTTGTGTTTATTGACCAGCTCTTCACAAGGACATAAATCTCAAAAAGGCATACATTTTTGTCCCTTTTTCACTGATGTTATTTCACATCACCTAGAACAACCCAGTAAGAGTTTAGTGATGTTTGTGGAAGAAAGGAATGATCTCCAAAACTAGGAGACTAGATTAGTAAATTAGGGTATGATATTTTATTCTACTTGTTTTAAGTGGTCATGAAATTTAGAAAACAAATGTAAAAAATCTAGAATATGCCATTAAGTGAATAAAACCGACATTCAAGTTCAAATAAACACTTGGAAGGGGAGACCACATAAAACTGTGTGTTGGAAAAAAAAAGAGAGGGAAAAGGGAAATACAAAAAGAAAGTAGATTTTTTTGGTTTTGTTTTTCATTTTTAAATATATCTCATTGCATTTGAGAGCTATTGCCAGGTATAGAGAAAGGGCAGTGAGAAGAGAAAGAACTGTGATCGTGAACATTCTGTCCTTGTGACCTTGGGATGCCATGGCCCATACTCCTTGTCTGAATCCTTGGCATCTTTATCTAAAATGAAGATAGAACTTTTTAGCCAAGGAGCATATCAGGGCTTAGTTTTCCTCTTACTTCCAGAAACATGTGATTTGAAGAATTGGCTCAGGAATCACAAGTTAAGTAGTTTCACTTTAGCCAAAGATTCAGTTTTGTTCCCGTTCCCCTTCTCCATCCGTAGTCCATCCTGATCTACCAAATTCCCTTTGCTGGTATCCACGTCTGTGGGTCCTGTAGCTGTTTTTCACCACTCCTCTCTGCCAACATCCTCCTACTCTTGTCTTGGTCCCAGGCTCACGCCTTGTTTAGCTTCTGTCTCCAGTTTGTGCGTGGGTGCTCACCTGAACAAATAAAGTCAGGGCGTGGAGCAAGTTCAAGGCCAGAGAAGTCCAGAGCGGCTGAGGACACTCGACTACTCTCTCCTCACCCTACATTTCCCTGCATCTTAAGCCCCGTGCCCACACCCACTGCTCTCCATCAACCTTTCTGCAGCAACCTCGGGGTGGTTCCCTCCTACACTTCATGTTTCTGCAAAACAGGGCTAGTGCTTTTCTTGCTTGTGGCATTTGCACACCCCCAGTGATGCTTCACATGCAGATATCCTTGCCTGTCCCCTCCCTGATTCCCAACAACCACAGTTCTTTATTTCTCTCTTTGCAGTAAGCTTATTGCTCCTCATTATCTCCACTAGAGAAGACAAGACTTCCTTATAATCTTCATGTCAGCTGCTCAATCCCCAGGTTCATGTAATTTTAGAATGAAAAGGAATCTTTAAAAGCCACCTAGTGAGGGGTACCTGGGTGGCTCAGTGGATTAAGGATCCAACTCTTGATTTAGGCTCAGGTCATGATCGCAGGGTCATGAGTGAAACTCCCATTACCACTCCATCAGTACATTGATTGCTAGGTGCATGATAGCTGTTTGGGAAATATTTGCCATCAATAAATACTGAAAAATCAGTCTCTACATACCAAGTTTTTGGTTATCTTTTATTCATATATATTTATAAAAATCAATGAGTAATCATGGATAAGGCTGGCCTTGAGAAGGCATTGAGGTAAAACTGAAAAATCTGATTTCAAATCAACACAGCTGACATAGGGAGGAAAAAAAGATAAGTTACTGACACAAGAATGAGCAGAAATTGGCTAAAATTACAATGAAAAGATTACATAGAAATAATAATATCTTCTACCACTAAGAACTGTTAAATAATGGAAGGTTGCTAAGGAAAGCAGAAAAATGACAGTACTTGAGGTTAGCAACGTATCTGGTATGATTCATTGGGTGATTAAGTTAGGCTTTCTTCGATGGTGTAAAATAGAATAAGTATGTTAAATAGTTCCTCCTCCAAGAGTCTGGGAAAGGTTAGATTTCCATTTCATTAGAAAATGTAAAATGATTATAAGGAGCAAGCCCCTAACCTACATTAAAATTGCTAACATAGCCACCTTAACACTACCCCAGAGATGATAACTGTATTAGCTTTTTGCCAGGACAGCTGATTTTTTTAATGATAATTTTTAATCATCATTTTTTTTAATTCCAGGCTTGTAAATTTTATAGTTCCCAATGGCATGTGGTAAACTACAAATATGAACAATATTCTGGAGACATCCGACAGTTACCCCGGTAAGAACCTATCAAGAGTACCCCCTGGGTTTTTCCATGTATAAAATATGTTCTCTGTTTAAGTTCTACCGTTGTTTACAAATACATGTATGTTAATCTACTGTCATGGTATATTTTACAAAATTTAAAAATAAGAGTCACGATAGAACATTTTGTTCAACAACGTACATTTTCTTGTATACGCACAGAATCGATTGTGAAGTGTAAATTATTCTTATTTAATTTTTGAACAAAGTCTTAAAGTATCATTATATCATCCTTTTGTGAGTTGTTATTTCAATATCAGATATAACAGGGCTAGAAAAAGAACAGTTTGGACCAAAACATTTTTCTGACTATATTCTGTATTTAGCATTCAGATTTGCCACTGGTTTCATGTTTTTTCACACCGTGATATCAAAAGTCATGAAAATAAACAACTTCTACAGAAGTGATATATGTTTAAGAACAGCAAAAAGGGAAAAATAAACAGCTATTTTTTGTGTGTGTGTGGACTGTGGGGAAATAAAGTGTTTAGGAGAGGATGTCTTTATTCTGCGCCCATTCAAATGTCACCTTCACAGACAAGCTCCCCTGGCCTACTACCGGAACTACAGTAGTCATTTATTCAAGTGTCTGTGTCTCCCAGTAAAGCAAAATCCCCAAAGGACAGGGACTTATTCTTGCAGAATCCCCTGCAGGCTAGGAGAATGCCTGGCCCATGGTCAGTGTGCAATAATTACTTAGTGGATAAGTAAACTAAATGAATACAAATTTTGAAATACATCACTTTTGGGTGGGATTGGAGTGGCTCAAATTCAAAGAACTGCAATGAATTGGAATCTCCTAATGCATTGGGTCATCCAACTAAAATGATGCAAATAACCCAGAAAAAATATTTATGACAATCAAAAGTGAAGTTGTCAGTAACACTTTCCTCAAGCAATGATGTTGAGAAGATACACATCACATCTAACTTTTTAGTGGATATGTGGTTTAGATTGGGGCACGATTGGCCCAGATATCCTGAGCCCCCAGAAACAACTGTTCCAGACTCAGATACTTGAAAGGGCTGCTCTCAGCTCTCTAAAGCAGAATTGGAAGGAGCTATGGAATAGCTCAGAGAAGGTGCCATCTGAGCTCGATCTGCAGGAACAGTAGCTACCAGCACCGTGATCTTCAGAAAGGATTTCCCAGGGGAAGGAGCAAGAGCAGATGCCCTGACTTGGGAACCAGCGTGGTCTCTTGAGCAGAATTAAGCTGGAATTGAGGGTTAGAAGAGCTGTAAGCTGAAATCAGAGAAGGAGACAAGGGGCCTGGTGGGCCCCAGAAAAGAGCTTGGATTCATTCTCACCACCACAGAAGACTGAGGAAATTTTAACCTACAGTGTGATGTGATCCCGTTTCCTTCTTTAAAAGATCACTTGAACTACTCTAAGGAGAATGGGATTGTAGCAGTGAGTAAAGAAGAAGAAGGAGAAGAAGAAGAAGAAGAAGAAGAAGAAGAAGAAGAAGAAGAAGAAGAAGAAGAAGAAGAAGAAGGAAGAGGAGGAGGAGGAGGAGGGGAGGAGGAGGAGGAGCAGAGGAGGAGGAGGAAGAAGGAGGAGGAGGAGGAAGAAGGAGGGGTGGAGGGAAAAGAGGCCATTTATTTTTCAGTTGCATTACAAAGTAAAGAGCAAAACAACATTCCCCCAAAACAGCAAACTTTTTTTGCAAACCAGTGAACATTAACTTTTACCAAATCGCTGAACATCCTTTTAAATCCAGGTCACTCCTGATAGATAGCCTCCTGTAACTTCGTGTTGGCAAGGTCCCACTGCATGCTGGGCTTTCATGAGTAATTGCTATATTTGGGATGTCCGTGCAGTAGTCACACTGTTTGTAGGCACAACTGAAAAACAAAGCATTTTTTAACGTTGAGACTTCCTCTTTCTAAAAAAAACTGTTCTGAGAAGCGGTTACGGTGTGGAAGCTGTGTCCCAGTGGTTGGAAGACCTCATGGGAAGTGAGATACTGTAGAAAGAGACATTTAACTGCCCTTCCAAGTATGTGCTTTCCTGCTGACATCAGGTCTGTTGAAATCTTTAGTGGCTTTCTCCCCACACACCTTTCTTTATGTCCATGATGCCACCAAGCAAAATAAATAAATGAAAGGTTTCACCTTCATGGTATGGAAACAGTGAGAACAGGGCCTGGATGTTAGCCTTGAATTAGAATTCTCATGGAGCATGAGAAAAAATGCACGAGAAGCAAGATTAAGGTAACCAAAATATTGTTGAGAATTTCCCTTAATTAACTAAGGGAAGTTGATACCAAGAAGGGGAAGAGTAACCCTGCCACAAAGTAGGAGATTTTAATGAACTATGTATATTCAGAGTGAAAATCAAAAGTTCTAGAATATAATTCTCACACATCCCCTGAACTAATGAAGACTGTTAACACTGAAGAGAAAAATTATTTTTGAAATGATGTTACAAAGCTAAGCACTCCCCATTAAAGACTACACATATTTAGGTCAATAGCGGAAACAGATAATTTCTTTGGCCTTCAGAGGCTATTAGAAGTAAATCATGTTCATGCCTCCTGGATTAGAAGAATTCTCCTATGTCTGCTACCAATTTAAACTGATCATTTCTTTTTAAGGGTTGCTGAGGCTCCAAAATAAAAATGTGCAATTATGGTAGACTGAAAAGAGGATTGCGTGTTTATCTCCCTAATTCTTATTCTTAAATTTGAAATTGTGTTATTATTAACTCTTAAGAACCTCACTTTTTTTTAAGTGTCTGTTCATAGAAAGATACTGGAGAGAAACATTATTTCAGGCTAGAGTGCAAAATGTAAGCCTTCACAATAAAAATCAGCACTGAACTTGGGATTCCCAGGAGACAAGAATGATAAAAAGTTACGATGTCAGAGGAGCCAAGAATATACTGCAGGAAAAGGACAGTCTCTTCAATAAATGGTGTTGAGAAAACTGGACAGACATGTACAAAGCTTGGAACCTGACCCTATCATACACTATCCACAAAAGTTAACTCAAAATGGATTAAAGACTTGACTGTTATACCTGAAACCATAAAACTCCTGGAAGGAAACATAGGAGAGAAGCTCCTTGACAACTGTCTTGGCAATGATTTTTTTTGGATCCAACTGCATTCAAACAAAAATAAACATGTGGAACTACATCTAACTCAAAAGCTTCTGCATGGCAAAGGAAATCCATCAATGTAATGAAAAGGTAACCCAGTGAATGGAGAAAATATCTGCAAATCATATATCTGATAAGAGGTTAATATCCAAACAAGGCAATATAGAACCAAGGCATACAACTCAATAGCAAAAAAATAAATAAAACAATCCAATTTAAAAACGAACAGAGGATCTGAATAGACATTTTTCCAAGGAAGACAGGCAGTGGCCAACGAGTACATGAAAAGTACTTATCATTGGGAAATACAAATATTCATCAGGAAAACACAGATCAAAGCAGCAGTGAGATATCACCTCACACCTATTACAGAGGCTAGTATCAAAAAGACAAAAATAAGTTGTAATGAGGACATGTCAAGAGGGGAGCCCTCATGAACTATTGGTGGGAGTACAAACTGGTGCGGCCACTAAAATTGCACCCTCAAAAATTAAAAAATAGAACTACCGTATGGCCTAGCAACTCCACTTCTGGGTATTTATCCAAAGAAAATAAAATGCAAATTTGAAAAGATATGTGCACCCCTGTGTTCACTGTAGCATTATTTACAATAGCCAAGACATGGAAATAATCTAAATGTCCATCGATGGATGAATGGATAAAGAAAAGGTGAGATATTTAGATAAATAAATAGATCTATCAATCACTGAGGAGCATGGCCACAATTGTGATCCATAGTTTCCAAGAACAGATGCCTGCCAGATTGGTGTTTTGTAAGAAAGAGTAAGTCCCGTTGGCAGAAGAGAATAGAATAAGAAGTTCAGAAAGGGATAGAATAGTGTCAAGGTGAAAGGCACTAACAGGAAATAGTTAGTATATAGCATAGGAACACCCCTGAACCAGATGTTTCCAAAGACATCTTCAAGTTTGTCTCTGCTGCCTCTCCCTGAGTTTTTCCATACACATTCCTCTATCTTTCACTTGGGATGTTTTATTAATACTCCCTTTACTGCCTTGCCATCGTTTTAAGAATCTTGGAACACTCATGTTCCCTTCTCTGCAGACAAAATACTTGGAGTCATTGCTCTGAAATCAGCCGTAGGAATCTGCCTCTGAATCTCAGGCAATGTGTTGCATTTTATGGAATGAGGAAGAGAACAGAGGGTTGTGTTTAGGGGCTTTTGCCAATCAAATGGAAAGGTGAAAAGGTCTACTCCAACTTCAGGAATGTCAAGATGTTTGTTAAAGAGAAAAGGGGTATTTTGGGTAGGACAGGAAAAATTTCCCAGCAGTTCTAAAATAGCACTGTCATCTGCTACTGGCTCAGCTTTTGCATAAACATGACCCTAACCCAAAGAGGCAGAGCAAGTTAACATTAAGGAAAATGGGCACAGATATGCTTAAGTATCTATAAGGCTGTGTAAGAAGGAGAAAAGAGTACAGGTACCCCAGGATCCTTTGGAAGAGAACAATGGCTTCAATCTTACTTAACACACTTATTAAAGATGGTTTGGATTAACTTATCCTACATACAAGAAGTAGCATTTTGGAAATAGGACTTCTCATCGCACCTCTTGCACTGTGTGTTTATGTGAGTAGCTGTTACAGATTTCATTTTCTTCTCAATACAACAGCGAGACTAGACTAGACTGGAGTTCTAGGGTTTGTGTACAAATGTCTGGTTACACACATACATAATTTAATAAAAAGCAGTGTGCTTCTTAGTACATATTTAGACTTCACTACAAACGTTCTGCTATCTTCGTAGAGATTTTTGAACTTCTTTGAACTTGCAGATAAGTCATGGATGAAGAAGGTTGTATTATGTATTTATGAATATGTTTCTGGAATTTGGAATAATGCATACCCATTCGAGCAAATTCATATACATCAATGCACAAATGTTTATTCCATGCTTACCATGTGCAAGAACCTATGGAGGAGACAATCTTAAAATAACACATTTCCTACCACCCTTTTTTCAAGCCTCTGGCTTTTAAATAAGCCCATTACCATTTACAACTACTTACCTGTGGGTCTTTGGATTTCTTTTTTTTTTTTTTTTTTTTTGGATTTCATATCAAGACCACACAACCAAAACAAAATGGATTCATAGGGAACAGGGCTGAAGTGAGACCCCAGATATCATCCAATATCAACTACTGTGTACCCCAGAATAGCTTTATTTTTCTTAGTTATTGATTTCAGTGGCAAGTAACTTACCTGAATTTGAATTTATAAAACAAATTCACAATAGTAATAAGGTCATTTTAAAAAAACTGTTTAGGGGTGGCCCAGTGGTTTGGCACCTGCCTTTGGCCCAGGGCATGATCCTGGGGTCCCGGGATCGAGTCCCACATCGGGCTCCCTGCATGGAGCCTGCTTCTCCCTCTGCCTGTGTCTCTGCCTCTCTCTCTCTCTCTCTCTCTCTCTCTTTCTTTGTGTCTATCATGAATAAATAAAGTAATAAATAAAATAAAATAAAATAAAAAAGTAAAAAACCTGTTTAACATACTGGAGGTGTCTCTTAGGATGTTGATTGTCAAAAAATGTGTTTTAGCATCACCAAAATGCCTTCCAAAAACAGCTTTAAATTCTACCATTTTGTATTCTTTCACTTCTGTGATCTCCTTGTTCACCTTGCCTATCATTGCTGCAATCAGCAAATGCGTATAGAGCATCTCTAACAGTAGGAAAATACAAAGCTGGGGGAGGTGGAGACGGGACTCCATTGGAGGCCCTGCCTTTAAGAAACATGTCATCAGGCCAGACTGAGAGGCACAGTCAGTTGAGCATCAGGCTCTTGGTCTTGGCTCAGGACCTGATCTCAGCGTTGTGAGATTGACTGCCCAGCTTCCAGCTCCACACTTAGCATGGACTGCTTGAGATTCCCTCTATCTTTCCCTCTGCCCCTTTTCCCCCTTCTCTGAAACAAATTAAAAAAAAAAAAAAAACCTTTAAAATAAAAAAAAGAGAAGTAATCTAGTGAAGGGTAAGACAGATGCACAAACAGCAGATTCAGGTAAGCATCAGAACAGACATATGTCTGGCATCTACAGGGAGAGAGTTGTAATTTGTAGAGTCTAGGGATCCCTTCGTGGCAACTACTTTGAGGGCATGAACAATTTTTAGACTACAATGGAATATTATTTAGCCTTAAAAAAGAACGAAATCCTGATACATGCCACAACATGAATGAACCTTGAAGACATTGTACAATAACTGAAATAAGACAGACAGAAAATGACACATACGGCATGATTCCACTTGCATGAGGTAACCCAGAATAGTCAAATACATAGAGGCAGAAAGCAGAACAGTAGTTACCAGGGGCGGGGGAAAGGAGAGATGCAGAACTATTGTGTAATGGGGACAGTGTCATTTTGGGAATGAAAAAGGTCTAGAAATAGACTGCGGTGATGGTTGCACAATAATGTGAATGTACCTAATGCCACTGAACTGGATACTTAAACATGGTTAATATCATTATTTTCCTGTTATGTATATTTTATCACAGTTGAAAAAAAAATACTCTTATCACGTAGAGAGAATGTGACTCTGATCCCAGGCTTTTCCATTTTAATGGTGAGGTCAGTGTTCTTTCTTTGCTCCAACTTGCCCTGCTGTGAACCGGAAATGGGCATTACCAGGCCTTTCAGAGGGAAAGTAAAGAAATATTTGAACCCATTTGAATGCATTGAACCCCTATGTGAACGCAGTCTGGTAATTTTATGCATGTTTAAGTATAAAGAGTCCTTGGTCATGCC
Source organism: Canis lupus baileyi (assembly GCF_048164855.1). NCBI lineage: Eukaryota > Metazoa > Chordata > Mammalia > Carnivora > Canidae > Canis > Canis lupus. The sequence goes on along the minus strand of NC_132861.1, from coordinate 39,858,542 downwards.
CTTTCCTATCTGGAATACCATCAACATAGGAAAAGATTTGGGATAGGAGTAACTAAATGAGTGCCCTTGGGCTTTTTCTTCTCAAAATTCAGATTCTGAGGTTGCTTCTACACAATACAGATCACCTTAAAGAAAATATAAATATTCCATGCAAATTCTACATGTAGGATTTCCTTGCTAGGTGTCAAGGACTGCCTAAACCTTGGATGCTGTTGATCACCTTCCTTCAGCCGCGAGTTATGAAATAAAATCAAGACAAGGACGTTTGTTTTGTCCTGTTTTACCATTTATAGTATCAGGTGCACACTCTTGCTCCTGTGGGTGCTCAGCTTTCCAGTGCTACCATAGCAATGCACCGAGGGAGCACAATGCCAGGAAATCAGGTTGGGGTGGACTTTGGGGGAGGCCACAGTTAGGAGAGCAGCGCAACCTAGTGGCCAGAGCACAGACGGGTTCTAGGAACATGGTTTTTCAATGGCCATCTGGTACCCTTAAAGGCATGTGAGACAAAGGCAAATTGGAAATGAAAACATCACTACTTCATATTCCACTGCAGAATGTGGACGAAGGAAAATAAAAGCCACCAAACCTTTAAAAAGATTGTGCTTGCCCTCGTGTCCTTCAAGAAGGCATGTGTAAATCTGTATAGTGAGCAGCTCCATGGTTTAAAATAGAGATTCATTTGCCAGCGATAAGATATAACAGTGTAGGGGAAAGTTAGCACGTCCAAAGGAAGTAGGCCCCTCACAAGATTACATCATTTTTATTTAAAAAGACAAGAGTTGTTACCTAGGGAACTGTGGAAAACGAAAGCCATGTCTCAAAGGACAAATCAGAAATTATTTTTTTGTTTGTTTGTTGTTTGTTTGTTCTTAACACCAGAGCAGAATACAAACCAGAGAAACTTCCCTCACATTCCTTTGAGGTTGACCATGAAGACGCTGATAAGGATGAAGTAAGTAAATTGTTGAAAACGAAATGTTGAAAACGGGAGGAGGAGAATTAGTTCCTTTCACTAGAGCAGTTCACATTCTGACCAGTTTTACGTAAAAGCCGCAGTAGCTACTTGTGTTAGGGCTTTTAGCTACAATGAGCCACAGTTTGTTTTGAAATTGAACATGATGGTTTAAGATGAGTCAATGAGAGAAAGAGGAGGTTCATTTTCAAGTGCTGTGTCTAAGATCTGGGATGCACAAAAGATTGCTGTCATGCCAGTGATGCCTTTTCTACAGGATACCACCTCCCACTCGTCCTCCAAGGGCGGTGGGGGAGCGGGAGGAACTGGAGTTTTCAAGTCTGGCTGGCTCTACAAGGGGAATTTTAACAGCACCGTGAACAATACCGTTACTGTTCGGGTAAGGAGACATCGAGACTCATCTTTGTTTCTGCCAGCTTTCTTGACACCCCCTCCTTCGGTCAGAGCACAGAGGAGAGTCATTTGCATTGAGTTGATGTTTCATGTCATAGTTTATGAGAAGGGAGGATGCTCTTCTCTAGAACAGTGCCCTGGGAATGGAGTGTTCTGGAAGGAATTAGAAAAATTCTAATTTCTGTGAGAGCACACCGCAATGTGAACGACCTCTGTATATCTTTTCCTTTATTCAGTCCTTCAAAAAGCGCTACTTCCAGCTGACTCAGTTGCCAGATAACTCCTACATCATGAATTTTTACAAAGATGAAAAAATATCCAAAGAACCCAAAGGCTGCATCTTTTTGGATTCCTGTACAGGTGTGGTACAGGTGAGTAGAAATCCCTCTTTTTCCTTGAGTCTTCTCCCCCACTTCTTGGGTTTTTTAATCAGTGAGTGTGTTCATCCAATCATCAGTCACTCATTCCGTGTTTATGGAGTATCTGATATGACCCAAGAACCATTCTAGACTAGGGATTCAGTGGAAAACAAAGCAGCCTCGATTTTTGCTTTCACAAAACTCACTTCCAATAAAGAAAGAAAAACAGAAAATAAGCAAAGAAAGAAATCAACGGAATGGAATCAGCTGGTAAAATCTGGAATAAAGAAAATTTAAAAAAAGAAAAGAAACAGGGCTATGGAAGGGAGAGAGACAAATGGTAAGGTCGGAAAGCAATGTTAATGTTCTAGAAGTGAGAAGAACATTTTCAAAGAGAAATTATTTGACCTAAAACTAAAGAATGAGCAGGACAGCAAGTGCAAAGGTCCTGAGGCAAAACACGCAAGTTGGGTGAATTTGAGGCGAAGGGGGAAATGACTGCTTGTGTGGTGACAGTGTAGAGAGCCACTGAGCTAAAGAATTCAGTAAGATAATATATAAACCATATAGTTCACTATACTTCATAAATACTATCTTTATTGTCGGGTAATAGAGAGGAAATCTGCAGCGTACATAGACAGAATCTTCCTTTTAAAGAGATTTCCTTCAAAGACAAGGATTATATCGATTCCCAAAAACTTAATTTCAGGAACAAACTCAGTGCTTTTCACAGACAATGCTGTTCTGCAAGGTCTTGATCTTCAGTCTATTGTTTAAGCTATTCTCTGTGACATGGACCACTGTGGCAAAGGGAAGCAAAATAATTTCATAGACTTCTTTGGACATCTTGCTTTCATTTATTCTTTCCGCTCGGCTGAAATAAGTATCCTCACTCCTTCTTACATAAAACCTGAAGCAACTGAATGTTATAGCAATTTCATCTTGAATTTCACAGAAAGACGCTGGCTCATTGAGCTCAAGGACTGTGTTTCTGGTCACAGGTCACTGAGAGCAGATCCCTTCCCACCGAGCCACAGGCATCCACAGAGCTTGCTCCATAGACAGATTACATCTTGGATTAATACCAGGGGCACTTGGATATGCAGATGCAAAATGGAGTTCTCTCCAGTCACTTAGGCCTAGCCTTTTTCTGGATGGTTTATCTGTTAAAATCTGGAATTCCTCCAGAAAGTAATAATGCTGAACTTTAAAAGGAAAGAATTAATTAAGTGTTGCTGAGCGCTGGGCTGGAAGTGAAAGATAATTGTGTTTCAATGCAGACTCCAGCTTTCCATATGGAAAGGGCAATAAGGGTCTTAATGGAGGGTGGAGATAGTTTTCTATTGCTGATCCCAAAGGAAACTCTGGCTTTAGAACTATCAAGTGGAACTTTAGCGGCAGGTTAAAGATCAATGATTACATTTTATAGACATTGAACTACAAAAATTTAAATAGTGCCTTTTCCATTTTTTCCTTCAAAGCTTGCTCTAGCAAATGCATTATCATCTTTTAGGAAGTATCACTGTAGCCCATGCTACATATCAAGCTTGCAGAGATACATATTAATATGAAATTGTTACTTCGAAGAATTCTAGAACTCGGTGTTGAGCACACACCTTAGCGCTCGAATCTGACTCTTTACTACAGGAACCTTTTCTCCATCTGGTCTTAGACTTTGCCTCAATCTCTGCTTAAGTGACACATTGGATCTGGAGAGTGTCTTTTAGGAGAAGACACAGCTTGGGGCTCCCACAGGTCAGCATTCGAATCCCGGTTTCACCACTGACTATTGGAGGCTTTGAGTATGTTACTCAAGCTGTGAGCTCAGATTCTTCATCTGTAAAAACTAAAATAATATGCTAGCATGTGAAAAGGATCTGGGAGACAGTGTGTCTTAGGTCATCCTTCCCCTCGTCTTATAATAGAACAAATGTGATTTCACTCCTTGGAGAGTCACAGGTAGAAACTTTACCAGGTGAGTTGTCATGCGAAGGAAACTTTATTTGCAGCAAATCCGGAGATCCCAGGGAATCATTTCCAAAGCTGGGAATCCCCAGCAAGAGTGAGTGGGTTTCCTTTATTTAAGGTTGCTTAAAATATTTAGAAAGGGAAGCCTTGTCGGTATGTTTAGAGGCAGGTATAAGGTCATATATGTGTCTTAAGGAGACATGCCTATACATATAATGTATGTTATGTAAATGAGTCTTGTGCTCCTATTTAGGCAGAGATTTTTTTTTTAAGGATTTTATTTATTTGAGAGAGACAGAGAAAGCATTAGTGGGGGGAAGGGGCAGGAGGAGAGGGAGAAGCAGGCTCCCAGCTGAGCAGAGAGCCCAATGTGAAGCTTGATCCCAGACCTCAGGATCATGACCTGAGCCCCAGACAGATGCTTAACCAACTGAATGACCCAGGTGCCTCTGGGCAGAGATTTTAATATTATAATGAGGTAAAGGTAATTGTTAGTTATTCTGTGGGTCCTTTCATGGTCCATCTGCATGGGGCAGGTGGGGGTGTTGGGAATTGAGCTCCAATTGGTCTGGACATCCTAGGCCATGGGAGCTCTTCGTTCAAGCAATTAGTGCTTGAGGAGTAGTTTTGGTTTCCATCACGGAATGGTATGCCCTTCAGGTCTTTTGCCTGAGTTAAGAGATAAGCTGGAAAGAAAAGCTTAAGGAAAAATGTAGGACAAACGTCAGTGAGTAGAAGCAAGTGAGCAGTAAAGGTCAGATCTAGCTGATGATAGTCTTTCCATTAAGTACAAAGGTCACTACTTTGATAGATGGACATTCTACTGTGGAAAGGCCTTCCTAGAAAATCTCAATTCACCTTCCTGAAATTTCTACTTAAATACGCTTATTTATTCATTTATTTTTATTCATTCATTCATTCGACAAACTTATTTAGTCCCTATGACATAGTAGGAACTGTACTGAGACGTTGGGAGTTCCCTGCTGAAGTCATAACCAGAGAGAGATACAGGCTCATTCCTAACTATTACAGTGTCACAAAAGCTATAAAGGGCACTGTCTGTTGAATGTTCTAAGAGCACAGAACAGTGATGAACAGCTCTGGGTCAGCTCGCAGGACTCCCCAAGGTAAATTTTCCACATTAAAGCACAGATGAATAATCCTACTTCATTTTTCAGTGAAAGCCATGCAAATATTTGGGAACATTTATTACATCTGTTAAAGAATTCAGGTCTATACCCCCTCCCCCATTTCTATTCCTGTTTATCAAGAACTTGTAATCCTTGATGGTGGGAAGACCTCCAGCTTCTTGAGGTCACTTTGGGAACACAGACATCTGGGTTACTTATCACTTTGTATCTGGATCCTGGTTATTACATGTTTGCTTGTAGCTCTTTCTGACTTAGGAGACCTTACAACTGGAAAGAAGATTCTCAATGAGATACTGCAAGTTTAGTCATTGTTCTCACAAGCTCTCAGGTACAAAATGTCCCTGAAGATGAAACTTGTACACACAAAAGCACAGAACAAATGAATAATAGAATGAGTCAGGCCTATTTTGTCAAGAATAATTATCAGTTTCCCTTGAATAAAACAGAAAAGAGGAAGAAAGAACCTTAGCTCAAAAATGATACCTACCATCTGGCATTCTACGGAAGTCCAAACTCCTAAGAGTCTTAGCAAACACACCATTTTAGTTTTTTCATTCAGACCCAATCTATATCATTGTGTTTTTCTAAAAATAATCCTTGGAATTCTTAGAAATATATTTCAAGAGTGACATCAAGCAGAGAAAAACTCCTACCCAGATTTCTCAGAGTTTTCATGGTGATGTTTATGTTTGGAAATTTTCTGGATCTTAGTTAAAAATGAAAAAAATAATAACAGTAGTTTCCCACTTTGTAATATCATCAAATAGTAATATTAGATCTGTTTTATATCCCATGAACTACCAGTCTGGGGCAGAACTTCCAGTTTTTGCTGCTTCTGTTTTGATCTGGTACAAAGGGATATCTGGGCCTGTGTTATCAGGTCTTGTTCCTTCAGAGTCTTCCTATTCATTCATCCACCGACCCATCCATCCATCCATCCATCCATCCACTCAAGGTCCTGCCACTATGGAAGAGGATGAATAGTCCACAAATGCCATCTGCTGGGTATCCTACCACAACGTTAATGACGACCGTTGTCACTTTATACAGGATCAAATGGGAGTGGGGGGCCACGCACTGCTTATTTGCTCCTATGTGCAGAAACTGCCACCTTGTGAGATGGGTTCTAAGGTGTTGGGGTGTCTGGGTGACTCAGTCAGTTAAGTGTCCAATTCTTGGTTTCAGCTCAACTCACAATCCCAGGATCATGAGATCAAGCCCTATGTGGGGCTCTGCGCTCAGTGCAGAGTCTGCTTGAGATTCTCTTCCTCTCCTTCTCTCTTTGTCCTTCCCCTAACTCATGCACACACTTTCTCTCTCTCTCTCATACAAACAAATAAAATTTTCAAAAAAATACAATTGCCTCATTTGCTTAACTGAAGTCTAGAAATGTCTAGAAACTCAGATACATCCTACAGCTCCGGCAACTCACCACATGAGGGAAGTAGGGCCAGGTGTGAGACACCAGAAAGCAGCTTGGACTGTAGAACTGAATGTGCTTGCCAACAGAAAGGTAGTCAAATTGGGAGGGGAGGAAAAAGTGTACCTGCCAAGGAAAACAAATCTAGAAACTAAACATGACCTAGAAAACTTCCAGTAGCAAACTCTAGCTTCAAAGAATCTCATTTCCAATGAAAACAATAAAAACCAGAATGACACTTGTACATTTCTTCATCTGATATATTACTTGACAACACTTGATGGAACGTGCATTGTTATCGTCCCAGTTTATTAAAGTAAAATTCAGGGAGATAGAGTGGTTTTCCCAAGTCACAGAGCTAATAAATGACAAAATTAGGTTTGAAGTGGGAGAATGTCCAAAATTACAGATAGATGCCCAAGGAAATGAGTCGGTTATCATGTATCGTGTGGGCATGCCTGCATATATACACACATTTATCCTGCATAAGCCACAGGGACAGAAGGGACACTGCAAAGATATGCTCATGTGTCATTTTAAACATTGAGTTTTAGGTGCAGGATCGATTTCAGCAAATATATATTGAAAATTTTGCTATTCAAGGCATTGTGGGAAAGCCAAATATGGACCAAATATAGCTCCTGTCTTCAAAGAGCTCCTAGCCTGTGGGAGAATGCAGAGAATAAGAACAAAACAAGTGTAGAACAAGCAGATAAAATGAGTGACACATCTCAAACAATAGGTTCTGATAACATATGCAAAAATAAAATTATAGTTATCACCACATGTGGCTTTATTATACATTATAGTACATATATGTCATGTACACCATATTCTACGTATTTTGTTTGGGTACATTCCCTTGACATTTGGTTCTACATTGGTTTTGGTGGCTCTGTTGGAGTATCTCTTCCAGAACCTTTCCAGATGAATACTGCAGAAACAGACCAGTGTGCTACCACTCATTAGACACATCAGATGGCATGAGGACATATTCGCAGTTTCCTGTAGTTTATGAAGCCATGTAGAGGGACTGTGGTAGGCTTGAGTAGACAAAGTCATTGCATCTGCCACAAAGGACACTGTTTTCAGGGAAACAGGAAAATTGGAGGAACAAAAAAATAATAATACGATCATTTCTTGGTTATCACTGTAATGACGTAATGATCATATTTCAAGATTATTAAAATGTCCCATGGATTTTTCTATTTTTGTCCTTTTTTTTGTTATTTTATATGCCATTATCTTAGAGATCACAGAGGATGAGACAGAAAACCACTTAGGGCATCGTAGTCTTCCCCAGCATAAGCTTCTGTATACGGCAAGTAGTTCTATTTCACTCCAAATAGAAAAAATGATTTGGTTTTTGAGAAGCTGCAAATGGAATATTTATTTCATTGATAAATGCCCCTTTTTGAGAAACAAGGGCTTATTATACTTTGCTCAATATTTTACAAAATATTTTTAATAAAATATGTTTAATAAATGTTGAAGCGGGCAACCGTATTCATTTGGAGCACAGAATGCCATTTAGAAAATAAAGCTTTGTCCATGTTTTGTCATGTTTTGTATCTAGAATTCTTTGAATTCCTTGTCATCTGCATTTGAAAGCAGATTGCAGCTCCATCCACTTTTAATTAATATAATTAATGAAAGCATTTTACATCATTTTACATACCTTTACATTTCCCTGTCCACATTAGTTACGGCATGAGATTAATGAACCAGATTTTTTATCTGTTTTCAAGATAACACTGAGATTTTGCTTGTGTTTAGCCATATGCTAGCCAAAGCTATGCCCTGAGCTCTGAGCATTTTGAGTTTTATCCTCTGTGTCTATTTCTGTTCTTTTTTTGTGAAGGAAAACCATGTCGCCTTTTACATTTGCTCTCAACCAAGTTGTCTTTGCCCTTAGATCCTCTATGTCAGGGCAGACTGCTAGTGGCTTTATGGACTTCCTTCACCAGAACCTCCAAGAGTGTGCATCAGAGTGTATGGAGGGTGTCTGCCCACACCTCCTGAGGATATCATAGCTTCTAAGAATTTGCATTCTTAAAGAAGCTGCCTAGATGTTTGCTTTGCACACTAAAGTTTGAGGCCATAGCTGCCTTTCTGGCAACCCCCACTCTTTATACTGCAGCCAAAATGGTCTCAAAATGCAGCTCTGACCTTTTATTAGTCAAAGTCATCCTGTCCTTTTGCTCTCATAGAACCCAGGGGGTCCTATGAGTAGAGCAGTATTCTCATATTGCAATAGGATTCCTGTTCACAGGAAGAATTTTTTACTTTTTTTTTCCCAAAGATTTTATTTATTTATAATTTAATTTAGAGAAAGACAGCACAAGTGGGAGGAGGGGCTGATGGAAAAGGAAAGAGAGAGAATCTGAAGCAGACTCCCCCCCAAGTATGAAGTCCAATGTGGGGCTACATCCCATGACCTTGAGATCATAACCTAAGCTGAAATCAAGAGTCAGACATTTAACCAACTGAGCCACCCAGGCTCCCCTTTATACCTTCATTTTATACCTCTTTTTCACCACATTTGCATATGTTTCAGTTTCACATTTGTATGATTAACTGGTTAATGCCTGTCTCCCCTGTTCTGGCAGGGCAGAGACTGTGTCTGCCTCTGCCTAGCACAATATGTGAACACAGTAAACACCTCTTTAAGAACGAATGCTATCGGGATGCCTGTGTGGCTCAGCGGTTGGGCACCTGCCTTCGACTCAGGTCGTGATCCCGGGATCCGGGATCAAGTGCCATATTGGGCTCCCTGTGAGGATCTTGCTTCTCCCTCACTGATGTCTCTGCCTTTCTCTCTCAGTCTGTGTCTCTCATGAATAAATAAATAAATCTTAAAAAAAAGAATGATTGCTATCATTGTACTGAGCACTGAGGATAACCAACCAACCTATGCCCATCTCCAGCTCATAGACTGTTAAACAAGCCAGTCAGTAAGTGACTCATTCCAAGGCAAAGAAATAGTAATACTTGATGAGAATAAAAAAGTATAGGCTGGAGCCAAGAGTTTGTCCTTGGAAGAATCTAGAAAGTGGCATTTAAGGTATGAAGTTCTACAGTGAGTATTACTGCTGGGGTTTTCTTTCAGCTAATTCTTTCTCCTTCAGTGCCTGACTTTTCTTTCTTGAGACGTATGTGTTCCCCCTATCTATTCTCAGCACTGAGAGAATCCATGATGTCCCAGGCCATGACTATCCCTTTGGCACGTGACTGTGCCACGGAGGGGGCAAGGAAGGAGAATAGCATTCACTGAATGTCCTCTTTGCTCCTGGGTCATCTCAGCGGGTGTTAGAGTGTTAGAAGATTATTTCTCTTCTCTGCCACTTGCTACCTGCAGAATCCCAAACACATTTTAATTTATCTCCCCAAGCCTCCATGTTAAATGGAAAAATAAAATTTGTCTCACAGAGTTGTTATGGGATTAAGTGGAATAATGGCTGTGAATGCTCAGCACGGTACCTGGCATCTAGATGACAAGTGTTTAGTAAGTGTCAAATTTGTGGTAGTAATCATGATATTGTGGAACTTGAAAGGAACAAGCTATTTTAGGATAGTCTCTGAGAACATTGCAAAGAAGATATTAATGGGAATATATTAAAAATTATTTTTTCTTGCCACCAAGAATAGCAATCCCATTGTCAAAAAGAATTCTATACTTTGATGTTAAGACATAATCTCACATTATAGTGATACTCTCAACTTATGATTCTTCTCCTATTTGTATTTTACTGGGTTATCTTAAGTACATAGACTTCACTCGGTTATAATTGTGAGTACCCTAATGGCTTCCTAGCAGTATAGGTAAGAGTAGACTACCTGTATCAGAATTATCCGAGAGTGAATTAGAGATGGAATATCAAAGTGCCTTAATTTGCTCTTATGTTCCCTCCACTTTCAGTGGGATTCTCCCATATTGGAACAGTTTACTTTTTTTTATAGATTTCAACTTGGATGCTCCATCCATGGAAGACCAGTATGAAGTAGCTACTCAGTCCCTGAGACCATTTTAATTCTCTGCACTGCACAAAATCTTTATTCCTTCAACCTTTTGTTCATTCACTATTCCCTACAAATGTCAGTTCCCCAAAGATAAGAACTGATCTTATTCCCTTATAAAAGGTGACTGTTGAACACACTGGTACTGAGACCTTCTGTATGACAGCACAGGATATAATGGTGAGCAGAGCTGGCCCGGTCCTCCTAGAGGCAGCCATGAGAGAGACAGATGTTGGTCAAAACAAACAAATGAAAATGAAGAAGTATATAATTCCAAATGGTGATAAGTGCCTAGAAGACAAGACTCTTGCCCTAACTGAGGAATTGAGGAAGGGCTAACTGAGCAAGTATGACTCTGATTGAGATCTGAAGAGTGACAACAAGTCCTCTAAGTAGATGGGGGACAAACATGATGCTGATTGTGTGCAAGCACACACTTGGGGGAAGGGCTGCTTCGAGCCTTGTGACACCAACAAAGCTTGTGACAAGAGCACATTTTCAGGATCTAGAGCACAGCCTCATCAGTTTACCACCAAAGGCAAAGTAGAGATGTGAGGTTAGAGAAAAACCTGGAGTTTGATGAAAAGGCCAGAGCCACCAAAAGGAATGTGGTGTCCTGCCCTGTGGATGTCATGTCCTTTAAAGCCATTGACCAGATGAGAGAGAAAGGAGTCTAAGGCAGAGCCAAGGTTAGCATTAGATATCATCAAGATAAAGAAGAGCCAGTAGAGATGATTGAGAAGTGGTGACCAGTGAAGAAGAAAGAAAATCAGAATCGAGTGTGGTCATGGAAACCAGACACTGACGGATTTCAAGAAGGAGGAAGTGGCCACCATACTAATTCTACTGAAAAGTCAAGGAAGATACAAAGAAGGAAACATCCCAGCATAGAGTTTGTTAACAACCATGGCAAGTGCTGCCCTGGGTGCGACGGGGCCAAAAGCCCAGCTGGAGTGAGTAGTAGACAGAACACAGGATGAGAAAGTGAAGACAGTGACTCAAATCAACCAGTGAAGTATAGAGTCTATTCCCACAGATACCTGAAGAGGAAAATTGTTAACCACCGTACTCATCCAATCATCAAAAACCTAAATAGAATACTTGTTCATACAAAAAGACTTGAAAAAAAACAAAACAAAACAATTCATGGCCATCCAAATGCTTCCCTTCTTTTGGCTGATCTTTATGTTACTCTCCCATATGGAAACTCTTCGGAAGTGTGACCCCATAAGAAATGTATCTCACTCTCTAAGACTTACTATCTGGGGTTTTTAATTTCTCTCTTTCTTTTTATACCACAGAATAACAGACTAAGAAAGTATGCCTTTGAATTAAAAATGAATGACCTAACCTATTTTGTGCTGGCGGCTGAGACAGAGTCAGATATGGATGAATGGATCCACACCCTCAACCGCATCCTGCAAATCAGTCCTGAGGGGCCCTCTCAGGGGAGGAGGAGCACAGAGCTTGCAGATCTGGGGCTGGGTGAGAGCACGTGTGTCCACTTCCCTTTGTTTTCAAAGTGTGATCTGCACATTGGGTTCATTTAAGCTGCCAATGACTGTGGTAACTACCACATCTGGCTCATCCACCCCTGAGCTATTTGCCCCAGAAAATCACCCCTAAATCTTGACTTTCACTGAATAGTGAAGGTCGCCACACATATGATTTTGAGTTTACTGGCAATGGTTTGAGGAAGGAAGTAATTTGTCAACAGTATCAAAAATATACCCATGTCTGATGGGAGGTTCTTAGATGGGGTAGTTGTATAATAGCCTTTCGTTTCATTTAATTAAAATGATATTATAGAAAGACAAACATGAATTACTTCCTTTTAGTTGAAAGATATCTTTCCAAAAAAAAAAAGAGGTATCTTGTCATCTATGCTTTTTGGCCATACTGAGACCAGCTTATATGTGAAAGTTCCATAAATTTTGTACCATATTAGAGATCTCTATAAGATAAAAAATTTATCTTCTTCTCATCCTCATTACCTCTTAAGATTCTAATTCGTTCTAGGCAAAGAGAAGAGAGAGGAAAGGAGAGGTGATATGAAAGGTAGAAAAACAGGTCTATGATCATATGAAAGACAAGTTTACCTTCAGAGTTGGTCACTTCTCCCAAAGGAGAACTATTTTAACATGTTTTGCCCAGCACCATGAGACTTTAGAAACCAGAATCTTTAAATGTCATATGCTATTAAGTAAAAGAGATATAGGGTAATGGGAAAGAAAACGGTGGTTGACTTTAATACAACTACTATATACAATGGTAGATGTTTTAGGTAAATTCATGATTTACTTAATAATGATCAATGAGAGAATTAATGTTTACAGAGTTTCAGAGAGTTTAACTAACTGAAGCTAGAATGTGGATTTGAAATTGATGGCCTGAGGTGGTCAGAATTATCAAAAATATATACACATATAAGAAAACTTTAGTATGCATTGATAAAGTAAGTCATGACAACCTCAGGTATAAAGGTAGTTAGTATTAGAAGAGTCAAGAATTCTTATGAGCTCAGGGTGGTGTCATGGAAAGAATCTCATCATGACCATCAGGAGGTCTGATTTCCAGGCCCAGATCTTATAACAAAATGGAGTCCTAGAGCCAGGTACAATGAAGGCATCTGCTCACCAACATCCATTCCACATCCAGTTTTGATATGTCACAGCCTAGACAAATGTATTATTCATGAATATTACTTAATGACCTGTCTTGGTGTATCTTTTCAAGATTCGCTGGATAATTCTATAACTTGTGAATGCATGCCAGAGGAAACAGAGTCTTCAGAAAACAGCCCACACCCAGACTTCGCAAAAGTAATAAAGCTGACATTTTGCTATACAAATAATTTGAATTATTTATTAGTAATTGTTTTCATGGAAAAGACGGAAATGTTGTATTTTAAGATTTAGACTACATTTATACAACACTTAAAAAAATAAAAGCATGTTTTGATAAGATTTGCTGAGTATTAATGGATGATATTAAAATAGTGATAATATAGAGCAACTTCTTAGCATGTGGATGGGGCTAGGCTGTATCTGGATACTTAATTACCGAGAGCTAATACAGTTTTCTCTGTAGTACCTCACAGAAACTGAAGAGACTGTCAAAACAACCCGAAATATGGAGAGGCTAAATCTGTTCTCTCTGGATCCAGATATAGATGTAAGTCGGAATTCTAAGCAGACGTGAACTTGATCCACACAATTGGAACACAGTTTATAATTTAGAATTTCTTTTTTTATGACCGGTGTTTGTTGAGAGAGACTTTTAACATTTTTTTTCAGACCTTGAAACTTCAGAAAAAGGACCTTTTAGAAACTGACTCTGGGATCAAACCATTTGAAGAAAAAGCTGCCAAGAGAATCATGATCATTTGTAAAGCTCTCAACTTAAATCTTCAGGGATGTGTTACGGAGAATGAGAATGATCCGATAACGAATGTAAGTTTCCCTCTGTTACATCCTATACAGAACAGCCAATATCATACCCCCCTGGCTGAAATCTTTTCTACTCCTGGTAATTCCAGGGACTGAGTTCACACCCTCTAGTCTACCAGGGAGTATGAATAACAGCATTTTCCACATTACAAAAGTGCACAAGTTCTGAAGTGGAATAGTAAATATACTACCATAAAATTTTCCTCTTAATTTAAAGAAGCAGCTTCGTCAAAGGGAGTTTTCTAGGGTCCTTTCCATTAAATCACACAGTGGTTCAGAGTTTCCCAAGATATGGTTTGTTTCTTCTTGGCGGTACCTGAGATGGCCTTTAAATCAAATTTCTTCTTTTAGTATTTATATGCTTATTTGAATGTATATTAGAGAACAGTTTAAACAAAGAAATCAACTCTGTGATTTCATAGCCTTTACTACTGAACACCAGGCTACATAGTGAATCAAGTAAAGTAATATCAGATAAATATTAAGTAATAGTAGACATGGTACATGGAAATGGGAGAAAAAAAGTGTGTCACTGATATTTGGGAACCACCACAGTGCTCATTACATCAACACAAGATTCCTTTTCCTACTAAATGAGCTGTCTTGAGAGTTCTTAGTCTAGGGGATAGTTCTTTACCAACTGTAGCAGTATTGATAGGAAGGGAGCATTTTGAGAGCATAAACATTAAAAGTTGAACTACAAAGAAGAAAATAGGAACGCCTGAGTAGCTCAGTTGGCTAAATGTTCAACTCATAGTTTGAGCTCAGGTCATGATCATGAGATCAAGCCCTGCATTGGGCATCACACTCAGTGGGGGGAGTGGGGCGGGTCCTGCTTGGGGACTTTCTTCCTCTCCCTCTACCTCTCCCCCTGCTCCCACACATACTTTCTCTCTCTCTCTCAAATAAATAAATCTTTAAAAAAAAAAAAAAAACAGAAAATAATTGGGATCTCTGGGTGGCTCAGCAGTTTAACGCCTGCCTTTGGCCCAGGGTGTGATCCTGGAGTCCAGAGATTGAGTCCCGCATCGGGTTTCCTGTGTGGAGCCTACTTCTCCCTCTGCCTGTGTCTCTGCCTCTGTCTCTCTCTCTGTGTCTCTCATGAATAAATAAATAAAATCTTTAAAAAAAACCCAGAAAATAAAAATCACACCTAATCCTAACATCAATAAAAAGCAGTGTTATTTATTGGCATGTTCACTTTCATTTTTTTAAAATTCATTCCACTCTAATTTTTCGTAAGTCATCCCTCAATTGTCATCTTTTGCCTCAAAGAAGAAGACTTATTTCTAGATTCATTATATAAGCCACATTTACTTTTAGAAGACAGAACAGCATTAAGTTTTCTCTACAAACTGAGCACACACATCCTGCGCACACCTCTATGACACAGTAATAACAATATGTCAAATGATTGTTGTGAGGATTAAATTAATATATGGAAAGGACTTAGATAATACTTGGTGCGCAGTAAGCAATGATTACATATTTATTGTTAATTTAATATATGGGAAATGGCTTTGTGAATACTATACAATCGACATATCAGTATTTTCAGTGTTATTTGTGAGAGCCCTGTTGACAAGTAAGCTAAAATTGAAATGTGTCACCAGTAAGAATCTTCATCCAGAATGAAACTTTCTCTTATTTTATGATTATAATTGTGCACCAGGTATGTGAGTAAAAGTGATAGCACTGGAAGTCACGATTATTCATTTCTCAGCCAATACTTATTCAGTACACCTATTGAGAGCCAGACTTGTTCTAGGTACTGAGCAAACAGTGGGAGTAGGGGAAAGATAACAACCCTCCTGCCCTTGTAAAGATTGATTCTCTGTGGAAAGAATAAACAGTACATTTTTTTACAGGCCAAATAAATTAACATAATAATCACACATGATTCACAGTTCTTTAAAATGAATCAGTATGTCAGATGTGATACAGAGGAACTGGGAGACAGGTTACTCTGGGTGCCAGGGTCATAGTAGGTGACAGTTGAACAGAGACCCAAAGAGTGAGAAGGATAAAGGTCAGGTGAAGGAAGATATTCTAAGCAGAAGAAAGAACAAGTGTGAACATCTCAAAACTACTAAGTCTTGGCAATTTCTGGGAACAGGAAGCAGATACAGAGGGGAAGGGCGGACAAAGATGATATGGGAGGAACAGTTACAAGGTAAGATAATGTCAGGTATAGGCTGTAGGGAAGAGTTTGGATTTATCCTGAGTGGAGGCTGTAGTGATTTGAAACCCTTTCAAATGGTGTAGTTTCAATTTCTGTTTTTAAAGATCCTACCAGAAAAAAAGGGGGGCGGGGATTGGAGGAAACAAGAGTTGGCCAGGGAGAGTAGATAGGAGGCTACCACCATAGTTCATTGCACAGTTTAGATTAGCACTGGCAAGGAAGAAGGAGAGAAATGGATGGATTTGACTTGATGTTGGGTAAATGGAATGAACAGGTTTTTCTGATCCATTGGATATACAGGATAAAGGGAAGAAATATTTTCAAGGATAAACCTCTGTTTTTTGCTTTGAACACTTCTATGTGTGATGGTGCCATTTACTAAGAGAACAAGACTAGATGAAGAGCAGATTTGGGAGACATTGGCCAAGAATTCCATTATGGGCATGTTAGAGGCCTACTAGATATCCAAATAGAGATGTCCATTGGGCAAAGTCAGATACAAGTTTGGAGCTTGAGGGAGTAGCCATGAATGAGACATAAATGTAGAGAAGCCTGGGCCAGACAGAGACCTAGAGAGACACATTTGGGAATTTCTGTATGCATAGAAAAAGGGCCAAAAAACAAATATTTAACAGATGAATAAAGAAGTGACCAAAGAAATCTAAGAAAGAATGGTCACTGAAGTAGAGATAAACCAGAAAAGCATGGCTGATGCCAAGACAGAGTGTCAGCTGTGTGAAATGGTGTTGAATTGCTGAGAGTAACAGCAAGGCAGAGAGGAGCCCAGCAGCTGTGGCAACGTGGAGGATTCCCGGATTCTAGCAGAAATTTCCATATTTCAGAACATAGTTCTTTTTGGGATTAAAATTAAAAAACAAAAACAAAAACAAAACAAAACAGGAAGAAACTTGCTTCTTGAAACTACTTGGAAATATCAGGAAAATGTAACCCAAATCATACTAGCATTTAACCATCTTATTAAATAAAAATGTCGTGTTTTTTGTTTTTGTTTTTGTTTTGTTTTCGTTTTTGTTTTTTTGACAAGGCATAGCCTTAATTGTGATTTAAAAAACCCAACTTAGAAACTGAAACTCGAAGATAATGGGCTTTTCTTTCCAGTGACAGCCATACGACTCCTTCCACATGGATTCCTTTCTTTGTACTAAAACACATGCTCAGAGGTTTAACATTGGTATTTGGGCCAATCTTGCCAAGCATGAGAACATGCCCAAGTTCAGAACCCAGCGTCAGTCTGCCCTTTATGTCTGTAAAGCCAGAGGGACAAGTCAATTTGAGGTGCTTTATTTTTTTTTGAGGTGCTTTAAATGTCCGTATTTGTTTTTACTTTATTTTAAAGTTGATACAAATGTTTTTAAAAAAATAGAAAATTACCTTGTAAAAAATAATTTCATCATGCTTCTAAGCAATAATACAAAAAAAGTAATAAAACAGCCTCACCTAAACTCTACAGTAATTTTTTATGTAATGACATTGTTTATATATTATTCAGTGACACTCTTGTTAATCTACCTGTTTTTAAACTCATCATTTTTAATTCAGGGAACATATTTTTTAAGTTAAACGAAATATTTCTCCAGGTTGCCGAAGAATCAGCTCCTGCATTTAATGAATGAGTTTCTAAAGAGACTCCCTCAAAGAACTTTTCCCTGATGAGGAAACGGTTTTTGACAGCATGTAATCTTTTAGTCAGTCCATTGAAAACCAAATTCAAATTGATGGTTTTCTAGTATAAAATATTTCTTTGAAAATAGCAATTGATTCCAAAACCTGCTTCACAGCAGAGCTATTTGAAAATTTTGCGTTCTTGATTTTTTTTTTTGAGAAAATACAGAACTCTAAACATAAGAAGCCTATGACTTCATTTGTTCAGCTTTCAAGTGCCTGATTAAACAAATCCTTATTGAAAAGCCACTGATTCAAAAAGTAAGATTTGACATTTAAGTTGAAAAGGTGGATTGGAAGAAATAAATGAATCACCATATGAGCTTTAATTTCTGATGGATTATCAAAGTAGGTAATTTATTTCCATTCACCAAGCAGAAATGAAAATCAAAATGCCCCCAATTCACGAAAAATAATAGGATTTTTTCCCTTGACCTTCAATGTGTTTTGAGCTCCTACCTGAGTTATTTTCACATAATTTTTGCATTTGCAACTCTTGGCAGACAACTGCTGCCATAAACCAGAAGTTTTTCTAAACTAAATTAAATGGTAAAATATAAAACTCCCACTTTTTAATTCTCTTATTTTTTAATAATTGGTTGAATTTGATTTTTTGTGTGTAGTTCTGTTTCTAACAGTAAGGAAGCTGGCAAGTACTGCTAATATTAAGGACTTACACTAATAACCCTGTTATAAGCTAGCTATAGAACTGTTTTAAAGCACATGAGATACCTATCAAACACTCAGTACAATCCACATGATGGATTGTACTCATGAGTGAGTCTGTACAATGATGAACATAATATGTTTTTGTATATAACCTGCTTGTCCACAGAATACATGGTGATAGGCATCCATTCAAAATTAAGTAGCATAAACAAAAGTAAAAATGTTTATTGTAAGCATATTCCATTTTTAGAAGCCTAGAGTTA
Organism: Canis lupus baileyi; assembly: GCF_048164855.1. NCBI lineage: Eukaryota > Metazoa > Chordata > Mammalia > Carnivora > Canidae > Canis > Canis lupus. Next base: position 39,840,012 of record NC_132861.1, on the reverse strand, counting down.
ATGAAATGTAATTATATCTACTTGCATGTGTATGATTATTTGTTTATATCTATACATATGTATAATATGTATGTAGTTACACATGCATGTATTTATTTTGGTCCTCGTTTTATTTAATCTCTATTGCATTTGATGGTTTTCTAGTTGAACATTCCTTCTTTCTTGAATCTTTCGTCTTCTTCTTTTTTTTATTGAATCTTTCTTCTTCAGTTTCTATGATACTCTGGCAGGATTGAACTTGTCATTTTTTTCTTTAAATCTCTCTCCATTCCTCAATCTCCTTTATAAACTTTGAGTTGCTGAGAGTAACAGCAAGGCAGAGAGGAGCCCAGCAGCTGTGGCAACGTGGAGGATTCCCGGGACTCTAGCAGAAATTTCCATATTTCGGAACATACTTTCATTTGGGATTAAAATTTTTTTAAAAATTATCCTTTGCATGCTGATATTTCCCAGGATGCCCTTCTAATTCTCTTCTCTTTATCTCATGGTAGACAGTAGCCCATATATAAAACTCCCCAGCCTAGCTTCATTCGCTGGGCTTAAGATTCATATCTCCAACTGTGATTGGAATGTCCTAGAGATGACTCTGCACACCATCCAGAACTCACCTCTGTATATTTATCGTATATATTAGTAAATCACATTGACATCCACTTAGTTTGTTATGTACTCAAACCTAGGAGTTTTCTTTTATGCATGCATTCCCCTATAAACACCTCTTTCCACGCCCCCTCACCCCCGGACACACAGTGGACTTCTGCATCGTTTGGTTGTACCTTCTTAATGTTCCTCAAATGCATTGTCCACAAATGTATCATTTCATGGTCTTTGTATTCTTTCATGACTTTATGGCTTTGTGCATGTCACTCAAGTGACCCTAGGTACCCCTTCTAACCACATCTTTACCTAAATTCTGCTTCTTTAAAACTTAATCAAGGGGACACCTGGGTGGCTCAGTTGGTTAAGTATCTGCCTTCAGCTCAGGTCATCATCTCAGGGTTCTGGGGCTGCGTCTCAAGGTGGGCTGTCTGCTTAGCACAGACTCTGTTTCTCTCTCTGCCTCTCCTCACCACCACTCATACACGTGCTCTCTCTCTGTCTCTCTCTCTCTCTCTCTAATAAATACATAAAATCTTAAAAAAAAAAAACTCAACCAAGAAATTTTCCCTTTCTTTCCTATCTTCCATTCTCTTCCCATTTTCTCTTTATTTCACATCTCCCCTTTCTTCCATAGCAAGGTGGCTAGAGGTGAAGAGGCAGTTACACAAAGGCTTGGAGTTCACAAGACCTCCAGATTATGGGGGAGCAGAAAGCTATGTGGATGGGACAACTGGGTGGCTCAGCAGTTGGGCGCCTGCCTTCAGCTCAGATTGTGATCCCAGGATCCAGGATCAAGTCCCGCATCAGGCTCCCTGTGAGGAGCCTGCTTATCCCTCTGCCTATGTCTCTGCCTCTCTCTCTCAGTCTGTGTCTCTCATGAATAAATAAATAAATCTTTAAAAAGAAAGAAAAAGAAAAAGAAAGCCATGTGGAGGCACAGAAATGGCTTACACTTGGCCTTTGCAAGATGTGGCGCACTTTGCAGGGCAGTACAGAGAAAGCGATTAGAAAAAGTGGCTATGGTTGGGAGACTGGTTACTTTGAACCAGTAAGTAAACTGAGTAAGCAAATAAGCAAATAGGCCAATGATAACAAGAGCCAAGGTTTTCACTATAGGAGGAAAGAGTTATATATAAGTAGGGAGAAGGCTTGAAAAAAGCCTTCCGGATTTGCATTGGAAATACAAGTTTCAACATGAACTCGTGAGTTTTTAATAAATATTCACATACAGATAGATATAAAGAAGTCATTGTAGATGTGGATGGTATGTGTGGACACGTGCATGTGTATGTGTGTGTGTGTCCCAGTAACAATGAGCATAATGAGCACTGAGATCTTGGTTTCTCAATGTCACCCTCACAGAAAGGAACCAGGGCTATATGGACAAATGAATGGACGTTGAAAGTATTAAGATGAACCTACAACCTCTTGTTGAGTCAAGAAGTGCCCCCCCCCCAAATTATGAGGATCTACCAAAACAAACAGGAGCTACCTCTAGCCAAATCTGGGACAATCTGACCATCACTATAAATAATGATACTAAGAGATTAAAATCTATTGAATAAAATAGTAGTAATCTATGTATCTATACTTGTATGTATAAATCAATAAATAAGAAAGGAAAGGTCATAATTACAGTAGAATACCAATGAATAAATGCACAAAAAATGATCACCACCAGAAAATCACCATTGATAGCCATAGTAGTAGGTGATTACAGTGGGAGTTACCAATGGTAAGTTAGGTTTGATGAGTATCTGGACATAGGGGTAACCTCAGAATATATCTCCAAAACTGCTAATCACTTAGCACTTGACATATATTACTGACATTAAAAATATTTTATATAAATAGTAGCAGTTTACTGTTTTAGTAATATACTAAAGAGGCAATTGCAGGTGTAATAATTTTATATCAAAATCATCGATTCTTTCTTTTTCCTGCAGATTGAGCCTTTTTTTGTGAGTGTGGCACTTTATGACCTCAGAGAGAGCAGGAAAATTTCTGCCGATTTTCACGTGGATCTAAATCACACTGCTGTCAGGCAGATGCTCTCAGGGGCTTCGGTGGCTTTGGAAAATGGAAACATTGACACTGTCACTCCCAGACAATCAGAAGAACCTCACATCAAAGGATTTCCAGAGGAATGGCTAAAATTTCCAAAGCAGGTTGCACTTTTGTTTACTTGTGATGGCATAAAAAATGCTTGTTTCTTTGTTCTTACCAAAAGATTACATCAGTTTCCAAAATAAAAATTCTCTTAAAGCTGTCCCTTAAAAAAATGAAATTTTGTAAATGTCTTCAATATGCTTTTCTTTGTACACAGGCTATATTTTCTGTAAGCAATCCCCATTCTGAAATTGTTTTGGTGGCCAAAATAGAAAAAGTACTGATGGGGAACATTGCAAGTGGTGCTGAACCTTACATTAAGAATCCAGACTCCAACAAGGTAATGCATAATCTTTTCCATAAATAACTTCAATTGCTTTCAAGATATAAAATCACTCTCCCTTGATGAATTATCAGGTGTGGTAAAATGTAAGTCTTGAAATAGTCGCTTTTTAGTGAAATGAATATTCATCAGGAAAATTTAAAATGATATATTCTTGATTTATGTTTTTTGACCAAGCAACTTCTGACTTCTGATAATCCATTTGTAGAAATAAGTTTAAATGTGGACAAAACATTAACTCCAAGGATCAAGTATTAGCAATAATGAAAAGTTGGGATTGATCTGACTTAAAAACAAGTGAATACAGTTTACTGATGATGAACTAAGTGATAATTTTATATCATTTTAGATAATTTTATATCAAATTATATTAACACCTAAGTGAAGAAAGAGGAAGTACTGGATGTTCTTTGAGTGGTGGGACTACAGGAAATTTTTTCTTCCCTTTTTTCTTTTTCTTTCTATATATATATATAGATAGATATAGATATCTCTCTCCATATATATATATATATGGAGAGAGAGAGAGAGAGAGAGAGCACAAGTGGGGGGTGGGAGGGAGAGGGAGAGAGAATCCCAACTAGACTCCCCCACTGAGTGCAGAGCCTGACATGGGGCTTGATTTCACAACCCTGAGATCATGACCTGGGCAGAAATCAAGAGTCAGTTAACCAACTGAGCCACCCAGGGGCCCCTCTTTCTTTTTTTTCCATAATCATATTTTCTTTAATAATCAAATGTTACTAATTAAGAGAAAATAAATATTAAAAATCTGTATTTTTCACACAAAGGAAATACATCAAGGAAAGAATGCCTAACAATTGAATTGGAGCATGTGTAACCATTTAGGCGGTGTTTAACATATTTATGAGATTCAAGATTTGGCACACTATGATGTGCAGGCCAGATGCACCTGCCACCTGTTTCTGTAAATAAAGTTTTATTTACATAGTCACAGTCCTTCATTTATGGATTATCTATGGCTGCTTTCCTGCTACAGAGGCAGAGTTAGAAGCTGACAAAGACCATGTGGTCCACAAAGCCTCGTATATTTACTGCGTGACCCTTTGCAGAACAAGCCAGCCCCTGCCACCCCAAATAAAAGTATAAGACAGACTGTGAGTGCAAATTTGAAAGCACTTTCCTTTCAATGTTTTAAGGCCTTTCAAGTCTGAAAAAAAAAGGGGGGAATGTTGGCATTCCAAGATAAGGGTGTTTTCTATATTTGAAATTTCCAGAGTGAAAAGAAAGAGCACAATACAGTAAGTCCAACACAGAGGATACCATTTGGCTCTTTCCAAGATAGAACCTGCAGGCCAGTGAGGCCGAATTTCAGAGTTTCAATATAAGATAATATGGAAAAGTATTTATCAGTATTTTACTTGGACAGTTTAAAATTGGTGTTCTAAACAATGTTTTTATTTGTTTTTCCCTCAGTATGCACAAAAGATACTAAAATCCAACAGGCAATTCTTCAGCAAGTTGGGCAAATACCGCATGCCCTTTGCTTGGGCGGTAAGGTAGGTTGACAGCTGCAATCAACAGAACAGTAATGCATTTATAGTCTGCATTGGAAGCTTCAGTTTAAACACTTTGTTACCCAGTATTTTGTTTTTATAGATTTATTTATTTATTTGAGAAAGAGAACGCACGAGCAGGGTGAGGGCCTGAAGGAGAGAGAAAGAAAAAGAAGCAGACTCCCTGCTGAGCACAGAGCCTTACACTGGGCTTGATCTCATGACCCTGAGATCATGACCTGAGCCAAAGTCAAGAATTGGAGGCTTAACCAATTGAGCCACCCAGGCATCCCCTGGTATTTTTTAATATACCAACACCTAGAAGAATATTACTGTAGTCATTTTCATAAACAGTGCTCCCCAGAAACATATGTTTTACCAGACAATTGAGCAAAACAGCTTATAATATACTGAGGCTATGATGTGAGGGCGTGTGTGTGCATGACCAGATACACTATGGTTTCTTGGTAGGATTGAAGTCATAGTTTGTTTACCATGCATATTTGGTTTAATAAACTCTTGACATTATATCAGTCCTGAGAGTTTGGTGTGCATAAAATTCAGTTGGAAGCACTGTGATTTCTTATACAGCTGCATTTTCATCTATGTGTAGGGCACGGTGTTATATATGGACGTCCAGATGAAACCATCATTTTGATCATTTAAACTCTCTTTGATTTTGCTCCTGACTAATATAGCCAAATTTATCAGTACCAGTTCACTCTGGTAGAAATGCTGAGTTCTGTGGACCGTGAGGGTGTAGTCATCCTCCTGGACATATAACCTCTGCATAAAGAATAAGAATTGCTTTTTGGATCTGGTTAAAGATCAATTACTACTGTCTTCCTCAGTCTCTTTGCCTCTTTATGTGTAAGAATTTCTTAAAAGAGGATCCACATATGAGTGAAATCAGATGATAATTGTCTTTCTCTGATTGACTTATTTTGCATAGCAAAATACCAAGAAACAGGATCATAGGGGAAGGAAGGGAAAAATAAAATAAGACCAAATCAGAGATGGAGACAAAATGGAGACAAACCATAAGAGACTCTTACTCTAGGAAACAAGCTAATTGTTGCTGGAGGGGTGGTGGTTGTGGGGGATAGAGTAACTGGGTGATGGGCATAAAGGAGGCATATGATGTGATGGTTGTTATATGCAACTGATGATTTACCAAAGTCTACATTTGAAACTAATGATATATTATATGTTAATTAACTGAATTTAAATAAGATAAGATTACTTTTTAAAAAAAGGAAAAACCTGGTACAGATGTAAGGAAAAAAACGGTCAGCAATGTACAAACCAAATGAACTTTAAAAAGTTAATTAGTGCTACAAAGTAAGGCAGCCTCATAAGTGCTCCTCTGAGTATTGGTACCATTGTTTCAATGGCGGTAACTTTAAAATACAGAAAGTTTGCCATTTTTAGGTTTCGTGGTACCCAGGGATGAGCATAATCAGAGTGAATCCACCAATATTTGTTATCATTTTGAGGTTGTTACTTGAAGTTGGGGACAGGTAGATGGGAAGGGAAAGGTGGAAACGTGAGCAGACAGATTTACACCAGGAATGAGTTTGCCCTGAGGCAGCCCCATAATAAGGAGAAAGAGATCCGGCCCAGGAGTTGGACAGACACAGTCCAGATCAGGCCACCACTTAAGAATGGTAACTTCAGGCGAGCTCTCTCTCTGGTTTTCAGGGTCCCCTACTCAGAATGAAGCTGACAGCACCTGCCTTGTGGGCAGCAGGTGTGATCTCAGATCCAAAAGCACTTGTCATAGAGTAGGTCACACATGTTACCCTGTCTCTCTTGTGTCCCTCTTCCTGCAGGGCCAGCCAATGCCAGCATATAATGCAAGAACAGATATTATTTGAATACACTGAACCCTTTATGTTGATGATTGTTTTTATTTCTTATAAGCTTGCAGAGAAAGGATAACTAGTTCTAATTTGCTGATCAAGCTTTCTCATACTGATAAGAAAACCTGTTGGGGCATGTGAGGCAAGGTATCCTTTGGAAGAGTGAAATACAGCAAATTGCAATGGTGAACATACTTTCTCTTAAAGGATCCAGAATTTTTGTGACATTTTAGAAGCAGGCATTTGAGAGCCAGAGTGGGTTTTGAAATCTCAATTCTACTTGGTAGTCAAGTGATCTTAGGCAAGTACTCATAGTATGTTTTTACCTGTTTTTTTTTTTTCCAAATGTACAAAAGAGGAATGATAAAATCTAATTAACTGTCGGGGGATTAATGAGCACAGATATGTACCCAATAAAAGACAGCCATTGTTAGAAGTCACTATTCTTATAGGATTATTAAGTCACCTGTGGAGATAATATTTTCTGCCACAAGTGCCCCTTTCTGGTAAATTTGGAGTAGTGAAGAATAAGGTAGGGACAAGACAGGAAAGAATTATCCCTCACTGAGCAGTAAGAAGAAGAAATAGCAATTGTACTGTGAGGTTGTTTAGTTAAAATATTCTGGAAGAAAGACAGATGAACTTTCTAGGGACACTGACAATATTACTGACCATCAAAGTAATTATGTCTAGGACAGGAAAGCCAACAAAACCACAAGCCCATGCTATATTAGTGCCTGATGAGTGGTTTGGTTGTAGGTTAGGAAACAGGAGACCCCACCAATTTGTGTATATAAATATAAGGCTTACACACAAACATCTCTGACATCTGAGAAAAAAATGGTTAGCAGTACAGTCCTAAAGATTTCATTTTAAACTGCTTGGAATAACTAATCACAAAAATAAGTACAAGATCCAGCCAAAGGAGATTTTAATTTCCCATTTACAATATGGAAATTGCTTCCAGTAAATGGTGACTGAATGAAAGGACGCTCTTGGTCACTCAAGCCGTTTTGATATAAAGTAGCCTGCTGACATATTTCAATATTCTATTGATACCACTGGTTGTCTGGCCAGTTTTTTTTTTCCTACTGTATTTTCTATATTGCAGTTTTCTTAACAGTATAGCTTCGAGTGTACCCTGAAACACTTTGGCCCTTAAAATCAACAGCCACTCAAAAAGCGTAGAATGACAATTTAGCTAATGGCCAGATCCAACCCATCCCACCCGTTGCTGCACACACAGATGCTCATCACTGTGAACATTTTTTCTGAAATTAATTTGGTATGTTTTCTTATTTTTGGCACCAGCTGTACTGCCATTTTACAATTAAAAAATAATCTTTTTTTAGATTCAGATGGCTACAATGGGTATTTTACACTCTTTGATTTGGAAGAAAGTCGGCCCTTACAAATGTGTCATGTTGTTAACAGAAACTCTTTCTGTGCATGTTGCCTCCGCAATCATATGTGCCTAAATTCCCATCAGGACTCTTTGATTTCTTTTAATCCCTCTTACACGACATTCAGGAAGGACCAGCGCACAACCCTGGGTTTTCTTTAAAATTGAACAAAACTAAAATAAAAATGTCATTTTTATATATATTTATTTACAGAAGGCACACAGCGCAACAGCGCCCCCAGCAAATGGTTGTGCAACCTCTGAATCCATCCAAGTGACAAAAACTCAAGTGCATCCCACAGTGGTTCTTTCTGTCTTTTTATACCTCTAATGATTAAATAATTCATTTTTAAAAAACTGTTTGTAAGCTGCCTGACCATTACTCCTATGGTTTACCTTACATTAACCACGAAAAAATATGCTCTGTTCTTTCTGTGTATCACAGCTTTTCATGCTGCTTAGGAGTAAGGCTCTCAGGGATACCCAAGCTTCTTTTCCTTCAGGCTGAACCGTGCATTTTCTTCAGTCATACCCCAAATGTCATGGTTGTGAGATTCACCATATACGGATCATTGCCCAATTGTGGCAGCTGGATCGAGGCAAAAACATCCCAGCCATCCTGAAACCATCTGTGTAAATGAGTCAGTTCTCTGTTCTCTTGCCAGTTAGCATATTTATTGAGCAAGGACAGTGTGTATGGCACTGTGTGCAATGCTTCTCCGTGGTGCCATGCCCTTCATTCTCTTAACAATATGTCCAATGTAAGTGAACTATTTCCAGGACAGAGTTGTGGAAAAAAGCAAAATGAGTTACACAGTTCAGATCTACTGTTACGACCATTTGTAGTGACTGGTTAATTAAAAAAACAAAACAAAACAAAGCAAAACGCTACTCAAGCTCTGTTAAACCTCCTCCTGTGTTGTAAATACATCATGTTGGTTTCAACATGTCACACATACAAAAGCCCTGTATGATATTTAACTAAAAATAATCTTCGAGGTAAGTATTTTCATTCTGCTTCCCCAGTGTTATTTGATAGGGAATCTTTTTCCCCTCATTGAGTACTTAACAGAGAAAAATGAGCAGAAAGGTTAAAGGAGTCTAAAAATATCATTCTGGCCCATTTCCTGTATTATTTGACACCAAAGCTCTACAATCAGATATCTATCTAAATGGCCACTTCAGCCTGTGTATTGAAATATTTGGTCAACTTAAAGAGTAACAAAATAGTCAAGTTCCATAAGTTAGAAGAAACAAAATTTCAGCAGCTCTGTAACATTAATGAAAAATTAATTACATGTGGGTCTAATGTTTTTGATAGACATGAATTATGATTAATTATGAGGAAGAAACATTAACCTTAAGGTTGCTATGTATACTTGCTTGTATTGCCTGACATTACTATACTATTTGGACAAAAACAATTTGTGTGTTCTAATTAAATCTGTCTGGTTCCAATGAAATGGACCAAGGAAGAAAATAAATGAATCAAGTTTATGGTGCTTTCTTTAATACAAAATTCTGACTCAAGTGTTCTTCATTTTATCTTTGTCTCTGTCCTAAAATTTAGGACATGGGCACATTTATCTACAGGAAAATGCTTCAAGAATCTGGCCCTCTAGACCCACACACAGAACTTTATCCCTTTTCCACTACTTGTAAATTCTGATAGCACCATCCAAACTGAAGTGGCCCAGGCTTGCCCAGAAAATAATGAAAAAAGGACTAACCTGTTCTTATTCCTCCCTTAACACTCCTAGGTTTGATATGTTACTAAACCATAAATAAATGTAGCTGTAATATAGGTGGGCTACTGTCACTGTAAATACTGAATCGAAAATAAAGAATAAGATAACCAAGATAGTATTTAAATGAAACTTCTAAGAAATGTTCTTTTCTTTCTTACTTCATTAGTTCCTGGAGTTTCTTCTATTACAAATGGGGAATTAAATCACTTGTTGTGTTTTCATTTGTTTTAGTTCCTGGAGTTTCTTCTATTACAAATGGGAAATTGAATCATTTGTCTCCTTAAAAACACAACTTGGTAAACAATAACAAATACCAACCTTAACAAATATCATTTTCTTTCAGATCAGTATTTAAGGACAACCAAGGAAGTGTGGACAGAGACTCAAGATTTTCACCGTTGTATAGACAAGAAAGTAGCAAGATTTCAACAGAGGACCTGCTAAAACTAGTGTCAGACTACAGAAGGTAGGGGTTTGGGATACTCTTGAGATTAACATGCATCAGCTACATTGCTACTATTGATTCATTAACTCTGCATAAATAGTACTCGATTACCTGATTCTCGAACATCCAAACTCTTCCAGAAAGTAGATGCTTTACAGATGACCTCACATATGACTGAATGACACAAAAAAGTAAAGTTCCCAGAATTATATGGAAGGAGTGTGAAATATTAAACCATGTCAGTTAACTATTATTGCCATGTAACAGATCACCCCAAAACTTAGTGGCTTAAAAGAACAACATCACTTACTTTCCTGAGTCTATAATTTGAACATGGTTAGGTGAGGAGAGCTTGTCTCTTCTGCACACGTGGCATCAGCCGACAGAGGTCAACCGAAGCCAGGGGATCCACATTCAGGATGGCTCATTTAATGATTGGCAAGTTGACATTGGCTGTTAATTGGGAGCTCAGCTGGAGCTGTGAACTAGTGACCTTCTTCTCCATGGGAGTCTCTCCATGAGATACTATGGCTTCCTCACGGAAGGATAGCTGGCTTCTAAGAGTGTCTCAAGGGACAGAAAAAGATCACTACTAGTTTCTAAAGACCAGGGCCCTGAAACCGTCACAGTAGCATTTCTGGCATAATATGCTGTCAAGCTGTCACATAGCCTAGATTCAAAGAAAGGAGACATAGACACCTCTAGATAGCAGTGTTAAGGAATTTTAGAATTATGTTTTGAATTTCCACAGAGCAATTCATTGTTGTGAATACAATAATTCATAATATTTCTGTCATGCAAATGCTTTTGGAAAAGACAATGAAAGTTGGGGCTAAAAGAAGAAAAATTTCATAGAAGCCACAGCATTTTTTAAATGTGTCACCATGTATTCAACATCTGGTGATGACAAGATCTCTCCTGATAAGCAATCTACCTTAAACTGTTAGCTGCCTCACACCCAAGGGATTCTTGTATACTTTGCTTCTACCCCAGATATTAGCCTTTTACGTCTCTCATCTAAGAATTAACAATCTCCTATCAGTTAAATTTGTTTATCTAAAGCAAAAGTAACACATTACTATGGAACAAACCTGATAATATCTTCAATAGAGAATATGTTTCTATTTAACTAGATGGGAAATTTTCCCAATGTTCCTTCCTTCTTCTGGGAAAAAATACAAACTTTAGAAAGCAAAATAAAGGTGAAAAGTGAAATGTTGGAGGAGATTACTTCTTTGTGATCCTAAGACCACTCCTTATGTGAAGAGACTTCCCCACCCCTTGACTTCATCAAACTTCTTGGTCAAAACTCCTACCATAGTCTTTCCCAAGGATACTGAAGCAACTAAGTGGAAGTGAATCGCATTCTACCTCTTTTTTGCCAATGTACAAAAGTATGAAAAGTTACAATGTGAGTAGAATGAAATGGGCAAAAGATTTGGGGTAATCTACATAAACAGAGAGACTACACTCTCACAAAACCCATGTTGTTCGTGTATAGCAAAGAAAGTTATCTCTCTGGCAATTAGAGGGCACCTAGAATACACAATACCATACTGGTGAAACTAAATTATTTCATGGACACCTCACACTTTATGACATTTATTCTCAGCAGTGTGCTAACAAATGTTGACCATCTGACCCTCGAGGAGGAAGAAACAAATTTGTACTGATGATCAATTTCTGTGATGTAAATTCTCCTACCATTGCTGATTTCAGGCTGCCAGTGGGGTTTCACCAAACACGGGGCTGGGAATATGCACACCGTTATATAACATTTCCACCATACAGATACATAGAAATTTTCTTATGTGGTAAAATGCTTCCTAAGTGATGAATTTTGAGTACTCATTACCTTAGTAGTTAAGATAACTTGTTTAATAGTAAATTGATATAATTTCACCTTTCATAATGACTGTGTTTTACAACTGGCAGGCAAAATAATTGAAAATGTTAACAGTCAGCTCTCACACTCTGGGTTGAACCCACCACTGTAATTACTCTACCTGTTAGGTCTCCTAGAAGGGATAACACTAGAAACGGGTAACCGTTACCAGAACTTTCACCTTCTTACAAAGGACGATAGGTGAGAAGGTTTTGGTAGAGAGGGAGACAACTGGAGTGAATGTGGGGACAGGGAGAGGTGGTGAGAGGGGTCTGCACACATTTATGAAGGAGGGGGAAGGCGGAAGGCCCAAGGTCAGGACAAGGCTCCTTGCCCTTGACTGTTGGTGAAGAGGGAACAAGCAAACTGTCCACTTAGCAATTGTAGCAAAGACCAGCCTGGCCCTCATGACTTCTTAAAGAGTTTTAAGGAAAGTAAGTCACTTAAACCAGTTCAAATACTAGAACTTTCTGTTAACAAAAAACTATTTACTATATTTACTATTGTACTTGTTAGGCCATTTATATAAATATTACCTGAAATAAGATGCAAATAAACCTAAAACACTCTTCAGAATATCTGTAACTTGATCCTTCACTGATTCCTATCTTTATTGGCAATATTACATAAATTTTAGTTTTCAGTATAAAACCAGCTCAATGAAATCATTCACAAGGTTGTTTAGGGTTGTACTGTTGACTCTTATGAAAGCTCAGAATTATAGTTGACTCTTTTTTCTTGACAATTAGAATAATTCAGTGTGTGCATGTGTTTGTTCCCTACTTTCACAGGGTTGACAGAATAAGCAAAACACAGACCATCCCTGGAAGCCTGGATATTGCCGTTGACAACGTTCCTTTGGAGCATCCAAGTATGATGATGTCATGGTTTGCTTGTAGAGTTCAAAGTAGTTAGTGGTCTTTTGATTTGGTTGGTTGATTTGTTGGTCGGACACTTGGTTAGTTACAATAGTTTGCAAGGGTTTTTCTCGAATTTTAAGATAAATGGAATTTATTATCCTACAGAAATTTGGGGCTTCTTATTTCTCCATTAAGACAGACTATAAGAGTGATAGGACAGAAACTATATTCAGTGTAAACTAATATTTACCTGGTGTGCACCAGGCACCCTGCAAGGTATTAAATCATGCCATTTAATCCTCAAAACCTTGAAGGGTTATAAATGAGAAATCTCAGGTTTAGATAGACTGATGACTGAATCCATAATGGGAGAATTTATATTCTATCCAGTTCCTCTGACTCAAAATACAGGGCTGGTTGCCCCATACTGTGCACCAAAGGGTTGCTCTGAACACTACGGATGGCCACCCAAGTGGCCATGTAGTAATTATGGCTGGAATATTTATAGACTCTATTATTACACAGAGAGTATGTATCTTCTTCAAAAGTCCTATTTGTGTAAGTGAAAATTTGGATTTTAGAAGGAGCTTTTATTAACTTATAAATAAGAATTTCAGAATTTATTTCATAAGTGACGAGATTGGTTTGTTTTGTTTTGTTACTTCTGATTGTGCATTTTAGTGACTTTCTCGGTGATACAAAGAATGAATAAAGGCATCCTAAAATGAACTACAGAGAGAAGATTATTACACAGGATCTTGCCATCAGCACTATTAAGTTTTTCATTCTTATAATTTTTCCACAAATCATTTTAATATGAAATAAAATGAGCATTCTAACCTAAGCCATGGTTCAAAATCACTTTTATATTGATCTGTATGGAAAAGCAGAGAATACACTTAGCCATTTCTCTTACCTGATTTGTGGGTCATGTCTTTAATTACCTACAGAAAAGAAAAATAACAAACGAGAAAGCTAAAATATTCTCTTTGAAGTGACTGCCGGACATTAGAGAAATTTGAACATATAATAAAAATATTATCATTGATTTGGGGCAAAAAAAAAATCTTGTAGTCTGCTTCCCAGTAATATTTAGCTAACTGTTTTGCTTTTTTGAACCCAGGAGAATTCCAGATAGAATAAAGGAAAGTAGAAGGCCTTCCCTTCTAGTGACCACATCAGCCTCCAAACTATTTAGTGTCAGAAGTTTTGATTTATAAACTTATACTTGTCTTTTTCATTTTCCTTAGGCTGTTCCTATAAGGCTAGATTTTTAAATATGGTAAAAAACTAGAGAGAAAAGTAGAATAAATTGTATCAAATAATGCAGAGTGGGGCTTCAGACCTGTATTGTGAAGTCATTCTATAGGAAAAAATTGTTATCAACCCATTAGGTACTGTCCATACTAGACCTATTGGACAAAGTTATGTTGTCAGTATCTGTATTGCTTCATGTTAGGTAAAGGCCAGTGGGTTACTCCTTACCTTATAACACCTGGTTAGCGTGCTCAGAGAATCATTAGCTAAAATTTAGTTTTCATATGAAGCTTAAGGCAAAAAGAAAATAATTATAAATCCCTCCAAAGATTTACCAATTCTCTGAGACATCAATTTTGATATTAAATGGCTGAGAATCTGTCATCTGTACCTCCTATAAATTTTTCCTGCTAGCATAATTTAACATAAATTCCTTTACAAGCATAGAGTTTCAACTTTGAGTGGATTCATTTTAAAATTTGTTAAGTCTTGTTCACTTTAAACAATCACATTAAATGACAAACTCTTATTTTCTGATTTTTAAAGACTGTGTAACATCGTCCTTTATCCCTGTCAAGCCTTTCGATGTGACGGCTCAACCAGAACCCACAGTGGAGGTTGAAGAATTTGTTTACGACTCAACAAAGTATTGCCGTCCTTACAGAGTATACAAAAATCAGATTTACATTTACCCCAAGCACCTCAAGTATGATAGCCAGAAATGTTTCAACAAGGTATGGTATGTTTCTGAGATGTTGTGCTGTCTCTGCACCCTATAGAAATCATATTAAGACAGATTCTTGAGAGTTCAAACACAAATTATCATAGGTCAACACTTTGGAATAAGAATCCATTTGCAGAAAGTGCCTAATGAGGGACAGTGATGAGTTTCATCTTAAAAGTGTTTAAGGACACACAGTTTTATAACATATTAATAATCCTTTCTAAAATCAGCCCTGAATTATTTTGTTCTAGACCTCTTTTTTTTGTTTCTTAAGATACTCTGAAAATAGCATATCTGCTTCCTTTTGATACAAGTTTTTTTTTCTTCCTTTTAAAATAATATCTCCAAATCCTCCTGCTATTTCTGAGCACTATGGATAATGTCACAAGAAAGTGCCGGGTATTCTACATTTTTCAGATTTAATTAGAAGCTACTTATTTTAGGCACTCGGATTAGTTTTTTTGGTGTTATTTAACAGGAAATTACGATTTCCATTTTCCCTCTCTGTAATTTCAGGCTCGAAATATAACTGTGTGCATTGAATTCAAAAATTCTGATGAAGAAGGTGCCAAACCCGTGAAGGTGAGCCAAGTCCACAAGGGGACACAGCAATCCAGGGGGATTGGCAGGTGCATAGGTTCTCCTCACCACCATGGAACTTTTTATATGAGTGTGATTGAAGGAGGAGCGATTCAATTCATTTGTGTTAGATTTCTTAAAACGTACCTGATTTAATGGCCATCATTAACTGAATCTATAGCTCTGCCTAGCTTTTCATGATTCGGAAAAAAGGAAACCACTCTAGCATGAAATAAATGCAAAGATCCCCCTCTGGAAGACTCTGCCCTCTTCAAAGATTAGCCCGCCTCTCAATTCAGCATGCTTGATTTAAAATGCCACATCCCAGCTGGACCTCGTGTGACCTGTGCAGAAGGACTGCTGCATACTGGTCCAATGGCCCATACTGGCCCAATGGCTAGTGCAGCAGGCCCCTAGGGTGTTCACGTCCATGGAAACGGCATGTGGCCCATTGCCTGAGGAGCTGGGAAATGGCTCTGGAAGTTGGTCCCTGTTGTTGATGACTTGATTTAATAAAATCCAGAAGATGGGCAGCCCCAGTGGCGCAGCAGTTTAGCACCGCCTGCAGCCCAGGACGTGATCCTGGAGACCCTGGATCGAGTCCCATGTCAGGCTCTCTGCATGGTGCCTGCTTCTCTCTCTGCCTGTATCTCTGCCTCTGTGTGTGTGCGTGTGTGTGTGTGTGTGTGTCTATGAATAAAGTCTTTAAAATAAATAAATAAATAAATAAATAAATAAATAAATAAATAAATAAAATCCAGAAGACTACAAGATTTGTATGAACTACTTTTCAACCTACAAAACTGCAACTGGATGTCATTTTTCGGAGTTCACCTTTGATATATACTACTTTTATTTTAGGGACTTCAAATAACATAGAGTAACCCTTAAAAAGAGAGGGAAATTTTTTTGAGTGTGCCTATGGCCAGATCGTCCCAGTTTCAATGAATCAGCGGGGTGAAATAGTAAAGGACAAAGCTAATCTCATACTGACCCCCACGATTATCTGAGATAATCTCTTAAAGCTCTCTGTCAGGTACCATTTGTACCAACAAGGTTCATAGAATTATTCAGAATAAATTTGAGTGACTGAATGAATCATGCAGGGGGGAAAGAGTTCTTTAAAATAGTCTTGAGCCACAGTCAGTATCCACAGGTTCCAAGTTCCACGGTAACATTAGTCAGCATCAGGAGACAAAAATTAGAACAAAATGGAATTTTCAAGCAAACAAAGGCAATGACGAGACAGCAAGCACAGCAGGCCTGCTAGTGCAGTGTTTATGGGGAAAATTCTAGAAAAGAGGAATAAAAGCAGGCGTATGAGTCTCCTGTCTCATTGCATTCTAAAGGCTCATACAGAAATACAGCAGATTCCAGAAGAGGGAGCCTGAGTCTTGGGCTAAGGGAATTTTGAAGCTGCATGCCTAGGAAGTGCCATATGACATCCCCTGGCTTGATTAGGGGCTGGGATAGAATAGCAGTGCAATGTGGTGGAGCCTGGAATCAGCCTTATCCTTCCCGCACAGCGTTCTTGGTTGGGAGCAGGCATGTCAGGGGTTGGGGTCGAACCAAACCCTGTGGTCACCCAGGACTGATTGCCTTGAACTCTGAATCAGACCTGGATGCCATGGACCCCTTCCAGAGGCCACCTTACAGGAATCTGAATTGAACAATTTAGCTCTTATCTCCTGGTAATCAAAAGTTAGGTAATGAACTAATTCAGGTTGATGTAATAGCTACACGATGAATTAAAGCCTTCATATTTTCTTCCATAGTGCCCTGATATAGTAAGTACAGGGCAGTAGGTGAGAGAAGTTCAAGGTGAATTAGATACCAGCTAAGCCTGGCAAGTTATCACTAAATTCATCTTTGTTCCAGGTTTGGTAACTGAAGAATTGTGACTTTTTTGTGTGTGCTCAGAGTTAATTTCAGACACTCCTAATCATTCAACTCATAACTTTTTAAACAGTGTATTTATGGAAAACCTGGAGGGCCTCTCTTCACCTCAGCTGCCCACACTGCAGTTCTGCATCATTCCCAGAATCCGGATTTCTCCGATGAGGTAAGGGCCACACCTCCCCTGCTCCCAGCAGCTCCTAAAAGAGATGGGTCAGGTAATGCACAAAGATAAGCATTCTCTCTAGACCACATCTCAGACTGAGGGCATGCCTTGGCTGATGTTTACTTAAGTGAGATTTAGAAAATGTATTTATTGACAGTTGCTCCAGGGGTTAGGTTGCAAATCTGGACGTTTCAGCATAGGATTGCCCTTCAAAAATATGTTTTTATGGTATCATTCTTTTCAAGGGAGAATAATTTTTTTTCTTTTATTTCATTAATCAATATAATAAAGATTGTGTTGGACAGCTTAACCAATCAATAGCTGCATTTCATGTCATAATGGAAAGAAGCTAGCATAGATAGAATATGAGCCAACACTAATTCTTATGACCTACTTGAACTTGAGTGATCTTGGATACTGTCATCTCTAAATGTGACGTACAGCAAGACCTGCCCTGGACAACTCCTGAGACTCTCTTATTATGGGCCAGGCACCATGCTGTACTCCATATATCCATCATCTCAATCCCTACAGGGTTCTCCAGAGAAACAGAGCCAATAGGGGAGATATATATATGTATAGACAGGTAGACTTATTATAAGGTATTGGCTCACATCGTTGTGGAAACAAGAAGTCTCATGATCTTCCATCTGTAATCCTGAAAGCTGGTGGTATTGTTCAAAGGCCTGAGAGCCAGCTAGGCTGTGATAGAGATTTCAGTTCAGGTGTGAAGGTCTGAGAAAAAAGGGTGCCAAAGGCAGACAGGGAAGATCAATGTTCTAGTTCAAGTAGTCATGCAGACAGAGAATTCAACCTCCTGCCTTTTTGTTCCATTCAGACCTTCATCAGATTGGATGATGAGCACCCACACTGGTGAAGGCCATCTATCTGCTTTATTCAGCCCTCAAATTCTAATGCTAATCTCTTCAGAAGCATCCTCACAGGCACACCCAGAAATAAAGTTTAACCAGCTATTTGGGCATTCTGCAGTCTAATCAAACTGACATAAAATTAACCTTCACACCTTCTTATCTTATGAGTAAGGAAACTGGGACTCAGAGAAGTAACTTTGCCAAGGGCACAGCAGTAAGAAGTGATCATCTGGGGCAGCCCGGGAGGCTTAGTGGTTTAGCACCACCTTCGGTCCAGGGCATGATCCTGGGGACCTGGGAGCAAGTCCCATGTCAGGCTTCCTGTGTGCAGCCTGCTTCTCCCTCTGCCTGTGTCTCTGCCTCTCTCTCTCTCTCTCTATCTCTATCTTTCATGAATAAATAAATAAAATCTTTAAAAAACATGATCATGAGAACTCAAACTAGGCCACATGACTCAGGGCTGAAGCTTCACCATTCTGCTCTAAGACATGAAAAACCCAATTGGGCCAATGGTAAATTACTCTGTATGTGTCAGCTGGTATTAAAAAGAGATTCAGACAAACAAGCTTTAGGGATTAAATTTAATTTCTGACCACAAAGGAAAGATCTAAACTAATGCAACCTGCTGATATGGTATCTGGGATTAAAAATATCCCATCTTTTTATGAGGTTTCCTATTGCTACTACAGTAAATCGCCAAATTTGGTGACAGAAAAACCCACGTCCATTATCTCATAGTTCTGGAAATCATAACTCTGAAATGGGTCCCACAGAGCTTAAATCAATGTGTCAGCAGGTCTGCATTCCTTCCAGAAGCTTTAGGGGAGATTCCTTGCCTCACCTTTTCTAGCTTCTAGAGGCTTCCACAGGCCTTGGCTTGTGACCCTCTTCCAGAAGTTTCCTCACTCTCACTTCCACTTCCATTCTCTGACTCTGACTTCCCTCCAATAAGGACTTTGTGGTTACGTCAGTCTCCCACAGTAATCCAGTGTAATCTTCCCATTTTAAAATCCTTGTTTTCATCACTTTTGCAAATCCCTTTTACCCTGTTCACAGATTCTGGATATTGGGGCCGGGAGGACACCATTTGGGGGCAGGCTATTAGTCTGCCTACCACACCTTATTCCACATCAATCATTTTGAAACTAAAGGAACTTCAGTGAAACCACAGAGCTCCTTTAACCTTATCTCCCTCCTCCACACCGACTTAATGCTCTTAAGCTTTGTTCCCTATAAATTCAGGACAGAAGGTAAAAAAAAAAAATTAAGGTAATGGTCTATCACCATGTTATAGAATATTTATTGTATTGGTTGACCCCTTGGAAAAACCCCTCTGAAATATGCATCTGTTGTAGACATACAAGATTTTTTTTTTCTAAAAAAAAAAATGATGTTCTCACTGTTAATTCTGACTGTTAATCTCTGTTGCTCGCATGTGCTTCCCGGAATTCTTATAAAAGCCATGGAGTTTTCTATAGGAGAACATGTATGGAATGACAGCCCAGTGAACTCTGCAGTGCAGACTCAAAACTGAGGTTGCATTAATTGCAAAAATTGATACAAATTCTTCCAAGGCTCTGTTATAATGTGAATATTTGCAGTATTTAAAGTGAAGGATGTTGGCATTAATAGTTAACTGGAATTCTTGAGAACTTATTGCATTCCCATATGCTCTTTATGTTAGCTAAAAAAAAGAAAAAATTTCCTTCTGGTACATGGCCAATTATTGTACTTCTTAAATGTACATTGGCCTTTGTTACCAGGTTTGCATACTAGTATATAAAGAATGTGTAAGCTTGTAAACCATTCTAGTTCAGAAGTTCTCAGATTTTACCATTCACCAGAATCACCTTGAAGCCTTGTTACATCAGATTACTGTAATCCCCCCAGATTTGTGGATTCCAAATGTCTGAAACAGGGCCTGAAAATTTGCATGATACTTGTTAGAACAAGTTTCTAAAAGATGGTGATGCTGCTCTTTCAGGGAGAACATTTGGAAAATCAATGTAATGAGTCCTTTCCCGAACAAAGTGCAAATACAGGGGATCCCTGGGTGGCTCAGTGGTTTAGCGCCTGCCTTTGGCCAGGGCGTGATCCTGGAGTCCCGGGATGGAGTCCCACGTCGGGCTCCCGGCATGGAGCCTGCTTCTCCCTCCTCCTGTGTGTGTCTCTCTCACTCTCTCTCTCTCTCACACACACAAATAAATAAATAAATCTTTTTTTAAAAAGTGCTAACACATTAGCTAGATAGGTAGATGCACAAAGAGTCTAATAAATAAGCTGGCAGATAATCTGCACAGTTCTCTAACACCTTATTGCTTGACCATTCTGGAAGTTACCAAACTGCTGATATTACATTGAATGCAGCTTATATGATGAGATCCTGGGATTCTAGTGTGAAGTAGTTATCAAATGACATGGTTCCCCATCCTGGAAGATCCTATTAAACTGACTAGACCATAAACTCCCAGTGAGTCAAAGCCCTATAACATCTCTCGACTCGATTCCCACCTCCGTATCATCCTATTTCACAATGTATGTGGCAGATGTTTGGAAACTGAAAAGCACTATGAAATATAGAAGGTGTCAAAACATTTCTTTTTAAGGATATGGAGTATGCTCCTCATTAAGCATATTTTTAACATATATCAACTTTATGTTTTATACTTATTAGGAAACATTCCTTATGTAGCTACAGCATGACATCTTCACAAAACAGCTCATTACTTGGTTACCACAATAACACATATCATGTATTTTTTTGTTATTTTTAAGAAGAAATAGATTCCATGCTTAAGTTACATCATTTCTTACTGCTATGTTTCTCACCACTGTGTCTATGAATCGCCTGGGGATCTTATTAAAAATGCAGATTCTGATTCCATGTGTCTGGGGTAGTGTCCAAGATTGTGCATTTCTAATGAGCTCACAAGCGATGCTCATACTCTGGTCCATGCACACACTGCATGAGACAGGGACTCAGTTTACTCAGTGGATGTTCTCTGATGATAGGTTCCTTGATCTATGTCTTTTTGACACCTTATGGTGAGCCTCTGTGTATGTGTGAGTGTGTGAGTGTGTTTAATCCATTCTTTACTAGCATCTGTTACCAAATGACAAATGCTAGGCATTCTAAATTATCAACACCCACCACAATAAAGAAGTAAAAATATCAGTCCCTTAACACACGACTGCTAGCAGGATGGATATCCATTGAGAGTTAAGTCGGCACTTCTTACACTAACTATGAAACGTGGTCCTTAGTTTCAGTGAAAGATTTTTTTAAAAGGTGAAGGCGCCTATGCTTTGTCTCACCCTGACCTGGGGCAAATGAATTTCATCCCAGTCCAGGGATGAAAATCTCTTGGACATAGATTGGACTATGATCTCTTTCATTGCAGGTGAAAATTGAACTACCGACACAGCTCCATGAGAAACACCATATTTTGTTTTCTTTTTACCATGTCACTTGTGACATAAATGCCAAGGCTAATGCCAAGAAAAAGGAGATGCTGGAAACATCAGGTACTGACAGGATGTGATTTGGTACAGTTTTACATGTCATCTATGTGTCTTGAACTGGAGAGGACTTTTAAAGCTCTGATGTATTAAATTTTTTTTAGTGAGGTTTTCTATTCATAAGTGACAAATAACTTTGTTTTTCCTCCTCACCGTGGCGCTTTGCACTCAGAAGGTTTCTCTTTGTTCTTCCTTTGCACAGTGGGATATGCTTGGCTTCCCCTGATGAAACATGATCAGATAGCTTCTCAAGAATACAATATCCCAATAGCAACAGGCCTGCCTCCTAATTATTTAAGCTTTCAAGATTCTGCAAGTGGAAAGGTACTGAGTGATGTATAATTTAAGAGAAAAAAATACATGAGCTAAATGGCATGAGGTTATCTTCTTTCTGCTATTTAAATTAACCCAAGGACTGTAGTGTATGCATCCATTGTAGTGATGAGTCGTGTACCAACAATATTTTCAGTGTCTTGTTTCATTCATGGCTGGTAGAAATGATCCATTAGAATGGCCCCCTAATACCACATCGGTCTCCCTCACCGGTACTGCTAATTCTTTTTGCATCTTTTATTTTGCATCTGTAGAGTCCTGTAAGTTAAATGGATCGGGATGGCCAATTAACATAAGCTAAATAACCTGTTTCTTTTCTTTTCTTCAATTGCCACAGTGACAGTAACACACTCTTTTTTACAGCATGGTGGGAGTGACATTAAGTGGGTTGACGGTGGCAAGCCACTCTTCAAAGTATCGACATTTGTGGTGTCCACAGTAAATACTCAGGTGAGTGCGCTGTCCTGAAAAAAATCTCAGCATCTGTTTGAACCCATAGAATCCTAAGGGGGCTCCTGTATTTAGGGGAGGGTCCTCACCATTTCCCAAGTTGTCAGAGGAGCAGGTGATTTAGAACTGCAAAGGAAGAAATGTCGGCAGCATAACTTTATGCCTCTCCCAGGAGAGAGAGAATGCCCCAGCCCTTCAGCCCAGGTGCCCTTACAACTGTGGACTAGAATACCAGACATGTACGTATCAGGATGATGCTCCCACCCTTGAAATATGGTTTGCTTTCACTGAAAACACTCAAGTGTTAAAAATGGGGAAAGGTGGGATCCCTGAGTGGCTCAGCGGTTTAGCGTCTGCCTTTGGCCCAGGGCGTGATCCTGGAGGCCTGGGATCAAGTCCCATGTTGGGGTCCCTGCATGGAGCCTGCTTCTCCCTCTGCCTGTATCTCTGCCCCTCTCTCTCTCTCTCTCTCTCTCTCTCTCTCATGAATAAATAAATAAATAAAATATTTTTTTTTTAAATGAGGAAAGGTCAAAATGAAAGACTTTGGATCTTTACCTGAAAACTAAGTCTGATTTCCAGTGCCTACCAGGTGCTCCTAATGGGCAGGCCATGAGGTCAGCAGAACTACTGGAGACCCTCCTTGGCCAGCTTCTTCCTGGGCGATCCTGTACAAGTCACCTCACCCCTGCGGTCCTTATTTTGTCATCAGGAAAATATCTGCCTAAGGTTGTAGGAAGGATCAAAATGAGAAACCACGTGTGAAAACATGTCAGGAACTGCAAAATGCTATACAAACCTAATTCCCGTCATTGCTAAATTACCACAGATGCACCCCTTCCACTGCAAGACAGCTTCTCTTACCAGAGTGTGAGGACTTCTGTGGTACCAATTGTAAAGTACAAAGCAAAATCATTAAGTACACAAACTATGTGTTTCCCCTTTCTTAAATGCTTGCTAAGAGAAATGAAATCATCCAGGTATTACACACATATTGCATCAGAATTTCTCCCTGTAACCTCTGGTGCCTCAAGGGAAATTTAACTCCCTTCTTCAGTCCTCTGCGCAAACTCCACAAGTCCCACAAAATGGTCCTTCCCCACCTAGTCCTGCCCTTATATACCAACCTGTCTTTCTCACACTTCCAACTGCTTTCCTCTCAACAAGCCAGATGTCTCTCTGACTCACCATCACTCACCTTTTTCTGCATCCGCTGCCACTGCCCATCACTCATCGCCAAGGCGGGACATATTCCTCTTTCATCAGTATTTACCTCATGGACCAAATGCCCAGGCCCTCTCTTGCACTGCGTCCTCCATCTGCTTAGCTTCCGCTTCTGACACTCAGCCCTCCTCATGAGGAAGGCAATCTTTCCCTCCCTTCCTCCCCTCCCTGCCTTGGCCTGGACAGCTCCCACCCATCCTTCCGACCTTGACTCACTTTCTCAAAGAAGCCTGTCCTCTTCCCTGACCCTTCAGACATGTGTCGTCTTGTCATACACCCACATGGCACCCTGCTTTCCTGTGATGCACCTATGTAACTGTGATCAAGTAGGTGTGTGTTGACGTTGCAGTATGGTGCCGGTCTCCCTGACATAATGGAAGGACTGCAGAAGAAGGGACTGGGTTTTCCTGGGCCTTCACTCTGTCCTCCCTGGCTGCCAAGGGCCTAGCACATAGTCAGTTTTCAATGACTAATCGTCAAATAGTTGAATAAATGAAATGAAACTGAAAATATAACACATACACACGTATGCTCACACATACCCTGGAGCTGAGGGAAACCCAAATCACAGATGTCCTTCTAGAATCAACAAATTCCAGAGAAATATCCAGTATGCATGTCTTCACTAAAATTCCGTGTCTCACTTTCTGACTATATAACTCTGTCCCTCAGCTCAAGAGAATTTCTAAGGGGCCACCCTCTTCAGGAAATAGCATTAAAGGGAATATTCATTTGCTCAGGCTGCCGTAACAGAATACCATAGACTGGGCAGCTTACACAACAGAAATTTATGTTTTCACCATCCTGGAGTCCAGAAGACCAGTATCAAGGTGTCAATGTGTTGGCAGGGTTGGTTTCTTCTCAGGCCTCCCTACTTGACATGTAGGTAGCCATCTTCTTGCTGGGTCCTTTCATGGTCCTTTCCTCTATGCCAGTACATGTCTGGTGTTTATCTCTGTGTCCAGATTTCCTCCTTTATTTTTTTTATAAGTAGGCTCCACACATGTGGAGCCCAACATGGGTCTTGAAGTCATGACCCTGAGATCAATCAAGAGTCAGGTGTTTAATAGAGTAAGCCACCCAGGTGCCCCTAAATTTCGTCTTTTATAGAGACATCAATCATATTGGACTTGGTCCACTCTAACTGCTTCATTTTAACATAACTATCTCTTTAGATAAGGTCTAAATAAGGTCTAGATAAGGTCTAGAGACCTTATCTCTAAATATGGTTATATTCTGAGGTACCAGGGCGGGAATTAAGACTTCAACATATGGATTGTGAAGGGACACAATGCAGCCCATTACAAAGGGTACAAATCAGTTTTATCTCATTAGATTAGTGTGAACTTCCTAATTTTTTACTAGCTTGGGCATTTTAAGTCTAAAAATATCCCTGTGCATAATAAGAGTACACCTTCTCATGTGTGTTAAGAAATATGTAAGAAAAATACATAGAGGTGTGTAGAAAGAAACAGGAAGATGAAAGAAAGCAATTTTTAAAAGGGGAGGGAGGGGACAGAGCCAGTGGAAGTGCTTCTCCAGCCACTGCCATGTGGCCAAGAAGGAAAACACATCTGTCTATAAGAAAGAAAAAAAAAAAAAAGAAAGAAAGAAAGAGCAGGGTTTGTGGTCCAGGTGGAGCTTTCAGTGAACTTTCAAAATGTCCAGTGAAAATGAAAGCCGTCACTCTGACTCCTTGATAAAGCATCTGCTCGTCTCATTGAGGCATCTGTCCTCCAGAAATACTCACCCTCCATCACTGTAATTGTTATACAGTTTATGTGTCACCAGAAATAAACACTTTCCTTGCTCTTTCAGGATCCCCATGTGAACGCATTTTTCCGACAGTGCCAAAAAAGAGAGAAAGATATGTCTCAGTCACCTACCTCGAACTTCATCCGGTCTTGTAAGGTAAGGTGACGTGCAAATACTCTCTGGGTATCCAGGGTAAAGAAATGGGTAAAAGGGTCCTTTCCAGTTTCCAATGAGTAGCAAACTAAGATAGGGCCATCATGGAAGATTTTTAAATACCTTATCAATTCAGAGAATAAATGGTTATTTCTCAATTCTTTGATAGTCTCTACCTGTTGATTACAAAACAAGCAAATGTCAGATTTTTTTTCCAAAATAAAATGATTGAAGATCAGAATCAGTTGATTTTCAATTAGATAATTGTGTACAGTATCCTTGCAACATCACCCCCATGCCTGCGTGCCTGCTGAGTGCAGTGAAGAATAAATAAAGCCAGATGAAGGTGAGCTAGCATATTCGTACTTTTCCTTTTTTTTAAGATTGTATTTATTTAATCATGAGAGACACAGAGAGAAGCAGAGACATAGACAGAGGGAGAAGCAGGCTCCATGCAAGGAGCTTCATGAGGGACTCGATCCCAGGACGCCGGGATCATGCCCTGAGCCAAAGGCAGATGCTCAACCACTGCACCACCCAGACACCCCACTTACTTTAGTTCAGAAACACATCAGCAGAAGGTGCTTTAAATTTAACCAGTGTCCCTTTTCTCCCACCAATGTACTACAGAACCTATTGAATGTGGAAAAGATTCACGCAATCATGAGTTTTCTGCCTATCATCTTGAATCAGCTCTTCAAGGTGCTGGTCCAGAATGAAGAAGATGAAATAACTACAACTGTGACCAGGTATCTCTCCCATGGTCTTAGGAGAAGAGCTCTTCTAGTCTGTGTTTGCACAAAACTGTGATTATAACTGAACAGCCACCTTCTTGTGCCCACTTGTGTTTCACGTGAACACATGTCTCAAATTTGAAGTATTTCTCTCTTGAGTTCTTGCCTTCAAATCTGTTATCATTGGGGTAAAGTTTTAGACCCGTTTTTTCACTTTTTATTTTGTTTCTTAATTAAGCTTTTTATTTTGAGGGAATCATAGATTGACAGGCACTTGTGAGAAATAATGTGGAGAGATCCCATGTTCCCTTTACCTAGTTTACCAATGCCACATCATGCAAAACTGTAGCACAGTATCACTACTGGGATATTGACATTGATAAACAGAATACGGAACATTCCCATCACCAGGGGAATCCCTCATGTTGTCATTTATTACACAAAATTACTTCCCTCACATCCCCAGTCCCCACCCCTTAGCCCTGGTAACTACTAATCTGTTAAAATTTTGGATAGATAGATAGGAAGGGCATCTGGGTTTTTCCAGTTCAGGTAGATTTTGGGTGAACATAAGTTTTTATTTCCCTGAGATAAATGCCTGGTGCAGCTGCTAGGTCTTAATGATAGTTGCACCTGCAGTTTTTAAGAAAACGCTGAATTGTTTTCCAGGGTGGCTGTACAGTTTCACATTCCCACTAGATTTTTAAATTTTTTTCTCTAACTGCCCCTGCTTTAAATTTGTCTGTACTACATTTTTCCAACATTTCTAATCTGTCTAGTAACTTTGACGATCCTAATTTCCTCTCTATTGGAGATACTGTTTTAAATCCGTTAAAGCATCATATATGTTTAATGTTCATTTAAAAAAAAATATTAGTCACCGAATTCTGCGGAAAAATATTACTCTTCACACTGAAGTATGTCCAGAACTTTCCTAACTGTCAGGTATATTATTAACCTCTTTCAGAATGTGGGTCTTTAGCCTCATTTTTAAAGTAGCACCCTGAAGCTCTGGGACAATTAAAGTGTGTCTAACAGTTCCACATCAGCCAGTTCTGGACCTGGGTTAAAAGTCTCCAACTGTACCTTCAACTGAGACTCTTTTCAGCATGAACATATAGGTTTTTGTGAACAAGACTGCTAAATATTTCAGCAGATAGATCTGCTAAAATTCCAAGACATTCCAAAACACTACAGCCATTGAGCAACTGGCAGTACTAATGTGAAAGCAGTACCACCGCTGCTACTAGAAACACTTCACGAGCTAAGGAGGGAAATAAAAAATAAAACTGAATCTTAATCTAATTGCTTTTTACAGCAGCATATGTAGTCCCTCTTTGTTAGAAGGGAAACCCTCTTTATTCTTTTTTAAGGATTTTTTTATGAGAGAGAGAGAGAGAGAGAGAGAGAGAATACAATCGGGGGAGGGGCAGAAGGAGAGAAGCAGACTGCCCGAGGAGCTGGGATCCCAAGGTGAGGCTCCATCCCAGGACCCTGGGATCATGATCTGAGCCAAAGGCAGACACTTAACCAACAAAGCCACCCAGAGGGAGCCCCCTTTAAATGGACTATAATAATTGGAGGTTAAAGGTCCTAAATTGTAATCAGATACTAAAAATGATTCTTTTTCCAAGAAGACAGTATCAGCCAACACACAAGCCATAAAAGTCTTCAGTGTGATGTTGCAGCCATGAGATACTTATATCTTAGTGTTAATACGGATATTGGAGGATCAGAGGGGGAAATCTGAAACTGGTTCATGCATTAATTCAGTGCCTGTTAAATACCCAGTTTACAAAACACTCTAGTGCCAAGCCCAGTCATATTTTCCTGTCTTTTCCAGAAAAGTCACTCAACAGTTTTGTTTTTCCAGGGTTCTGACCGACATTGTGGCCAAATGCCATGAGGAACAGCTGGACCACTCTGTCCAGTCGTACATTAAGGTATGAAATTGCCACTTCGACACTGGGCACATCCCTCGTGCTGTGTGGTTTGTCTCATTTCTGTCTGCAATAAGTGGGATGTTTCTGCCTTTAGCTGGATGGGGCTCAGCACAGTAATACCAAACATTCCCTTTAGCCACTTAGGATTCCATCTCTTTGCATGGATGATCTAGAGGTATAGTTCAAATGTATAAATAATGTGTACATGTGCAAATGAATATTTATATGGGGAGAAAGAACAAAGAGAAGAGAAAATGAAGGTATTGGCCTTTTGAAGTCAACATTACAAATGAATGCAATTCCTGTATCAAGTTAAGGAATATTTTTCCTGTTGGTTTGTTGAATGCTCTGTGTTTCTTCTGTAATGTTTTCTTAGCTCTTTTTATTGTTTTCTCAGGCATTATTTCATTTTCCCAGTTACTGTATATTTGTACCTGCTTCTGGTATGTTAAGTCCTTTATCCTCGGGCATGATCCACTAGCCCATTCCATCAGTGTGCACCTGCTTCCTCCAGCGTCCTTCACCAAGCGTTCACTCGGACATGTTCATGTTCTCATTTCCAGTTGGCCTGTGAATTAATGCCAGTGAACTTGTGATGATGTTTGCACATTATAGTTCCTGCCTAAATGTCATCTTCCTGAATGAAAAGAAAGAATCTATCCAGAGATAAATGAGAGTGGCTTACATAACTTTATAATGCATAGAGGAGCTAAATTTCTATTTTTTATGTATATATTAAATCTTTTTGAGACCCAGACCTTTTTTAATTGAAAGAATTTATTCCATTGATATATAAGAATAGACATATACTCCCATAAGTTAGATGTCTAGAAAGGTGACTAGAGGATAATTTGGGGGTTTTGTGGTAGATATGTGTAAAAAACAAACAAAAAAAAACAAAACTTCCTATGAAATTTCACTCTGAGGTGAAACCCTCTGAGGGATATTTTTACATTACAATTTTATTTTTTTTTTATTTTTTTTTACATTACAATTTTATATGTACATATTTTCTACCTGCCTGAAATGTAAGATATCTTCCCAAATACCCAAGTATGATCGTGTGCCCTTCCTTAAAATAGCCCATATGCCAAAGATAGTTATTTCACAACAATTTCCCTATGGTATAATTTTACCCAACAAGGTCTACACTTCAGCTGCAGAAAGCCAGTTGCGCCTACAAATGCTTATTTAGTTTACTCTCTGTTTAAGACAGTCGTAAAAATACTTTAATCCAGTATTGATGAATTTACATTTAACAGAATCAACTACAGAAATTTCTCTCAATATTTAACCCGCATTTTCCATTTCAATTGCCAAAGGGGCTTAGAAGAAAACAATTCCCCAGTCCATATTACCCAGAGGCATCTCCATTTCAACACAAGTATTTACCTCATTCCAATGGAATCATTGAAGACATTAAGAACCCACTGATGTTGTGTCTGTTTTTGTGATAGTCAAAGAAGTTCCTTATGAGAACCTTAAATCAGTTCTCAGACTCATTCTGTGTTGCTCTTGGAAGAGTGTATTGGAATGCATCCTGGTATGGTCTTTATTTTTAACTAGGATGTTTGAAATCTCCTGATGAGACCATTTGATTTTATAATATAGGCGGTTGCTTAGTTTGCTTTGAAGTGGTTGAAATCCAGAAATACATATAAAAATGGGATGTCACGCTGATAACAATTCCTAAAGATATTTCATAAAAATATTTTCACATAGCTAAAGTGGACACACCCTAATAAATATTATCAACTGGAATTTTATTCTAGAAAGAACATTAAACTAGCAAGTGGGAAATTAGATTCTAGTCAAGATTAGATAGTTAATTTGAGCAATCAGCCTCTCCGGACTTCATTTTTTTCTCCTCTGAAGTGAGAAAGGATGGACCAGAAGAACATCGAGCTCTATGATTGAACTCTTGTTGCAGTACATTGTTAACAGCCTGACCTTGACCAAAGAGTTTGATTTTTCTTATCACCTGTGGGAGAAATTATTTTTTAACATGTAGGTGGATATTAAGGCCCATACCTTGGTGTATGATGAATACTGATGGGCTGGTATCAATATATGCTTTGATGTCCTTGAAAGATGTGATATATTCAGTGGAATTTATATATATTCAGAAACAAACTAAACACCATTTCAAGTTCAGTGGTGCTAAATGCTGCTAACTCACCTCATTTACAATATCCAAAATGCACACATACACCATTTCTTTTTCAAAGATGTGCATCTTAAGTCTATCTAACCAAATGCCATGGTTTACTGCAATTCATGGCACTGACACGTTCCAGCCAAATTTTTAAAATAAGAATATCTCAGAGCTAGTTGTAATGCTGTTAGAGCTAAATAACTGTGCATGGGACTAGGCAGTCAGTGATGATATTAGCCTCACTTGAGTCATAATTCATGAGGGGGAAAAAATCCTATTACTCTTGATTTTGGCTAGTTTCATACATCTCTTAGCTTTGTCTTTCTCCTCTGGGATGAGCTTGGAGAAGTAAGACTCCAGTCTTACTTACCAATGAGTTGCAAAGTTCAAAGAAATGATTATAGATCCAAATGTGAATGTGCCTCTGCTTTGAGTTTCTTGTCTGCCTTCGCTCTTGATTATAGTGAAGTCTGAGTAGTGAATGTTATAAACAAATGACCTTCCTTGAGGCAAATGCAACCCATAAGTAAAACCGTATAATCTAGGGATAAGCATTATATATTTAAAATATGTGCATAAATTGGTACTGATATCCTTAAAATAGATGAAGAAATACTGAAAATTAAGACCATTACATGCATTCAGAAATGCACACCAAAACAAATCTTTTGAGAGAAAAAAAAGTGAGCAGCATTTGTTATCTTACTGATGGCCAATGTTCATGAACCCTTTGATAGCTGTGACTAAGCATGAGATGATAGAACCTGGGCCTGTGGGGAGCTCACCTACTGGCCTCTGGAAGGCACCTGCTTCCCCACTTGGCTATTTGAGTGGGTGCTCTACCCTTTCAGGATGAAGAAATGCTACCATGCCACCTGTTACCAGTGGAAGGAAGGAGAAGGGGAAATGTGTCCTAAGTAGGTGGGTCAAAGCCCTCCATGTTTCCTTGAACCCGCTAAATCGCTCTCTGACTCTTTCTTTTGATTTCTACAAAAAGAGTTTCAAGGAGAGCTTAGGTGAGCCAAGCCCTATCTTGTGCAAAACCCTAAATAGGAACAGTCGTGTACTACTCTTGTCATTGGGCCACCATTTATTTCATGACAAAATCTGGCATGAGCAGATAATTTTGAGATATGAGTTATTCATGTAACCTAATTTTTGAGACTTTGGGTTTTTTTTAAGTATTTAACTTTTTTCACTTTTTGGATTTTCTTCAGTTCGTGTTCAAAACCAGGGCATGCAAGGAGAGAACTATACATGAGGAGCTGGCTAAAAATGTTACTGGTCTTTTGAAATCAAATGACTCAACAACAGTAAAGCATGTCCTGAAGGTAAAGAATTTAAAGACAATCCTTCAATTGTTAACAGGAGGGGTGGCTTGCTCTCACCCCTGGAAGGCGATAGGACTCCTTGATATCCATAGATTGTTTCTTTTAGTTTCAGTGTAAGCATCATATTGAAACTGTAGCATATAAAAACATTAAGCAAGCGAAGGAGATTTGTGTCAAAAGAACAGAAGACCCAAATTAAGTCCTTTGGCCCCAAAACAGAATGAGTAACTATTAAGAATAATCTGAAATACTCAAAAGTACTAACTGTTGCAAAAATAAAGTTTGTTGGGTTTTTAGGCACGGTAGAGGAAATGTGCCAAAGGATTAAATTATAGAAGAATGGCTTTAGTCCCTAGCTAAATTAATTATCTATCATGACTTGACAGATGGATGATTGATTAGTAAGTAGCTAGAAAGAGAAGTTGGGATTGATAAGCATCAACATGAGTTCCCTAAACTCAAATTATTCTAAGCAATTTGCTTAAATTAGTCTTATGAGTATATTTATCCTGTTTATGCAACAAAGATGTTCTAAGTGCCTCCCATGGGACGGGCACCAACCTCAGCACTTGGCAGGCATCAGAGAATAGAATAAAGACCTCTGTCCTTGGGGAGCTTGCATTCTACTGGGGGGTAAAAAACAATATACTACAAACATAATAACAAAATTAATTAAATTGTGTGTTAGGAAGTGAGAAGTGGTATGGGAAAAGAAAATGTTGAGCTGGTAAGGGGAACTGGGAGTGCTGGAGGTACAGAGCGAGGTTTGGAATTTAAACAGAATGGTCAGGAGACAGCTCATGGAGAAGGTAATACTTGAGCAAAAAAAATGCAAAGAGGAGGAACTGGCCATGTGGATGCTTGGAGAACAGTAAAGGCAGAGGGGAGACATGTATAAAATCACAAGGCAGCAGCATGCCTAGTGTGCTGGAAGGATGGCAGAGAGGCCAGTGTGGCTGGAACGAAGTTATCAAAGAAGAAAGGAGGCAGGGTGGGTGTAGGGAGGAGAGGTAGGCAAGTAGCATAAAGCCTTATAGGCCATTGCAAGGACTTTGGCTTCCACTCAGCAAAATTGAGAACCATTAGAGGGTTTTGAGCAAAAGTGTGACATGAGCTGACATGAGTTTAATGAAGCACCCTGATGGCTGTGTAGGGAATGGACTCTAGCAAGGTGAGGATGGTGTCAGGGTGCTCAAGGGGATTGCATGCCAGAGAAACAGGCTTCTCTTCAGAGAGTCAACACTTAGTTAAAAGGTGAGGTGAAGGGAACTTTGGAGAAATTGTGCCTTCCAGAGACTTCGCTGATGTTGGGCCATGCATTCCAGAAAGTGTGGCAGTAGGGCATCAGGAGCTAGAAAGCGGTGAGATATGGGAATAGAAAAAGGAATGTGTGCTGCCCACGGAGACTAGAGGGCAGGAGGGGAATGGGTTTCCTGTTATCAGACACGAATTGAGATGAAAAGCTTAATTTCCTTAGCCCTGGTGGACTCAGGGTAAAACTCAGGACTCAGGCAGAGGCAGACTGGAGTGCTAAGAGGTAGCACATGGTAAATATCAGGGGCATTAAGAGGCAAATATGGGGACATTGGACATATGGTGAAAAATATCATTTTGGACAAGATGGGGGAAAGGGGATTTTAACAATGTGCCTTGTATTAATTATTTCCAACAACATGAATTCCATTTCTAAGGTCAGGCAACCCCTTTGTTGAGCAAGAGCTGCCTTGTTAAAATGCAAAACTCCTCTGTCCCACATCTCACATAGATCTCTAGAGTTAGGACCCTGTACCCAGCAGCTCTCAGCAGCATAGTTTGTATCAGCTGAAATTGGTTACAATTCAAATGCCCGTCCATGATAGAACAGAGAAGTAAATTGTGGTCATATATGTGATGTGACAATACTGGACTCCCAGCCACAGGAGTCAACATAAATGAACCTCAGGACAGAAGTTACTGAATGAAAAAGCCAATTACAGAAGGATCCACACGGGATGATTCCGTTTATATAGAGTTCAGCAGTAGGCAAAACTCAATAGTGCTTCAATGTATGATAATGGTAGCAAAATTATGAAATAAAGCAAGGGAATGATTAGCACAGAATTCAAAATTGTTATCTCTGGTGGAGAAAATGCGAGGAGCAAAGGATCAGGGAGGTATATTCTTTAAACTGTACGTATATAACATAGACTTTTTGTATCTGGGATAAGTATAACCCTTCGACCCAAGAGACAAGGACCTTCATCCTGGGACATATTTTGGTTTGCTCGGACTGCACCCCTCCCCATAGGAAGAAGTGGAAGAGGAGCCAAGAGAAACGCCCACTGGGAGCCCCTACCTCCTCTTCTGAAACTGTACGGATCCCCAGGAGATTCCCGAGTTAAGGGCTTACAGGCACATTCCTGGGCCTTTCTTAAGTCCATCCTTCAGAGAGGAAATTGTAATGCCTGAGCACAACCTAGACTGGAGGAGGGAGCAGTTTGTGGTGGGAGAGGCACTGGTCTGTGGACAGCACTCACTTGTGCAGGCTGGACAGTCATGTGTGTGCAGCTGGCCTGTCCATTTCAAAGAACACATTCTAAAATAAAAATTTTATAATATTACATGTTGTAAAGGACAGAATCATTGTGATTTTGCTCTAACATAATAAATTTCCTATTGTCTTTTCTTTTTTGCAATAGCACTCCTGGTTCTTCTTTGCAATTATCCTGAAATCAATGGCCCAGCACTTGATTGACACAAATAAAATTCAGGTAAGATTGTAGGTAATACACTATTATCCAACAATTGTGCTGATGAATATGCTCTCATTAGTTTCATTTTTATTTACTTTGTAAACCTTAGCAATTTGAGTTAATTGCATTTTAAGTGGGAGAAATGATTGTGTGTCAGTACAGGTCCTACGGACAGAAGATCTGAGTTGATAGTGGGTCCACTGGCTTCAAAGATCCACCCAACAGTGGACCCACCATTAACAATTTTAGTTAGGACTCTTATATTGATCCCTGTAAGTTCCCACTCTAACAGGGTGGATGTGATGATCCTTTTGGCCTTCAAATGTCAGTATCAACTCAGATCTTGTGTTTAATAGTTTAATGGTGCCCCTCTTCCCAGTATGGTCACCTGAGTACATAGCTGTAGGGCCCTTTGTAGGAGGGCTGACAAAATCTTTATATGTATATACGTAACCGAAGTATTGGAGGGGGCTCTGTCTTTTAGAGACTCTGTCTTTTCTTCAATCAGTGTGTACCAACTCTGAAAAGTGACTCAGGTCCAGGAAGAGGAAAATGCCCCGTGAATATTTTTTGGAGCAAACGTCCTCATCTTCTATAGTCCATTCTTGCCTTCTTGGTGGATTAAACATCGTCATTGTTGGTTGCTGTCTGTTTTTCCCATAGGGACCCCACATATTATTAAGTAGCTCTACAACTCCCTGAGAGTCCTCCACCTTGGCTTCCCTCCAGCCTTGCCATCTGTTACGATAATCACAGCCTTCTGGCTCCTGGAGGATAAGTACAATCCCATGGCCTCTGTTATTTTGGTGAACATCATCTCCATGGCCATTAGTGAGCCAGCACTGTCACTGCCTGTCTCATCTGCCATTGAGAGACCACTAAACTTCTTAGAGATGTCGGTCCAGCACCTTTTGATGACTTTGGGGTGGATAGTGTGTTTTCCAGACCTTGCTGTAAAACTTGATCCTCCAGGGGTTCTTCTGGTCTCAGTATATGCATTTCCACTTTCCTCTGCCTCTTTATTCTTTTTTCTGTCGTCTGCCAGGGCCCTCAAGCATTCTCACTTTCACTTTGCTCAGAATGTGCCATCTGTAGCGCTCTAAGAGCCATCCTAACAATGAGTGGGATTGTTTCATCCCAAATCCTGATAAAGTGCCCCCATGTCAGTGAGTCTTAACTGATTCACTCTTCTTTCTGGCCTTCTTGATCAAACACATTTATCATCCAATCTCAAAGGAACTTGCATGACTCCTGCTTACAGCTCCTTCGGGTATACTCTCTGTTTTATCTTATTAGGCCCAGCAGGTTCACAGCTGGGTTAAGCTGGACCTTAACCCTGGTTATTAGCCTGAGCTCCAAGGGAGGAGGAGGGACATCTCCTGAAGGATTTGTCTGCTGCCTTGCTGGGAAAGGTTTTTGCAGAGCATCCCATCTAAGAGAAATGTTATCTCTTAGTAGGGAAGTATGCAGAGTCACCATCCTCAGGTCATCCACCCAGATATTCCCATCCATGCTTCCACACCACAGGTCTCTCCAGCCATGGCTTGACCTAAGCATAGCAGATCTGCCTTGGCTGGATATTTAATCATCTCCAGAGCTCCCTAACTTAACTCTTAGATCTTATATTTGCTTTTCAGCTGTGTCTGCTCTCCCTCTTCCAGAGATAAGATCCTCCTGTCAGGAAGGAAGAGAAAATCTAATATGAAGATAAAAATGATTCATATCTCTCTGTTTTTCAGCTGTGTTGGAATTAGGAAACTTCATCACTTTAATCCTTGCCCTTCCACTAACCTGTTAGATGATAAAAAAGACATTTAACATCTCAGAACCTGTTTTCTCATCTGTAAAAAAAACAGATTGGACTAAAATCCTTTCGTTCCCACCAGCACATATCTGCTCAAATAGATCACAGACACCCTTATAAACAGTTCAGAATATAGGAACTCATCATGTATGATGTCCTTGTGTCTAACCATTTGTCCTCACTGATTCCAGTTTATTTCTCACTGTCCTCTTCAGGGACAACCCCACTCCAGTTTTCTTCCAGGGGGCCATCCTCCAATTTTCTGACCATCTCCATGCATCACAGTACAAAAGACCTGATACCATCACTTGACTCAAAAGCATTCACAAATAAACACCTCTCAAAAAAAATTAAAAAAGAATAAACACCTCTCAAGTTGTTTGCATTTTCTTTTCAGCTGTGACAGTTTTTGTCATCATAGAGTGTGGGAGATTTGAGGACCTCAAGAAAGATGTCTGGTTAAGTCCCCTGAGAGGCAGATAGCACCTCCACATCATCCCTGCTCTTTTGACCAAGGAGAGTTCCTGTTTGCTAGGAACTCCTAAGTGCCTTCTCTGCACTGATCTCTAGTAGCACAAGGTTCATTGTACTGGCTAACCTTTTGTTTCCCACCAGCCTCTTGTTCCTAAAAAAACTGCCAAATGCCTGGACCTCAGCCAATGCATTCTGTACCTGTATGTCATACGATAGCCCAGATTCTCGTAACATGCTCTGGCTCTTTTGCTTGGGATCAGACTATGCTATCCCCTTGCCCCCTTTCTTCCTCTGTCCTGACACAGAAATCCGCAGT
This sequence comes from Canis lupus baileyi, assembly GCF_048164855.1. Taxonomy (NCBI): domain Eukaryota; kingdom Metazoa; phylum Chordata; class Mammalia; order Carnivora; family Canidae; genus Canis; species Canis lupus. The sequence continues at coordinate 39,802,824 of NC_132861.1, read as the reverse complement.
CCCTGGAATAGAAATTCTCCCACCTTGAGCCTTTGGGATATACTTCTGGAGAACAGTTAAAAATACTACTCGTGTATTTACCAGTCAGAGCATCTTTGGGTTGAAAGTGGGAGTAGGCCACAAGGGGAGTTTGGAAAGACAAAAGGAGAAACAGAGGAAATATCAAAGCCCAAGGTGTTAACACGTGTCTCTGTGTGAAGGAAATGCTGGTGCTGGTCTGTTAAATGAATCTCAGAGGATTAACAAAGAGAAAAGAGAGAATCTACAAATGTGCCTTGATTATTTAAAAAGTGAATGTTGCTTTCATGTAGGTGAATTGTTTACGGTTATTTCCCAAGATACATGGAGCAGAATTAAAAATGATGTGTGTGATTAAATCACTTAAGTTTATTTGTTGTCAGTTTAATTTAATTTCCACACCAAGTGTTAACTATACACGGAGGGTAGCTATAATATCCCAAAATATCTATATAGCAGTGTCCTGGTATATTGACTTAGAAAAAATTCAATGCACATAAGCACCTGAGGGCCTAGACTTAATGAAAGAAAAAGAAGAAAGGAAGGAAGAAGAAAGAAAGAAAGAAAGAAAGAAAGAAAGAAAGAAAGAAAGAAAGAAAGAAAGAAAGAAAGAAAAGAAAGAGCAAAAACCAGTGCTAGCCCACAGCAGCATCCCACAGTTGAACTACTGTTTGTTCTAAGTGATTCCTATAACTTCATTTTCCATTTTTTTTATACTTGCAGCATAGAAGGCTGGGCACAGAGAATTTTGGAAATACATAGTTCAGGCTATCTCTAAATTTTGTGTTTCTATCTATAGTGAAAATGTGAGGCTAATTTTAAAGCCAACTTGTAAAGATGAATCAATCTTGCCTATCTCGTGCGAAGGCTTTTGTAAATTCACTAACTACAGAGAGATGGGAAAACTTAGCTGCCTGAAAATTTCCCCTTCTGTGCAGGAGGTCCAACAGGATGAGAAGAATCCTTGACCTGAGAGTCATCTTGAGGGACCCATAGAGTTTATTTAGGTCAATGGATGTATGGGGTGGCAAGTCTCTTGACTGTGAGGTCCCACTGGCACCTGCTGTGGCATATGCTGGGACTGTGAGGTTAGGACCAGCTTGTACCAACTTGCAACCACAAGATGGATAAAGGCTGAGGATCTTCTGTAAAACACAGTGATTACAGCTAATAACAGTGTGTTGTATTATTGAAATTTGCTAACAAAGTAAAACTTAAATGTTCTCACACAAAAGAATAAAAATGTGAGATGATGGATATGTTCATTAACTAGATGGAAGGAATCTTTCTCAATATCTTTGTATCAAAACACCACAATGTGCACTTTAAATATCTTATAGTTTTATATGCCAATTATACCTCAATAAAGCTGAAATAAATTTTTCAGGAAAGACAATCTGGAACTTACTAAAGAACATTTCAAACCACCACCTGTGCTCACACATTTACTCATTCATTGAACTCTTATAGTTGGGGAATGCCTGGTCCTAAAAAATCAAAATAATTGATTTTCAATTAGAGAACTATGTGTCAATGTAAATCTAGAATAATATTCATTGTAATTATTTTCTAAGAGACAAGGAAGGGGAATTAAGATGAGAGAGATCATAGAACATGTTACATCTCTACACCATTTGAATAGTTTGCAATTAATATGTGTTTTACTTTTTAATGAAAAAGTGAAAAAATCATTGGCCAAAAGAGATGGAAACATTAAATGAAAATGATGGAAATCATGATCTTGAAATTAAGAGTTTCTATTTTACTATGGCTTTCAAATTTTCAGGACTCTTTCTGTTGGATGCTATACGAAGTAAGTCTTTCAGTTTATTATTTTCCAGGCTTAGGATTTCACATGCCACATTATAAAGAAATGATCCATTCTTTCCTTAGCTTTCTCGAGCTCAGAGATTTCCGGAATCTTACCAGAATGAATTGGACAATCTCGTCATGGTCCTATGTGATCACGTGATTTGGAAATATAAAGATTCACTTGAAGAAACAAGAAGGGCAAATCACAGCGTTGCCAAATTTCTTAAGGTATGGTTCAACAAGCTTGCATTTCCTTTCAAGCCTTCATGATCTTGGATGCAAGATACTCTAAATGTCAATCAGTTCACATCTCCATTTATGATCAAGTCAAAACTAGCACTATTAGGTGATTACTATTATCTATGCCTCTTACTTTTTAATAGTTTTTCCAACTTTGAGTCACATAGAACAAAAACCAAGCTTCAATAAAAGTATCCATTTGAGCATTGTCAAATCATAGTATTTCTAAGTATTCTTAAAAAGAAAATTTTAAAGGAAAAGCTGGACTCTGGCAGTATTATCTTGAGCATTTCTGCCCTTGAAGAGGGCATATCATTCTGGAACAATGATATCAAATAGCCACTTTGGGAACTTTTGATAATTTGGCATTTTTGTTGTGTTACCTTCAGGTTCTTTTTTACACGATGAAAATATTATACACTAATCACATTATTAAATGATCAATTAAAGTGTTGAGAAACTGCTTACTAAACTAGATAGATAGAAGATAGATGATAGATAGATAGATAGATAGATAGATAGATAGATAGATAGACATGTGTGTAGTATTATAGTTATGTTTCTTTGGATTACAGATGAAATTGAGAAGAAAATAATGCTTAGTCAAAACAACAACAAAGCTAATGTAGAATGATGGTATCATTTAACAGATAATACATCCAACTAGAAAGGGGCACCTGGGTGACTCAGTCAGTTAAGCATCTGACATTGGTTCAGGTCATGATTCCAGGGTCCTAGAGTTGTGCCTTGTGGCAGGCTCCCTGCTCCACAGGGTATCAGCTTCTCCCTCCCCACTGCTCCTACTCTCTCTCTTAAATAAATAAAATCTTTTAAAAAAATACATCCAACTAGAAAGATAATATTTTTCTTTTATTCCTTCTTTTGCCCAACTATTGACTATTATAATATCTTAATGTAGCCACGTTTCCTATATCTTTATGGTAGACACTAGAACATACTAGATAAGTGTGAGAATTTATAAGTAAATACTAACAATATAAAGAAAGCTAAAGCCATAGAGGTAGATGTAAAATTACTCCAAATTATCTTTGGTGAGTTTTAATCCAGTCAGATCTGTCTTTAATACATTAAACATCACTTCAAATTATACATTATATTTGATCTCATCTTAAATTCACTGTTTTTCTTCAATATTTTGCTTCTCTTTTTTTTTTTTTTTTTTTTTGCTTTTTTTGCTTTTTTTTGCTTTTTTCTTGCTTTCAGAAAGAAAAAGGGATGGTCAGGATTAGTGATAAAGAGGATAAAGGAGAAAAAATTACTCTAGTTTTCTACCACATTTTAAGAAATAAAGTTTAGTACTATGCTAGTAGTTTCTATGAAGTGCTTTTATATATGAGGAGATTTAGAAGAAAATGATAAACTGTCCAATATGTAAGCAAATTATGTTTAAGAAACATCTGCAAAAAAAGAAAAAAAAAAGAAACATCTGCAATATTCTTCCCTAAATTGTAAAGAATGACGAATATGCAAGTCTTTTAAAAGGAGAAAAGACCTTTTAGCCACCCTCCTTGGCTTAAATGCCCTCTACTTGTTGGAATAAATGTATGTCTTCTGGGAGCTCATTTATACAAAACTTGCTTCTTGTGGTATATAAACTAATGTCTCACTTGGGGGCAAGTAAAAACTGTCCAAGACTGAAAAGAATAGGATGGAGTAGAAGGCTAACGGTGTACCAGTGATTCTGTGAAATCTGTGGGTAAAATGCATGGCCTGATAATAGATAAATAAATATAGTCTATAGTCTTAAAAGTCTATAAGATTTTATGGATTAGGTGGACTGCAAATCGAAAACAATACTTATGTGGTTTGTAAGTGGAAACAGTTCCCTATGTTGTACATTTTAGAAGTCTATCCTACAAGCATGGCTTTCTTTTTCTTTTTCTTTTTTTTAATTTAAATTCAATTAGCCAACCTATACTACGTCATTAGTTTCAGATGTAGGGCTTAGTAATTCATCAGTTGCAGGTAACACCCAGTGCTCACCACATCACCTGCTGTCCTTACTGCCTGTCACCTTGTTACCCCATCCCCCTAACCACCTCCCCTCCAATGACCTTCAGTTTTTCCCCTAGTTAAGAGTCTGTCATGGTTTGTCTCCCTCTCTGATTTCTTTCCACTCTGTTTTCCCTCCCTTCCCCTTTGATCCTCTGCCAAACATGGCTTTCAAATTTTAGTTGTAATGGCATTTATTTGACACAGAAAACTTTTGTAAAACTTTTGTAAAGATTATTAGAGGAGTCTTTGGAACCAGAAGAGGAAAAGGAAAAAGAAGAGAGGGTGATTTTTTAAATGTAAATCTGAATGTAGTCATTTGGCACAATGCCTGTGAATTGATGAACTTGGAGCTTTCAGTGGCTCGACATTTCCCACTCCTGCTATTAGCATTATAAATATATTCCCAGGAATCTGATAAGGGTTATTTGCTCAATTCTGGTTTTAAATGACTTTTGCCTCTTTTGATTATTAAATTCTACATTAGTGATCAAATACTATGAAGGATCTGGCTTTGGAATTTCACAAATGAAATATAATTTTCATGCCACAGTTGTGCCAAGGTTATTTCCTAAGAATGGAGAGAGCAGTGTCTCTGATGTGGGCATTTAAAAATGCCCCCAGGTAAGAATTCTGTACCCTCCTTTATGTCATATTGTGGGAAATTAATATTTTTGCAGCAAATAAGCCAAAACCTTGTACATTTCTCTGGCTGTTCTCTCCTGACAGTAGATAGGATACAAATGGATCCATGAAAGCTATGGGACTTTTGTCGTTTTTCTTTTTACTGCCAATCTGGGTCACAACTTCAGTTCCCTGAGTGAACCCATCTAGGTACTCTTATGCAAGCACAACACCAAGGAGATAGCAAAGGAAAGTTCATTGTGATTTGTATTTTCCTGCTCAGACAGACATAACTTTTGACCCATGTACCTGACTAATCCCTTTATTTCAGTTAACTTTGGACAACATTTGGAAATTATCGAATTTAGAAGACAGCCTTAGGGACACCTGGGGCCTCAGGGGTTGAGCATCTGCCTTCAGCTCAGGGCGTGATCCTGGAGTTCCGGGATCGAGTCCCACATCGGGCTCCCTACATGGAGCCTGCTTCTCCCTCTGCCTATGTCTCTGCCTCTCTCTTTCTGTGTCTCTCATGAATAAATAAATAAAATATTTTTTAAAAAAATAGAAGACAGCCTTAGTTTGTAGCAAAATATGTTTAAAGAAACATCTGTGATATTTTTCTATAAACATCACAAGAAGGTGGATAAGTGAATCTCTGAAAAAGGGAAGGTCTTCATGTTTACGTATTTGACTTGAATATTCTGTGATTTTTTTTTTTAATGTTTTCTGTAGAGCTCATCCATGCAAAAGTTGCTATGGGTTGTACCTAAGCTAATGTCTAGTGCAGAGGCAATGGAAATGTCTAGCGCAGGGCAAAGGAAGGCATCCAAGATGAAAAAGGGAACAGTAGGACCAGTGGTTTTGTAAAACGTATAAAGAAAGAGCAAAGATACTCATTTGGTTTGTTTGCACTTGGGGATCTCATACACTTCATTGAACGAATTAAGACTAAAATTACCATTGTCCTCACAATTGGTTAAATAAAATAAATATTGCTTAATTACAACAAAATATTTTTGCACATAATTTAGAATATGTGGTTTTTAATTTATTAAACCAAACTGAGAAAATTTTGGTAGAATATAAGTTATCCTCCAGATTGGGAATCTGCTAACTTTTTTTGTAAAGGGCCAAGTACTGAACATCTTTAGCTTTGCAGGGCATACAGTCTCTGGCACAACTACCCAACTTTGCTATTATAGCACAATACAGCCATAAACCAGTCACGGTAGACAGTATGTAAATGACTGAGTGTGGCTATGTTCCAATAAAACTTACTTACAAAAATAGGCCGTTGGAGCTTCTCAGTAGCTTAGTCTGTTAAGCATCAGACTCATGATTTCGGCTCAGGCCATGATCTCCTAGGTCGTGAGATCAAGCCCCTCAACATCAGGCTCCCTGCTCAGTGGGGAATCTGCTTGAATTTCTCTCACCCTCTCCCTCTATCCCTCTCCTCTCTCTGTCTCTCTCTCTTTCTCTCGAATAAATCTTAAAAAAAAAAATAGACAGCTAGTTTTGGGTGATGCGCAGTGGTTTGCCAAAGCCCCCTAGAAATTATTTTCCACTAGTATAAATTATTTTTTTAGAAAAAGTAGAGAGGACCCTACAGACATCATCAGCAAAGGGCTGAAGAGCCTCTATACTTAGGGTTTAGCAGATGCTGGGATGGACCACACACAGGAGACTCATGACAGGAGAGACACTTGATGAAGCTTGACCTGCAGGAGGGCTCTCGGTAGGCAGAAGATGGATTCTGCTGATCTTGTATCCTAGGAATGACCCTTTTTCCCTCACTGCCCCTTGGAACAAGCATGACAACTTACCCTACAGAAGAACTCTCTTCAATCTTAAGAAACCCCACATGGGTTTTCCTATATCCCCAGGGCAGGCAGCTTTCTCCCTATCTTCCCTATTCACTAATGCTAGAGTTCAACCCCCTTCAAAAGCTTTCAGGTCTGCTCTGCAGAATAACCGTAGCCCCTGGGAAGTGACAACTGCCACTACTCTGGTTCAGTGACAGAACTCACCAAACCCTGCTCCATTGAGTCAAAGAGCCCCGGTGTCTTCACCACGGACATCCTCAGGATTTTTTTCCACCTACTTTTTTATTAAGATGTTTCTAGAGCCTATAGTTATATTGGATGGTCCTCCTCTCCCTGTAAGGTCAGACCCAAACCTCTTTCCAACAGAAAGAAAACAGCAGGGAGTCTTCTCTGGAAAAAGCTCCACAATGAGGATATTCAGAGGTTGGGGACTTCCTTCTGCAGCTGGAGAACCTGCAAGGATTTGACATACCCACTAGGACCCTACATTGTGCAGAAGTTGCAAAAGCCCCTTTTCCTTCCCTCCTCCACATCACTTTACATCTTCTGAGCGTATGACTATGCTCTGGTGTCTACCTCTCATCACGGTTCTCCTGGCAGATAGGAGGATACAGGAGCCACTTACTTTTTAGTGAATGGAAAGTTACCAAAAGAACTTAAATTCATATTAAAAATGAAAATATAAATGAGGCAGCATACTAACATAGTAATGAATGAGTAGGTACATAAAAATCACTCATAAGAAACCAAAGAAAGGGGCACCTGGGTAGCTTAGTGGTTGAGTGTCTGCCTTCAGTTCAGGGCATGATCCCAGGGTCCTGGGATCTAATCCCACATCAGGCTCCCTGCAGGGAGCCTGCTTCTCCCCTGCCTATGCCTCTCCCCCTCTCTCTGTCTCTCACGAATAAATAAATAAAATCTAAAAAAGAAAGAAACCAAATAAAAGGGGAAAGGAAAAGGAAACAAAAATAGAAATGACCTCCCTAACAATTGGAAGAACATTATCAGAGAAAAGAGTTCTTCTTTATATACAGATGTATTCCAACAGGAGACCTTCCACTTGGTATACATACTACCTATGTCAAAGATTTTATGTCCAGTCCTTTCTGAGAAAAGAGATTTGTTTGTGAAATTGAGAAAAAATGCACAGCTATCACAATGGACCATCCTGGACTCTTTAGATAAGAAAGAAGCCCTTCCATATAAATGGTGCAGCAGCTAAAAGATTTTTCCCATATAGTGTGCATTCTCACATAAGTGTGGATGATGGAATCAAACTCATGCACACAGTCATGACCTCCATATGGCAACCTGAAGTAGTGCCTCTCCAAGATATGGTGTCAGTAAATATGATCTCTGCCTCCTACTTCACATTTTTCCCTTGCATGCTCATTTGGCCACTGTTCGCATGGCCATTGGTCTTTTGGAGAGAGCATGCTGGGCCAACTTGGAATGTTCGCCTGTCTCCTCCAAACCAGCCTGCTCTTTCAGACTCTCTATATTACAACTAAGAGAGTTTGACAACAGAGTTAGAGATAGAAATCTCAGGGTCTGTTGTCTTCACTCCTCAAATTCAAGCTGCCTTGCCTGGAAAGAAAATCATTCTGTTGAAGGAAGCCAGAAATTTAAAAAGGCTTTCCTGGCCTACCTCTGGGAGTCGAATTACTTAAAAAACAGTAATAAAATGTAACTAATTGATTTAAAAAGATAAAGAGTTAAATAAAACCTAAAATCTATATAGAAAAAAAAGGGCTATTATATTTTGCTGCAGAACTCCTAAGTGGTATTTTATAAAATTGACAAATAGGGGTGTGTAACTTTCTGGTGTGTGCACTTTATCTAGTGTTTTAATTAGTTGCCATACTTGGATGAATGCTTCAACATATTGTAGAGATTTTTTTAAACATTTATTACACATTTAGTTAAATGTCATTTTACCTCAATATATTTAATCACCTTTTCTAAAATCTTTAATGACCTTTAAAGTAAAATGTCTGAATTTACAATTTTATTTTTTTTTTAGCGCTGTTTTACATTTATGGACCGGGGCTATGTATTTAAGATGGTTAACAATTATATCAGCATGTTCTCCTCTGGTGATCTCAAGGTAAGAGCCAAATGCAAGAGTGATTGCTTTCCAAGCCATTGCATTATAAATAAATCAACTGGTCTTTGGATTTGTCTACCTAACACATTAGCCTATCCATTCTCTGCATCAAAAGATAATTTCTATCCCAGTGAGAGGCAGCCTTTTAAAATGGTCCATCTGAGTTAGTGTCCCAAGTATTTTCTCAATGGGGGCTTGGAATATATAATTAACATGTGTGTTTCTCTTTTATTTCCTATGGGTGGTAAGAGGAGTGAATGTTTTCAACTGCAATTCTTCGTCAGGTTTGCGTGATATTGTCTTGGTTGCAGCACTGAAAGTTTCACTTTTCTGTAGTTTTTAAGTCTAGGGCAAAATAGGCAGTTGATTCCCCTTCCCAAATAGGGAGAATGTGTTTGGCAATAGACTGGGAACAGTGTTGTTTAGAGAGCAGGGATTCTCAGAATGTGGTTCCCAGACTAGCCATATCAGGGCTATGGCAGGTGAGGCCCAGAAACTTGTATTGCAATAAAGCTTTAATGTGATTCTTATGTACTTTGAAGTTTGAAAACCACTGAGCTAAACCAAAATGCTGGAGAGCTGAGCTTGAGAAAGAGTCAGAGCTAGGGCACAAGAATAATTGCAAAGGTGGAAGGAACCATGTGGCCAAGGTCTGCTACTGCTTAAAAGATACATTGGGACCATTTTCTTTCTCTTAACACTCTGCTTTTAAGATTTACATTCTAGAGAGAAAATGAATGACCAACCTGCTTTGGGTCACTTCCCTGTCTTTTAAGGGAGGAAGACCGGGCACCTGAATTAAAAGCTCCCCATTGACCTTTGCCCATTGGGAAGAAGGAAAGTCCCCAAGGAGTAATTATCTAGGTATTGGGAAAGAATAATAAACATAGAGAAGCCAAAAATAAATAATTATCTTCTCATATCCATTCATGCCATGCTTAGGAATCTGAACATTATTTTTTTTGGCAATGGAGATTTACTTTTGACTAGGGGGTTCTATGATTATATGCCATTTGGGTTTTGAGAATCCAATTCCTTCTGTAAATATATTTCGAAAGAATATTCTTTGTTAGTGCTCCAATTATGCATGAAATTTACAGAATATCCTTTTAAGTAGAATTCCAGTAGGCCTAAATTATTTATTTTTCTCAGAGACCAAAAGAACATACTCAATGAAAAATAATTAACATACAATTTAATTATACTCCTTTTCACTTTGATGCACAAAGGATTAAGTCAAATACTATTCTTGTTTGAAGTGAGAGCATTTTAAATTATTAGCTAAAGTTGCCAGAAAATATAATGCTAACACATCTAAACAAATAGAATAGATTTTATTTTGTTAGCTGGTATTAGTGAATATAATGAACACAACCCAACTGGATCTTAAAAATTGATTACTTATTCTGCACGCAGTGAAAATAGAATATTGATGAATGTGCTCATTGTTCCTTCTTACGTGATTGTTTTTAACACGTGTATTAAGCCATCTTAGACCATGTCTGTATTCCATTTATCACTGTCTTAATCAAAACATTATTGAGAAAACAGGCCTGTTTGCAAGGACAGGAGAGAGGAGAAATTAAATAATTTACCCTGAGAATAAAGGGCCTACAGAGAGAGTTATCTAGTCTTAGATCACATGGGCCATTGTCTTCCTTAGCCCTGGGTCAGAAGGCTTGATTACAGTGAGCTGCTCCCTGAGATGAGTGTATTTTTAGAGCTCTGTACCTGTGGTGAGGCACGAACCCTTTCAGAAGAAACATGTGCTGATATAAGCTAAAGAAGTGGAAAATACCACCCTGTAAGATCCTAGCTTATGGAAGCTCAATATAGGTCTACAAATGGGATAATTTCCTGAGGAGGCCTTGACCAATCTCCAAATACAGGGAAGTCCTACTGCTTTTACCACATTAGAGGGAACAAGAAACTTCAACTTACAATTACCCAGTGGTTGGTCACACAAAAGTCACTACATCTTCTTTCTAGGTTTTAGATTCAAGGGGCTTAGTGATTGAGTGTCTGCCTTCGGCTCAGGGCATAATCCCAGGGTTCTGGGATCAAGTCCCATGTGGGGCTCCCGCAGGGAGCCTGCTTCTCCCTCTGCCTATGTCTCTGCTTCTCCTCTCTGTGTCTCTCTTGAATAAATAAAGATCTTAAAAAAAAATTCAAGTACTGATTTGTTATTAATCTTCTTGGTGTGTAAATAATGGTCATTTGGTTCACCTGTTTTTCAGACCTTATGCCAGTATAAATTTGATTTTCTTCAAGAAGTATGTCAGCATGAACACTTTATTCCTTTGTGTCTCCCCATAAGATCAGCAAACATTCCGGGTAAGAATGTCCAGAATTTTCAGTTTCCCACAAAGTAAACATTCACATTTGTTCGTGTGTTTTTACCTTTGTTTATGTGTTGTTATTTTCCTGTTGCCTTGGTCTTGGTTTGCCTGAAGCTGTCACGTGGGCATTAGGCAATCGGGCTAAAATGCAAAAGTAGTGGCTGGCTCTATATTTCTCAATTTTTTCTGTTTCTCCTTGTATTAAAGAGAAGGTCAACAAAATTATAAAATTGGTTATTATAAATCAAGGATTTTTAACCTATAGCAATCCTTTTAGTATATTGGCTCCAAAATAAATCTTTCCTTTGATTTTGAAAAGCATGAAATTATGGAGAGGAGAAGTTCTACTTTATGAGTACGTTATTCACTTAAGCTTATCAGTCAATGTGTCTCATTATGTTTAAATACAATTCCACTAAATGAGTTAAAAACCAAAACACCTGTTACTTGAAAAGGAGAAAGGAAGGCAGGCAGGAGGAGAACACTGTAAATACACCGTACCTCTGGGTTAGAAAGAGCCCCAGATGTCTGTTCAGGGAAGAATGGGGCTCTACATTTCCAATACTTGCTAAAACATAAATGATCTACAGAAAATTTTTTCATTTATAACTTTTATTAATATATTATATATATATATACCTAATATAGATAGGCAGATACCAAGATGATCATCACACATCTAGCCATCAGAAGCCAATCAAACATCAAGATGCAAAGAAAACACTAAAATGACTTAGGAACTTAAAATGTACTGCTTCTATTTCACAATGCATGCAAATATGGAATCATGATGTTGTACATGTGAAGCCAGTATAATGCTAAATAGTCAATTACATCTCAAGATGTGAAGGAGGAAGGTAGAAAGGACGTGAGGGAGGCAAGTGGGCAGGAAGACAAGGAGGAAGAAGGAAGAAAAAATACCTTTCTTCTAAGCAGTGAGTAAGAGTGAGTAAGGGCACCTGAGTGGCTCAGTCAGATAAGTGTCTGCCTTTAGCTCAGGTCATGATCCCAGGGTCCTGGGATGGAGCCCCACACCAGGCTCTCTGCTTAGCAGGGAGTCTGCTTCTCCCTCTGCCCCTGCTCTTAATCTCTCTCTCATCCTCTCTCATAAGTGCTCTCTCTCTCTCTAATAAATGAATAAAATCTAAAAAAAAAAAAAAAAAAAAGCAGTGAGTAAATTATCCACAGGGCACAATTCTGATATTCATGGAAAGCAGAAACTAAGATGGTAAAAAGCCTCCTCACATGTATTGCAGTGTCTTCTATATGTATTATACAAAACTAATATTTGGGATGGAAAATAGGGTAAAGTACATTATCAAGCCTGTAAAAAATGTTTTCATTTTATTTTAACTTATTTATTTCTCATGTTTCAAGTTTTTATTTAAATTCTAGGTCATTAACATATAGTGTAATAATGATGTCAGGGGTAGAACTTAATGATTCATCACTTACATACAATACCCAGTCCTGATCACAAGTGCCCTCCTTAATGCCCATCCCCCATCTAATGCCCATTCCCCACCCACATCCTTCCAGCAAACCTTGGTTTGTTCTCTGTCCTTAAAAGTTTCTTACAGAAGAAAAAAATCAAAGGGGGGGACACCTGGGTGGCTCCGTGGTTGAGCGTCTGCCTTTGACTCGGGTCATGATCCCGGGATCTTGGGATAGAGTCCCACATCGGGCTCCTGCACGGAGCCTGCTTCTCCCTTTGCCTATGTCTCTGTCTCTGTCTCTCTCTCTCTCTCTCTCTCTCTCTGTGTGTCTCTTGTGAATGAAAAAAAGTAAAATCTTTTTTTAAAAAGGTCTCTTACGATATGTCACACCATAAAAGTTTTGTCATTTTAATCTTAAATATAAGCTATTTAATTCCATTAAGGAATAAACATAAGCTATTTAATTTGTTATTCCTTTCTAATTTATAAAACATTTCATCTAAATACCTTTATAGAAAAATAGGTAAAAATGTGACTTTGGACAACTTCTGTTTTGTATTCCTTCTCATTTTTTAACTAGTGCTAACTTATTATTGGGTTAGACAATCTGGTTAAGATACTCAAGAAGAGCAAACCTGTTTTATCATTTTGATTCCAGATGTTTACTGTTTGTCAGTAGCTCAGGAAAAGGCCTGATAGTCTCTTTGTGGATCTGATGTTATCAGCAGTGAACATAAAGAAATACGTTTTGTAGCATGCAGATTTCTGATAGAAAAAATAGGTGCTCAGGTACAAGGCCAAGAATTAAAATAACTCCATTTGTGGCTTTCTGTTTTTAAGGGAACGACCAACCTATGGTATTTGTTTTCAAAAACAGAACTTTATTGAAGAGACTCACTTAGAATTTAGGACAAGATATTTTAATTTTTAGTGTAAATTACACATAGTTGGGGCACCTGGGTGGCTCAGTCAGTTAAGCGTCTGTCTTCAGCTCAGGTCATGATCTCAGGGTCCTGGGATCCAACCCCTCATCAGGCTCCTTGCTCAGTTGAGAGCCTGCTTCTCTCTCTCCCTCTGCCTGCTGCTCGCCTACTTGTGCTCGCTCTCTCTCTCTCTCTCCCTCTATCTGTCAAATAAATTAATTAAAAATAAATAAATAAATAACCCATAGTTACTGAGTATAGTGTGTATCTGAGTATGTGTATGTCTGAACTTCTTGTTTATTTACATTAAATCCAGATCCCTTGACACCTTCGGAATCAACTCAAGAGTTACACGCATCAGGTAAATAATTATATTTTATATTACATTATCTAAGCATCAATAACCATATCATAATCTGATAATATTGATAGATATACATACTACAAATTTCCAGTTTCCAGATGCCAAAAAATCGTCATATATTTAACATTAGCATACAATCCAGATAGTCAACAAGCTGACTGAACTTTTGTTCAGATAATTAGATGCTCCCCCAACTTGAATCCCTTCATATTTTATTCTCCAGAGTTTGACTTTTTCTTTAAATTTCCCAGATCATCTGACATTTTCTGAGGGTGTATCATAAATGAAATTCCTGGGGCACCTGGGTGGCTCAGTGGTTGAGCATCTGCCTTCGGCTCAGGTCATGATCCCGGGGTCCTGGGATCAAGTCCTGCATCGGGCTCCCCACAAGGAGCCTACTTCTCTTTTTGCCTGTGTCTCTGCCTCTTTCTCTGTGTCTCTCATAAATAAATAAATAAAATCTTTTAAAAAATTCCCAGCTATATGTAACATGTTTGTTCAGCGTAACTAGCTTTCTTTGATATGTTTCTGTCAGTAAACTACAGCCTGATTTTTCAGCTAGACTCTCAAGATTGAGATTTTTTTTTCTTAAAATAGGTTCATAACTTATAAAATACTCTGGGCAGAACTTTTGTCTGGCGTTGGGGTGGGAATTACAAATTATTGTTCTACTTCTGGCTCCTCATGAATACTCACTATCTGTTTTTAACCTAACTAAGCCCCTTGGACCAGTTTCCTGAACTTCCACATTCCCTGTTCTCCCACCTCCAGGGCATTTTCATAGATTACAAAACTCCATATGTTTAATTTGCTCCTAGTAAGCGATGAACTGGAATATTCCAACAGTTCAATACATCTAACGGGTAACCCTGGAGGCTTCACTGAGATAACACCGATAAACTGTTTAGCCCAGTGTTGGTACTCAGTCCATGTTCTAGAAGTGGACGCTAGTCCTGTAATTAACAGTTACCTTTAGGAAGCACAATGGGCAATTCTTAAAAACTGCATTCCAATTCCTCCATAATTCAGGCTCAAAATTTTGCAGCCCCTTTTGGCTTTCCTCTTCTTGCTCCTTCACATTCTTCAGCCAACTTGTCCTTGTGATTTTTCTTCCACTACCTAGTTTCTGCTTTCCCAGCTCAGATGCATCTCACTTCTCCCCTCCCTCCCCTGGAGCCAAACATCCTGCATTATAGCCCTCTCCCCACATTTCCCTACAAAATAACTTATTTATATCCTGTCACCCTGTGAACAAATGAATAAATACAGATCTGATCAGGCCACTGATCCCAAAGCCATTGGTGATGTAATACTTTCCACAAAATTCAGTGCTAAATGGTGGAGGGTCCTGGATGCCTACTAAAGAATTTGTGCTTAAGTCTGTTCATCATCTGGCACCAAGTGCCCCCCAAGTTTCAAATCCTACCATCCCCTTCTTGGCTGCTGTGCTGACTGGTATCCCCTCAATCTGTGCTCTCCACACACTGTGCTTTCAGAAATTGGTGTCACTGAAACCCTGCCCCCTTGTCCTCCCAACCTCTTCTCATCCCTCCATCACCTCTATTGTCTCCCGACCCTGTGCACCTCCAAACCTTCAGCAGCCTCAGATTCCCATCTCAACATATTCCTTCCGATATCGTCTCCTGATGCCTCCAGACAGAAAATAAACTTTTCTCCTCTCAACTCTTGTAACATTGTAGACATGCCACTTTTGAGCAGTTTGACCATTGACAGTGAGTATGATTGGTAGTAGTCTACACAGGATACTTCCTGAATGTTCCTCTCTCTCATTTCTCATCCCTGTAGCAAGACTGCATTACTGAATCTCTCCCTGGTAGTGAGAGGGCTGATAGTTGTGGGATAAATCTTTCTGAATTATAAAGTGATCATTTGGTGTTCAATAACATGATCTCTTTACTTTCCTCACAAAGATATGCCTGAATATTCGGTCACGAATGAATTTTGCCGCAAACACTTCTTAATTGGAATTCTGCTCCGAGAAGTTGGCTTTGCCTTGCAAGAAGACCAAGACATCAGGCACTTAGCTTTAGCTGTCCTAAAAAATCTAATGGCTAAGCATTCATTTGATGATCGATACAGAGAACCAGTGAGTGATTTTCTTTTCTCCCTTCCCTAAACACCATTTAATGGCTTACTGCATTAAATGCATATCAAACTTACAAAACTATTGATTTTTATGTGAGTCATTTCTTTTGGATACCTTTCCACCTAGGAGAAGCAGGCCCAGATAGCAAGCTTATACATGCCCCTCTATGGCATGCTTCTGGACAATATGCCAAGGATTTACCTAAAGGACCTATATCCTTTTACTGTCAACACATCTAATCAGGTAAGTTTAGAGAATATTTCAAATGTGCATTTTAATAAAGAGTTTGCCTGGATAGCTATTTTTCCCCTGATTGTGAGCAAACTGAGAGGTGCCAGCCATTTTGAGACGTTCACATCAATGTCATTTGTTCCGATTGGTCCTTGAAGCCACCTCATCCATCATTTTCCTCCCTTCTCTGTATCACCTTCTAGTTCAGTCCAGTTTTTACCAGGTTCCTCTGTTGCATGCATGGCCCCATTCTCAGAGTGTACCTCCTCCCCAGCGACCTTTCTGCATCGGCTTTATGACCACCTGGTGTTAGCATAGCCAAGTGCTTCAGTCACACGGAGGAGTGGCCTGTTTGTCATTCCTCCTCTACTGAGCCATCATAGTGGCTGCACAACCAGCCACTTGAGAATGGGTGCCTGTGTTCACGGCCTGGATGAATTAACACACTGCTGAAGGCAAGATATTACCACGTCAGTTAGGACCTCTGCCTTTGGATTTTTTTTTTTTTTTAGAGGAAGACCTTGTTCAAATCCCAGTGATACCAGTTACTAGCAGTGTAACCTTAAATAAGTCATCCAGCCTCTTTCAACCTCCACTGTCTTCTTCATAGAATTGTATAGAATTCCTCCATCACAGGATTCTTAGGAGGATTAAATTGTTTAATAGAAAACACTTATCATAGAGTTTGGCACATAATAAGTATTTGGGATTAGTTTTTAGTACTAGTAATATACATAAAATAATCCATAATAATATATGTAAACTATAGTATAATCCATAAAAAATCAGTAGCCACTCCAACCATTTAGTTTATATCTAAAAGATAGTTTCCACTACATTATAAAAATAAAATCACATAAGAAATCAAATTGTGGCAAGCATATAGTTGTGACAAAGAGTATGGTTATGACTATTCATTTCCATTACCTGCTTTGACAGGAGATTCTTGCTGGGATGTAAAAGGTCAAATCAAATAACATCAAATCAAAAGCAGGTCTACAATGTTGAAATATAGCGATTCACATTAATCTCTTCTGTGCTTCGAATGCAGGGGTCTAGAGATGATCTCAGCACCAATGGAGGATTTCACACCCAGTCAGCTATGAAACATGCAAACTCTGTGGACACATCATTTTCTAAAGATGTTTTAAATTCCATAGCAGGTACTTAAGACCTTGTGAGAACACTTGTGTTTAACTCTCATCCATGTTTACATTACATATCATTGTGTTTTTTACCCACTCCATAATTCAATGTGCATAATTTCTGTGTGTCAAAGTATACTGTATTTATATAGCTAAAGAGTCTCTTAACTATTTCTTTGAAGACTATCCAGGGGCTTATTTTTCTCCTTAGCGTTCAGTTTTACTTGGCTCACAGAGTAATCTACTCAGATATTACCAAATTACTTCATTCTGGAAACAATCTTTAAGTTTTCATTGAGTACCACCTTTTAAAATATAATAGCCCATCAACTTCAAAGTTTACTTTGAAGAACTATTTTGGAAATGTCATCTTCATCTCTTATAAACTGTCAAAACTTGAAAGCTTCTTCCCCAAAAGCATCTTTATGAACATTTATTAAAGCATTTTCAAAAAAGAAACTTTCTTTAACAAGTTTTTTTAAGAAATCAAAAGAACAAGTTTTATTTTAATCCCATTTATAATGGCCTAAATTTTCCTAAATCTTTAATGCTGACATGGCCATTGTGATCATTCTTAAAATGTAGCATGTCTTTAATGACCCTTCCACATTTTGTTATGTTGGCTTTTCCCAACACTGCTACCACCCCAATGCTGGACATCTTTCTGGGTCATCATCTGAGCTCTGCGTGTGTGCCCATTGCATCTCATTATCATCTGTGTGCTGTGGCTTGTGTTTGCAGCATTTTCATCAATAGCTATTTCTGCAGTAAACCATGCTGACTCCAGAGCATCCTTAGCGAGTCTTGACTCCAACCCAAGCACCAATGAGAAGAGCAGTGAGAAGACTGACAACTGTGAAAAGGTGGGGCTTCTCTTCCCAATTACCCAGCACCTAGTGAGTCAGTACTCTCCCACTCTAACTAAATACTTCTTGGTTCTTCCATTCCTAGATCCCTAGGCCCTTATCTTTGATAGGGTCAACTCTTCGATTTGACAAGTTAGATCAAGCAGAAACCAGAAGTCTTCTCATGTGCTTTCTTCACATTATGAAGACAATTTCAGAGGGTAAAGAGAGCTCTTGAAAATTAAATTTTTAAAAAAAGGAAAAAACTTTCAATTTCCAAGAGTCTCATGCCACATGGTCTTTCCTTTCAGAGACGCTGATTGCCTACTGGCAAAGAGCACCTAGCCCAGAGGTGTCTGACTTCTTCAGCATCTTAGAGTAAGTTATAGAGTTGATTAGTGGAAATTTTTTTCTGGAATGCTTCAAAATAGTTCAGTATGCTATCCTTCATTCTAAGGACTCACATGCTGAACTATCAATCAATGCTCATGCATGAAATATTTAAAGAAAATATAATATTGTTCTTTTAATGTATTTAAATGGACAGTTTGTATAAATAAAAGGGCATGAATGATTAGAATGTGACTTTTTCCCTTCCTTTTTAGTGTTTGTCTTCAAAATTTCAGATACCTCGGGAAACGAAATATAATAAGGTAATGATTTTGAAATTCCAATAGGTTAGTCTGGTCTTTTAAAAAAATTATGGGGCAGCCCCAGTGGCTCAGTGGTTTAGCACCACCTTCAACTCAGGGCATGATCCTGGGGACCCCGGGATCGAGTCCCACGTCGGGCTCCCTACATGGAGCCTGCTTCTCCCTCTGCCTGTGTCTCTGCCTCTCTCTCTCTCTCTCTCTCTGTCTCTTATGAATAAATAAAATCTATAAAAAACATTTTTAAAAATTATGACATTAGTAATGTATCATGTTAGATTTATAAATATGTTAGAAATCTTAAAATACACATAGGGATAGTAAGGTTGACCTCAGAGTAGACATAAAAGTTTGATTGTCCTATACCCATAGTAGATCTAGGGCTAGGTAAAGCTGTCTAGAGAGAAAAGCACAAAACATACATTTCTGAAAGGAAACCACATTTCCTAGATTGTCTGAACTATCTTATCTATCATTTGTATGAATGGAATGTAGAAGATTCCTATTTAAGAAAATACACCCAATGTGAATAAGTCACAGGAATAAAAGGTACAGCAGAGGGAATATAGTCATTGGTTTTGTTGTTGGAGACAGATGACAGGTACTCTTCTAGTGACTGCAATAGATGTAAAGACTCACCAAATGACTACATTGTACACCTGAAACCAATATAACATTGTGTGTCAACTATTCTTCAATTAAAAGGAAAGAAAGAATATATTTTCAGTAAGCTAAAAATAAAAATGAATATGGAATAACTTTTGTGTTGATATCCTTTCCTCATGAGAGACCACAAAGCCCCCAGCACCTTCACTAAACCTCCATTTCCCATTTCCAGAAGATGTAATTTTATTTTTCATAGCATGTGAACTATTTCATTGTTCAGTAATCACTCTGCCACTTGCTGTTCTGTATTTATAAATAAATTAGAAATACTGAGCTATGATTAAAACATCAGTTTTCCTTGCAGAAAAATTGCTGCTGCATTTAAATTTGTGCAGTCCACCCAGAACAATGGAACTCTCAAAGGATCTAATCCTTCCTGCCAAACATCAGGCCCCTTGTCACAATGGTAACATCGCATTTACTTGATATTTGTAATTATATTGTATGTATACGTATGTGTATATATATATGCATGTCTGCATATGTATATATACATATATATATGATTATGGATGTATATACATGTATGGAGGTGTGGATGTGCACATATGTACATGCACAGGTGCACACACATATGTATATATGCTCATACTTCAAACCAAATGCAGAGTACAATAACTCTATGTTTCTTTGAAAAAATTTCTTAGGTACTTCCCCATCTGCCCTGCTAGCTTGTGAAGACCTAAGAAGCAAGGATTATGCTTTATTAATGTGCACTCAGGGCACAATGCCATGCACAAGATGAGGGTTAATAGGTACCTTAATTTAATTGAACCCAAAAGACAGAATTCCAATAAATTATTCATTTAATGTTTGCTAACCTCCTAGTGACAAAGTAAAATGCGAGGTTGTATCTCCTCATCCTCTCAGTAATTGTAATATGTTAGCAGTATTGTTAGAGCTCAAATTGTTTTTTAAAGGGTCAAAGGCAGTGAGGAAGCATGGATAAGCTCACGGTAGAGTTCCTAGTCATTAGACTGATTTGACTAGCTTAGAGGACCTGGAGTCATCCTTTATTAACCTATGTGGTGGGGAAATTTTGCCCTGAAATCCTACTTTAAATCTCCCCTGAGTCTAGTAAATAAGAATTCTTTGCTAAAATTTTCTCTAGTTTCTCTAGTTTGATTTATTCCTCCCAGAGGTACCATAATAATATATAATGTGAAAATGGCTGTACTTTAGAAAGAATTTTGGAAATAGCAAAGTGGTATATAACCAGTAAATTGAGGAGTAAATTTTGCCTCTTAGTCCATAGAGACTCCTTGAAGTTGTCCCTTGTGTGAAAGTAAATGAGAAAATGTAATAGGCATGTTTTTCAAATGGTAATACAATAGAGGACTATAAACAATGACTTTCTACGTTTAAAGACAATAGTAATGTACCTGAGATCACTGCAATTTTGTTGATGTTTGGTCAGTTTGATTTCAGGCTCCTTCCTGAATGATCTAGACAGACCCTGGACATTCCTACCTCTCCCCTTCTAGAAACCAGGATTTTTCTTCCAGAAGTTCCATACTAAAATAGACTCAAAACCTGGAAGTAAACCAGTCCCAAAGGTCCAGGCCATATAGCACAGAACCTATTATTTCTTGTAGTTTCAGCAATGACCCTGACTCCCTTAGCTACTGAAAACTAAAGGTAGATCTTCTAGGCCTCAGTCCATCCAGAGCCTTTGATTTCACCAGAACCAAATAAGGCTCAAAGAGTGGGACCAAGAGAAAACCATTCTTTGCCTCTTCTACAGGCTTGATTCTTCAGGGTATCTCCTATTGCCTGCTTTCATCCAAAAAAAATGTTCTGTTATCTTGGCCAAATGATAGCTTAAATGAAAGTCAAGAATGAGAAGTAGTCCTACTTCCACATAACACTGGCTCATTCCCCCAGATGGAAATGCCAAGGAGACATTGAATGAGAGTCACTGCAGGCCATTGTCATCGGCCTGGGAAAGTGGCTGCACCAGCAGCCCTGTTAGCTCTCTCCCCTACTAGGATGGAATACTGTGAAATTCTCATGGAATTTCATGATTTCATTAAACAATAATGAATATGCTTGTTCAGATTTAAATGCAGTATCTATTATTCTTCTGTCATCCTTTGGTATTGATTATCATTCTGAACCTTTTTGTGGCTTAAATACAATTTCTCCAAAAGCATTCTTAAAAGTCCCTTTTATCATGTTACCTATAATCAATATTTTTAATAAAACACCTCTGTTTAAAAACTACTTTATTTGACTCAATCTGGAATACTTGATTGAACATTTGTATGTCATTTCTCTTGTACTTTAACCATTTTTTTTCTTATTGCATTTTCAGGATGCATACCACATCCACTCATGAAGGACATAAGCAGCACAGATCACAAACTTTACCTATAATTCGAGGCAAAAATGCACTTTCAAACCCCAAACTCTTACAGATGTTAGACAATACCATGTCCAGTAAGTAAACAGGAAACCTTCTTAGTAACAAGATGGTTACCAGTGTTTCTCTAGATGTGTGCAAAACGTGAAATGTGTTATAATATTTCAGAAACGTAGGGGCTGTTGCTGTGCCACCTAGATCACTACTTTTCAGGCTTGCTGTAGCCCAGGAAACTTTTCATAGAGGAAAGAAATCACCAGAGAGGGGATTTAAAAAGTGTAGTGTCTTTATAAAGAAGAAAGGAAAAAGGCCAATTGCTCAGTCTAATCTGCTTGGTGTAGCTCCTCTGGTGTCAAGTGACTTTCTATTGTCAGGGTTACAGGGGCCTCTCTCAACCAGATTATTACTGTCTGCTCCTTGGGAAGAGGAGAAAGTTGTCCATGTCTTAGAAGCAGTAAGTGTGACATCTGGAACACAGTGATCCACACATTCCAGCTTGTGAATGAGGAAAAATGGGCCCAGTGTTTTGTATCTTGTACATGTTAGTGATTATGGGCAGAGTTACTTGTTTGAAGGCGTATGCCTTTACCTGTAAATATATTTAGTGTCGTTAATAGCCATTAGTGAACACTGCCCACAGAGACTGTACATTTCGTCTGTTAGCTTGGGAGTGTAAAACTTGACCCAGACTGAGTATGAAAGAAATATGACTCTGTCAATGCCTAAGTCAATGGAAGGAAGTAAGAAATAATGGCAAGTGGATCACTCTTGTCTATAGCTGACATATGAAAGGGGCACACACGTTGTCTTAGTCAATTTGAGTTGCTACAACAAGTTAACAGTCTAAGTGGCTTAAACAACAAACGTTTATTTCTCATAGTTCTGGAGGGTGGGAGACCCAAGGTCAAGGTGCCAACAGATTTGATGTCTGATGAGAACTCTATTCCTGGTTTGCAGACAGCCACCTTCTTGTTGTGTCCTCACATGACAGGTTATCTTTCTGGTGTCTCTTTTTATCAGAGCACTAACCGATTCATGAGGGCTCTATCCTCATGAGCTAATTACCTCCCAAAGATCTCCCCTCCAAACACCATCACATTGGGGATTCAGGCTTCGACTTTGGGGGAACATGAACATTCAGTCTATAGCATCCACTCAAGTCTCTATCTAGAGTCTTTGATTCAGCCGATAAGGTAATTGAAAAAACAAAAGCACTTTGATTTAATAAATTGCTTATCAAAATGCCAGTAAACATTGACTGTGTTATAATAGAAGGAAGTCCTTTATCAGATACGAGTTTTCTTAGACACTTATGCATGTTCCACCTTATATTTTGTAGGCAACTCCAATGAAATAGACATTGTGCATCATGTGGACACAGAGGCCAATATAGCTACAGAAGTTTGCCTGACTATTCTAGACCTGCTATCCCTTTTCACCCAGATTCACCAGGTAAGTGTGATTCTGACATCTTCTGCAACGTGAACAAATGGGAGGTAGAAAAGTGTAAAGTCAAGAACATGTATTTAAAATATTTTATGAGGGACGCCTAGGTGGCTCAGCAGTTGAGTGTCTGCCTTTGGCTCAGGCATGATCCTGGGGTCTGGGATTGAGTCCCGCATCAGGCTCCTTGTGGTAAGTCTGCTTCTCCCTCTGCCTGTGTCTTTGCCTATCTCTCTCTCTCTCTCTCATGAATAAATAAATCCTTAAAAAATAATAAAATATTCTATGAAATCAATTAACTTTACATAAAGCAACCTAAGTGTGAGTGGAAAAAATTTTAAAGATGAGACTCAGAATTTTATCACAAGTTGACTACCTACTCAAATGATATACCTACATATGTACTTCACTATCATCAAATAATAAACATTCTTCATTATTCCTCCTACTTCCCTCTCAGGCAAGCCAGGCTGAGGGAGAGTGGGACTTTACTTTTTCAATCTCAAGGGGAGAGACAAATAACAGCTAGATCCAACAGACTTAATAATACTGAGCATCTTTTTGTGTGCTTATTGTCATCTGCATAACTTTGGTGAAATAACACCATTACAGACTATTAGAATGACTAGAATTAAAAAGACTGTACCAAGTTTGGCGAGGGTATGGAAAAACTGAAACTCTCATCCACTGATGGCGGGAATGTAAACACTCTGGAAAACAGTATGGAAGTCTAAAAGGTTAAATGTTTATCACGTGACCAGCCATTCCAATACTAAGAATTTACCTAGGAAAAGTAAAAGCATCTGGTCATACAGAACTGTGTACACAAATATTCATAGAAGCCTTATTTTTAATAAATACTGGAAACAACTCAAATGTATGTCAACAGGTGAATAGATTTCTTAAATGGTGGTATATCCATACAATAGAATACTGCTCAGTCATGCTTAGTGAAAGAAGCCAAGCAAAAAGAGTATTTACTGTATGATGCCACTTATATAAAATTTTATAAATGTGAACTATAGAAATTACATATCAATTATACCTCAATAGAGATATTTAAAGTATTAGCTTAATCTAATGAGCTCATAGATGTTCGGGGTTGAAGTAGGAACAGTTGGATCCATTGAATAAAATCGATGCCAAACACAATGATCATGCCAAGAAAGCCCACTTTCAGGTAAAATGTCAGCATGGTGATAGAAAAAGAAAAAACCATATTTTAATTCTTTATTGCTCATTGAAAATGTCAGCCAAATCTCAGACATCCTAAAGGCCCTACCAATGCCTGGGGAATTGCCTCTCTATAACTTTATCTTTTACCTCTCTCCTGATCTCACCCCATACCCCATGCTCAGGCTGCTCTGCTCCTTTTTTCAATCTGAACTCACAAGCTTCTTCCCAATTCGTATTCCTGATACTAACGGTTTCTCTCTCAGACCCTTCAGATCTACCCATGGCCAATTCCTTCAGCTCACATGTCAGTTGATCCATTAAAGACATCTTGACTAACCACCCTATCTAGCATAATCCTATGCCCAAAGCAATTATTTTTTATTATATCCTATCATTCTGCTCTGTTTTCTTACTTAGTAATTTTTTTTCAATTACTGCTTTGTAAGTTTCACTGGGAACATAGACCTTATTTTCTTACTCAAAACTATTTGCAGCACCCAGAATTATGCCTACCACATAGTAGGTTCACAACAAATATCTTTTGAAAGAATACTGTTGTCCCTTAACTCATCCTAATTAACTTCTGTGTTAAATTTCTAGAGACAACTCCAACAATCTGAATGTCAAAACTCAATGATGAAGAGGGTGTTTGATACCTACATGCTCTTTTTCCAAGTCAACCAGTCAGCCACAGCACTGAAGCATGTGTTTGCCTCCTTAAGACTGTTTGTATGCAAGGTAAGCATTTTCCTGGCTCCAATTAAAGCTTGGGAAGGATGATGATAAACACATAATAATCCTGTGGAGGAAGAAGACTTGTTTTCTTCTATTTTGCTTTATTTGGTTTTATAAGACTATTCTGGGGTTTTAATAAGCCATTTGATTCATGGTCTGAAAATAAGTTCACAGCCTTGACAGCC
Organism: Canis lupus baileyi; assembly: GCF_048164855.1. Taxonomy (NCBI): domain Eukaryota; kingdom Metazoa; phylum Chordata; class Mammalia; order Carnivora; family Canidae; genus Canis; species Canis lupus. The sequence continues at coordinate 39,777,580 of NC_132861.1, read as the reverse complement.
AATCCACTGGGATATCAAAATGGAATAAAATTAACATCTAGCTTTTTTTTTTTTTTTTTTGGTTTTCAGTATTTGTGGCAGAAAGGTAAAAAGCACATCATCAAATGTGATGTCCATTGCCACATTAAGTAGACAGAGCTACCACCTTTGAGGATCCCTCTGGTTTGACGATGTTGGGTGAATAGAAAGCATTTCAAAGCTCTCAGTCCCTGGTTCTGGGTTGTCATTGGTTATTGATACATGGGAAACTTATCATGTAGAGAATGATTATTTCTAGGAAAAAAGAGAAATATTACTATAGACTTAAATAAATACAATTCTATCCTTCCACTTGCAGATAGAAGAAAAACACTAGATTTTTAAAAAAAAAAAAGGTGGATTTTGTTCTAAGGAATTATAAAATTCGGCATACACAGAGTAAAATGAAGGCATGTCCACCTTTAACCAGTCCTTCTATTTCCATAGTTTCCTTCAGCATTCTTTCAGGGGCCTGCTGACCTGTGTGGATCATTCTGCTATGAAGTCCTGAAATGCTGTAACCACAGGTCACGGTCAACGCAGACTGAAGCATCAGCACTTCTGTACTTTTTCATGAGGAAGAATTTTGAATTTAACAAACAGAAGTCAATTGTCCGATCCCACTTACAAGTAAGTGCTGCCAATTTTCATTAATGCTGTGGTGAAAACCACTTATCTGTTCCAACACTGATAGAAGCCTGCTGGCCCCAGGGCAAAAGCTACCAGCTCCTCTACCAGTAGAGGAGCCCTCCTTTAAGACTCTCTGCACACTCAGCTCTTGCTCAGAGAAAGAGGGTAGCTGGGAAGAAATCAGCAAAACCCGTAGTCCCACTTGGACTTTTCTCTTCTTCTTCCAGGGAACAGAATCAACTAGAATACACGACTCAGGAAACCATAGCTATCTCTAGGATGCCAAACCCCACCAGATTCTGCATGCAGAAATGTCTTTCTTTAAGGCATCCCAAGATTCCTCCCTCTATAACTCCTTATTATATAAATATTTAAAATTATAGGAAACGCCCTAGATGATATGGCCTTCTAAAAATTTAATGCATAAAGATGCTATTCTTTGAACTCACAGGGAACAATCAATGATACATTCATCCAGTCCAATGGACTTCTTTAAAATTACTATTTCTGAGCTACCACTTTTGAAGTTTCATTGTTCTTTTCTCTTCTAGCTCATCAAGGCTGTAAGCCAGTTAATAGCAGATGCCGGGATTGGAGGCTCTCGGTTTCAACATTCCCTTGCAATTACCAATAATTTTGCTAATGGAGACAAGCAGATGAAAGTAAGAAATGCTTTATGGATATTTTCAAAGACAAGAATAAATGAAACAGATATCTTTTGTGAAATATCAAAATCATAAAAAATACAATTTCTGTATTTTGTTTATTGAGACTTAAACTGAGTACTTACATTGAGTTTGCTTGTTTGAATTGACAATCAGCTGTAACTGTGTCCGTCTGTCATCTGTTAAGTGGAATTTGCAAGGTGTGTGATTGAATGAGCTATAACAAGAAAACTAACCACAAACATCCAGAAATACAGTAATCCTCTCATAATCTTGTTCTTGGTCAAATTTATTGAATCTCTCTTCTAGACATTTCTGAAGACTTCTCCTTTAGTCTTAGTACTGAAAAATCCAGGGATAAGGGCTGGCATCAGTCATGGTTGAACCCAGGGATTAAACTGTTTCCACATTAATTCAAAAAGATAGCTGCACTCCCATATTCAAAATAGCATTATTTTCAATAGCCAAGGCATAGAAACAAGCTAACTGTCCATCAGTGAATGAATTGATAAAGCAGTTGTGGTTTATATGTTCAATGGCATAGCATTCAGCTTTAAAAACTGAGGCAATCCTACCATGTGTGACAACATAGATAGACATTGAGGGCATTATGCTAGGTAAAATAAATCAAAGAAAGATGAATACTGTATGATCTCACTTATATGTGTGATCTTGACAAAAGAACTGAAAACCATGGGAAAAAAATCCGAATTGTGGTTATCAGAGGCAGGGGGTGGGTAATGGTGGTCAAAAGCTACCAACTTCTCATTGTAAGATAAGTACTAGGGATGTCAGGTACAACATGATGATTACAGCTAACACTGCTCTATGCTATATAGAAAAGTTAGTTGTTAAGAGAGAAAATCTATGAGTTGTCATCATAAGGGGAATTTCTTTTCCTTTTTTCCTTTTTTTTCTTTCTGTCCTTTGTTTTGCACCTATATAAGAAGATGACACTTAGCTGAATCTATTGTGGTACTCATTTCACAATATATATAAATCAAACTGCCATGCCTTAAACTCGTACAGTAGTATATATCAATTACTTCTGTGTAAAATTGAAAAAACAATTTAATAAGAAAGTTTTGTATTTAATTAAAAAATAATCATGTTTTTGGGTCCCCTTCCCCTACTGCTTCATTTTTGCCTCTCTCTCTCAGTTCAATTTTCCTCCTTGTTTGTTTCATTTACGAATAGGCTCTCCCCGTGAGCTTACTCTCTTAGAAATTCTGAGGACACTGGAGTATCCTATAGGTGGAAAAAGCACCTCAGGACACCCTAGGTGTCAGAGTCAGCTAAGTGTCTGCCTTTAGTTCAGGTCATGGTCCTGGGATTGACCTCCACATGTGGCTACATGCTCAGCAGGGACTCTGCTTCTCCCTCTTCCTCTGCCCCTCTCCCCCTCCCCCAGCTCATGCTGTCTCTCTCTCCCTTTCTTTCTCAAATAAATAAATAAAATCTTTAAAGAAAGAAAGAAAAAAAAGCACCTCATTCAATACTGCCAATCAAATTCCCAGAACTGAATCTCTTGGTCTAAACCTTGTATCATATGACCATTCCTAAACCGATCACTGGCTTGAGGGATTAAAGAATATGAGTGGCCAGGCCAGTTTGGGGGGCTACCCACTGGTGCCTATGAATGAAGTAGATGCTTTCAAATCACATGAACCATAGTCAGAGAGGAGAGCTCCTCAAAGAACAATCAGGATGCTATTACTAGAAGAAGCTAGATGAGCAGATAAGATGGAGTCTACCACAGTTCTTATGTCAAATGTGTAAAATCACAGTACATGGAATGCATATATAAAGAAAGTACATGTTTATGAACAATATAGAGAATGCACTAAACTGTGATGCCAAGCCATAACTAATAGCATAACTTTGAAGTGACCTACTTGAGGAATTAGAACAGATAATGATCCAGGCTCTCTGTTTTCCAAAGAACAGCAACTTCCCAGCAGAGGTGAAAGATCTGACGAAACGTATAAGGACTGTTTTGATGGCAACAGCACAGATGAAGGAACATGAGAAGGACCCCGAGATGCTGGTGGATCTCCAGTACAGTCTGGCAAACTCCTATGCAAGCACCCCTGAGCTGCGGAGGACATGGTTGGAAAGCATGGCCAAGATTCACGCGAGAAACGGAGACTTATCCGAGGTAATCAGCAAAGACTCAGTCCTTCTCCACTGGCATTGTCCTCTTCATCAGAATGATGGGATTTTCATTTACAGTAGGTTACCATAGTTTTCCACTCGTCTAGATATGACCCAATTATATATTATGGGCATTAAATTTGCACGTAGGGTTCAAGAATGCCTGACTCCATGTAAATGGTACCAAGTAAAGGCCAGAGTTGTTGGTATCAGCTGTAATTGTAGGATATGCAATGCAGACCGAATGTTAAAAGCCTAAGACTAAGGGAAGATGGTTGTAAGGGTGTCTGGAAATTGAATTATATAAGTTAATGTTCTGTGTTTTAAAATGTCTTCCCTGTAATTAGAGTCCGATAGGAAAGCTTGCCACCATGGTGAGTAATCTCCGGCTGGGGTAATCTGTCCTCATTTGCAGCTAGTCTGAACTGGTGATGGAAATATTAACACTCCCACAAGCCATGTGAGGAGAGTGCACTATGGGAAGGTTATAAATCAATAGACAACTCTTTTTTAAAAAAGATTTTATTTATTTATTCATGAGAAACACACACAGAGAGAGGCAGAGACACAGGCAGAGGGAGAGGGAGAAGCAGGCTCCATGCAGGGAGCCCGACGCGGGACTCCATCCCAGGTCCCCAGGATCACACCCTGGGCTACAGGCGGCGCTAAACTGCTAGGCCACCAGGGCTGCCCAATAACCAACTCTTTAATGTCAATTTAAACACTGGCTGGATTTTTATACAGCGGTTTCACAGACCCCAAGTGGTTTCCAGATACCAAATGGAAAAATTTGTCTTATTCTCAGAGATATGCCCCTTTGGGGAAGAGATTAATTTATCTGGGATAATCCTAACACCTGAAGTTGTTCTAAATGTATATGAGGGGTCCTGGGATAGAAATAGAGCCAATCAGAAACCACAGTTGGAGGCAATTTGATGGGACAAGAATGAGAAATTCTAGTTCCCTTGGACTGTCCAGAGAATGGAGAAATCCCTCCATAAAACTTAGAAGGAAAAAGCTGAAGTCCTGTGGACCCCTCAGCAAGTCAGCAATGTATGTGGTCAGCAATGTTCAAAGCTTTTCAGGAGACATTAGGGGACAGTAAAATCACCATATGACCAGGTTGGCAGGAGCACTCATGTAACATAATGCTGCACGGTTTAGTCAAGTACCACCTTGTCGAGGTGACCATCTTAAAGGAAGTAGATTTTCCAAGGTGGGCCATTGCTGGAAGTAGAAAAGGTAAGAAGGTAGCTTAATTTTACTCCCAATTTCCATCCTGATGCTCTAGCTTGTAGTTTTAACAAGAAAAGAGAGTGGATTTAAAAATATATACGTTAGATATTAAGGAAGGAAGGGGGGGCACCTGGGTGGCTCAGTGGTTGAGCATCTACACTTAGCTCAGTTTGTGATCCTGGGGTCCTGGGATCAAGTCCCACATCGGGGAGCCTGCTTCTCCTTCTGCCTGTGTCTCTGCCTCTCTCCATGTCTCTCATGAATAAATAAATAAAAATCTTTTTTTAAAAAAAAGGAAGAAAGCTAATTCTATGGAAAAATTCTTCAGGTCAGCTCAGGTGAAAACTACATCCAGATAAACAAACAAAAGTTCTCAAAGAGGCATTTTATTCTTGATTGGGAACTTTTTGGAAATCAAATCAATTCTTGTTTTTGATTCTTTCATTAAAAGGATGCCTCCACATATTCTCACCGAATGGAATATCAGCTCACCTTGGAAGATTTGTCCAATTAAGCAAATAGTAAAATCTATGCTGTGCTTTCCTCTAAAACTGTTTTCTTTCTTATTACAGGCTGCAATGTGCTACATCCACATCGCTGCCCTCATTGCAGAATACCTGAAAAGAAAGGGTAAGACGTCCATGGGCAGGGAGGAAATTCGAGAAGTTGACATGTTTAAACATAAATTAAAATTAACATATTAATTTTAGGTAGTATTAATCTCAATTATGTTTTATTAAGTAACATTAATTGTCACAGATATTTCTAGTTATTCTGTACTTCACATTTTAGTTCTCTCGTGCCATTATCAATGTTTATTTTATGTACAAAAAGGCTAACTGGTCAGCCTCTTAGTTCAAAATGAGAATGTTTCATTGGTTAACCATTTAGAGTCTCATAAGCTTTTATTAACAACATCATGCAGCAATGTCCTAACCTCATCTTGCACTACCATAGGTTACTGGAAAATGGAAAAGATATGCACACCATCCCTGCTCCCGGAGGATATCCACCCCTGTGATAGCTACCCATTACTAACAGCTCCTGGTGGAGGAAGTGAGTGATCTAACTCTCCCGCATAAACTCATTTATCCCCATGGGAACAGTGCAGAGGAAATCACGTTGCTGCTTAAAGTTTACTTGGATGAAACTTTTAAGAGTATCCTTAGAAGCAAAAACTATCTCAGACCTTCATACCTCCCACAGTAAAAGCTTGAAGCTCCTACCATTCCGAAATCTACCTGAATTCATGAAGTTTAGAACTGAAAAACTCTCTGCAAATAGAATCTCATCTTATCCAAGATTTAGGATTATGAGTCATGGCCATTTTTGTTACCAGTCTACATACTCGTTTGCCCTTGGGATTTTATTCTGAAATTATTTAAAATTGCAAGAGAAATCCATTTGAATTGTAAAATGTAGTAAGACGACTCATTCAAAACAAGAAACGCCAAAAATATATATGCAAGACTCTATATAATCAACATGTTCCATTTCCTTTTTAAAAGTATAAACTGAGTTGGACAACTTAGAACACATGATAATTCACAGTATTGGTTTCCTTTAATTAAGAATATTTCATCTTTAAAGTCTGATGAAAAAATTTGTAACAATAACTAAAGAATTACTCTTTGTAAAAAAATTTGGTAACATGGTTAATCCACTGAATCTGTTTTCTCTCCCAAAAGTTTGTTCAAACCCAAAGTTTATGGCCTGCAATCTGTTTCCTAACACTCTCTTCACTTTCAAACTGTAGTGGAAAATTCAGTGTATGAAAAACAAAAATGAATCTTTAGATATTAAGATAAAAATAACTGAACAAAAAGTAAATGGACTTCAGTTACAATATTTTGGGAACAAAATTAATCCCTTATTCTTTTAACTATGCATATATTTTCTAAAGAATCTCAGTGGATAAGAAGTTTGAACCAAAGGACCAAAGTGAACAATGAGACAATGAGGTCACTTGTTTGAGGAGGAAACCAGATCTGGCTTCATGGCTCATGTCCATCCTAAAAATCAGAGATCTTCCTGCTTAACGATTCCACACTTAACGATTTAGCTTCATTTTTATATGCAAGTCATCAAAATCATTATTGTTTTGTCTAACATACCCTTCTTCCCTGTGTGTGTCATCATCAGTTACCATAAAATTCCATAAAGACTTACAAATCCTAACCAAAAAATGAATAAACCTGATAAAACTAGGTGTCAGTTTGAGAAATTGTGGAAACTTCTATCCCAAAATATTGCGTGAAACTTTAATATTAAAAAAATGTTAAATACTTACTTCAACATCTAAGATGATATTGGATTATAACATACCAATATATTTGTTTAGTAAGCTCTAAGGAAGGTGATTTTTTTATGATACATTAGCATAGATAGATAGATAGATAGATAGATAGATAGATAGATCCATTGGCATATATCTGAAGTCCTTAATATACTTTTATATTATGATGTTTCTAAGTCAGAGGGAGAAAACATCCCCTAACTATAATGTGCACATAATAAGAACATAGGCAATATAAGCAACTCCAGAAAGTATCACTGTAATAATGATCATCATCCTGCAAAAAAATGTATCATGACTTTCTCTGCTATATCCCTGCTAATCAGTTGTCATAGATTTTAATACATGTTTAATTACAGAAGGAACATTATTATCTTAAAAAGTAGGAAAGTAGAATTTTAAATGCAAGGATTAGATTGCAACAATTATTCTAATTATAACTTCTAGCATGTTTCGGGAGTGATCATTTAGTTTCATAGCTAATGAGGCAATTATTTAAAATGGAAACATCTCACAGAAGTATTAACTACAGTTTTTAAAACACTTGCTCCATGTAAGGCCTCACACTTGGCTCTACACTGGTGGTATCTCAGTTAGTTTCCAGTAATGAGTCTTTGAGTCAGGTGCTATTATTGCCTCCTGTTTTCAAGTGAAAAAAACAAGAGAAGTTATACAACCTGACCCAGGGTGCATGGTTAGCTCATGATGGGGCCAAAGTTCAAGGACTGGTCTGTCACTCTAAGCTGTGCTCCTAACTACTCAATTCCCCACCATTCAGTTCCAATCCCTCCTCTGGGGACATTGCCCATGCTCAACTGTCTTTCTATATTATCTGTAGAACTAGATCTTTTCTTTTTATCTTGGTAGCCATGGTGCTAAGAAAATTTAAGAGAGTTTCCAGATAATACAAAAGAGTGATAATTAGCAAGTAATAAGCATTGTTTCCATAATGCATTGACCATGCCAAGTGTTTTCTCAAATATTAATGTTTTGAATCCCTTCAACCATCCTTTGAGATAGATATTAACATGTTCAGTTTAACAAATGGGAGAAGCAGGCTCAGAGTCTGGCTAAACTAGAAGCCTGGAACCATGTCTATCTACAAATTCTGTATTCTGTCCATAATTCCAAGCCAGCTCCTAAAAGAAAATGTGTCACCTGAAAAATGGTACAAATTTATAAAATAGGATCATTGGTTGCCCCGGGAGAGACTATTTATCAACAGTCTTAATCTATCCATCTCCTTGACCCTGTGAGTTTTATTGTGCTACCACTTGTAACATCATGAAGAAAGGCATTATTTATTCCAAACAGGATTTGAGTCAAATAATAATGTCGCATTTTTGGTCCTCTCAAGGCATGTTCTCTATGGGCTGGCCAGCTTTTCTGAGCATTACACCAAATATTAAAGAAGAAGGAGCAATGAAAGAAGATTCGGGAATGCAAGACACACCATACAATGAGGTTAGATCAATATGATCTAGTGTATAGTAAACGAGTAAAAAGATGCATTGAACTGTTACATTGAGCTGAATATGGAAAAGAAAATCTTATTCAGAAATCAAATAAAGTTACTGTATAATAGGACTTAGGTTAAGTAAAAAACAGGCCAGCATTAAGCTGAGATTAACAGGTATCAGATTCCACTGATAGGTAAAGCGTAATTTTCAATGAATATTTAAACTAAACTTTACTTCTCTAGGATGGACCCAAATTTATAATGTCTGCTCCTCTATAAGATGTGAAGTCCCTAGTCCTTTGGTAAATGTCCTGAGGGATCTGAAAATTTTCTGAGCTGGTCACTTTTTTTTAACGCATTAGAAAATTTGTTTACAAATACACTTGAACAGAAAGGCTCACTGGTTCCTGCAGAAAACCTTTTGATTTGCAAACCATGGTTATTTTTCATTAATCAAAAGAAGCTTTCTACTGGCAATTATAGCAATAATTCTGATAAAGCAAACAGAGCTCCCTCATCAAGTAAAAATATTCCATAAGCTAATTGTTTAAATCTCAGTGTTATATGGATTTAAAAAAAGGATACAGAAAACTAGTTTGGGGGCAGATTTTAATTAAATTTTGTATATGCTTTTATTTTAATTTAGTATACCTTGCAAATAAACAGTAATACAACTACATATTTATGTTAACTATTTCAAATTCTGTTTAAGAATCTTTTCCTCAAAGACAATGCTGAAAGGATTCCAACAGTGTTATCCACTTGCTTCATTGAGTATATAATTTGATTCAGCTGAATATTTATTTATTTTTATAGATTTTATTTCCTTTTTTTTTTCTTTTTTTAGATTTTATTTCTTTATTTGAGAGAGAAAGAGTGAGAAAGAGAGGACAAGCAGCAGGGAGGAGCTGAGGGTGAGGGAGAAGCAGGCTCCCCGCTGAGCAGAGAGCCCAGTGCAGGACTCCAGAGAGATCATGACCTGAGCCAAAGATAGACACTTAACCGACTGAGCCACCCAGGCACCCGCAGTTGAATATTTAACCATTAGTATATGTGAGACATTGAATTAAGGGTGGAGGACAACGATAAATAAGACATAATCCTGATTTTCAAAGAGTTTAGAATCTTAAGGACAAACTTTTTTCAGGGTGGAGAGGAGCCAGTCTAAGACCCAACCACTATAAATCTAGGCAATGAGAGCAACTTTTTAAGTGACCCTGGTGGGAATGCAGATGGATGGGACATATATGAAAGCTCTCCAGACTTTTGCACTGGATCTTGGCATTGATGGGACTTAAAGGAGCCAAATGAGAAAATAAGGTCCTTAGAGGACCTAGTAATCTGAATCACAATGTGTATACACCCTGTTTACACAATCATGTAAGATCTCATCTTGAATTGGGCGATTGCAGCATATCCTGGTAGAGCAACTCTACATGTGTGTGGAGTTTCTTTGGAAGTCTGAGCGATACGAACTCATCGCTGATGTCAACAAACCCATCATTGCTGTCTTTGAGAAGCAGAGAGACTTCAAGGTATGTTTTCTGAAGCCAGACATTGGTTAAAACAGCCTGCTTTAAGTGGATGAATTACTTACAATTTTTAAATCGGAAATGCCCTGTTTTTCATGTCAGCATCACCTTCATGAAACCCTTTGATTTATGGTTTCAGAAATTATCAGAGCTCTACTACGACATTCATCGATCATACCTCAAAGTTGCAGAGGTGGTGAACTCCGAAAAGCGGCTGTTTGGTCGCTACTATCGTGTAGCATTTTATGGGCAGGTAAGTTCACCAGAAGCAACATGGCCTCTAAATTCTGTGAAACAAGGAAACTTTGTCTTTCATTTTCTATAAGACATCCAACTCCATCTGCCACGGGATTGAGAGGACGTGGGTGTGTCTGGGTATATTGGAGGGTTTTTTTCTGGATGTGAGGGTTGTGTGTTTGTCCACGGGAATGTAGTGAATGGAACAGATGGACAGAGAAATCCATGGGTCTTAATACAGATCAAGTTAAACCAGTGCTTTCTAACTCTTTGAAAGGAGAGCATTTCTTTTTCAGCATCCTCTTCCTTCCATTTAACCTAAAATATCTGATTATACTTTTCCCATCATATGTTAAGATGAAATGAAATTGAACATGTTTTGAGAAATGAAATCCATAGCATCCTGGGAAATAAAGAATTTCTAAGGCCTCCACCATGTCAAAGCCATGAGTCTTTTACAATCACGCATTTTCTTTCCTTCTCCTTCTAGACTACCACTGATTCCAGGAAGAACACCATGTGTTATCCACCCCCCACCCGTATTGTAGGTCAATATAACTGTTGAGTTATCTTTCCCAGCTTCCTGAAACTTTAGCAGCGAACCAGATGAATAATATTAGTGAGCCATACCATTAGCTGGAAAATTAAGTGAACATAATCTATATTAATTGTGAATGTTTCTGAGCAGAGCTTTCATTGGAGCAAACCCAGGCACCATCCCACTTCTTTTCAAGAAGGCTTATGACACCATTATATTGCAGCGGGCATACCTCGGACTCTGACTTGTGTGGGAGAACATTCCATTCTTTTATTTTCAGAGTTGGAATGACTCTGCCCTCTCATTTTCCTTCGTTCCCTCCCCCCCCCACATAAGGCAGTGTTGCCAACAGATTCTTTTCCTCCTCAGATTCTTTGAAGGCTGTGGCTGAACAAGTCAAATCCAGTATGGTCATTCTAGACTGTTTCCTATTAAAGTCCCTTGAAGAACATCCATTTCCCCCTAATCCCCAAAGGCAGCTGAAAAACTAACTTCTGAATTAATAAAGATAAGCTCCTCTCTACCTAGAAAGGGAAGTGTCACCCATTAGCCACTTACTCTAAATTATCCAACTCAGATTTTCCTCCCTGCCCAGCATCATCAGGATTGCAGAGAGAGACAAAGCTGGTGGAAATGGTCCACAGGTAGAGACCTAAATGTCGACATGTGTAGGGTCCCAGGAAAAGAATCCGAACTATTTGAAGTGATGGTGAACGTTGCAGGGAGAAAATGTGGAAGTCTCCACGGGGGAGAAGAAGACAGATAAGGGATGCTATCTTGAACATTGTGAAGAAATTAAGCCATTTTTGACCATGGTGAAACAATAGCAAGACAAATGGCAAAACACCCCACTGGAAAGGGAATGTGGGCATTGAGAGATTGCAGGGGAAAGGCCAGGGTTTTCAGGGAGTAGCTGTGGGCTAACTGAGGAGCAGAGAAGTGACACACAGGATGTGTCCTCAGCTAACCAAGTTTCAAAGCTACAGTCCTTCAGACAATTCTTCCAATTCAGAAGTAATAAGCTGCCATGATGGTCTGGTCTTGAAAACGAGATTGCCTACCTGACGGTTTCTCCAGCCCATATCTGATACAGGGATGCTAAACAGGTAGAAACAAACCCTGCTGCTTTCCTACCGGGTTTTAATGCGCATGTTTACTCTTTTCTTCTTTTGGTCTTGATGGTTCCAGGCTGTGGTAAGTTATCTCTCTCTCCATTTGCATGCTCTAATAATTCTCACACCTCCCTCCGTATGGTTTTAACTGAACGTTAACTTTTTTTGTGCAACTCAACATTTGGTACAAAGGTGAGATAATCCAGCTTCCATTCATTTTGGAGTCACCCTGCCTTTCTTGAACTAAATTTTGTTTATTCCAGTTATCTGAATTACAAAAATGTATCATTTATTTTTCACATATGTTATCATTCCACAGAAAGGTAAATGTAGTTTAAAAACCTTCATAAGCACACATACACTTGTGCCCACACCCAGATAAATATGAGCACCACATACATGCAGTATGTGTAGAGTAGGCCTACTATGAGTGTTTTTCTGCTCATTTCAGACCACTGTGAATTGCAGCTGATGAAGAAGGGCATGGTGGTCAGAGTTCTAGAAGTTGGAGTGCTGGCCATTGATGGGCACATTCCGAGGTTCTTGAAAGGACCTTGTTTCTTTCCACATTAAGTATTGTGGAGAAACAGGGCTCTCTGTGGTGGGGAGCTCTGAGCATTCTCAGAGATGATGGTCTTAATGCTCAACACGGAAGATGCCCAGTGGACCAAATCTTGACCCACTAGGGCAGCTTAAGTCTCCTAAGAAGCAGGAAGAAGTGATATAAGAAATTCTGGAAAGCCAGCAGAGGCAGAAATAACATACCAGCACCTAGAGCTCTGTGACACAAAAGAATTCTCTTCCTTATGTAACCCATGTAGAAGTGCCTATATTCAGTCATTTTTTTTACCTACAAAAGTGAATCACCATAGTCTAACATAATTATTGCTGATTAAGCTGGAAAAACAAATTCTTGCATTATCCACACATTGTCCACATTCAGCTCTGCTCCTCTGACCGCTAAATACTTTTTTGTAATTCTATAAGCCCTCCCTATGTCCATACCAGTATTTTCTACCTTCATTTGTAAAATGGGGGTCATGGGTCCTTAACTCACCTACTAAAAGAATACTTGAAAACCCTTGTACTAAATAGACTGAGGGGGTCAAAGGGGAAGAACTGGGAAAAGATGCTTTCAAATGACCTAATTTTGTTCTTTTTGCAGATTTCTCAATAACGTGTGATGATTGCACACCTGGCTTTATTTATTTATTTTTTGTATGTGTGTGCTGCCAGCATTCTCAATTGTCTTTGATTAAAAATTCCAACCTAAGCTTAAAAGTGTTCTGTTAAATCTGCAGACCTGAGTACCTGCCCACGCAGGAACTTTATAAGCTCAAACCCCAGCTGTCTGAACAAAAACTAATGGGGATCTTAGATATACAGCAATTTAGAGCCTTGGCTGTCAAGTGAAATTCAAATACCTGTCCCAGGACACCACATGGATAGTGTGAAGTGAACTATAATATTCAACAGGAGCAGACAGTGCACATCACTTTACACTGGATGATAAAAAAATACCAACTAGTTTTGAACATTTCCCTGGACATGTGCAGAATGAAGGTTCCAAAGATCTAAGATAAACTCTTAACTACTTGATTAGCATAATCCCCATGGCCAGAAATAATTTCTTTTTCATGATGGTTCTTTATGTCTCTGTAAAATTATCTTTTAATATCTAAATTGGCATGTCTTGCAATCATGCTAGAAAGATTATGGCAATATAATATGCAGTGGGCTCTTTGCCTCCTCAAGGCCCTTGGGTAAATATTTTAGTGTTCCATGTGGATAGCACTTTCATTACATAGTGTTGACTAGAGTAGTTCATATTTTGTCTGCAGTGAGCCAGGCAATAGAAAACAAGTTGGAAACTGTTACTTCATGGCAGAAGCTTTAAAAATGCAAGTCTTACATAGCATGAGTTTTCTAATGTGACACCTGGCATCACTGACTGGAAATTTTACACAGAGCAGCCTATATAAAGCACCCTCCAAAGTGTCCCTGAAGTATTCATTTCCAGAGTAATGAAACAGCAGTAGTGATCGAACATCAGCTGTAATCAATGAAATGCTTAGACTCTGATATTTAGCATGTAAGGAAGCAAGTGAATGCCCATTGCATAATTTAAACCAACAGATGCTCTCAGAATGAATAAATGAAAGGCTGGGGGCAATTTTCTTCTCTTGACCAAAGAATATAGATCCATGATTTTCATTCACGCCTACATGGTTGTAGATCTATCTCAGAATCTTGAAAGAAAAGAGATTAAGGGGAGGAGGGAAGATGCACGTGTAGTTTGAAAAATCTCCTCCATTCTGGGTTCTGATACATCCTCTGGCTTCCCACTTATGTGAAAGTCATTGATATAAAATATGTGCATTTTAATACATACAATTATACAAAATATGTATAGGAAGAAAGGATTCTATTTATATGAAAAATATTTCTCTGCATTCTTGTAGCTTCTCTTAGTTTTTAGCCCATTATTAATACTTTCTGACCCATATTTATGTACAAGATTCCTCTTTGAATGCATTCCTTTGTTTGTGAGTTTCAAATTACTTAAGTATAATGGCACAGGCACTTATGTTTGACATCCCAATAATGACTCAAGGGCATTGCAAGAACTTGCAAAAACATCTAAGAAGGAGTCAAAGAGTCAATGGTTTTAGTTGTCAGTTTACTGAAGTGCATTTTTATCATCATCTATTGTCTTCAAGTTCCATAATCCATGCATATTAACTCTACTGATTCAAAGTCCTTGTTTAACTAGAATATGTGCCATTTCCTAACAACGATTGATCAGAACATTTATCACATTGTACAATGACATTTAGAAAACTGAACTCGCAAGGGAATTGCACATTTCCTGTTGCCTTGAAATGCAGTCCTCTCATAACCTTGGGGCTAAAACAAGAGAAACACTGGAATTTTGTCACCTGAGTCCCTACTTATAAATCATTTATTTCATAGACAGAGCTGAAATTGAAAACTTCCTTAAAACAATGCCCTGTGGCTCAGTGGCCTATGCTTTGATAATTTCCCTTGGTAAAAGGTAGGCACAGATTCCAAATATTTTCAGAATTGCCATTGACCTGACTCCAAAAGCTCTTACACGATCCCTGGAAGACAGCTGATTAAACTTTTAATTCTGCTATTCCAGCTCCTTTCTATGTACTTTAGAAAATAGTCCCACCAGGTTGATATTTCCAAGGTATATAAATAAATAATCACAATTTCTTTCTGATGAATCACGCACCAAAATATTGAAATCAACATCCATAGACCTTTTATAATAAGGAAAGTTGTAGTTTTGATGCAAGAGAAGCTGAAGGTGTGTATTTTTAAGCACTCAAAACTCAGTTAAGCTGTTTCTCTGCATGTTAGCCAAGCTCAAATTGCTCTACTGACACAGAATGTTCTTTATTATTGCTATCCTCCTCATCACAGCTAATCAACACCAAGGGCCTATTGTGTGCCAGGCACTGTTCCTAGGGCCTCCCCCTAGATTTCTGAGCCTCTACTGTTTCCCATCCCCCAAATCAAGGAGCAGAGATGAAAGAAAGTCACAGGTCACGGCCAAGGCCACATGGTCATGGTAATGACAAGAAAATCCTGCTTCCCACCTCTCCTTTCCCACTCCCCCTAGAATCAGAAATTTGTTAGAGGAAAAAAATTCGCAGTGAAATGCCTCTTTGTGCTCGTTTTCAGTATGGTGAGAAAATCTTTTTCCTGGAACTTAGAGACATTTTTCCTATTGAAAAGGAAGTTGTAAATGTTGCTGCAGCTCTTGCCCTGAGTGGGTTCTGGCTGATGGCCTCAGGAGCCGTGGCTCTCTGATGTGTCAGTCTGTCAGTTTCAGCCACTAACTTCTGACCTTGAATCAGACAAATCTTCACAAAGACGACAACAGAGAAATCATGGCAGGCTGGAAGTCACGAGGGAACCGAGCCAGACCTCACTTACCCCTACCAAACCTTGAGGAGTGACAGCGAGCTGCTTTTCATGCTTTCGACACTCGAAGCCCCTCTTCTAGCAGCTCGGGGTCAGGAAACGCATACATTCAGCTGTATTTGGTCTTGAACACGTGCAAGGAAATCATAAAATAAAAACCTCTTGAAAATCCGTGGAATCTTTTCCAGTTACACCTGGTGCAAATATATCCTTTTAAGATGTATGCCCTCTGAGAACTATTTCACTCATGTGTTTATTCATTCGACAAATGTAGAGTGAAGCTCCCCTAACGACCAGGCACCCTGTTAAACACTGAATGTGCACTGTTGAACAAAGATGCTTCTCTGCCTTTAAAAAGCCCAAAGTTGGGACACCTGGGTGGCTGAGCAGTTAAGCGTCTGTCTTTGGCTCGTGATCCTGGGGTTCTGGGATCGAGTCCCCCATCAGGCTCCCTGTGAGGAGCCTGCTTCTCCCTCTGCCTATGTTTCTGCCTCCGTTTCTCATGAATAGATAAATAAAATCTTAAAAAAAAAAAAAGCCCAAAGTCTATTTCAGGAAATGCACAAGGAAACAGGCAATTATCTGCTTGACAAGAAAGAACTCTGCTGGCAAACGTGCCTTGTTCAGTGGTCTTCAGTAGCAGCCCACCCATGAGGTAAAGCACACTGCTCACAGGGGTCAGGCTTCCCTGGAGGACAGTGCTTTGCAAGTATAAAGCCCCATACAGATGTGCATCTTGATCATTATTCTTAGGTCACTCCCATTAGCCAAGAAGACAGCCTTAGAGCACTTTATGCATGGTGGGGTTTTTTTCTTTTCTTTCCTTTCTTTTTCTTTTTTTTTCTTTCTTTTTTTTTTTTACATATAATCAATATCTTTTTTAGACAAAAAAAAGTACAGCTAAGATTCTGACCTCCAGTATCTTCACATGGCCCTTGCAAGCTGTTTTCATAAGCTGTTTTCTGCAATCAGGAGAAACCTGTATATGCTTGGGTTCTTAACTCCTGTCTTAATCTAGTAGTCTGAGGTCATGTGTATTCCACAGGAAAGAGGCTTCTATGTCTCTTCAAAAAAGAAGGAGTTTTGGAGATTGCCTCACTGAGTTATCCTCAAATAACAGAATCTTCCCTTCCTCCTGGTTTCAAATCAGATAACTACAATTAATAGAGGCTAAAATCTACTTGTCCCAATGACATAAGAATGATGGCGTGGTTACTATTTCCAAAATAGCCTTGCAAGAATGTAAAAGATCTATTAGTAGAGTAAACCGAGTGATGAAATTGCATATGGTTGCATCAGGCCTCTTAAGACATATTACAGTTATTTTTAAAATAGCAGTACTTGGGAGCATACCAGATGTCATTTCTGCTATGACAATGATCCAAAGTATTATGGGTTTGTATCTAACACGATGCGAGAAGCATATCTTTAGATACCTGTGAGTGGCATGCAGAGTTTCCTATGCTAGTTTCAAAGGCTTGAAGATCTTATTTAAAAAGCCAAAAATTACTCCAGACTTTATGTCCTTCCCCAAGCTGCCACATGAGGGCATTCTTCTCCCAAAATATATGCAAGCAGGTCTTATCCATTGATTTCTACAGAGAAAATATGTGTGAGATTATCTCATAAGGCTCTTTAGCCTGGTAGGGAATGTTTCATTCAAGACAGATTCTAACATGATATTTTGTTTTCTTTACTTGACATTTTCTCTGATTGTGAATTCTATAGGGTGCTAAGCAATGGCTTGGATGACAACGAAAGACTGGATGTATTGTTTAAGTAAAGAGTTTTTGTTTTGCTTGTGCTTTGCAATTCAAGTTCCCTAATAAAGTTGGTGGTTCGTTATGTTCTTCCATAGGGCTTTTTTGAAGAAGAGGAAGGTAAAGAGTACATTTATAAAGAGCCTAAGCTGACGGGCCTCTCAGAGATTTCCCAGAGACTGCTCAAGCTCTATGCAGATAAATTTGGAGCAGACAATGTGAAGATAATCCAGGATTCCAACAAGGTAAAGAAAAATAAGTATCCGTGCAAATGTGAAGAGTTAACTTTTTTTTCAACTATATTTGTTAAAGTTTTCATTTTCTGCTTGACTGTGCAAAGTAAACCACCTCAACTATTTTGGATGTTTTACTTGTTTATTGGCTGGCTGATTAGTGTTTTTGGTTTTTGTTTGTTTTTTGTTTTTGTCAATAACATTATCCATGTTTATTCAAGTAACTTTTAGGTAATCTTAGAAACAATTTACCAAATTCTCTACTTCTGCCCTAGGTTATTTGCATTTGAACAGCAATCTAAGGTTAAAGTGATTGAGCCCAATGGTGGAGTTGGAGGAAACAGCAAAACATATTTATTCAGGCATGGAGGTCTTTTAGTCATGCCAATTTTGAAATCTGCCCTCTGTGACAGTGGCGGACTTGCTGATTACATTGTATTAACCTGTGAACATCCATTTAACCGCCTCCTGGCTCCATGAAGCAAATGCTTACATCCTCAGATTAGATTACTCAGATTCTTCTCATATGCTCTCATTCATTTAGCCAACTTTTATTAAGCACCTACTACATGCCAGGCCCAGAGTTAGAAGCTGGGACACATGGAGTCCCACAGTTCACAGGGGGTTAAGAAGAGAAGGATACATATAGACAGTTCATTAAATAGAGTCCAATGAAGTACCATGGGAGACTTGGCCCAAGCCACACTGAGAAAGCTCAGGGCCCCCTGAACAGCTCACTCTTGGCTGGGCAATGCTTCATGGAGGAAGAATGTCTGATCTGGGAATTGCAGAGTGAGAAGGTGTTTGCTGGAAGCAGAGGGCGTTCTGAGAAGCCCAGCGCAGGTGATGCCAGGGAGGAATGAAGGCAGGGAGCTGTGTTTAGAGTGACAGGTCTTAGAAATACAGGTTGGATAGAAGAGAATGGCAGAGCAAGGGAGCCAGAAAAGCTGGTTTGTGCCCAAGTGTACAGGCCGCTACTGGGCCACAAAAGAAAAGGCCTTTATTCCTCTGTCCTCTTATACATAACTGGTATTTGGAGGGGTCTGGGCCTGAGACTGCTGGGTCTGGGCAGAAGTTCTTACCATGTGCTCCTCGTTCTCCCCCTTAGCTGGGAAGGTACAATTCCCTTCCCCATGAAGGTGGACAGAACTGGAACCACCCTCATAGTGGCTCTCCTAAATAGGATGCATAGACAGAGCTCTAGTGGGATGAGAAAAATGTTGAATGTGGTGTGAGACAACTGGAGTCTTCATTCTACCGCAGTACCGCCTACCAGCTGGTGATCCCTCTTGGAGAAACAGGGGGGTCACTCTGAATCTCCTTTTTTTTTTTTTTTAATCTGCAAAGTGGTTACAATTATACTCATGTTACAGTGCAATTTTTAGGCGCATTACAAAGAAGTTCTTGAGCTTCCTCGAATCTCTGGAATTGGATAGGCAGCGCGTGGGTAAACAGATGGAGAAAGCTGGAGGAAGTTTGAAAATTCTTCCAGAGATCATTAGAAAAGAGTCCAAGAATCATCTCCTTCAACCCTGAAAAACAGCAAGAGCCATTCCCTGGCTGTTCTTGGGACCTCCTGCCTGCCTCCGCTGCTGTTTGAGAAGCTTAGTCACCACAGCAGAGTTAGGAAAGAAACTATATAGGATGATTTACTGCAGATAAGAGAAGGAACTGGAGTAACTGAAAATGAAAACATTTGCAATCATGAGATCAGTGAATCAGTGAATCCACTCAACAGGCCAAGAACCTCCTTCCACATTATAAGCCCAGAGCCCATGGGCCTAGTCTAGTTACATGGCTAAATTGTAGGTGGACAAAGAGATATATTTCTACTCTTAAGAAGCTTGTATTTTAGACAAGCGGGGACATTCATTGCAGAAGAGAAAGAAAATCAAAGATGAAACGATATGCCATAGCCAGGTACTTAGGTTTGGGAAAACCTCAGCTACTTGGAGGGCTGGCTCCATCCGGTCCACCATCTGGCTGCTCGACCACGGGCCATCCACTTACTTGTCCTGTGGTTTCAGTTCACCCAGCTCTGAAATGATAGGATGGCCTATTTATCCCCAAGGGGTCAGGGTTGGGCCCCTCGGGATGCCGGTTGGTGGAATGCAGAGCTTCCCGCTTGCTCTCAGGAGCACCTGTAGCTCACCACGCCTTCCTGGACCATAATGTGTTAATGCAGGTAAACCCCAAGGATCTGGACCCCAAATATGCCTACATCCAGGTGACCTATGTCACACCGTTCTTTGAGGAAAAGGAAATAGAGGACCGGAAGACAGATTTCGAAATGCACCACAACATTAACCGCTTCGTGTTTGAGACGCCCTTTACGCTGTCGGGCAAGAAGCACGGCGGGGTGGAGGAGCAGTGCAAGCGGCGCACCGTCCTGACCAGTAAGTGCCGGGCCTGCCGCTGGCTGCCATGCAGACCCCTCTATTTGGGGGGCTCCATGGATCTCGAGGCATTTCAGGCCTGCAGACAAGTACCTGGTACCTGCTAAACTAGAAATGTTTGGGGGGTGCAATTTCCCCTCCCTCGGGAAATCAACCAGAAGAGGCATTGTCCAGAGTTACTTTATGCACCTGGTCCCCCTAAGCATTAAGGCCGTAAAGATCATGGTGGTGTCAGTGCCCTGGGAAAGGCACTCCCAACCTTCCCCTGCTCTCTCCCTGAGCCTGTCCCCAGGTACTTCGGGGTTAGCAGTTCGCAGAATTGTGTGCTTGGGGGCCAGATTTTACACCACTCTGGATTCAGACTCCTCATCTATAAACTAAATGCAGCGAATGACCCCCCTACATCCCTTCTCGTACCATCTAGATCTATTCTATGAGCTAGTCATCTTTTCAGTTATTCAACACACATTCGATGAGTGCCTGCTAGGTGCTGAGCACTCTTCTGGGAACTTAAATAAAAGGACCACAATTGTGGCTCTCAAGGTGTTCATGCTCTGGTAGGAAAAAGCCAAGTAAAGCCAGAAATCCAGGTGGGCATAGCAGGAGAAAGAAAGTGGGAATGCACAGGACAGGGGCCCCTAAGGCAGGTCAAGGAGAAAGAGGAGCAAGGGTATTCTGGACGAATCTTGAGAGATGAGTAGTCCTGGATTTCTCGAAAGATGCATGAATCACAGAGACCCGGATTATAGGAAACATTCATCTTTGGTAAACTTTTCCAGAACTTTTATCATTAAAAAAAAACAATTAGAACAAAACTATTATAATATATGCTATTTTGAGTATATATTGAAGCATTCTTTAGTGTGGTTTAGTATAGTCTTTATTTGAATTTTAAGTTGTGGGGCAACTATCATCTTTTCAGTGTTCAGAGACTCGAAAGACCTTAATCCAGCCCACAAAATGAGGACTTGTTGGCTAGCCAAGCGTGCAAGAGCAAGCCAGGCAATAGTAGCTGGGCCAAAAGCTAAGAGATATGAGACACCAGAGGAAAAATAACCCACATTTACAGAAATCGTGCAGGTGGAAGATGCTGTGTGCAAAAAAAATGATACACGATCGTCTGGACCTTCGGGGGTACCCTGGACTCTTCACTAACCCTTAATTTTTATCTCTCTTGCATTGCTTCTGTGCAGCAAGTCACCTGTTCCCCTACGTGAAGAAGAGAATACAAGTCATAAGCCAATCGAGCACAGAACTGAATCCTATTGAAGTGGCGATTGATGAGATGTCCAAGAAAGTGTCTGAGCTTAATCAGCTTTGCACAATGGAGGAAGTGGACATGATCAGACTGCAGCTCAAAGTCCAAGGAAGTGTCAGCGTGAAGGTAGGCATTGTCCTGAGCAGCGACGCACAGGGCCAGTGGAACCTGATATACAACACCCTAGAAATTTTTTACAAAAGGTAGAAGAGACAATTTTCGGTTTGTGATACCATCCAGAAACTTCATCTGAGACTTTAAAAATTTTGTTTCATTGTAAAAACATCGATGATGCCAAACACGAGGAAATAAACCTTTTTTAATTTTAGCCAAAGTAAAATTTCTTCTTCCTCAATCCTCCTCTCCCATCTTCTCTGGATAAGCTACGTTTTGTATTCTAAAATCTAACAAATGAAGTGACTAATGGTTAATAAACGTGGCCCTCTCATAAATATCTGCCAGTGAGAGCCTTATGAAAGTGTTCAAAACAATTTTTTTAATGTTTATTAATTCATAAGATGTGTGCTGGTATTTATTTGACTGTCAGAGGCCTGAGAGGAAGCAGATGGCCTGTTCACAGTGGGTAATTAAAGAAAATATAACAAACAGACTATTTCTAAAAGTATAAGCAGTATTTAGGAAAACCAACAAGACGGTCTCAGGAGCTTGCAATACTGAGGGGGCTGTTAGCCCCTAGATCTGAAGAGTGAGGGGAGAGAAGAGTGAATGGAAGCAGAGAGAAAGCTGGGACAGCAAGCAGGTGAGACAGACAGCCATGCAGCTGCTAGACAGAGGATTCTCAAGGAGGAAACCCCAGGGCCAGAACAACCCCCTGACCAGCTAGGATTGGGGAAAGCCGGGTGAGGCACTCACCTTGGGTACAAAATTTAAGTGGGCATCAAAAAACTCAGCACCCAGGGCACCCGGGTGGCTCAGCAGTTGAGCATCTGCCTTCGGCTCAGGGCATGATCTTGGGGTCCTGGGATCAAGTCCCACGCCAGGCTCCCTGTGAGGAGCCTGCTTCTCCTTCTTCCTATGTCTGTGCCTCTCTCTCTGTGTCTCTCATGAATAAATAATTAAAAATCTTAAAAAAAAAAAAAAAAAGCTTAGCACGCAAGATAAAATAATATTAATGCAATA
Organism: Canis lupus baileyi; assembly: GCF_048164855.1. Lineage (NCBI taxonomy): Eukaryota > Metazoa > Chordata > Mammalia > Carnivora > Canidae > Canis > Canis lupus. Next base: position 39,754,962 of record NC_132861.1, on the reverse strand, counting down.
TTTTTTTAAAATACAAAATAATGCCAAAAGTTTATAATGAACCAAGTGTTAACATTTTAAGTAAAGGCAGGCCAGTAACCATGCCAGGTGGGACTACACTGGAGCCCAAGGCAAAAGGAAAAATCAGTCGTGCTGATCCTGATATTGACCCGCTCACCTCTTCCCTGACTACCTCTCATCTGTGTCCCCCATGGCCGACTCAAAATAGTAATAATAATAAATCTTTTAAAGCCAGAAGGCCAAAGAAACATTGCTATTCTCCAAATGGGCCAGCTTCCCTCAGAACATAGCTGTGTTGAGGAACGTGGACATTGGATCTGGAGAAGCAAAGGAGAGTATCCGTAATGTTTGCTCATTCTACATGCTGGCAGTCCCTGGCAGGGCATCTGAAGACAGCTCAAGTACAGTACTTGCTTCCTTCTTCTGTGACCCTATGCCTTCCAAGCCCCACAGTCACAGTAGATGAGAAATACTAAAGACCGTAGACTCCTCCACGAGTGTGAGCCTACTCCCATGTGTCGGAGCGTGAATAGGACCTGGCATTGTGCATTCATTCAGCAAATCTGATAAATGCTTCCTCCGACCACAGTCTGGGGCGGACTGTCAAGGAATACAGTCAAACAGCCTTTCCCAGGGTGGCGCGTGTATCACCACTGCCACCCCTGAATGTCTGTTATTAATAGTTAAGTGTCTACTTTGATCTGAATAGACAAAAAAAAATAAGCAGCACGTCAAACATTTGATTCCATGGATGTTAAAATTAAATTTATTTCAGTAAATGAAAATGAGCCTAGTTTCCAAAGATATTAAGAATGTAACGTTGCAAGCCGTGTGCAGATGAAAATGTGAAACAATGGGCAAGTGACAGTTTGAAAAGGGGTGGCCGTGAAGTGCAGCACTCAGATGCCTCCTTCAGGAGCTTACTGACCACTGAGTTGAGGGACAGCAGATAAAGACAGGCTCTGTGAGAGGATTTGGGTGCTGAGTGATTGGTGCTACTCCTTCAGCTCTGGAGAAGGCACCATCCAAGGAGGAAATGGGATCGCCCTCAACCAATTCTCTTCTCCCCATTAGGTTAATGCTGGGCCAATGGCCTATGCGCGAGCTTTTCTTGAAGAGACCAATGCAAAGAGATACCCTGACAACCAAGTAAAACTTTTGAAGGAAATCTTCAGGTAAGTTTTTCTTTGTTGGAATGTTCTAGAGCTCCCTTGGGCAGGAGCCACCTGACCAAACCTCTTGCAGGTGGCAGTCTCTCAGCAGCCTGACCTTGAGCAGCCAGTTTCTAGGGCTAGCTGATAATTTGCTTCTTGCTGTCTCTGAAGGCAATTTGCAGATGCGTGTGGGCAGGCCCTCGACGTGAATGAGCGGCTCATCAAGGAGGATCAGCTGGAGTACCAGGAAGAGCTGCGGTCGCATTATAAGGACATGCTCAGCGAACTCTCCACAATCATGAATGAGCAGGTAAGACTTGGTTTGAGGCGGCCCAAGCTGCCAGTTCCTAGAAACTGGCCATTATATTCCCAGTGCCAAAAGGACTGTAAATGTCTCTTTTACATGAACACCACGGCACTGAGTTGCTCACTCCTCCATGCACAACGCCCCTTGCCTCTCAAAGCGGAGAGCAGGTTGGGGGAAAACCTATAGGGGAAAAAAAAAACAGAAAAGGTGAGAACCCAGGTAATTTCCAAAGTTTTCAGATATGTTCATCCAAACCATATGAGCTGTTGGCTTTTGAGAATAGATGGAACCCATTAGACAAAGAATATTGGGTGACATTCCACTAGGTTTGCTGCTGCACCTGTCACCCCTGATTTAGGACCTCACAACTCCTCCCTGGCTGTGGGGTAGAGTTCCACAGTCCTGACACCAGGAGTCTCTGTACTAAGAAGAACGCCAGGTCTAGGGTGGTGACTTTTTAAGGTGGAGACTGCATCTACAGAGCCTGGAAATTCCTGATGACGTGCAGAATTGGGTAAAACTTAATCCTCTACCCCACCAGCACGTCATCCATGCATCCAGCATGTTCCATAAGGCTGTGCACAAAATCAGGATGTTCGTTAATCACAGTACTTTTTGAGATACAGAGAATCAAGAGGTCGAAAGTCAAGTGCTACTCTTTGGCTTCTCAGCATCCATCAACCCTCACACTCGACCTGGACATCTTCTTATTCATGGTCTCCTCCAGGAGTTAGATGTGCCCTTTACAGGATAATTGACAGGAAAATTTGAATAATCTCCTAACAGTGCCCCATGCATAGTAGCCACTCAATAAAAATTAGCTCTCCTTCATTTCTTTAAATGGTTTAGCGCTAGCAACACAATTCACAAAGCATGAAATGTAACGCATGAATATTTTCTTCTAAGTGCATTTCTCATATGTTTCTTTTTTTCTTCTTTTCCATCTCCTTTTACCCACATTTTAAACTCTCCAAAGTAGCTAGGGAAAGAAACTGGTTAATTGACTTATGTTGGAGATCATTAATCTCCCTGGATAGAATTCCTCAATGAGGGATTATTATTAGTGATTTGAGACTATTAAAGGTTGATGGAAATTAAAAACTCAAGAGAGGTGCCTTGATTGCATGGGGTAATCATAAATCTGAGGGTGAAACAAAAAGAACAAGCAGTGGATCTTAAAGCTGGAAAAGGTAGTGAAGAAATGCTTGTTTCCAACTATAAATTGCATTCCAACTATAAGTTGCATCCAACTATCAATTGCAATTGAATTGCCTTGAAACTTTGGGCAAAAAATGCTTTTCTCTTTTTTTCCTGGCAGCTGTGTCGCGGTCCGTGTCTGTACAGCTTCTGTTCCTCTGTGTCTAGTATTTCCCTCAGTACTATAAGCAAAAGTGGTATGTTTTTCTTTCCTTATGTCTACACTGTCCTTTGTGGCCTTCTGGTCTTCCTTGCTCTTCCTAATTGTTCACATCCCCCCAGACACCTTCATAATGGCTGGTGTTCTCTGAGTGTTTGTATAACTAGAACAACTTTATTTTCATTTCAAGATAAGTTGATATGGGGCACCTGGGTGGCTCAGTGGTTGAGCATTTCCCCATAGGGAGTCTGCTTCTCCCTCTGCCTATGTCTCTGCCTCTTTCTGTGTCTCTCATGAATAAATAAATAAAATCTTTTTAAAAAATAAGTCAATATAAAAAAAAGCTTACCAATTAAAGTTAAAAGCTTAGCTTTTACTTTTTTTTAAGTAGGCTCCATGCCCAACATGGAACTTGAACTCACAGTCTTGTGATTGAGAGTTGCATGCTCTACTGACTGAGCCAAACAGATGCCCCAGCAACTTAGCTTTTAAAAAGAACATTCATACTCTACCAATTTGTAAAATATATTTGAGTTTAATTGTATTCAAAACAAGGATTCAGTATACCTCAAATTGCAACAACAAAACAAAGATAAGAAGCAGCTGATTAAGAGGAGAGAAAAATAATTTTTTTCCAGGAAACCTTACTCAAAGAAACAAAGTTTGACTTTGTGCTTCCTGAAAACTGATGCAAATAAAAGAAATGGATGGATTGCACAGATCTTATTATTCGGTAAAAGAAACAGATCTGTTGGCAGGAAAGATAAATTTTCTCTTGGTCCTGGGGATTTCTCATATTGTTATTTATGTATGGTAAATGACTACAACATACATGATACCGTCAAAAAAAGTTTTCCTTAAAAATGACTTACTCTATTATATAGGCATTCTACATTTCCACCTAGATTAAAATGAAGACAAAGTATTAACTTCTAGCTCTGTAAAAGAGATCCCAGAGGAGAAACTAGTTAATAATCATCAATCATAAGTGTAAAGCGTCCTTAGCAAAACTCTAAGTTATCTAGAGCAAAATTGGCCAATTTCATGACAACCATTGATAAGTGTTATTTGTCGGTTGTAAGGAATAATTTTCTGAAATCAGAAACAGCTAGCCAATGGTTAAGATATGCAAAGTCCTTAGTATTTTTTTAATGGGTATTTATTCCAGCTCAGATTTACAACAACAAAAAATTGTTTGCTTCTTTTCTCAATTTTTTTTTTTAATGAAAAGGCATCTGGTCATAATGATTGGGTTCAAACTCTAGTTGAGAGGAGAGCAGTAGAATTTTAGCATAATCTTATAACACATGAACAAGCCATAATCTGTAATGCATGAATACATTCACATACCTTTATACTCATGACATGTTCTGGAAAAAGTTACATACGTAGTTACAGTGCGGAGACAAATTCTACCACTGAGCTTTTAAAAATACAAATAGTGTTAGAATCTACAGACATAGAAAGAAAAAAGAAAAAAAACCAGAAATACAATTAATTATGCAATTCAGTCTGAAAGTGTCCAGAAAAGTCTTAGCTGACAGGATATCCTGAAACCACCTACTTAGTGAAAGAAAATTCTGTATAAGGAAAGAGAAGCAATAGAATCAAGTGGATGCTAGTGTATAAAATTGAGATGTTGAGATGAAATACTTTGGGTCGCTAAAGTGACAGGTGGACAAGAACTATCTTTATAGGCAGCCAGAATGCCACACTATTTTATAAGTAGCCAAAAAACCTAAAAGCCTCCTTTGTTGGAGGCCAAAGTGATACGTGTAAGTGGATGAAACATTAATATAAGATGCTCCTTTGGAGTCTCTTTCAGCACTGAGGATGATAGCATGGTGAATTCAATGGCAGTAATGAATCTCAAGTATAAAATACAGAGAAGGGAACAGATCCACTCTGCTATGGTGCCAAGCAGGCAAGATGCAAAGACATATTGCTCTGGGAGTTTCAGATACTCTATGGACACATTATTAACTGATTTATTTAAGCAGAACTTGTGGCATTGATCCTAAGGAGAATTTATTGGCAGTATAGGATACGAGATGCTTGGTGCTCTGTGCAGACAGAAGTGTTAATCTGTCTTGGAAGAGGGTTAAAGCTAAACCATAACAATATGTGAAGTAAGTGGGAAAAGCTTCGTAACTAGAAATTCGGAATATTCGTGAAGTCTCTTCTTTACCAGGCAGTCCATTTTAGAAGTGCCTGGGGTTTCTCCTGTTGCTATCGTATTTACATATCATTATTTGCACAGATCTGACAGGAAGGTATTATTTACTCACATTAATATTATTTTCAAAGCAAAATCAGGTCCAGGTGTATTTCTTTATTATATTTCCATTCAACGCAAGCATTCATTTAAGTGAGCTTTCAGATGTTTCCCTTTGTTGGCATTTTGACAGTATAAATCATAAAAACCTTCAGAATAACATAAAATTTTGGAATTTGCCAGAAAATTCCAATCACCTTATGATTGGGTACAATCGTAAAGTCATTATAAATAGACTTATATCTGATAGTTGAAGAGTATTGGGAAGCTATCTTAAATCTTGCCAAAATGCTTAATGACATGGGCTTGGAAAAAAAAATTCCAGAACTGCTCTGATAAGCTCATTTTCAAAAACTCGCAGTGTCCTTTTGGGGAAGAAAAAAAGCACTGTTCTGGGTTTTAATTTTGCGCTTGGCAATATTAACATGAATCTCTCTATTTTAATTGTTTTTTGTCGTGTTGTGTTTTGTCCTGTCAAGATTATGTGCAGGGACGACCCATCAAAGCGCGGAGCGGAGCGAACCTGCCCCCCAGTAGTTAGCAGGGCGCCTCCAGCTCTGCCCACGGTCTCTATCTCACCTAGTGACGAGGTTTGAGGGGAGGTCTGCTACATCAGATGCACCTCAAAGGGAACCTTCTGAATTTTGCAGCTCGTCTTGGGGAAGAGAAAGATTTAATTTATTTGAAATTTTTATAGTGTTAATAATTTTTTTTTACCTCGCTAGCTTGAGAATTTTGCCAGCCTCCGGTATTGCACATTTCTTATGAGTTTTTTTTCTTGAGCAGCGTTGATCAAGCCAAGCTGAATATTTGCCATGAAATTCCAATGAATGTGTAGCTCAAAAGCAAACCCTAAGTTTGCTGTCAGTTACAATATGTTCAATACCAAGTCCTAGTACACATATTTTAAAGGTCAAAGTGAATGTTTTTGTAACATTTAAGCATATTTCAAATGTAAATAGAAGATTGTAAAATATATGGTTTTTACCAAATTTAAAAGAACCTTTTTAGTTAATACTTATGGCAGTGCTAAAATTATATGAATAACATTTCAGATACCATTATATTAAAATATTTGTGTATGTGTACAAAAATGTTGATAAATACTAATCTTTAAAGTTTGTGGAGTTCCTTTATTTGTAATATATGTGCTCTTAAAAGCAATGGGATGTGAAATTATGTAAGTATTTTGTTGTTAATAGAAATAAAAAATACAATTACTTTGCATTTGGTTCCCTCTTGAAGAATGGGTGAGTTGCTACTTAAAAGTGGTTCATCAGACTGGAAGTCTGTCGAATGCAATCCTACACTCACTACTTACGGTGCCTCTTCAAAAAGTCAGGAAAAGGACTCAACCCTCAGCTGGGCAGGTCCTCCAAAGATCAACTAGACGGGCCAGAGCTTTCCAAATGGACATTGCTGGAATGACTGGGGAAGACAGAATGAATCAGAATCTTGAGAGTTGTGGTATTTCATAGGGCTCTTCACACATATTCCATCTCCATACTCTATAAACTTGGGGTAGGATTGCATGTTCCTGCCTCTTTTGAATTTAGAAGTGACCATGTCACTTGCCTTTGAAATGTGAGCAGAAGTGACGTGTCATTTTCAGGCAGATACTTAAAAGCCAGTGAGTGGCTCTGCTCAATCCTGTTTCTGAAGCAGTCACATAGAAATGAAGCCTCCATCAGCTTGAGTCCCCAAGTGACCACAGTGAGCACACACACACACACACACCATTCCCCACTAACCTTGTCAAACGTTGAGTGAGTAAGAGGTACATTCGATTACATGAATATCCCAGGATTCAGGGATTGTTTATTACTACAGCATTATGAGCTCATCCTAGCTGAATTGTGACTGGTGTTGAGGCATGTTTGGGAATTGCTAACACATTCCACCTCTCTACCCCTACCACCTCCTACCCCAGCCAACATGGGCAGCAGTGCAGCTGAACTGAGCTGCCTCCAGATGAAGAAGGCAAGCTTGGAAATACCATGTTATATTCACCCTCAGCAGCCATTCCAAAGGTCCAGCCTCCCATTGGAGACTGGCTGAGTTCATTTTCCCCTTCAAAAGTCCATTGGCCAGTGTCCACAGAAGGCCACAAAGAAGGTAGGGCTTAGGAAACATATTTTAAGTCCTGTGAACACAGAAGTGATAAAATAATATTTTAGAGGAAAACTGATCACTCAAGATTCATATAACTGCTCTTTTCTCAAATAGAGCCTACTGTTTTATTTTTTAAAAAGCCCTGTGATGAGCTGACCTCTGATTCAAAGTATCACTCCCAGCTTCATTCTGACTCCAGCACTCTTGGGTATCCATCTGACTGGGTTAGAATCTTGGTCCTCTTGTCTAATTTCCTCATCATGACTGTCCCAGGAACCCAGGAAGACTCTGCCCCTGCTATGGTTCCCACCCAGTTTCCACCCTTATGCCCAAATCCTTAAGCCCATCCCAACCAATCCATCTCCTAAACCCAAGGACACTGTCAGCAATGGGTTGCCTGTCCAATTCTGAAAATAAAATTTCCAAGGAAGTAACAAAAAATAATGGATCTTTGGGGCAGTTGGGTGGCTCAGTCCATTAAGTGACCAACTTTTGATTATCTGCTCAGGTCATGATCTCCAGGTCCTGGGATCCAACCTCCCATCAGGCTCTGAACTTAGCAGGGAGTCTGCTTAAGTATCCACTCCCTCTCCATCTGCCCCTCCCCTCACACTTGTGTGCTCATGTGTGCTCTCTTTCTCTAGAATAAATAAATAAATCTTTTAAAAAATATTTTTACTCTTGTTAAATGCCAAATATTCTAGTTTTTGCATCACAAGTAGCAATAAGTTCAATGGCTTCACTATGGTTTGCCCCCTCAAAGTGATTTCTAGAGCAAGTAGTTGAAGAATTCATTTATCTGAGAGAGAGCTCGAGAAGGAAAAAGAGAAGCAGACTCCCCATTGAGCAGAAAGCCCAATACAAGGCTTGATCCCAGGACCCCAAGGTTATGACCTACTCAATGGCAGACACTCAACCAAGTGGGCCACCCAAACACCCCATAGAGCGAGTAGTTTAAACACAACTGCTCTAAAGACAATGAACTGAAACCACTCTGCCTTAACAGCCTCAAAACTCCCCCTGCACAATCCCAGAGCCTTGTATCCCTTCCTTCTTTAGACCAGATGGATTAACCGGCTTCTCAAAGACTGAAGCCAACACATAAATGATTTATCTGTGACACACAGCATCTTCAGGTTTTTTTTTCAATTTGATATCAACACTTCAGTATTCAGAGACATAAAATTCCAGCTTCTTGGTATCTGTTAAAAAAAATCAGGTTCTCTGGTAATGCTGGATTCACAATCCCACATGACAACAATCAGTTAACACTGAGGCACTGCTGTCCTCTTACATGTGCTCTCCAGCTTGCCAGAGTTGGCACCAGGCCCTAACTGACTTATGCCAGATCAGTCCTCTTATTTATATCTCCTGCCTAGACCTGGGTATGTGCAGACCCCTGTTCAGACAAGCTTTTCGTATGCAAGCATAGTGATCACTAGATGTGGACAGCAGATCATCTGCTTCAGAATGGGGCAGGACACAAGTTAAAATGCATATTTCTGAGTTCTATCAAACCTTCTGAAATAGAAATCCCTAGAAGCCATACCCAGCTCCATGTGATTCTTAGGTACACCAGGGTATAAAAACTCCACTGAGTCTTCTAATTACCCCTAAAAATTTACTTTGCAGAAGATGATTCCTTATAAACTAGTGACCTGATTTTGAGTTGCCAGACATTGAATTCTGATTTTATTTTGTTTTTATATAACTTTTCTCAAAATAATCTATAGCATTTTACCCAAATTAATAACTCCTCAAAATAAGCTCAGTAAAGAAAAAAATGATAGTAAATTTCACAGTTCTACAAATGGAAAGAATAAAAATAAGACAAGTGGCATCATTTTCATTATTTACCCTGGAAAGTATCCAACACAGAATATGTGGAGCTAGTGCTTGGGCTCAGTCCTGGCTCTGTCCACCATCCATTCATCATCCCACTCAGTAGCTACCTCTTTTTTCACTCTCATTTTAAAATGCAAAATGCCCAGCCTGTAAAAAAAATTAATGTGTCCCTGCAATTTGGGTAAAAATTACCTGACAAATAAGTGCCCATTATCCAAACACACACAGTATGTCCCTATTTTAACTGTGTTCTCATTCACTTAGAAACCAATATAAATGGGTCAATTAGCCTGTTTCCTTCAGAATGACATATCGTTTTCTGAAAAATGGGGAACACGTTATAGGGAGGTATCAGCTTTCAGAACCCTGAACGTTGTTCTGCAAGATCTTACTGTATTTGCAGATTGATTTCTCATCTTATAGGATAGCCGAACTCCAGACAGATAAAAATCAGTACTCTTATGACCCATTTATAACCAGTTAGGAAATGAAACAAATTTGAAAGCCAAAGTGACAAATGATCCCAAATCACACTTTAAATTTGCTCATATTACAAGTGGTCCCTATGTCTTCCACTCCCACATTTGTATCAGTGAAAAATTATGTATATTTAAAAATAGGTATTATATGCTGAAATGTGATATTTTGTTCAGACAATGATGAAGTACAGGCGTGACAAATGTTGAAGATTCTCTGCAGGAAGACCCTTGTCCTCCTCCGAGTTTCTTATCCTGCTCGTTTGCCTACGTGTACCCTTTCTTAGATCCACGATGTTCTGCTCACTTAGGAGGGGAAAAAAAACCACCTTATACTTCCTTCTAACAGAAAGATCCCTTTCCCTTTTCTCCAACCACACAAATCCAGCCCACAGATATTAGGACCAGCTGGATTCACACCTGTGGTGGATGCTATGATACTATACCAGCTCGATCCTTTTTTTTTTTAAGATTTTATTTATTTATTCATGAGAGAGACACACACACACAGAGAGGCACAGACACAGGCAGAGGGAGAAACCGTCTCCATGCAGGGAGCCCGATGTGGGACTCGATCCCAGGTTTCCAGGATCACACCTGGAGCTGAAGGCAGCGCTAAACTGCTGAGCCACCTGGGCTGCCCAGCTCGATCCTTTAAAACCAAGTCTCACCCATTCTGCCCGCTGCTGATACTCTTAGCTGATACTCAGCTAAAGGGTCTCAAATGAGTCCCTCTGGCCCACGGTCACATCATCACCCATCACCCAGAAGAAGCTCACACTCACAGATTGGTTGACAGTGGAAACTGCAAAGGCCTGGCTTTCTTGCCCCTATTTAAGACAGCTCTGAAAGGCCATCTTGGCTCCCTGGCTCTTAAATGAGAGGCCATTTACAACTACATCACAGTTAAGCAACTCCCCCTGCCCACTCATCCTCTGAAGAGGATTCCCAAAAGGCATTGTTTCCCAATATGTTTCCTACATGTACACCTCCACATAGAATGTTTCTTTGGGAATGGATCAAGTCAACAGTTCTCCAGAAGTTTTGCTTATGACTTGCTCACCTGGATTTCTCATCCTCTGCCCTTCATTGGCTATATTGCCTTTAATCTCCCACTTTCCTTTTCTTAATTATGTTGTCAGTTATCATTTCATGCATCTGTGTGTTCTTTCCAACCATGTCATGCCTTCCCTGAAGGCATATTGTGTCTCAATCCTCTTTGTGGTCTTGGCAGTTCAAACTACTGACCTGTGTTTCAGAGTTCCAGAGCTGCATTCTCAGGGCAGCCCGGGTGGCTCGGCAGTTTGGTGCCTGCCTTCGGCCCGGGGCGTGATCCTGGAGACCCAGGATCAAGTCCCACTTCGGGCTCCCTGCATGGAGCCTGCTTCTTCCTCTGCCTGTGTCTCTGCCTCTCTCTCTCTCTCTCTCTCTGTGTGTGTGTGTGTGTCTCTCATGAATAATTAAATAAAATCTTTAAAAAAAATTTTAATAAATAAATAATAACTCAGATCCAGCTGAAACAGTACATGAGTTACAAAGAACCATACCTGATAATTATCTGAAGTCTCAACTAGGTATGTCTCTGAGCTAATCACTTAAACTCTCTAAGAGAGAGACATGATCACCGCTGAACAAATTGTTATGAGAATTAAATGATAAAACAGATATGTGGATACTTTGTTGAGTGTTGTACATGTATGTTGTATATTAGTTGCTAGTTAAAAATTTTCAATTATCAATCCTACCAATGCATTCTATCTTCCCACACCATCCCAACGCAATCAGTATCTGATTCTCCTGATTCTCATACAACATTCAAGGTCTGATGGCTACTGAGAGAGCCACATGTGGATAATGCCAAGGAAGAAGCTTGAAGACATGAGAATGTTTATGGGAGGGGATACAGAATTTTTTAAGAAGGTGAAAAGGACTTTAAAACATCATAAGAGTTGACATTTGAGAGTCCCCTTCGCATGTCCTTTGAAGCTCCATCCTGATTATGTCCTGGGAATAATGACCATAACCCATGGTCTACTTAGAGAACACAGTCCCATCCTGGCCAGGAGCACATTTGCCCAAGATGGAACATAAATGTTGATTTACCTATGGGTACAGAAGAGGAGCTGCTATGAATAGGGGGCAGACAAGCAGATAAACAAGTTTGGGCTCAGAACCTGGGTGAGTAGGTGTTGTGAGTGAATTACATAGATGAAAAGACACCAACCAAAGAAAGAAATTCCCAATAAAGCTCTAAACTCCTTTACCTTCCCCTTACCCGCTGATATTCCTGTAGGGAGTGCATGTGCTTGGGGATGGGAGGAAGGGAAGAATAATTTGATGGAATTATCATAAATCACAATTCTCAAGAGAAATACTACAGTGAGCACATAAAGTTGATCTTACAGGAATAAGGAGTGAAAGATAAATCAAAACATACCCAAATGGGGTTCACGAAGGTCACTTGGAGAAAGTAATGGTGATTAAGCCTGAGTAATTGAGCAAAGGTTTACAAAGAATAGCTTTAAATAACACTGATGTCAAGGATTCTCCAGGGGAGTCTGCTTGCAATTTTCTTACATCATTAATATTAATATCCAACTATAAAGTTATTGTTTCTTGGATATATTCCTAATGTATAAAGGACATTTGCTTTGAAGCTGATGACTTTGTATTCCATCAAAAGCAATACAACTATAACTACTAAATCTAGTTTTTAAGTTATAAATAAGATAGTGAGTGGTATTTGCAGGATATTTTATTGAACAGAATGGCCCACTGATCGAGCAAAGCTGTTCCATAATACTCGCCTGGAGGTTAGTAAACCCCTTTGTATTTCTAAAGGACTTGCCATCTGCAATGTTATTTTTCCCTCTGAATGAGCAATTTTAAAACAAAATAATAGTAAATTTCTACAAATCAATTTAAATCATTTTTAACGGAAGTTTCACTTTTTACAAAAGTCAAGTAAACTAGAAATCTAGTCAGAAAGGCCCTGGAGTGTTCTTTGAAAATATTTCCTAACAGTGACCCAAGGCCATGGCAAGGCCTTTTACCACCTCAGCTCAAAAATATTCCTCTGGATCCAGAGAGTCAAATGGCCCATCACATTCCATGGAGTGGTTTTCAAAGTTCAGATTCTCCTGAACAGCTGAGCGAAACAGACATTGACTCTCTTAGGTTTATTGAATTAGTTATTCCTAAACTAGAGGATATGGGAAGTGTGTGACCCCCCCATTCTGCCTTTCGCACTTAGAAAAGCTGAAAATAGGATTCCTTTCTAGAAAGAAACTGTTCCCATTAGGATTTTAAGCTCAAGAGTTGCAAATGATGGTGCAAAATGATCTTTATTCTACCTTTAAAAGATCCTGGTTCAGATACCAGATATTTATAGTTACTACGAGGCAAAATAGAGAAAAAAAAACAGTAACAGGCTTATGAAACCAGTATTCACTGCCTCCTATAGCGTAATTTGCATGTGTAACTGTGCAAACAGAGTCAGTGACTGTTAAAAGAAGTGGAGCTTCTTTCCCTGTCTTTCTTTCCTATCTTACTGTTGTCCTGCTTGCAATGAGTCAGAGCCCCAAGAGGGGATGGGTAGGTGCCACTCCCCAGAAATGGGGATTTCCTAACATCATACATTTGGCAAGAAGGAAATGAGATGTTTAAAAAATTCATGAAACGCAAATGAGTCTAGCCCAGCAAAGTAAGCCAACACTTCCCTGACTCCCAGGCAGATCACTGGCCCTCGGGAGTCTGAGGTTTTCCATTTGCAAAAGCTCCCATTTGATGAAGCATCTGTTTGTTGCTGGGGGATATCATGGCAACATTATTTTATATCTCTAAAAATAACTTCCATTTGCCATTATTCATTAAATTAGAAGTACATCATTAAAAGTTAGGTTTTCAAATCAAGCTCTCCGTAACATAACAAGATGCCTTGGTTTGAAGAATGGGCTTTAATATTTTGGTCACTACTGATTTTTCCAGTTTCATCAAATGGGCAGCTTTTCTAATCCTTTCAAGAGAAACTGAAAAAGAGTGACTTTGGCAAAAATGCAGGGCTCCCAGAGGACTGTGCAGCTGCAATCCGTTCCCTCTCCTGGAGGCCACAGAAATAGTTCATGGTTGGAGTTGCTGAAAATTGCTCCACCCTTTCACCTCAAAAATAGTCTTGAGTGCAGTGAAAACAAAGCTTCACTTTCTAATTCATTTCATCTCTCATCAGAATTAGCAACTTCTTAGATTATGCATTTGTCATATCAGATGATGTGTCCTTTGAGGTCTAAAAGTTAGCATATTCTCTTTTTTTTAATTAAGAAGTACCATTCTCCTTGTCAGAATTCCCCACTTTTATTTTCTGTACTGTGACATCTTAACAATTGAATATGCAATGAAAATCAGACCAGAAAGACTTCCTACTGCAGCCCATTGCCATTGGTCAATGACAAACAGCCTCTCCTGGTCTCACACAGCTAAGATGTTCACAGTTCAAGAGAAATGAAAAGAGAACTCCATAAGAGGAGACCAAAAACAAGTAGTTGAGTTGAAGCATGAAGATAAAGATGGTATCTTGCAAGTTTCTGCAGTCCAGAGTCCTAGGAAAGCCCCTCTTGTAGAGAAGGGTCTCAACACTCGCTGGATATGTGAGTGAATGAATGAATAAATGAAACAAAAAAGGTATCAAAGTTAGGCTTCCTTGAGCAATTTCATATCGACTAATGACTCTAATTTTCCACTGGATGGGGAAAGTATTAAATCAGAATGTCATAGAGGTTTCAGCCAGGGCCTTGGAGCAGATCTAAAACCCCAGCTCCACCACTAATCTGTGTGATGTTGAGTGAGTATCCTCAGCTTCATCATCTGTAAAATGGTATACACTGACTTCATGGGGTTGTGATGAGGACCAAGTGAAGTAAAGAACAGAAACAATAGCACACAGGCTGGGAACCATAAGCCCTTGATATCTGTGAGCTAGAAATTCTGGAGAGAAAAAGAAAACTTAAAAATCATGTAAGTCTGCATCATTGTTACTAGCATCATGATGCAATTTCTAACAAATGTACTCCCATGAAGATACAGAGTTCTCTTTTGGTCACCTATGGCACTTAACCCCTTAACATTTTGAGGTATGACCAAGTGAAATGTTACAGCGTTTTGAAAATTAGCTAAAGACAAATTCCTTTGCAATAAATTCAACTTTAAATCAAATTTCTAGAAAACAACTGTACTAAAATTATTTGACAAATAAACATTTCAATACCCAACTTCAATGCAGTATTTTTTGAAATGCCCATTATTTCAAGGATTGATGAAGATCTATAAACTGCAAGATATCTATCAAATATTTGGTTTATGGTTATGGACTTAAGAACTTTAAGTTGCGGGATCCCTGGGTGGCGCAGCGGTGTGGCGCCTGCCTTTGGCCCAGGGCGCGATCCTGGAGACCCAGGATCGAATCCCACATCGGGCTCCCGGTGCATGGAGCCTGCTTCTCCCTCTGCCTGTGTCTCTGCCTCTCTCTCTCTCTGTAACTATCATAAATAAATAAAAATTTTTAAAAAATCGTTTAAAAAAAAAAAAAAGAACTTTAAGTTGCAAGAAATAGCTTAAGAAAAACAGACATACTGGTTTACCTAACAAAAAATTTCGGTGGCAGATCTGGTTTCTAAGATGACTGGATCTTCAGGATTCTATCACACTTCAGCTTTCAGCTCTGACTTTCTTTTTATTGGCCTCCTCTGAGGCAATCTTTTCCTATACTGCTGCAAAGTTAGTCACTAACAGATCCAAGACTAGTTTACCAGTTTAAAAAATGAGTGGAAAGAAAGCACTTTTTCCTAGATATATCAGACTGCCATTCAGTAAATATTCATTAACTCCCCTTTAACTTTCATGAGCACTTTTGATATCGGCATTGGCCATGTGATTTGCTTTGGCTGATGGAATTTTAATAGATATGACTGACATGGGTCAGAGCTGCGATCAGCTCATCCAATGGGACCTGATCTCTTGCATTTTGCCTTTCATAATTAAAGGACTATGTTTCGAGTTGAGCAGCCATTGGAACATGGGGGATGAAAGATACCTGGAGTAGAGCTGGACTGAACCTACCAGTTGGAGCCAAGGCCAGCCTAACAGACTCAAACAAATACCAGCCAGTCATCACAGTTATCACCTGTGTAAAAGACAAATAAATACATATTGTTGTATGCAACTAAAATTTGGGGTATTCACACAGCATTTATGAGGCATCAATTAACTCATACCTGTGAAATTCCAAGATAATTCTCAGGATTTGATCTCATTAGATCAGATCAGTGGTTCTCAAACTGTGGTCATCAGCATCTCTTAGGAGCAGCACTAGCATTACCTGGGAACTTACTTAAAATGGGTAGATTCCATTCCAGACCTACAGAACCATAAAGTCTGAGGGAAAAGGACCAGTAATTTTTGTTTAACCAGTACTCCAAGTGATTCGGATTCAACATAAAGTTTGTAATTCACTGACCTAGATCACATGTTCATCCTTAAACCAATCACAGGACATAAATGATCAGGCCTGGAACTGCGGTATGGGTCAGTGACACCAGAATTATCTAAACTAGCAGGGAAGAGCCTGAGAATGTGAGCTTTTTTTTTTTTTTTTTTTTTTTTTTTTTATGATAGTCATACAGAGAGAGAGAGGCGCAGAGACACAGGCAGAGGGAGAAGCAGGCTCCATGCATCGGGACCTGACGTGGGATTCGATCCCGGGTCTCCAGGATCGCACCCTGGGCCAAAGGCAGGCGCCAAACCGCTGCGCCACCCAGGGATCCCAGAATGTGAGTTTCTAACAAGTTCTCAGATGATGGTGATTCTGCTGGTCTGGGGAACACACGGAGAATCAGAGAATCACTGGTCCAGGCCACAAGTGCAACAGGAGCGACTCACTGGGAAATCAACATTCTATTAACAAAAGAAGGGAACAAGGGACACCTGGGTGGCTCAGCAGTTGAATATCTGCCTTCAGCTCAGGGCGTGACCCCAGGATACTGGGATCGAGTCCCGCTTCGGGGCCCCCGTGCGGAGCCTGCTTCTCCCTCTGCCTGTGTCTCTGCCTCTCTCCATGTGTCTCTCATGAATAAATAAACAAAATATTTTTTAAAAAAAGAAAGAAGAAAACAAAAGATGGAGACTAGGCAGGGAACAGATGTAAATCACAGCCTCATTCTTATTAAAAGAAAAGAGTTCTTATGGGAGAGATCAGACAACCTCCAGTATTCTCCAACAATCCTGCAGGGACAAGAAAATCTGAAGCCAAAAAAAAATTTTAAAAAATGGAATCTCATCTGTCTTTTAGTTCATGAAGTTGATTGAGACATAAACTGATTTTTTTTGTCTCTTCAATTTTGCTGAAATTCAATACAGATCTAAGGAATCAAATAAAAGACAGCAGTTTTTGTTACCAAAAGCCATGTATCATTTCAATTGTGATGTGAGTTGTCACACAAATCTTTCCTAGTACAATTCACTTAAGATAAATATAGTACTTAAGGAGACAGTGTCTATATATCAGACAATCGAGTCATTTTGATCCATCCTAGTGAAACCAAGTTTCAAGCCTATAGTTTTGAATGATCCAAGATACAAAATAAAGTCGCAGACCCTGGTTATCACTGCTACTTTTAATATGTTCTTGAAATCTGGAAATCAAAGAATTTTAGAACTTAAAGAACCTTAGAGAACATTTAACCCACATACTGCAAACCACCAGACAATGGGCCACATCCCCCACCCAGAAATGTGCTTTATTTGCCCTGCACAGCAGTGTTTTCCTTTTAATTAAAATTATTGTTGTATTACTGATGCAATCAATGTGGAAGACAGTATAGAATTTCCTCCAAAAATTAAAAATAGAATTACCATATGATCCAGTAATTCCACTACTGAATTTACGCCCAAAGAAAACAGAAACACTAATTTGAAAAAGTACGTGTAGCTCTATATTTATTGCTGCATTATTAACAATGGCCAAGATGTGGAAACAATCTAAGTATCTCTCTATAGATAAATAAAGAAGACATGGTGTATATATATGATGGAATATTACTCAGGCATAAAAAGAATGAAATTTTGCCATTTGCAACAACATGGATACTAGAGGGTATAATACTAAGTGAAAGAAGTCAGTCAGAGAAAGACAAAGACCAAGACTGTATGACTTCATTTGTATGTAAAATTTAAGAAACAATAAATGAACAAAGGAAGAAAAAAACAAACAAAAAACAGACTCTTAACTATGGAGACAGAGAACAAACTGGTAGTTGCCAGAAAGGAAGTGGGGGAGTGGGGAGTGGGTAAAATAGATAAAGAAGATTAAAAATACAGTTACTAAAAATAATTAATTAATTAATTAATTGCCATATTTAAAAATTTTCAACTTTTCTTGACAAGTTTGGAGAGCTAGCCATATACTATGTGGACAAAAGTTTATGTTCCATCATGGCATGGTGCCTACTGAGTATTGGCTTCCTCCTTTTGAAGGAGCGGGTACTCCTCCTCCCCAGTGTGACACAGACACCCCACTCACTACTGTTTTACAACCAGCCTCCTTCACCCGTTAGCAAGGCAGGCCTCCCTGGGTCCTGTAGGTACTCTGGTCTACAACCTCTCACCTAGACAGAGCCTTGGTTTATCCACAACGAGGACTCTGAGGTTCATGGTAATGACCAACTTTAATTCACCTTATCTCTTTAGCAACAGACCAAGTTATATCGTCAGTTTTTCACAATTTTAGAAAGCAGTTTCTCTGATAGACATTTATTCACCATAGAAAATGGGATAGCGAAGGCAGCCCGGATGGCCCAGTGGTTTAGCGCCGCCTTCGGCCTGGGTTGTGATCCTGGAGACCCGGGCAAGTCCCACATAGGGCTTCCTGCATGGAGCCTGCTTCTCCCTCTGCCTGTGTCTCTGCCTCTTTTTCTCTCTCTGTGTTTGTCATGAATAAATAAATAAATTTTTTTTAAAAAAAGGAAAATGGGATAGCAAAAGTTCATATTCAAATTCTGCTCTGTCAACCCTGAGATAGGTGGCTCATTTCGGTATATGGCTAATTTCAGAAACGTAAGGAAAAATCCATGAATAATGTGAGAAACAATAGGCCACAACAAGTGTAATGTGAAATGAATCTTATTTGCATTTTGTACTCTCAATATTTTCAACTCCTTTGGTGAGAGAGTGATTTTTCCCCATTAAAAAATAATTGTTTTATACCTGACAGCCATTAGGATGACTAACTTAAGAAAAATAAATAAATAACAAGTGTTAACAAGGCTGTAGAGAAATTAGAATCCTTGAACATTGTTGGTAGGAATGAAAAATGTGCAGCTGTCATAGAAAACAGTATGGTGGTTCCTCAAAAAAATTAAAAATAGAATTACCAATATGATCCAGCAATTTCACTTTTCCACTTCTCGGTATGTATCCAAAAGAACTGCAAACAGGATTGCAGAGAGATATTTGCCCACCAATGGTCAGAGCCACACTATTCACAATAGCCCAGAGTTGGAAGCAATCCAAGGATCCATCAACAGATGAATAGTTGTTTTTTTTTAATATGATATATATATGTATCTCCAGACTATTATCCAGCCTTAAATAGAAAAGCAATTCTGACACATGCCATGACATGGATGAGCCTTCAGGACACTATCCTAAGTGAAATAAGCCAGACACAAAAAGACAAACACTGTATGATTCCACTTTCATGAGGTATCTAGAGTAATCAACTCCTAGAAACAGAAAGTAGAATGGGGGTTGCCAGAGACTGTGAGAGGGGGAAATAGGGAATTATTGTTTAATGGGTAAAGAGATTTTACAAGATGAAAAAATTCTGGAGCTTAGTTATACAACCATGTGAACATGCTTAACATTACTGAATTGTACCTTAAAATAGTTAAAATGGTAAATTTCATGTTACATGTTTTTTACTATAGAAAAATAGATTTTTAGAAAAGGAATATTTTTAAATATTCCAGTAGGTTTCTTAGGATCTAGTGTAATTATTTCAAAGGTTAGAATGGTGGGATCCAAAGGTGAAATAGAAAGATGTGCCTGTAGAGGCTGACTGAACTGATACCTCTTAGGGTAGGTGGGAATTTTAGATTAGAATTTGATCTCATTCCAAAAATACAACAAATTTTTTCATTTAATGTTTCAAATTTATTTTCAAAAACAACGTGATAAAAAAAAGTGAGAACTTGATATAATCAATAAAAATCAAATACAGAAAAAGTAGAAAATATTTTACATTAAACCCATTCTTATTTTAGGAATCCCAAAATACTTCGGGGTTTCAATACTTTTTTGGTATAGATTAATTACTCCTAATCACTAATCCTCGAGATCATAGTTCTTGAAATTAACAACAAGGACTATATTAGCTATTCATATTGTCCTAATTCTGTCTCTATAGGATCATCAATCACTGAGGAAAGGCAAGATCAATGTCAGTGTTCCGTCAGGCAATCTTGATGCAAACCAACCTCTGATAATTTTGTGATTATTGACCTATTTTTGCTTGTTGAATAAGGAATTCTATAAGCTGCTGATGTGCACGTCATTTTGTCTCACTAACTTTCCTGTCTCAGAGTCTCTGAAGACTGCCAAGGGAAGAGCCACCATGCCAAATGCTCAAAATGCAACTCAATAAGGTTGAGTTTGGTTCACTGGAGAAATTTCATCTGGCTCCTCTCTCACATAGAGCCTCTCTTCTCTATGGATACTATTGAGCTGTAAATAGTAAATGTTCAGGCCTATGAAATGGAAATTGGAATATATCCAGGAAACAGATTAGTCAGTGCTCCAGGGCTAGGCCATCCCCAAAATACAAACTACAGACTCATCTGAAAATTATAAAAGAGCCACAGTTGTCTGTGTCTTGAAGCTTAGCCATTCTGACAAACATTATCCTGATGTGACAATACTCTCATAAATGCTGTGAGAGCTGGAGAGGGGACATGGTGGGAAAGGTGGAAAAACAATGAGACTGATCTGCTCTCAAGAAGTTTATGTCTTAGTCAAGGTGATAAATGCTATTTACATGATTCCAGAAAACGCATGACCTTGTATAATCAAGTATCAAAATTTTGTGATGTCTGATACACTTATTAAAAGAATTCAGAAAATAAAAATAAATAAAAATAAAAAAAATAAAAGAATTCAGAGAAGGAAAAATTTTAAAAAATAATATTAATAAAAGGATTCACAGAAGAAAAGGACCCAGGTAATTTAGAGGGTTGAGAAGGATTCCTTGAACTTCATACGGTTCCAAGGAGACCTAGAAAGGAAGATGTAATATGATATACACAAAAATAGCAGGCCACTCACACGCTCTTACTTCAACTCTGCAACAAATATTTCCCATATTTGCCTTAGCACACATCTAGCCATCTGTTCCTTCTTATAACCATCTATACATCCATCTCATTTTTAAAATATATTTTAAGGGGACATCTGGGTGGCTCAGTGGTTGAGCATCTGCCTTTGGCTCAGGGCGTGATCCCAGGATCCGGGATCAGTCCTACATCGGGCTCCCTGCATGGAGCCTGTTTCTCCCTCTGCCTATGTCTCTGCCTCTCTCTTTCTCTGTCTCTCATGAATAAATAAATCTTAAAATATATATATATATTTTAAGGTAAATTACTATCATCACTTTTAACACCTCTACAAACTTCAGCATAAATATCACTAACTAAAAAAAAAAAAAAAAAAAAAAAAGAAAAGAAAAATAATTTAAAAAACAAAAACAAAAAAAAATATCACTAACTAGAATTTAATATTTGTTCATAGGTTTGGGGAATGAAATTTACATAAAGTGAAATGCATCAATCTGAAGTGTACTCTTTGATGCATTTCTGACAAACGTTTGCTCCCGTGTAAAATAACCCCTCACTCAAGACATATAACATTACTACCACTCCAGAAAATTCCCTCATGTTTCTTCCCTGTCAGTACTCACCCTCTAACTCCCTTGAGGTTCCAATTTTTTAATCTGCAAATTAGTTTTGCTGATTTTAGAACATCATATAAATAGAATTGTGTGCTATCTTTTGGGTAAGCCTTCTTTTATTTAGCACAACGTTTTTAAGATTCACTCAGTTTTTTCATAAATCAGTAGTTTGTTCCTTTTTAGTGCTGGATAGTATTCTGCTATAGAGACAGGCCGTAGTTTGTTTTCTACACACCCATTGATAATCACCTGAACTATTTACATTTTGGGCTATTATGAGCAAAGCTACTCTAAACAAATCTTTTTCACTTCTCCTATGTAAGCACCCAGGCATGCTAGGTAAAATAGTAAATGTACATTTAGTTTTATAAAAATTGAAGACCTTTATTCAAATTGACTTCCATGTTATATATCCCCACAACAGTGTATGAAAAGTTCTATCTGTTCTCTATCCTCACCAACATCTGGAGTTATCAGTCTTTTTAATTTCAATATTTTAGTGGATGCGTCTTTTCTTTTCTTTTTTTCTTTTTTTTTTTTTTTTGCTTTTCTTTTTAATGATGTTATTAGATCCTGGGGCCAGAAATAAGAAGGTAAAAATAACTTTACAGCTTATACGAGAACCTCATTTATAATAGAGAGTAGACTAAGAATAAAACCGGATGATGGGTTGTAGCAGGCCTTCGTGGTATATTTTTAAATTAAATCTTGTTCTACAAAACTCCATGGATACCCATTAAAATTATATTTGTTTCTGAGAGCATGCTGGGGAAGGATGTCCTAGAAATATTCAGTCCCATAATTTATATCTCTTTGCTCCAAAACAAAAGCTGGCGAAGACACTTCTGCAAAGGACCATTTCAAAAATTGCATCTCATCAGGGAGTAGTGGGGAAAAAATGAGAATAAGATTCAGTCATTAGGGAACATTACTTTTTATATTTGCCCATATTTCATGCAATCATTCTTAAAGTTGTAAAAAAAAATCAGGAAAATAAAGAAACATACAAGCCATCTAATTTTTCATTCTATTTTTCTCTTGAAAAAGAAAATGTGAGAATGTGCAATGATCATTATGATGTTCTGTGTATACAGCAATTTTACATCCTAGGTAAATGCAGGTAAGAATTTCTCTAAAAATGCTGAAAAAAACATCTGGAAGAAATGAGTCCATTTTCCATGGTGATTTTTCTAAGAAAACTTTTTAAACTTAGGTATTTTTCTCAAATTATAGTACAATGTCTGTAATTTTATGGAGACCCAGATTTTGTAAAGAGATAGATGACCCTATCCTAGTAGTTTCAGGCTTCTCGAGTTTGCTTTATAAGATAAGACTGATGCAGCTACTAAAAATGCAGATTCCCAGGCATTCCCCTAGAAAGTCTAATTCAGTAGGGATGAGAAAAGGCCTCAGAATCCATCTGTTTTCAGACCAGTAGCCTAGATTGTTGTTGTTTTTTAAGATTTTATTTATTTTTTTGAGAAAGAGAGAACACAGGGGGAAGTGGGCAGGGACAAGAAAGAGAACCTCAAGCAGACTCCCCGATCCACAAGGAGCACAATGGAGGGTTTGAGCTCAGGACCCTGAGATCACATCCCAAGCTGAAATCCAGAATCCATCGCTTGATCCAACTGTGCCACCCAGGTACTCCACCCCAGATTGGTTCTTATCCTTGAGCAAGTTTTATATAGCACAGAGCCCTCCAGGGACTATATGCTGCACATCTGTACTCCACCACTGCACCATTTCACTGCTGGGGGGTCCAAAATCATACACCAGCAGATTTGGTATCTAGTGAGAGCCCACTTCCTCATGGACAATGCTGTTTTCCTGTGTCTTCACAGTGTGGAAGGTAAGAGCTAGCTCTCTGAAGTCTCTTTTAGGAAGGCACTCATCCCAATCCTGAGGGCTCTACCCACACGACCTAACCACCTTCCAAAGGCCCCATCTGCTAATTCCATCATCTTAAGGGTAGGATATTGACAAATGAATTTTAGGGGGACATAAATATTCAGATCACAGCAGCCAGGAATGCTTACCTACAGTATTTTGTTTAATCTACGTTAAGAACCTCAAACAGTCTCTAGTCTACAAAAGCCCTTAATAAGTTTTTGTAAATTGGAGTACCTCTCCAGTTGCTCTACTGAAGCAATTACATTTTTTAAACATGGTAATTAAAATGTTTAAAACTAAATTAGTTTTTGTGGCACCTGGGTGGCTCAGTCAGTTAAGCATCTGCCTTTAGCTCAGGTCATGATCTCAAGGTCCTGAGATCAAGTCCCGGGTCAGAGCCTCTGCTCAACAAGGAGTCTACTTGTTCTTCTGTCCCTCCCCCATGCTTATGTGCTTGCTCTCCCTCTCTCAAAAAATAAATGAAAATCTTAAAAATAAAAAAATAAATTTTTGTAAATTAATATGTGCATTCAGGGTCCTGCTAAGATTCATGTATATGCATATAAAATCACTTTGTAAGCCAAATATTCCCTATTCAGATATCTTATTACTATTATGCTACTATTAAAAAATATATAACTTCACCTAAAAATATAAAAGTATTTTTATACAGAATGCATTTGATGTCAATAGCAGTGTTGATTTGCTCTTCCAATTTTATTACATTTACTAATAAATGAAATATTATATAACCATTGCACACTATAAGCTCCTTATAGATAAAAACTCAGTAGTTTAAATTCTCAGTTAAAAATATTGGAGGGACGCCTGGGTGGCTCAGTGGTTGAATATCTGCCTTTGGCTCAGGTCATGATCCTGGGGTCCTAGGATCAAATCCCACATAAATCTTTAATAAAAATCTTTTTAAAAAAAAAGTTGGATAATCTGCAAGTGATTAAAATTTCCATGTTATTGTTTTCATAATCTCAATATTAGATACAAGCAATCCATTTACCAATCTGAAGAAGAATCTAGATTTGTATGCTTCTGTATCAAGTTGTTCCTGCTTTAAGGCAATTCAGTAATTCTGCTTATTGATGACATTAATCTGAATGTCAAGTTCTTCCCAACCTCTTTACTGTCACTTCACCACAAACAATACTTAGTAGAAAATGAAAGTTGAGTTGAATTACTTTTATTTTCATTCAATAGCTTCTCCTTGCTCAATACCATTCTGCTCCTGATGAGCCCTATGACCATAGCACTCATCACGAATAAACACCCAAAGCTGAACCTCATTAGCCATATATGCAGTTCTGATGTATAAGGTAGAAATTAATAGAGACCTTTCCACTTCCGTTGAATATTTATAATCATTACTGCAAAACTTCTCATTTCATAAGCATGGATGACTGAACTTTACAGCTGATATAAATGCCAGCACCAGTAAGAGGAATAATCATTTCTGTCATTTAAAAACATACTGTGCTCTCTGCACTGCTCTAAACACTCATTTACACCTCACAGCCATCCTCTGGGAGGACTATGATTGTCCCCAATTTATGGCAGAAGAAACTGAGCCAAGAAAGGCACACATCACACATGTTTTATCAAAAATACAAAGCCCAACACTCGACTCCAAATGGACACGTTCCTTGATCTACAACTTATTCTGCCTCAGGATGGTTTTAATGACCGAGTTTCTCTAGAAGAAGATGAACAGCAGGTGTTCAAGAGACGGTATTGCAAGGTTGATGTAGTAGAAAAATCAATTTTTAATATGTAGAGGAAAAGGCAAATGGTAAAGTTAGAGGAAACCTAGAAGCTAAGAATTATATGCTTTTATATTAATTTTGAGGAAATATTTTCATACAGTTGGTGCCCCCTGTCTGAGGGCAAGGTTTTTTATTTAACCAAGTCCCAAGGCTTTTATGTACATTTATTTATTTATTTATTTATTTATTTATTTATCCACATGTCATAAAATTTACCATACACACTACCATACGAATGAATCTTAAAAACACTATCCTAAGTGACACAAAATGCCACATATGTTATGATTCCATTTATATTAGGTGTCCAGAATATAAAAATCCAGAGATAAAAAATAGATTAATAATTTCCAGGGCAGGGAGAGAAGCTTACATGGGGAGTGACTGCTGATGAGTAAAGTGTTTCTTTCTGAAATGGTGAATATAATCTAGAACAAGACAGTGATGATGACTGAAATGTAATTTAATGTTGATGGCTTATAAAAGAAAAGGGCTTGAACAAATCTGAAATAGGACCAAAAGGGTCACTGGCCATTCTTGGTTAGAAGAGAACACTACCCTTAATTTCTTCATCCTTTTGGGGAAAACCAGTAAACATTCAATAGGTACATGAACCTAAGCACGGTTGGGAAAGTGAGCTACAGGAAAATATGAATGCGCAGACTTCTTGATGGTTAGAACATATTTTAAAAGTTCGAATCTGTAATCTATTTGCATTCATAATTATAGCTAAATGTGTCTCAGTATTTAATTGCCCTCTGCATTTATTTTTAAAAACCTGAAGAAATAAATAGAAGCCCAACAAGATACCTTATTTCTATGTCACCTCATTAACATCCAATATCTCCAGACCACTGCCGCTTAATCATTTTATCTGAGTTACATGAAAGAAGCAAGTCTAAAAACCCAGAATAATACTATCCTGCCAAAAACACACAAAAATACTGAGGAGCCCAAATGTTAACGACAAAAAAAAATTTTTGATGAACTAATTTAATTTGAAATAGAAAAAAACGATAATAGCAACATAAATGCAGATCTCCAATGGAAAAAAACAAAGCCAGACACTTACCTGTATCCATTAGTTCTGATACTTTTTTTTTTAAGCTCGCCTTCTGACACATTGCTATTCTCTATAGTAATACACCAAAAGTCACAGAGGAGGGCCAGGTTTCTGAACAAGGGTATATTTTCCTGCTTCAATCTCAAGAGCCTAGAGCTGAGAGACCGCCTCAAGACTGCTTAAGTGGATAAATAACTATCTGAAAACAAACAAACAAAAAATCAGATGGCCATTTGCTTAATTATAAGCACCTCCAGAGACCAAGAATTTGAATTGAGCACAAGGAAAAATAAACAGTTAAATATCTGATGGAAAACATTTTTTTAACAAAATCATAAATGCAGTCAAAGACTGCGTATTTTCATTATTAGCTTCAACCTAAATGTTTCTACACTCATTGAACCAAATCTAAGATAAAACCCACTGAACTAAATCTCACACAGATCTCGTGTAAAAATTAGACCGGAAGTGAAGCAAAATCAATCACGTTTTCAGTGAGTTATAATTCTGGCAAGACTGGAAGAGAACTCACCCCTCCCCATCATTGTTTGTAACAGTCCCATAGCCAAATGGCTCCTCTGCCCCTTGAACTCATTTCCATAGGCTGGCATGTGAATTGTTACTGTAATAAGAGATCTGCCTCAGGCCACCATAATGGCAGTGGAGTTGGGGAAAAGATGGGGTCATAGGATCCCTATTTTGAGACTTCCCAACCCAGCCAGACTGCATAAAACCACACACCAATGACTTCACAGAGATTCCATCCAGAGTCAAATAGTCAAACAGTTTGGGTTCAGTTCAAAGAACTATCCATGCTTACAGAAGAATCAGTCACAGGGCCCATTTATAAGGACATGAGCCATTTTTTTAAAAAAACTAAATGAGCAGGCATTCTTAGTTCTCTATTGGCAAAGTACCTTCTATTTATTTTTTTAAACATATTCAGAGAAAATTACTATTCATTCCTTCCTTTACCAAACATTCCCTAATAGTATAAGAAACAAAGAATGCTCTTTGTTCTAATACAATGGCAGTAGTCAGAATAGCACGGTTTATTTTGAACAGTCTCTAATGTAAATAAAAGAACAAAAATAATTCATTTATCTTCCTCATCGGAATAAAATTTTCCCATCAAATCACACACAAATCGCAAAATTCAGTGAGACATTTCATCCTAGGATAAACCCAAGGATGTCTTGCCACTTAAAATAATCAGACATAGTAAATAATACTTCCTGAAAATAAAATTGTTTTTTTCTACCATAAAACGCAGTCACTCACTCAAGAAGGCAAGACCCTTCTAAATAGGTCATAACAAGATCGTTGTTGGCAAGCTTCGGATTGAAAATTATTTTACTAAAATATCATGGGTATGACATTACATGTTAATGGATTACAAAAATATTTTCTCCTAAATCATCCTGTCTCTTCACATTTATTACCAGTTACTTAGTATCTGCCCTAATCTATTCTTCATCAAAAGCCCCAAAGACCTTTTAAATACTTAAAGACTCAAATGGAAGCCCAAGTCCTCCACCTGGCCTGCAAGTCCTTTTTTAACTGGCTGAGCTTCTTTGTAAGGTTCCCACGTTCTTGCCCCTTATGCTATGAGATGTCTTCCCTAACCATCCTCCTTAAAGAAGAGCCTCCTAAAGAAGAGTGGCTTTTCGTAATACTAATTAATATTACCGCTAACCACAATACTAATTACAATTTCTGGTTTTATTAGTTTATGTATTTATCTAGTTGTCTCTCTTATTCACACATGAAACCTGTCTGTGTCCAGGCCCAGGATAGTACATTAGCTAGGTAGACGTTTATAAAGTATGTGCCAAACATGTAAATGAAAGGACGAATGAATAAATGAGTTGCTTCAACCTCTCAAAAACAATGACACAGAGCATTTCGGCTTGTGGTAAAGATACCTTTCCAGGCTCCTGCACCACTGAGTGAAGAACTGCAGGTGTGTTGTTCACCTTATGCTACACTGCTAGGTGTTCAGTCAACCTGGAATAAGCGCACGGAACAACCAGCGATAAATGATGCACCTCCCCAAACACACCACCATCACCACCTGGAAAGCTAGGACAGGCAGACAGGCTCAGTAGCAACAGAAGCAAGGATAATATTTACTGGCACTCATGACTTGCCTCGACTGATGCCCTCCATCTGGCCAACTAATGAAGAAAGAGAGAGAGAAAAAGAATAAGCTAGGAAGTTTTGGAGAACAGGCTGTTTCCAAAGTCAGACAAGTAAGGAGCATAATTACCTCTTCCCATATTCCACTGGCCCGGACTCAGTCACCTGGTTCCACCTAACTGCAGGGGAAGCTGGGAAACATAGTTTACCTGTGAGCCGAGAAGGAAAAATAAATTTTCCTATGAATATTGTTATAGACAAGTTTTTTTTATTTACTACTCATTCATACTCAAGGTGAGGTACTACTTAAAAGCTGACATAAACGCAGTGTATGTGTGATGAGGGGCATGGGGAGAAAAAAAGAAATTGCCCTCCCCCTGGGTAGAACCATCACCTGACAATATCTACCCAGAAACCAGAGAAAATTAGCTAAGAGTTAAAAGTCTTTTCTAAAAAAAAAAAAAAAAAAAAATCTAGAATTTTCACCATTCAACAGGAAATGCTCACTTAATCCTCATTTTCGGTATGGCATTCACACTTTGAGCATGGTGTGTCCAGTTCAGAATCCCTTTGGTTCATCCTTACCTGAGAATAAATCTCCAGCTTTATTATTAACACCAAAAAGTCAACTAAATATGTGGGGCAAGTAAGGCATCCCGGAACCCAACTGCTTTAACCATTCTCCTTGTTTTGAGCCTTCTGATATCTGCACATTTATAGGTACCTAACACCAAACTCTTCTCAGGTTTTTCATGATGATTGGCCAGGTCAATTACTGCTTTTCTCTCTGATTTCTAGCTTCAGAAAACTACACTTGTAGGGTCTTCTTTCTCTTTGTAGGGTCATGCCTTCTTTTCCCTCCTCTTTAATGGAGCTGTGAGAGGGGGTGGAGATAAACATGCACATTCCGTCTGCTATGTTGAATTTGAAGACCTGGCATATCATGTATTTTTCTCTATTGTTAGGAACAGATTGTGTCATTTTAAATCTTTCCATTGTACTCAACATTGAGCTAGATTGTAGTATCCCACACATAATCCCTGATCCAAGGATCTTTGTGAAATTCATCCATCCTTAATTAGGGCAACACTATGTGTTTAGATATATTCTTTCTAGGTTATTTTATATTTTCTATTAACCAGCAATGGGTTTTATTTTTTGGTGGTGGTGTAAATTTTTATCTCTAGTGGTTTAGAATCTTCTGCATCCTATTTCTCTTTTTTCCAGTACTGCCTTTACATTTTTAACAGACCTACCAAAATCTATATTCTTCTATAGTTACATGAAACAAATCAATATTTATATTTTTCCCTAAACAGGAAAAGAAGCTTAGCACTGAATCACTTTACCAATCCCACAATATGTCAGGTCATAAGCTATGGGACTTTAGTTCCAGATAGGTTACTATGAATTGTCTTCCACATTATACATCAAGGATTAATACAGTAATTCTATGTTTCATGGGTTGTGTTTACCTGTCAATTTCTTATATCTCAGGCCTTATTCTTTCTCTGATTCATTTTCAGTTTACTGCAATATATCCTTGAGTAAATATTTCAGAGAATGCGTGTGGTTGGTAAACCTTCTAGGTTCTAGCAGGTCCTAAATTTTCTTTCTCTTGCTCCTACACTTAAGTGTTGTTTGCCTGGGTATGGAATTCTACAATCAAAATTATTTAAAATCACGACTTGGATAATTATGTTTCCTTTTATTCTAGAACCCAGTGCTGCTAATGACAAATCTTTTAGGAAAGTAGGGGGTTTGGGGTTTTGTCTGTTTTCTGCTCTGGACACTTTTAGGATTTCCTTTATATCTTAGAGATTTTGATAGTGGACACATTAAGATGTATCCAGATATGAGCCCGCCTAAAAAATTTATCCTATTCAACACTAAAGAAGACGTGCTATTCTTCAGAGTGTCAGATATATGTTCTTCAGATATGTTTTCCTCTTTTTTTCTAATTTCTATCATTGCCCTGTTATCTGTCACAACATAACAAACCACCTCAAAACTTCAAGGCTTAAAACAACATTTCATTATGTCTCAGAATTCTGTGGATTAGCTGGATGGTTCTTCTGCTGGCCTTGCCTGAGGTTACTCAAGTAAGTGGCTTTCAGCTGGCACGTCAGCTGGGGCTGGGCTCAACTGCAACATGCTCTCCACCTGGGCTTCTTCATCATATGTGAGTCTCAATGCAACATCCTAAGAGGACAGACATAGAAATCTCAAGGGCCTCTAAAGTCTAAATGAAGTTCAGATCATCGTTTTCTATTGGTCAAAGCAAGTGACAAGAACAACCTAACCTGAAAATTAGGGAAACAGACTCCGTATCTCACTGGGAGAAACTGCAGAGAATCTATGGACATATTTAACCTCCCACACTTGTTTTGACTTCTTTGGGACCTTCTACCAGACAGATGTTAGACTCCCAATGTCTCCAAACTCTTCTGTCATTGGCCTAGAAAATGGGTCTTTGATTAACCCAATCTTTTTGCAAACACCCAGGAAATTACTGGAATAGTATACATTCATTATTCACTCCTCATGAACAGATGGACTTGTAGCCAGAGTTTTTGGAAAGGTGAGGTACCAGGGAATGGGGATGGGCAGATGGGTGCCCCATGAGGTATTAAACACCTCCAAATCCCTAAGGGAATAGTGAAATAAAGCTTCTCGATGACTCATGTTGCCAGAACTATGATCCTGGCAGGTCTGTGAGCAGTTCTATGTTTTTGTGGACCTTGGAGAACCAAGAATCTGTACCTCTTTGGGGAGCCATCAACATTCGCCTTTGTGTAGCCACCTCAATAAATTCCCACATGCTTATTTTTTTCAAATTAACCTTTCTATCGTGTCATCTGACATCTTCCCATTAACCACATCATTATGTTGTTTTAACAACCACAAACCTTTCAATACCAACAAAATAATTTTCTAATTGAGTTGAAATTCTTTTATGCCAATTCTTTCATTTAACAGATGGGAACTAGTAGCAAAATAAAATAATGTAGCTATATCTTCAGCTTAGATGGTAGAGGTAAGCAGACAAATTATGACTGGAAAGATTAGATCAAACCTCCAAAAGATTTGGGTGCTCCCAAATGATCTAGACTTTATCAGCTTCTAATTAATTGTATGACCTTGGGCTTCTTTTCTTGGGCTTTCTTAGTTTAGTGACTACCATATAGGGAGAAATTAAGTAAATGCATTTTGATAAAATGTAAGAGGAATATTTGTCTTCGTATGCCATCCTTTTAATCATGGTTACCATCATTTGAGTGAATGAAAAAGATGCTCCCTAAGATTCAATACATATGTATTCGATCAATCCCCCCAGAAATCTATGTATTTAACAAGCATTTATGGCTACTACTGTGCTCCAGGCACTCTTCTAGGTTATAAGGATGTAGCAAAGACTAAACAGACCAAGGGCCTCCATTCATGATGCCTGGATTGTGGTGAGAGAGGTACACATGCATAAAGAAATAAACAAAAGACTATAATGTCAAATGGATATGGCTAGGGAGAAAAAAAAAAAAAGGTGGGAGGTAGGGTGTGATAGTGACCACTATCCTAGGTAATGAAAGCCTTTCTGAGGACTTGACCATTGAACAGAACACCAAATAAATGGACTCTGAGGCACTGTGACTTGAAATTCCAGGTCTCTATGATACAGAAATGGCTCAGACATTCATTAATGCATCCAAGATCATTGTCTGAATCAGCTCAGGCTGCCATAACAAAATACCAGAGGCTAGGTGACTTACACAACAGAAATCAATTTTCTCACAGTTCTGGAAGCTGGAAGTCTGTGATCAAGGTGCCAGAAAATTTGGTTTCTGGTAAGAGCTCTCTTCTTGGCTTTTAGACAGCCACCTTCTAGCTATGTCCTCAAATGGCCTTCCTGTGTGTGCATAGCGATGGAGAGAAAGACAGAGACAAAGAGACAGAGAGAATGAGAGAGAGGGAGCACTCTCTAGTGTTTCACCTCATAAGGACATCACTGCTATCAGATCAGAACCCATCTCACCTGGGTGGCTCAGTGGTTGAGCATCTGCCTTTGGCTCAGGGTCTGGTTCCAGGGTCCCGAGATTGAGTTCCACATCAGGCTCCCCACAGGGAGCTTGCCTCTCCCTCTGCTTATGTCTCTGCTTCCCTCTCTCTGTGTCTCTCATAAATAAATAAAACAATTTTTAAATATTCTATATGAAGAATCCATCCTTATGATTGCAATCAGTTAATTCCTTAGAGGCTCCATCTCCTAATGCAGCCATACTGAGGGGTTAGGGCTTCAGCATATGGATTTTGAAGGGACACATTCAGTCCGTAACAATCCAATGTCTAGAAAGTGACAGAGATGGAATTGTAACTCAGGGCCACTTAACTGCAAAGCTCACACACTATCCATCATGTCACAAGACAGCACTCCACGAGACAAGATTACTCTTAGGACAAAGTAGTGCAATGAATGGAAAAATGTCTATAACTATTCCTGCACTACACAAATGTAAAATTGTATTATTACCTGCAAGAATGTTGCTGTTTCTTACAACATACACATCTTTTAAAGCATTGTAGTCTCATTTTAGTGGGACTTATTTTTGTGGTAAGTAACTCTAGAGAAATAATAGCTAAAGAATCAACACAATAAATGGATGAAGCACATGGAATAGAAAGTGTCCAAACACAGCAAATCTGATAATTAATTACGTTTTTTAAAATTTCAGAATGCTGACTGGCAACCAAAAGTCATTACAATGTTGGCTTCTTCCTTTTCTATTTATTTTTTGTCTTCCATTTCAAACAAAATCCTCTAGACTCCTATCCAAGATGCTGGCTAATGAGAAACATAATGACAATCCTCGAAGGGGATCTAGATCAACAGAGCGGTCTCCATCTTTCATTAAAGAAAATGTTAATAAGCAAAAGGTTGGCATCATAAAGGCTATTGGAGCAATGACCTCCTGGGACTGGTAGCAGACATACACTGCCAAGGTGACACTATCCTCCTTGGTGCTTCTAATTGCAGAAGCCGGTCCTAGAGGAAAGTTTTATAATATTCTACAGTATGAGCCCATGGAATGTGACCCTTTGGGAGAAAGAATGAACATCTTTTCAAAGGTAAGTGGGCCTTGATGCAGACATTTTAGTCTGTTTAATGCTGTTAGAATAAATGAGGTCAAAGCAGAAATATCATGCTATGCAAGACTCTTAAGTGAAATCGGAAATTTTTCAAAGTCCCATCTCATTAATAATTAATAGTAACCAAGGTTCAGCAAAGCCACAAGACACAGATTTCTTTTTTTTAATTTATTTTTTATTGGTGTTCAATTTACTGACATACAGAATAACCCCCAGTGCCCGTCACCCATTCACTCCCACCCCCCGCCCTTCTCCCCTTCCACCACCCCTAGTTCGTTTCCCAGAGTTAGCAGTCTTTACGTTCTGTCTCTCTTTCTGATATTTCCCACACATTTCTTCTCCCTTCCCTTATATTCCCTTTCACTATTATTTATATTCCCCAAATGAATGAGAACATATAATGTTTGTCCTTCTCCGACTGACTTACTTCACTCAGCATAATACCCTCCAGTTCCATCCACGTTGAAGCAAATGGTGGGTATTTGTCATTTCTAATAGCTGAGTAATATTCCATTGTATACATAAACCACATCTTCTTTATCCATTCATCTTTCGATGGACACCGAGGCTCCTTCCACAGTTTGGCTATCGTGGCCATTGCTGCTATAAACATCGGGGTGCAGGTGTCCCGGCGTTTCATTGCATTTGTATCTTTGGGGTAAATCCCCAACAGTGCAGTTGCTGGGTCGTAGGGCAGGTCTATTTTTAACTCTTTGAGGAACCTCCACACAGTTTTCCAGAGTGGCTGCACCAGTTCACATTCCCACCAACAGTGTAAGAGGGTTCCCTTTTCTCCGCATCCTCTCCAACATTTGTTGTTTCCTGCCTTGTTAATTTTCCCCATTCTCCCTGGTGTGAGGTGGTATCTCATTGTGGTTTTGATTTGTATTTCCCTGATGGCAAGTGATGCGGAGCATTTTCTCATATGCATGTTGGCCATGTCTATGTCTTCCTCGGTGAGATTTCTCATGTCTTTTGCCCATTTCATGATGGGATTGTTTGTTTCTTTGGTGTTGAGTTTAATAAGTTCTTTATAGATCTTGGAAACTAGCCCTTTATCTGATATGTCATTTGCAAATATCTTCTCCCATTCTGTAGGTTGTCTTTGAGTTTTGTTGACTGTATCCTTTGCTGTGCAAAAGCTTCTTATCTTGATGAAGTCCCAATAGTTCATTTTTGCTTTTGTTTCTTTTGCCTTCGTGGATGTATCTTGCAAGAAGTTACTGTGGCCGAGTTCAAAAAGGGTGTTGCCTGTGTTCTTCTCTAGGATTTTGATGGAATCTTGTCTCACATTTAGATCTTTCATCCATTTTGAGTTTATCTTTGTGTGTGGTGAAAGAGAGTGGTCTAGTTTCATTCTTCTGCATGTGGATGTCCAATTTTCCCAGCACTATTTATTGAAGAGACTGTCTTTCTTCCAATGGATAGTCTTTCCTCCTTTATCGAATATTAGTTGACCATAAAGTTCAGGGTCCACTTCTGGATTCTCTATTCTGTTCCATTGATCTATGTGTCTGTTTTTGTGCCAGTACCACACTGTCTTGATGACCACAGCTTTGTAGTACAACCAAGACACAGATTTCTCTTCATCTGTAAAATAAGATAGGCAATATAACACCAGACACATTTCTGGCAAATTGGCTTCCCAAAGCAGATGTGTTTCTAAACGGGTCACTTTTTTGTTATTTGCATAACTATATTCCTCTCAGGGATAGAAGTTATGAGTAATGGCCTCCTGGAAAGACAGAGCTTTCTGCTGTGTGAATCATCTGACAGAGCTGTACATGATGTTCATATAATCATCGTCATGTGACCTTAAGGAAGCATACCAATGCTCACAGACTGTTTTCAGGATTTTTCTAGCCCAACATACCTGAAAGACCAAATGAGACAGTCCCCATGGGTCACATCAACTCCTTGTGACAACAACTTTTAGAAAAGAGAGTTTGAATATGCAAGCTCACAGAAGCACAGAGGTGGCCTGCGCTGAGAATCACTGTCTAAAGAATGTTCTCTTCAAAAATAAAAGACATTGAAATCAGTCAGGGAATTCAAGAGTTAGCAAGAGATATGTCTTTCTTTATTGAACTGTTTGATCTTGCCACAGGATTTTGAGGGAGTAGAAGAGGTGAGAGAAAGGAAGAAAGGAAAGGAAGAAAGCCGAACAGGTTGGGAGAGAAAGGACATGCCTGCAGAGAGACGAGCCTAGCCGGGCCTGTGCTGAGGACTGCTGCTGGGTGCAATAATTTTGCATTTTCAGATATTCCTTCAGTAAGATTTTAGGTGTTGTGTTCCTATGAGGGTGTAAATACACATACACGCACATACACACACACACACACACACACACACACACTTACATATCACATTGCCTGGTATAAACAACATGATCAAGAGCAGCAGCGGTGAAAGATATTCAGGACGATGGAAATGTTCTGGGTCTTCACTGTCCAGTCTCATGAAGCTGTTGATCTCATCTCAAGATCCTATGTGTCTTAATTATATCAGCAAAGACCCTTTCTCCACAGAAGGTCACATTCACAGGGTCTAAGCATTGAGATAAAGACATTTATTTGGGGAGCCACCATTCAATCCATTCCAGACCACACCAGCCTGGAGTCCATTGAAAGACCCAGAACTCCCTCAAGAGAACTTTTGTGGGGAGCTGTGCTGCCTGGCAAGCCCAAATAAAGTGCCACAGCTCAGATCTGCTATAGCAACATGTCCAAGCCCCACTTCTCTGGACTGTTCCAGGTCAATGCTGAGCCCAGAGGGGCAAGTGGGGGGGGGGGGGGACAGGAGGGCGGTGACCAGTGCAGGAGATTCTTGCCCAACACAGGATTTCTCTAAAGAGCAACTTCTGCTTGGGGACCCCACACTGACCTGGCCAAGATTTTCTCAAAATTGTACCTAGGCTGACTTCCTCTTCAACCCTTCCTTCCCCTTCTCCCTGACTCTCCCTACCCATTTCTGCCTACCCCTCTCCTCTTTCTCCTTCATAGCATTTCACCTAAGGAATCTCTTGCATGTCTAACCCTGTCTTGAGATCCACACAAGAATGGCACAGTCAGGCACTGGGGATGCTGGGCCTAACCCTTGTCTCCATGGAGTTTCAAATATAGAGGCAGATATGTGAGGAATCATTTTTTCTTACTATTTTGAGAAAAGCTACAAGTGAAGTATATGGGGTTCCCTGAGAAAATGTGCTGTGGTCTCTAAGCTGGTCAGGGGGTTCAGAGTAGGCATCCCCAAGGAAGGGCTACTTAAGATGGGACCTGAAGGATAAATAGGAGGTTTCAGGGGAAGATGTAGAAGGGTTTTCAGGCCCAAAGCAATAAGGTGTGTCAAGACCCTAAGACAGGAGGCCCTTTGGACATCTAAGAAAGGTGGTGACTAAGGGAATGGTGACATGATGATAGACAGTGAGAGGTAAGCAAGGGTCTGGTTATTTTATTTACTCCTAACAACAGATCATAAGTCATTATAAATAATGAGGATAGGATAAATAGTGGCCAAATCATATCTGAATGAAACATAGAAAATCAAGAATTACAAAGACCACCTAAACATTGTCAGAGAAAATGGAAAAATTACTTACAGAGGAATTAGAATTAAATTTACAGAGTATCTAACTAGCAACAGAGGTCAAAAGGCAATCAAACAATGTAGTAGAGATCCTATTTTTTCTTATAAACAAATAAATTCCTTTTATTCAGAGTCCATACAAATATAGGTTATCTTCAAATGTGCGATATTACCTGAGAAATAAAAGTTGAATAAATACAGAGTCAATACTGCCCATATCCCTTCATAGGATGAGGGTATTATCCAAGTTACACTGTTTACACTACCTGATTCCATCAACAACAACCAAGATAGAAATGAAGTGGAAGCAAACTGAGAGAAATCCAGGGTATTGAAATATTTATGTCTACCTCTCTCCATTTTGTAGTGCTCAAAACCATTTTGTGATCTTGTAGTTGATAGATAGCATTTTAGAAAAAAGTCAGTGATGTCCAGTGAGGACTGGGAACTTCCAGGAAGCCTTATAGATATTATAGAATTTTATATCCTACTGAACCCTTATTCGCAAGTTAGAACAAAATGAAAGCCTCTCTAGTTATAAAAGCATAGTTCAGACGTCCAAAGACCCTAATTAAAAAAAAAAAAAAAAAAAAAAAACTGGGCAGCCCCGGTGGCTCAGCGGTTTAACACCACCTTCAGCTTGGGGTGTGATCCTGGAGACCCGGGATCGAGTCCCACATCGGGCTCCCTGCATGGGGCCTGCTTCTCCCTCTGCCTGTGTCTCTGCCTCTCTCTCTCTCTCTCTGTCATGAATAGATAAATAAAATTTAAAAAAATAAAAATAATAAATAAATAAATAAATAAATAAATAAATACTGATTAAAAATGCACTAAAGCAAGAAGAAAGATGAACCCAGGAAAAAAAAAAAGACAGGGAAAGTCCAGAAAGAGTCACAATATATTCTTTCTTTTTTTTTTTATTTTACAATATATTCTTAAGCTTAGTCATCTGATGATGGCAAAAAAAAAAAAAGCATGTTTTTTAAAAAGCAAATTCTAAATAATAATCACAAATAAAAAATGGTTAAGGGAAAGGTAAAGAATGTTAGATTTTGTAGTGGTCAAGAGGAGGAAGAAATATTGAATAACTTCTCATTAAAAAAATGCATTTAAAATTTTAAATATATATATATATATACATATATATATATATTTGTTAAAGGAATAGAAATACAATTAATACACAGCTTTAAAACCAGCAGAAGAATAACAAGCACGTTTTGAGGACTTTCTGTATGCTAGCCCTATTGAAGTGCTCCATGCCACCCTTAGAACCATCTCATGAAAGAACTGCTTCTAGTCACTATTTCTCACAGGTGGGCAGCGAGGGTACAGACAAGTGAATGATCCAAGGTCACATTGCTAAAAAGTGGAAGCCAGAACTCAAAGCCAGAGACAGTGCTTTCAGAGGCTATGTTCTTTTTTTATCTGTGCTATATAAAGGCAATTTTATTAAGCCATCTGATGACAGAGGTAAGGGAAGAAAAGGAAGTCGAGAGAAAAAGAATTGCAGATAGAGAATTATGTGGAAATAAGTCCAAATATATCCATAAGGAGCGTAAATGGGTTTCATAAATTCATTATTTGGGAAAATAATCTGAAGTCCACACAGTAGCTTGCAGAGCCCACCTGCTCTGTCTGCCCCTATACCTGCCTGACTCTTTCTCGTACTTTCTCCTATTTCCCATCCTGTTCAGATGGCTCTGGCCTCTGTGATGCCGGCACACATGACCAGAATACAGTTGCCTGTGTTCTTTCCATTCACTATGCCAGACATGCTGTGTTCCCATCGGTTTTCTCCCTCCCTTCCCCGGGTCACCTTCACAGTGACACCTTTCCTTGCTGCCCTGTTTTTAAAATGAATTTAAAATCGAACTCTCACTGCCCTCACCTGGCATTCTCTGTGTCTTCTCCCTGCCTTATTTTTCTCCATAGCCATATCCCTTCTAGTGTGCTTTACATTTTGCCTATTTATTGTGTTTCTTTGCTGTCTTCCTGACTAGACTATAAATTCCCCCAGGTAGGGAGTTCTGTGCGTCTTGCTTTTCAGTGAACATCCAGTGCTTGGCACATGATGAGGAGTAAATAAATATTTCTAGAGTGAGTGCATGTGATGATAACAATAGAAATGACAAAATATTTAGGGCTACATGATAAGACAAGTATTGCATAATAAAATACATGCAAGACTCTACTGGATAGAACTACGAAACCCCATGAAAGTACTTAAAAGTAGACCTGAATAAATGTCCTAATAAAGACTTAATACAGTAAAGATGTTGACTCTTCCCAGTTGACCCATAAATTACAAGAGGGATTTTTCAGAAAGTAAAAATATCGTGGCTCAGCAGAAAGGAATAACTTGCTTACAAAGACACAGCTAGTAAGTGCCAAAGCTTGCATCGGACCAAGCTCTCTTCCCCTTCGATCCTCTGCCTTCCTGTCCCCCTCCTGGCCTCCAAAGCCCCCCTCCCTGCAGGGCTGAGGCTGGGTGGCAGAAAGAACCATCAACCAGCAATCTTCAATTTTAACATTTGATGTTATTCGACTAACACTTACTGAAAACTGACTCATTTCAACGTACTTATGGTAAAGTCATTTACTCTTCACCGTTATCCGTGGAGATAACTATCCTTCTGTTTTATATACAGGCTCAGGAAAAAAAGAAAAAGAAAAAAAAAAAAAAGGAATGGCTTGGTCTTACAGTGTAGGTTTATCCAGTAAAGGTTCTTCACAGGTTGTCTTGCCTGGAGGCTTAAACCTGGTGCTCAGTAA
The DNA here is from genome assembly GCF_048164855.1 of Canis lupus baileyi. NCBI lineage: Eukaryota > Metazoa > Chordata > Mammalia > Carnivora > Canidae > Canis > Canis lupus. Next base: position 39,715,075 of record NC_132861.1, on the reverse strand, counting down.
ACGTTCATTAAAGCAGGTTGATCTTGGAGAACTATATTACTTTTCTGGTCCATGGGACCAGAGAAACTTCTCTGGTTTCTCATGGGAAAAAGGAAGGACTCTGTTTCCTAGAACCCACACACATTGGAGACCGAGAGAATCTATTCATTCCTTCTAATATGTTTTGTTGGGTCTGCACAGTATATCTGAATGGTTGAATTAGTAGCCCAGCTTTAAAAATGTGGAGTTCTCATATGAAATCTGGATTCCCAGCTTTTGGGGGAAGAATCTAAAGGACTAGAGCCTGCATTCCATCATGGCAACAAATGTCGGGAGGTGAGTAGTTGCTGAACTTGGCATCATCGTTCATTTACTGTACCTGCCTCTCTGTGTAAGACATTTGATGTATAATTTCCGCAATGCCCAGATTCTCTGAAGATTTAATTATGAGTTAGGGTCAGAACAGAAGTTAGAACCCATGATTTGGCCCTGTCGATCCTATCAGTGCAAATTCTTTGTACACATGCCAGTCTCAAGAAGGCCTTGAAATTCTTGGACTCATTAGAGACCCACCACAGGTCAGCAGTAGCCTATCAGATGGGGGACATTCCTTCCCATCTGTGTCTCCATGGAAGTCTCCTCATGCTCACACAGTCAGCCAAGGCAAGATCATCTCGCATCAGGCTGCAAAGGGAAGCAGCTAATCTCTTTCATGTGAGTTGACCCAGGGCATCCTTAAACATCCCTCTCACAGACTTATCAGCATTTCGTGGATGCTGCGCCCATCAGAAACTTCTCATCTCCTCCTTCCTTTCCACATGGCTGCTCTGCCACTGTGTGGTACTCAAATGTCAAAACAACAGCGAGATGGCAAATCTGCTCCAGAGTCTGGGCTCATTGCAGAGCCAGATGCTTCCGGTCACCTGGGAAATCACTCTGACAATAGCTACATATCGAGTTCAAGGTCAAAGTGAATTCTCAGCAGATCCTGCAAAAGTAGAATTTCTCAGCAGCTGTTTAAATAATTCATAACAGCAGAATGTATGCCTGCCTGAAAAGTGAGACATAAGATTTCACGTAAATGACATTTTTCTCTTATGTCTTAGAGGGGAAGGCAATTGGGTATCTCCACACAGGGCATGTGGTCTAGTGGTAATGATGCACTTAAATCCCCGAGTTCTAATCTGACCTGGTTCATCCTCTGTCACCGAATAAAACTGAAGTTTCTGACAGATTAAGGAAACCACATCAGACCTACACACCATAGTCTAGCAAGGCAAGATTTTATGTCCAGAAAAAAGACGTGCTGTGTCATCATTTAAAGGTAGATCGAAGGAAGGTACTTGAGTGACAAGTCTGTTTTCTGGAAAGCAGACATTCTAATGCAGCTCATCTCCTTTCTTAAACTTTGTCCTTGGATGTGGGAAAAAGCCAAAAATCTACTGCATTCCCACCAAGCAGACTCATTCATGCTGGAGGCTTGAGGGGAGTGGTTGATTAGCTGATGTAGCAGATGAGGGAATTAGCTAAGTAGATGCCTAGGGAGAAGCACTCACAGTCACAGGGACGGCTGAGACCAGGGTCCTCAGGCAGGAATGTGTCTGGAGTGTTTATGAAATCAAGAAAGCCAACGCGACTGGGGTGGAGTAGAGTGTTGAGGGAGGGGAGGGGCAGATGACATCAGCGGAGCCAAAGAGCAGACGGCTAAGACCTGAGGAGTCACTGTGGGAACCTGCCTTTTACTCCCACTGCACTGGAAAGATCAGTAGAGGCTACTATGCAGAGGGCAGACTGATCCAAGTGCATTTAAGTATGTTTGGACCTACTCGGGTGTGCAAATCCACTTTGTCAAATGTCAATTTTATAAACCTGAATGCAGATCAATTCTTTCCAATGAAAATGTAGTGTCTGAATTACGATGGGCTGTAAGTGTAAAATACACATTGCATTTGAAAGACTTAGTGAGAGAAAAGCCCTGTAAAGTATCTCAGAGGCAATTTTAATATTTATTTGCATGTTGAAATGGTAATTTTCTGGATCTATTGTGTTAAATAAAACATGCTAGAATTAATTCAACTTTTTTTTTTCACTTTTTAAATATGGCTACCAGAAAACTTATAATTGCTCCCAGGAAGCTTCTTCTTATAACACAATTTACCAAATCTGCTGCAGGAGAATCTACAACACATGTAGGGTTGGACCTATAGACAAGCATTTTAAGCAAGCGCTCCCAAGTGATGCTGATGCCCAAGTAAGGGCTCCTGCTCAAGAAACAAGCCCCAGAGTCTTTATTTTGCTAGTTCAAGATAAAGTTCCAAAGCTCCATCCAGTCATGGTGGCAGTGACCATAGCTCTTTTTCTCTTTTCTTTTTAAGATTTTATTTATTTATTTATTTATTTATTTGAGAAAGAGAGTGAGCAGAGGGGAGCCACAGAGGCAGAGGGAGAAGCAGACTCCCAGCTGAGCAGGGAGCCCAATGTGAGAGGGCAAGGGGGCTCGATCCCAGGACCCAAGATCAGGACCTGAGCTGAAGGCAGATACTTAACTGACCGAGCTACCCAGGCACCCTGGCCATAGAGCTCTTCTACATGTCAATAATCACCTGCTCTGCCATTCATCAGACTGGATCCCCATGCCAGTTTATTGCCTGGAATATTCGTTGAAAATACATCACAAATAATTATAGAACCACCAGTCCTAGCATTTATATAAGATTTTACCAATTCTAAATAGCTTTCACTCAAATGTAAATTTCAAAATTACTATGACAACTATTAAAGACCAAAACTAGTTTCATAAGGAAAAACTCCAGTTCTCACAGCCATCTGACTTAATCACCAGCTGACTTAATCAAAAGTAAAAAAAAAATCCAGGAAAATTAATACTGATTCATTTTATTAAATTTCTTTTCAATTATCTATTTTCATTACTTAATTTTTTCCTTATGGAATTCTTTCATGTAACTATGTATTTTTAATTCAGATAGCATAGAGAGATAAATAAAAATTATCCCAAATCTTACCAGAAATAGGAATTGTTTTCTTTTTGGGGTGTTTCCAATCCATTTTACATGCTTTTAATCTTACTCCATTTACAGTTGGATATATTGTATTTTCACTTAACATTTTCAGGTTCAGAATACTATTTGTTTTATAACTATTCCATATTTTATTTATTTATTCTCCTTTTTTGAACATTTAGATATTTCCAAGATTTTGCTATTAATGTGCAATGAGCATACTTTTACAAAAATCTTTTTTTTTTTTTTACAAAAATCTTTAAATGTAATTACTGTCTTAGGTAGAGTGAGTCTAGAAAGTAGAATGTAAAAGGCGAGAGTTAAAAACTTTTTAAATATCATTAATACTTACTGTTAAATTGCTTCTCAAAAAATCCTATCAATCAATAAGTATTGTCAGTTGATGTGTCAATAAACAATTATTAATAGTTTTGTATTAACTTTATTCACTTTTCAAAATCTTTGCTAACTTGTTAGGCCCGTCCAAAAAGAAAAAAGTATTTCATTTTTTTAATTTTCAGAATTAATTAGTGATGTTGGGCTTTTTTCATGTTTTTTATCTTTTGAGTTTCTTCTAGGAATTGTCTGTAACTTCTTATCTACAAATTCACTAATGTTTGCAGTTTTCACTTTTAGAGCTACACATTATATTGAAATTTTTAATAAAGTGAAAACCCAACAAATACTCTTTATTTTCACATACTTCAAACTGTTGTCTCCAGATGATCCCTAGAATGGGTTCATCAATTTTTTTTAAATCCCATAGAGATTTCGATTGGGGTTCCATTAAATCTATATCTTAAAAATAAATTGACTTCTTTAAAATATATAATCCCCTCACTATGGATTTTTTAAATAAATAAATGATTACTATCTTGTCATTTCCAGCAGTTTCACAAGTTATTTTTATTTCCTGCTCTGTTGTGCTGGACATAATTTCAAAAATGATTCTTACTGCCCACCTTCTTGGAATATTTTCTTAAAAATATTCTGATATTCTATTCCACTCTATAGAAGTTAGAACAGTGTCCTCTAGGTTATTCTAATCCTTTGGGAGAATCCATTTAGGCCTGACATCCTAATTCAAGAGGCTTATAAATAAATGGAAACATGTTTGAGGGAGAGTGTCCATGATGGACTTAAGACCTTTGATCCCACATTAGATCGCAAACAATTGAAAGAATTGAGGATGTTCATTCTGGAAAACAGACACTCATTAGAACATGATGGAACAAGAATTTTCATTAAAACAAGGATTGGTTGTGTTATGTAACCTCTCCAAAGAGAAGAATGAGAAATAAACTACATAGAGGCCAGTTTGTGGTCATTGTGGATAATCTTAATTAAAAAGTAAAGAGCATACCTTGGTAGGAAGGAGATCCTCCTACATGGGAAATACCCAAATATAGGGTCAATAATGAATTACAGAGATGCTTTGAAAAGATTTGAACATCTGATAAGCGGTTTGACTAATAACCTTTAAAATCTAAATTCCAGGGACCCCTGGGTGGCTCAGTGGTTGAGCATCTGCCTTGGGCTCAGGGCGTGATCCTGGGGTCCTGGGATGGAGTCCCGCATCAGACTCCTGGCAGGGAGCCTGCTTCTCCCTCGCCTGTGTCTCTGCCTCTCTGTGTGTGTCTCTCATGAATAAACACATACAAATCTTTATTAAAAAATAAAATAAACCCAAATTCCATATTTCCACAACCCACTTCTATGGCCTATAGAGTGCCTTGCACAGAAATGTTTACTGAAATTCATTTAAACACAAATAGAAGTAGTATAAACAGCCATATTATTTTTAGACTTATTTTTAAAATAAGCACATCTTAGATTTAAATATATATAAAAATGTGTATGCATAAAAAAGGAAGGGCAGAGCCTGTGGTTCAGTGGTTTAGTGCCACCTTCGGCTGGGGGCCTGATCCTGGAGACTCAGGATCGAGTCCCACGTCAGGCTCCCTGCATGGAGCCTGCTTCTCCCTCTGCCTGTGTCTCTGCCTCTCTCTCTCTCTCTCTCTGTGTGTGTGTGTGTGTGTGTCTCTCATGAATAAGTAAATAAATAAAATCTTTAGAAAAAAAAAAGGAGTAAGACTTTCTCCAATCACTCCTTCAAACTGCAGCCTTGGATCAATCAACAAATATTTATTAAGGTAGGCCAAAAAAAAATCAATATATACAGAAAACAAGGAAATGAATGTGCAAGGAAAACTATCACCATGAAAAATTTTCCAATCATTTTTACCCTATTGCAGAAGTGCATATGTTTAAACATTAATTGAATTTCCAAATAGATACTGCTATCAGAGCATATGCTATTTAAGATTCATACTTTGCATTCCCAACAAAGAAACCTTGTCAGGAAATAGGTAACAAAAGCTGTCAATCGTTGCATGTCCTTCTCATTCAAGATTAATGTTCAACCTATATCTTCTTACATTTCCAAAATATCCCTCGGCAACTTTGCCCAAGCAAATATTCTAAAACCAAATAATAGCAAAAATGCTTACAAGATAGAAACCTACTGAAAGTGATTGTCTGGGTCCTTGACCTTATCTTGAGAGATTTAGGTACAATTAACTTTTATAGTAATCTCACTGCAATCATATGTCCCCTATGATTAATTTTATCCTCAATCAACAAGTGTCAAAATTAACAATTTACCCCCAAAGTACAGAATTATGACATATTTTATAGAAAAGACAAGGCATAATTCTTATGCACCAGTTTTCATGTCCTAATGACAGTTGATGATTCTATAAAACATTTGATACCAGAAGTAGTAACAGAGAGAAACTGAGTAGCTGGTAGGATGGTGAGTTCATGACAGAAATAAGAAACTACATTCCTCCCTGGAAATTTTTGGCATGCTCTCTTCTCTTCGGGCACAAAGCAATATTCTAGAACTGTGGATTGATATGAAATTAAAGATACAAAGGAAAGCTCTATCTGAAAAGCAAAACCCAGAATGAATAAGTCATGGAGATCCTTTTCCTCCCTGACAGTCTAACTCCCCAGGTGCTGAAAGACGGTCCAGAGAAGAGTGACATCTATTGTCCAGGAAGGTTTACTGGTGGGATCAACCAGTCCCACTGAGTAGACTGTGCATTGGTTCATGAGCAAAAGGTGACCAGAGCCACCCAAGAAGGGGCAAATGGAAGCTAACATCCAGTTTGTGAGAATTATCCAGGAAATGCGAGCAGAGATCAACAAGCTAGAGAAAGAGAATCATGTCCTTCGGATGAAGCTGACTTCAAGTAGTCAGAGAACCCCGGGCCCCAGCAGAGAATCAGGAGATGAAAAGGAAGAGGAAGTCACATACCTTGGTAACCTTGAAAAAGCATCTGAAAAATCTCCTGCAACTCTTCACGGTGGTGCTTCCACTGGGGCAGCTCCAGCTGTGCACGAACACCAAGGTACCAAATGTCCATAGCTCTTCTGGGCTGTGCCCGTCTTTGCAAAGCTCTCCTAAATTCAGGTTTATTGTGCCTCTCACATAACTGCATAAGTTGGTATTTGCAACAGTGAGTTCCATCCTTTTTCTCCTGGTTGATTACCTTTAAATCCCTAGGGGAATAAATCGTTAGCATCTTCAAGCAACATATTTTAGCAACATCAAAACTATTTCTAGATATTCCTGGAAAGGTAAGAATGACAGGTTGATGAAAACCAGTCACATTATAACAACAACGTGGGGTTTTTTTTTCCCCCTTCTTGACCTCAAGTATTTAAATGTCACATAATAGCACACTAAATGGGTATATGTCAAATGCCATGTTCACTTATTAAGCCACAATATTGCACAGTAGTTAAGTGTATGGATATTACAGTCAGATAAATATGGTTGCAAGTGATTTGTCATTCATTATCCACTTGACTCAGAGATACTTACGAGAAATCTCTAACCTTTGTTTTCTACATTAGGAAGCCTTAGAGTACTTACCTCACATGGTTGCAGTACCTATCTCACAGCAATAATAGACTAAGTGCTTAACATAGCATCTGGCCAACACACAACAAATGGCAGATGTTGTTTCTTATCCATGTTTTACAAAGAACCTTACTGCCCTATAAGAATGTGTGTTGCATGTAAGTCAACCTCCTATACAGGTTGAAGATTTCAAGACGCAGGGTCAGTGTCTGATATATTTTGAAAATCAAATCTCCCTCACTTTTTATGGGAAAGTATTTTGACTGCGAAGACTACACACACGAAGTCGGAAATCAGCAGAGTGAAAAATACATTCTACATTTAAATTATCAGTGCTTGCCTACACACAGCATATTCAAATAAAATTGATGTACATAATTAAATAGTCAAATCTTTTAATATTATCTGTCAAAGGCTTCAGGCAATGCCATTTAGAGGTTCTAAACAGCTTGGCAAGGGAACACGTCATGTTTGCCAGCTGGTTTTCTCTGTTGGAGAGGTCTCTCTCTCTAGCATGGGGCCCTACATTTCAAAACTGGAACAGATTCCAATCAGGGCCTTTTCCCTTTTTGCCAAGTGCAACTCTGGATCTGAGTAGTTCTGTCTGCTGGTTATTTAATAAAATTAAAGAATAACTGATAAAGAGGTTAGACTTCTTCCTGGTTAAAGAAAAGAAAAAAAGAAGAGAAAGATAGGGATATTTATAATACACACTTACCCCATAGTTCCTCAACCTCTGCAATCTTGGACATTTTGTACTAAATAGCTCTGTGTTTAATGGATCTGTCTTGGATACTGTACACTGTCTAGCAGCTTTTCTGGCTTCTAAATACTAGATGCCAGTAGTACCTGCCTCTTACCCTCCAGTCGTAACCAACAAAAATGTCTTCAGACATTCCAGATGTTGCCTGAAGAACAAAATTCCCTCCATTTGAAAACCACGGCCTTACTCCAAAGGTAGATGACATTCCTTGAAATCTATTCTCTATAAGCTTATCATTAGCTTAACCTAATGAAAAAGTATGTTGAATCTTAGTACATCTGTGGCTATTTTACAACAAGAATTACACCATTCAAAGGACAAAGAGTATTACCCTTTAAACTCTCAGGGCCTGAATGCTATCAAGCTTTGGGGAGTTTAGACTATTAATTAGAGCTAAACACACAATTGATATCATACTTCTTCAGCATATGGATGGTAACTGCCAACAAGAATGCTAGCATTAAGTTTAAAAGGACTGGTGAAAAACTGGTAACATTTGGGGAACCCTCGTCAGTTGCATTAACAAAACAAAGAAAGAAATATGATTTAAATTTGTGCTTGGAAGCCCCGTTGAGCTACTCTGCATGTCTTTATCTGTGTCTTATATTTTATGTGCTATTACAAAAGTAAGTGACATAAGCAGGAAGAACATTGGCCTGAGCATGAGGACACTGTATTGTAGTCTCAATTTTGTAATAGTAGGACACATAAAACTCCTGACCTCAGCATCCTCATGTAAAAATGAATGGAATAGATTAAACGCCTTCCCAAGCCTCTCCTAACTGTAAAGTTCTGTGATCCTATGAATGTAACATGCTTTTATGATCACTCACCTCATCTGTGAAATGGACATAGTGATCGAATCTATCTCTTATGGCTGCCGAGAACATTAAAAGAGATAGCACAGGTAAGATTCAACATGAGTTCCTTGGTGGTAGTTATCTTCATATCATTGGATATGCCAAATAAAATGCTATTTGACTTTGGCATAAGTTTTTTATCAGCAATTTTAATTTTAAGACATTGCCAGTATCTTAACTTCAAACTGAAGTGGCATTCATACTTAAAACTGAATCATAGACCTTTGCTACTAGAAAGGAATCTTCAAGATCATCCCCTTATTTTACAGTTGAGGATATAAGACCTAGAGGTTAAGCAACCTGTCCAATTCTTTAAAAACAGAATAATATAAACCTATTCTTTGAGAAGGAACAATATGAAATCAGAAATGTGAATCTCTTTAAGAAAGGGAATAATTAAAGAGAACCTGGAAGAGAATCACTTGGAACTAAAAGTTCTTTTGTTGGTTGTGCAATATGTGTAGTGAGACAAAAATGAGATTTTATGAATAGAGAAGCCTACTTCCCCATCATTCACCTGAGGGCACAGAGCTATGCTACATCCCAGGGACACAGCTGCTTGGGAATATATATAATATATATATATAATGAAGAAGAATGCAGAAGAGCACCTGATTAGAATGAATCTTTGTTGAATAAACTCTCATGGAAGCATCTGTAATAGGGGATAAGCATTTGGTAGATATGAAATGCAACCAGCACTTTCCGGGATGCTGCCCTTACCCTCCAGCTCTGCGCAATGTCACCTTGGGACCATCAGGAGAGAAATACTTTGCTGCAAGGAAGATAAAAGAAATGATTCTTTATAGGGATCCCCCAGCATTGCTGGACCTTTGATTCTCTGCAATGTATTCATATCCTTTGCTGGCAAATACACTGCATTTGGCAGCGATCTCTGAAATTGTGCTAATGACCCCATGATGTTGTGTTGAATATCCTTTCCCTTTTATTGATAAGAAGTGAAAGGATAACAGACTATTTGTGACCCAGAGAGATGAAAAAAGAGCAAAGTTGATAATCGGTCAAGTTGGAGAAGTTGGAGCATAGGTTTCCAAATAAGAATAAACTTCCCCTGGCCATCATCAGCACAATTTCCTCTATTGTGATTTCCTACCATTCACTATAAAAAGATTGTTTCATAATCCTTTCAAACAAAAATTTTTATGATTGTCAATAGCCATAAACTTGTTTTTAGACAATTATAGAAGTTATAGATCATGGCCAAAGTAGTGTTTAGAAATAATTTAGAAAACAGTATTTGCATACAATTATTAACTTCAGATAGATTTGAACTTAAACCACCTCCCCCCACCCCAAACTCTTGCTTAAAAGTTAATCTTCTGCTCTTCCAAACCGTAAAAGCCAGGGCAGCCTCCACTTTTTGCAATGGCCTTAATAATCATCTGCATTCTGCCAATGTAGGCAGCAAACCTAAGTAAGAAACAATTGTGCTTCTAGCACTCTTAAAACTGAAACACGATGCAGGCCTTTCTTAACTATCCATGCTAGTTCATGCCAGAACTGTAACAAGAAAGAAAAAAGATTTGACAAACATTCCTTAAGTGCTCCAGAAAATGAAAACCAACCCATGAGGTCAGAGTTCTTAGCCCCCTGGGTAATAACTGGATGTCTGGTCAGCATTAGTACAGTGTCATGAGGATTCAGACGAACTAAACTCCCTAAAATAAAGCTCTTTTAATCAAGTGCCTAAGTTACAAGGAACAGAGAACCTTGATTCACATCAAGAAAAGAACTTATTGAAAGTCCTTGGAAACTAAGGCCATAAATCTCTCCATCTCTCTCTCAGGAACACTCCAGTTTTCTATGCAAGGCACCTCTGCTTCTTTCCACATATGGTCCTGTGCTTTTATCTCTCAATCAACAGGCTTCCTCATAATGACAATCCCAACTAAAGTCAAGACACACCAAGTATAGGCCAGTTAACAGCAACCAGCTCAATTATTTGTGGCCGTTCAGGTGGTGAGGGTCTATGATGAACAAGTTCTTCTACAATCTTCTAGAAGGAGAGAGAAAAGCTGTCCAGAGTTGGCGTCTCCAGAATATCCATGGTCATCCCATTGTAAAGTCTTGTTTTATTATTTCTACGTGTCCAGGTCTCTTTTTTAATGCATCTTCACAAAGGTCTTCCTGACCACACTATTTATACAGTTGTCAGAGCCCCTACCTCATCTGTCTCTATCCTTTTGCCTTTATCAGCCTAACTTGACTTCTTAGGACCTATCACTACCTGAATTTTATCACATGATGTTTGTTTATCATCTGCCTGCATGCAAGAAGGTAAGCTCGTGTGGGCAAGAGTTTTGTGTGAGTCACTACCATATCCCCATCTCTATCTCATAAAAAAGTGCCTGGCATGTGACTGGCACTCAATTATTTGTGAAATAAATCAGGGAACAGATGTAGTTTATGTGAGGAAAAAATGAATCAAAAGCAATAGATATATTTAGTTCATTTTGATGAAGTACTATTAATATAATTTGCCATTTGTGGATGTCATTCAAGGTAAAATTTTCATGAACTTAAATTTTGTGTCTCCTACACAGACAATGTCATGATTGTTAGACGCTATTCCATTTCTTCACCTATTCATTCATTTACTGCAAAGGATCCTCGGAAAGGTGGGGAAAGACACCCCAAGAGTGGGATTCTAGAAGCTCAGAGAAGAGTTAAATCACTGGCATGTTCTTCAGTTAAGAAGCAAGACAATGAAGAAGAGATGTTTGTAGCAGATTCTTTGACCAGCACGAGTTCCAACCAAAGAGCTTCTCCTGAGCATGTTTTTGGTCAGGTAACCAGGTAAGATACAATCTGCTTCAATCCAGGTGATTGGCACATGCTGTGATGGGTGCTGAGACATTCCTCTGGATAAACAAGGTCTTAATCTAGTGGAGGAAACAAAACCAAGTAGGCTCTTAGGCCTAAATAATTTCCATCTCACTTATGTGCATTTAGGGATCAAAAGAAAGAAAAAACTTTTTTGAGGTCAAATGGCACTCTAACAAACTCCTCTGTGAGCAGAACACCTAATCAGTGTGCTGTTCCTCATCGAACACCAATGACTGTACTCTGAGCTGGCCACTGTTGATAAGATATTCAGCAAAAGCAAAATGTTATGTTTGAAACTTTCATTCAGTGGCAAAGATACACAAGTGAACGATCACTCTAATAAAGTGCTTCTCAGGGAAAAGACACACTTCTTTTAGGAACACAAAATTCCTCTCTGAGAGAGGACTGTTCTTGTGCAGGAAGTGACCCAATGGGTTTTGAGGGGTATAAAAAAGGCATAACTGAAAAGGGCCAAGAGACAAAGACAAAAGGAATTTGTTCTGCCAACTAGAGGAGCTGGTGTGTAGGGAGGTAGGCGCAGCCTGAGGAAAAAAGAGATTTGAGGAAATATTTGAGAGATAGGCAGGGAGTCTTTAAGAGGAACGTTGGACAGTGACACCAGAAGTGTGTAGAGCCAATGGCCTTTTCAGAACAAAATTGTCACTATCAAGTCTAATTTATTCCCTCTGCAAGGCTAGAGCATGATCTCCCCTCCCCCACCCCTGCCTTCTGATTCCCAGTTAGGCCTTGACTCTCTACTGAGAGTCTCTATACATTTGTCTCCCTCAAGGAGAAAAAGAGGCCTGGGTTCACATGGAGAAGAGAAATTGGAACAAATGTGGTTGTGGGAAGAATAAAAGAGTCATCAAACTCAGCAGTGGCAAGAAACCAAATCGAGGGGTAATACCAGTGATAGGCCTGCTAGGACTCTCATCAATATTGGAAAGAGCATGGACCTCCCACAGGATGCAGGACGCAAAGGCTGAGCCAGTTTCATTTGAATTTTACAAGACACGATGAAAATCGTGTTTCACTTATAGAAAGTTCTATTATAGGAATAGAGTAGCCTGAGTCATGAAAGACAGCTGCATGTAGCCAGGCAAAGGAAAATGGAAAGATCACCCCAGGTAGAGCAGAAAAGGCAAGGAGATAGAAGAAAACATGACTGTGGGGAAAACTAGAGTAGTCAAGTGAATGAGGGTGAAGGAGGGAGCAAGATCCATATGAGAGGCCTTGCGTGCAATGCTCACAAGGGTGTGCTTTGTCCTGTAATTATTGGAAAGCTAGTAAAAGATGTCTTTCTGAAAAGTTTTAAAAGGCAAAAATTTAAAAGGCTAATGTTACAAATACCACTGTTTTCATCTGCAACAATTTTGTCACATTTTCTTCAGATGTTTTTTATATATAAAAGGAAAAAAATGTTACTAACAGAGAGAAAGATCCTATATCTCTCTTCTCTGGTCCTGTCAATGGGCATGTGTTATCCTAAGTTTCATTTCTATCCTATTGATCTATTTTTTTCATACCTTCATTACATTCATTTATTCATTCATTCATTCAATAAATAATCCTGGAGGCATGTCACATGCTGGACAGAATCTACGCCATGAGGATACGGTAAAAAATGACATTGTCCAAAGTCCTTGCCCATGGGGAGCATGTTCCTTTGTAACACTGATCATCCATAAACAAGAAAATACATAAAAGTGTATAATTTGTGTTAGATGGTGATACATATGAAAGATAACATTAAACCAATTAAAAGGAGGAAAAGAAGGGTTGAAGGAGCAAGCATTGTTGAAATTGTACATATCATGGCTAGAAAATACCTCGCCATCTGAGTAAAAAGGGAAAGTGTCCTGATGATTGCTGGGTGGGAAAAACTTTCCAAGAATGGAGGACAACAAATACAAGAGATGCTGGGGGGCGCATGACCAGTGTTTGAGGAAAGGAAAGGAGGCTGGTGTGACTGGAACAGAGTGAGCAAGCAAGAGAGAGGGAGGAGATGAAAGCAAAGCATGAGGGGATGACCTGCTACTCCCCTGCAATGATTCTGGATTTATTCCAAGTGAACTAGGTGCATAACATACTCCTTTCATTAAAATAAATAAATAAATAAATAAATAAATAAATAAATAAATAAATAAATAAATAAAAAAAAAGACCATGTTGGGAGTTCTGCTTGAAAAAAGACTGTAGGAAAATGATACAGAAAATAAAAAGACCAGGTTTAAGGCTAAAAAAATAATAATAATTGAGGTTAAGACACCTGGGTGGCTCAGCGGTTGAGCCTCTGCTTTCGGCTCAGGGCATGATCCCAGAATCCGGGATCGAGTCCCACATCAGGGTCCTAGAAGGGAGCCTGCTTCTCCCTCCACCTATGTCTCTGCCTCTCTTTCTGTGTTTCTCATAAATAAATCTTTTTAAAAAATATTCGAGGCAAAAGATGATTATTTCTTGGCCAAGGGCAGTAATAGAGGATGTGGTTTCTGGATATACCTTGAAGATGAATCTCATAAGATTCATTGGCAGAGCAGATGTGGGATACAGAAGCAAGAAGTGGACACCCAATCGTTGTGTTCCAATGGCCATGTGTTTTCCAAGAGGAGAGAAGGAAGAAAGGCAGAGAGGTGCCTTTTGCTTAAAAAAATCGTGTGTGTTTATGTATATAAAAGCACTAAATGTTCATCGTAAAAAAGAATGTCCATTGTTTTAAAAAATTATATATATACACATATACTTACATATATATACATATGTATGCATGCATATATATATATACAGTTTATAAAGGCACTAAATATTAATTATAAAATGAAAATTACAAAATATAAATGCATTCAAAGTAAAAAAGTATAAAAAGGAAAATCTTCTATAACTTCAGTCTATGACCACCATTTAGATTTTGATGGACATCTATCTTTCCAGTCTGTGTCTGCATATTTTGAAATTGTGCCGTGCACATATCATAATGTTTTATTTTTTGCACTTAAACCATTACATTCTCGCAGACCTATAATGCTGAGAAATATGGTATTATTAATTTTCCCACTTCAATTCATGTTATTTTCTGTGATCATTTGGCAGCCTAACCAACATTTATAGTGTATTATTTTTCTGAAGTAAAATGTTTTCCAAATTCCAAGCTGCCAAAGAATAAACTATTTAGAACACAATCCATTGGTAATTTAGAATCTACTTTAATGGGAAAGACTGAGCCAATTGCAGGTTTGTGTTAAAACAAGAAAATCAGTAATGGCTTGAAATCAACAGCTGGGTTGGCATAAAATCCAATTGATGCAGATAACAGTTGAGAAGAATAAAGCATGTATTTTTTTGTTATAGTGCTTTTTAATTTTGTCTTTTACTTCCTCAGTAATTAACTAGTAAAGTAATGTGTCATCACATTAGTCCTCTAATTTTTTTTTGTAAATCCATTTACTTTCTAATAGCTCTCAAAGAATTTACAAAGATTTATCAAGAACCAATTTGCTTGGCTTTTGAAGCAGGCAGACATCATACCTAATTTGCTTGTGAGCTTTTTCATTATTATACCAAGAAAGTGTTTTACAAAATAATGCCAATGTCAATATTTCTAATAACAAACACTCTCCAAAAACCAGATAGAGAACTTTAATTTTTCCTTAGTTTTCATGGAAACTACAAACCTAGAAATCTAATGTTCTCTTGTGTTTAAGAAAAAAAAAAATCTCTGGCTGTCAAAAAAATTAGGGGGAAAGGTCCATATAGAACATAGCATGAAGCATAGAAATGTGTAATCACTATGTTGTAGACCTGAAACTAATCTAACATTGTGTGTCAACTGTACTCAAATTAATATTTTTTTATTTTAAAGATTTTTATTTATTTATTCACAAGAGACACAGAGACAGAGAGAGAGAGAGAGAGAGAGAGAGGCAGAGACATAGGCAGAGGAAGGAGAAGCAGGTTCCATGCAGAGAGCCGGATGTGGGACTCGACCCCTGGATTCCAGGATCACGCCCTGAGCCAAAGGCAGACGCTCAACCACTGAGCCACCCAGGCGTTCCTCAAATTAATATTTTTAATAAAAGTTAATTAATTAATTATGAATTTAATTAGAAATACTATATTATTCATTTTGCTGGTAAGAGAAACCAGACACATTAAATAAATACACAGTTGACTCTTGAACAACCCAGGTCTGAACTGCACCACTCCCCTTATACATAGAATCTTTTCGGTAAGTACAATACCTTCTGATTTTCTTAAGGAACATTTTCTTAATGATTGCCTTTATTTTCTCTAGTTTGCTTTATTATAAGAATACTGTATATAATACATACAATATGCTAAATATGTACTAATAGAGTATTCATGTTATTGGTAAGGCTCCCAGTCAACAGTAGCCTAGTAGTAGTCAAGTTTGGGGAGGAATCAAAAGTTATGTGCAGATTTTCCACTGCCCCAGGGCTGAGAGCCCCTAACCCCTGTGTTGCTCAAGAGTCCACTGTATCCTTTCCTTTTCTTATAGCAAAATGGTTAAGAAAGCAGCCTCTGGAATCAGATGGATAAAATCTCAACTCCATCATTGGCCTTAGAAAAGTTATAACTCTATTTTATACCATAGTTTATTCTTTTGTAAAAAAAAAAAAAGAGAGAGAATCATAATAGCAGTTATCTCATAGTTTTTGTAAAGAACAAATGAGATAGTCAAGTGAGTGCTTATAAGTGGCAGAGCAGTTATTATTTTTATTGATCCCAACATATGGAACCACTAGCCTTCCTCCCAAGGGAGGGAGCAGATGTGTTCCCCTGGATACAGGCCACTATATGCCACTCAGTGAAATGATAGCCTTATCTACTACAAAGAGAGAGAGAAAGAGACAGAGAGAGGATGAAATTGGAGAAAAGACAGTGATTTCATACACCATTCTTTTGACTTTTTCCTGAGAGTTGCATATCCTAATTTATGTCAAAATTCTATATAACACTGTTGGAGGTGAAAGGAGTGAGCACAATGGAACGATTTAATCCTTCAGATGACAGGAGTCCCTGACACCTCTCCTTTCTTCCCTTTGTTGTTCAGGTGTGATGGATATTCCGTTAATTCGAAGTCTATAATTGCAGGTTGATCTGGATTATAAAATAATGGTCCCAAATTTCTGCTTCATTTCACCTGAAGAGCTTCAATGTGAAAGACTCTTCACCTGAGACAATATGATATTCTTTAACTTTAAACATTAAGAAAATAATCTTCCCTCAGTTTAGTTTTATCAGCACTCTACATTGGGCTTAATGAAAAGTCCAATTCCAATACATTTTTGGCATTATTGTTAAATAACTAAACAAAATATATTATGATGTATTTCAAATGAGCTTTAATGCTTTAGGTAGTATTTGGTGGCTTAGAAAAATAGTTAATATTCTATATAAAGGCTCACTAAGAAGTCTTATTTACCTTCTCTTTATTCTGCTTTCTTTAGGGACAAGATAAAGACAGTCAGTTTCCTTTTACCCATGGATGTGTCTTCATATTCCAGAAATTCAAGTTCTGTGAAATGTTCACCAAATCAAACCACAAACCAGCTAAGTACCATCGCAGAATAGGCTGTGTGAGGTGATGAAATTTAAGAAACAGCTAATTCTCAAGACATGGAAACACTGAGGCCACTCTGGGTCAGTGTTCTCTCCTATAAAGAGCTCTGGGAAGACGCCCAGTAAGACATACAAAATGCTTGGAATCAGGTCAATGGACTTGTCAATGGACTTGGCCAAGAAATAGAAGTGATTACTTTCTGTTGTTGTTGAATACTAATGTTGATGGCTGTACAGTGACTATTGTAGTCTCTCTATGCAGCATGTGAGCAATTAAATGTAATTAAATTAAATTGCATGGTAGTGTTCAGTAGCTGCCTTATGCCATCAGGAAATGCTGCTGTTTACGTTATAAGTGTCACTTCCCAGATGAACCTGTAACAAATTTAGGGGGGAAAAAAAGTACTATTTTTGATTAATGTTATAGAAGCAATAGTGATTATCCTTATAGTTAATTGTTTGTTGATATTTCACTGATACTAACTCATTTGGTCTTTTAATATTCTGTGTCACAGGCATGGGAGCACAAATACAGCAGACTCCCATATGGTGGGCTCAGAGCAATTGTGGGCTGGCTAATGACAAAGCCACTAAACTTGCTTAGAAGGAAAGAAAAAAAAGATTCAGACGATCATTACTTAGGGATTGGAAATGTCAGAATTCCATCAATTCCTGAACTTCTTTTCAGGAAAACATCTCCCCCTCCTGGTTTACAGCAATCACGTTCAAATACCAACACCCTTTTAAAACTAATATATTAAAATATTCAGAGCTGGCAGCCCAGGTGGCTCAGCAGTTTAGCGGCTCCTTCAGCCCAGGGCCTGATCCTGGAGACCCGGGATCAAGTCCCACGTCGGGCTCCCTGCATGGAGCCTACTTTTCCCTCTGCCTCTCTCTCCTCTCTCTCTCTCCTCTCTCTCTCTCTCTGTCTTAAATAAATAACAATCTTAAAAAATAAAATATTCAGAGCATTAAAATGCAGATTCCTGGTGCATCTGGGTAGCTTAGCTGAGTAAGCATCCAACTCTTGATATCTGCTTAGGCCGTGATCTCAGAGTCATGAGATCAAGCCCCCTGTTGGGCTCTGAGCCCAGCAGGGAATCTGCATGAGATTCTCTCTCTCCCTCTCTCTCTGCCCTTCCCCTTCATGTTCTCTCTCTCTCTCTCTCTCTCTCTAATAAATAATAAAGATCTAATAAGTAGATCTTTAAAAAAATGCAGATTCCTTGTTTCCGCCCCAATACCAACACTCTTTTTAAACAAATATTTTAAAGTCATCAGAATGTTAAAATACAAATTCTTTGGTCTCACCCCAGACAAATTGAATTGGCTGAAGAAGTAGGGGGACAGACAGGGAGCAAACAAGAAATTCTCATTTTAAATAAGCTTTTTCAGCTGATTTCTGCTAGTGTCAGCTATGCTTACAATTCACTGTTGTAAATACTAAAAAGCATAGTCCAGGGCTCTCATATCTGATGCCAAGTTGAAGTGGAAGCAGTGAAGCAAGGAAAGGATAAGAATGGTCCAATCTGTTTCTAAGAAAGGATTTTAATAGTCACAGACAAGCTCTTAGAAGGGAGATGGATGAATCAATGAAAACCCTGAGGTAAAAGCTACATAATGGGTCAAATGCTTCTTTTATTTATGATATTCATTTAAGATTAACAATATTCTCAACATTATAAAAGATGTACAATAGGGTAAACTTACAACCAGAGGGGAAAGATACAAATGAGATTTAAAAACACATTCATCTGGGAATAAAGACACAATTCAGTGGATAATTAGATAGTAACCTATGAGATTCTTGGTATTTTTAGTCATGCACAATAATATTTTCTGCCTACTTACAAAATAAAGACTTTTGTGTTAACATCAGTTAAAAGACAAATTTCCTAAACAGTAAAAAAAAAAAAAAAAAAAGCAATAACTGACAACCACCCAAATTACAATGTTATAACTGGCAGAGATATAATGACAAATTATCCCCAATACCAAGTTTGATGACTAGTATGTGATTGGCATTTCACACATGTTCTGTGAGCTGAATTGAATTAATATTAACAACTACATCATTCTAACACTGCCCGGTAAAAAACACGGCACCATCAAATGTTAAACTTTAATATTAAAGCATTTAATATTATGATTAAAGAAACAAAGCCTCATTTCTGGTCACTGACTCACTATACTGTTTTTTTTAATAATATATTTATTTTTTATTGGTGTTCAATTTGCCAACATACAGAATAATACCCAGTACTCATCCCATCAAGTGCCCCCCTCAGTGCCCAACACCCATTCACCCCTCCCCTTTTACCACCCCTAGTTCGTTTCCCAGAGTTAGGAGTCTTCATGTTCTGTCTCCCTTTCTGATATTTCCTACCCATTTCTTCTCCCTTCCCTTCAATTCCCTTTCACTATTATTTATATTCCCCAAATGAATGAGACCATATAATGTTTGTCCTTCTCCGATTGACTTATTTCACTCAGCATAATATCTTCCAGTTCCATCCACGTCGAAGCAAATGGTGGGTATTTGTCATTTCTAATGGCTGAGGAATATTCCATTGTATACATAAACCACAGCTTCTTTATCCATTCATCTTTCGATGGACACCGAGTCTCCTTCCACAGTTTGGCTATTGTGGACATTGCTGCTAGAAACATCAGGGTGCAGGTGTCCCGGTGTTTCACTGCATCTGTATCTTTGGGGTAAATCCCCAACAGTGCAATTGCTGGGTCATAGGGCAGGTCTATTTTTAACTCTTTGAGGAACCTCCACACAGTTTTCCAGAGTGGCTGCACCAGTTCACATTCCCACCAACAGTGTAAGAGGGTTCCCTTTTCTCTGCATCCTCTCCAACATTTGTGGTTTCCTGCCTTGTTAATTTTCCCCATTCTCCCTGGTGTGAGGTGGTATCTCATTGTGGTTTTGATTTGTATTTCCCTGATGGCAAGTGATGCAGAGCATTTTCTCATGCGCATGTTGGCCATGTCTATGTCTTCCTCTGTGAGATTTCTCTTCATGTCTTTTGCCCATTTCATGATTGGATTGTTTGTTTCTTTGGTGTTGAGTTTTTTTTTTTTTTCCACTGGTGTTGAGTTTGATAAGTTCTTTATAGATCTTGGTAACTAGCCCTTTATCAGATATGTCATTTGCAAATATCTTCTCCCATTCTGTAGGTTGTCTTTGAGTTTTGTTGACTGTATCCTTTGCTGTGCAAAAGCTTCTTATCTTGATGAAGTCCCAATAGTTCATTTTTGCTTTTGTTTCTTTTGCCTTCGTGGATGTATCTTGCAAGAAGTTACTGTGGCCGAGTTCAAAAAGGGTGTTGCCTGTGTTCTTCTCTAGAATTTTGATTGAATCTTGTCTCACATTTAGATCTTTCATCCATTTTGAGTTTATCTTTGTGTATGGTGAAAGAGAGTGGTCTAGTTTCATTCTTCTGCATGTGGATGTCCAATTTTCCCAGCACCATTTATTGAAGAGACTGTCTTTCTTCTAGTGGATAGTCTTTCCTCCTTTATCGAAGATTAGTTGACCATAAAGTTGAGGGTCCACTTCTGGATTCTCTATTCTGTTCCATTGACCTATGTGTCTGTTTTTGTGCCAGTACCACACTGTTTTGATGACCACAGCTTTGTAGTACAACCTGAAATCTGGCATTGTGATGCCCCCAGCTATGTTTTTCTTTTTTAAAATTCCCCTGGCTATTCAGAGTCTTTTCTGATTCCACACAAATCTTAAAATAATTTGTTCTAACTCTCTGAAGAAAGTCCATGGTATATACTGTTTGATAGTAAATCTCCTGAGAAGATTTTTTTTTAAAGATTTTTTAAATTTTTATTTATTTCTGATAGTCACAGAGAGAGAGAGAGAGAGAGAGAGAGGCAGAGACATAGGCAGAGGGAGAAGCAGGCTCCATGCACCTGGAGCCCGACGTGGGATTCGATCCAGGGTCTCCAGGATCGCGCCCTGGGCCAAAGGCAGGCGCTAAACCGCTGCGCCACCCAGGGATCCCTCCTGAGAAGATTTTTAAATATAACGAGCTACAAAGAACATGAAGTGTATTTCAGTCATGCTCTGACCAATATATTTGTCTTCTTCTATGCCCCAAACTTAGTCAGGAACTCAAATGGCTACTAGGAACTGCAAGAAACAGAAATGAGTAGAGGCTCTGGGGAAAAGACCTGTGCATGCCCCATCCAAAAAGAGCTGCAGTCAACATTTGGATTCAAGATGACGACATAGGAAGACACTGAACTCACCTCATCCATGGAACACACCAAATTACAGCTATTGATAGAATAATTCCTCCTAAAGAAGAATTGAGGGCTGACTGAATGGATACTGAACAGGCAAAGACAGAGAGAATGGCAAGAGAACAAGAGAGAGATGGAGAAACAGTAACAGAGGGAACTCCCAACACAATGGGAGCAGATCCTTCTGTCCTTGGGCACAGAAATACAAACAAACAAACAAAAAAAAACCCCACAGAGCTAGTATGTTAAACACACACACACACACACACACACACACACACACACACACCAGAACTCTGTCAAACAGTGAAGGAGCTACAGAAAAGCTCTCAAGTCAAACGGACTGGGGAACATCACAGTTGACATTCCCAACCCCACCCTAAAAGCCTAGACTGAATCAGGGTCTGCATACCATAACAGCCCAGTCCAAGAGTCTTAGGGAGCTCATGACTTCCAAGAGCCCAGAGTCCAGAATCACACACCAGCTGCTCTGCAGTGCTAGGGCTCAGAAAACAAGCTGTAGTTTGGGGGCAGACAGGGTGTGGGTTTTTTTTTTTTTTTTTTTTACTATTTTATCCTGTTTTTATTTATTTTTGAATATTTGTTGTCTTGCTTTGTTTTCATTTTTGGTTTTGTTCTTTTCTTTCATGTTCTCTTCATTTCTTTATTTCTTCTTTTTTCTTTCCTTTTATAATGTTCTTTTATTATTTTTTTCATTACTCACTATGTAAAAAGCCATGATCTAAAAGAGCAACTAGCACATACAAAGATCCACCAAAAGGCACCAAGCTCATACAGTCTGCATAGGGGTCACCATGCAGACCACTCCTTCAACTTTAGAAGTAACCATTTCACCTAATCCATAGAAACAAACACAAAAGGTCAAGGAAAATGGGGAGACAGAAGAATACGCTCTAAAAAAAGAGGAAGGAAAAAAAAACCTCAGTAAAAGAATGAAATGAAAGAGAGTTAAGCAATATGTCTGATAAAGAATTTAAAGTTATGATCACAATGATATTCATCAGGCTGGAGAAAAGAGTGGAAGAAATCAGTGAGATCTTCAATAAAGAGACGGAAAATATTAAAAAGAACCAATCAGGGTTGAAGAATACAATAACTGAAATTTTAAAAAACACTCAAGAGAGAATCAGCATGCATTAGAGGACACAGAAGAACATATCAACAATCTGGAAGATGGTGTAATAGAAAGCACATGAGCTTAATAGCTAAAAGAGAAAAGAATTTTTTTAATGAGGGTAGATTAAGAGATATCTTGGACAACATCAAGAGATTGTTGTTAAGGCTCCCAGAAGAAGAAGAGAGAGAGAAAGGTAGAAAACTTACTTGAAGATATAATAATTACAGACTTCCCTAACCTGAGGAGAATAGATATTCAAGTCCATGAAGCACAGAGAATTCCAAATAAAATGAACCCAAACAGGACCATATGACAGAACATAATAATTAAAATGTCAAAGATTAAAGATAAAGAGAGAATCCTAAAAGCAATAAGAGAGAAACAAAAAGTTACCTACAAGAGAAACCCTATACTGATTTCTCAGTAGAAACTTCGCAAGCCAGAAGAAAGAAGCATGATATATTCAAAGTGCTGAAAGGAAAAGAACCTATAACCAAGAATATTCTACTCAGCAAAGTTATCACTCAGATTTGAAGGAGAGATAAGAGTTTCCCAGATAAACAAAAAATAAAGAAGTTTATCACCACTAAACCAGCATTACAAGAAATGTGAAAGAGACTAAGTGGAAAAGAAATGGCCATAATTAGACATAAGAAAAATATGAATAAAAAGATGTAAAATGCAACAACATATATATAAACTGTGGAGAAGGGAGTAAAAAGGGAATAGAAGGGGAAAAAGAAGAAGAAAAAAGATTTTTTTTCATTCTCTGTTTTTCTTTTTTTTAAGAATTTGTTTGAATTTAAATGACCATCATATTAATATGGATTGTTATTTACTTAGGATGTTATATATGAACCTTGTGGTAACCACAAACCCAAAACTTATGATAGATACACAAAAAATAAAGAGAAAAAAAGCCAAACAAAACACTAACAGTATTCATTGTTCAAAAAGAAAGAGAGCAAGAGAAAAAAAAAAAAAACACACAGAAGAGCTACAAAACAAGAAAACAAATGTTTGAAATGACAATAAATACATACCTACGAATAATTAGTTTACTTGTAAGTGGCCTAAATTCTCCAATCAAAAATACAGAGTGGCAGAATGGAAAACAAGCAAAGCAACATGGAGAGGCTACACATCATACTAAATAGTCAGTGGGTTGATAAAGTAATCTAAGAGGAGCTCAAAAAAAAAAAAAAAACATGGAAACAAATGAAAATGAAAACACAATGTTTCAAAACCTCTTGGAAATAACAAAAGCAGTTCTAACTGGGAAGTTTATAGCAGTACAGCCTTACCTCAAGAAACAATAAAAAACTCAAATAAACCATCTAACCTTATTCCTGAAGGAACTAGAAAAAGAAGAACAAACAAACCCAAAGTGAGTAGAATAAAGGAAACAATAAAGATCACAGCAGAAATAAATGATGTAGAAACTTAAAAAAGTAATAGAAAAAAAAATCAATTAAACCAAGAGCTGGTTCTTTAAAAAGATAAACAAAATTGCAAACCCTTAGCCAGACTCAGCAAGAAAGAAAAGAACAGACCCAAATAAAATGAGAAAACAGAAATAACTACTGATACCACAGAAATATAAAGGATTACAAAAGAATACTATGAAAAATTATATGCCAACAAACTGTACAACCCAGAAAAAAAGGATAAATTCCTTGAAACATGCAGTCTTCTAGAACTGAACCAAGAAGAAATAGAAAATCTGAATAGATTGATTACAAGTAACTAAATTGATTGGTAATAAAAAAAAAAACTACCAAAAAATAAAAGTCCAGAACTAGATGGATTTGCAAGTGAATTCTTTCAGACATTTAAAGAAGAGTTGATACCTATTCTCAAACTGTTTCAAAAAATAGAAGAAGGAAGGCTTACAAATAGATTCTATAAGGCTAACTTTACTTTGATACCAAAATCAGACAAAGACATCACAAAAAAGAAAACCACAGGTCACTATCCTTGATTAACATAGATGCAAAAATTCTCAGCAAAATATCAGCAAACCTCATAAAGCAACACATTAGAAAGATCATTCATTGCAATAAAGTGGGATTTATTCCTGGGATGCAAGGATGGTTCAATATTCACAAATCAATAAGCATGATACACCACATCAACAGAATGAAGGATAAAACTGATATGATTTTCCCAAAAGATGCAGAAAAAGCATTTGACAAGAATCAACATCCATTCATGATAAAAATTCTCAATAAAGTGGTGTTAGAGGGAACATACCTCAACATAATAAAGGCTATATATGAAAAACCCACAGCTAACATCATCCTGGTGAGAACTTTTCTTCTTTAAAAAAAAATTATTTATTTGAGAGAGAGAGAGAGAGCACATGAGCAGGGGGAGGGACAGAGGAGAGGGAGAGAGAAAATCTCAAGCAGACTTCATCTGAGTGCAGAGCCGGATATTGGGCTCAATCTCACGACCCTGAGATCACAACCTGAGCCAAAATCAAGAGTCAGACTCTCAATGGCTGAGCCACTCAGGCCCCCTGAGAGCTCTTCTTCTAAGGTCAGGAACAAGACACCCTTGCTATTTGTATTCAACATAGTACTAGAAGTCCTAGCCACAATAATTGGACAAGAAAAAGAAAAAGAAGCATCCATATTGGCAAATAAATTAATCTGTCACTATTTGCAGATGACATGATACTATACATAGAAACTCCTAAAGATTCCACCAAAAACTACTAGAAGTAACAAGTTCAGTAAAGTAGCATGATACAAAATTAATACCCAGAAATCAATAGTGTATCTATGTACTAATAATAAAGTCACAGAAAGAAATTTTTTTTAGAACACCATTTACAATTGCACCAAAAAGGATAAAATAGTAGGAATAATCTTAACAAAGAGATGAAAACCTATACTCTGAAAACTATAAAATACTGATGAAAGGAACTGAAGAGGACACAAACAAATGGAAAGATATTCCATGCTCATAGATTGGAAGAATTAATACTGTTGAAATGTCCATACTACTCAAAGCAAACTACCAATTCAATGTAAACCCCATCAAAATACCAACAGCATTCTTCACAAAACTAGAACAAATAATATTAAAATATGTATAGAAGCATAGAAGAGTCCAAGTAGCCAAAGCCATCCTAAGAAAGAACAAAGCCAGGGATATCACAGTTCCAAATTTCAAGACATACTACAAAGTTGTAGTAATCAAAACAGTCTGGCACTAGCACAAAAATAGAAACAGAAATCAATAGAACAGGAAAGAGACCCCAGAAATAAATGCACACTTATAGGGTCAATTAATCTATGACAAATGAGGCAATAATAGTCAATAGGAAAAAGACAGTCTTTTCAATAAATGGTGCTGTCTGGGAAAACTGGATAGCTACATGCAAAAAAATGAAATGGACTACTTTCTAATACTTTACATAAAAATAAACCTAAATGGATTAGAAACCTAAATATGAGACCTGAAACCATAAAAAATCCTAGAAGAGAGCACAGGCAGTAATTTCTCTGACACCAATCATAGCAACATTTTTCTAGATATGTCTTTCTAAAGCAAGGGAAACAAAAGCAAGAATAAACTATTGAGACTATTTCAAAATAAAAATTGTTTGCACAGCAAAAGGGGCATGTGGCTGACTCAGAGCAGTATGTGACTCTTGATGTCAGGGTCATGAGTTAGAGCTCCATGTTGGGTAGAGAGATTACTTAAATTTAAAAAAATTAAGATTTGGGGGGTACCTAGGTGGCTCAGGTGGTTAAGCATCTGACTCTTGGTTTCAGCTTAGGTCATGACCTCATGATGGTGAGATTGAGCTCTTTGTCAGGCTCTATGCTGAGCATGGAGTCTGCTTAATATTCTCTCTCTCTCCTCTCTCTCTCTCTCTCTACCCCTCCCTGCCCTCTAAAAAAAAAATGATTTAAAAAAAGCTTTGCCAAGCAAGGCAAAACAAAACACAAAGGTAAGTCATTGAATGGGGGAAGATATTTGCAAATGATACATCCAGTGAGGGATTAGTATAGAAAATACATAAAGAATTCATACTACTTAACACCAAAAGCACAATCCAAGTTTTAAAATGGGCAGAAAGAAAAATAAATAAATAAATAATAAAAATGGGCAGAAGGGGCACCAGGTGGCTCAGAGTTTAAGTGTCTGCCTTTGGCTCAGGTTGTGGTCTCAGGGTCCTGGGATCGGGTCCTGCATCAGGCTCCCCACAGGGAGCCTGTTTTTCCTTCTGCCTATGTCTCTGCCTCTGTCTGTGTCTCTCATGAATAAATAAATAAAATCTTTAAAAAATGGGCAGAAGAGCTGAATATCCATTTTTCCAAAAAAGACATTCAGATGGCCAAAAGACACACAAGATGAAACTCAAATCACTCATCATCAGGTTAATGTAAATCAAAATCATGAGATAACATGTCTAATCTGATAAAATGGCTAGAAGAAAGAAGAAAGAAACAACAAATGTTGGTGAGAATGTGGAGAAGGAATCCTCGTGTACTGTTGGTGGGAATGTAAACAGGTGCAGTTACTGTGAAAGGCAATATGTAATTTCCTTAAAAAATTAAAAATGGTAATAACATATGATCCAATAATTCCACTCTTGGGTATTTACCCAAGGAAAGTGAAAAACTAATTAAAAAAAAAAAAATAGGGCAGCCTGGGTGGCTCAGTGGTTTAGCACCACCTTCAGCCCAGGGCCTGATTCTGGAGACCTGGGATCGAGTCCCACATTGGGCTCCCTGCATGGAGCCTGCTTCTCCCTCTACCTGTGTCTCTGCCTCTCTCTCTCTCTGTGTCTCTCATGAGTAAATAAATAAAATCTTTAAAGAATGCATATATATATATATATATATGAATGTGTATATATATATATACATTCCTATGTTTATTGCAGCATTATTTACGACAGCCAAAACATAAAAGTAGTCTAAGTGTTCATCAATAGATGAATGAATAAGGAAAATGTGATGTATATATACACAGTGGAATATTACACAGCCACAAAGAAGGATGAAATCACACCTTTTGAGACAACATGGATGGGCCTAGAGGGTAATATACTAAATGAAATAAATCAGACTGAGAAAGACAAATGCTATATGATCTCACTCATATAGCAACAAACTGTTGTTGTTTAAATAAACAACAACAAAAAAGCAGAATAAGAACTATAAATACAGAGAACAAACTGATGATGGCCAGAAGGGAGAGGAGTAAGAGGTTGGGGAAAATGGGTGAAGGGGAGAAGGAGATACAGGCCTCCAGTTATGGAATGAAAAAGTCATGGGAATAAAAGGCATAAAGACACATGAACACAGTTGATGATATTAATAGCAATGTGCTGAGATATATGGCAGCTCCACCTATGATCAGTATAGCATGATGTATAAACTTGTCAAATCACTAAGTTGTACACCTGAAACTAATGTAACATTGTATATTAACAATACTCAAATTAAAAAAAAAATACTTACAAATACTTACAAAAAAAAAAAAGCCAAAGGAACTGCAGCTACACACCTTCAGGAAGCTCTGTGGAAAAGCAGACACTGTACTGCCACATGCCCTATATTCCAAAGATGTTAAAAATCTGGATTTTTATGCAAAATCTCTTGGTTCATAAATACTAGCAATTTGTTCTATTTTTAAAACATTGTGAAAATAGGGGCACCTGTGTGGCTCAGTCAGTTGGGCAGCCAACTCTTGATTTCAGTTTGGGTCATAGTCTTGGGATCCACATGGGGCTCCACATTCAACAGGCAGTTTCTTGAATATTCTCTTTCTCCCTCTCCCTCCATCCCTCCCCTTGTTTGTGTGCTCGCTCGCTCTCTCTCTTTCTCTCTGTCTCTCTCATAAATAAATAAATTTAACAAAAAACAAAAAAATAAAAATAAATACACAAAACATTGTGAAAACCAAACACAAAATATCTAGGGACCATCAAGGATGCCAGATTTCAACATCTGACTTAAATTCAATTTCTTAAACGTAGAGATCTAAACCAAGAAAGTGGATGTACAAGGGAAAAAAAAGAGAGAGAGAGAGACAAACCAAGAAACAGACTTTTAGCTCTGGAGAACAAACTGATATGTGTACCAGAGGGGAAGTGGGCAGGGGAATAGGAGAAACAGGTGATGAGCACTGGGTGATGCATGGAAGTGTTCAATCACTATGCTGTACACCTGAAACTAATCTTATAGTCTATGTTAACTCTACTAAAATTAAAATAAAAGCTTAAGAAACAAAAATCAAGAAAGTGGACCTGGAAAGCTACAGTTGAAAAACAGAAAGGGGAAAGAAGTTTAAGGTTGGGAAAAGAAGGTAAGATGGTATGAGTAAAATCTACTTAGATAAAAAGGCCAAAGTTCTGTTTCATCACAAAAATGTATCCTAATCCAGAGTCAATACATACTTGTTCACAGAACCAAAACACAATGCGAAATAGCATAAGCTGTGTTTTGTTTTGAAACTTTCTTCATTGTAGATTTTTATTTTATATCTTTCACCTACATAGAACTCTTGGGGAATGGGGAATAATATATAAGCAAAAGCAAACGACCTGGTTGGTTTTTCTTCTTTTTGGTAAAGAAAGAAGCTTCTGAAGTCACAGGATCACAGAATTTTCCAGCACAATTGTAGTTTCAGGCCAGAATTTTGAAGAGTAAGTATATAGCTCAGGGAAGTTACTCCACCAATCTGAAAAGACAGAGTTTGTAGCAAAACCCGAACCAGACCTGGCATCCGATGATGCCTCCTGTAAGAATCCCATGCTGCAAGACATCCTGAATGTGTTGAGGTATTTTCAACAAGTGAAGATGACCTCCCTGTTGTCAACGTCCAGGGTACTGAAAGACCAAACAAGATCATGTATGGGGATATGTTGCATAAAGCACTAAACAAATAAAAGACACTGTTACTTTGTTCCCTTCAAAACATAGACTCCCAACATATGTCTAATTTTAATTTTAAATAGAAGGTATTAAATTGGTGAAAATTTATATGTGACATTTCTAGCCTTTGTGTTTTCTAGCTTTTGATTTGCTCTTGATTAAGTTGATGAGTCATCAGCGAATATGTGGACAGCAAGCCCCTACCTACAGTCATGTACTTTAACCTGTAAAGAAGAGGAAGAACAAGAGAAAGAAGAAGAAGGAAGAAGAAACTGCCCCATGATGGTCACCAACCTGCCAATAATGGCAAATTAATAACTGGCTGAGCAAAGCCAAAGGTTAACAACTGCATCAATCTGTCATCAGTGTATACCAGCCTCTGCCAGAGTTATTTGCCTTCATAAATGTGACCTCCTGCAAACTTCCTTTAAAAAATAAGCATGTTGAAGCAAAGGAAGACTTCAACAATGTTTTCAGAATCAAATGGAAAGCCCCAGACCCTGCATCTGCTGACAATTTTTCTAGCATCTCAGTTCAGTCTGCTCCCAATTTGTTGAGCTGCTTCTCCTTCCTAAGCTGTGAATCGGAAATAAACTTCATCAGAAAGATGGCTGTGTATGGGGACAATATGACCTTCATCTCATTCCTTGGTCCAAATTCTGATTTATCCTCCAGAAAACAGATCTTAGAAATCTCTAAGAATCTTGGCAGGTACTGCCATTGAGCCTGATGTTTTTGACACCAAAATAAGTTGCTTAAAGAGACTGAGTTCCGCCACTTGCAGCAATACTTAATTTTTAAATATGATGCTGGGAAATAGTCGTTCATTCCAACTGTGTCTGAGAAAGCATGTGCATAGTTGGGGAATACTCTTTCTCACATAGGAACGAATAAAAGACCTGTTGGAGCTTTAGTTCTTTTTTCACTTCTGCCTTTATCGTTAGTGCCATGAGACAGTCAAAATATTTCATGACTTCTATAATCGGCTCATAGAGAGTTTTTGAAAAGGTAAGAAATGAAAGACTGAATTTATCCAATCTCATACATACATACTTAAATGTTTGACATTATTAAAACTACTTTGAAAGTTGAACTTGACACTCAATTCACCCTGAACGGAGACAGAGATTAAGCGTGTTTCCGGCCAGTTTTCACTAAAAGATAATTCTCTGTAGCACTCAGGTTTCCATTCGGGAAAAAGCTCATTTTTATTTTTCCTTTCACTAGAATTTCTCCTCCTGCAATGACCTCAAAATTCTTACACTTGAGATGTCTGAATCTGAGGACCGACACTAAAACCCTATTCTTACCAATGATTTAAAAAAAAAAAAAACCTCTTTCTGCTCTCTGCTCAATATCAATTTATGAAGATCATATATACACCCAACTTTTTAAAAAGCAGTCTAAGAAATACAACACCTCTCTTATCTGTCTTTATCCATTCATGAAAATTGTCCCTAATTCAATCCAACATTAACTCCCAAGCCTGTACCCTCTCTCCTCCCTTTCCCCCTTAGTCTGGAGGATGTATTAATTCACGCTAGGAATTCCCCTCTAATGGAAAGACAGGGGTGCAAGCAAGATTTTCCAAGCAGGGGAAAAATCTCACTCTCTAAAACACCCAGATTTTTTATTTTGAAATACCATGTCGTCCAACAAACCCCATTCTTTAAAACAAGAGAAGGATTTCTAGACCTGCAATGAAGCTAACCCCAGCCACAGGAATCTAGCATTTATAGATTATAGCCCAGCAGAACGAAGCATAGTCCCTCAAGAGGCCATTGCAAGAAAAGCCAGGTCTCTCAGAAAACAGGAACTCCAAAAATCAGAAAGTGCCTCAGTCTTTCCAGCCTTCTCTCCCCAATCCCTGCGATTTCATATCAAGCAATGTTTATCAAGCAGAGTTTCTCAATCCTGGCCGCAAAATGAAATAAATCCAGGGGCATTAAAAATCCCATTGCCCCGGCTGCATGCTAAATGGGTGACGTCAACATCCCTGGGGAGGACGTGGGCATCAGTATTTTTAGGGCTTTCCCAGCAATTCCAGGGAGCAAGCAAGATGGAGATGCACTTGCAAAGATGAGGGATTGCTCAGACCAACACTGCTTGCCATAGTTCTGGAAGAAGGAAGTGCACAGGTCTTGATATCAGACAGCCCTGAGCACACGACTAAGATCTGAGGCCTCCTTAAGCCTCAGTTCCCCCATCTGTAAAAGTAGAGATATACTAACATTCTCTGGCAGGTGGAGATTCAATGAGCTCAATCATGGAAAGTACCTACGACAGTACCTAGTACCCGGTTAGCACTCACAAGTAATAGTCATAGTAGTGGCAGTGGCCGTCGTATGTACGAGCCATGGTGTTTGCCTGCATGGAAGACTTAGGGGGAGAGTCATTCCCACCTCCTGCCTGCACAAGGAGCTAGGGGCACACCGAGAAACCCCGTGTGGCGAGTCATGGGCCAGTGGTACCTTTTCCTCCACAGCTCACTTTTGTCCTTGACGGGCTCAACCCTCCTGTAGAGGATTTTTGCGCCAAGACTGAAAGTGATCCCTATGTTCTTACCCATAAGAAATACTATGTTAAAAAAAAAAAGAAAAAGAAATACTATGTTTTGTTTTGCTTTTTTTTACCCTACTTCTTGAATGTATCCTTAGGGTTCCTGTCTTGTTTGAATGCTGGAGCAACTTCAAAAGGTTTCAATTAACTCTGAGCCACTTCTCATGAGTTGCAGTCCTTCTTCAAGGGACCTGCTCCCCACAGGGATGGTCATTTACAGAGCTGCTGAGCTGAGCTGCCGTAGAAACCTGATGAAGTTGCAACTACCCTGGTGAAGGTTCCCAACCACGTGTCTAGGCAGAAGACAGTATACCAATGAACCACAACATCATTCCCCTGCTCGGCAGGACCTCAGAACAAAACGGGGTGTATAATTAACTGAACAAGCTCCTAAATAGAATAGGTCAGTGAAATCTACTTATGGAGCAAAAATCACTTTGAGAGAGTATTAGTTAGAGGCAGATAAGTACATCTTGGTCGTTTTAAAAATAAGTTTGCATTCAGAGCTTTCAAAAGAAGATTACAAGCCTTTAAGGTAATGGGCACTTCCACAGCTACTCACTGAGAAGTGCTTACACTGAATTAAATTTTCTTTGATATCCCATGACACTCTATGCATGGTATTATATTAACGGTGTTTCCAAATATTCAGTAAACGCACATCTTCTTCACCTGGGTCAGAGTGCCCTGCGTGCCAACTCTCACTCTTTTCAAACATGACAAGAGCATGCAGAGATTCAAAGGTCACTCACCTACTCAGCAGCATATCTCAATATCCACACAATTCCTTGCAATGTTTCCTTTAGCTATCCCAACTTGAAGGTTATTACATAGAGTGGACAGATGGGTCAAAAACCATTCTGCTGGTATGAGAAGAAATAGGAAACCAAAAAACTAAGAAAGAAACACAAGATCATTTTCCCTTCTTGACTAGAGTGAGGTGGGGGATGAGATGCTTGGAATCAAAACAGCAATCTTGTCACCCAGAGGCTTTAGGCTCCATGAAGAGAGGAGCCTAAAATCAAAAGGGAAAACCACACTGAAGATGTCAAAGAGAAATTTCAGAAAGAATTTCGGTCCTTGAATATGTCATTAAGCTGCTAAATTCAGCAACCCCTGAAACCATTCTACTTCCTACCATCACTCTGGGAAATCCTTATTGATCTCCTGTTGTTGCCATAACAAATTACCACAAACTTAGTGACTTCAACTACACAAATAGAAGTCAGATGTGCTAAAAGGGCTGTGTTGCTCCTGGAGGCTCAAGGGGAGAATCCACTTCCTTGCCTTTTCTAGTTTCTGCTGCATTCCTTAGCACATGACCTCTAGCTCAGAGCTTCATGGCCAACAGAGCAGCATCTTCAAATTTCTGTCTTTTTCCACCTCTCTCCCACTCTTCTCCTCCTCCTTCCCTCCCTCCCATGTTTCTACCATTACATTGCCTTCTCTGACTCTGACTCTCCTGCTCCTTCGTGCTCTTATAGGACCCTTGTGATTACTTTTCCCTTTCACTCAAATAATCCAGGATAATTCTCCAATCTCATATCTTTCACTTAATCAGACCTGTGAAGTCCCATTTGCCATCTACTGTAACATATTCACAGATCTGGGGAGCAAGACACGGACATCTGGCAAAAGAGGGGCGTTATCCAGCTAACCACAGACGCAAGGAAAGGCAGATTTCTTCTGGCTATATTATGACAGAGAAAAAGAGGGTTGACATTGCCCTGGGGTAAAACTATAAGTGTGTTCTAATCTCTTCCATGTGAATGAAAATTGTTTCTCATCGTCTTTTCCAGTCGGCTTCCAAAAGAATGTGTTTGCAAAATCAATGGCCATACATCATATATCTGAGGTTGTATTAATCTGTTCTAGCAAAGATACCTTAACTTGCTTGCTTAAGTTTTGGGGGGCCTGTACTGGTGAATTAAATGGAGAGATGGTGAGGATCACCAATCCAGCATTCTTCACAATCTCTCTGGCACTGATCTCTCCAGGACCCTTTGATGCAATATTGTTTTTTATGTACTGTCTTGTCCTGGGATAGGTAGTTTCAAATAGTTTCAGAGGCTTCTGCTTGAATTTCCTCACCCTATAAAGATCTTACTCCATAAGCCAATGACTGAGTGTGAGGGGATAAAGAAAAGAAGAAAGGAATATGTGGGTAATACTAGCCTTCTCTTTGAGAAGAGGAAAAAAATATATAAAATCTTGATGATAAATGACTGTTTATATAATATATAGAAATCTCTCAAGGGAAAATAAGCAATCTCAATAGAGGTATTATTTTTAATCCTACAAGAGATAGTTCATATCTTAAAAAGTAGAACATAAGTGATTTTCAGAAGAAAAAATAAGGTGGGGTAAGTTTATCATAACAAAGAAAACAATAGCTATTTTTAAATGCAAGTAAGTATAAAAAGAAAAAGGGGGGAGAAAAGCCACAAGTCTGGGGTATAAGAAGATAAAAAAATACCTTTTTTCCCGTCCTTTTATTTACCATGTTCTTTAATGTGTTCTGTTATTCTCCAGATTAAATAAAGCACCTGAGTTTTTATTGTCTGAGGTGTATTTTGAATCGCTCATGTTGATGAATGATAGCATCCATTATCTATCTGCCAAGCAGACACAATGAGAGTTATCTCAGAAAGGAAATAGAATGAGGAAGGAGATTCACTCAGCAATTTTCAACCCTATCTGTCCACAGAATCACAGGAAGAACATTTAGGAAATACATTCTGGAGGAAATCCTGAAAACAAGGAAGTACCTAGAGGTACCCAAGTGATGAACTGAGCCCCACACTTATTCCTTCCTGTCCCCACTTTCCCACAGCAACCTTGGTCCCCCTGAAGATCAGGGTCAGTTCCCTGCCATGTTGTGGACTCTTCTCAGCTGCTGATCCCTGGATGTAAGGAGCTCCAACTGCCGGGCTACAGCAATGGCTTTTAATCCAATGGAACTTTTGCTGCATTGCCTGGAAAGAGAGCACCCACTCTGAGAATCAGGACCTCTAACCCTATAGCCCAGAGGTGCAGGCATCCAAAGTGCCCCAGTCAGGGATCAACCTGGAGGCCACAGTACACCCCTCATACCTTAAGGAAGAGGCTCTCTGGAGAAGCAAGTTTAGAGCCTCTCTTGCTGGGGGAGAGAGTAAGTGGAGCTTAGTGGGATGAACTACAGCCTGAGTCACCCAGCCCTTCCTCCACTATCCATTCTTATTTATTTTTTTAAATTTTTTTATTATTATTTATGATAGTCATACAGAGAGAGAGAGAGAGAGGCAGAGACATAGGCAGAGGGAGAAGCAGGCTCCATGTACCGGAGACGTGGGATTCGATCCCGGGTCTCCAGGATCGCGCCCTGGGCCAAAGGCAGGCGCCAAACCACTGCACCACCCAGGGATCCCCACTATCCATTCTTAATCACTTGCTCTAAGGTATCAGCACTGCCAGTCCTGGTGGCCCCTGGTGGTGTGACCCAGCCCCTTCCTAAAGGTTCTCTGGCTCTGATAACTGACCCTGCTCAGCCCAGGAAGATGGCACTCACTATCCCCAGGCACAGGAGAGGGAGGAACAAACAGCCCACACCCCCAGTGCCCCTCAGTCACCATTCCTACCAGCTAGTTCCATCTCCTCTGATCCTTAGCAACTTTGTCCAGGCCACTGTTTGGCGTTTTTACTGCCCTGGTGGCAGGAATCATTTTTATATCATTATTACTACTTTGAAGCTTCTACCCCAACCAGCACCATGTTTTTCATAGAGCAGATGTTCAGTCAATAGTTGTTGATTGACAAGTTCACAATATGTAACCTAAGGATATTTTACAATCTATGAGTCCTTCATATGATTTATTGACTGATGATATTTATCATAAAACAACGTGTGTATTTTTGCTTCTAACAGAAACAAAAACCATTTGGCTACCTATAAATGACACATCACCTTTCTGAGAACATTCAAACTTGAATGAGTTGTAGGAGGGTGTGTGATGATACACAAGTGTGTGTGAGAACATGCAAGAATGCACTTGACTATGAGACCGTATTAGAGAAAGAGTTGGAAATTAGCAGAGGTAAACCTCAAGGTCACTAGCCCCACTGCTGAGGTCAGATACTCCGTAAGAGTTCACCACCCTTCTTTCCCATGCCTAACACAGTGCACTGTCCTGTGCATCTCCATGCCTTACCCCAAAGCCACAAAGATAGGGGCTATTTGGTCATTCTTCTATCCCTAGCGGCTTCAGGCACTTGCTCAATATGTGTGGATTGAATTAGTAAATTAATGACTAGAATAGCGTTGGGGATGCACAGAAATGACTTGATGTGATCTAAGCACCATGTTTGGAACCACAGGGAAAGGAGAGTATGATAGTAAATATAGACTTTGAAGAGATCTAGCTTTTCACATAATGTCAGATTTGAGGAAAGTCCTTTCTCTGAGGCTCCATTTCTTCATCTGTTAAATAAATACTGAATTAGGGGAGAAAAACTGTTTTGAAAAATAAAAAAGATATATAAAGAGCCTAGGGTGATACCCGGATCAAAGGTGATTTCCCACATTTGGTAATTGCTATTATTCTGTGGGCAGTGTGGGTATTTTAAAGCTTAAGACTATGGTTAGAAACATATGAAAGTTTTATGTGCTCCTTGCTCAGTGAGGAGCCTGCTTCTCCCTCTGCCTGTGTCTCTGCCCCTCTCTCTCTCTCTATGTCTATCACAAAAAACAGGTACCTTCTCTGATATAATCCAAGTTATGGTGCCTACATAGGCAACTGCTGTAAGTGTAAGAAGGTACTAGATGGCTTACAGGAAAGTAAGAGTGGTTTTCCTTGGATAGGACAGTCCAAATTTATTTACCAGTCCCTTTTATTTTATTTTTTAAAAAGAGTTTATTTATTTATTCATCACACACACACACACACACACACACACACACAGGCAGAGACACGGGCAGAGGGAGAAGCGGGCTCCATGCAGGGAACCCGCGATGTGGGACTCGATCCCCTGTCTCCAGGAACGGCCCTGGGCTGAAGGCGGTGCTGAACCCCTGAGCTACCTGGGCTGCCCTTACCAGTCCCTTTTAGAGTCTGTAAAAAATAAATAAATAAATAAATAAATAAATAAATAAATAAATAAATAAATAAATAAATAAAATAAAAAAAAACACATGCAAAGAAAGAAATTCCAGATCTTTTCTTTACACAATGCTTATATGTATTCAGGGTTTCAGGTGGGAAGGGTTACCATGCTTAAAGGTCTTCCAAGGCCACTGTGCCCGACCTTGTAAATGTTGTTAAGAATGTCCTAACAGAAAAAAAAAAAGAATGTCCTAACAGGAGGGCCACCTGGGTGACTCAGTGAGTTAAGTGTCTAATTCTTGATTTCGACTCAGGTCATGATTTCAGAGTTGTGAGATTGTGCCACATGTGGGACTCTGCCCTGAACTTAGAGTCTGCTTAAGATTCTCTCATTCTAATTAAAAAAAAAAAAAAAAGATTCTCTTGTTCTCCTTCTTCTGCACCTCATCCCTCTTCTAAAAACAAAACAAAACAAAACAAAATATCCTAATAGGAAACTGTGTCAGGTCCTCTACAGACTGAGATTTTCTGGCTGCAAGAAAAATTCAAAAGAGGAACAACCTCAAATATGTATATTCTCCTTTCAGATTTTCAAACAGTTTTGGGGTCCACATTACCTTTTTTTCATCAACTTACCAGCCTTAGTCATAAAAAGTCATTCTTTGCAGGTTCAAATTAAACAGCGAAATTTTTAACCACAAGTACTCCCCTTCCAGGAAAATGGTTAAAAGAGAAGCTATTCTATCAAAACAGAATATTAGGCTGAAGCCCAGAAATATATTCAGAGGGGTAGCTCCCCACCCCTAACAAGGAGGACAACCACCTTCCCCTCTAATCATCTGCATCAAAAGGCCCTACCACTGGAATGTGGCCAGAAAACACTGAGCCAATATGAGGAAAATTTCCAGATTGCTTGACCCAGTAACTATGGGTCTAGGAATTTACCCTGAGGAAGCAATCAAAACAATGCGAAATATATGCAAAGACACTCATTGTGATGTTATTTTAAAGAGCAAAAAATAGCTTTCATATCCAAAAATTGAGGATTGCTTGAATAAATTGAGGGACATAGGGATTTTATAGTTTCGGGAGAATATTTCCCGACATAGGAATATACACATGATAAATGTTACAAAATAGAGCATATAATCCCATTTTGTTATTTTAAAAAGGAATATTACACAGGATAAAATACACCTCAACCCTAATGTGCTCATCTCTGAGTGACAGAATGATGAGTAAATAGTTTGCTTCTTCACTCTTTTATTTTCCAATTTTCTACAGCGAAATTTTATGGTGTGGGGAAATGTTATTGATCACACAGAAAAACAAGTCAGATCTATCATGTGGACAGGGTGAGCTGATAGCATCACCTTCATGCATGAATAACAGCATAGTTGAAACATTCTGGAACCTTGCATTTTTGGCATGGTTGCTTCTCTCCAGATTGTAGCACCATCCTTTTCCTGGTACAAAAAAAATTATACATAATTTTACTATATATGTATATATATACACACATATATAATAATAATAATACACAATTAAAATTTAATATTAGCTAGCAATAGACATCGAAATAAGATATTTTGAAAATTACTTGAGGTTGTACAATGTAAAATTAACAGTCAAATTGAATGTCTGTGTTCTGAAGATCCGGAACAACTTTTCGAAGTTCATGCCAGTCTGCATCCCTCTGAACAGGTGAAAAAAGAATGCTTTATGTTCATGAAGTCAATAAACCAGGCTTCTCCCAAGTGTAACTTTAGCTAACCTGTTTCCCACAACCCATCAAAAATGCAGAACATTCCTTCACACTGAGACAGAGTAAGTTGGCGATTTCTAGTCAAAAGATGTCCCCGCAGTGCAACCTGTCAGTTGAAAACTGGACTTAGAATGATGGAATTCTACATTATCTGAGAAACTAATACCTTTCTTTCTGCTATTGCCCAAGTCCACATGATGCTAATAATACAGAATTTGCTCTTACTATATTGGTTTTTTAAGATATATTTATTTATTTGAGACAGAGAGAAAGAGAGCAGAGCGGGGGCAGGAGCGGTGCAGAGGGAAAAAATCCCAAGCAGACTCCCCAATGAGTGGGGAGCCCCACATAGGGCTTCATCTCATGACCGTGAGATCATGACCCAAGCTGAAACCAAGAATCAGAGGCTCAACCGACTATACCACCCAGGCGCCCAACTATACTGATTTTTTTTAACATGAGTTTCATATATTGCTCTTGTCATGTGCTCTTCCCAATTTGATTCATATTTATTAAATAAGCAGTGAAATGAATGTAATTCTAGATCATGGCAATCCCTCTGCCTAGCTAGACCTCAAATTTCTTATCTGTAAAAAAGGACGTTGGATGGATAGATTTAGTGTCTTGCCACTACTATCATTCTATGATTTTATGACCACTGCCACAAGCTTATCTATTTTAACAAGGAATCATAGACCTGAGTACATATGAAGCCATGTGCCCAGCACCTAAAGGAGATCAAGAGGGGCTCCTATGAGATTTGGCTATGAACCCAAATAAATCCCATCAGTAGGTCAACACAAACTGAATGCATCCCCTTATTGCTCTGTTAATTTGATATGTTTTATCATTGGGAGTTTTTCAGGGCTATCTCACTGGGCTAAAATCAAAGTATTGGCGGGTTTGTACTGCTTTCTGGAGGCTTTAGGGGAGAATATATTTTCTTGTCCACTGCTGCTTCTAGACACCACACACATTTTTTAGCTCATGATCCCCATCCTCCATCTTCAAAGCCAGTAATGGGGGTAGAGTGGAGTCCTTCTCACAGTGCACTGTTCTGACCTCCAGTTCTGTCTTCCTCTTCTGCTGTTAAGAATTCTTCTGATTTCATTGTCCCCACCCAGATAATCTAGAGTATCTCAAGTTTTATGAAGTAATTCATCAGATTTAGGACAGATGCCAACAGAATCCAAACTACTAAAAGTTAATTCATATTTCACTAGTCTAACATAAATAATCAGTCCAATTTAGCAGTAAATCAACTATCCAAGCTTATGCTTTGATTTAGCTGAAGGACATATGCAAAATCTACATAAAATATAACAGAGCATGCAAAAATGTTATGCAGCTTAAAAATCAATTCATCTGTTTGTCTCGTGCCCCCCAAACTAACTCACTCAAGAGATTATTAACTGTTATTTGATATTATGGATCATTTAATTTGCAGTTAACTTTGACTTTTAACTGGATAAACAAGCCAAGAGCTAAATCATTATCCCGATCTTGAAGGTTTTTATTCTGAGCTTCCTACTTAAATTTGCAATTGACTGAGAAGTTGAATAAAACTGAAAAAACTTTCAGTTTTATTCAATTGCACAAACATTAGCTGGTGGCAAAATGATAAAAATAGATGCAAAAGAATGGTACCAGCCTTATTTTAAAAGGTATTTTAGCTATTGCTTTGTTCTCCTTAAAAAAAATATATTCACAACAGATACTTGCTATTTAAATTAAAGTATTTGTCTAAATACTCCACCATATGGTCTCAGTTACATTTGCACTATTTTGCCAATATGTATTATCACATTCGCTTGAGGAAAAAGAACTCGGTGAATTAAGTAAGAAAATAACATAAAATGAAAAGCCATACTTCTGTGCCAGCCTAATCCTGCTTACCTGTGCACCTGCTGCTCTGTTAGAGATCTGGGCCATCTTGCTTCTAGTATACCCTCTAAGCCTGGATATTGTGCCAAATATATTTCACTAGAAGCTGTATTGCTTCTCCACTGAATATAAATAATACTGTACCTGAACACTGGAGTTTTCCAGGTAATGAGGATAGTCATGTATTTATTTGCCAAGTGACTTCTCACCACATGTGAGATTGGAAGTGCCTTTTGGTCTCAAGAGTTCCAGGGGAAAGGAACTTTAAATTGGGAATTTAGCCCTCAAAGGGAAAATCCAGGCATCAACACTGATAGGCAGTGGTTCAGATAATACAAGTCACTCTCCCGAAGCCATACTGCCACTAAGTGATTAATGCCTACTCATACCATTCATTGCACTGTTCTGTGGCCTCCCAAGCCACAGAAATCATGGTCATGTGTTCATACACCCTAAAAGAAGTCCACCTCTATTCTCTATGCACTAGCTGGTCAGAGAGGAAGAACACAGTGTTCCCTGTTTTTGATGATATTTTGAAATGCCATGGAGAGTCCAATTCCAGACTGACTCCAGCTCAAAGGATCTCAAAGAGTTGCATATGTCCCCAGAATTTCCAAGCCACACTTAGGTATACTGGCCAGGGAGGCAGCTCCAGAGGCATCTCAGATTCATTAGGATGATCTAGGAAATGAAAGCAAGATGCCACTTCAGATGCCACTTCAGATGCCTGAGTGTGAACTCACTCAGGAAAATATCCTAGATGCTGAGCACATCAGGATAGCCAATATCGTTTTGTACTGGGCAGTCTTCAAGGAGGCCACAATAAGAGACTCAAGATGGGTCATCTTCTGCAGCTTTTCTCACCTTCCAAGCTGAGGGGCTGTAAACACACAGTTAGCGTTACCAGGAATACTCACACTTGCTCGTAGAAACATGGCTTTCAAATTCCTAAAGATATAGTATAGCTTTATATCAACAGCGATGTGCCTCCATGAAAGCCTGCCATTCAAGGACACATGGTTGCCACATAGTCCTTCCCAGAAAGTCCATT
Organism: Canis lupus baileyi; assembly: GCF_048164855.1. Lineage (NCBI taxonomy): Eukaryota > Metazoa > Chordata > Mammalia > Carnivora > Canidae > Canis > Canis lupus. Next base: position 39,673,458 of record NC_132861.1, on the reverse strand, counting down.
CCTTTTGTCTTCAAGCAATCTTAATTTAGCACCCACTAAATAGTGTGTCCGTGCTGGGATTGCTGCCATGAACTGTACAGGCTGGTCCCTGCTGGGCTAGCATTTACATTATGGTTGGGGAAGTAGACAAAGAGATTTACCAAGCAAGCAAGCAATGAAAAAACTACATAGAATAAATACTTATTTTTAAAAGATTTCATTTATTCATGAGAGGCAGACAGAGAGAGGCAGAGACACAGGCAGAGGGAGAAGCAGGCTCCCTGTGGGGAACCTGATGTGGGACTCGATCCCAGGACCCCAGGATCACAACCTGAGCCAAAGCAGATGCTCAACCACTGAGCCACCCAGATGCCCCAATAAATACTTATTTTAATTAGTGTTGAGAAGAAAATCCACTGAATGCTGAATAGAGAATAATTAGGTCCCACTTTTATGAACTAAGGTTGAAGGGTGAGGTAGAGCCAGCTTTTGAAGAAATGGGAAAAGAGCATCCAGGGAGAGGGAAGAATAAATTATATTCCTAGCTCAAGTGGGTGCAGTCACCCCCAGTCGCAAACTCCCAGGAACCACTTTCCACTACCAGTGTCTCCATGGTCTTTCATGAGGGAAGAATGAACATTATGCAAAATGGCCCTTGAATATGATCTTTTTGAGATCTCAGACCACAATCTTCATATATACATCTCAACCCTGTGAGGAAGACAGCTCAGTAGAGTGTGAAGACTTGAATGTCTTCAAAACCCAGGCCCTGGCCCCAGCACTGCCCTTCTCCAGGTGTGCCCTAGTTAACTGTGCTTCCAATCATTTAACCAGTCTGGGCTTCTATAAACTGGAGGCGTCAGATCATAAAGTCCCTTTCATCGCTCATGCAGCTTATAATTAACTGGCAATTGCAAAGTTGTACCATCCCTTAATCTTTTTTATTATATCACATAAAACATACTATATTATATAGTTTTATTCCATATTATTGGCTTTTAGAAGCTTACCCTTGTGGTTTTTCAAATGGATACAATACGGGGCCATTCCAAATGTCCTCTCACCCCAAACATCCGAACGAAGAAAATGAATTTTCCATAAATGTCCTACCTTACACTTGCCCGTTATAATTTGTCCTTAATAGTGAGTTGACCTCTCATTTCCCACATTTTTAATTCCATGTGGCGTTTTGTATCTTTTATCTTTAGTTCTGTTTGTGCGTGCTCAAAATGTCTCCTTTAGAATTTCCTTTTTACATAATTTTCCTTTCTCTCCAGGTAGACCGCACCACCTGTTACTAGAGGACTCCAGGAAAGTTGATTCCAAACCTGGCCCAGCAGCACACTGCATGGGCACAGGGGTTTCTCCGCAAAATTTAAAGGCAAATTCCACTAAGATATCATAATTCCCACTGAATGACTCAAGCATTCCAAACTAGGGCAGATTTTTGTCCTAAAAAAAAAAGCAAATCCTGTAATTCCATTTATATTAAGTCCAAAACAAGCAAAATATAGCTGTAGCGTCAGAAGTCAAGAGAGCAATTACCTCTGGGGAGGCAGACAGGGTAGCGATTGGGATGGGGGACATGCTGGGCTTCTGGGCACCAGTAATGGTCCACTGCTTAACCTGAGGGGTGTTTACTGGCATGTCTGTTTTGATAACTCACCCAGTGCACATTGGTGATTTTTATACTTTCTTGTCTGTGTGTTATATTTTAATTTAAGGTTCATTAACAAAGAAGCCCAAACCGCTGGCTTAGCATCATATCCTAGGGTAGGCAATTTAGTGGTTAAGCGTGTAACTTATGGAGCTCTGGGTTCCCTCATTTTATTGCTACACACCTTTCCTTGTCTGTAAAATGGTAACGATGATTGGACCTACCTTGTTGCCCTAAGTACAGGAAGTGCCCTTAAATAATGCCAGGGCCATTGAGGGCCGTATTTTTTTTTTTTTTTAATTTTGAAAAGCACTTGATAGCATTTACCATGTAATCAACCTCCTTCCAGGTGGCTTCCAGCCACCAGGACACAGCACCCCCACCCCCAATATACAAACACACACCCCAATCTTCTCCTCAGCTCTTGTACTGGAGAAGTTGGCCTTCAAGATGACAGCCTGTTCCGGAAGCTTTCCTTTTCCCAAAACTTTGTAGTAGACCGACTGCACCACATCGATGACAGGAGCAGCTCCTGTCTCGTTTCTGGGAGCATTTGCCCATGTCTGCTCCCTGGCCAAAGGCCACAGTTTATCAAAGTTTAACAATCAGACAGAGGCTCTGATTCCTCTCTAAGTGGTGTTGTCTCATACCAGCCTTTCCAAAGTACCCTGGGTAATATTTGTTGAAGTGGACCCTGTGGTGATGCATGCCACCAGCATTACCTGGGCCTCCTGGGTGCTTTTGATGCCTGCCCGTGAGGCCATGGCCATGGCTCACGTGGCCCAGAAATTTCCAGGTTCCTCCATCTGGATGGCATGTTGGCAGCCCAGACAAAAGAGAGGGAGGGCAGTATTTACATATTATTTCTCCTATAAACAAAATATGACTAGAGTCCTGAATAGACTTTCAGAATGCAACCTTCCCAAAGCTCAGAGCCTAAGATATCCTGAGGGCCCAGATCCAGCCTACATGGCCCTGTGATCCCCAACCCGGGTAAATCTCACCATTATTCACCCAGTCACTAAAGCCCAAAACCTAAGGCTCATTTGGGAAGCCTCATTGTGCTTTGATGGAAGAGGAAGGAATCCCCAAATCCCTTGCCTTGCCCTACAAAGTCCTGTGTGTGCTATCACCTTGGTCTGCTCTCAACTTCTTGGAGCCCCAAATTTTACAGATAAAGACAGCAGGGCACAAAGGGGCTGAGAAACTCGCTGCCAGGGCTACAGGGCTAGTGAGCAGCAGAGGCAGGATTGGAACAGACTCCAGGCAGCACTCTTCATCCTCAAGCTAAGAACCCCCTGTTCTTCCTGCCCCACCCCCGCCCTGCCCCTGGTCTTCCCCTGGACTTCTTGTGTAGTTCCTTTATTCTTTTTTTTTTTAGTTCCTTTATTCTTACCCCTAAGATCCCAGTTGAAATGTCATTCTGTCAGCCAGGTTTGCCCCCGGACCTCCCACCATTATTCTCAGCCCTTTCTTCGTTTCCTTTGCGATCTTTATGCTGATATGCAATCATTTGGTCAGTCCAGTTGTTTTTCCCTGTTTTCCTCATTAGTTCCTAAGCCCCATGAGGGCAGGCAGTGTGTCTGCCTTGTTCTCTACCATTTCTCTGTTTCCTGGGACAGAGTGGTGTTCAAAAAAGACTAGATAAATAAAGGGTGAGCGATTTCCACACTGGATGATTGTTACTCTCTACAAGGGGGGGTTAGCCCAATATTTAACTCATTGGTTTTTATATACTTTGAGGTATTACTAGTTAATGTTCAGGATGCCTGGGTGGCTCAGAGGTTGAGCGCCTCCCTTCAGCCCAGGGTGTGATCCTAGAGTCCCAGGATCGAGTCCCATGTCAGGCTCCCTGCATGGAGCCTGCTTCTCCCTCTGCCTCTGTCTCTGCCTCTCTGCGTGTGTGTGTCTCTCATGAATAAATAAATAAAATCTTTTAAAAAAAATAGTAAGAGTTCTAAGTGGTGAGCGGATTTTTTTCATTCCTATTTTATAATCTTTTTGAATGTGCACTCATTCAAAACACTCAAGAAAACGAAGTTCCATGGCCTCATGAAATTTACATTCTAATGAAGAGAATCAGACAACGGACATTTTCTTAACAGCAGGAGTCTTCTTTACAATCTGCCTTCAAAGATGAAATCATTTGAGGTCAAAGATATTTGAAAACATTATAGGTTTTCCTCCATTAGCTCCCAGGAAGGGAGTTGAATCTCACCAGAATTAACACAGGATACCAGATGAAAACTTAAGAGAACTAGGCTGAAGGAAAGGAGAGAAAGCAGAAATCATTATTCAAGGAAGGAATGAACGAACCATCATAAATTAATCCAACCAGAGCCATTGTAATCCCGTTCAAAATTCCTTTTGAACTCCACATCCAGTGAGAATCTGATGGTAAGACATAAAGGAAGTGAGACTTGAGAAGTGTCTCCAGGATAGGTCATTCAGGGGAGATGGGGGGAGTGCTACTGGGAAACTGGATGGGAAATGAGAAATGCAGAGTCCTGAGAAAGGTGAAGAAATGCCAGCTGGGATAACAAATAGTGTTGTCTGCTCTCAGGCATGTTTGGGTAGGAAGGAGAGTGGAGAGGTGATAGTAGCATCCAAGATTCTGTCTAAGTCAGCTATGGCTGAATAATAAGTCATCCCAAAATTGTGTGGCTTGAAATAGCAGTAATGTGTTACTTTTTACAATACTGTGAGATGGCTGGGTTGTTCTTTTTTTTTAAGATTTATTTATTTGAAAGAGAAAGAGAGCACACGAGCTGAGGATAGGGACAGAGAGAGAGAGAGAATCCCAAGCAGACTCCCCACTGCACATGGAGCCCTACACAAGGCTCAATTCCACGACCCTGAGATCATAACCTGAGCTGAAATCAAGAGTCAGACATTTAACCAACTGAGCCACCCAGGCATCCCAAAGCTGGGCAATTCTTCTGATGTCTTGCCAGGGCTTTCTCATGCTCTGCACTCGGCTGAAAGGCATTCTGGGCTAGAAGGTCCAAGATGACTTTACTCAAATGCCAGGCAGTTGGTATAGCTGTCCAGTAGGGTGCCTTACTTTCCCTCTCTGTGGCATCTTGTCCTCCAACACGGAGACAACTGCTTCCCTAGCTGGTGGTCTTAGGGTGTATCCTGAAAGAACACAGAGGAAGCTAAGATTTAGGCAATAGAACTCTCACTGTGTCATTTCTGCCACATTCCTTTGGTCAAGGCAAGTCTCAAGGCCAGCCTAGAATCAAGGGGAGGGCAGATCAATCTCACCTCTTGAGAGGAGCTACAAATCTGGAGACTAGGCTTTTCAGTTTATCATACCATTTGTCAAAATTAACAATTATCTTCAAACTCTACTAGATTGCTGAGTGAAAGTTAACTCTGCACTACTTGGTACAATCTTCCATGATTCCAAGTTTGAGTAGAGGCAGCCTGCGAATAGTTGGACAATCGGTGAACAATAATGAGGTCATGGTAATGTTGGGGCTGAAACTTATGAACATCAGAGGAACTTACCATGATTCCTGAGAAACTAAGCATACATCTGAGAAAACTGCCTCATTTAAAATAGGGATACTCATCCCTTAATTAACAAAAATCCTTTCAAGAATGCTCTGTTTTTTTTTAATTCTCTAACTATGTACGGCGATAAATGTTAACTAGACTTACTGTGGTGATCATTTTGCAACAAATACAAATATCAAATTACTGTATCATACACCTGAAGCTAATATAATGTTGTAGGTCAATCATACTTCAAGGACATCTGGGTGGCTCAGTGGTTGAGCATCTGCCTTTGGCTCAGGGTGTGATCCCAATCTCGGAATCGAGTCCCACACTGGGCTCCTTGCGAGAGGCCTGCTCCTCCCTCTGCTGTGTCTCTGCCTCTTTCTGTGTGTCTCTCATGAATAAATAAATAAAATCTTTTTTAAAAATCATACTTCAATGAAAAAATAAAAATAAATATTTTAAAAAGAATGTAACGGTAGCTATTGTTATTAATGCTATGTATAATCACCTTTTTTTAAAGTGATTTTTCTAGAAACATTATTGGCTGTGATGTGCTTCTCCTACTTCAATAACTGAACTCTTCATAACTTAAAAGAAAAAGCAAAGACTCTGAATAATAATACCATGTTTACTTTTGTGAGTAAGCCTAAATCCCTCCTTTATAAAATGAATACAAACAGCTGTCTGCCATTTAAGTTCCTTTCGAAAGCATAATGCTATTTGGTTGGGCCTTGCCAGGTTATATTTGTTTTGCCTTTAAGCAAAATGAGCTCTGCATATGTTCCCAAAGCTCAATGTGCTCAGTTGTTTATAAAGTGCCCTCTTGGAACAATCCTGTGCAATGCCTCTCATCCCGAATCAGTACAAACAATATGCCATCTCTGATTACTGATTTCTCAAGTATATATATAGAAGCAGAAAAATATTAATTGAGAATCATTTCCAATGGTTCCTTGGATTCAAACCTTTCGAGAGACTAGATGATTTTGTTAAATTAATTCATTCCTATAGGTCACTGGATTAACTCTGAATCTATGGAAAAGGGAACAGATTTGAGAAAAGTATCACTAATCTAGTGCTTTTATCTAAGAAGAGGTCTGATCTTAGATCTGTACTTCTCAATTTTAGCGAGCATCAGAATCACCGAAGAGTTTGTTAAAAGTCCAGATTCCTGGGCCCCACCCTAGAGATTCTAATTCAGTAGGTCTTGGGTAGAGCCTAAAAATGTACACTTCTAGCAATTTCTCAAGTGACACTGATGCTTCTAGTACATAGGCCACATATTGAGTAGGACTTTCCTAAATTACATCAGGTATGAAGAGTCTGCAAAAGAAAGTACACCTTTTTTTTAAGATTTTATTTTTATTCGAGAGAGAGAAAGAGCACAAGCAGGGGAGAGGAACAGAGGGAGAGGGAGAAGCAGACACCCTGCTGAGCAGGGAGCTGGACCCGGGACTCCATTCCAGGAGCCTGAGACCATGACCTGAGCCGAAGGCCGATGTTTAACTGAAAGTACACTTTTATCTTTCACCTCTGCCTAAAGGTGATACGCAACATGTTCTTTCAATCCAATAATCTGTGAATGCTCTTTAACTTGCTCTATGAAGAAGCTTAACTAGTTATTGCTAAAAGTAGATTCCACTGAAATTTGAATTTTGTTGTTGTTGTTACAAGTAGACCTTTCACACAGTTCTAGCAATGGTCTTTGGAATTAAAGTACCCAAATCACCTAAACAATAAAGGCAACCTCTTATATTGTCATTGTGGTAGACCGTTTAAAGGCCAGAAATTCCTCCCATCCCACACTGATTCTCACCCAGAACTGGAGTCTATCTTTCCACCTCCTGAGCTGAAGCTGGTCTTGTGATTTGCTTTAACCAATGGAATTTGCTGACGGTGACTTTATGCAAGTCCCAGCCCCTAGACGTCGAAAGGCTTTGCAGTTTCCACATTTGGCCTTTTGGAAAACTCTCCTGAAATTGCCACATGAGGAAGCTAGTGTAGCTTTAGTGGAGGATGAGAGACCATGGAGGAGAATCAAGGCACCGCAGCCCATGGCCAGATCCAAATGCCAGGTATGTGAGTAAGGCCATCTTGGACTTTGAGCCCAGTTCCCTTCTAGCTGAATGCCATCGCATGAATGAGCTCAGACAAAACCAACAGAGGATCTGCACAGCCAGCCCCTAGAAACCTAAAAAAAATAAGAGGTCATTGCTTTTAAGCAACTAAATTTTGTTGTTGTTTTTTTTAATTTTTATTTATTTATGATAGTCACAGAGAGAGAGAGAGAGAGGCAGAGACACAGGCAGAGGGAGAAGCAGGCTCCATGCACCAGGAGCCCGACGTGGGATTCGATCCCGGGTCTCCAGGATCGCACCCTGGGCCAAAGGCAGGCGCTAAACCGCTGCACCACCCAGGGATCCCTTGTTGTGTTTTGTTAAGCAGCAATAATGAACTGACACAACCAACGTACATGTGTCAGTGAATCTGGGTAAGGAAGGATCCTGAGACTCTCTAGGACAGAAATAATAATATAATAATATAACCTCACCATCTACAGTGCCTGCAACAATATGAGAGTCCACATCAATGACTGGCAGCCCCCCACTCCTGGAGGCCTTGGCCTACCCTCATTCTTCTCTACGCAAAGAGAAAGTGCATTCATCTAAAAAAAAAAAAAAAACAAGAAGCATTAATTATTCTATGTATGAAGGAGTAAATAATAATATAATCAAGCAAATGACCCTCTGCTTTTCCAGGTTCACCTTAAACTCAGACAATCTGAACAACTTGCTGAGAAGCACAGTACCTGATGGTGTGCAAAGAGAAGAGGAATTTCTCACCACGCAGTGAGGCAAAGCATTGACTTTGATAAAACAGAACCAAATTGTTCTGAAGTATAACCACTGATAACTCAGCTTTAACTCTTTCGAGACAAATGAGGAGGATTTGCACTGAAGTAACATCGTCCTCCATGTCCCTCACTCAGATGACCTGAATGAAGACACCCTGTAACATTAGCTTACCTTTCTAAAAACCCTTTACGATTCTTTAACTTTCCTTTTCAAGGGACTTTGTATTGTCCTCATTAAAAAAAAAAAAAACAAAAACAAAAAAACTGAATCTTACGTCCAGGTAAAAACTTGCCCAACATTTAATTGACAAACAAATCAGCATCCCTCAGGACTTCCATCACCCCAATTCAGTAGATCATAGCGAAGAGGTTGGAGGATTCTAATTGCAGAAGCAAAATCAGTAAGAAGGGTGTTTATTTAGATTTCATATTCTTGCCCCATTTCCTCCAGTTTCATATCAGTGAGTCTGGGGTAAAAACCCCCAATCTGCACTTTTAACAACCATCGCAAGTGGCCCTTGAACCAGTTTTTGGAAAACACTGGAGGAGTTTAAAAACACAGTATTGGAACAGCCTAGATCCAGCCCCTGCTCTGCCACTCGCTGGCTGTTGGACTTTGGGCACATTTATTCCTCTGAGCCCCAGAATCTTCATCTATAAAACGGGGAGCATAATTTACTGACTTAGTTTGTTGGGGCTGCTATAACAAAACTTAGTGGCTTAGTGATAGGGATTTATTGTCTCACAGATCTGGGGGCCTCAAGTCCCTGATCGAGGTGTCAGCAGCATTGGTTCCTTCTGAGGCCTGTGAGGGACAGTCAGTTCCATGCCTGTCTCCTAGCTCCTGGTGGTTTGCTGTCAATCTTTGACATTCCTTGGCTTGTGGATCTCTGCCTTCATCTCCATCTCCCTCCACAGATGTCTGCATTTAAATTTTCCCCTTTTTATAAGCACACTAGTCATATTGGATTAGGGACCCACCCTACTCCAGCATGACCTCATCTTAACTAATGACATCTGCAATGACTTATTTCCGAATACAATCACAATCTTGGGCACTGCGTGTTAGGACTTCCACATAGGAATTTTAGAAGGACACAAATACCCATCTCTCAAGGTTGTACAGATTTTAAAGAGGAAAATGCAGGAAATGTCCTTAGCACACTGTCTGGCACTTATAAGCCCTAATAAATGATAGCCATTAACTCTGATTATATTCCACTGTCTCCCACAGCACTAGGAGTGTGTGTCTCCTTTCTACCTTCACTCTAGGTTGAGACATATAAATATCATTTTAAGAAAAGAATTGGCCTTTTCAAAATGTTTTTATATGTTAGAAAGAGAAATGATCTGCTATGTTTTCTGAATTTTACGGAGTGTAAGAAATAGAACAATTATGCAAATCCTGCTAATGCACTCAGGGTCTGAAAGTTTTGAGGAAACCAGGCCACTGCCTTGGTGCTTTCTTCCGCTGTAGAAGACAACTGCTTTTTTTTAAATGCTGCATTTAATTATATTACTTATGCTCCAGGGTACTAAGTCTTTTCTAATCTTTGCCTTTGTAGAAGTCTTTTCCAATTGTTCCAAGGTTTTATTTACTCATTTATACCTCGACTAATAGAATTGTTGAATCTCTTGGAAATTAAAAGTAATTTAAAGAGTTTATTGTTTAACTTAATTAAATTCTCCATGTCCTCCCATAATGTGGCGCTCCGTAGAAAGAAAAGACCCACTATTAAAAAGTAAGTCAATTCGTGCAAGAGCAATTCTCCAAGTAACAGTGTCTACTCTCATTATCTCCCAGCAAATTATCCACTCTGCAGATTATCTGCTGAAAATTAAACTCTTATCAAAGAGAGTAAGTGAGAGCTAAGGTACTTGCTCTGCCATGAACTCTTTGGTAACTTTTTGCCAAAGTCTGAAAGCTCTCAGATGCGGCATTCCTTGGCTGGTATGGTAGGGACTGATAACTGTCTAAAGCACTCAAGTTTTTCAAGAAGTTATAGAAACTTCCAGCGAGGGTCATCAGCATATGGTCAGAGCCTGACCTTTTGCAAGACTCAAAAAAATAGTCTCCAAACTCCTTGAAAATCATATTGGAGTTAATATCTGGTACGATAAAGAAAATTGGGTATGATTTATCTCCCTCCATAGTCCCTTAGTCACAGACCTGAGAAAGACAACTTAGAATCTTACCCCACCTTTGCAAATCCTTTATAGCTTTTAATGTTTATTCTAGGGATTGAATTGAATCCTGTATAGTAAAGTAAGGCACATTTTATTGTTCCCTCTTCCAAAAAAAACAGGTTCAAAAGCCCATTAGATTTTATCAGGTGGTAGGAGACATCTATTGTTTTAGCCTGGCCGACATCCAGCCCCATTTTGGAAGTCAGCACCTGGTCTTCTTTCAGGAACCTGTCCCTTCCCAACTCCTAGGCCACATGATTCGATGAGTTGATCCCATCTTCAACCATCCCCCAGGCTCTAGAAATGAACATGTGATTCAAATTAGCCAAAAGGTGCATTCCATTTTCTAGGCCACAACTACAGGTTCAGGGATGGGCCAGTGACCCAAGAAATTGCAAAGAACATCTTTATTAGAATGGTAGATTAGAACTGGGAAAGATGAAGTGTTTTCCCAGAAGGTGCTAAGCTGGCGTGATGCCATCTTTGTCACTACAAGGGAGAACCTGCCCAAGAATAAAGCAAACATGGAGAACCAGGAACTGAGACAAACATAATTAATGATGTTTAGCATCTGGATTTCACTGTCCCTAAAATGCCACTGCTTGACTTCTCAGATATGTGGGCAGATAATATATTCTCTTTTTGGCCAGGTTAAATAATATTTCTTTCATTTGACACTAAAATAGCCAAATTTCTCCACTATGTTTATTAACAATCATATATGTAAAGTTCCTAGTGATAACAAGCAGAGCCATAGATAGGAAACAGAGCCACTAAACTGTGATTTCCTTTTGAAACAATTTCCCTTGCTGCAGTCACATGATGACTTAATAAAATGTTAACAAATGTCCAAAACAAGCACACTCCGAGAAACCATGCAATTTTGTAAATCCATTCATCTCTTTCCCTTTGTTCCTTCGTGGTCTCAGCTCTGGTTCCCAGAAGCTGACCTTGAAACAAGGATTCATGTGCAAGGAATTGATTGAGGATGTGGGGAATGTGGTTAAGAGAAAGGAGGAAGCCCAGCCAGGTACAATCCCAGGCAGAGTCCAGAGACATGGCATCAGCCTGACCCTGCTGGCTTGCTCTGGAGGGTCATCTGCACCTCAGAGTGGTTCCCATTTGAAGCGCGGAGTTGGGACCTCCGTACTCCTGCACCTGTCAGTCAGAGAGTAGAAATTCTGTGCACAGGCAAAGGCATCCGGTAGCCCAAGGGCAGACCTCTGAAAGAATCATAGACTGTTGGAGAACAAGCAGAGTGACAAAGAAGTGGATTCAAAGCAGTAAAAAGGATGCAAAAATGTCTCAGCAGACCCCCAGTATGATCTATTATATTCACCCTACTTTTCTGCTACCAGTGGCTTTGGGCAGGTTTTTATACATTCCTACTTAAAATAACAGGGAGAAAGAATATGATGCAGGCTTTTCAATCACTGTTTTTAATTTTCTGTAATCAGTGTAATATCTAATCGTCATCAGGACTAAAAAGTCTGTCCCTAAACTAACTACAATAACCATTGTCAGTTGGGATTCAGAAATTCTATAGAACTCTCACAGCAAAAAGCCTGACTCTTCCATTCTCTGCTCCTCTGTCTAGGAACTTTAAACGCTATTTAAAAGTCCTTTAAATTCCTTGATTTTGATTCACAAAATGCTTTGGTGGCCTTAGAAGACTCAGACCTAATTTATGAACAGAGAATAGTTTTATGTTCTATTCTACTTTAACCTTTAATCCCTTTGCAGATTTGAAAAAGCATGTATTTTCATTCATCATAATACATTGTGCAGCCATGTATCAAAAAATATTAGCATATTTTATATCTACAGATATGCTTCACAATGGTCTGGAGGTAGACTATATAAACATGTATACAGAACTCCTGAACTTACGATGAGGTTAAGTCCAGATAAACCCATCATAAATGGAAACTGTCCTAAGTGGAAAATGCGTTTATACGCCTAACCTACCAAACATCATAACTTAGTGTGGATGATCTTAACGTGCGCAGAACACTCACATTAGCCTACACTTGGGCAAAATCATCTAACACAAAGGCTACTTTATAACAAAGGGTTGAATATCTCATGTAATTTATTGAACAAGTATTGAAAGTGAAAAACAGACTGGTGGTAGGGGTACAGAATGGCTGGAAGTGTTTTAGTTGCTGACCTTTGTGGTCATATGGCTGAGTGGGACCGGCAACTGGTAGCAACACAAGAATCATCACATATCAAAGATCAAAATTCAAAATATAAACTACACTTTCTAGTGAATGTGTACAGTTTCTATCATTGTAACTTTGAAAAAAATTGTAAATCCGACCATCATAAATCATGGAATGTCTACATATATATTTATATATTTATTCATACCCAAGCTTATCTTCTAAGAATAGCAGATAAGCACTAAAATCATATAACTGCCATGTTATATCCTTTTGTATCTATTGTTCATGGCATCTATTTATCAGTTCTTAACGTCATCCACATTCAATGAATTTGTGTTTACTGACTTAACTAATTCACTCTCAAAATACAAAGTTTGAAAGATTAGCCAATCTTTGCTAATTGCATCCTTGATTTACCAAAAAAATGTTCTGCGTATTTTCAGCCACTGAAATAATGCCTGAGTTCTTCCACCTTCTTTAAACGTGTTATAGAGCCTATGAATCATTTTGCTCTCAAGTTATAAATATCTGAAAATATGAGATAGTTGATAGGAATGCTAATAGATTTCTAGGAACATCTCTGACCACATCAGTAACCATTTCTTGCTGCTTTGCACTTCAGTTAGAAGGCAGCTTCCAATCATTATACTCTATTGCAAAAGGAGCCAGGCACAACCATGGGGGTCAGGATAACAAGAGAGTAAAGAGAGGGATTCATGTCTTCTTTTGAAAAGCTTCTCTCTAGATAAATCTTGCCCGAATGAAAAGAAGCAAGTAGACTTTGTTGATCTCTGATTCCTGAAAGCGGAGAGAGGGAGGAAAGACCTTTGCAAGGGTGTGAGATGGGTATCAAATTAGAGTCTCATTCTTTCGCCAAGTGATTAGCCTTAATACTCATGGAATACTGAAGTTAGGGTCTGAGTCTCACGTTGCCAACAGAAATGAACTCTTTTATAACCAACTAGAATTTTTTTGAGAGAAAGAGCACATGTGAGGGGTGGGGGATAGAGGGAGACATAGAGAGAACCTTAAGTAGGCTCTACACCTAGCACAGAGTCTGACACAGGGCTCAATCTCATGACTCATATCATGACCTGAGCCGAAATCAAGAGTCAGACTCTTAACCGACCAAGTCACCCAGGTGCCCATTAATGAACTAGAACCTATATAAAAACTTGAAACAAACAAAAGAATGAACTCTTTACTTGAAAACAAACAATTCACAATCAACTGACCATCTTTTCTAAAACTTACAGAGGATTTCTAAGGGGACTCTTTTCCAGAAAAAAAGAAAATTATGTCATTCTCCGAATACTAATACACTTTTTCTCTTTGTTACTTTCTTTTGTGCATGCACATTCACACTTGTTTATGTCAATATCATAGTACTATTAAAAGACAAATGTGCTGGCATAACACTTTAGCTTCAGGGCAATCAGTGGGCAATCCTCTTCTACTGGACCAATAAAAAAGTTTCTATAAAAAAAAGTCAGTACACTAGAAAACATTCATGCCAATTCTCCTCACTTCCATACAAAAGTTGAAGTTTTCCAGACTTCTTGATTCCTTAAGCCCACAATAACTGCTCCTTCTTAACCTTCTACCCTCACCCCACTGCCACTGAGCAAATACCAATAGGCTGTTAAGCACTCAGGAGAAATATAAAATGCTTTCCTCATTTCTCCGTTTTGCCAAAACTAAAATAAAGTAAAATAGAATTATATATACTGAATTATACATACCTATATAGCTATATATTTTTCTCTAGTTGCCGGTCAGGGCCAAATGCCATTGGGTTTCCACGTGTGTTCTTAGTCCGGCCTACCAAGTGACTATCAATTTGTGATCGGACCACCACATTTGAAGAGCTGTTCTGGGCAAAGTTAACCCATTAACCCATACTGAGGCACCTGCATTCATTCCTCAGATCCTGAAGACAACCCCAGGTGCTTCTCAAGTCAAAACTGTCAGGTTATTCTTGTGGGCATCCTCCAAAAACACAGTCACAAGAAAATAATTTGCCAGCCAAATTGCAGTAGAAGGCAAATCTCAGGAAAATATGCAGCTAGTTGACAACTACATCGGATGCTAGAAGCCAGGAACTCAAACTTGATCAGACTGGGGTATGGCCCTGGTCTGCCCTGTGACATAAAGGTCTTTGCAACATGAAACATTCTGGATTGATGCAGATGCTACTGTCCATTAGGAGAGAGAATTACCTTAGTCATAAGAATGTACTCCGCTCTAATTGAGTTCTGAACCTTACACTTCTGTGGGTAGAGCCTATATAATAAAATAAAAGATATTTTTTAAGTTTGGGGGTTGCATGTGTATGACATCATGCATTTTTTGTCTTAAACCATTATTTGATTGGTCAAGCGATGTTACCATGCTACCTAGGTTAGTTGAGTAGTCTTAGAGCAAAAATAGTGCCATGTGTCACATGCAGGGTGATGTGTATGTATGTATTTACTTGTTAGGCTCAATTTGTCACAAAATGTGTGCCAGTCCTTTCATAAGTACTAAATACTAAATTTATAACTATTTTCCTTTTTCTAAAAGACAACATCACAACACAACCAACCCATCATGTTTTTCATAACTTCAAATGACTAGCAAATCCTAAGCGATTTCATCCCCAAAGGATAATGTTTGAAATTTCAGGTTGATAATCGTTCCATTCAACATTCTTTAAGATCAACAGAGACAAAAAAAAAAAAAAAAAAAGATCAACAGAGACAATTTCAGATTATTTTTGAACGATACTTTCCTTTGTTTACCTGGCCTTATAAGGAATATAATGAGGGGGAAATATATGTCAACATGTTACTTCAGTTGCAATAATAATTAGTTCCTTAAAACTACACACAGTTCAGATCCTTGATGCAAAAAGTACTTCTCTGTGCATCTTGTTCAATGTAAGTCAGTGGTCCAGTATTTCTGTGTTTAGCCAGAGAATATTCTTTTCTTCCTGGTTATCTACATCTGTATCCTGAGTTTTAAAAGCTGTATCTTTCAAGTCAACCTCACATCCTGCTTTTAGAGTCTCAGAGTTGTACTTCACTCATGCTCTAACTCTTGCTTACTAATTTTATGCCTGACTCCTAAAATTGATGGTCTGGAAAGAGCAGCCAACTAAGATCCAATCAGCTTTCAGCTCACTTTCAATGAGGAACCAAAAAGCTATTCCAAAACATAACATCTTAAAAAGAAAGGTAATTTTTTTTCCTTTTCTTGAATCCATTTGTTTTCCATTCATTTCTTGAATGGCACTATTTTTTGCAGTTTTCTAAACATACTGACAGTAAATAGTAGAGAAGTGACACTAACTACAAAGCTTCATTACATATCTATTACAAATTTATTAAAGGTTCACATATATTAAAAGATTAAATGACTTCAACATTTAATTATTGGCTTGTTCACTAGATGTAAATTGTACTGCTCTGACTTTCCAGCTCTTAAAAGTTATTAATATTGAAATGAATGCATTGGATCGTCAGTGATCCAAGTGGATCGATTCAAGCATCTTCAGTGAGTGAGTGCCATCTTCACAAGGAAGCAAATTTTGAATGAAAATATTCTGCTTAGGGATCCCTGGGTGGCGCAGCGGTTTGGCACCTGCCTTTGGCCCAGGGCGCGATCCTGGAGACCCGGGATCGAATCCCACGTCGGGCTCCCGGTGCATGGAGCCTGCTTCTCCCTCTGCCTGTGTCTCTGCCTCTCTCTCTTTCTCTCTCTGTGACTATCATAAATAAATAAAAATTTAAAAAAAATCTTTAAAAAAAAAAAAGAAAATATTCTGCTTAAATTTGGATGCCAGTTTTAACTCCGTTCAAACATTCATAAATATATATTAATTGTCACTGCAATTGTATTTTCAAAAGGATTCTTCCTGCGCTCCACCCAAGCACCCACAGCTGTGACCATGTTCTTCTCACCCTTAACTCTTTGCACTTCATTCATTTATTTCAGGACATTCATAAACTGACAATATTAAGAAGAGCACAAGCCAAAGTTAGTGGACCTGGCATTTTAATACCTTTTGTCCAGTCTTGACAAACTAACCAAATTATGAATCCAAAGTTAAAGCAATCACTCTTGTGGGGGCAAATGAAGGGAAATGCGCCACCTGTTCGTTGCTGGTGAGCTGTCTGGGCTTTTATTAACTGCGCTGGAACTTGCTGCTTGCTACAAGAGGGATTTGTCATTAAATATTTGCTGTTTTATTTAATTACTATAATGGGGAAGCATCAGAAGGGAAGTGAGCTGGATTACCTAATTACCTGCACCATGCTAATTAGTCCCATCGGTAAAATCCCTTGCCCTCTGCAAAATTTAAAAACATCTCCTCTCCTCCCAAATGAAGACTTCTTTTCAGTTCTCAAGTCCTCACCTGCAGAAATCAAATCCACTTTGCAGTCTGTCTTCAGTTTGACCTCTAGGGGGCGATCCTTCCTAATTTTAAAAGGATCTTATTCCGCGGGAAAGAGTGAGACTCCAACCAAATCCCAGAATTGGAAAGGACCCTAATCATCTTCTGTGAAGACTTTGCAAGGAGAAAACTATCACTGCTTTCAAGTTACCTGAGACACACCTTGCCACCCTAGTCTTCAGTTTTCACGCCATGCCTCATGCGTGAAATTTTGAACCACCTTTAACTATGTTGGTGTAAGAAGTAATCCCCCAAAGCCTCTTCCAGCTTTATAAATCCCATCATCTTCCTTGTGTAATTCTGTTTCTTGGCACCAAGATACCAAAAGCTGTTTGCCACCTATTGAAATATTGACACATTGGGTGTTTTACCTTTAGCTGATTCTTCCTGGGTTTTGTTTTGGCTAGTATTTTTTTTTTTTAAAGATTTATTTATTTATTTTAGAGAAAGAGGGCACGTGAGCAGGGGGAGGGGCAGAGAAAGAGAGAGAAGCAGACTCCCTGCTGAGGGCGAGCCCAATCTGGGGCTCCATCTCATGACCTGAGCCAAGATCAAAGGGGTGGCTTAATCAGCTGAGACACCCAGGTGCCCCTCCCTTGACTAGTACTGTTTTTGTTTTTGTTTTTAAGTAGAAATGTGCCATCTAGTAAGTGGTAGAGATAGCCATATATTGTGGGTTCATACAATACTCAATACCTGTCCTTTATAAATTAAGGTTTCCAAAAAGTCAAATAATCATCCAAGGGTCATTGTATTTTTGGTAGTAGAGCCAGAATTTAATCTGACAGTTTTAAAATGTTCATCTGAGGTTTGCTTGCTAATCCACTCACATTCTATAATTCCGCCATTAGGCTCCCTGCAAAAACAAGAACTAACATTTATTAGGCGCTTTCTAGGTGCCAAGCACTGCCTTAGGCATTTACCTGAATTATATCATTTCATCCTTAGGACTCAAGTGTATCTTATTATCTACTTTACTAATGAGGAACCCAAGGCTCAGAGAAGGTAAGTAACTTATCCAGTGTCATTCAGCTTAAATAGAATTCAAACCATTCCTGTCTAACATAGTCTGTTTTCTTATCTATGGCCACCTAAAAAGCCTCTAAATCTGGAAACTATTAAGGACTCCATTCCTCCATGGACAGTAAAGAGAATTCAAAGACATCTCAGAAAAAAACAAGTTATCAATTTTCTCAAAAGTTCCCTGGCAAAACTGACTCCTGTGGCTTAGAAAAATTCTAAATCCTAATTTCAGACAACAACAAGTAACATTTATGTTCCAAATTCTGAAGCCAGACAACCTAGATTGAAATGTCAGTTTCTCATTATTAGCTAAATTATTTTTAACAAATTATTTAACTTCCCTGAGCCTCAGTTTCCTTATTTGGAAACTAGATAATAATATGTACTTCACAAGCGAGAGGTAAATCAGTAGTTCCTCATGAAGTGCTTTTAACAATATCTGGTAAATACTCAGTAAATGTAAACTCTGTATATTTTTGTCTAAGGCCAAAGGAAAGAGAAGCCTAACAATGGGAACTAGGAGAAAGGTTCATCAACCTGAAAAAATAAATAAATGAAAGGATGTGTACATCACTTAAGCGTAATTAATAAGACTTTTTAATGACCCCATGTAAACATGCCAGTTTGGTTTTGGTTTCTGTTTGGTTTGTCTGGGCGATAGGACTTCCAGGTTGCATAATGAGGTTGTTTCTAAAAGTCTACCTAGTTTAACAGGTCATGTGCACATTTCATTCCAAATGCCAGACCCCACCCCTGCCTCTGCGGTGAAACTGAGATGCTTTATTTCTTCAAGAATATTGCAGAAACCAAAGCTATCCTTGCAGAAGAAGAAAGAAATCAAACACACCAATCTCGATTCCAGTCTGTAGCAGACATTTCACAAAACTCAGCATTTCCTCTCAATGCCCCAGCCCTCCCTGGCCACCCTATGTTGCCCTCTGTCTTCAACAGCTCAGTCTGAACTTCAGGGTAGGGCCTCTCCTTTGGAAATGATAATTTGCATCTTTGATCCAGGGGTGCCACCTAGTAAACACTGTGCTTGACGTGGGTGATGAGTCCATGGCATGTTCGTTGTGTAAACGTCTCAGCCTCTATTTACCTGCCTTTGAGTCTCCTTTACATTGAAAGCATCTGTCAGTAGAGCAAGATGTCAAAGTGGATCGGGAGCCCCTGGGTGGCTCAGCGGTTTAGCGCCTGCCTTTGGCTTTAGCGCCTGCCTTTGGCCCAAGGCAAGATCCTGGAGTCCCAGGATCGAGTCCTGAGTCGGGCTTCCTGCATGGAGCTTGCTTCTCCCTCCTCCTATCTCACTCTCTCTCTCTCTCATGAATAAATAAATAAATCTTTAAAAAAAAAAAAAAAGTGGATCAACTCTATCACCTCCTGGGAGCAGTTGGTGGAGAAGACACAACCAGTACGTCCATTTGGAAGGATGAAGGACCCTAGATTTTGTTCTTCAGGCTGCACCTTCAGGCTGTTTGTATGGTTATTGCCCTGGATATCATCACATCTGTCTATGGGGAGCTTCCATGTACAGATTTAAATTCCTTTATAGTGAAAAGTTTCTTGTTACAAGAGAAGGCAGGTTGCTTCATATATATACGTACATAATCAGTTTGATTGATCTAGCTAAGAGTTCAGGAAGAAAGCAATGTGCTGTGATCACACATATGCATGCCTATAACCCAGTGCATGGCAGCCTTTAATTCAGGCTCCTAATTTCATGTCTAGAGTTACTTTCTTACATTAATACTCCTATGAACTGTTTTCGTTCGAACTATTGCAGATTTCTCAGCCTGGACACTATTGACATGTTGGGCTCTACAATTCTTTGGTGTGGGTGGACTATTCTGCGCACAGTAGGATGTTCTGAAGCATCCCTAGCCTCAATCCACTAGATACTAGCAAATGCCACCCTCACTTGTGACAACCAAAAATGTTTCCAGTGGGATGCCTGGGTGGCTCAGTCGATTGAGCTTCTGACTCTTGGTTTCGGCCCAGGTCATGATCTCATGGGTCATTATAGATCGAGCCCCGGGTCAGGCTCCATGCTTAGCAAGGAGTCTACTTGATGATTCTCTCTCTGTGTCCCTCCCCAGCCCTGCTGTCTCTTGCTCTCATTCTTGTGCGAGAAAAAAAAAAATGTCTCCAGCTATTGTTAAATGTTCTTTGGGGAGCAAAGTTGCCCCTGTTAGGAACCACTGGTGAACCAATATTGTCCTGTAACCTTTAAATGACATTAAGTGCTGGAGTCTCATTTTGTAAATGAGTAGTAATTATTAAGGTTTTATTTTTCCCCCCAATTATGTCCTTTGCTTTTCTCTGCCTGTGGATGGAAAAGCATTCCTTACATACCATAAAGCCTCAGGACACCTGGGTGGTTCAGTAGGTTGAGCGTCTGCCTTCAGCTCAGAGCATGGTCTCCGGGTCCCGGGATTGAGTCCCCCATCAGGCTTCCCATAGGAAGCCTGCTTCTCCTTCTGCCTGTGTCTCTGCCTCTCTCTCTCTTTCTTTCATAAATAAATAAAATCTTTAAAAAATATATCATAAACCCTTAAGTCAGCATTTTTGAATTATAAAAACAATAACCAACTGTGTGATCGTCCCAGTCCCTGAAACTAAGCTCCACACCATCTCTGCACCTGTTCTATAGCTCAGTTGAGAATGCTGGCATACGTGACCTAAGGCTAGCAGTCTTCCTGTTCATGCTTTCCCCAAAATGCCAGCATCACAGAAGGTCCACAGGAGCCTCAAGACAAAGGCAAGCAGTTGCCTAACTGTGGATGATGCCATATCCAAGCACAGCAGGTGCAGCTCGGGTCCAGGAAACAGTGGGAATTGAACAATACCACCTCTGTGTAACCTGACTGCCAAGGAAGTAAAAACAACCTGTATATTCAAAGCACAGACATCTGTGGCATTGAGACCAGCCCTACCTTAGGTTCTGGAGTATGCCCAGGTCACCTTGGGTCACGTGCTTCATCTCTTCAGCATCCTCTTCCATCACTCACCCAACCTGTCTCCTAGGCCCACGGGAGCTTCTGAGCATCGTTCACCTGGCTGACCCTGGCCTCTCATGCTTCCAACGTCCCCTCATAAATGTACCTTTCCTGGATCCCATTTGTAGCTGAGATCACAACTAATCTGCAGTAACCTGGATCAAAGTCTCTAAACTCGTGGCCCATGGGCCAAATCTACTCCCCCCCTCCCACCCCCCCACACACACACAAAACATGTATTCTTTTAGCCGGCAAGGCAGTTGGAAAATCTTCAGTTTCACTGCCAATATTTATAAGCCCAGAAATATTATCTAAGAAGTCCGGCTTTCCAGCTTCGCTTGAAGAATTTGCATGTGACACCACTGGCATGGAAGTAGTCGCTGTGGCCAAGCCGTGGCAACCTGTTTGGGCAGATCAGACTGCATGCTCTCTGGCTCCTCCCCGGCCCGCTCCCCTCATCTGTGTTACCTGCCTCACCCCTGTGGGCATCTGAGTAGGTAGGTGATCCTCTCATCTGAATCCCAGAGAGTCACATGCTAACACTGTAATTACTTTGGAAAACAGAATCAACAAGGCTAATGGAAGATGCAATAAAATTAGAAACAATAGCTAACTTTTTAATGCTCTTAATGCACTTTTCCTAGACATCATTTTTTCACCATCAAGTGCCTCTTATCAAGTGCTATTTTTAGGTCCCGTCATCAAATGCCAGTCACACTTGGAAGCACTTTTCATGCAATATTTCATCGACTTCTCACCATAACCATTTGAAATAAGCACCATCACTATCCTCTTCCTGGAGATAAGGAAACTGAGGCACAGAGAAGTGAAGAAACTTGTTCCAATGTCAGAATCCAGGTGGGAAAGAACTTGGGTGGCTGGACTCTAGATTCCAGGTCGAGCTTGCCTTGGCTCTTTGCTGCCTCTCACATGAAGTCAGTTCTGACAATCGCGCAGGAAGCAAGAAGCCAGGAAGGCATTTTCAATTCACCCAGCCAGGAGGCCACGCGTGAAGGGCGGGACCCATCCAGCAGGGTCCAAGCCAAGTCTGCTAAGCTTGCCCTGCCCTGAATGGGGGTCCCTGTTCTGCCCAGGGACACAGGAAGTCACAAAGTGGGAGCCAGGGAGGTGGGGGCATAGCTGCAGGATAACTGAGGCAAAAGATACCAAGTAACCCACCACCTGTACACAGAAAGGACACCACCTAAAGGATTCAGGAAGTGATCAACGTGTCTTTCTAGTTCTGCATGTACCAAATCTACAGCCCAGTCTCGTTCCTCATTGAAAATCCCATGTCCAGACCCAAATGAGCTCAGCTTATGCGAGACAAGAGGCTACTCCCTCCCGAAACACACTGGGGAGCAGTGGAGAGAGCCCTGGACGTCCCACAAAACAGACGAAAGCCTAGGAGTCATCCCTGATCCATCCCTTCTTTCACTGTCCATGCTCTGGACAAGTCAGTCTTACCAGCTCTTCTCCAAAACCTATCCCAACTCCCTCCTCTTTTCTCTGTCTCAACCACGAAAACCCTCGGCCTCTCTCACCAGGACTCCTGTAACAGACTCTTCACTCACTCCTCCGTGTGCACCCCTCTGAGCCACTTTGCAAACACCAGAATACATAGTCCTTATGAAGTATAAATCAGCTTACGCCATTGCAACATTCAAAACCCTTCCATCACATTTAGGATGAAGTCCCAACTTCCTGACTGGTCCTAGGAAGCCCAGTCTATTCGTCTTCATCTCCTGCACTCCACTTGCTCAATGCTGGGAATCCTGACCTTCTTTGCTCCTCAGGCACATCCCGTTCATTGCACTTATATACACTCTGCCCCCAACTCTTTTCCCACATTTTGCCATTGCTACTTCCTTCATGTTTCTCCCCATCCCCTTTGTGGCTATCTCTGTGTCTCTATACTGCCTCGTTGTTGTTATTCTTACTATTTTATTATTTTAATTTTTACTTCAAACCATCTGAAATTATCTAATAAATGTATTTGCCTACCTGTGTCTTCTTAGCGTCCCTTCACTAGAATGTAATCTCCATGAGAACATAGATTTTGTCTTGTTCAGGGTTGTGTCTTCAGAACCTAGAACCATGCCTGGCACGTGGTAGCTACTCAATACTTACTGGATGAAAGAATGAAGTTATAGGCTCATCATAATATTTCCAGCTTTGGAGAGAAAAAAACGGTAGGGTGGGGAGTAAGAAGACAAAGAGAAATTAGAAAGAGGCAGGGGAACACAGTTGTGTTTCTTTCTTTTTTAAAAAAAAAATTTTATTTATTCATGAGAAACACAGAGAGGAGAGAGAGAGAGGCAGAGACACAGGCAGAGGGAGAAGCAGGCTCCATGCAGGGAGCCCGACGTGGGACTCGATCCCGGGGTCCCAGGATCAAGCCCTGGGCCGAAGGCGGCACTAAACTGTTGAGCCACCTGGGCTGCCCCGCAGTCGAGTTTCTTAAGCACCTACAAGGACTAAGTACAGTGCCTCAAATGTAATAAATTTCCCCCCTGAATGGTAGCTGTGTTTGGTGGGACTTTATGCCCACTGATTTACCTGCACAATTGCACTTAATATTTTCATGGATCCTATGAGGTAGACATTAGTGTGGCCATTATATAGAGAAGAAAGCTGAGGCTGAGAGGTGTCAAGTAACATGGGCCAGTTAAACAGCTAAAAAGTGATGGAACTGACCTGAAACCAGAAATCTTTTCCATCCCATCACTTTGTGACTTTGACTGCTGTCTTTGAGGTTCATTGCCGTGACCTTGCATCCTTGTACTTTCTCCTTCAAAAAACTGGCTGAAAGAACCTGCCTCCTACATCTTAGGGATGTGGCCGAAGCAAGAAGATAAAACTCAAAACTTGTTTCAGCATCTTGAAAGAACACCCGTTGATGGCCAAGTGCCTCTTGATTATCTGGAATTCCAGCACAAATTGTGTCCACGTTGACAGAGTGAGATCAGCAACTGAGGTCAGCTTTGCCCACTTCTGCCCAGTCCATCCAACTTAGCCTCTGTCTGCTGGTCTTCAGTAAGACATATACTAGGATTCCAGTTTTCCCCATCAATTATGAAGTCTTACCTCGCAAGAAGAACATAATTTGGTGAGACAGAATGATCACAAACCTATTGACATACTAGCTTTTCTCGTTTGAAGAATCTTTATCAAGAATCAGTTTCCTAAAGAATCGATGCTCTATTTTTTTCCTAGCATGTTGTTAGGAGAGCAAACTGGCACAGCCGCTCAGCAAAACAGTTGGGTGGTTTCTCTAAAAAAAAAAAAACTAAACATATACTTAGCATATGACCCAGCAATTGCATTTATCCCAAAGAAATTAGGATATATGTGCACACAAACCTGTACAGGATTGTTCCTAGCAACTTTAATTGAAATGGCCAATAAACATGGTGCATTCATAGGTGGGATACTACTCAGTGAGTGATACAAAGTAATGAGCTATCGATACACCAACAGCTTGGCCCCAGCTCAAGGGCATTTTGATGAGTCCCAGAAGCCAATCTCAAAAGTTCACACTTATCTAAGTCTTCAAAATGGCAAAATGATAGAAACAGAAAACCGATTAATGGTTGCAGGGTTTATTATGGTGGGAGGAGGAACAGGTAGCCAGAGGAAAATCTCTGTGGTTTTGGAACAGTTCTGCCTCTGAACCCCAATGGTGATTTCACAAACCTACACATGAAAGGACATAAAAATATACACACACACTGTACTAGCTATGTACTATATGTACTATAATTGCATAAAATGTAACATGAAGGGAAAGCAGATGATCCCATACAAAGGAATTCTCTGTACTGTCTTTGCAACTTCCTATGAATCTATAATAATTTAAAAACAAATTTTAAGTGCATATTTAAGTCGCTCTGAATAGCTAACATGTCATATATATATAAGGATTTGTGATATATCTCTTAAAATGTTCTATCTTCGCAAATAACCTGAATGAAGTTTCCCTTAAATCACTGACTTACCATAACTGTTCTCATTTTTCAGAGCTTCTCATGCAAAGTTAGCTTCCATCTGTTAGGCAAGGGTTGTTGGTAGACCCTGGTTCCGGGAGTGCCCAGTACATAGTAGTTGCTCAACAAACGTTGGTTGAGTGGATGCATAAATATAATATAGATAGTAGGAATAGATGTGGAGGACTATTAGAAGGCAAATCAGTAGAGCAACCCACATGGAAAATATGGAAAGAAAATTAATAATTGAAACAACTTACAATTGAGCAAAGGGGCTGCTTCTTACACTTCATGCCATGGTGCTTTGTGCACATAAAGAAAACACTATTCTTCTCTTCCAAATTAAGCCATCTAATAGAAACTATTAAGATGAAACAGTTTTATGGGGCGCCTGGGTGGCACAGTTGGTTAAGCATGTGACTCTTGGTTTCAGCTATTGTGATCTCTGGGTCATGAGATCAAGCCCCACGTCAGGCTCCACATGCAGTGTGAAGTCTGCTTGAGATTCCCTCTCCCTCTCCCTCTGCTTCTCCCCTCCCCACCATGCTCACTCGCTCTCTCTTTTTCTCTAAAATTAATAAATATTTTTTTTAAAAAGATGAACCATGGCTTTAGAGAAGTTCTAGGAAACTCCTTGGAGTTCCAAGTCAATCCAAAGTCACAGTTCTTTCTAGATGGGTAAAGGATAACCAAGCTCTGAAGGTCGTTCCAATCCTGGTTTCAAGCTGGTTCTGGAATGAACCAGAATGTGATAATTGAAAATGGTAAAGATCATATTTATTCTTGGGTGATGGAAAGTCTCTGTTTTTCTTTGTGTTTTTGCTACTCAACCTGAATAAACTTAGCCTCTATGTCTATTTCCTTCTGGGGCTTAGTTTGGGGTGGCAAAGTCAATGCTTACAGGGGCCCAAGCAGGTAATGTAAATGCATGAAGTCAAATAGGAGGTGATGAGGATTATAGTGAACAAAAGAACCTGCCTCACCTAAAGTCATTCAACTCTAAATATTATAAAAAGAAAGAAAACCACACAGCTTGTGCCAGCTCAACAAATTTGCAACCTCTGGGCTCAGCTCAGAAGGGTGGCTCAATCGGTAAACAATCTTGCAGGTGTGCAGTCCCTGAGGTGGAGGCCAGGCTTGTTTGTTTTCTTTTGAATCTGGATGAAGAAGTAGCCATAATGAGGAAGTGCTCACTTTGTTACCATGGACCGCCCAGGGCTCCTCCCACAGACACCCACCTGTTGAATTGTTTACTTTTTAAGAGTTTGGCATGAGATTTCAAGGTATCCCCAATGCCCTGACAGAGGCTATAACCCTAAAAAACAGCAGTTGGGTGGACATATTAGGGACCAAAAGGTTGTTACAAAGCATGGGTGGAGAGCCTGTGCCCTGTCACTCCCAGTTCTCCAACTCTGGGAATTTGTAACATTTTATTGTTCTGGGTAAACTGCTAGGGAAGCAGAAGAAAATTCACATCAACAGAGAAGTTCCCAAAAGCTGGTGCCAGTTGTTCTCTGCTGAACTTCTGTTGAGCACTATAGCTGTAAGTCCCAGCAATCACAAAATCTGTTAGCAATACCTGCAAATTGCCAACCCATGAGTCCATCCCTCCTCATCTTCAAGCAAAATAATTCTAACTCTATTAATGCAGCCTAGAGGTCTGGAAGCTTCCATTGCGTGAAATTCAGAAGCTAATTTGATTCAGGACACAAACCGTTCATTAAAAGAAAATGTAACACTTAACGTCTGTTTACAGCTAAATGTCATTCAAATGGTTGACATCTGGTCTACTATAAAATCCTATGCAATTTGAGTCCTGGTTTATGATTGTGTCTTCCTCTGTCCCCTCCAAATGGAATGTTCCTACAAAAACCTTAGCTTTTAATTTCAGAAAACCAGGGATTATTTAGACTTTATTTTTTTAACTACCAGACAAAAATAGTACCTTCTAGGTACTAATTTGATTTACTTATTCAATGGCATCTATTGAACTGCTACTATTTACTAGCCACTATAATAGATGCCAGAAATAAAGAATGGGTAAAATATGGTACTCACCCTCAGCAAAATTCAACAGATAAAAATTGAGTTGGTGGACATTGGCAATTGTCTATCTAGCATGCCTTCCAAATAGAGCTTAGGCCTTCCAAACAGAGCTCCGGCTGGAGGGTAAATCCATTCCTCTTGTCAGTGATAAGGCAAATGAAAATTCTTGCCTATGAATCATGAGAATAGATATCCCCACGCTCTTCAGAATGAGCTTCTGGAAGCATTTTATTGTCATCCAATGGTGATGTTCTTCGTGGATCGTATGTCTGGCACTTCTGCATCCAGTTCACTACCGGCCCGATGGTGCCACTGACCCATGGGGAGATCCAGAGCTAAGAAAGGAAATGAAGCAAAAGTCAATGGATTAAGACCACAAAATATGTCATATGTCTTGGCTTCCAGTTAATGGGAGTCAATGAATTTCTTTGTCAGTAAGCCAATTTGAGCTGGATTTCCTTGTACTTTACTTGTAAACAAGATTGTTTGATAAGTTTTCTAATTTGTTATAGAGGACGAGAGAAAAAGAAAGAGAATCTTAAGCAGGCTCCATGCTCAGTGTGGAGCCTGATTCATGCTCAAGTTCACAACCCTGAGATCATGATCTGAGCCCAAATCAAGAATCAAACATGTAACCGACTCAGCCATGCAGGCGCCCCAGTTTGATAAGCTTCTACAAACAGCTCATCCCATTAGATGATCCATGGTTTGTACCATTTTTTCTCAATGGTGAGAGTGACACTTCATGGCATATTTAACTGTGCCTCTGCTTCTTAGTTAAGACACTTGGGGTTATTGGACACTTTATCCTTTTTCTTTGCCCTTATATTTGCAGCATCCCTTCCCTTATTTCCTGCTAATTTAACCTAAAGGAGAACATGAGAAATAGAATATAGGCATTGGAAAGTTTCTCAAAATATGCTTGTTTCTGTAGCTATATACTAAGTCATAAACATTTTTCCCAGTGAAAATGTATTTAAAATTAGAGCTCAGTTGCCTTCATCTGGCATGGCTTAAGGATAATTCAACTGAAACAAGGCCCTAAAGAGTGGATGCAGATAGAGTAGACAATCTCTCAAGAGTGGTTCCAGATGGTAACTACACTTACTGTGGGGAGCATTGTGTAATGCATAGAATAGTCAAATCACTCTGTTGTACACCTGAAACTAATATAATCTTGTATGTCAACTATACTTCAATAAAATAAAGAAAAGGAGAACGACTGGTTCCAGCCCCAGGAACCTATGCATCATGGCACTTTGTGCAGCAGGCGGAATAGAAATGTTAAGTGAAACCACTTTTTTCTATCCTCTGTTGAAAAGAGCCACAAGTGAGAAAAGCAGCATATTTGGGGGGCTCAACTGTAGAACAGGGGCCCATCACCTATATGGTTAATTCTAACTCTGTATATCTGCTCATCTTGAATTAGTTGTGGCTTTGGGTTCTTCACCTATCAGTATTTTTATCTCAAATGTAAAGGATACCATTCTGTGCTTAAATTATAATAGATTCAAAACTGGGAGAGACTGGTAACAGGGAGAATATTCCAGAACTGACTTTGAGAAAATTGTGTTTGATTGCTGGCCCATACGGGGATTAACTGGGGATTATAGTCAGATCCCATCCTACCCACCATCTGTAGCCTCGCTTGCCCTTCATTCTGAGCAGCCAAATAAGTTCCTGTACTAAAAAACAGAATAGAACCCCTGGGTGCTCACTGCCACATCCACCATCCGTTTGGAGTAGTGACTGCAGGTGATCATTTATTTAATGACCAAATCCTATCATTTAACATTAGGGAAGAAGAGCAGTATATAAAGGGGAACAACAAAATGTTAAAATTTTAAAAAAAAAAAAGAACCAACCTTTTTATATCAGAAGTGCTTAACTAAAATACATTAAGAATAAAATCTTGTAATGTTTATCATTTTCCTTTGAGAAGAAAATACATCACAGTAATTTCTAATGTATACAAAAATATTAAAATTGTCTCACTGTATAGTCTACATTGCTAAATAAAGCAAATGATGACAATTCTATTTTGAATATTTTTTTCTTTTTCTTTATTCTATTAAATCCAAGAAGAGATCACCATTTTCAAAGTACCATTGCTGGTTCCTCAAGCTCCTGGATGGGGCGCAGGGTCTGCTGAGTATTTTAAAGTGTGTTTTCAGGCAGCTCTGGTGGCTCAGCGGTTTAGTGCCGCTTTCAGCCAGGGCATGATCCTGGAGACTTGGGATCAAGTCCCACATCAGGCTCCTTGCATGGAGCCTGCTTCTCCCTCTGCCTATGTCTCTGCCTCTCTCTCTGTGTCTCTCATGGGTAAATAAATAAAATCTTTTAAAAAAATTAAAAAAATAAAAAAATAAAGTGTGCTTTCGAGGCTCTCCTGGCGCTCACAGATTAAATATACAGAAAAACATTAAACATTTCTCACCATGATAATAACACTTTATATGTCCATGTACCTTTGGGTTCTTTGTAACACTTCTTTACATGCAATTATTATATTTTATTTTTCATTTGTCTGTGAGGAAGATTTCATTATGCCACTACCAACAGATATTAAAAGTGAATATATAAAGAGCATGAAATTCACAATTAGTAAACTAAAAAGGGAAACTTCAACTTGAGGGACACCTTGGTGGCTCAGTCGGTTAAGTGTCTTTCTTTGGCTCAGGTCATGATGCCAGGGTTTTAAGATAGAGCCCCACATCAGGCTCCCTGCTCAGTGGGGAGCTGCTTCTCTCTCTCTCTCTTCCTCCACTACTCCCCCTGTTTATGCTCTCTCTGTCAAATAAATAAATAAATAAATAAATAAATAAATAAATAAATAAATAAAATCTTTAAAAAAAAAAAAAAACTTGAACTTGAATTTTCTGACTGCCAATTAGTGCCTTTAAAAATAATGTTCTGGGGCACCTGAGTGGCTCAGTGGTTGAGTGTCTGCCTTTGGCTCAAGGCATGATCCCGGGGTCCTGGGATCAAGTCCCACATCAGGCTCCCCACAGGGAGCCTGCTTCTCCCTCTGCCTATGTCTCTGCCTCTCTCTGTGTCTCTCATGAATAAACAAATAGTTTTTTAAAAATTAAAATAAAAATAATGTTCTCATAAGAACACTAGCCATTTTGAAGACTATCACGGGACAAAATGCCCTCTCCGAGGGATTCTTCCGAGATATATGAGAGTGACACAGACTGCTACTATGCTAGACTATGATGAAACTATTATTTCAATTTTAATATAATCATCACAAATAGTTTAAGGGCAACACCCACATGACTTCTCTGTGCCCCACATTGCTTAGCCTAGTGCTTTAAATGTAATACCATCTCAAATATCCCATGCCTTCTACCTACATAAACAGGACTCAATAGAGGGCACCTGCCAGGGCAACTTCTATCTTCCCCAGAGGCTCTTAAACACATCAGCCAGGTCAGAGGAAAGCATCTTGCTTTGATCACCTCTAACAGGGTCAAAAGAAAGCCCTGGATACCCGCCTTTGGCCAGCCCCTGACATTCAAAGCCTCAGCACCACTGCCTTGAATCCGCCAGGACAAATCTCATTATGTCCCATATACTTGTGCCTGTCAATCATCTTAATAAGGCCCAGACTTTCAGGTCATCTGGAATCTTCCTCACTGTACCCCCCAAGGCTTGGCTTGGCCCCTATCTGACCCCATCTTCCATTCCCCCTCAACTCTCTGAAACCTTCCCACACTGCCCTCTGTGAGGCACAGTTCATCCTTTGTACAATCCCAACATGCACAAGCCTCTCTGAATGGTCCCTCCTTTTTCTCACTAGAACTGTAACTCAGCTCTTCCCTGAGGACACTGTGTCCCCTGCAGCCTCTCGCCAATGGACTTTCCTTCTCTCATACTGTTTACATCACCTGGATGTCTGAAAGGCATCTCAGGCTGGCATACAAAACAACTCCTCTGTAGAACTCCTCTTCTCCAGAGTCCCCTGTTTCACTGATGGCAACTTCACCCTTCCGGTCCTTCGGGTCAAAAACCTTTCAGTCATCCTGATTCCCTTTTCTGTCATACCCTACATTCAATCTATAGGGAAATCCTGTTGGCTGTCCTCTCAAAATATATCCAGAATCCACCATCTTCTTGTCTAGGTTACTATAATAGCATCTTTAAAAGTGTCCCTGCTTCCACCTGAATATATTCCACCTTCCTAGAGTCTCTTCTCAACCCAGCAGCCAGAGCAATCCCCTAGGTCAGATCATGCCACCGCTCTGTAGGAAAGCCACTAAAGATTCCTTGTTTGGACTGTAGTAGTACAAACCAAAGTCCTGACAACAATCCATCAGGCCCTACGGGACAACAATCCATCAGGCCCTGCCCCTTAGCCCATCAGTTTCTCCTCCTCTCCTAGAGCTACTCTGTTCTACACACTTCATGCCGCTGTGTTGCCAGGAGGAGCAAGCAGGCACTGTGTGTCTTGTGCCCTTGAGCTATTTCTTCTGCTTGAAATGCTCTTCCTCCAGATACCTTCCCCCATCCCCACACCAACACCCTTGATCCCCATTCCTTGCTTTATACTTTCTCCTATCTCTCATCCCTTCTAACATCTATAGAATTTTCTTATGGATCATGTTTCTGTCCCTTATCCTCCATGAGAATGTCATGGCAGATGCTGGGATCTTGCTTCTTTTGTTCACTGAGATGTGCCCACTGCCTGCCTAGAGCATAGGACTGATTCCTGGTCATCTCTCACAAACCTGCTCCACCACAGAACCACCACCACCACCCCCATTCTCAATTGATGGCAACTCCATCCTCATGTGGCCCAGGTCAGAAACATTGTCTTGAAACATCCTTGACTGTTTTATCTGTTATACCCACATCCAATCAGTCTCGGAGGACTTTAGACTCCACCTTCAAAATGATTGCTCAAGAGTTTCATGTTGAAAGAAGACCTATCGACCCTTACAAAATGAGCTAATAATATGATCCAGTCCCACTAAAAGACCATGAGCTAATCCCAATATCTAAACTTTTTACATATCCCACACACTTTTACCCTACCAATTACCTGCATGGAGATGGGTAGTCATTCTAAATGTTAATTTTGATTCTACTTCTATCTGGCTTAACTTCTACTTTGTATCCACTTCACTAACTGCCTAAATGTTGGTAATGTGTGCAGGATGTGTTATAAATCTTATAGGTCCAGCTCAGTCCTTCTAGCTCTGACTGTAATGCAGATAGTGATTTCACACACCGCACTCAAAGTCAGAACTCAGATTTCTTAAGAGTCTATTAAAAAGTCAATCCAATTCGACAAACCTTTATTGCATGGCTGTGCTAGGAATTCTACTGGATGTGGAAGAGAACAAAATTCACAACTCTCAAGACACACATTGTCTGATATAGAACAGAGTCATTTAAACCAATAAGGTCAATAGAGTGCGATAAACCGAATACAAGTTTCGATGCAAGGTAAGAGAAATTAACCCCCAGCAAGCCAGAGAAAGACAAGAGCAAGTCAAAGTTCAGAAGGAATACTGGGGAGCGGGAGATGGAAACAACCCAAGCAAGAAAAATTGAACAGAATTTTTTGTTGTTAAGCTCCTGTTCTTTATCATTAGTGATGCTGCTTTTGGCCCTAAGAGGGCAGATTGGGAAGCAGAACTGAATTCATAGACCAGAATATGTGCATTGGGTAAAAAATTGGAATTAAACTGTTTGTAAAGTCCCTTGCAAAACTTCAATATTTGATGACCCAAATGATCAAAAAGGACAGCATTAATCTAGTCAAGTTTTGACTCATAGAATGCTTTTGGCAAGGTTTGCATGAATAATACTATCTCATGGGTCTGATGCCAAATCTGAAATATTAATAGACTGTGTTAAG
This sequence comes from Canis lupus baileyi, assembly GCF_048164855.1. NCBI lineage: Eukaryota > Metazoa > Chordata > Mammalia > Carnivora > Canidae > Canis > Canis lupus. The sequence continues at coordinate 39,640,751 of NC_132861.1, read as the reverse complement.
ATTTAAATCGAGTCATAAACATGTCTCCAAGAGAAGATGCATGACAATTAGGAGAAAAAATAATCTGGAGCTGTTTCTTTCCGCGAACCATTAGAACTGCGAACAGCTACAATCTGTCTTTGAAATTTTCCTTGAAAGTAAAATCACGAAATAACAAAGGACAAAACTGCAAAACTGCTTGTACCTATACAGCAGCCTGAGTATAATTTTGTTTTAATTCTGTTTTAAGAAATTTTGACCACTTGTTAGGGAAACATTTTCTTCTGGAATCTGTAAATTAGTCTTGGCATTGCTTTTCCAACAGGCAGGGGTAAACACATTCCCATCTTCATCAGACTAAAAACAGACAACAAATTTCATCTTTCTTTGGAATAGTGTGCTTCTTTTGACATTCTTTCAGTGATTCTTAAAAATAGAACTAGATTTGGGACGCCTGGGTGGCTCAGCAGTTGAGCATGTGCCTTCGGCTCAGGGTGTGATCCTGGAGTCACGGAATCAAATCCCACATGGGGCTCCCTGTGAGGAGCCTGCCTCTCACTCTGCCTATGTCTCTTCCTCTCTCTCTGTCTCTCATGAATAAATAAATAAAATCTTTTTAAAAAATTAGAACTGGATTTGAATGCTGACTCCAGCTTGTATAAGGCAGTTTTATCTAGGATCCTTTGTCTTCCCTATGACATTGAAATAGCAAGACCTGCCTTATCTCATAAAGCATTTATGAGGTCCACATCAGATCTGAAAACACAGCAGAGGTATAAAACATCACATACAAATGAAACCTTGTGCATGAATATTCATAGTAGAGCTATTCATAAAAGCCAAAAAGTGAAAATAACTAATTCAAAGATCCAATGACTGATGAATGGATAAACAAAAATAGCATAGGTATATGATGGAATATTATTTGGTCATATAAAGGAAGGAAATACTGAAGCATGTTACAACATAGATGAATCTTCAAAACATTATACTAAATGATAGAAGTCAAACATAAGGGGCCCCTGGGTGGCTCAGTGGTTGAGCATCTATCTGCCTGTGGCTCGGGTCATGATCCCAGGGTCCTGGAATCAAGTCCCACATAGAGCTCCCAGCAGGGAGCCTGCTTCTCCCTTTGCCTATGTCTCTCTCTCACTCTCTGTGTGTGTCTCTCATGAATAAATAAACAAAATCTTAAAAAAAAAAGAAGTCAGACACAAAAAGCTACATGATATGACTCCACTTAAATGAAATGTCCAGAGTAAGTGTATCCACAAAGAAAGTAGATTAGTGTTTGCAAAGTGGGAGGAGGGGAGGTAGGGATGACTATGGAGTCACTGCTAATGGGGACTGATGAAAATGTTTTGAAATTAAGATCATGGCGATGGCTACATGATTCTATGAATTTACCAGAAACCATTGAATTTGTACACTTTCAAGGGGTCAATTTATGGTACATGAACTATATTTTAATTTTATAAATTATATAATAAAACTACAGTATACAAATATTTCATTATTTAGGAGTCCCTTTATTTCCAAATTAGGGATGCTTCCTATCCTGTAGCTCCTATTTCCCCCTCCCTCAAAATCTCTCTCTAAAGTACCAAAGCTACCCTACTAGGCTTCTGAACAATAACTAGTAAGCAATTGGTAATTTAAAAAAAGCAGCTGGGCAGCCCGGGTGGCTCAGCGGTTTAGTGCCGCTTTCAGCCCAGGGATTGAGTCCCACGTCAGGCTCCCTGCATGGAGCCTGCTTCTCCCTCTGCCTATGTCTGTGCCTCTCTCTTTCTGTGTCTCTCATGAATAAATAAATAAAATCTTTTTTAAAAAAGAAAGGAAGAAGAAAGAAAGAAAGAAAGAAAGAAAGAAAGAAAGAAAGAAAGAAAGAAAGAAAGAGAAAGAAAGCAAGCAGCTGTGGAGGGGCACCTGGCTGACTCAGAACAGCACACAACTCTGGATCTAGGGTCATGGATTTGAGCCCCATGTTGGGTGTAGAGATTACTAGAAATAAATAAATAAACTTTAAACGTATTTTTAAAATAAATAAATAACTTTAAAAAGCAGGTGTGGGGCAGCTCAGGTGGCTCAGCAGTTTAGCGCGGCCTTCAGCCCAGGGCTTAACCCTGGGGACCCAGGATCGAGTCCCACGTCAGGCTCCCTGCATGGAGCCTGCTTCTCCTTCTGCCCGTGTCTCTGCCTGTCTCTCTCTCTCTGTCTCTCATGAATAAATAAATAAATAAAATCTTTTTAAAAAAAGAATAAAAAGCAGGTGTGGAGAAAGAGTTGGTATTTATAAGCATGATCGCATAACAAGAACTCCTTTTTCCTCGTAAGTTGAACATCATGAAGAAAAGAGTTAGAATCTTCTTTTACTTATACAGTGCCCTCTGGGGATACATGTGTTGTGACATCATTTTTTTACTCCATCACTTAGGGCTTCTTTTGCGCTTATAATTTCATCTGAGTAAAAACGTGTGCATGAGTGCACACATGCACGTTTGTGTGTATGAGGAGAAAATGTAAAGGCACAGCACAATTTGACCAGTTCACCTAATTCTTACCATTTCACACATTTCTGAAGAATGTTTTCTTACTTCCTACAAATTCTGAATAACTGGTTTAAAAAACGGTCAATAGCAAATGAATGATCAAAAATATGACATTAAAACTTTTTCTAAAATCATATAACATCATTACCCCAAATGTGGCATATTTATTTCCTATCCACAAGCTATTTTCAAACAAAAAGAAATGCAATTGTACTTAGTTTGGTCATTTTGTAAGAACGACTAAGGACTATACAACATGAGTTTTCACAAAGAATTAACTTGTAATTGTACTGATTATTATTTTTACCACCCAAAGAAATAGCATGGAGCAATAAACGCAAAGAGACTTTTTAAATTAATTTCTTTAACAGTATAGATATGACACAAAAGTGAACACCTTAAAAAGTAGCAGAGTAATATGCTCCCATCTTCACTGTTGTTACTGTATAAACTTGAAAAGAGGAGGTTGTGGAGGGATATTAATAGCCATTGTCTCTGAGCGGTGGATGGTGCATGGTCTTAGCTTCTTCGTGCTCATCTATATTCGCTTTTCTGCAGTAAAGACATAAAAAAAAAAAGGTGGAGAATCATTATAACAAAAGAGAAGAAGGTATTTATGAGTAGAAACACTGTCATTGTTTTAGCTTTATTTTACCAAGAGATGCCCTCCAAAATAAGGCCAGCTTCTCTATGATTTTAGGAAGATTGATTTAAAACTCCAAATAAAACAAAGGAAATTTGCTCAAGACTGAGCAAGGTACATACAAAGCAAGTCCTTTTAAGGAGGGAAACTTGTTAAGTCATTTATATTGTTTTACTAGATTTTTTCCTTTTTCAGCTTTTTGGTAGTTGCTGGGGTCTCAGCCTAAATTATAGAATGCTTTCAGAGAAATGCCTTTTTTTCTCATTTTAAAAAGATATTTTAAGAATAATTTGAAACTAAAACACAGTATGCAAACAGATGATCCTAAGTTTATTCTTAAGTAGGTAGAGTATTTTTGTTTATGTAATTTTTTGCATCAGTAAAATCTATCTTCATAGAAAGCACAAAAGCAAGGTCCAGTCCATCATGTATATAACTATAGGACTTTCACCTGATTCTTTTTTTTTCTTTTTTTTTTTTTACTTTCACCTGATTCTTAACATGATCATTAATGCATAAAGAAGTCCATCCAATACACATAGACTTAGAGTTCTGTCTTCCCTGACATCACTCACTCGCCAGAAATTCATCTTTTAAAAATTTGGGACTTATTATGCCTGTATAATAAAGTTCCTATTTATTTGTCATCAGACGAAAAAAAAATTTAAACAACCAAATATTTTTCTCAGATAAATAACAACCAAATAAAACTGATATGGAGAATTTATTCAGAAATTTATCCTATTTACACACTTACACAGGTACATACACTTATATTTATAATTGTGTTAATTGCAGCATTACTGGAAACAACCAATATATTAATCAATTCTCAACTGGTTAAGTTAAATCAAGGTGCAACCAAATGATAGAGTATTGTGCTTTCCTTAAAAAGACACAAGTACATCTCCAAGATATATCATTAAGTGAAAAGTATAAAGTATAACCCAGTAGGTATTATAGGATCCCATCTATGTAAAACACAAAAGGGTATACCTATAGGTGTATCTATGCATAAAAAATATCTGTAAAAATACCTCCTGGGATAGCTCAGCCCTTTTGTTTCATCAGGCCTTCAACTAATTGGATGAGGTCCACTTATATTAGGAAGTGTAATCTTTCTCATCTTCTACTCAGGCTACTGATTTAAATGTTAATCTCAGCCCCAAATACCCTCACAGAAATACCCAGAATGTTTGATTAAATATCTGGACACCTGAGTAAAAGAGATTTTCTCCTGTCTGACTGCCTTCAAATTGGGCCACTGTTTTATTGAAACTCAAACATCGGTTCTTTCTGGGTCCAGACTTCAGATTGGAACTCCATCACCAGCCCTCCTAGGTCTCCAGCTTGCTGACCACAGAGCTTAGGACTTGTCAGCCTCCATAACCACATTAGCCAATTCTTTCGAAAAATCTTTTATTATTTATTTATTATTTACAATAAGTCCTCTTTTGAGAATCTATCTGTATATATATATATATATAGAGAGAGAGAGAGAGAGAGAGAGAGAGACATTTTTAAGGAGATACATAGATATATAGACATGTTGGTGCCATTTCTTCAGAGAACTCTAACACATACCAGATTCAAAGAAACATAATCCCAGAGAAACTGAGAACCCCAACTCGTGCAATTTCTCAACTCTTAGAAGTGGCCCCTCCTGATAGAAAAGTATAGCAAGGTTTGGAAAAGGGTTTGGACACATGCTCCTAGCACTTTTACTAGAAATATTACTGAGAAATCTGTTTATATGCTAGCTTCTTTTTTTCTAATTTGTTTCACATATTCTTAAAACAAACCTCAAATTTGTCCTATAAAATAGCAGCTACTGTTTGCTCCCGCTCACCCAGTGTCTATGGGCATAAGCGAATTGTGTATAAAGGATTGCTTATAAATAAACGGATTTGCTAAACCCTGAGAAGACGCTGATTTTCAACACTCATTCTTCCAGGCATTGCATGTAACTGCAACCGCAACAGACAACACATGCATTTTTGCAGGTGAGTTGTAGATCAACAAAGTAGCCAAGCAACAGTTGGGATAGATATGCCAGGACTGGGAATTGTCTTTGTTCAATCCAATTGCAATCGACAGAGGAAGGTTTTTTTAATAAAATCTCAGAATTTATGGATACTCCTGACATTAGAATTGTGGAACATAAGGATATTTTCAAAAGGAATATATTTTATCACTCACAAGGGAAGCCAAAGACAAATGAAAATATCAAGGAAACATACAATTTTTAAGGGGAGATTAAGAGCTGAACTCAAACTTTCAGAAAAAGGAACAATTGGATGATAAAGTCCAGTGGAAATATATGCAGACAGTAAGAACATATGCAAGTAAATGGGCAGTGGAAATTGTAACATAGCAATGCTTTCCTAAGGCTTCATTTGACACGTCTGTCTCCATGAAGTAATAGTAGGATTCTGTTTCACAAATAAGAACTGTGAGGCTTGGAGGCTCTGGTAATTTCAGAATCCTAGACTCTGAATCAGGGTAACGCACCTCTTTCCACCCATGTCTCCCCACTGTGCTGCTTTTCCTGACAGTTTCATTGTGCTCATTACTTTCCCTGCAGTTCCAAGCCAATACTAATTGTATTCTTCCCAAAGTGCACTGTTACATAACCCATGGGGTAGACTTTTCCTCTCTCTTTGTCCCTTTGTAGTATTCACTGTCTGGAAGACGATTCTTCTGGACCTAGAAGGCCCTGGTGACGGCTCTGGGAAACAAGGGAGTGGCTGGGGAGAGAAAAGAGAGCCATACCTCTCCCTCTTACAGATGCTGCTTCATGAACCTTTGTCCAAAGCCACCTTGCTCAGGACTACTTGAAGAGTTAAGTAAATCTCAGAAAGACCAAAGACATGCAGAGCCATTTGGTACAGAGGGCGATTTTTGTTTTAAATATTTGAATCTGAAGGTCTTTAAGTGAGACATACACTCACCACAATCCCCAGCTGTCTTACACTTGGCTGCCTCAGACATTCGAGACACATCTGTGGCCCCTAAAGGCATATGAATTTGTAGTTTCTGAGGCAGTTCTTTCATGCCAAGTCACTGGTGTTTATTCCAAAGCTGCACTGAATAAGGAGTGTAGAGAATGGGTGTGGGATCAAAGATTGCACCTCTGGTCTAGATGCTCAGTTCTCTTAAGCTTCACTGCAGTTAAGATTTCATGTCTCACCTCCTGGGCAGGGGGATGAACCCCATGAGGAAGCATCTCAAAGCTTTCAGAGAGTACCATACCTGGGTCTCCTTGCTTCCACCTACAAGCTTTCACTCTAACACCATCCCCTCTAATATCCTCTCCCTTATCTTTTCCCAGTTCTTTTCACCCCTTCCTAGAGAAATAACCGGGTAAATCATAAACCCAGGCACTGAGTGCCAATGATAACAATCACGATAAGAGGCAACGTGCATGGAATTTATACTATATGCCAGGCACTATGCACTTTAGTATTTTAATATAATGCTCAAGGGAATTACCTTTTTAAAAGATTTTTATCTCATGAGAGACAAAGAGAGGAGAGGCAGAGACATAGGCAAAGGGAGAAGCAGGCTACCCACAGGGAATCTGATGTGGGACTCAATCCCAGGACCCAAGATCATGCCCTGAGCTGAAGACAGATGCTCAACCACTGAGCCACCCAGGCACCCTTGCTCAGTGGAATTATTAACTCTATTTTACATATGAAGAAGGTGAAGCTCCAGGCATAGAACGACATTCTGATTGGCTATGGGATTCCAATCCAGATGGTCAGTCCTGGGCGCTCTTCTGCTTTCTACCCTAGCCATCCAGTGTCTTCTGGCTTTAAAGAGGAAAGAACTGTGTTCCAACTCAGGCTACGAATGTCTGCCCCAATAAGGAGAAGCAACTGGGGGTTGGGGCCGGGCAGAAGGGAGGGAAAGTGGGAGTCTTCTTGGCCCCCACCTACCCCCTCTCTACAGAGAAGCGAAACCAAACATCTACCAACACAAAGATTCATTTAGTTTTGAACATTGGCCTGGGAATATAGAATAAAAATTTATATTCTTCCCATTAATGTAACTTTGACTTTATTTCCCACAAATTAATATCCTCATCTTACTAGGACTAGAATGCATTCTCTCTTTTCTCTAGACAGATCACATCATAGAGCATCCCACACTGAATCAGACAGTAACACAAGGCCCGAATACCCTTTCCAAGAGAGGAGGCAGGGGACAGGAAGGGAGAAGAAGGTAAGAAAGAGTCTCAATGAACCTTTTCATAGTTTAATATATGGTACATTCTCATTGAACGTTGATACCTCTTTAATATTAGGTCTTTAAAACTCTACATAGAAGAAGAAACAAGACACCCAGAAAATGTATCCTATTAGAAGGCTCCAGGGATCCAGGAACACCTACAGATCTCAAACCTAGCTCTTTTCCCTGGATGTCGCAAGAGGCTAGCTTCCTTTATGGAGGCAGGGGCTTTGTGAGCCCCTGAGAGAGGCTGCTAAGTGACCAGAGCCTACTGTGATCTAGGACTCACCCCTGATGGTCAACTACAGAGGTTTATAGAAGTTAAATAAATGACTAAGAAAAATAAATAAGGCATGGATGCGTTCCTACATTTGTGATGTACTCAGAGTAGAAAGCCATTCAGAGCTAATTGCAAAGCAAATTAACAGACGAACCGAATTGCCCAGAAATTGTCATTTGGTTTGGGTAACATAATGCAGTGTATTAAGCACAAACTATCATTGACCCTAGAGGGACTTTTATTTAAGAAGGGGGAGAGATTATGCCTTAGAGCATTCATTTTTTAAGCTCTTTACCATCTGTTTGGGTGAAAGACTATAAAGGCCGGTAATCACCATTATCACCAATTATCTGTCACTAGAAATTTTTTTTCAGTTTATCATTAGCATTGAATTTGAAGCAAGAAGCAGGCTTATTAAATCCTAGAATAGATTTTTATTCTCTTTGGAGACATGTAGTTCACAAAACACTTTTGATATTCTAACTCTAAGTCCTAAAATAATAGGATCTAAGCCTCACCAGTCCTCATAGTCAGAGGTATAGCCTGAGCTGAACTAAGGTGGGTTCCGGCTGGATATTTCCAGGTAGACTCTGACAAGGCAGGAGTAACAGGTAAGTATCAGAGGAGACCACCTCTGGCATGGATTTCGAAGGCCCTCTAAGATTCGGTGAGTCTAGGCCCTGAAAGAGGAAGGTAGTGTGTGTTTACTAGACAGTGAATAAAACTCTTATTTCCTTACCCTCTTGCATTAACATAAATGCTTAACACAATGTCAGTCCATAAAGGAAGCTTGATAAACATTAATTGTTGTCAGTAGTTGTAGGAGAATGGCTCTTGGTTTCTTCCCTTGACTTAATCAAATTACATCTAATAATCTAACTCTATTTTAAGAGTTGGGGTATCAGGTAGTCTATCTTTCTCACAAGATTACTATGCAAACTCCTATTCCAGTTGCCTTATATCTAGATTGTTTCATTTCATGGCTTGATTTCCCTCTCAACACACAGTAAAATCAAATTACTCTGCTCCTTGACTCCAGAGTCAAGGATTTACCCAAGAATGAAAAAATATTTTCTGGAAGAAACGTGGCAGTCTCTCTCCACAATGTGTCTTCAGAGGTGATGAACACCCTGAAAAATCTAAATGCTTCAGCCAAATACTGCTTAATGCCCTTGACAACCTGATACCATCTGATATTTCCATCCTCATTACCTGATTGCTCCCTTCATGAACCTTGGGCTACAGTGAATCCAGACCACACAATGATCCCAGAACCTCAGAGTTTAATTAATCATTGAGTTTTGTCTTTTAAAAAGCATCCTTGGGATACCAGGGTGGTCAGTTAAGTGTCCGACTCTTGGTTTTGGCTCAGGTGGTGATCTCAGGATCACAAGGTAGAGCGCCACTGCTCTCTCTCTTTTATCCAGTCATCTCATCCCTCTGACCCTCCCTGCTAATGCTCTCTCTCTGTAAAATAAATTTAAAAAAAATTTAAAACAAAACACCCTCCCTCAGAGGACAACTCTTCCACAATACTTTTCTAAATTGTCCGAACTGGAACGATTTTCGCCTTTCTATGCTACCTTGTCGTGACCTGCCTGCTTGTCTATTCTCACTGCCTCCTAGTCACTGTATCTCCAGCTGGAGGCTTAACGATCATTAAAACCAGAGTGTGGATCGTGTTTATTATCTGAAGAAACTGTCCTAGTTCAATCTCCTAGTCCTTCTCTGATGGGAGTAAGAGTGGTCAGACTTGAGCTTGTTTCTATGACCAACCTTCTATCTTTGTCCTCGTTTAGATAATTCAGTGTATGAGAGGCTATCAAATTGACCTTATCTTGCCCTGATCAGCCATTTTCTGAAACCACCATTCTAAGGCACGAGCTCAGCCAGACCTCCCTAACCTTGATGACCTTGTGGTGTTAGAGCAGTGGTTTCTAACTGGACATGTTTGGCAATGTCTGTTATCACAACCTGATAGGAGAGGGGTGCCACTATTATCTAGTGGGTAGAGCCCAGAGATGCTGGTAAACATCCTACCATGGACAGGACAGCCCCCCTCAACAAAGAATCATTTAACCCAAAATGTGAATGATGTTGAAGCTGAGAAACCCTACTTTAGACTACTGGGCAAATGGCCTTGAACAAATTACTGAATACCTCAATGCTTCAGAATTTTCCTCCATAAACATACAGATATATTTCCTGTATGATTATCACATTACCTAACGCACTTCCTTTGGAACCTTTAGTACTTTGTCATAATTTGTGCAATGGAAAAAAACGTAAATAATTATGCAATTATCTAACTATTCCTTCTTTATTCTATCTATATACCTTGAGGTTGGAAAAATTCTTGACAGTAGTGAATTCCATGTGTATTCATCAAAACTTGGGGGATTCTAAAGGCTTTGATCACATTTTTCTCTTGATTTTTTAATTTTAATTTTTATTTATTTATTTGTTTATTTATTTTTTGCTCTCTTGATTTTTTAAATAAGATTTTTCAATAAAACTTTGTTTTATGGTGGTAAACTAAAATTAACATAAAATTAACCACCTTAACCATTTTTAAGTGTGCACTTTAGTCATATTAAGTACATCCACATTCTTGTGCAACCATTCTTGCTATCCATCTCCAGAACTCTTTTCATCTTGCAAAATTGAAAAATCTAGATATACTGATTAAACCAAAACTCTTCAATTTCTTCTCCCCCTAAGCGCTGGCAATCAGCATTTTACTTTGTATGTCTATGAATTTAACTACTCTAGGTACTCATATAAGTGGAATCATACAGTATTTGTCTTTTTGTGACTAGCTTATTACACTTAGCATAATATCCTCAAGGTTCATCCATGTTCAGTTCATCCATGCATCAGAATTCCATTATTTTTAAGACTAAATAATGTATTACATTTTATCCAGTCATCTGTCAATAGATACTTGAGTTGCTTCCACCTTTTAGCTACTGTGAATAATGTTGCTGTGAATATGGTGGTACAAACATCTCTTTAAGGCCCTGCTCTCAATTCTTTGGTGCATACACCCAGAAGTGGAATTGCTGAATCATATGGTAATCGAATTTTTAATTTTTTAAGGAACAGCCATATTGTTTTCCTCAAGGCTATCCTATTTTACATTCCTACCAACAGTGCACCAAAGTTCCAGTTTCTCCACATCCTCACTAACCCTTGTTATTTTCTGGTGGTTTTTTTTTTTTTATAGTAGCCATTCTTGCAGGTATGAGGGAGCATCTCACTGCAACTTTGATCTGTATTTACCACATGATTAGTGATGTTGAGCATCTTTGCATGTGTTTATCAGCCATTTGAATACCTTCTTTAGAGAAATGTCTATTCAAGCTCATTTTTTAATTAGGGTGTTTGGTTTTGTTGTTGAGTTTTAGGTGCTCTTTATATAATATTAATATTAATCCCTTAGGGTGCCTGGCTGGTTCAGTCAGCTGATTCTGCTTTTGGCTCAGGTCATGATCTCAGGGTCCTGGGATTGAGCCCCACATCCGGCTCCCTGCTCAGAGGGGAGTCTGCTCCTCCATCTCTCTCTGCCTCCCGCCCCTCCTTGTGCTCTGTCTCTGTCTCTCTCTCAAATAAATAAAATCTTTAAAAAATATATTAATCCCTCATCAGATATATAATTTGCCAATATTCTCTCCCATTCTGTGCATTACCTTTTGATTCTGTTAATACGGTCTATTGGTGCATATAAGTTTTTATTTTATGAAGTATGATTTGTCAATTTTTTTCTTTTATTGCCTGTGCCTTTGGTGTCACATCTAAAAAATCATTGCCAAATCCAACATGAAGCTTTTGTCTTATGTTTTCTTCTGAGAGTTTTATAACTTATCCATGTCCTCCTCTCGTCTGTTTTCAGTGCTTTATTTTTCCAGATAAAGTCTGCAAACTAAAAATGTCCTGGATAAAATACACACAGACGAATCACTTATCTCCAAAGCCTTGCCTACCCAAATATTCACATACATGTGTTAGGGTGTCACTTGCTGCAAGAAATAGAAAAACAATTTCACAAAAGTATAGGAAAATGTGGGTATATTATATAGGCTACATGAATAGCTAAACAAATAAATCTCAAAATGTGAAGCCATTCAAATGAACAAACAAGTTTATGCTTTGCTTATTCAACATCCAAAACAAATATTTCCAATTGCTGGCAGGCTCTCTTCAAAGTAATGATTTAAAGACCAAAACTTCATCATTGTGCCATCTTTAATAGGCTCCATGGCCATTTGCAATCAGCTGTGAGAGGGGACAGAAAGAAAGGACAAACCACATTTTCTTCTTAACCCCTGTGGTTTATAAGTGACATACATAACTTCTATTTCCAAGCCTTTGGCAATACCTAGTTACTTGGCCCTTCCTAGATGCCGATAGCCAGGAAATGAAATCTCTGATAGCAGAGCTGCTTGCCAGTCACTGCTCTATCCCTGCACTGTCCAATATGGTGGCCACCTGCCACAGGAAGCTCTTGAGCACTTGGAATGCGGCTCATTCAAGTCGAGCTGTGCTCAAGTATAAAGTGCATGACAGATTTTGCTATGACTTAGTACGAAAAGAAGGATGTAAATATCCTATTGATAATTTTTATATTGATTATGTATTGAAATGGCAATACCAGGGATACATTGGGTTAAATAAAATAAAAGATTAAAATCAATTTCATCAATTTCTTTTTATTCTTTTACCATAGTTCCTAGAAAATTTTAAATCACATACATGGTTGACATTCTATTTTTATTGGATAGTGCTGCTATGGAAATTAGCCTCTTCTGTTACACAGATTATCTCATAGCATCAAGATACAGAGTAAATCTGGACTGCCCACAGAACTGGAAGAAGAAATCTAAAGCTCTGTGGAATTAGGATGTGTGCTCCCTTTTTTCCTTTCTACCTCGTTTTCCCTCACTGTAGCCACAAGGTCATTGGCTTCTGTCTGGATACCTTCTGATTTTACTCTTTTTTCTCTCTGCCTCTCTCTGTCTTTGTCTCTCTTTCTCTAGCTGTCTCTTTCATCTCTGCTCCAATCAGCTGCTGTCAGGAGGGTGAGGCCAAATGGCTTGCATCCCATTTGCTAGAAGCAATAGGAACAGGTTCTCAGGAAGGGGGCACAGGTAGGTCAGACAAACAGATTGACTTGTTTGCTCACATCATTTACAATGTGTAAATGCTACATGAGCTTGGCAGCTGTCAACATTCCCCAATTTTTACACTTAATAGACTATATTTGCTTGAAGGCCTTTTGTAAGAATTCCGTGTTGAATAGATGACAAATTTAATCTGAGTATATGCTATTTAACTCATGTCATCAACAACAACAACAAAAAAGTAACTAATCTTTCTTTCTGGGGCTTGTCCCAGTGCCCAGAAAGTCAACCCCTCTGACAAGCCTTGAATTTTCAACAGTGTACCTTGGACTCCAGGTATATTCACATAACATCAGATTCACCTCATAGGATTAAGTTTGTCAAACCATAAGCAGAAATTATCTGAGGGTACACAGTTAATAAATGGAGAATATACCCCTAAATATAATCTCCTAGAGGGCTACAACTTTTAAATTTTAGTGCCATTCTCTGGAGTTTAAGAAATGTCTCCAAGGAGCCCCTGTTAGAATATATATACATACAGATGACCTAGAGAGATTATCATATATTTTTATATTCTTGGGAAGCATCTTATGCCAGATATTGCCCTAACGTTATTATCACTTAGTAATTTATCAGAAATGGATGTTTCAGATTACTGACTTCCACCCTGCAAAACAAAAATAAAAACAAAACAAAACAAAAATGGGTCTGGAGGCAATAAAATACAGGGTAGTAACAATTGTTCACAAGAGATTTGGTTAGCTTCAGAGTGTGTCCAGGAAAGACGAACTTCAGTGGGGCTCCTGTAGAGGAATAAGGGACAGTCAAAGGGCAGGCTAGGATTCTGTACATCTGGGAAGGCAGGGAAAGAGGGAAAGAAGGAGATGTTGCAGAAACAGGAGGCAACTGTGTCACAGACACATATTTGCCTCTATCTTCCTGATGAAACTTGAGCTTAGACAATGATATTCTTCTTGCTAAAGGCTATGGGCTTCAAAGTTAGTAGGACTCTCCAAGTCCCTGGGGTTCTTTTGGATTCACCTCAATAAGCAGATGACCTACCAGCAATGAGCTGATGCTTCCTGGGGCATTTTTAGGATATTGGACAGGGCTGACTGTAAGGTGATTTGTTGAGGATGCATGCTTTGCTTTTCTGCCTCCTACAAAACCAGCTCAGAATCCAATGGGTGCAGAGGTCTGCCAGGAGAGATGACCTCCCCTCCAGTACATTTTGTCCGGCCTACCATTTCCCACTAAAATGGAAGATCTACCTCCAAAGAAGTCTAGCCTTTTCCCGAGGGGCATTCTCTTTCCCTGTTCCTGGGTAGAGATGGGGTGAGCAAGCTTCTGCTAGCTATACTTCTCTCTCGGCTTGGAATCCAGACAAATGCCAGAGGGGCATTTGCCAGGGATGGGGAATGAAGTAATATAATCAGCTTAGGTATCTTCCACAATTCATCAATGACTTTGAGGTCTATGCATAAATCTTTACTGAATCATTGGCTTTGTAATTTCTGTAACAAATAGTACTTCTTGGCTCATGTTCCTTCTAGTACATGTTTTAGAAATTAAACGTGTATCTTGCACATATTCACAACATTTGATTAAAACCAGATTATTGGCATTATGAGGAGAGCGATCACTTTTTAGTGTCTTGTATTTGCTAGGATCCTTAGAGCTAAAAACTGAATGAATGAATAAATGAACAAATGAATTTACCTATCTTCTTGGTGTTGTGTTGTTTATGTTGATTGCGCATCTTTGTTACAGTCATTCTTTCAAGGAAGAATAAAGTCTGTTTTACTTCATTCTGTCTAGTAGAAAGCTGTATCAGGGAACCATTTACTAAAAATTATTTGTTAATAAGCAACCGGGTAAAACCACTTAGAAATTTTAGTTGTAGGTGACAAATAACCATTTCCTCTAAAGCACCAACTCCTTTTGTTCTCCTGCTTTATGAAAATAAGTAAAAGGGAGATCACATAGAGATAATAAGTAGTGTTTGCACATAATTATGCCATGTTAAAAAAAAGAACCCTTTCTCATAACCTATTCATTTTATTTTTAGAGGAATTTCTGAGAAAGAGAGCTAGCATTATCAGTTGTCTTATTACTAAAAGAGTAACATGGGTCAGAGAGTTGTAGTGTAGTCAAGGGAGCATATCTCTGATGAAACCAGTGGGGTAGGGCTCACTAATTATGATGCGCTACTTCCTTTAACTGTGAAATCTGAATAGAGAATTCTGCATATTGACTCTCAAGTTACAGACTTCAGATTGCAGCCAAAACCACATTTGTCTGACTCCTACACATCCCTCAGATCTCAGTTCAAATGTCTCTTCCTCAAAAAAGCCCTCCCTTTATTCAACAGGCTGGGTCAGTCTTCTTAGGACATGTCCTCATAGCGTTAGACAGCTTTCCTACGCAGTACTTACCACAGTTGCCTCTCATGAGCTTTGCTTGTGGCACTCTTTGATTATTGTCCTGTCTTCTTGGCTAGAGAGCTTGCTGTTTACCAAGGTATTCCTGGAGCTTAGCACACAGTAAGCACTTAATAAATACTATAGCATTAGTGAATAAAGGAACAAATAAGTGTTGAATTTTCAAAATGGAGTCTTAGGAGGTATTCAAAGAAAAGTCCAAACTCTCTGAAAACAAATTTCTATTTTTACTTTTTCTTTGAATTAATGAAATTCAGCATTTAACCTGTGACTTTATAAAGGAAGCATAAAATTAAGTTTTTGGAAAATAAGCTTGAATTATATTATTGATTTATGGTTGTTAAGAAGTGTTTTAACCATCTTTATTTTTATTTATTTTTTAAAAGAGCTATTTATTTTAGAGAGAAAGAGGGAGCATGAGTGGGGGGAAGGGCAAATATAGATGGAGAGAGAGAATCCTCAAGTGGATTCCTCGCTGAGCGAGGAGCCCAACAGAGGACACAGTCCCAGGACTCTGAGATCATGACCTGAGCCGAATTCAAGAGTCAGCCACTTATTGACTGAGCCACCCAGGTGTCCCTTAAATGTTTTTAAATATTTTAAGTAGTCTTTTTGTGTACCTGTATAATTATAGAAATAATGTTACTTAGATTTAACTGAATTCTACTTCTTTGCTACCTTTATTTAAATTTTAAAAATTCTTTATACTTTCTTTATAAAGGCACAGGTTAGGTGCTGAATTTCATTAATGTCTCCTCCTTAATAGCCTGAGTATCCTATGCTTAAGAAAAAAATATTTCACTCATATTATCTATAGCAATTTATTTTATTAAACTGATACTGAGCAAGGAAGAAAGTGGCTGGGAAATTTCAAGAAATAAAAACTCTGTCCTAGAATATATGGATTAAATTTACTGGAAATTTTATCCTACCTCCTACTTGAAAAAGTTTTATAAGGCCAGTAAGACATCTACAATTAAAAAAGAAAAAAACAGTTGACCAATGAAAGAAAGAAAGCCTACAGGTTTTTCTTACTCTGCTTGGTCCATAATAAAAACTAAACATAGAAGTGAAGTATAAGTCATTTAGGTGTGGAGAAAAACAGAAGCTAAAAACAAAACGTGTCTTATTAAAACTCAACATTTTAATGTGGAAGATTATGGTTCATTTTCTTTCATCTTAAATGCTGATAAAATATTTATAGAAAGATGATCATTTTCTTAATTTTTTCATATGCATATGTGTGTTGCTAAGATATCCTTAGACAAAAGAATACCTACATGACCAAGTGCAAAAATTAAAATAAAAAGGATTCTTTTTTTTCAAAGGGAAATTCTTGAGACAATTTTCTTAATATAAAGACTCTGGTAATAGGTAAAAAGTGGCTGGGATCTTTAAATAAGAGATTCAGAGCAAGCCCAGCAGATTGTTTGGGGAGAATAAAAAAGGATGGAGACCAGGAATGTAACTAGACTAAGAAATAAGCAAATCTATGGATTTATAGACAGAAGAATTGGCTTCCCTAAATAGGAGTCTCTTCCCTGGTAAGCTGTAATTTCCTACTCGTGTTATTTAGCTTAACAGTAGAATTTTACCTTAATCAAAATTTAAGTAGGCTTACTAAAATTCTTGAGTGCTTTGTTTTGGTGAATTCCACAGTTACTATGATGCTGATTCACAGGAGTATGACATAAATGATACATAATGCTAGAAAATTGAGTTTAAAACACACACTTCTCTTTTATATTCTCATTCCCATAATAGAATAGAAAATCCAGTCTGATGCTGCTGTGTTACTGACACTTCAAATAAGATTTAATTAGTTTCTCTGACAAAGCAGTAAATCTTTAAATTAAAGAGTTCAGGAATGCTTAGCCCCATAAATTCTCTAAGGAAATTTAAATAGGAATAATAAGTTTTAAACACATCTTTCTTGGTGCTTTCCATGAGGCAGCCGATGTTGGTCCTTGACAAATGGTGAGCATAAATATACCTTGAATCTGTAAGAATCCAATTTCAGGCACTCAGTAAAATAAAGCTCCAGTGTTAAGGAATTAGAAGTCAACTTACAAAAAATGATATAGATAAAATACCGATGAATAAATGTCATAGTCTTCTCTAACAATAGCCAATATTTACTAAGTGCTTACAAAACACTGTGGCCTGTTTTAAGTGCTTTACATAGATTATTTCTTTAATCCTTCTATAAACACTATGTAGTTGGTGCTATTATAATTTCCATTTTGGAGATGAGGAAACAGCAGCATAACCAGGTTGAGTGACTCCCCAAAAATACAGTGCTAGAGGATGTCTATAGCAAAGGCTGTGGATATGCCAACTATATCCCCTTGGGCCTTATCAATGTAATGTACACTGAGGCCTCACTTCTGCCAGGGCCTGCTGCAGCCCACTCTGTGCTATACACAAGACAGGCCAGAAAATCCAGAGGTAGAATTTGCACTGACCTCCACCCAGGAGCTCTCAATCAATGATGGGTTGGTGTTTGGTATATGATATCCCAGGCAGGTCCCTCACTCCTCAGGCAGGATAACTCAGAAACAAAAGTACTCTATTGGCTACAGGAGTTCCCAAGGAAAAGTAACTTTTTTGCTATACACAGCCATAACTTGCTTGAAAAATTCATTACTTACTGGCTGTTTCTCCTTCCCTTTCTTATTTCCTCAATCCTTACTAATGATTACTGGGATTACCTCCCAAATATACTATTTTTACTCATATCCTTATCAGAGAGTCTGTTTCTGGGGAATTCAAAATAAAAGAGAGGATTTGAAGCCAGACACTCTGCCACAGTGTGTGTTTAATCACTATAATACACTACTCATTCTCCCCCCAAATGGCATATGTTTTGTAAAAAATGGTCTCAAGACATGATAGGAGGAAAAATCTTTGTTTCCATTTTGCATCTCAACTTCTTGTCAAGAACTGTGAAGGGTCTGAGATTTTACTTTCCTTGCCAGCAAACAAACTGGCATGCTGTTGTTTGATGAAGGCTGGGAGAAAACACAAGACTCCTGGGTCAGAGACAAGAGACTGTGCTACACATAGCAAGAGCCAGAGAATTCACATTTGCACCTCAGGTTCCTGAGGTTCACTTCCCACAGGCAACATGGACAAGACCGTATAGATAATTGTACGTGCAATGGACTATGTTATGGGAGAAAACCACTGGGGTTAGAAACCCAAATTTTTTATGGTAGACAATAGGCAGGCCTGCTCTTTGCTCCAGAGACACTGTCTGTCTTTCAAGGCTGTTAACTGTACAAAAATCTTTTGAAAAGATAGTCCATAGGAAAGGTAATCAATACCTCACTTGAAAGGTATGCCAGTATACAAGAGACCCATGGAGAATTGTCTTCTATGTTTTGAAAATAAAAGTTCATGGTTTCATCATACAATGGAAACATAATTATGCCTTACAGAAAATGGCAAAACCAAACAAATGACAAAAGTTTAAAAATTGTTTACTATCTTGTTCTTAGTTTTTATGTCTTTGTTGTTTTGCTGTCAAGTCCTAAATACATTTTCCTTTGATGCCCACAATAATCCTGTCAGATAAGTATTTTATAGCTGGTGAGGAAATGGCTCAGAAGATCAGGAGCTTCACTGACACTCATCTAGTTACACACGCAAAAAGAGATAAACCGGGCAGCCTGGGTGGCTCAGTGGTTTAGCGCCGCCTTCGGCCCAGGGTGTGATCCTAGAGACCCAGGATCGAGTCCCACGTCAGGCTCCCTGCATGGAGCCTGTTTCTCTCTCTCTCTCTCTCATGAATAAATAGATAAAATCTTAAAAAAAAAAAGATAAACCGAAGACTTCTAACTCCAAAGTTGCCAAATATTAGACTAGTAGCACTAGGGTAGATGGACAGCTGCCTGGAACTTAAAACCTAAAAGATTTTGTGGATCCCTTCATTTTTTTTCATGCCACACATGTCCTTGCCAGAATTTTGGGAAATAGTGTTAGAGATGAGTTCGGGTAAAGAGAGAGATGCAAGCAGAGGAAAGGATGTACACATGTCTTTTTTCTTGTTTAATGGTCAAGTTCCCTCATCTATGTTCATTTTTTTTTTCAAGTGGTTTGCATGGTGTAAATCAGTCACTGCTTAAACTAAAATAAAAATAAAAAGGTTTCAGAAAAGTCGTGGGTTTGGAATTGAGCTATGAAAAACAAAATTCCAGAATTATCAGAAGGGGTAGCACTTTCACTCAAATGGATGCAATCCATATGATTTCAGAATTTCATGCATTTTTTCCACCAGGGGGACATGCATAATTTAAGTACATTCAAAAGCCCAAGATGCATTGTTGGACATACTGTTTACAGCATCAGGGTGCCATTGATTATGACACATATGATACTCACAAAAAGCATATAGATGAAATTCTACTACCAATTATATTAAAGTGCATTATGGAAATTTGTTACTTAAAGGAATCCTATAGTAAATCCATTTTGTAAAAAAAAACAAAAAACAAAACCCAACAGCCCTTAGAGACACATTATGATTAGTGACAAAAGCCTTGGCCAAAGAGTAGAAATTCTGGGATTTTAGCACTACTGATTCTTTGTGTCTTGCACATGGGGTAGGAAACTAAACTGGATAATCTCTAAATGTCCCCAAATCAGATTTCCCTTTCCTGGAGCTCAGTGATTCAGACAGATGTGGTTTGACTCTCAGTTGTGGTTGTTTACCAGATACACAGTCTCCAAAGTTAGGGAAACTTCTACACTTTTTCTTAACCTGTAAAATAAAGATAGCAATACATACTCTAAACAATACTAATTAAATTAGATAACACTTACTAAACACTTTGTCCACTGCCAGGCACATACTAAGCACTTAATAATTTGCAATCAATATCATCGTTAATTCTATATTTTCACGTATCGAATTCATTTCCTGTGAGACCATTCTTTTCAATAAAGTCTGACTATAAGTAATTTAATCCAACGTATTCATGTTTTTCCAAAACTTTATTGAAATTTTTCAAAGCTGCGATAAAGTTGAAAAAACTATGCAGTGAATATCTGTATACCTACCACCTAGATCCTAGAATTAACATTGCACTAAGAGTGTTCTCACATATCTGTCTACCTGTTCCTGTAGCCATCCAACAAACTTGTTTTTTTAAGATTTTATTTATTTATTCATGAGAGACACAAAGAGAGAGAGAGAGGCAGAGACACAGGCAGAGGGAGAAGCAGGCTCCATGCAGCGAGCCCGACATGGGAATCGATCCTGGGTCTCCAGGATCATGCCATGGGCTGAAGGCGGCGCTAAACCACTGAGCCACCTGGGCTGCCCCCGACAAACTTTTTTTAATGCATTTCAAATGCAGTGGGAAATATCAGTGCACCTCTTTCCTAAATATATCAGCCTGCATATGTTAAACAGAGTCCAGGATTTGTTTGTGGCTCTTTTTTTTTTTTTTTTTTTTTTTCTGTTTGAGGTAAAACTCAACATATAATGAAAATATACATTTATTTTTTATATTTTAGGGTGATTTAAATATTCCAAATTCAGATGAATAGATAAAGATATTATACACACACACACATACACACACACACAATGGAATATTACTCAGCCATCAGAAGAGACAAATACCCACCATTTGCTTTTATGTGGATGGAACTGAAGGTTATTATGCTGAGTGAAATAAGTCAATCGGAGAAAGACAATTATCATATGACTTCACTCATACGTGGAATATAAGAAATAGTGAAAGGGATGATAAGGGAAAGGAGAGGAACTGAGTGGGAAAAATTAGAAAGGGTGACAAACCACGAGAGACTCCCTAACTCTGGAAAACAAATAAAGGGTTGCGGAAGGGGAGGTGGGTAGGGAAATGGAGTAACTGGGTGACAGGCAATGAGGAGGCACTTGATGGGATGAGTATTGTGTGATATACTATATGTTGGCAAATTGAATTTAAATTTTTAAAAATGTAAAATAATAATAATAAATATTCCAAATTGACTCTTGTGATGACTTCAATATTCAAAATCAAATCACCAATTATATTTGCTATAACCTGTAACATGCATTGGAATGCCTTACAGAGAGCAATCTTACCTTCTAGGCACCCTGAACCATAACAAGTTTCCCTTTGATGTGGGTGGGCATCACCCAATTGATGAGGGCCAGAATAAGCAAAGATAGAGGAAGAATGAATTTATTCTCTTTTTCTGCTGGGACGTTCATTTGCTCCTGTTCTTGGACATCAGCACTCCTGGTTCTTGGGCCTTTGGACTCAAAATGAATTATACCACTGGCTTTCCTGGTTCTCTAGCTTACAGATGGCACATCAAGGGACTTCTCGGCCTCCATTAATAATGAGCCAACTGCTTATAATAAATCTATCTACCTACCAACTAACCTACCTACTTTTCTCCTATTGGTCCTGTTTCTCTGGAGAACCCTGATTAATATCACCTCATTCCCAAGTTCTATTTATTTATGCATTCATTCATTCATTCATTCATTTTTATTAATGAGAGACACAGAGAGGCAGAGGGAGAAGCAGGCTCTCCTGTGGGGAGCCTGATGTGGGACTCATCCCAGGACCCCAGGATCATGACCTGAGCCAAAGGCAGACACTCAGCCACTGGGCCATGCAGATGGCCCAGGTTCTTGTCATTTAGAGTTTAATTGTATATTGTACTAAACACATTAGCACACATTGAGAGCTTTTTCAAAGCAGAAGGTGGTCCAGCAGGTGGTCAGGAGCATGGGTAATGCAGCCACACACGCTTCCCACCAGGGTTCTGTTGCCTACTAGTTACATACATGACCCTGGGCAAACCACATTACACCCACCCCTACCCCACTCCCCGCCCCATGCACCAGAGTGTTGGGCCTAGACATGTGTTGGTCTCTCCAAGTGCAGAGAACTCAGAGTAATACCAAAAAAGTACTACTTTTTAATTCTTCAACTTTTAGGAGCTTTGTCCTGCTCCCCCATGTGGAATAGAGCATGTGAAATAGGTGATTCAACAGAAAAATAACAGAGTTGTGAAATGTGCAGACCCTAGAACTAGACAAACTTGGAACTAAGGGCTTGAATCCCTCTCTCATGATTTACATATGTGGCACCCTTAGGCAAATTACTTAATTTTTCTCAGATATGACAAGTTACTTTGGTTCACTCAGATAGGACTCTGATCTGTAAGATGAGAAAAACAGTGAAATGAGAGCAGACATTTACTAAGTGCTTGTTATTTGCAAGGTGCTAAGGGCAAGTGATAATTTTCTTTTAAGATTGTATTTATTTATTAGAGAGAGCACAAGCAGGGAGAGCCAGAGGGAGAATCAGGCTCCCCGCTGGGCAGAGTCTGTGGGATTCTGTTCTGGGACCCTGGGATCATGACCTGAGCCAAAGGCAGATACTAACCAACTGAGCCACCCAGGCGGCCAACAACTAAGGCTTCTTACTTCATTTAATTCTGCCAACAGTCTAATGAGGTAGGTACTGTTATTATACCCTCTTCATATAGGAGTACCCAGATCATTCAGCTAATTAGTATGGAGCCTGGGGTCAAATCCAGAGCTCTTTGTCTCTGCATGGGACAAGATTGCCAGGAAAACAAAGTGAGAAAAATTGAGTAGTGAAACAGGCATACATGTAGTAAATGTTTAGCATTAGCCCTCCTTTCCTCTGCAAAAGTGTAACCAAATAAGAACTCCCAGAAAATGTACTTTAGAATTTTTTTTACTTGTAGGAACTTAGTGAATGTAAAAAAAGGGGTGGAGGGTAATAAATTAAGAATAGATCTGACCTAAAGTATGAACTCCTGTTCCCAAGGAGAAGTCTCCTTGTTAAACCAGCTCTTTACATCTTTGGGAGACACATACACCTTTACTATCAATCAGTGAAGATGGGATCATGAGTTTGAAATATTCCAGAATGATCAACAAACATTTCCACATCAAGTAGTAACATTTGAGCTAAAAATCCCAATACAAAGTTCTCACATATCCACTCATTTCCTTGAGGAGGGGCTAAAATGAACCCAAGGTTATAGTTCATTCTTAAGAGATGTCTTTATTAACTTCCATTGGAATGTGGAGAGGAGCCAATCTCTTGTTCACAAAAAGGCAGTGAAAAAAAGAATCTCAGGATCCCCCTCACAAAGTAGACTGGCAGAAGAGGAGCTCCCAGGAGGACACAGACTCTTCTCCTGAGAGTTTTAATTTGATGCCCATCAATTGGCTCAAATAGGGCCCGTATGTGATTCCATTGATCACATTATCTTCCCATGTGCTTTACATAGAAACCCATGTATTGCTGGGAATACAGGCAAAATGGTAAAGAAGTTGCTTTCCCCTTTTTAAAGATCCTATCTAGGGAATTTGCTGGTCTCCAGGTACACTTAGTGTCTATGATGTAATAATTAATGCTAAGGTGTTGGAGGCTTACTGTAGTCTTCTTCCCACAGCATTTACATCTGAAAAGACATAATGCTTTATCTGGTAGTGCAACTGTTGACTTTGGGCCTAAAAGTGGAGTGTTACTTGGTTGAGACAGCACAGTGCTTTTCACAACCTATCTCATATCTTACTATCTTGCTCACTTAAGCAGATGGCTAGTTTAATCTCTGTTTTCGTGCATTTGGCTTGTTTCATTTTGTTTTTAGAGGAGAGAATTTGGAGGGTCAAGGGGCCTCTTCAGCACCTGTCACATTGCCTTATATGAGCAACCACCTGTCCTCATCTGCTATGGCTACCCTTGTCTCGAGATCTCATGAAAGCAGGGAGCAAAGAATAAGTTATCTCCAGCACCTCTGAAAGAGAAGCTAACACTACCAGAAAGGAGGGTGTAGGTGTCTATGTAAATGTGCATGTCTATGCTACCTTTTTGAAACAAACTGTACCTTTCTGTGGGTCCTTCATTCTTCTCTTTGATCTCCTTATTACGTTTAAGAAATATTCTTTCAGTGTGTTTTGGGGACTGAGATCATGCTCCCTTTATTAACAAAACACCCTATTATTCACACAGACACACACACACTTCCCACCATACTTCTCAAACTCATTAATTCCCATATAAAGTCTCTTCAGAGATAAATGAAAGTGCGCTGTACTAACAGGTGGTAGTAGTAGACTCTCAAGATCTATTCTACCCCAGTGATTAGTATAAACTCCGCCCATTTGCCCTTGCCACTGTGTGGGTTAAAAAAGACATATAACTTAGTCTTGGCCAGCGAGCCATGAGAGAGTCTCCTGAGTTGCTTCTGGGAATAGTTTCCTAGCTGGTAACACAAAGCCCTAAAGAAGAGATCGTCAGTCTCTCTTGTCTTCTAGTCTGGACTTTGCTGTGTCTGGTGAAGCAATACCCATAATGGGCTACCGCTGCTTTTGCCTGTCCTAGGGCAGGGCCGTGAGAATTGCCACAGAGCTGGGCCAGAGCCGTGGTGGACCATGCCTGGAACCCATACTAATTCTGGACTGCTTTCACATGAGATAATAGATTCGATTACTGCGTATGCCAATGAGTTAGGTTTTCTGTTACTGGAAGCAAAAAATAATTTAGCTAATTCAGATGCACTATTTTTATGAATAATTTTAGTTGTTAATAGTCATCTAATTTCATAGATTTCCTCAGATGCTCATCTACTTGATTGCTTTGATATAACCATCTGATAACTGCTAATCTTCTTTGAGTTCAAACTACATGCCAGGTATTGATATAGAGGACGGTCTGCTGGCTTGTTTTAAAAAGTGATGTTGTTATATTCAGTTAATGTGTAATCCTTCCCTCTTCCTTCCCACAGTCACTTGCTGTCGTATATCACTGGTTAGTGTCACTTTAGGTGCTATTTGTGTTAATTCACCAAAAGCTGAGGGTGAATGAGTTGATCCAATAAGAGACACGTGGACCATTTCTTTGGCTTCTAAAAGTCTGGATACAATTATGGAAAGAACTGCCTTCTTATCAGTAGACAAAAATTTTTCAGCTAATATAGCATCATACATTGATCAAAATCTTAATGATGAATTTAATTTGCCATGTGTTTATTTTTCAGTCACCGTCATGATGTAAGGCCCAACTTAGCTGTCCTCTTGTATATGACAAAAGCAACATGGCAGTGGGAAAGGGAATGCAGAGGCAAAATGAAAAATTGAACCATATGTTATTTATACATTCAAAGTTTATCATTTGTGTATTTTAGTAAGAAAGAAGGCGGTGTAAGAAAGATCATGAGAAATGATAGGATCCATTGCTTTGTGTGTTTATTTTTAAAAGTCCCTTATTAAACCTTAAAATAAGCATAATAGATTGAAAGTTTTCATCCTAGAGTTGTGGTGAAATCAAATATCAAAGTACAGAGAGGGTGTCTGAGTAATTTAAAGCTTGTTAGAGATGTTGACCTAATTTGAAAGCCAAAGCAGAATTCCCATCATTGCTGCTTCATTTCATTTGGTTTTAGGGGGCTTGCTGCTCCTCAGTCTATGAGGATAGATGACTCAGGAACTTCCTCCACAGAGAAGAGAAATCTAGTGAATTGGCCCTATAGAAGCAAAAGTTGCAGGTAAGATGAATGGGATTGGAAAATGACATAATTGAGAGGATGGAAGTCCCTGTACCAGGTACAGATGATAGGGAAGTAGCCATATAGGGGGCATGGGTCTGGGCACTGGAAATTAGATGGAGCAAACTGAGTGTTGTGGTGACTGCATGAATGCAGAAACTAGTAAACACTTGTTTGACATTTATCAAACCTAAGGAGTCAAAAATGGTATTAGCGGGGTGCCTGGATGGCACAGTCGGCTGAGCGTCAACCCTTGGTTTGAGCTCAGGTCATGATCTAGGGGTCATGAGATCAAGCCCCATATCGGGATCCATGCTCAGCCCTATGTCTGCTTGGTATTCTTTCTCCCTCTGCTCCTCCACTCATGCTCTATCTCAAATAAATAAATATTTTTTGAAAATGGTATTAGCAATTAACCATAAAATAATCACTAATATTTCTTGGATTCAAACTATGTGGCTGGAGTTATACAAAGTACTTTATCTACATTATTTAATTTGATTCTCACACTAGCCTCATGAAGTTGGCACTACTATTCACCTAATTTTACTGATGAGAATAAATGATTCACTCTAGAACTCGAATTAGAATCCAGGTAGTTTGATTTCAGAGCTGGCACTGGAATCAGCTACCTATGGAGCTGTATTATTTCACAGTTTAAAATATTGGCAATGCACAGACACTGCTAGTGTATATGATGGTTTTCATGTGAATTAGAAAAGGCCCAAAGAGCCTTGGCTACCACCCAGAGAAATCCAACCCCATTCCTTCACAACTTAGAGGGCAGTTGGCAACTTTGATCAAGGAAACAGGTGCGCTTTCCATCAGGTAATGACAGCACTTGCCAGGACACCTGCTTTGGATATCAGCCTCCATTTATTTCCTCAACAAGTAAACTTCCTACATTGCACAGATTCTACAACTATATGAGGGGATTTCAAAAAATTAATGTACAGGTCTACTTTACTTCATCAACCAAAAGTCTGCTTGCAAGCACTCTACATGGACATTCCTTGTTTGTCTCTCCAGATCTATTCTCCACCCTTCTTTATTCAGTTTTGTGTCTGGGAAGATTGACCTTTATGGGCTCCATCAATGGGCTCCCTTGCCTTCTGGCTTCTGGTTAAGTTCATCCAATGGAAGCCACCAGCCAGAAGTCCAGGGGAAAGAGGGGAGTGAGGCTAGGGTATTTTCTCTCTTGGCTGTCTCCCTACTTTGCCTAGCTTGGGTTCTCCCCTAAGCCTCAGCCTGTTAGGCAGTCCCAAACCACAACTACAGAGAGAATTCTCTCTCCAAATCTGATGGCCACTTCTCTTAGCCCTTTTAGCCTAGAAGTGCTGCAAGGTTCTTGACTGCTACTAGTCCTGAGGTGCTTCATCATCCCTTGATCACGCCCTAACTCTGCCTGCACTTCTGTAAATAGTCCCTGAATTAAACTCGCCTCAATTTCCCTGTTTGAGGGAGCCATCTGTTTCCTGTCAGGACCCTGACTGATACACAACGGAAACAAATTTTGACTATTTTAAGAAAAAATGGAATTTGGGGAAGGCATGTTTGCACAGAAATGAGGGAAGGTGGTAAAAAAAAAAAAAAAAACAAATGAATAAACAAACAAAAAACAGAAACAGACCCACGAATACAGAGAACAAACTGATGGTAGCCAGAGGGGAGGATGGTAAGGGATGGGCAAAGTGGGTGAAGGGGTATGGGAAATACAGGCTTCCAGGTGTGGAATAAGTAAGTCATGGGGATAAAAGGCACAGCTTATGGAATATGGTCAATGATATTGAAATTGCATTGTATAGTGACAGATGATAGCACACTTGTATGGAGCACAGCATAATGTGTAGACTTGTTGAATCACTACATTGTACACTCGGAACTAACGTAATGTTGTGTGTCAACTATACTTACATTAAAAAAATGCATAATAATGATAATAAAGAAATGAGAGAAGATGGGAAGACCAGGGTTGGAGAACAAACAGGAACCATGGCCCGCTGGAAAGCTGAAGAGCAGGTCATGCTGAATGATAGCTAGTCATTCAGGAAGAGGAGGCTACACCACCCACTGCCACTGTCCACATGCTCACAAACTGTCCGTGTCCTAAGGTCACCTACTCAAGAGTTGCTGGGAGAGAGGGTCTCATTGCCTGGGGTCTACATTACACATTCACAGGCTAAGCTAGGAAGTAGGGAGGAGTGGCTACTGTAGTATGAAGTGAACACCACCACCCACTAAGTCCATCCCCAATGGATGAATCCTTTAAAGCAAGAAATCAGGGTGGTAATAAAAGTGCATCCCCCCCTCGAAAAAGGACAAATGCAATTAATAATAATTTATTATTATTATTATTATTTATTTATATAATTATTATTTATTATTATAATAATAAATATATATAAAATTTTATATAATAAATTATATTAATTATTAATATAATTAATTATAATAATTAATTATAATTAATTTATATAATAAATTATAATAATTTGTTATTATTATTTATATAATTATTTATTATTATTATTATTATTATTATAAAATGCGAAAGTGTCTTAACAATCCAAGTACCTAAAGCAACTTTTTCCCAAAAGATAAAGGTTCATGGAAAGACAGGCACTCCTCAACAAGGATTTCAGTAGTAGAGAAGTACTATTTCTAAAGGTCTCATAAATGAAAATGCTTTAAAAGATTTTCAACCAGGGATGCCTGGGTGGCTCAGTGGTTGAACGTCTTCCTTCGGCTCAGGGCCTGATCCTGGGGTCCTGGGATCGAGTTCCACATCAGGTTCCCTGCAAGGAGCCTGCTTCTCCCTCTGTCTATGTCTGCGCTTTCTCTCTCTGTGTCTCTCATGAATAAATACAATCTTAAAAAAAAAATAGTTTTCAACTGGATTAGATTTAAGTTGCTGGTTTCATTTTAAAAAGGTGTCCATGTTGCCCCTTTCTCAAAACTACCCATTCAATGGGTCTTCTGCCCAATAACCAGCCATTCAAAAACTAGAAGATTCAGAAATCAACCTCTCTTTAGGACTTAATTAATTATATTAATATACAGCTAGAAATTGGCCCAAATAATTTTTTTCTTGTTTTTTAGTCTCTTAAAGTTTATTCTTCACCTCTGCCAGATTTTGATTTTTACTAGTTCAAGATACAGTAAAGAATACCATTTAACTATGAACTAAAGATAAATAGCTTATTGAGCAAGTTTGAAGATAATGCTATTTTATTACATTTGGTGACTGTTAACTGTTGTATTTATAATTCACACAATTACTATATCTAGCATAAAATTTAAACTATTTACTTTCATAGCTTTTTGGAACCGTGCTTTATCTCAACTCCAAAATTAACTTACTTCACAAAGAAGAGCTGATGAGTTATAAAATTCAACATATACTTCATTCATCATGAAGGAAAGCAATACATATTCATAATTGTCCCCTAGAGGTTTCTTGACACAGTTACTGCTATCGGTAAGAGGAAATTCTTTTTCCTCAAAATAAATTCTTTTTCCTCAAAATAAAATTACAAAATTGCATGAAATACCTATAATTTTAGAGAATTTATATTCTGTTAAATTCAGTTAGCTGTATAGATATTTTTATTCCAAAATATTAACTTTCGTGATAAATGTAGAAGACAGAACACTGTCCAGGCTAACTACAAAGCTTCCAAAGCTGCCAGTGAGATGACTTTATTTAGCATGACAATGTGATGAAAAATGGAGATGAGTTTTTATGATATAACAGACATTTAAGATTTTTCTTTAGGGATGCCTGGGTGGCTCAGCGGTTTGGTGCCTGCCTTCAGCCCGGGGCATGATCCTGGAGTCCTGGGATCAAGTCCCGCATCAGACTCCCTGCATGGAGCCTGCTTCTTCCTCTGCCTATGTCTCTGCCTCTCTTTGTGTGTGTCTCTCATGAATAAATAAATAAAATCTTAAAAATTTTTTTTCTTTAATACAAGACGTAACTTTTCTCATATGCTCTCACATCTTATATACTTCCTGCTTTGATAATGGATATATATGTGTGCATATATATGTATGGAAAATAGTAAGGACACAGTAGAAAAAGTACATGGAAATCTACAGTTTTCATATATGTAAGTGTACATGAAAATCTACAGTTTTCATATATGTAAGTGTCTGTGGTTATACTCTCAATGGGATAGTCCTATAACATGTCCTCTTATAAGACACATATGAATGCTACTACTCTAAACACATGCAAATCTAATAACCTACAATACTTACTGGTCACCTACTGGAAACAAGAAAGAAAGTAGAAGACCTAGCCTTTATTTTCAAAGAAGTGATAATATCTATAAATCTTCTCCTTCCAATCTGAAAAACATACGTTTCCCTAACAGTTTTTGTCCAGTCAAAACCATCGAACGGGTCTTTCTAATTGAATTGGTAGGCTGTCAGCTGTTTTAATAACCAGTATCTACACAATCAAATCAGGTCTGAAACAGTGATTAAAGTGGGTTGGTATCCTGGATACCTAGAAACTCATGGTCAAGAAGAAGCTATTCTCTTTCGCTGGCTTCTCACAGCCTGTGCTGTCCATTTTAGATTGGGATGTAGAGAAGGTACTGGCCTACCCAGCCTCCTGGCTTCTCTGACTGCACGTGTTCCATACAAATAAATGGAAATGGGGCCACTGTTCTCCTGTGTCAGGACATGGTCAGCATAAGTAAGAATACCAACCGGCAGGCACGCAGCGTCTAGTGAGTTCCTATTTCAGCACTGCTTTCTTTGCTAGATCAGGTGGCAGTTGGCAGAAAAACTAGTATTTTGAAAATTCACTTGCTACTTTGCTTCCTTGCAAGTCAAGGAATACCACCCAGTACAGAAGGATAGCTCATGCTTATGAGAATATTTCATATATGTTTTGAGATTGCTGATTTTCTAGGAAGGAAAATCTCTGATTTCTGGACTGCAGTGTATAGGAAGTTGTTGCCAAATCCAACTTGGGTCTGTGGTTTCCAAATTTTGAGATGTGAAAAGGACTATATACTCAGTGATGGCAGGTCTCGTCTGTCTTATTCACCCTAGTGAATGACATATAGCAGCCGTAAATAAACAGATCTTGAATAAATGAATTCATAAATGAACAAATAAGTTGGTAGATTTCTTGATGTCAGTGGCAAATTCATTTTGAAGAGTTTTTCTTGGTCTGTTGTGGTTAAAAGCCTAACAAAAGATGCAACTGACGGTGATTCTTTGAAGATGCAGCCAAATTTTGCTTGAGCAAAACAGGCGTGTGAAAAAAGTCTGGGTTCACAAAACAAATACTGTAAATTTAAAAAGTTATTATATGATTCACAATTACGTGGAAATATGCTTTAATTCAGAAGGTTCCTAAATGCTGGCCCATGATATTTTCTCAGGTTCACGATGAAATAAGAAAAATAAGCTAACTGTATTATTCTTCGTAAGGCAAAATTAATGAATTTAAAGAACTGGCCTTTATTCAAAAATTACCTTCTCTTGTTTCTATAGTAAAAATATATATATAAGATAATGAGGCTAGTCTATGCTAGTTATTCCTTTCTAATGCCCTCACTTGTCAAAATAAAGTCATCAACCCTATATTAGTTCCCCAGCTTTTTGAGGAGTATTTTATTGGCTTGTGAAATCCAAGTGTTGGAGACCAGCTTCGTTTTAAAACAAGATTCATTTTAAAAGCATACAAGTATTTTTCAAAAAAAAAAATTGAATGAAGGAAGATAGCACGCCCTTGGTCTTAATTACCCATGATAACAATAGCTAAGAGGTATTGAGTGGCTTACTCTGTCCTGAGCGCTGCTCTCAGGGCTTTTAAAAATCTGTTAATCATCTAAATTTCATAGTAGCCCAAGAAGGAAATACTACTTTTCCCCCCATTTTACAGATGAAGACTCTTTCCCACAAAGACGCAAAATACAGCTAGTAAACTGACAGAGCTGGCTCTAGAACTTATGGTCTTCTATCCAAAGAAATTGGGCCACAGGCAGTGCAACCAATAGAAAAACATCCGTTGTTATTATATCCTAATGATTATGGAAATGAAGGTCCAATCTGCATATAGATTATACCCTCCTATCCAAGACTCCTACCATCTTATATTAAATCAGCGCCCTTCCCAATCTTATCAACCCAGTTCTTGATGACCTATTTTTAGCTTCAGTATTTACAGGGGTATTGCTTCAAGCAATATCCTTATTTCTTAAACTCAAGTTTCCACTAGCAAATACCAGAAAACAAAGCAAGAAAATACATTTACAAAGGGGCATTCAACAAAATAGGGGATGAAAGCACAACATTCCTAAATTTAGTCATCATGATTAAGTTAACTTAGGGCAAATCACACAACAAAGTAGATTTCTGTTGACTTAAAGAGTATAAAACCGCAGCTTTCAAATGCTATAAAAAAAGTATTAACATCCTTGCTTTAAAAAAGGTATTGAAAAAAATTAAAAAATAAAAAATAAAGAGGTATTGAAAAGTATCACAATAAGTAAGCAAACTATCAAAACCTCAGTTTCCACATGTAGGTGCCCATCCCAACAATAGGTTCTCACCTAAAAGGAGATTATAAATTTTAGTGGGAACTCCCATAATTCTTTGCAGTGTCAGAAGTCCAGATAGAATACCAATTGGGCAAAGAGGTAAATCAGGAAGTAAAATTCACAATCAATAAAAAGATAAAGAGCAAAACGGATGAATCCAACTAGACCCCTTGACTACAATGACAAAAACAACTTCCAAAATCACAACAACCTGGGATCAAAGACAGTAATTTCGGCTTCCAAAATCGACAATACTCTTGGTTAATGGCAGAAATGATTCGGCAGGTCAAGGGCAGGTTCCTATCATCCTACCGCTCTATTCTTCACCACCTGCCAAAATACTACATGAAGGGAGTTGTCATTTTATTTCAAGGATGAGAAAGAGGTTTTAACGCTCTGGAGTCCCGGGTTCCCCCAGGAAGGGGCCTGGATGAGCGGCACCCCTCAATCCCGAGGGCGGGGGCGCGCACCCCGTTGGAGCCCCTCGTAGGGCACACAGCACTCACGGCCGCAGGTGACTCCTGCACAAACTCTTCCTTGGACTTTCTGGCTTCCACTCAAACACCCCCCCCAACCCCCCCAGCTCACATGCCCTAGAAACTCGCACAGGAACCAGTTCTAAGACTGCAGCCAACCACCTGGCACCCCTATGCCCCCGCCCCCCCCGACCCCGGCCCAACCCCGCCCAGCCCACTACCGTCCGGCTCCGGCTCTCAGGACTCGCCCCGCCCCCTCCGCCCACGTGACCGGGACCCCTCCCACCCCGCGCCGCGCTCCACCAATCAGCAACCACCTCCGCGGCGCCGACGCTCCCCTTTCAAAAAGGCAGCTTTCTCCTCCCGCCCTCAGCCCCGCCCCTCACCCAACCTCCCCGCCCCGCTGGCCACGCCCACCCCCCCAACTCCCCGCTCCCCTCCTCCCCTCCCGCGGACCCCGCCCGCTCTCAGGCTTCGCCCCGCCCCACCCGGGGCAGCGCGCTCGCCCTCGTCTCGCGAGATCTCGGCGTCCACGCCCCGCCCCGCCGCCGCGGCCGCCCGCCTCCCCCTCCCGTCCTCCCACCCCCTCCCCCCGATCTCTCCACTCTCCGGCTCTCCTCCCTCCCTCCTCCCCCCTCCACCCTCTGGGCCGGATCTCGTCTCGTCGAGGCGGAGGAGGAGAAGGAGGAGGAGGACGTTCGGCCTGCGCAGTGAGATGTTTGTCCGTCGCCGCCGCCGCCGCCATCGCGGAGGAGCGCGATAAAGGGAGCCGAGCCGGGCGTGAGGGGGACCCCGCGGAGGCGCCGCGCCAGCGCAGCCCCCCCAGCCCAGCCCCGCCGCAGCCCGAGCCCGAGCCCGAGCCCGAGCCGCCGGAGCCCGAGCCGCCGCGGCCGCCCAGGGGCCGGCCCGCTCCCCAGCCCAGCCCGGGGGCCGCGCCGCCGCCGCCGCCGCCGCCGCCGCCGCCGCCGCCCCCCAGCGCAGCCCCTCGCCGGCCCGCCCGCCTTAAATGTGACACCGGCGCCTCGGAGTGCGACCCGAAGCCGCCGCCGGGGAGGGGACGAGCACCATGTCGAATCTGAGCAAAGGCACGGGCAGCCGGAAGGACACCAAGATGCGGATCCGGGCCTTTCCGGTGAGTCTCTCCTCGGCGCCTGGGACCCCGGGGCCGGGGGGCCCGGCGGAGAGCCGCACGCGAGGCCCGGGCTGAACTCCCCCAACAGGCCGCAGGCCCGGCCTCCCCTCCCCCACGCCGCCGGCCGCGGGGCGCGAGCCTTCCCGGCCACGGGGCGGGCGGCTCGGGGGCCCCGGCGCCTCAGGCCGGCGCCGCGCACCCGCCCGGGAGCCTCGGGCCGGCGGCGGCGGGCGGGCGGGCGGCGGCTGCTGCGGCTGCGGCGGGGGCCCCTGGGCCGGCCCCTTCCCACGTTCCCGGGGGGTAGGCCCGGCCCCCGGTGCTCCCCTCCCTGCCGGCGCCCCGGGACCACCACACCCGCGGGGACGGGGACTGTGGAAGTCTTCCGTGTGTGGGGGGGCGTGTGTGGAACTTTTCACGTGCGGTCTCAAAAATAACCCGGCCTCAACCAGGGCCCGCCAGACCTTTCGGGGGGTGGAGGGGGCTGTCCTGTGCCTCCGCAGGAAGGGGGCTGGCCGCCCACCTACCCGCCCCCCGACGCAGTGACCGTGGCTCCTTGCACTGCTCGGTAGTAACGCACGCACCTAACCTCGTCAGCTGTATTTATAGCCTCTTTCATCCACAGGCGTCCAAAAGCACTTTACAAACTCTTCTTGTGCAGGAATTGGCCTCGCCACTTGTAGGAGGGTCAAGGGGAAGCCAGAGAACACACGCTGGACAATGGCCTCTCCAGATCTTAGCCGTGGAAGCCCAGCAGGAGGGGGTCGTCACTGCCCCGAGTTGCTCTACGCTGTGGGTTTCAGCGACAGCAAAGGCTGCTCTGCTTAGAAACTTTCTTTTTTAGCGTTACGTTGAGTCATACGCTGGCATTATTTAGTGTAGAGAGTGTAACTTGGGATGCCATACCTGATTCAGATAGCCCATGGCAAGCAATTAAAGTGTACTGTTGTAACAGAAACTGGACGTTCTTGCCTCACGTCGCTACAGTAACAGGTATATGTCAAGAAAGGCAAACCAGCAGTCGAACGGAAGGTTTTGTTTTTTTTGTTTTTTTTAAAAAAAAAAAACAACAGTAAAACTGGGGAAAGATCTTGAATGTCTTAGAATCCTACACACGTCATATTTTGGGAAGGGGGGAAAAGGTGGGGTTTGTATTCACTGTGGGAAGGCTTGCTTTTTTCTGAAGTGTGATTTGCAGTGAGGGAAGACACTAATGCAGAAGAGAACTAATGAAGTCTGTCAGCATGTTTTCTCTTAACAGTGAAGTGAGCTGGGCTTAGGAATTTTTGAGTAATGTTAGTTTTGCTACTAAAGCAGTTGTGAACATGTTTAGCAGGATTTCGAATTATTAAGAGTTTCAAATAGTTTTCTGTATAACAAGTTTTCTAGGAAAAATTTGCTATTCTTGAAGTCTGAGTTCTTCTAACTCAAACTTACTACTATAATGCGGCATAGCTCACATTTGACATGAACTCACTTTTGTTAATATTGCGATTAACCAGTTGTACCTTTAAGCGTGATTAGCTTTTTCGTCCATTTAGGTTTACCTCTTCCTACCTGGTCTTCATTCCCTCATTCGTTTAATGAAGACTGAGTACTGTGTGTCAGGCACTGTTCTAGGAGCTTGGAGTAAGTCAATACAGCTTGAAGACTAAAGATCCCTTCTTTCTGGATGTTGTATTTATTATTGGGAGAGGCAGGAAAGAATTTCATGATTCCTTTAGCAAAAGAGTATAGTATATGATAGGTTAGCACATAGTCCTGAAACTGATTTTTTTTTTTTAGTTGTGTTAATGATTGTGAGCTAATTTGGATCTTTTCTGTCCACAACTTGTTGCCATCTAAGATTTTCTAATATTCTTTATTGAAGTTTATAAATGACTACTGTTTGATACTCAGTAGTTTAGTACCTGCTAATTTTTAAAAGCATAGTTTTTCAATGTTTCATGATTTATAATATTCGTAACAACTTTCTACTGAAAAGAACCTAGATTTTTTTTTGATTTATAAACTTCTAAGTTACAGTTTCTTGGATAAATGCCTCAGTGGTATGATATTTCACCGACTTACCCTTTGGTAAATGAGTCCTTATAGACCTTCAAAATTTCTCTTTTCTTACAGGTTAGCAGTCTTCTAGTAGTAAATGCATACTGTTCCATAAAGAAAAAATAGCGTTTGTATGTGGTACAGATGTACAATATTTATAGCTATATAGTATTTTGTATTAATCTTTGGACATGCATTGTAGGTACTGTAGTTTAAGAAAATTATAGTTTAACCAAAGGTCTCAGGTGCTCATTTCAGGATTCTGTTTTATAAAATCGACGTGTAAAAAGTGTAAAAATATGTTTTGAGATTGTTTTGTTTTCATTGCAAAACAGAGTGGTAAGTGAACTCACAGGCTATTCTATAAGATGTGTAAGCATATTCCAGATACAGACCCATCAGTAAAATCAGGTTCTTTTAGTGTTTTGAGTACATATTTTAAGTGTTCCTTCATTATTGTTCCCAAGAGTAAGTTATGCCATACCACAGTTTTATCTACAATTTGCATTTTAAGTAGAACTTTTCGTAAGATTTTAAGAGAAATTAGTTCTTTTTAAGATGGAAAACAGTGAGGACTTTATGGATTCATAAATTGTTGATGGAGTTAAAGTTTATCCCAGCCTGAAAGCTTTCCTACACTGCACAAAATATGTCATTTCACTTTTTTTTTTTTGGTACCCAAAATTAACAGCAAGGGGCAAATTTTTTTTTTTTAAGGAAGGAAGCTGTAGTTGCGAAACTCTTGGAAGCTATATGGATTTGGATCAGAGTGCTGCCCCAAGAAGTTTCTGCTCTTCTTTCCTTGCTGTTGTTGAATGTCTCACTCCTGAGCTTTTCTTTTGTTCTGCTATGTAGAATTAGTTGCTGTCAGGTGAACCTTTTGTCCTTTATCTTCGAAAAGCCATTCCTCTCCATCTGTACTTTCCACATGGGTTTTGTCCACATGGGCTTGAAAAAACTTGATTGGATTGGAGGGGATATATTTGAATGAAAATGCTCCTCTCTCTTCTGATAGTCCCTTCTTGACTTAGCCTTCAGAGTTTAGAAGTCATATTATGAAAGTGATGGTCTTTAGAAGTGTGTGATCTGGAAGTGGTTTCAGTTATTATAGAGCATAGTCATGATGAAGAATCTCTGGTTGTGATGTCCACTCCATAATCCTAGATTGGCTTCTTGGAGCTCTACCTGTGTAGCATGGACAGTGAGTCATGTAGAGGTTATTGTTAGAGGGAAACCACAGAGTGGATGACAATAGAAGGAGATGAATTTTAAGATCATTTGTGATGTACTTAAGAACACAAGAGTTTAATGGTAATTGGGGACACTTAATTTTGTTTTTCCTAGCTGTGGTAAAATTTGCTAGATTTGGGAAAAAACAGCTTTGATCTTCATAATAGATTTCCTTAGAGAAAGTAACAGTTGCCTAGGATTACCTGGACTATATACAGGAAAGCTGAATAATAGTCCTGGAAATCAAACAGGGTGGGGAATTAACTATATTTGCTTACCATTCTCTAGCATACAGAAACTATGGAGTAAGTTATAAAAGATTCGTTAAAGCGTTGTTTACACTTAGACTGATTTGTTTAGTAGTTTCAGGACATCCAGTTATGTTGTAGCTGTTAGTATGTTTTCAGCTTTAGAAGTTAAAAAACAAAAGCGTAAAGTAGTTACCTATAAGGCATTTGTATTTTGCATTATCTTCCTAGATACTTCAGAGGAGCCTGGAAAATGATTAGTTCCAGTATTGAATTTGAAACTATTTTAAAGTATAGGGTATATTGTAGAATTTGGCCTTTTAAATAAGATTAGTTCATTGAGACAAGATGGAGAAAGCTTTATTTGTACATCATTCATTCATTAAATTTAGCTAAGTAATAACAGCATTTCTCTAATTCATGAAGATAATATAATTAAGACTGTATTTTAAATTGCTCCCATCAGATAATTTTTTGCTGTTATTTTCATTGAAAAGTATCTGATATTTGTTAGCAGTTTTGTTAAATTTTTGTAAAAGTTATTGGACAGTTCGTTGTTTCAAATGCAACTCTGAAAATAGATCTCATTTATTCAAAAATACAGTAAAAAAGTAAAGGTGTTACTAGTAAGCACAAATCACTGAGGTATAATAGGACTTGCAATTAATGTCTGTCAGTGTATTGTGAAAACTATTAAGTTATAATCTGTCAAAGCAATGAATTCATTTTAGTAGATTTTCTAATTATAAAAGTGATGGATATTCATGGTAAAAAACTTAAGTATCTAAATTTATAAATAAAGAAATAAAAATCACCTCTTAACCCTACTGCTTGGGAATAAGCAACATTTACATTTTGATGTGTTTTCTTTTAATCTTTGTATTGTATACTTGTGAGCACCCAATAAAATTGAGGTACTACATTATTTTAAAAACTATTTTTTAAAAATATGGTATTCTCATGTTAAATGTATGAAGAATATGATTTGTAAAGACTAGTACTTTATGGTACCTCAGTTTGCTTAACCATTTCCCTGTTGCCAAGTGTTTTGGTTGATTCCAGTTAATTCATATTTATAGATAATAAAATTGTGATTATTTAGGCACATAAATATTTGAGTCTATCCATGATTATGGAGTTACTATGCCAAACAAAATTGATATATATTGCCAAACTGACCTTCAGAAAGGTAGTAATAATAATAGCTAACACTCAGTGAATGCTTATCTTGTGCCACACACACTGTTCTTTGTGTTTTGCATGTATAAATTCAATTCATTTGCACAACTCTAGTACTGCCACTAACATCTATTTTACAGAGGAAGCCTTGAGAACCTAAGAAATTTGCTTCAGGACACTACTTGTAAGTGGCAGGAGTAGGATCCTAATCTGGCTCTAAAGTGAATGTTCCTCAGAATTAATTATACCTGTCAAGGTTGTATCGCTGTGTTTCTATTATATAGCAGTATTTTAGCCAACATTTTATATCTTTATTTTTCATAGGTGAAAAAAATAGTACTTTAATGCTTTAGTTTGCATTTCTTTGACTACTCATTAGAATAAAACTATGGATAGTCTGTAG
This sequence comes from Canis lupus baileyi, assembly GCF_048164855.1. Classification (NCBI taxonomy): domain Eukaryota; kingdom Metazoa; phylum Chordata; class Mammalia; order Carnivora; family Canidae; genus Canis; species Canis lupus. The sequence goes on along the minus strand of NC_132861.1, from coordinate 39,601,678 downwards.
GGGAATTTTCCTTTAATTTTCCTTTAGCGTATTCAACGTCTGTGTTAGGAGTATGACTAAAAAATAGACTGAGAGTGTAATAGAGTGTGGGCTTTGGACTGCCAGATTTTGAATGTCATTTCCACCTTTTTTTTTCACTGCATCATTTTTAACAAGTTACTTAACCCCTTCTAGCTTCATTTTCATCCTCTGAAATGAAACTACTAGTAGGATGTACCTTATAGGGTTGTTGTGAGATAAAGCATTAGAACACTACCTAGCACATGGCTATGGTTAATAACCACTATTTAGCCATTATGCCACGATGTAAATGTTAAAATTGAGTGTTATTTTTGCAGGTAGTTGTATTGTAATACCGTATGCTTGTTTTAGTGATGCTGCCATTTTTTGGTACTGTTTTTCATTTTGAAAAGCCTGCCGGTCCAATTTGAACCACACTAAGTCTCAAAGGATGCAGGTTTGGTGCCACTGGGGCACTTGAGAAGAATGCTGCTGGCTCTTGGGGGTAGATTTAAAAAAAGTTCCAAGTAATGATTCTCACTTAATTGTTGGAGTAGGTATGTTACTTCTTGGGTAACTTTACTGAAGAAATAAGCCTTCATTTGATGTGTTCTTCACATCCTCCCTTTCTCATCCATTCCCTTGGTTTGTTTCACTCTTGGACTAGAATGTGGTCCCTGCCCAAAGCTTATAACAGACACCCTTTTGAACTACAAAACACCATAGTGTCAGACACAGTGTAGGTGGTTAGTGAATGATTAAATGAGAAACTAGTCCCTTAAGCCAAACCATAGTAATTGATTAATTGGGTAAGTCAATGCAAGTACTAGTCTGAAATGTTTGAACTGTTGTAAGTAAAGTCTTAAGATGTAGTCAGTCATTAATGATTTGAAGTTGGCCTAGTCCCCTGAAACAATAACGACTTGAAAGTAAAGATAGTATGATACATTGGCAATAATCTTGGCTTGAGTTTCAGTATATGTGCTGCCGAAGCGAGCACTTGGCTTGAGTTTCAGACTAAACCTGTGGCCCAGTCTTCTCTGTTATTAACTAGCTCTGCTCCATGTTTTACTCCCTCCACCATAATTCGTTCTTCCTAGCCTATTCAACTGTTCATTCTGATCTACTTTCATTGTGGATCTACTCTTCTGTCTCTTCAGGCTATTCTCAAAATTCTTTGCCTTTTCATCTGAAATCTGGCTGTGTCTGAGAATACAGGCTTATCTTCTTAAATTGAGGTGTCTATTTCCTTGTAATCTTGAATCATTGGGCCCAGCTACCATTTATTACCACATCCATCATCCTCTTTTGTGGCTCAGGCCCTTGCGAAGTACTCCTTTGTGCACTCCCTGTGATTGTTTCCTAACTTCTGGTACATGTTCCTTCGATCAGTGAAGACTTTAATAACTTCCTCACAGACATTCTTTCCAGTTCAGATCTTAATTTTATTCACTATGTGTGGCATAATCGTTCATTTATTCAATTTAAAATCCGTTTATTACGTGTTCTACTGGAGGTTAGGCACTAGATAAATGAGGATGATCAAACAGACCTGGCCTCTTCCTATTACAGTGGTCTTCACTGTCTTAGAACTTGTCATTCCATCGCTTCAGAAACCTTAAACTCCCAGTATTGCATTCTGTCCTAGCTTCTCCATTTATTAGATATAATAAGTGAGCAAATCATTTGACCTGTTTCTTTTGTAAGAAGGAGAAAACCATAGCACCTACTTCATAAAAATAGTTAATACCTGTAAAGGTCTTAGAATGGTGCCTGGTGGAAAGTAGGTGTTGTAAATAAATTGCAGTTAACTATTTAATTATTCTATCCTACTTGTTGCTTGTTTCCTTCTTATATTAATGTGCTCTTAGATCTCAAGAAGACCCCTTTCATTCTTTCCAGCCATGGTGCCTGTTACTAGTTGCCTCTTTTTTCTTACTACTTCCCCAGAGCAGGGCCAGAAATAGTGCAAAGTATCTTGGATCATTCCACCCATCTGCCTTCACTGCTTATACTTTTTAGGCTGTTGTGCACTCCTGGGGAAAATTGGAAGATAGTGGTTATCTAAGCTGGACTCCCGGGCCTCTGGGCAGTTTTGTGTGTGTGTGTCCCTGGTAAGCTCCCTCTCCCTTTTCCTGTGTGAGCTATTCCAAACTTTAATCATTGCCCTTAAGCTCTTTATTGAGAATTCTCTTATCTGTCTTCTTCCAGAAACTTAACTACTCCTTCACTGTGAAAACTAATGTTATCTTGTATAAGTTCCTTCAGCTTTCTTTCCTTTCAATTATAGCCTTTAACCTGTATCTTTACTCATTCTCACTGCCTTCCCTCAGGTCTCAGAGAAGGAAGACATTCTTTTCCTGTCTTCCTTGTCATAGTAACTACCATATTATATTTTTTCATATCCAAAAGTCTGCATCTCCTTTATTAAAATGTGATTTTCTTTAGAGGAAGCATCCAGTCTTTTTGTATTGGTTTTTTTTTTTTTTTTTTTCAGTGCAGCACAGTAGTATCCAACAATGTTGAATGAGTGGACTAATAAATTATTTTGTTTTCTCATCTTTAAGATGAGAACTGTAGCAATATTTCTCAGAGATTAGTTGTGGCAGTTAAAAGAAATGTCATAAAGTGCTTTCTAATGAATGGGCATCACAGATACTTGAAAAAATTTTCTGATTGTAAAGTCAGAATTTTCAACTAAAAGCGTGATGCTTTTCATGTGGGCCAGTCCTTCCCAAACTCATAATCTCCAGGACCCAGGAGGCATAGGAGGAGTGGAGTAGGTGTATCTTCAAAAATCTCCTCTTGTTATTTAAAGCTGTCTGTAAATTGCCATTTGTATAAAAGACTTCAATTTGGAAAAGTTCTATTAACCACTGCTTTAAAAATCACTAATCATTAATCCAGTCCTTTTAAAGTCAAGGAGAGTCCTACTTGCCCAAGTTGAGATAATTAATATAAATTGAGAACGGATCCTTTAGCTGACTTAACCCGTAATTCAGAGCTTTTGCTACTAGAAGGCATTCCTTTATTTTTTTAAGTCAGTTTGAGGTTGAAAATGTAGTGGAAGTAAAACTTCCTAATTTGACTTTTCATTCTTTCACTACTTGTAATCATTGAGGAAAGGGATGGACCTAAATTTACTCTTTAAATGAGAAAAGGTTACTGCTAAACAAAAGAATAAAGACCTCAAAGGAATATCTTTGCCTACTTTAAGAAAATACAAGCTTCTTTAGAGTTATTTTTTCTATAAAAGCAAGGCCTCATTGCTAGGAGGTATTCTTTAACATGATTGCATGTCATTCTTAATCTGAAGCAACTCTTAACTGAGCAACCCCTTAGCCTCATCTGTTTTCCCTATCCTCTTGAAAGTAATCATGATACATTCTTTTTCCTTCTTCCTTTACAATTTTTAGATAGTATGAGAAATTGCTTTATGAGATTAGTAACCTACAACTTGTTGAATGTCTACCTTATGTTAGGTTGTGTTTTAGGTGCTTGGAAATATAATTATCTCAAATCCTTAGAACCTTTAGATGTTGTTACTGTTTTAAATCTAAGGCTCAGAGAGACCTAGTAAGGTGTGTATAATATTACATGTCTACCTAAGAAAGGGCAAAGCTGGAATTTAGATCCCAGGTGGTTTGATTCAAAAATTCATGTTCTTTCCACTACACCACACTACACTGCCTAGTTGTATTCTGTTAAGCATTTGCTAGATTCTGAAACATTTACTTTCTTAAGAGGAATATATTAGAAAATTAATTCTAAGATTGCTGTTCAAATTATTAGCCACAGGCAGATCCAGGCTTATACAATGCAGTACTCTTTATACAAAGAATTGAAAATTAGTTTTTGGCCCTTGGAAGAAGCTTTTGCAAGTGCAAGTCTCACTAGATTCAAGTAAATGCACCTCTCATAAGAGAATAAAAGTAAGAACTTCGAATCAATAAAAGTATATATTCAGTAAAATTTGAGTATATAAATTGCTCTATGCTAGTGTGAATTGGCTTGAATAAAGCAAAGTCAAAACCTATGAGAAAGGCAGTAGCTGACATATTTGTGAGTTAACACTTTTCTTTTTAAGCTATAAGGCTGATAGCACATTTCTAACTTTTTCAGTTAATAGAAATTTATCTTTTTTTTTTTTGATAGAGCACAACAGGAGGTGGGGGAGGGGCAGCTAGAGAAGTAGACTTCTACTGAACAGGGATCCTCATGTGAGGCTTCATTCATCCCAGGACCCTGGGGATCAGGACCTGAGCTGAAGGCAGATGCTTAACCCCCTGAGCCACCAAGGTGCCCCAGAAATTTATTTTTTTAAGTATATGTTTTTAAAGTATGTGAAGTTAAAATACTTTAATCTTTAATTTTTGCCTTTGAGAACATATTAAGAAATACATTAAACAGTAAAACAAATTTTGAAGCACAAAGATCAGATACTTTAATTCACTTTTCCTTATGGCATATGCAAATGAGACATGAAAGAAGTGGGTTTTTTTTAACACTATCCCTAGCCAAATAAACAATTTATTTGCTCCTGTTTGTATTCATATTTTAATTTTTAAAAGCTAAAAGGGATTTTAGAGAGAAGCTGTTCCAGTCCTAATAGATGAAGAAAGGGAGGACTAGAGAGGATGATTTACTCACGACTTGAATTTATGGAAGAACCATGACTAGAAACCTGATTTAAGTTAAAGGCTCTTTTCTCTAGTCCGAACTGAAACAAGCATCTAGCCATAATAATTCAGTGTTAACATCGATCTATTCAATTATAAAAAGATGCCTTAATACTAAGCACCCAGGTGATTTGGGGTTAGTGGGAGGACTCCTAGTTTAGGACACTTGGATTTCTTCATTGCTCTAATTAGCTATATGATCCTGTTAAGCCACTTAGCCTCAGTTTCCTCATTAGTAAAATGAGAGTTTAATTTTTATCTTAGGCTCATTCTAACTCTAAAAATTTCAGTTACGTAGGTGTATGTATGTATACGTAAGTCTAGGAATGGAATGTTGGTATGTTCTTTTGTGGCAAAATATTTTGTGTGGTGTTGCAAAAGTCACCTACCTCTCTTTTGGATTTAGGACTTTGTTTAAAATAAGAATGGTTGATTTCAGTGATGATGGTCAAATAGTACAATTAGTGGGAAATTAGCTATGTTTTTGTATACTTTTGTATGAGTTGGTAGTTTTAGAGAAATTTTGAGATTTGATACCAGCTTTTTGCAATTTCGTATCCTGGGCTTTTGCTATCACATCACATTTGGTTACAGTTAGTCACTCAAAGACAAAGCTAACTGGTAGTTTATACTTTTTCACATGTTTTTTTTCCTCTTTGGATTGTGTGTAGCTGATTCCAGTGTAATTTACAATTTGTAGAGCTTTTTACACACATTACCATAGTTTTAGAAAAACAGGGCTTACCCATTTCACAAAAAAAACACATTACCTAAACTAAAGAGAAGAAAATACTGTCACTTTTCATTAGAATTAATAATTTTAGATTGTAGGATGGAAACCTGGAACTCAAACATGCACTTAGATATAAAGTATAAGCAATTTTCTTTATAGTGAATGTCTCTAATTATAATGTTTGAAGATTTCTGGTCAAGATGAATTTTGTATTCTCCAGATAAATGTGTTTCACGGTGCCTAGATGGTAGTCTCTCTTTTCTCATTAGTGAAAACATCAGTAGTAGAACAGTGACAAACTTCTTGTTTCAGTGGGAATACTTAAAATTGCATCTTATGGTGATTACCAGACCATGAAATGTCACACATATCTTTTGTCATATACGCAAAAGTCATTCATAGAGGTATATTTGAAATACATTGTCTGTACTCAAGTGAGTTGTGACTTCCATGGACTTTAATAGGCTAATCTGTAAGTTTGATCTTTGGTATTTGAAAAAATAAATTGTTCCAAATTTTCAAATTGATTTTCAATCAGCCTACTCATGCTGAGGACTAAAATGCAGATTATAATTGAACCCTCCATTGATGATTTAGCTTTCTCATTATAAACATTTCTGATCCCTAGTGATACTAAGAGCCCAAATAAACATAGATCAGACTTGGTTTGTGATTTCACAGAATTGTCTCAGGCTCTTGTGCTTTTCTAATTGATAATCTTTTTCTCTGCTCCCTTGACATCAGTTTTATTACTTTTGGCAGCACAGTTCTGTGCCCATCTGATGTCAACTGTAACCACAGAGTAACCATTTGAACAAACATCAGTCTCAACTTTACATTCCGGTTAAGTCATTAAGTAAGGCTCTATGTCAATTTTGTATAGTAAAGAAACGAACTTACTGAACAAGTGCTGTGTGCCAGATGTTTTCACAAACTTTGTTAATTACCACACAGTACATCATCTTCCAATTCTACTGCCACGAGCATGTGAGGAAAATAAATTCTGGAAAATTAAATAACTTGTCCAAAGTTTGAATGTATCCCATTGTACTGTTTTCCTTAGCACTTGGGTCTTTGGTTATATTTTTGATGGTTGAGGCTGGTTAAAGATTGATGGATAAATGGGATGCTTGCAGGTGTCATACATCATTATGTAGTTGTTGGTCATCAAATAAGATTCATCATCATAATTAATTGTAACTGGACCACATTCAAATCATATTTTTTTGAAAGGCATTGTGCCATGTATTATAAAGGGTACAATAAAATAAAGGAAGAGAAGAGAGACTTTATATTACTCTGAGGTGTGTGTAATCTGGGAGGGAGCGTCCTTACATAATTTATGATTTAGTGTGTCTGACTAGAAAACTGCCATTCCTCAGATATTTGTACCAGAGCAACTTTCTTTTGAGGCTAAAGCTCAAAATTAAAATCAAGCATTTTTCCTTGTTTATTTTTTTTCTAGCTGTGTCATTCTGAATTGCTTGGAATTTCAAATTCTCACCCTTTTTCCCCACCCACCCTGTTCTAAATTTCTTGTTGCGAAAATTATTCACAGGAGACTAAAGACTTCTTGTGCTTTGTATATAGTGAATGTGAAGAATACAGTTCTCTTCATTTTAGTTTTAATTACTTCAACTCTCGATTATTACAGATCCTTCAAGATGTGTAAGTATAGACTGTCATCCTTTCAAATTCAGGCATTTTAAAGGTGGTTTTTATATCGTTTGAAATAGTGTAGATGAATAATCAAAGATGTTTGTGAAAGAAAATTAAGACTGTAGGGTTATTTTTGTTATTGATACTTACTAGTGAGGAAATTGTAACCCTGGATTAGGAAGAGGCAAGAGAGTGGAGGTCAGTTTTAAAAATAAAGTCTCGATTTGGTTTTTAAAAGTCTCATTAAACCATAAGCATTTAAGAATGTTTAATTATACCTTTCCTTTAAAAAGAGTTTTTGTTTCTTTTCTTACTAAATGAGTTTACTGTCCTTGCTGATCACTTTATAACTTGAACTTGGAGCAGAATACCTCTTATGCCTAATAATTAGCAAACATTAAATGTTTGTGTGTGCATTTTATTATGTTCTTGTTCTGCAGCATTATAAACAAATTCCTTCCTGAGTGTATTTGCAGTTAATGGAACCTAAGGAAATCTGGTTCATCAATGAGTTTAAAATCCTGTGTGAATAATTTAGAATATTACTTTTAAAGAATGTTATCGGTTTTTTTTTTTTTTTAAAGACACAGTCTTAAAGGCCTATAAGTTTTATGGCTCTAGAGAAGTATAGACTGATGTTTTTGCGGTTAGCATATTGATGAGATTAAGGCTTAACATTTAGTTCTTTTTTTAAATTTATTTACAGATTTTATTTATTTATTCATGAGAAACAGAGAGGCAGAGACACAGGCTCCATGCAGGAGCCTAACGTGGGACTTGATCCCCGGTCTCCAGGATCATACCCTAGGCTGAAGGTGGCGCTAAACCGCTGAGCCACCGGGGCTGCCCATCTTTTAATTTTCATTGACAGTTAATGGTTATATTCTGTACCAAAGATGAGTGAGAAATTAAAGTTCATCAGTAACATAACTATTTTGCCACTGTTACTGACACGTTCACTTGATACCAAAACATGCATATGTAAGAATCTGCACTTGAAGCCCATTTCCTTTGGCATATTGTTTTTGGACTTGCTTGATTTAGGGAAAGATTGTAGCTTGTGAATCCTCTCCTGAAGGACCTTTTTTATTATGATTTTTCCTCCTAGTTAACATTTACTAATACAATTAATGAATAAGCAGTTAAGTGAATGTGAAAAACTGAAAATACTCCATGATAAGTGAAATTTAGGAGTCTGTTGTTCGCACATTATATTTTATTTGAAAAGGACAATTGATTATTTTAAAATTACATTAATCGCTGTGGATAATAAGCACATTGAAATATTTTTCCATATCTTTGTGCTTACTAATTCAAAGGTTCAAAATTGCATTAGTATAATATAGGTAAAACAGTATTCACCAGACATTTGTTTATGGCTATCTAAATAGCATTGAAGGAAAATGCATAACCCCTTAAGTAGCTCATAATCTAGTGGAGGAAAAACATGCACAGATAATTATGAATCAACATGAAGTATAGTGATAGATATGTCTTGGGTATTATCAAAGAACTAAGAAGGAGTGGGATCTCCGGGTGGCTCCACGGTTTAGTGCCTGCCTCTGGCCCAGTGAGTGATCTTGGAGTCCCGGGATCGGGTCTCACGTCGGGCTTCCCTGAATGGAGCCTGCTTCTCCCTCTGCCTGTGTCTCTGCCTCTCTCTGTGTGTGTCTCTCATGAATAAGTAAAATAAAATCTCTTTTAAAAAAAAGAACTAAGAAGGAGTTCACTTTGCTTGAGGAGGTCAGGGAAGGATTCCTGGGAGATAGGACATCTGAGTTGTGTTCAGAGGTTATGTAAAGAATTGAATAAAGAAGAGCAGAGGCAGGGGGTGGGGAGGCTTTAAGATGATGTGGGAGGGTGGTGAATGAGGGGGAGGTATGTCACTGGATTGAGAATAACCATTGATTTAATGTTATCAAGGAATAAATGTAAGGTAGTAGTGAGTAAAGCGAGAGAAGTAGGCATAGACTAGATTTTAAATAGTATTAGAGTACACTTTTTTAAAGTACATCCTTCCACCCCTGTTCTTAATGAGAGCTAGATTTTAAACATGCCTGTGATGCTTGAGTTTGTTTTTTAAATGGTGATTCTGAGAAAGATAGATTCATAGAGGTTATTGGAGTTCATGATAGTTGGAAGGCTGTCATGGTGATCTTGATGCAAGTTTTAGGACAAGAGTATGTAAGGTGAAAGAATGGGAGCATATTTGAGAACTATTTTGGGCTTATGTTAGCACTTGATGATTGAATGAAAAGGGGACGAGAGATGAAAAGTTAGAGCATATGATTCTAGCATGTATAACTAGGTGGCTTGTGAATTAGAGAATACAGAAGCAAGTTATGTGTGTGTTTTGAGGATCACTTTAGTGGGGATTTTGGACTTGATAAATTTGATCTGTATCTAGAGCATTTTGAGATGTGTCCAGCAGGCAGTTGAATAAAGTAGTTTTAGACTTTGGGGGAATATCTGGGCAGGCCATACAGATTTGGGAGCAATTAGCATATAAGTCAATAATTTATTCTTAGAGATGTGGGCCAAAGTTCTTGGGAAATCTGATAAAAGCACAGGAATCCTCATCCAGGAAAAAAAAAATGCACACATTATATTTGCAAAATTTTGTGTACAGTTTTAGAGGCTCCAGCAAGAGTGCTAATCTGGTGTCTTGTAAATTTTAGAACTTCAGATGTGTGGGTAGTAATTGTAACCATGACAATGATGGAAATGCATAGTGACCCAGTGTAAAGTGAAAAGAGCCAAGGACGGGACTCTGGGGATTAAAATGTTTTAAATGGCACTGGAAGAATACGAGATAGGAAGTAGGGAATTGTGTTTCTAAAAGAAGGCTACATTATACTGACTTGCATTTAGCCTACTTGTACTCTTTCGTACTCTTGTTTTTATCTCGCATCTGTTTGTTTATTAAGCTTGAAAAGTTATTTTTTTCCTTCTGACAGTTGATGCCCATTGATGACAGTTTAAGAGAGTCTTTCATTGGACACTTTTCATTAGTCGGCATGTGAGGGATTGTACTGTGCCCTGGGCTGGGCTAAATTCTGACATTCTTACTTAATCTTCGTGATAGTCCTTTGAGATAGATACTGTTATTAAACCTACTTTACAAGAGAGGAAATGAAGATTTTGAAGAGTTAAATTTGCCCAAGGTCACATGGCCTTTTAAATTAGCAAAGCCATGACACAAACCCATGCCTTCTGGACAGCAAAACTTATATTCTCTACTAGTATATACCACATGATAATCAGAGACTCACACTGTGATATTACTATACCGTATTAGCAGAATGTAATGTGAGTCCAGCAGTTTGGACTAGATTTGGGGATGTATAAATTCTAGTCTCTGCTCTGAGATTTGGGGTAAATCATTTAATGTCTCTGGGTCTATTTTTTCATTTACTTGAAAATTTTTATGCCTAAACATTGCTGTCCTGTGGCTCCATATCTGCCCTGCCCTATATAGCATGAGTACTGAGGAAAATACTCCGTAGAATCTTGGATTATAAAACAACTCTTGATTTATATATGTGAGAAATGATTTATTATAATGTTAAGGTTATTTCTACAGTATTCGAAATCTCTTTGTTTATGTTTTTAAAATTCTTTAGTTTCTATTAAGTAATTCGTGATGGGTAGGGATCTTATTGTACATTTTCCAGCTTTCATGGGATCTTATTTTATAGAGCCTGAAGAGATCATTTGAAGTTTTGCTCAACTATTAGTAATATAGTTACTCTGGAGTTGATAGTCCACATTAACTTTGGTCTTTCTCTGGAATTGTTTTGAATGTTCTGCTTTATATGTTCATTGTTTAATGTCAAGAGATGGTGTCTTAGTCTGCTTTTTTATAACCCCTGCATGTGCTGCCAGCAGACTAAAACCATATTGCACGTATATGAAGTACTTGAGACCATCATTATCCTATGGACCTGAATCTTTTATTTGTGAAAACTTAGGAACAGCTACATCTTATTTAAAATATCTTATATGAATGGCATCCTACATATCAGGGTATCTGATAAAAATAAGATAGTAGTTTGGACGTAGAGATAAATTCTCTTAAGGCCGTTTCAGAAAACTCTTTAGTAGATTTGGGATTTGAGTAAGATGTAAGTAGTAAAAAAGAAGTAGTTATTTTATAGAATTCCTTCTAAGCACTCCAGAAAAGATTAGAATAATAAGACTATTTGAGTCATCTGCTTAAGAATCTTCTATGACTGAAATTTGAGCTTATATATTATTGCTAGGGTAACTGAAAGAACTATTTTGCCTATGTATATTCTATATTCCTTACTCTTTCACATTCATACCCATTGGACATTGCTTGGAAGGAGTGTGGTATTTTTAATAAACCACTTTATTGAGACTTGATGGACATAAAGCTGTACGTATTTAACATATGCAACTTGACGAATTTAGAGGTAAGTATTCACCTGTGAAGCCATCACCATCATCTATGCGATAAACATATTCATCACCTCCAAAAGTTTCTCCTACTCTTCTTTGGAGAGGATTCCACTAGCTCAGTAATTGATGTCCAGTCCAGGTCAGAAATATTTGTGAAGCTGATGAACAATTATTGCGATGTTTCCCAGGTTGTGAATGCAGATCATGTGGCAAAAAAGCAGCTCTTTAGTCATAAGGAATTAGCAGGAAATCATTCCATCAACAAGTATGACTGTCTGTTATATGCCACGTGTTACTTCAGTAGCTGAGGGATTCTGCAGTGAAAAAAAATCCCTGCCTTCATGGAGCTGACATTTGGATGGGAGGAGAAAGGCCAGGAAATGAAATAAGGGAGGGGAGAAAAAGCAATCTGAGATTGGAATTTGGGGGTGAATTTGTAGGAGGAGACTGCTATTTTAAATGGAGTGGGCAGTTAAAGCTTCATTTTATGGTGATGACTGAACAGTTTTGAGGTTGATAAGGTGAATGAGCCATGCAGATACCTGAGGGAAGAACATTTGAGAGACAGAATAGCAAATGAACAGATACCTTGAAACAAACCTGTTTGGCATACTCCAAAGAATAGCAAGGAGCCTGGTGTGGCTGGACCAGAGTGAGCAAGGAGGAAGAATAGGTGAAGTCAGATTATCAGATCAAATAATGTTTTGTAGTTTATAGAAGGACTTTAACTCCAAGAGAAATGAAAAGTCATTTGAGGGTTGAGAGCAGAAGAGTGACATGATTTATGTTTTTAGAAGGTCACTGGTTGCTCTATAATAGGGGGACAAAAGCAGTAACAGACCAGTTAGAGGCTGTTGGAATACTCTGAGAGATGATGATAGTTTGGACGAGGCTAGTAGTAGTGGAAGAGGTGAGTAGGAGTTGGATTCTGGGTACATTTAGGAGGTAGAGACAACAGAATTTCCTGTTGAATTAGAATCAAGGTGAGGGAATAAAGGAAATTACAAACTTTTTGGCCTTAGCAACTGGAAAGATGGAGTTGACATTTGCTTACTTGGAGGACTGCAGGGGAAGCGGACTTAGGGGCAAAGATAAAGATTTCTGTTTTGCACTTGGTATGTTTGCGATGCCTAATAGGTATTCAAGTCAAAATATTGAAAACATGGCTGAATATAGGACTCTGTATCAAGGAGAGAGGACCAGAGTATATAAATTTTGAGGTTAACTTAAGCTATGAGCATAGATGAAATCGCCTTCACCTGAAAACTGAGTTGTGGCTACACAAAAAAGTTCAGGTTTGGAGGTTGCTGTGAGGAGAAAGAACTGGTAAGCGGACTGAAATAGGAACTAGAGGAATAAGAATAAAAACAAGAGAATTGTAGTCCTTGGAAGGCAAGTGAGGAATCTGAAGGAGGAGTGATCAGCTCTTCAGTTGCTGCCAGATAGGTCGAGAGTGATAAGAACTAAGACTGACCATCTAGATTTAGCAGGATGGAAGTCACTGGTGACCTTGAGTCATTTAAATGAAATGGTAGCATTGATGAAAGCTTTATTGGAGTAGATGCAAGAGATAATGCAAAAAATGAGACTTGGAGACAGTGAATATAGAAATGTCTCAAGGCCTGTGATTTTTGCTGTAAGTGGAAAAAGACAAATTGGATAGTATTGGAGAAATAGTGGGTTTGTGAGGATTTGTTTTTAGGATGGGAAACTGATGATTTTGAATGTGGGTGGAAATTGTCTAGCAGAGAGGAAAGAATGTGATGATGCTGAGAAGGGAAATTGATAGGAAGGTCCTTGAAAAGGCGAGTTGGGATGGAACTAAACATTCTGTATACATATCATCTGGAGTCACCGCAGATTATGGTTCTGTAGGTTTGTGGTAGAGCCTGAAATTCTGCATTTTTAATAAATCCTTGATGATGCCTGTGTTTCTACTCCCTGTCTAGTTTGAGTATAAGACCTTAGTACTTTGAGCACGAATACAGTAGAGGTAGTATACTACGTAATGAAATTGGTCAACATGGTCGGGGTTTGTGCGTTTTCAGATTGTTTCTGTTTTCTGTAGAACAGGAAGCAAGTCATTATCCTAGAGTGAGGACAAAGGAGATGGTATAAAATCATCTAGGAAGGTAGAATCATTAGTCTTGTAGGATTATTGTGTTATACTCAGGACCCATTGTGGTTAGTGGTAATGAATTTAAACTGAGGTGTATTGAATATGAGTGTGGCTACACATGTTGGTGCGTGTGATGAGTAGGTGTGTAGATGGGGTTTAGAATGACAAATATTTTGGAGGGGTGGGGGGCAAGTGTTTCATGGGTGTATGCGAGGTAGCTACAAATAATGAACTGTGGAATCTAAATTGGGAAAGGAAGAAAATAAGAATGCTAGGTTAAACAGAAAATGTGGGCTTTTTTTGTTTTGTTTTTAATGGCAGGTCTTCTTCCAATCTTTAATTTGCTAGGGAGCTCTATAAATCTTCAAGAGAGGAAAATAGTGTTCATGTCCTCATTTTTTTTTTTTTGGTAAAGATTTATTTATTTTAGAAAGAGTGCTGGGGAGGGCAGGGAGAGAGGGGGCAGAGGGAGCTGGAGAGAGAAACCTAAGCAGACTCTGTGCTGAGTGTGGAGCCAACATGGGGCTCAGACTCACTATCCTGAGATCATGACCTGAGCCGAAACCAAGAATCGGAGGCTTAAACCACTGTGACACCCAGCCACCCCCTAAATATTTTTTTAAATCAAGGAACTCTTTCTGTCTCAGTATCTCTCTGAGCTTGTATTCTACTAAATAAACTAAGGAAAAGATGTCTTACACTTTCGGCTAAAGCAAGTATTAACATCGGTGATTATGATTTCATTTAAGTTGGAGGGCATATGAGAAAGGAGGGAGGTCTTAAATGATTTCTTAAAAATTGCTCTGTCAGCTCTAAAAACTATTTTTATATGTATCCCTTTATTTTTGTTAAAGTAGACTGTTAACATCCGTATAAGTCATGCAGATTTATAATCATAGCCATATAACAAAATAGTTACTATATGGACAAATACAAGAAAGATTTTCAACCATTGGTGTTTTTTTTTTTGTCTCTTTTTCTCTCGGATATTACAGATGACCATGGATGAAAAATATGTAAACAGCATATGGGACCTTCTGAAAAATGCAATTCAAGAAATCCAGCGTAAGAATAACAGTGGTCTTAGTTTTGAGGAGCTCTATAGAAATGCTTATACAATGGTTTTGCATAAACATGGAGAAAAGCTCTACACTGGACTAAGAGAAGTTGTTACCGAACATCTCATAAATAAGGTATCCAACTTTAAAGGACTATTGCTAATTATATGGAATCTAGGAAATCCTTTATATACTATGTTGTACTTTGACTAGAAGTATTAGTTTTAAAGGCTTCAGGAAACCTATAGAAATAGTAATCAACTAATGGCTGTATTATAAAACCTACTTAAAACTTAAATCAGCTAAATCAGAATTTTTTATAATTGAGGGAAAATGAAGTTTGTGATTTATGATAAATAATTATCTGTAATCATAATTAAGGAAACAAACTTTGACTAATTTTTACAAATAGTTGCTTATTAATATATGAATTAGAGATCATTTTTTCCTTAAAATGCTTGACCAGTCAGTCCATTTTATCTTTCTTTACTTTCTATGTATATACGAAAATAAAGTAAAACTACATTGTTTAAAAAATACCATCTTAAGACTTTTCACCAGTTGAAATTGACTTACTTTAACTGAGTTCTATAGTAAATGTGAATTAAAAACAAAAAGATTACTCTTGGGCTATTAAAATTATAAAATGTTTCTTAGGTTCTAAAGAGATGTTTTTGCTATTTTAAATAAATGCTTAGATAGCGCAAACTCTTCTCTTGCAAGTATGTCTTGCTTTAAGATTGTCAGATAAAATGTAAAATACCACAGATGGATAAAAACTCAGAGTTTTTGTGTGGTATTAGGGTGCTTGTTTTTTAAATTTTTATTTTGAAAAAAATGGAAAAGTTGTACCAGAATAGTACAATGATCTTTCGTATTATAGATATACCACTTGTTAACATTTTGTCACATTTTTCCTAATGTTTCTATTGATAACTTGTAATTATTACTATTATTGGTATTACGATTATTGCTGAAGAATTAGAGAATAAGTTTTAAATTCATTTCCCCTGAAACACTTAGGGATGTTTCCAAGAACCAGGAAATTCTGTCACCTAACCAAAGAATAATGTTCAAAATCAGGCAGTTTAACATTAGTATAATACCGTTATCTAATACAGTCCACATTCAAATTCATCAGTTGTTCTGTGTAGCAGTGATGTCCTTTATAGCAGTTTGTTTTCTGATCCAGGATCCAATCCAGGATCACACACTCAGCTCCTCAGCTTTTGGTCTTTCAGCACATTGACATTTTTGAAGAGTATAGGTCAGTTGTTTTGTAGATTGTCCCTCGGTTTTTGGTTTGTCTGATTGTTTCCTCATGACTAGTTTCAGGTTATGCATTTTTGGCAGGAATAATACATAAGTGATGTTGTGTCCTCAGTGCATCACATCAGGAGGCACATGATGTCAGTTTATCCCATTATTGGTGATGTTAACTTTGATCACTTGGTGTCCGCCAGATTTCTCCACTGTGAAGGTACCTTTTTTCCCTTTGTAATTCATAAGTAATTTGTTCAGATATATTTTGAGACTGTATAAATATCCTGTTCCCCAAGGATGTTTCATGTGATGTGCTAGCATCCATTGATGATTCTTGCATGAATCATTATTATTAAGGTGGTTACAAAGTAGTTACTTTCTATTTCTACTATTCCTTCCGTAATTTCTTTCTCTTACATGGGATTACATAAGCAGGTAGCTAGTATCTCATGAAGCAAGGTGATTGTGTTGTCCTGCAATCAACAGTTTCTTTAGTACTTACTCTGCACAGCGTTATAGGAAAATGCAGTGGATGCAAAGAGATAAGATATCCCTTGTTTATACTGTGATGTGAAAGATGTTGTAGACATTTAGATAACAGTGTGAGGCATTATATAATTAAGTGGCAAATGAATCGAATAGGCAATAAATGGATTGTAATGAGGGAGAGATTACCCTGGGCTGTAAGATTTCATGGGAAAGTATCAAATTGAACTGAGCCATGAAAAATTTGGGATATAAGTGAACAATGTGGAAGGCATTCCAGGATGGCAGATGTCATGTGATTATACAGAAATATATTGGGTACATTTAGGTGGTAAATAGAGTGTGATTGAGGTATATAGTAATTTATGGGGATTAGTGGATTCTAATATAAGGATGGCTTGGGAACAGATTGGGGAAAAACTTGAATGCCAAGCTAAGGAATTTGGACTTAACAGAGGAGGTTTTTAAGTGGATGATAATGTGATAGAATATTTTAAGAAGATTAAGATGAAAATGATACAAATGTAGAATTGGGGAGATGTTTGCTAGCAGCTGGGGAGGACCTGGAAACATTTGAGTAAAGTGACAGTCTATAAATGAATGGCTAGAGGAGATAACAAATTTTGTTTTAGGTAATATTGGAGATTTTTATAGTTGGAAGGTACCTTAGAAATCATTTTGTAGTGGGGAAATTGAGTGTGAGATCATCATAAAATGCTCAGCTGGAAATATCCTGTGTTTAGAGATATACAGATTTAGAACCTGAGCAGGAACTCAAACTGAAGATCAGGATTGGATGTGTGGTAGCATGTATTCTGAGGAAGAAGTATTGGAGTTCAGAGAACAAAAATCCTAGAGCCAAAGGATGAATCTTCAAAAGCAAACTATGGTATGTAGGTGGGAAATGAAGAAGACTAATTTAAGAAACATGGCATCAAAAGAAAGAGGAAATGTGGAGTGGGAGAGTTTTGCTTAAAGCTATTGAAGGGGTGAAGATTATAGCAACTGTTTTCTTGGATATGGAGAGAGTATGGAATTGAGAACAGTAAAGTAAAAGTAGAATAGAAGCATTTGCCAGAGGTTCCATAGTGAATATGGTAGAGGTCACAACTAACTCTTACTTAGCATTTCGATGTGCTAGGTTCAGTTTCAGTGCTTTTACATGTGTTAATGGTCACAACCAAGTGAGCTGGAGAGCACTATTCTGTTTTACAAGTGGAGAAACCAAGGCACAAAGAATTAGTGATTTGTCCAGATTGACCTAGCTAGTAAGTGGCCTAACTGGAACAGTATTCGGGCAGCGTGGTTTCAGGCTGAGTCCCTGACTCCTCTTTAGATCTGCTCCTGAGGCATAATGAATGGATCAAAATGAAAAAAACATGCTGAAATTGAGGATGCAGGAGGGACTTCACATCAGTTGGATCAGTGTTTGTAAAGTTGTAGTCTTTTAAATTCTAGTTCTTGGTTTACTTATAATTAAAATGAAGGAGCTAGCAGTAATATCTCCTGAGATTCTTTAGTTCTAAAACTATTACAAATCTAATAATTAAGCCATGCATCTTCTGAAAATGAGATGAAGAGATTTGGAGTAGCCTTTTTTGGGAATATACTAAGGAATTGGCAAGTGAGGAAAAAAGATAGCTCAGTAGGAATTGGCCTGAATGTGT
This sequence comes from Canis lupus baileyi, assembly GCF_048164855.1. Taxonomy (NCBI): domain Eukaryota; kingdom Metazoa; phylum Chordata; class Mammalia; order Carnivora; family Canidae; genus Canis; species Canis lupus. The sequence goes on along the minus strand of NC_132861.1, from coordinate 39,583,592 downwards.
GATTCGCCTTTTTTGTTTGTTTTGAAGCATTGCTTTGCACCTTGGGCACAGTTGCAGAAAAAACATCTGTACTTACACGCTGTGTTGAAAATTGGCTCATTCAAAAAGTAAGGAGAGGAGGGGATACCAGAGTGGGAAGTCCGTGTTTAAGTGATTTTTGGACTCAGAAACATGGTTAGGTAGAAATTGAAGTCATGTGAACAATAATTCTATGGTAACTGTAAGAGCTTCAGTATATTTGTGAGTTGCTAAAGTGGTCCCATATCTAAGGTTAACTATAGGCAGTTCCTATAATATGTTCCAAAGAACATGAATTCAAGTTAATGGTGCTGAAGAAATTATATACACTAAATTCTTTTTATTTTTCTTATATAGGCATTAGTGATACATGAGCAGCATCTGAAAATGTTAATTTTTTTTTCCACGAATGCTCATTTGACCAGTTTTAACTAGGAAATGTACCAATATCAGTATATCTAATGATTGGTTTCTTTATTTCAGTTGAATTAAGTCTTTTAACCTCAGGTAGTGTCTATGCTTTCATTTTTGTGTCTTTCATTTATCTTCATTCTTACGAAAACTTTTAATAATTGTACAAATATGGTACTACCCCCCCCCCAAAAAAATACAATACTACTCTATGAAGGGGGACACAGCCCAAAGAAATTTGTTAACTGACAGGCAGAGCCATCATATAGTAGCCTAAATGTGCTCTGATGTAGGAAATCTCCCGTTTTTTCCTACCAGATGTACAGAAGTGTGGTTTGCATGAAAATTGATATTGGTATTGACTTGTTTGTATATTGTACTTTCTGATTGGAAGGTGAGAGAATGGGTTAGGGTTCTGGGGTATGAAAGTAGCCATCTTCAGTTCACAAAACGTTTTCCTTTTTGTGGTTCTGAAAGCTTTACTGTGTGGTCTAGTCATCAGGCTTTTTTGTTGTTCACTGTGCTTTTAGCACTTTGCTGAACTATGTAAGCAATGATACTTCTTTTAAATCAGTTATTTTCTACTAAAGTGTACATTTTAGTGCTATGGTTTATAGGTAGCCAGAACCTATTTTTTTCACGTTGAGGATTCAAATGAAATACAATTTTTTTTTTAATTTTTTTTTTATTTATTTATTTATGATAGTCACACACACAGAGAGAGAGAGAGGCAGAGACACAGGCAGAGGGAGAAGCAGGCTCCATGCACCGGGAGCCTGATGTGGGACTCGATCCCGGGTCTCCAGGATCGCGCCCTGGGCCAAAGGCAGGCGCCAAACCACTGCGCCACCCAGGGATCCCTGAAATACAATTTTTATGCAGAATCAGTTGCTAGTACCCTGGTTGTAGTATGAGAATAGTAAACATCTGAGCAACACCTTTGGTGTAAAACAGAGTGGCACAGACTATCAGGGCAGATGAATGGAGGAACTTCTCTGAGATGAAAGTAATTGATTGTTGGCTTTATTTATTTATTTTTAAAGATTTTATTTATTTTATTCATGAAAGACACAGAGAGAGGCAGAGACACAGGCAGAGGAAGAAGCAGGCTCCATGCAGAGAGCCTGATGTAGGACTTGATCCCAGACTCTGAGATCACGCTATGGGCCCAAGGCAGGCACTAAACTGCTGAGCCACCCAGGGATCCCCAGATTGTTGGCTTTAGAAGTGAGTTCACAAAATTGAAGAAGACCTAGAAAAGCCAAATGTTTTTCTCTTACTTGATGGTAGTATATTCTTCCTACCTCTAGAAGAATGTTCCCTTTGAGGAAACTGAGACCCAAAGGAACTCAGTGAATTTCTCTAGACCACACAGCAAAACTTAGATAGTGATATGGGTAGCGTTTGTGCCTTGCTATAGGAAAAAAAAAATCTCATTTTAGTAAATATGAAAACATTTCAGAATTCACAGGGATTACCTTTTCTTTAACATTTGTTCCTAAATAAAATAACTTTAAAAGTGTGGTTATAGGGGATCCCTGGGTGGCGCAGCGGTTTGGCGCCTGCCTTTGGCCCAGGGTGCGATCCTGGAGACCTAGGATCGAATCCCACATCGGGCTCCTGGTGCATGGAGCCTGCTTCTCCCTCTGCCTATGTCTCTGCCTCTCTCTCTCTCTCTGTGACTATCATAAATAAATAAAAATTAAAAAAAAAAAAAGAAAAAGAAAAGTGTGGTTATACTAGAGAAAAAAAATCTTTCTAGTTTTAAGGATTTTAAATTTTTTTAAGATATTATTTATTTGAGAGAGAGAGCGTAAGTGGGGTGAGGGATGGAGGGAGAGGCAGATTCCCCACTGATCAGGGAGCCAGATGCGGGGCTTGATCCCAGGACTCCGGAATCGTGACCTGAGCTGAAAGCAGACGCTTAACCTACTGAGCCACCCAGGTGCCCTGAGGATTTTAATATTACAGATAATTTTCTCAAAAATAGCCATATAAGACTTATTATTACCTTATTCCACATTCAGAAGTATGTATTATTTGCCAGCGTCTGACTTAAGTATATTCATTTGATCCCTGTACTCAGAGAACAGCTAAACAAGTAAACAAATGTTTAGTTATTATGAATCATGAACAGGACACAGTGATAGAGAAAAATGATGTGGGCAACTACATAGGGCAAGAAAGGGCTTTTTGAGTAAAAGGAGACTTGAAGAATAAGAAGGTGCTCATGAGAAAAGTGGGTTGCAGAGCATTCCAGGAAAGGGGGGATGGCTATAGAACATTTTTCTTTACAGGACCAGGTAGTCAATATTTTCAGCTTCTTAAGCCATATATTTTCGGTCGTCAGTTCCTCAACTCTTCTATTGTAGCATCAGAGGAGCAATAGACCATATGTAATGAATGAATGTGGCAGTTTTCCAATACAACTTTATTTTAAAAAGACAGCAGGCCATCCTTTGCCCAGTCCCTGGAATAGAGAAATTGAAAACAAAGCCTGTTGTGAATGGGGAATTAAATATTGAGAGTGGGGAAGAATGGGACAAAGATGAGGTTTGGAGAGAGACATTGAAGGCCATAGTATAAGGGTTTCATAATTATATGTACGTTAGGAAGCCATTCAAGAATTTTAAGCAAGACAGTGACATGATCTGATACAGATTTTTAAAATATTACTCCAGTTGCTGTGTGATGAATAAATTAGAGGGCCCAAGAATGGAAGTGAGGGGAGTAGGAAGGAATAATCCAGTAATTCAGGAGAGAGATAATGGTGATTTATACCAGTGTAGTGACAGTGGGAATAGAAGATTTCAGAGTCAGGATACTTTGAATGTAGAAAGATTGTTACTTCTGAATAGATTGATTGGGGAATGAGGAAGAGAAAATCCAAGATGACTTCTAGGTTTTTGGCTCTCTGACAACAAGGTGTTTCCATTTTTTAAATTTAGGTTTGGGGTAGAAAAAGGAACTCAGTTTAAACAGGTTAATTTTAAGATGCCAATGAAATTGGATATGCAAATCTAGTTCTGAGAAATTTGGACTGGAAATATAAATTTGGGGATCGTGAGCATATAGATGGTGCTCAAAGCTTTGGAAGTAGTTGAAATCACACAGAAAAGAGAAATGAGGAATTTAATCGTGAGAAATTAAAACATTTCAGGTAGATTTGAGGATTGCAGTGGAAACCAGAAAATGGCCAGATTCAGCTCTGACTTTGTTATAAAATACTTTAATGTCAGCATTTATTTAGCAGAGTTGTGGTTTTCATAACCATTTTGTTTATCTGTGTTTGTGTATGTGTTTAATGGCTCTCTAAAGGCCATTTTAAACTTCAACATAGTAGTGCTAATCAGTTTTGTTTCTTGTGTGTAGGGTTAGGTAAGGATGGAGCTTTTTTTTTTTTTTTCCTCCTTCAGCTTTATTGAGGTTTACCTGACAAAATTATAAGATATTTAAAGTGTCTTGTTCTATTTTTTGGAGTCTTTACAAAGATTCCTTTTTGGGATTTAAACTTGACAAGATGTTTAAGTTCATAGTAAGGTAACTGAGGACTTGCTTTTGCATCTTCTGTCTACTACTGAATACTTCATATTTAATGAAAATATCTTTTTGGGAGGAAGGCAGAATAAGGGAGCTTGATCTGCTCACTTTTCATTCATTTACATAACTTCCTATCGAGGACTTCTTATGTGGTAGGTAGGCACTGGTCTAATAATTTAGAAGTTACTGCAGTAGAAAAAATACTGGGTAAAAAGTAGGGAGAACTGGGCTTTAGACCTAATTCTGCCACTAACAGTCTTGAACAAATTACTAGACTTTTCTGGATTTAAGATTATTAATTTATAAAATGAGATTGGCATTGGTTTTGTTCACTTAAATCAGCTTTAAAATTATATAATGATTATGTGTCTTGATAATTTTGGTTTTTTAAGACTGAGGAAGATTATAGTTTTCAAGTTTACTGTTGTCCTTTCCTGTGCCACGATACATATTTAGAATAAAAACAATTTTTATTGGTTTGTTAAAATCAGAGGAGAAACTTTCTTTGGTTTTAATGTGGCAGGAACTTTATTCCAATTTTGCGATGCTTAATAGGTTTCTTAGATTTGCCTTGTGCTTAATTTTGTCTTCTCTCTCAAATTCTGACTCTATAGTAATAATTGAATAATAACATGGTAGCCTCATAAAGGAGCTAAATCTTGTGCTTTGAAAGTTTAAACAGAAAAGATGTTGACTTTTAGCTCTACTAGAAACAACTTCTTACTGCTAGGAAAGAACATTTATTTCAGTGGTTTTAAAAGTCTTTTTCTGAGCACTGGGTATTACATGTAAGTGATGAATCACTAAATTCTACTCCTGAAACTAATATTACACTATACTGTTAACTCACTGGAATTGAAGTAAAAACTTGAGATTAAAAGAAAAAAGAGAATTCATCCTATAGATATATTTAAATATGTACATAAAGAGTACTTACACTAATATCTATTGTAGCATTGTTATTTAAATGCTAAAAATGCTGAAAACTAAATGTTCACTAATAGACTATTGAATAAGTGGAATTATATCTGCACAATGAAAAAAAATGAAATCATCCATATATTTTCTTCTTCAAATAATCTCTTTGGGCGGAAGGCAGAATAAGGGAGCTTGATCCTGCTCACTTTTCATTCATTTAGAGAACTTCCTATCAAGGACTTCTTATGTAGTAGGCACTGGTCTAATAAGCATTTGCATTAGATCAAATGTCTTTGCCTTTGGGGAGCTTATGTTTTGGACTTAAGCATTTGAATCTGTGCCTAGTAATTTGGTCAGTTCTAAGCACTTTGTTTTACAGGTAGAGAAACTGAAGTTTTGAGGGAGAATAGTTTGACTTTTTAAATGACTTTCTTGTTTTAGGGTGTGTGTGTGTTAAACTGAAAAATCTTTTTTGTGAAATAACACCCTATTTTTTTGTGTGTAGGCTTTCATTTGCTGAAAATGATGTCTCTGTACAAGCTGTTTTTTCAACATGTTGATTTTTCTCCATTTTTGAAGGGAGAATGAGAAGAGCCAGAATTTTAAATATTATATTTATTCACCAGTAAATTAAAGTGTTTCTATGAGGGTACTAATTGCATGTGGAAATGAAGATGGTATTTCTTGGTAAGCTTTGGACTATTTTGTAAGCCAGTTACTTAATAGACAGCTTTTTTTTTTTTTTAATATTTTATTTATTCATGAGAGGCAGGGACATAGGCAGGAGGAGGAGAAGCAGGCTCCATGCAGGGAGCCTGATGCGGGACTCGATCCCGGAACTCCAGGATCACACCCTGAGCTGAAGGCAGATGCTCAACCAGTGAGCCATCCAGGCGTCCCAAGACTTAGCTTTTTTTAATAAAGCTTTTCTTTATTGCTTTTCCTTTCTTTTTAGGCAAATGTGAATGAACGTAGAGGGTTTTTTTTTATGGCATTTATGTACAGAATATATTATAATGTTTGCAGTGAATTACAAAAGGATATTGATAGAAACAGGATAAGATTTTTGTTAGCAAAGACAGATTCGGTACAGAGGCCCACAAATATTGAATCTCCTGTGTTTCATCTACCAAAAAATAATTAAGACACTATGCTTGTCAGCAAGAATCTCCCAATTTTAGTGAGGTAATCAGTTTTGAAGGGGAATTATTTTGCTGAGGAATTCAGGGCAAAGTATAAAGAGGAGGTCACTTTTTTGTATATTTTTTTATTGGAGTTCGATTTGTCATCATATGGCATAACACCCAGTGCTCATCCTGTCAAGTGCCCCCCTCAGTTCCCGTCACCCAGTCACCCCAAACCCCTGCCCACCTCCCTTTCCACCACCCCTTGTTCGTTTCCCAGAGTTAGGAGTCTCTACTGTTCTGTCACCCTCACTGATATTTCCCACTCACTTTCTCGAGGAGGTCACTTTTGATGACCCTTAAAGAATTATTAAAGATTCATCATGTGATCAAAGGCAAAAGATAATCAAGAAAATGGCATGAATAAAAAAGGCAGGTAGGTGTGAGCATTGCCAGGTAAGATCATTGTAGATGGAATATAAAAGGCCTTAGATATGTTTGTTGGGAATGAGAGTGGTAAATTTGGTTGGACTAGGTTTTGAAAAACATTGTAGGGGATTTGGGTTTTATTCTGTGGTTGATGGAAGCCATTGGTTTTTAGTCTCCCAAAAGAGACTAGTGAAGATGGAATGAAAGATTTGGTAAGTATGCCATCCTCAGTGCTTCGTTGTTGCATATCTTTTGTTCTCCTGACATCCCTTTTTTCTAACTTAAGTTGTTGAAGGAAACAGGACCTATTACGAACCTATTACGTTGAATATTGGAGTTGTTGAGGGTGATGACAGGAAGAAGGCTGTCTGAGCTAGCAGTACAAGCCTTTTAATGAATATGATTTGGAAGAGTGACTTGAACATGAATAGAGTAATCCCAAAGAGGAAGAGAGATTGGGGATAAATGTAGGGAATAGAGTTTATTAGAGAGTTAGGAAGATAGCAGCCATAAGACAGGAGGGGCATAAGAAGTTGAGAAGTTGAAAGGATTCTACTTTGAAAGGACTGGTAAGAGAAATGATGTTGGGGAGAGCCAAGCGTAAGGTGTTAACTTTATTTGGTAAATTCACTCATGTTAAATATCAGCTATTCCCACTTAAATTGTTGCCTAAGACTATAAGCACTGTAAGAGCAAGTACCCCTTTCTGTCTTGTTTTCTGTTGTATTTTCTAGTGATGTTCTTTTAATATTTATTTTTTAAAAATATTGTGCAACCTAGGACCTGTTTTATTCATCTTTTTGTCTCCTTCATATAGTTGGCACTCAATAATTATCTATTGAAATGAATCTCTGAGAATACTACTAGTCAAATGGGAACCATGGTTTATATCTACCAGCTGCCAGATTCTATTAATTGCTGAATAGTTTAAGCAGAGTTATATCACCATTTTAAAGCACAGTAAAATTTGGGGGCTATATATCTCTCATTTTTTGAGATGAGTGGGCTGGGAGCTAGATCATGTGATCCTGTGGAACCATGGGGTTTTTCTTCCTCCATATTACTCAAGAGAACAAAAAGACTAGTTGCTGAATTGCTATGCTGTGTTCATGTTTTACTACTTATTCTGTCAGTGGCTTTGTTTAAAGTTTAATTACAGTACTACCACTATAATGGTTTTTAAAGTATATCTTTTGTCTTAACCATTGTGAACGTAGTATTTTACAAGTGGTAGATAATTCCTGTCCTTCATTGGTATACTACTTTATCTTTCAGTATTCCTTTCCAGCCATTACGGTTTTCATGGCACTACTTTATACGCATCAGGAAATCCTGATTTTTCTGATGTTTATTTTTTTTAAAGTTAATATTTGAACTAAGAACGTATTTTTGTAAAATGATACCAAATCTAGGTGATTTCTTATTTCAACATGTAGCAAATATTCTTTATGTATGAAATTATAAAAATATGTTGTCCTAATTCCCACTGAGTGCCCCTGCTTTCAGCCTTATGATTCTATAGTGCTATTCATTGTACTCTACTTTGTATTAAAGTTGTATGACTGTGGGGATCCCTGAGTGGCTCAGCGGTTTAGCTCCTGCCTTTGGCCCAGGATGTGATCCTGGAGTCCTGGGGTCAAGTCCCACGTCAGGCTCCCTGCATGGAGCCTGCTTCTCCCTCTGCCTGTGTCTCTGCCTCTCTGCTCACCACCCCCTCCCCCCCGTGTCTCTCATGAATAAATAAATAAATAAAATCTTTAAAAAAAAGTATGAATGCTGATATTAGGCTCCTTTTCTCCCTTCCCCCATAAAGATTGTAAAGTGGCTGAATACATTTTGTATCCCCCCCCCATAGTGGCTAGCACCCTGCTTTGCTTTTTAGAAGTAATCATTAAATATCTGAATTGACAGTTTGAAGATTTTTATGTATTCTTTGGAATTGAGAGCTTCGTTTTGGTTGCTTAAAGAGTGAGTGGGGAAATACTGCCACTAGAAATTAATTTTATGTTGAGATTACAAGTGGTGTGCTCTTTGTAACATTCTTAAACTTGTATTACTAACTATATAACTCAATGTGTTAGTAAAATTGCAGAAGAATCTTCTGACAGCAATCAAGAAACAAGCTTTCCCTGTAATAGCTATATTACTGTTTTGTCAGTGGTACTTGTAGGATTCCTCTCATCAAGACTGCCACCTTTATTCTGAAAGTTAGTGAAAATAATGGGAACCAATACTGTCCGTCTAGAAAATATCAAGAGGGTAGTGAATTTTTTTAAAAAGATTATTTATTTTATTTATTCATGAGAGACAGAGAGAGAGGCAGAGACACAGGCAGAGGGAGAAGCAGGCTCCATGCAGGGAGCCTGACGTGGGACTTGATCCTGGGTCTCCAGGATCACGCCCTGGGCTGAAGGCGGCGCTAAACTGCTGAGCCACCCGGGCTGCTCAAGGGCAGTGAATTTTCATCATTGAGGGAATCTATTAAGTGAATTCTTGGAAAGTTTAAGATGTCTACAAAAGTTAAGATTAATGCTCCTGAACTTAGCAGAATTTGTTTTGAAATACAGAAATCTTACGGTTGTTATATATTGAGAGAGAGCAACATCTATTTACCAGGCTTATATTAAATATACATATAATAGGATATTAACTGCTTTACAAACTCCTCAACTTATAGAGTAAAAGGATTCCTTCCAGTTAATGGAGAAATTTCTGTTTTTTAGCAGAAAGGAAAGCAAGAATCAAGTGGAAATTGGGAGTTTAGGAAATAAACTGTATAAAGTATGCAACCACGTGTGGTATATGTATGTATGTATGTTTTATGTCATGTTTATTAAAATCTAAGATACTTAATGTAGATACCTAGGATCCAAGATTGTGCATTTCTAAAAAGCTTCAGGGTGGTGGTGATAATGATGATAATGATGATGGTGGCAACAGTTTTGACCAGGATCCTGTTCTATGGACCACACTTTGTATAGTAGCAAGATCAGATATTTATGTGATAAGATTATGGTTGTAGCAAATGCTTATATGGCATTTACTGTGGGCTGGGCCTTTTTGTGAGCATTATTTATATACACGTTTTATCCACACAACAGCTCCTTAAAATAGGTGCTCTTATTATTCCTCTTTCATAAAAACTTGCGACACAAAAAAACTAAGTTACTAGCGGTTACATATCTACTAAATGTTGGGTCTGTGATTTGCATCAGGCAGGCAAACTTTCAGCATCTGTACTCCTTTCTTTGCTGCCACTATTCACTCTATGTGACTGTTACATAAAAATAGCAAAATGTTACACTATTTCTTTTTATAATCTTTGAAATCAGAGCTTTCAGGAGAAAGGGAAGAGCTATAAAGCTTTTAAAAAACTGTGTCAGATTAGGAGAGATACCTTCTATGCTCCATGGTTCCTAGGACTGTAGAGATTGACTTCTGTAGGTAGCCACTTTTATTGTAGGTAGCCACTTTTATTGATAGCTTTATGTCACATCATTCTGGGGTGATGAAAGGTTTTTGAGATCTTCAAGAATGACTCTTCAATGATATTCCTTGGAAGAATAAAGTTTATGTAACTGGTAAAATTTGTGAAGTGACAAGCCCCCAGATCATATGTACAGGACCCTGAAAAAATTCTGATATAAGTGGGAACTTAAATGCTATTTTTGATGTTGTAAATGTTGCATATTTATGTAAATAGTTTACTCAAGTGAAGTAATCAATATTTGCTTTAGAATTCGGAGCCAGATAGGTACTTAGCAGACATCCTGTGGCTCTCAATTTTTATTCAAACAATGGAAAATACCACTTTTAAAATCAAACAAAACCAATATAAGTCACCATTTACTCAAGGAAAATGGAGCCTGCCCTGCAGTGGTAGTAAGACATCTTGTGGCTCTAGTCCACCCCAGTGATACTATGAGTGAGACGAGTTACAGACCAGCTAGGTTAAGTAACTTACTCAAAGTCCTAATTAGTGGCTGCCCTGGAAAGTCTCAGATACTAATTTGATTGTTTTAACTTGTGAGTGATTGTTAAATACTACGTATTTCTAAGAGATTACATCTTTTAAAGTTTTAGTTTCTCTGTGATATTTTTTAAATGTTTTTTTTGTATAATTAGTGTGTGCTCCGTGTTATTCATGACCCACTTTGTGTTTTTAATACATGGTGTGTATTTCAATGCAAAATAATGCTACATGCAATTTTCTGTACTTGAGAGATTTGTCTATATTTGAATTAAATACTGTCCTGGGTTTTAAGACTTTTTAAGAAGGAAGGCCTTAATTTTCAGTAGTCCATATCATCATTAATTATATGGCTCATATCTAGTTTCAGTGGACTTTAGAGCTAACATCTTTATAATTAGTTTTAGCTGATGAATTTCTTTGTATTACCTAAACATTTAATTAGGATTGGCTGGCTGGGATTTTGCCCAGGCATTGAAACTTACAGGGTGAAAAAAACCTTTTAATTAATGATTTAATTGTGTGTGTTGGGGGCAAGGGTGGGGCGGGGGGAGACTGTGCAGATTATTAATGTCTTTTGACTCTCCAACCAGCCAAGAGCTCCTGGCCCAGTTTTGGCCTCCTTGTCAATCCATGAAGATACTTCGATAAGAAGACTCAAGGGCAAAGCCTGGGAGCTTGTAGGTCTTAGGCCTGCTTAGGGCTCTACTGTCATCCTCCTTTCCATCCTCCTCTTCCTTTGCCAGTATTTTGATTGATTTGAGGATGTGTTTCTTGCAGCTTCGACATTATCAGTGAATAGATTTTATCACAATGTTGAAAAATAAACATTTTTTTGACTTAGTAATTCCACTTTAATCTTTGCCTGGACGTAATTAAAAGGACAGGAAAAGCTATGTTACAGAAATGAAAAATGTAGTATTCTGCTAATTTGAATTATTCCAGAGTCATTCAGAAGTTGACACTCTTGAAGTAATTAACAATTCTTTCGTTGTTTGGCTTTCAGGTTGCTTTAAAAAAATTTAAAAAGATTTTATTTATTTATTTGAGAGAGAGAGAAAACATGTGAGCCGAGAGAGCACAAGCTGGGAGGTGGCGCAGAGGGAGAGGGAGAAGCAAAATCACTGCTGAGCAGGGAGCCTGATGCTGTACTCTATCCCAAGACCCAGGATCATGACTTGAGTGGAAGGCAGAAGATTGACTGAGCCACAGGGCACCCCTCAGGTTGCTTTTAAGAATAAACATGATGGCATCCTAGTTTATGCTTATGATATATAATAATAATAAAATGGCCCAACCTGAGAGTCATAATTGTTGCAAGTTTTAAAAAGTCAGTATCCATAAAATTAGCCTTTTATTTTCATGTACAGTTCAATGAATTTTAGCCCATGCATATAGATTGATAGAACTGCTGTCATGATCAATACAGAACATGTCTTCACCCCAGAACATTCCTTGTTTTTCCTTTATAGTCATATCCTCCTCCTGCCCCTATACCTGGCAGCCACTGATCTGTTCTCTCACTATAGTTTTGTTTTCTCAAGAATGTCATGTAAATGGAATAATACAGTCTGTAACCTTTTGAGACAAATATCTTTCATTCATCATAATTATTTTGAGGTTGAACCAAAATGCTGTATGTGTCTGTAGTTTGTTCCTTTTTATTGCTGAATGATAAATTCTGTTGTATGAATGTACCACAGTTTACATATCCATTTACCTATTTACTTGTTGAATGACTTTTGGCTTGTATGTAGTTTTTGTGATTATGAAGAGAGCTACTGTGAACATTCATGTGTAGATTTTATGTGAATATAAGTTTTCATTTCTCTAGGATAAATACCTAGGAGTGGGATTTCTGGGTCATATGCCAAACTTTTTCTACAGGTCTGCAATATTTTGCATTCCTATTAGCAGTGTATAAGAAGAGTTCTGGTTGCTTGGCACTTGGTATTGTCAGTATATTTTATTTTAGCTACTAAAGTGGATTTGTAATTGTATCTCATTTTTTAAATTTTTCGTTTTCTTAATGGCCAGTGCTGAGCATCTTTTTATGTGCAGAATTGCCTTTATATAACCTCTTTGGTTGGTGAAGTGTCTGTTCAAGTTTTTTTGCCCCTTTCTTAAATACTTTCTTTACTGAGTTGTAAGAGTTTTTATGTCTCTATATATGGCGATATATTTAGAGATTCTGGATACAGATCATGTGATATTTTCTCCCAGTCAGTAGCTTATTTATTGTTTTAGCAGTGTCTGTAAAATAGTTTTTAATTTTGATGAGGTCCAGTTTATCATTTTTTTCTTTTACAGATCTTGCTTTTTGGTGTTTTGTTGGCAGTTGCTTAAAATCTCAGATGAAGCCTTTTTCTTTGAATTACTATCATGCTTTGAAAATGATATAACTAGACATTTTTCTCCTAAAACAAAGGTTAATGTTGAATGTTAATTGTTCTTTAAAAAATCAGGACTCCAAATTGTATCAATATTATTAAAACTATACAAAAACATACTTGTGTTGAAGAAATCCTGCAAAGGCAAGGAACAGAAATGGCTAGTGTGTGGCTCTTAAATCAGTGGTTTCCTAATCCTGACTGTTGTATGAGAATCACCTGGGTAGCTTTAAAAAAGAGAGAGAGATTGTCTTTTCTTGGTCTTGGGTTTTTTAAGTCAGTTTTAGATTGATAGCAGAATTGAGGAGAAGGTGCAGACATTTCCCATATTTCCACTGCCTCCCCCACTATCAGCATCCCATGCCAGAGTGGTACGTTTGTTACAGTGACATATCATTATCCCCCAAAGTTCATAGTTTATATTACATTCTTGGTGTGTTGTACATAATGTGTTGTACATTCTGTGGACTTTAATGAATGCATAATGAAATGTATCTACCATATGCAATAGTTTCACTACCCTAAAAATCCTCTCTGCTCTGCCTATTCATCTCTCCTTCCACCCTAATGCCTGCCACCTGATCTTTTTCTTCTTTTAATTTTTTTATGATCTCTTTAGTTTTGACTTTTCCAGAATGTCATGGAGTTGGAATGATATGGTATGTAGTAGCATTTTCAGATTGTGTTCTTTTACTTGGTAATATGTGCTTAAGGTGCCTTTATCTATTTTCATGGCTTAATGGATCATTTCTTTTTAGTGCTGAATAATATTCTATTGTCAGAATATACCAGTTTATTGTTTCACCTACTGAAGGACATTTTGGTTGCTTCCACATGTCGGCAATTATAAATTAAGCTGCTGTAAACATCTGAGTTTGGGGTTTTGTTTGGACGTAAGTTGTCAACTCCTTTGGTATTTATAGCAAGGAGCATAATTGCTGGATTGTACAGTAGGTGTACATGCAGTTTTGTAAGAAACTGCCAAACTGTCTTCCAAAGTGGCTGTGTACCATTTTGCATTCCTACCAGAAATGAGCAAAAGTGCTTGTTCCCTATATCCTCAGCAGTATTTGGTGGAGTCTGTGTTTTGGAATTGGCCATTCTAATAAATGTGTAAGGGTATCCCATTGTTGTTTTAAACTGCAGTTTACTTTTCTTTTTAGATTTTAAGTAATCTCTACACCCAATATAGGGCTCAAACACACAACCCTAAGATCAAGAATCACACACTCCACCAGGCATCCTTCAGTTTGCAATTTCTTGATCAGATAATAGAACATCTTTCATTATGCAAATTTGCCACCTGGTTATCTTTTTGGTGAGGTGGCCATATCTTTTTTTTTTTTTTTTTTTAATTTTTATTTATTTATGATAGTCACAGAGAGAGAGAGAGAGGCAGAGACATAGGCAGAGGGAGAAACAGGCTCCATGCACCGGGAGCCCGATGTGGGATTCGATCCCGGGTCTCCAGGATCGCGCCCTGGGCCAAAGGCAGGCGCCAAACCGCTGCGCCACCCAGGGATCCCCGAGGTGGCCATATCTTTTGCCAATATTTTAGGTTGGGTTTTCTTGGTGAATTTTATTAATTCTTTGTATATATTGGGTAGCAGTCCTTTACCAGGTATCCCTTTTGCAAATATTTTCTCCCAGTCTGTGTCTTGTCATCTCATTCTCTTGAGCAAAATCTGTTGCTTTTCAAGTGATTCTGCTTCTCTGCCAGGTTCGTGATCTACTTCTTTCCACTACTGTCTGTGTCTTGCTTTTTGCAAGGCTAGGTGACATTAACAGTCATCAGTTTTCCACTACTCATTTCTTCAGCCTCCTTGTCACAGCTGGTCCCATCCTACTGTCAGTTTCCGTGGCTTTGTTGATTGTTTTTACTTGTCTCATGAGCCCTTCAAACTCTGACTCTTTACCTGGATAACCTTCATGTAGCTTTTCTTATATAATAATGCTGGACATACCTGATCTGCAGGCCCCGTTTGATACTGGTACCACTTCTATAGCAGGGTTCCTTCCTGTTTGCCTTTGTTGATGCAAAAACTGATGGTAGTTGTTAGGGTGTGAGATTAACAATGTTATTCACACACACAAACTGACCCCACTTCCTATTTTGCAAATTTTCTGTATTCGGTCAACAACTTGTAAAGTAAAGGTTAAATCCTTTTATTCATCACTTAATGTGTTTTTTAGTTTATATGCAAACTTCCCTTCTTTTAAAAAGCCCATTTTAATCTTCATAAAGTTTGAATTTTCATCTCATTCCTACAATTTATTATGTATATTTAAACGAATATTTGTTCTCCTTTTGTGTATTCGAATAGAAGAACATTTTTCTGAGGCAGCATGAGAGGAAGAATTTTTTTTTGTTCGTAGAGTGATCAGGATAATTAGAATGCAATTGTATCTAAAGCATTTATTATGTCTTATATTCGTATATCTATGTGTGTGTGCCTAATCATTCAAAAATAAATACAACAGAGTATGAGATCTTCTGGAGCACCTCTTAGAATTCCCATGTCCTGTGATAGAAATTAATTGTTGTGAGTGTATTTTAATACCATTGAATTTTACACTTAAAAATTAGTAAGATGGTAAAGTTTATATTATATAAAAATGATGCGTCATTTCTTTGTGTCATTGGCGAAAGCAGATCCATCTAACTTCAGCAGTAAAATACAAACTAACTAAATTTAACAAAATTAATAGCAGTTATTTTCTAAGTAAAATTCATTGTTATTGATTTGTCAGGATAAGTTTTTGAAATTTGTAAATAAAGCAGTTTTATCATTTATGACACATTGCACTAGTTGATCACATTTTTATTTTGTGAAAAGCAACTCTACAAATATTACATAAATACTTGACATGTTTTATTTTAAAGTGTATATAAACATAATCAGTGATTTTAGGACACGTGTCTTATTTTATAACTTAAAAATTTAAGTGGTCAGTTTTTCATTCATCTCACAGATATACCAAGCACATATTTGCTTTCCAAAATTAGGGTGACTTTAATAGTTACCATGTAATTTGATTTTATAACAAAGGGTTACACAGAAGTTCACTTAAGTCCTTAAGAATAATTAATTGCTAGATATCTGATGTTCAGAATATATACATTTTTTGTCATATAGTACAGTTTCTCTAGTATTGTCATTATCTTAATTGCTACTCAAAATTTACTGGTTCACTGAATATGAAGATTGGTGAAGAATTCTGTAAATAGGCGTATTTTCAGTTTGTAGGTTTTCTTAGTGTTAGCAGTCATGGGAATCTGCATCTGACCAGTGCTAGACTTAACGAGTTGAAATAAGTGATTTATTGTTTAACACAGTACTATATACAAACCTACATGTTTATCAGTTTTGATACAGTTGCCATATTTATGGGTGATGTATTTTGAAGCCAAGGAGCTTAGTCTCTCTCTTTTTTTTTTTTTTTTTAGGAGCTTAGTCTCTTAGAACAAAATATATATAATAAAATTCTAATTTATGTGTATGTATAGGCTAGTGATTTTCATACTGCATGTTAGAACAGACATTGTTTCATCACTAAAATCTCTTAGTGGCCATTTTTTCTTTGATATAAAAAAATCAGGTAGTTTTCTTAATTTGAATTTATTCTCATTTGTTGGGAATAGTGTGTTAGGTATATTTTGTTTTCAGTCTTTGGCACTTGCAACCACTTATTTAGACTCATTTATACTGGTGCTAATATGTAGTAACATCTACTGTTTATAATTCAAGTTTATAGATATCTATATATCTCAACACACATATTAATTTGTTTCTCACCAAACACCATGACTTCAGATTCTCCCCAACCTAAAAATGTTTAACCACTGCACTAGAACATGTCTGCTTAGGTAGGCTGGAGTTACAAGTTGAGCTAGACCATAGTGGATTAGGTAGGTTAGAATAATTAAAGAGGTTGGCAGTATTGTCCTAAAGTGTTACAGGAACTTAGAGGACAAACTGCTTCTTTGTGATAGAGCTGGTTCTAGCTTTAAATTCTGTTTTCTCATCGATAATCTTATATTGGACTACTGATAGCATAGCAGGAAGTAGTAGTAGTCAGGAACTTCTTACTGGAGAAGGTGGCAGTATCCTTGTAGACTATGGAAAGGAATTCTTGAAGTCTGAGTAGTCTTAACAGGATTGCATTAGGAAGGCATTTCAGGCTCAGGCCAACTTGATGTGCAAAAACAGGTATCACCCACCGTGTTGGTGGTAGATCATAGTATTGCAGGGTAGGATGAATGAAGTAAAGGGTCTTAGAGATGCCAGGCACTGTTCTAGGTGTGGGAAGCACACATGGAAAAGACCGAATCCCTCCTGCCATGGATCTTGTATTTTAGTGAGAGGAACAGCAAATGGATAAATTTGTAATACAGTAGGTAGTGACAAGCAAGTACTGTGAGGAAAATTTAGTGTAGGTTAAAGAGTGGATATAGTCATTGTTTGAGATAGGGTGGTCAGGAAGACCCTGAGCAGAAGTGAAACTTGAGCAGAAAAAAATGAGGGGGTAGTAGGCTGTGTGAAACTTGCAGAAAAGGGTGGAACCCAGTTGCAACAGTCAGCTCCATTGTAGCAGAGCACACTGAATTAATAGTTTATGCTCCTTAAGTGTTTACTGAGTGCCAGCCACTGTTTTGAGTGTGTCACTAGTGTTAGTTTAGTCCTTAGAACAGTTCTACAAAAATGGTTACTATTTCATATGTAAGGAAACTGAGGCACAGAGATGAAAATAATTAACCAAGGTAACGCAGCTAGTCAGGGAGCTGGATTTGAGCCCAGTAGTTTAACTCTAAAATCAACATTTTCAACCATTCTATGAAGATGGGGAAGGGGAGGTATAGTAGGAAATTTGATTGGAGCAGTATCCTGGGACCGCGAGTTCTATGGGGCACTGTAGTTCCTTATAAGTATTTAGAATTTTATTTTGGCTGTCATGTTAGGTTGTTGGAGGGTTGAGAAATGCCCAGGAGGTTGCTTTATGATTCTGAAGATCAGGAGATGGGTCAGGACTATACAACACATTTGTTAGTAATCTGTATTTAGGTTATAGCTTAAAATATTTCTACTGGCCTATATTTCTTTGATGTAAAATTGAAGATTCCACACCATTAGTTTATTAAACAGATATGTGCATGTATACATATAAGAGAGTGTGTGGGTGTAAAAAACTAACAAACTCTTCTGTTAATAGGTGCGAGAAGATGTACTAAATTCATTGAATAACAACTTTCTTCAAACACTAAATCAAGCTTGGAATGATCATCAAACAGCTATGGTGATGATTAGAGACATACTAATGTATATGGTAAGTAGAACTTTTCTGTTTATCCTTTAAGAAGTTAGACATTTCAAAATGTCTATGTCACATTTAGTTGGATGGTACAGGTCAGTGTGGAAAGTGTTATTTTTAAAAAAATAAAACAATATTTCCTTTGCAAGGACCAACCTTAGCTTATATGAAGTAAAATCTTATTCATATATTTAATGATTAGAACGGAAGACTGAAAGAGAAAGGTCTAATATTTTTCTCAGTATTCAGCACTTCAAATTGGAAAATGATGAAAAACCTTACATCTCTTTGAGTAACAGTGGTTGAATGACACCATGAGAGAGGAAAGCTTAGTATTCTCTCACAAGTTTTTAAAACCTAATGTCCTTATACCTTTAGTGATGGGGGTGTCATTTTATATAAATATGTGTATAATAAGTATACTCTAACAGCTTCTGTCTAAATAGTAAGTCATTGCAGTATGTATGTTATTCAGATACATATTCTGTTTTTTACCTGTTATTACTGTTCTTTGTTTTTGTCAGTCAAGAAAAATATCTTATTCAGCAAGACAATTTGAAAAACATTGACATGAGCTAAGCTGTTCAATAACTTTTGAGAAGATTAAACTCTTGAGTTTTTTCTTACCTTTGTGTGATTGTAGAATGAAGCTAGGTTCATCAAACTTAATTACTGTGTCAATGCAAAATTAATAGGTCTAATAACTTTCCTTGTTACTTCAATGTTTAATATTTGGGAATTTGGACATATGATTTTCTTCTAAAGTTTTACTCTCTGCTTTTCAAATTTTTATTTTCAGTTTCTTTAGTTTGATTTTATCTATTGTGGTGAGAGCATGTCCTAGTTTCTTTCACTTGATTGAATAAAGCAATGGTTGGAAAGGATTTCCAATGAGAGCAAACAGCTGTGGAGCTTTTTGTTCTGCTCAGAGAATTCAGTCAGGCCTATTACCCCTGGTTTTATAGGGTCAGGGAGAGGCTACTTCATTTTTCAGGGATTGATAAAAGGTATAACAGTATTTAGCCTTTTTGAGCCTTATTTTCCTCTTCAGGATATAGATTGATCCTATACTGACATTTTAAGGTAAATGAGATAGCACGTGAAAACATACAGTGCCTGAGATACAAATGTGAAATAAGTTAGCTTATACTCTTCTCATTAAGTTTTGGATTTGATGAGTCTTTAAATTTTAACACTAACAAACGCTAAGAAAACCATTTTTAATTTCATGATCTAGTACTCTATTGATAAAATAAGTATTTTTAAATTAGGCACACCCTCATTCTTAAATAATTTTTCTTTTATTTCAATTCCATTTTGTCCACCAGGGTGGGGAGGAAGGGGAGGGAGAGGGTTCCCAAATGAAATGTCAAACCTTGAATCCTGACTGTTATGTGACCATGGTTAAGAAACTAATTAGTTTATTCCTCAGCTTTCTCATTTATAAAATAAAAATAATATTGTACTGACTGGGTAAGGTAGCTATAAGGCTTGAGGGAGCCATTCATGTACAGCACTTAACAACACCTGGACCATAGCAGTGTATCAGTAAAAATTTACTAGGTTTAATATTTCTTGTCCCTTCATCCTTTCATCAAACCTGTCTAGTTGCACCACAGCCCCGGGTACACCCAGCAGCTTAGCTTTCCTGCGCCTCTGCTGGAGGAAGCTCCACACAGAGTAGATCAGTGCCACTTTTTATCCTTTGTCACAAACTTCCAGTTGACCCATCACACTGTCCAGTGGTCTCGTTTTCCCTCCAGTTGTAAACTTCGTACCTTCAGCTCCCCTGCTGGCCTCACTCGTAAATGATCTTGCCTTCCACCTCTTAGAGAAAAGAGCAAGCATCAGCTATGTTTGTTTCTTACTACTATATCTACAGTTTTACCTGTATTTTCTCCCTTTTGTGTTTTTCCTTTTCCCTTTTGTTTTAATGGGACATTGTCTCCCCTTGTGTTAAATAAAGGCTAATTTTCCTTCCATGCTAAGCAAGATCACATCCCTTTCTGCCTTGTCAAAAACCTGAAATATTTTCAGGTTCTACCTTTTTACTGAGTCTTACTCATCAGCATGAGACATGTTCAGGCCAGTCAGATCCTCAAAATAAAATTGAACTAAATTTTCTGTTGAACCCCTGCACTGCCTCCCAGCATCTCTCATTGCCATTCACAGGCAAATGTCTTGTGAGAAATAGTGAACCTTGCTGGCTCCCTTTTCTCATCTTTCTTTCACTTTGACTATGTTCTAGTTAAGCTTCTTCCTCAGTTATGCTGTTCAGTCTTGCTCTTAGAGGGATCACTGTGTCTGTACATCTCTGAAGGCAGAGATCACTGTGAATCCTCAGACTCCTTGATTTTTTTTCTGCAGCATTGGGCACAGTTGACCACTCTTTTCTTCTCACTTGCTGGGTCCTCAGTTTCAGTGACATAGCACTCCCTTGGTACACTTCATCCCTTTCCCACGGGTCCTTCCCAGTTACTCCTCCTCTGCCCTTTAAATAGAGGCATTCTTGGGCTTTAGTAACCTAGATTTCCTCCTCCTGGTTCACCTCAGTTACTACTATATCTGTAGCATTTATCACAATTGTTATTAACAACTGTCTCAGGCCTTGTTTCTCAGGCTGAACTTCTTGAGGAGAGGCCAGTGTCTTGTCACAACTGTGTCCCCAACACCTGGCACAGCTCCTTGCACAAACTATGTAATTGAATAAATAAATGCACACGGAATCTTTTTCTTAAATAGATCATAGATTAAGCTTTTGCAAAATGCATTTTAAAAATATGCTGTTGTTGGGGGGATCCCTGGGTGGCTCAGCGGTTTAGCGCCTGCCTTTGGCCCATGGGTGTGATCCTGGGGTCCCGGGATCAAGTCCCACATCAGGCTCCCTGCACAGAGCCTGCTTCTCCCTCTGCCTGTCTCTCTCTCTCTCTCTCTCTCTCTTTCTATGTCTCTCATGAATAAATAAATAAAATCTTTTTTAAAAAATGCTATTGTTGGGGCACCTTGGTGGCTCAGTCAATTGTCCAACTCTTGATTTCGGCTCACATCATGAGGGTCCTGGGATCTTGACCACAATGGGACCACCACCACACCTGGCTCCGTCCTCAGCAGGCAGTCTCCCTGTCCCTCTGCCCCTCCTCATTTGTGCGTGTGCTCTCTCTCTCAGATAAATAAATAAAATCTTTGAAAATATATATATACTATTGAGGATTTGGAGGGAAATTAAAGTGTTGATATCTTCACCTTCCACAAGATAGAATTCTTTCATTTTCATAGTCTTTGTTCTTTTTGCCTTTTTATATTTAGTATTCTGGGCTCAATTAAATAAGTGCTTTTTAAAATTAAGGTAAAGTTGAAATATGCAGAACTAGTTTTGACAAACTAGTTAGGAAAAATACAGTCTTTGGTCAAGAAATATAAATGCTTTTAATTTTTCAGAAATCAAAAGACTTTTCCTGTTGACATCTGCATTTCCTTTGAAGAGTATTACCCTCATTTTAGACTTCTCAGGTGATGTAACCTGCTAGATAGGGGATATACCTGAAGCATACTGATTGTACCATCATGGATCTTAGACACATACCTTCTTATGAATATAGGCTTTATTGGAATTCTAGATCTCAGACTCAGAGAGGGAGGAGAGAAGATGCTTCACTGTCTACCCACCTGCCACCTACTCAGCTAGCTGACTTTGGCTCTTAACAAGGAGGTGTCTGTGTATAAAATGTCATGTATCAGCCTCAATATATAGATACCGTGGGGCACACTGACTTTTGGAAATGAAAATAGGATCATTGGTTACATGGAGGCAGCCACTGGTCACACCACTGATTCGTTGTTTGGCATGTGCCAAAAAGAAATGTGTTTCAAAAAGAAAAGTGTACATGTCTCTAGATGGAACATGTGACCTCTAGTTTCTGCCACTACACCCCTTCCTAATGTTCGAAACTTGGATGTTGAATTTTTAAGATTGGTTTGGGGCTACTTAGGAAACTGTTTTGTTTTCAACTTTAATTGCTTAAAAGATTAATGATTGGGAAAGAGTTGAGCATTTTATAAGAATCTTTGTCCTGGTTCTATAATATGTTTAATTGTCAATATAACTCATAAGTGTATGTTACTATTCAGTTAATTTTTCTTTTATAACTATAAAAATGAATATGAGAGGAAATTAAGTTTATGGATGGTATTCTATAAGCTACTTTTGAACAGCTTAGAATTAATGGCAAAGGAAATAGAAAAGCATTTCCTACTGTGATATATAAGGTTACCTGAAGGTTTGTAGAGAAATTTTCTGCATAAAACTACAGCGAATTTATTTTTAAGCTTTTACTTGAATTTGTCCATATTTTCAGTCATTTTAACAAATAGCAGAGCTTTAGTGGTATTGCAGGTTTTCCTTAAAGGTTGGAGGCTGTCAATTCATAGGGACAGGGAGAGAGAGTGAACCCAGGAAAGGAGGACCACTGCTTCTTTGAGCTCTTTATTTGGAAAGTCATTAAGAATGAGAAAAGAGGTCAAGCAGAATGGCAACAGCTTTATGAAGAGGAGAGAAGCTGAGGAACTTTAATGTGGCAGGCTGAATAATGACCGCCCCCCCACCACCACCACCACCAATGACTATCTAGAAACTCAGGATTGTTACCTTATGGGTCAAAAGGAACTGTGCAGGTGTGATTGGGTCAAGGATGTTGAGAAGAGGAGATTGTCCTAGATTATCCTAGTTCAGGGTCAGTCCTAAAGGAGGGGCAGTAGGAGATGGCGATGATGTGACGACAGAGGCAAAGATTGAACGATAGACTCTGCAGGTAGAGGAAGGGCTACAGCTAAGGAATACAGGTAACCACCAGAGGCTGAAAAAGGCAAGAAAGTGGGCTTCCCCTCAGATCCTCTAAAAGGAATCAGCCCTACTGACATCTTGACTTGAGTCCAGGAAAACTTGATTTTAGTCTTCCAAATTGTGGAACTGTGAAAAAGTAAGAAAGTTACCGAATTTGTGGTCATGTATTCAGTAACAATAGGAATTGGAATATCCCCTGTCCTGGGGTCAGCTATCTGTAAATAAATGGATCATCTATAGTTGTGAAGAGATCATTTAAGTGAGTTGGCACAAAGTTTATATAGTAGAGGTGATCAGAGTTTGTACTTTTTCCAGGTGTACTAGGCAGTCTCAGACAAGAATGTTCAGATAGAATTAGTCTTACTGGTTATGGGGAGAATTCTAAGGTAGTAGCATTATTGAAATGGTTGATTGTGGGTCTGTGCTCTTCAATAAGTAGGCAGCTGAGTCCTAAAATCCCAGGAAATAGAGGTATTAGGGATCAGTAAACCTGGAGACCCCAGTGAGAGTGAGAAGAGGTTCATTTCAGTGTAAGAAAAAAGGGAAAGGTAGGAGGAAAGAAGATCTCTAGTGCCAGAGATACTTGCTGTCTTCTAAAGATGAGGTTCAAGGTTTACCCATATCAATATGTGGGTGAAGGGAATCCTGATAAAAATGTAGGCATCTGTAAACAGTGTGTCAGATTAGTCATTCTTCTCATTGGTAAGTTTCCAATGAGAATAGGTGGCATAAAGCAGAGTTGACAGAAATAAAACTGTTTGCTGAAGCTACCAAGGATTTGTGTGTTTGGGGAGGTCAGAAGATAGGATGAGAACATGGAGATGGTGGAATTCGTGTCCAAGTTTTCTCCTGTAGATTTTGAGGCTTTAGGTCCAAAAAACATTTCTTCTTTATGATATTCTAGATTGCGCATTTAGAGAAGTTTGAAAATAGCTATATTCTGGAAGAGCACAGATAAGTTGTTTAAGAGTCTTTTTGGCACTTTCTCTGCTTTTAAAATGACATCTTAAATACAAAATAATAGAAAATAGGATCCAGTGGCTTTGAGATTATTAAGCTTCACACCTGTTCAGTGTTTTTCCTGACTCTGGAAAGACATGCTTTCCCCATCTGTGCTGTAGTTTTTGTATTGTGACTGACAATATAAATACCTTGGCATCTTTTTGTGGCTAGATCGCAGGCCAAGTACCAGGCCTTTATGTAAAATAAAACTAGGGCATCCTCATAAATACTGTAAAGGTCAAGAGTGTTGAGCTTGATAATTAGGATTTCTTCCTTGCCTTCCATCTCAGTTCCTGTTTCTAACAAATTGATAGACCCATAAACCCCTTGATTACCATGCCCTATTAACTGTTTCTGTGTGTGTGCAGTGATGATGTAGCAGTCTGTGACATTGACTTTAGGGAGGCAAGTATTTATTCAGCATGAAGTAGGCCCTGTGGTGCAGTCAGAAATAGAGCACATATTTCCTGAGGTAGTAAAAGAAATGAAACTTCTGTTCATAAAGGGGACTGTTCCCATATTGTGTGTGTGTTTCCTGGAAATTTGGGGTAGTGGAGAAAAAATACATGATGAAATTAAGAGACCCTTTAATTCCTACATTGTCATTAATTTGCTTGTTATTGAACTTCTCTAGGTAAAACTCCTGTGTTTCCTTTTTAATAAGGGAAATAGATTTATTGGGTAAGAGCTCTGGTTTTTATCTTTTTGGGGTTTTAGACCCTTGGAAGAATGGTCAAAATTCATGGACCCTCTACTAAAAGTAGACATCTGTGCATCTACACACCACAGAGCATATACTTAAATATGCAATTTCAAGTGGTTTATGGGATCTTGTTGGGTCTATGGGATGTGTGGGTTAGATCATTTTAAATTTTCAAGTTCTAAAAAAAAAAAAAATTTTTTTTCAAGTTCTTTCAACTCTGAAGTTTTACACCAATTTAAAATTGAAGTGAACAGCTACCTGTGTTGTTTATAATGGAAAAAAAAAAACAGGTGAGAATAGATAAGTATTAAGTTGATGGCAGTTTCTTTAAAAACATTTAAAGTGGGTTGGTAGAGCCTCGGTTGGCTAGGAGTCTACCTAATACTATTTCTGATAATAGCACATAACACTTTCAAAGTCCTTAGCGTGTGCCTGGCATTGTTTTAAGCATACTTAAGGATATTTTGTTTAATCCTTAATATCTTTTTACTGTTGTTATTTTTAAGCAGTAGTTTGGGAAAGCAATAAAATTTTTATTTTTTATTAATAAAATTTATTATTGTATTCTCTAAAAAAATCCTGAATACATGACAACAGTTACTGTTTATTACATGGCTATATCCCTGTGCTAAATGTTTTAAGTATCTGACCTTCCAGATCGGTATTGTACTGTTTCACAAATGAATAAATTGAGGTTAGAGAGATGAACTAACCTGTGTGAGAGATCACACAGTTACTATATTACTGGAGTATGAATCCAAGTCTTTTTTGAATCCAGAACCCATGGTCTTCACCACTTTGCCTGTAACCACCTCGGTACAGAAGAATTATGTATATTGACTGCTTAACAGAATGTATGATAATTTTTTTAAGATTTTATTTATCTTAAAAAAAAAGATTTATTTTAGAGAAAGAGAAAGAGGGAGCACACTCAGGAGTAGGGGGAGATGGAGAGAGAGATCATTTCCAGCAGACTCCACACTTAAGAATAGAGCCAATGTGGTGCTCATGTGATCCCATGACCCTGAGAGTTCATGACCTGAGCCACAACTGACTGAGCTACCCAGGTGCTCCCAGAATTTATGATAATTTACCTAGAGTTGAGCTAACATTAATTTACCTTTTTGCTTATGAGAATAAATTCACTCATTCAGTAAGTATACACAGTGAGTATGTATATGTATCAAACTTGCTCTAAACAACTGTGGTTACCTTTTCCAAGTTCTGTCATTGGGTGGTTTTATGATGTAAATAACTGTTTGGGCAGATAATCCTGGTTCCCCAAGTGTAATTGAAGAACAGTGACTTTTCTATGGTCCCAAGTGTAAGCTGTTGAAGCATATTAGAATAATATTCTTTGTTTCTTTTCTTATTATTTCTTCTTGTTCTGTTTGAATCTAGTATTAAATTCTCCTTAAAGAAGTGACTTGGTAAGACTTTAGACTCCTAATTGTCATCCCAAGTAACTTAACACCATCATTACTGGAGTATTTAGAAATTCACCAAAAATATTAGATACCTTAGTGGTTATTCTACCATTCTTCTGGTTCTTTTTGACATTTTTGCTGATGTGTAACATAAAAATGGACAAGTCTTTTTTTGTCCTTTTTAAAGTCTGCGTTTTCTAGGATTTTTTTGTTGTTAGTGATTTGTGGGAGTTTTTTATGTATCCTATGTAAAAGTCCTTTGTAGATGCATGATTTTTTTTGTCTGTTTTTTTCAACTAGGCTCCGTGCCCTGTGTGGAGCCCAATTTCAGGGCTTAAACTCAAAACCCAAGATAAAGACCTGAGCTGAAATCAAGGGTTGAATGTTTAACTGACTGAGCACCCAGACGCCCCTATAGATAATGTTTTAAGAGATACTGTCTTCCATTCTGTGCTTGCCTTTTCTCTCTTTTAATAGTGTCTCTGAAGAGTTTTATATTAATTAGTTTTTCAATCTGCAATTATTGAATAAAGTGTTATATATATATCTGTTTGGCCAAATTTATTAACCATGTTCAGGTTGTCCACATCTTTACTAAATATTTTTGTCTGCTTGTCCTGTCAGCTCCTGAGAAATTTTAAAATCTTTAGATTTAATTATTGATTTGTCTTTTTCTCCTTTTAGTTGATATATTTTGAGGTTTTACAAAATGAACGTATATAAATTTAGGGCTGTTTGATCTTCTGTTGAATTGACTCTTATTTTTATGAAATATCTTTCTTTATTTCCTGTATATTGCCTTAAAGTCTACTTTGTGTGGTATTACAATATGAGTTTCCTTTTGGTTGATGTTTGTATGGCAGATTTCTCCCCATCCTTTCCTTTCCACCTTTTTGTGTCCTTATCACTTATAAGCACCATACAGTAACACGCTTTTTAATCCCATCTGATAATCTTTGTTTTTAAATTGGAGCATATGGCTTATTTCTGTTTATTTATAATTATTGATACATTTGAGTTTAAGTTTACCATTATATTGGGTCTTTTTTCTGTTTGTCTCACCTATTCTTTATTGATTATCCCAGCTTTCTTGCCTTTTTTAGGTGAATGGAGTATGTTTTATTATCCATTCCCTTGCCCCGTTATGTTATTTATATACTTATCTATTCTTTTATTATTTTTATTATTTTAGTGGTTACCTTGGAGATTACAACATAGATCCTTGACTTAAAGTTTATCATATATGTGTGTGTGGTTTTTTGTTTGTTTGTTTTTTTGTTTTTTTTTTTTATGTGTGTGTATTTTTAACTACGTTTTGGGAGGCCCTGGATGGTAGTATCTTCCTTCAAAGCAAATATAATTTTCTTCTGGCAGGCAGGCACAGTATGGGTAGATCACCATGATCTCGTTGAAGCTGGCTTTTAGGCTCTCTTAAGGTTGATCTGTTTTCAGTTTGCCATTATTTCTGGGACATATCTTTACTCACGGAGAATAGCCATCTGGGGTCTAGAAGCCTGAAGTATTTACCAATTTGCTTTCCATGTTACTGTGTTATGAATTCTAGCTTTTGCCTCCTCACCACCGTAAGTCTACCACTGGTCTATGTTTGGCTCTTTAGCCTTCCAGTGAGGCTTTGTCTTTGGCGTTTTGGTGTCTTGACCACACTTAGGTGGAGTGTCAGTAAGGATCTTGATGAAAATTGCTTGCAGAATTTCTGGCTCTTCTTCTCATTGCTTTCCTTTTCAGACTTTGCCTTCATAAGTCCTAGCTCCTTCATACCCACATACCTGTGACTTTCTGCTGACTCTCCCATTTCCAGTCCTCCAAATAAAACGAATGACCCAAGGCATCCGAGTGAAGGTGAATGTCAGGCTCCTGTCAGTGTACTTCCTTGAATTTTCTCCAGAATCTTGGCCCCACAAGTCCAGGTTGCCTTTGTTACTCCTTGATGCTTTTAAACAGTTAGTATTTGTTTGCTTATATTGTTGTAAAATGCACTTAGCATACAATTTATTATCTTAACCAATTTTAAGTGTACAGTTCAGTGATAATTAATACATTCATACTGTTGTATAACCATCACCTCCATCCACCTCCAGAACTTTTCATCTTGTAAAACTAAAACTCTGTCCATTAAACAGCAACTTCCCATTCCCCTCTCCCTTGAGCCCATGGTCACCATCATTGTACTCTGTTTATATGAATTGGACCACTCTAGATACCTTATACAAATGGAATCACAGAGTATTTGTCCTTTTATGACTCAGGGTTCATCTGTGTTGTAGCATGTTCCTTTCTTTATTTTAAGGCTGAATAATATCCCGCTGTATGTGTGTATCTCGTTTTGCTTATCCATTCATCTGTCAGTGAACACTTGGGTTATTTCAACCTTTTGGCTATTTTGAATAATGCTGCTATAAACATGGGTATACAAATGTTTCATTAAGACTCTGTTTCCAATTATTTTGAGTGTATAGCCGGATGGTAGAATTGCTAGGTCATATGGCAATTCCATTTTTAATTTTTGAGAACCACCATGCTATTTTCCGTAGCAATGACACCATTTTGCATTTCCATCAGCAATGCTCAAGAGTTCCAGTTTCTTCATATCCTTGCCTGTCGGCACTTGTAATTTTCTGGGTTTTTGTTTTACTTTATTTTCTGATAGTAGCTATTTTGATGGGTGTGAAGAGATGGTAGCTTTTTATTTTCATCCAGCTAATATAGTTGTTCTTGCCGAAAAATTGGTCTTGTAAAACCTATTCTTTCAATATTAGGAGTGGAAGTGAGTAGCATAGCATTTTAAGGTAGGTTACTTTGAAAATGAGAAAACAGGCACAGATGTTAAAGTCACACCTAGTAAATGGCACAGATAGGATTGAAATAACCTATCTGGCTCTTAAATCTGAGTTCTTCACCCCTGAATTATATTGCTTCTCTAATACAGGTCTTCCTTTCTAAAGTCTTAGAATATCATTGTTCCAACACTTTGCTTTCTGTTACGTGAATATTACTCCTATGGTTCTAATAGGTACTGTTTTCTAGCGTTGATGGTCCCGTCGTCGTCCCCCCCACCCCCCACCCCCGTTAGATCTTTGAATTTTAGTGTAGGGAACAGTGCTTTTATTTTAGTATTTGGTTCGATTTAAACAGCTTTAGAGAAATACGACTAGGGTTTTGATTTGTCAGATATCCTAGGATACAATTCTTAAAACAAATGAAAGTTATTTTTAAATAGAATTTCTTACAACTACATTGTTTTAAAAACTTTGACAGCCTTGAGAGATTTGGGACCCATTTTACAGTGGTGGAAACTATGACTTTGAGCTTTAGTCATGGAGCTTTCAAGCCAACTGTATTCTGTGCTTTTCCATGTACTTTACCCAGTAACATTGTTAAGTCCCGAAATGTTATTCTGTCTGGCAGTTTACTATTAAATCTCTTACTGGTGCCCTTTTTATAGTGTAGTCAGTCACTGGCATTTTGGAAAATACTGGGATGGTTTTTTAAAATTTTGCTCTAAAGAGACTTTTTTTTTTCTTTTTTAATATAACTACACTAGAAACTTCTTGTTACTTTTCCCAGGTTTTTTTTTTTTTTAATTTTCTATTTCTATCTTCATAATGTTAAGCCTTCTTAACTTGTATATATTTCATGGCTTGAAAGTGAACCTGTTTTAAAACACTTATATTTATTACTTGTTGATAGAAGATTGCCTAGTGATTAAGCTTGGGAAAGCAGGTTCAAACATGTTCTAACAGACAGTAGCTACTTACAGCGTTATTTGCTTTGTTTTTTTCTTTTAAAAAATGAGCTAAACTTTTCAGGATGTATCTCTAGTTTATGAGCAGGACAAATATTTACTATTTGTAAAAGATTTTAACCCTTGTTTATATTCATCTTTTATCCTCTTTTTAAAAAATAAAACTTGGTTAAAAAATTTGCTGAACTATTTCTTGCAAGTAAATTAAGTAGTAAGAGTTAATGTTATTTTTTGAATTTCATTATAATTTCTTTCTTTTATTTTGATTTTTTAAATATCAATTCCTGAGAAATGAAGTTCTTAAACTCATAAAGTTACTTCTTGACTTTGCGTAGGTTTAGCTTTCATAAGCTCTGTGTGTCTGCATTGCATGCTAAGTTTGATCTCATAGTTAAAATATTTAGTATCTTGGTAAAGCCATCAGTTAAGGGGGAAAGCAGAAATTTCCCGAGTTGGTGGGATTTGTAATATCTGTGGCCTTATAGGACCAAGTACCATGTAGGCTGATGTCCTCTTGTCGACAGGTAATGTGAAGAGCCGTAGGCCACGAGTAGGCATTTGCTGAAGGAGTTTTACATGGATATCAGTTGATTGAGGTCGCCTTTGTGTGTGTGTGTGTGTGTGTGTGGCAGGGAAAGAGGGACTCCAGTCTGTCTCTATCTCAAGTCCTAGAGACCTGCCTGCCCTAGCTGATGCTTTTAAGTGGCACTTTTAAATTTCTTATCTAGCATTTATAGTTGTTCTTGGCAGGGAAGTTGGCCTTTCAAAAGCTATTCTTTCAAGACTAGAAGTGGAAATAAGTGGGATAGCATTGTGAGGTAGGGTGTTGGGGCAGTCTGGCTTTTCCTCATGTCTATGAAAGCAGATGGCAATGAGATGGCCCCATCATTAGTTACTCCTCCTCACTCCTGGGTTCATCTAGTTTGTGAAGAGGCATGCTTGTTGTAGTTTTGCTTGGCCTAGGAATAGCAATCCCTAAGAGAGAACCATAAATAGAGATTGAGAATCTCTATTCATGTAGCGATGAAACTCCCATCTCTTTAGTAGATCTAATGTTTGACTCAGACATTAAGCTTTCATACATGTTTTTCAGAACATTTTATATTTAAAATGCTGTATTTTGGCTTAAAAAGCCATATAGAAGCAGCCACCAACTTCTGTCTCTGCTTAGCTTTCTTCAATAGATAAATGACTAATGGGCTCATACAAACTATATTTTGGTCATAAAGCCTGAGATTTAAATACTATTTTAGATTATTCTTTAATATTTTTTCTTTCTTTTGGGGTGAGTTCATCTTGTCCTTACTTTGAAGTTGTATTCTTTTAGCTAGTTAGAGGTTAACTAGATGTGAGATTTTAGATTTTTTTTAATTAAATATTCACCTAGAAACATACACAAAATAAAAGTCCTCCAGTGATATAATTAGAACCTCATTAATATTGTATTACATAAATTCAGCTGTTAATTTTTTAAAAAATGTTTTTTAAGTAATCTGTACACCCAATGTGAGGCTCAAACCTATAACCCCGAGATCAAGAGTTGCATATTCCACTGCCTGAGCCAACTAGGTGCTCCCCAGCCACTTATTTTTTTAACAAAGAGATTCCTGTTAGAATCCATTAGTAAAATGCTGTTGTGTACCCACAGGCTGTATTCCTTCTGATAGTGCTAGTAGGCAGGAAACAGAAGGTTAAGCATGCTTAGTTAGCAAATATTTTAATATATATTGTGCAGATCACAAGTTTATGTGAACGTGTGCAAGCATTTCTGTTTAACATATACACCTATAAACACTTGAGTATATACAGGTAGATCTTTTATTGTGCTTGATGGTAATCAATCATATATACCAAATGTGTAATATAAGTAACTTGTATTATTAATTTAAACAGCCACACTCAATTTTGTGTTTTCTCTTGTACATTTATTAGCACTTTCTTATGTATAATCAAATTTCAGGGTTAACAGATTTTCTTAATATTATAGTTCATTTAATTGCAATCATTATACACACCTTGTAAGTCGCATATTAAAAGACAAAAGTTTAGGTCTTATACTAAATATGACGTTTGTATTTCGTCTCCAGTCATCTTCATGGACTTGAATGTTCTGTTCCCTACTCATTCTAACCATGTATTCCCATCACACCTGAATTCCTTTACTAAACCATTGTTTCTCCCCATACAGAATATACCTGAAGAATTCATCAGTTGTACCTGACCCTTTTTCTGCCTTTTTGCTGGGCAACATTATTGGCCAAAACCCAGGTTATAGATTGACCCACATCATTGTGCTTAGGGTTGGGAGAAGGGAAACCCAGCCAGGGAGACTGGTAACAAATAGAAAGGGAAGAAATAATAGTGAAGTATATCTTGATCCTTCATATACATTAATTTTTTATCAGAGTTAAGCTTTATAGGAAATCATACTAGAATTTTAGAGATTACCTTTACATTGCCCAGGACCAGAGAAGATAATGACTTACTCAGAGTCACACAGACAGCTAATGGTACAGCCAGAGTTCATACGAAGAATTCCTTACTCCACATCTATTATTTTTGCATTTAGAAATTCACTGTTGGCATTCCTGGGTGGCTTAGTGGTTAAGCGTTTGCCTTAGGCTCAGAGCGTGATCCTGGAGTCCTGAGATCCAGTCCCACATCAGTCTTCCTGCGAGGAGCCTGCTTCCCCCTCTGCCTGTGTCTCTCCCTCTCTCTCTCTGTCTCCCATGAATAAATAAATAAAATCTTTAAAAAACAAAACAAAAATCCACTGTAAGTGGTAAATTCACTTGAAAAAACAGTTTAGCAGTTTCCATATGATCTAGTACTTTCATTTCTAGAAATATGTTCCAAGAAAAATGAAAGCATATGTCTACCCGAACATTCATAGCATTACTCATAGTAGACAAAAACTGGAAAAAGCCCCAAATATCCATCAGCTAATGAACTAAATGTGATATATCCATATAGTGGAGTACTATTCAGCCCTGCAAAGGAATGAAATAATGATAAATGTTAACACCATTAATGAATCTTAGCAACTTTATGCTTGGTAAAAAATCAGATATGAAAGATTACATTTGATTTAATTATATTAAATGACAGAAAAGGGAACTTGTAGAGAGAGAAAGCAGGAGTGCTGGAAGTGGGATTGACTACAAACAAGCTCATGGGGTTTTTTGTGGTGACGGAAATAGTCTAGAACTGGATTGTGGCCATGGTTAGACAACCATAGAAATAAATGTACTGTTAGTTACTGGATTGTACTCTTAAAATGAGTGTATTTTATGGCATATAAATTATACTGCAGGAAAGCCAAAAAAGGAGAATATTAAAAAAATTTTCACTCTAAAATTCATAATTTACTTTGAAGATTACATTATATGTGTCTTTTGTTCTGTAATTCTTAGAGGTAGTGCACTTTCACCAAAATCAATAAAGTCTGATTCATTCTTTTGGCATTTCTTTTAATTAAGAACATTTGGTTTCTTAAGTTAAACTTGCTAGTGCCATATATACATCATGTATGATAGGTATCTGACCCCCATACACCCTGCAAGTCCCATAGGCATGTAGAGTTGGAACTTGTAGTGCTTGCCAGAATTACCGGTATTTTCTAGTCTAGCTATAAAACAGCCTGATGCAAAATCTCTTGCTGCTTTCACTACTTTCAGTATCTCTTTTCTATTTTGCTTGTACCAGTTGAGCTTTATGTTTACTTTATGCTTTATGTTTACTGAGTGTATTTATTTTCAATCCTGTTTATGCCACTTGTCCTTGTTATTAATACATCATTTAATACCATGTAAATCAATAAAATGGTGTTAAAAACAATAGAATTTGTTCTTTGGTAAACTAGATTGTTTTAGACTTGACAAAGGCAACACAAACACTGGTTCAAATTAGGTGTGGATAATTTAAAAGAAAGGAACAGAATTGTAAAAATCTAGAAGGACTTTTTTACATTCAGATTGCTTCACAAATGTCTCTAGTTCATGCTCCATCCTAATGAAACAGAGTATGTGAGAGTGGATGGAAGAAAGAACACTGAACTCCAATCACAAGATTCATGTTCAAAGACAAAAGTCTTCATATCTCATTGAACATGTATTATATTTTAATATACAGACAAGTTGGTCTGGGTGTTAAGTGGTATGAGGAGGTAGCCACTGCCATCCAGGAAGGAGGCCATCACCCTGGCTCAACCTTTCCAAAATCCCCATGTGGTAAGGTTGCTGGGGGGAACAAGATCGACAGGCCCCACACTGTCCCATGCAAGGTGACCGGTCACTGTGGCTTTCTGCTGGTGTGCCTCATCACTGCCCCCTTGCCCCCGCCCAAGACACTGGCACTGTCTCAATCTCTGTGCCAAGAAGTTACTGAAAATGGCTGGTATTGATGATTGCTACATCTCCGCTAGGGCCTGCACTGCCACCCTGGGCAGCTTCTCCAAGGCCACTTTTGATGCCATTTCCAAGACCTACAGCTATCTTGCCCTCGACCTTTGGAAAGACTGTGTTCATCAAGTCTCCCTATCAGGAACTCACCGGTATCTTGTAAAGACCCAACACCAGAGTCTCCGTGCAGGGTACCCAGGCTCCAGCTGTGGCCACCACATAGTTTTGTACAAGGGGAAAAAAGTGAAAGCCTATTTAAAAAAGAAGAAAAAATAATTTTAAAAAATTTACGGGAGAGTCATCGGTGAAAAATTTGAACTTACCTAAGGGTTATGCACGATTTTA
This sequence comes from Canis lupus baileyi, assembly GCF_048164855.1. Taxonomy (NCBI): domain Eukaryota; kingdom Metazoa; phylum Chordata; class Mammalia; order Carnivora; family Canidae; genus Canis; species Canis lupus. The sequence continues at coordinate 39,549,002 of NC_132861.1, read as the reverse complement.
AAAATGTGAGCTTGTGCCAAGATTATATAGAATGTAGAAATGTGAGCAGCGAAGATACTAATCAAAGAGCGGCTTTCTTTGTAGCCATTAAGGTTATGCCCTGGATGAACTGAATGGAGGAAGGTTGCAGGAGTGACGTCACATGAAGAGAATGCTACTCGTGGAGAATTTAGTCAGCAATTGTTCAGAGAGTTGGTCGGTGCCATTTTAGTTGCATCACTGATGTGGTTGAGCTTCTGTCTATGTTCACCTGGTAGTTTTGCTTGGTTTTGCTTGTAATGACAGTGTTCCTTTTAAAAGTTCCAGGATCACAGTGTGCAGTGGTTCTTAACTGGTTTGGGATTATAAATGCCTTTAAGAATCTGGTGAAAGCTATGGGCTCTGTTTCCAAAGTACTTACATACTAGCAAACACATAATAATTCTATAATTTTTGGAAGTTCACAGACCCACTGAGGCCCACAGAGATCCTGGTTAAGAACAGAAAGGAATTCTGTTGTTAATTCTTTTGTGAATTAAAAACTTGGTAGTTTTATTCCAGTGTATTTTGCTATAAATGTGGATTTTCAAGTAATACACAAAATAGGGCTTGTATAGCCAATAATTCTGGATTATATGTGCTCTGTAAAGTGAGACACACCTGTAATCAAGTTGGCAGGAACTTGAAAATAAGATGACAAGTAATCTGTTTGAAATGACAAGAGGTTTTTATTAATGCTGCTATATTCTAGGCATTAAAGCCTTTTAATATTTACCAGTAAGCAATCGGCTTAAGTTACATGGATCTGTATTTCATTTGGCTCTTAATTTTACTTCAAAGACTATGATCTTCAAGTATAATATTTGAGAAAGTAAGAACCATGGTCAGACATGATATGGCTCTAGAGAGAAAGGAGGATGTGTCTACCTTGCTATCTACCTTTCTCCTCTGCTCTTTACTCACCTGCCTTTCCCTGGGAATGGTGCTTGCGTCCCCACCCCCTTTTTTCTTCAGGTTAAATGGGTGACCACATATATTCAATTGTTTGTAAATTGTACATTTGTAAATTGTAAAGACTAACTTTAATATAACTTGGGAGGTGCTAGAAAATTCCATGGTGCTTAAGATAGTTTGAAGTGGATAAAAAAAAGATAGTTTGAAGTGTTTCTCATCTGAAAAATTGCTTTTGGATTTTATTTCCTGTATTATTGTAGCTCAAGTGATTATATTTGCAGGAGTTGTGCTCACGTTTTATGGTATTGTTTCACTGCAGGACCGTGTATATGTACAACAAAATAATGTGGAGAATGTCTACAATTTGGGATTAATTATTTTTCGAGATCAAGTTGTACGTTATGGGTGTATTAGGGATCATCTACGACAAACGCTATTGGACATGATTGCAAGAGAGCGAAAAGGAGAAGTTGTAGATCGGTATAATCATCTTTTTTATATTTCAGTGTTTGGTTTTTTAATGGTTTTTTAATATCCTGAGAACCAATTTAGTGTCATAATCTTATTAAAATAAATAAAAGTTTTATTGCCCAGCACATTATGAAAATCCTCAAAACAATTAAGAAAGTTACCTGGATTTTAACTTAAAAGCACACATGTGTTGTTAGAAGAGACCCTTCTGAGCTTCTATTTAATGTACTTTTTAAAAACAAATCAGCCATTAGTCTTCCCTTTTGGTTTTTCATGTATTTTTTATGCTGGCATTTTGATCCTTTTTTGCTGTGTGATAACATTTTTTGGTTCTCTTTGTCTCTTTAAAAGGCTCTGGCCTAGGCTTCATTCTTAGCATATTTGAAGAAAACTGTTGAACATAGTCTCCAATGACTAAGAACTACTACCCGTTCTGTTAAGTCACGTTGCCTCCCCTTACATGACTGCAGTACCATTTTTGTGACACGCAGCTAAAGAGGCTTAAAGCACGAAAGACTGCTTTCTCTGTGTGTCTGTACACAGAGCAGCTAATAGAAGACTACTTGTAAAGTTTTTGTTTCAGCTTTGGTGCTTGGTCTGGGTTGCCCCAAAGCCATTCAGTACCAAAAAAAAAAAAAAAAAGATAAAAATAATATCTAGGAGTAGCTGTGTGTTGTACTCATTTCAAGCAATATAGCCTCCCTCTCTCCTTACTGCTTTCTGATATTTTTATATTCTATGTTTTTATGTACACAGAGATATTTAGACAAGCTAATTTTCTTTCGAATTTTAAAGTTATAACAGTATGAGAACAACTTGACAAATAGCATTATAGTCAAGATATGTCATCCATTTAAAATTACTCTAAATACTTATTTTATAAGTGAGTTGCTTATGGGAGATGGATCACTCTGATTTTAAAAAAAATGTTCTAAAAGTCTTTCTAAAGCTACTTCTGCTGCATTTTTTAAAGTGAGACTTTAACGTAATTTGATTATCAAGTGGTTTAACTTCTTTTGACAGAGGCGCAATAAGAAATGCTTGCCAGATGTTAATGATTTTAGGTCTCGAAGGACGATCTGTCTATGAAGAAGATTTTGAGGCTCCTTTTTTGGAAATGTCTGCAGAATTTTTTCAGGTAATCAGTGAAAGATATAAATAAATCCTCTCAAGATATTCTGAAAGTTACTAAATGTAGTTACTGATTGAACACTTGGCCTTTTTCTGTTGAGGCCCTTTGGGAAGGAGGGCACAAAAAATACCCGTTAGATACCTACTCCCTCTTCTCACATTCCAGGGAAGGAACCCATTTTAAAAAAAAATAGAGTTTGGACTTTTTACACACATGATTTTTTAAACTATGTGTTATAAAACCTACAAACCTAGAAGTAACTTTAATATTTTGTTATATTCACATGTTACAAATTATTTACCATAAATTCACAGGCAGTGCATCACTAATGAAGTCTCACTATTCAGGCTTATGGTAATATAAATTACTAGTAAAGTAAGTATAGAAATAAACATGATCTTATAGCATGTGTATATACTTTAAAGACTATTGGTGAGGAAATTAGAGGTCAATAAGTATAATTGGTAGAATTTTGCAACAGTATAACAAACCCAGAACCAACTAAATTGCTAAAAGTAAAGTTAAACTAGTCCTAATTTGTAATGAAGTTACAAAATATAAGACAGTATTTATAAGATAATGAGGCATATTCCTGAAAACATCAATTATAGTAGGAGCTCTGTAGTGTAATCAAAATAGATTGAATTGAATCCTAAAAGTTTTTACTCCAATAATAGGGTTTTTAAAAAAATAAATGAATACAAAGTTCTAGTAATTTGTAACAGTTCAGTAAGTCATTAATAAGACTGATTGGATGTATATAGGGATGGATCTCTATGCATTTTGAATCATTTACACAAAGAAACAAAGAATGAACTTGCAATTATTTATTTATTTATTTTTTAAAATTTTTTTATTTATTTATTTTTTAGTTTGTAACCAATCAGGAAGACCTTTGTGGCTTGCACTGGTGAACCTAGATCATGTTTTATGAGCTATTAATTTTATAATGTAGGAGGCAGACTCCATTTTCCAGTAATACAGCAACTAATACTAGATATTTTTGCAACATTTTTGACCTTCACATTCATTTAATTTTCCTTCATTTCATTGTAGATAAACCAGTGGAAGATTAATTGTCAGGATTCCAAAGTGTAGGGTGCCTAGGTGGCTCGTCAGTTAAGCAGCTGCCTTCAGCTCAGGTCATGATCTCAGGGTCCTGGGATCAAGCTCTGTACCTGGCTCCCTGCTTGGTGGGGAGTCTGCTTCTCCCTCTCCCTCTGTCCCCCCTCCATACACACCCTGTTCTCTATCAAATAAAAAAATCTTAAAAAAAAATAAATTCTAAAAAAAATTCCAAAATGTGCTACAGTGACATGTGCATGCATGTGTATATATACATAATACATGCTGTTTTTAACAGGAGTGAGAGATGGTCTCACCAAGAGTTTTGTTTGGTGTGTTAATGTCTGTTCTTAGAAACTTGATTATTTTCAGGGACTAAAACTACTTTTTGTTAAAGTAGGAAATGTTATTAAATTTTGTACATAGTTTATATCAACATGTCTTCCTTTTTGTAACTCTTAGATATATATTCATTAATCCTATCAAATAGGTTAAAGTCATTTGGATTAACATAGTTTAGTGGAATTTTTGTAAGGCTGGTGTTAGACAAGATTAAGAGTTATTTAAAGTTCTATTTCTAAAACTTTGTGTGTGTGTGTGTGTGTGTGTGTGTGTCTGTATACACATGCATACATACTCTTTTGAGACTGGGAGTGGGGTGGCAGTTGGACTTCAGTAACTGGCAGTACGTCAGCAAAACTATGATAAGCATGATGAGTCTTTCTAGACATCATCACACATTAAATCAAAAAAGAATTTCCGACTCTGAGTGGGTCAGATGCTTCATTTTATACTTTTGACCCTTACTGGCAAGTGCTTATTTTTTCTACTATTTGAAGTACATTGGAAAAGTTTGAAAAACACTGCTTAAGAATAATGTATTGATAACTTCTTATGTAATCAGTGCTTTAAAGGATATAATTAAGACTATGTAGATATGTGTGATAAACTATATAAAATGTTAATAGTACTTATGATATTTAGTTTGGCTTATGATGAACATTATAGATACTCAGTTAAAAGCAGAAACACATTTTGCTTCTATGTTTAAAAAAAAAATCATGCTTTTTTATTTGCAGATGGAAAGCCAGAAATTTTTAGCAGAAAACAGTGCTTCAGTATATATAAAGAAAGTAGAAGCTAGAATTAATGAAGAAATAGAACGGGTGATGCACTGCCTTGACAAATCAACCGAAGAGCCAATAGTAAAAGTGGTCGAGAGGGAACTCATTTCCAAGCACATGAAAACCATAGTAGAAATGGAGAATTCGGGCCTAGTACATATGTTGAAAAATGGAAAGACAGAAGGTAAGTGTCAGCAATTGAAATATAATTAAATCTTTATAATTCTAGCAGGTTCTTAGTTAATTTTTTTATTTTCCTATAATTAAAATAGATTATAAATGAGTCTTAGTTATATGTGTCATTAATTTATTAACTTTGATAGAATTTAAGAGTAAAGTTTTACATTTTTATTAATGAGGATTTTTGGTATTTCTTGTTAATTGAGTGGCTCTATTTACCTGTCTTTCATTTTAGTCTCCTCACTTTTTGTGTTTTTCTTAGTCCAGAAGACTAATATTTCTGTCCTTTTTGTGTACAAGAGAGTTAGACTCTCCATTTCCACATACTATGTGATTTTTTTGTGATTCTTTTAAAATCTGACATTCCAATCATAAAATTTCTATAGGCTTTTTTTGGGAATTAGTTGTGATAAGGGTGTTAAAAATGCAAAAATAGTATCTTTCATATAACATTTTAGATAAATTAGTAGATTGATTCTGGGAACTGTGAAGTTATAGGTTTCAGAAAAGGAGAATTGCTTTATAAAAGTACACAGTTTTGAGATAATGGTAGCATTTATTCTTGTTAGCTGTTTACCCTTTTCTCTCCTGAAAACAATACTTTGTGATTTTCCTATGAGAAGTTATAAATAAAAGAGTAAACAGTTAGGTTGTCCTTATTTTTAATTTCTGAAGTTTTACTTTAAAACTATGACTTTAGAAATCACTGATATGCTATTAAAAAAAACAAATAAACATGGTACTCTAGCTGTTTTCCTGGTTCTTAGATGATGTCTTAGCAGTGTTTTAGCTTCTTGCTTCTTATAAAAGAAACATATTGCCTGTTAAGAGTTTGATGGGGAATGAAAAACAATTTTTAAGTGAATAACAAAGGAGAGGAGGGATATGTAAGAGGAGATAAAAAGTAAGATGGTTGGGGATCCCTGGGTGGCGCAGCGGTTTGGCGCCTGCCTTTGGCCCAGGGCGCGATTCTGGAGACCCAGGATCAAATCCCACGTCGGGCTCCCGGTGCATGGAGCCTGCTTCTCCGTCTGCCTGTGTCTCAGCCTCTCTCTCTCTCTCTCTCTGTGACTATCATAAATAAATTTTAAAAAATTTAAAAAAAAAAAAGGTAATATGGTTGGAAAAGAGGTTTTCTGTGCTTCCTCTTGTGTAATCCTTGCTATGTGTTTTGAAATAGCTTATATTTCTATATATTTCTTCCTTTAAAGTTGTATGTAAATTTGTTTTTATTAAACCAGAGAAAGTTACTTTTTAAAAAAGACTCTTCTTGGAGCATCTGAGTGGCTCAGTCAAACATCTGACTTGGTATTGGCTCAGGTAGTGTGATCTTAGGATCCTGGGATCAGCCTAGCTTTGGCTCAGGGTGGAGTCTGCTTGAAGTTCTCTCCCTCTGCCCCCCTCACTTCATTCACTCACTCTCTCAAAATAAATAAATGTTTAAAAAAATTTTTTTTGTTATAATTTATGCCAAATGTGAGAAACTGTAAGATTTGCTGTAACATTGATTACTTTGGACACATATTATTGGTGAAAACTTACTTTTTAATACAATTTGATTTTGAAAGTCACTAAAACTAATTTTAGAAGCTCTTTTGTAAAACTTCTAAGTATTTTTAAACCACAACTTTAGTTTTAGGATCTAAATAGTTGTTAAAATGAAGACTGAGGTGGGTAAATTATAGCCTATCTGTGAAATCTGGACCACCAGCAGTTTGGTTAGGGGAAAAAAATCGAAAGAAGAATATTTCATTGCATATGAAAATTATATAAATTTTTAGTGTCCATAAATAGAGTTTTATGGGAACACAGTCATGCCCATTCATTTATGTGTTATCTGTGGCTTCTTTCTTATTACAATGGCAAAACTGAAGTAGTTGCAACAGAGACCATATGGCCCATAAGCCCATAAAATACTTACTATGCATTTTAGAGAAAAAAATTTCCCAGCCTCCCATCTAGAAACTGCTGTTCTAATTCCATTGTCAAAAGTTCTTGATTATAAAGCTTTTTTTATATCATTGCACAGTTCTGACACTTAGAGTCTCCCAGTAAGTTCTTATTTCAAAGAAATACTAGACATATGGGAAAGCAGTGTTCTGTTACCACATTTTAATCTTGTGAAAAATGATATAAAAAATGGACAGAATCCAGGATTTTCATTCTAAGTAAGAACAGTATAGTGTGGTAAAACAATTTTTAAAATATACGTATTGGCCTAGGACATCACCTGGGAAGTATTAGGGATTCCTCCAAGGAAAATACTAAGGACTGGGAATACATGCTATGAATTTCATATGAACTTTGTCACAGCATGTCATGGATTTTAATTTCATATAAAACTTTATTTAAGATAAAATAAATCCTAGTATATTTTATTTTTACTTACTGTCATGTTGTTGTTTGAACTTTGTGATAGACATACCTAAAAATACCTGTAAGACTTTTAATTGATTTTTATATTTTCCTTATTATGTTGACTACTAATTACACAATAATTCAAGTTATCCTTTTGATAGACATTTTGTAGTATTACTGGGTTTTAGATTAGAATCGTGTAGGAACTCAAAGCTGCAGTTTCCTTTTCTTTTGTGGCTTTTTTATGCTGTATGGGTATCTTCCGTGTAAACTAAAATCTACTGAGAGATTTTATTGGTGGTCTTATCTGAAAGCTGTATTTCATAAGTTGCAATAATAACCATTAAGTAGCCTAATTTTTTTCCTTTTGTTTGTTTTGTTGAGTGTTTTTTTAGTCATTTGTCACATGATCAACAAGTGCCAGTGATGGAAAAATAAGCTTTGAGTTCACAAATTAGAATAAACAGATTCACATTTTTTCTCTTAATTTTTAATGTAGTCGATTTGTATGTTCTTTCTGATTGCAGACCTTGCTTGCATGTACAAGTTATTTAGTCGTGTGCCAAATGGCTTGAAAACAATGTGTGAGTGTATGAGTTCCTATTTGAGGGAGCAAGGGAAAGCCCTTGTTTCTGAGGAAGGAGAAGGAAAGAATCCTGTTGACTATATCCAGGTAAGTGAATACAGAAAATTCTCTTTAAGTTTGTGATAAAGTAATTTTGACACATGCTGGTAAAAAGAACACTTTTACTAAGCTGTATGTATTTTGTATTTTTTACTTTAATTTTCCCAAAGGAAAGCTAATACGTGTGATTATCCTAGGTATTTTAGAATTTTCCGAAGTATGTGTATTTATATTGGAACCACACTCAGCTGCTTCTTTTCATTTATTAACCTGATGAAGACCTTGTTTAAATGGTTTTCAAGAATGAAAGTAACTACTTTTTTTATGCTTTAGTGTTCATATACTTAGAGGTATTAGAAAAAATAACTTTTCAGCTAAATATTTTTGTTCTAAAATGCTGCTCTTTCAGGCAATTTTATGAATAAATTAGGCCCCAAATTTTTCATGTTTCAGTATAAATACTTTTTGGGTACATTTTTAAAAGCTGGTTTTCTGGGCATCCCCGGTGGCACAGCAGTTTAGTGCTGCCCGCAACCCAGGGTGTGATCCTGGAGATAGGGGATTGAGTCCCGTGTCAGGCTCCCTGCATGGAGCCTGCTTCTCCCTCTGCCTGTGTCTGCCTCTCTCTCTCTGTGTCTCTCATGAATAAATAAAATCTTTAAAAAATAATAATAATAAAAGCTGCTTTTCTTGGGCTTTACCTTCAGTCAAGATAGAGAAGGGTGTGGAGAAATAGTGCAAATGTTCTTTAGTTCGTCTTCAATCCCTCATTGCTGACATGTTTTAATACAGACTTATATAATGACTTGAAAAAAATAATAGAGAACCTGTAAGTTTAACACCAAATGCAGCCATTTATTACCAGCAAAGTTAAGATAAACATAACTGATTGTAAGTGTATTGTTTATAGAAAAAAAATTATTATAATGTACCCTAAATTTCTTTATTTCTATTTGGAAGGGCTTATTGGATCTGAAGAGTAGGTTCGATCGCTTCCTCCAGGAATCATTTAATAATGACCGGCTCTTTAAACAAACTATTGCGGGTGACTTTGAGTATTTTCTCAACCTCAACTCCAGGTCCCCTGAATACCTCTCATTATTTATTGACGATAAGCTGAAAAAAGGAGTCAAAGGGGTAAGTATTAACGCATTGGAGAAACACAATCATTACACTTTATTTGTAGATTTAAAATTTTATATAAAATTAGAAATATAAAAATAAGGAATTTTGTTGATATAAAATTAAGCCTATTTCTTTGCTGTGCTTAAATGTGTGCTGTGATCTCTGAAAAGGATTGTTTAATATCTGAAATGGTCAAAAGTACTTTGACATTTCATTTAATATATAATTTATATCAGAACCAAACAACTACACAGCCACAATGTTCGACAGTCTTTATGGACTTTGAGGTTTTGATATGCTATGTAGATAATAGGGATCTAGAAGACAACTGTCTGTGGTCTGGAATTTTGCTTGCTGTCATCTGGTTATGGGAGTTCGGTATCAAACAATACTTGGATGCCAAGAACTTGAAGGAGTAGATTAGAATTGCTATGAGAAAGTAGTTTGAAAGCCTTTGATATGTATCTGGGATGTTGGAGCTTACTACAGTGTAGAAAATCAAATATTGTGATCATACATACGGTGGTCTTTTTAACTTATCTTGGAATTTGAGAGAAAAGGGAAAAACAGCAAAGGCCACAGGTTTTCCAGGCAGCTATAACAATGAAGAAACAAACGAGAAAGATCACGATAAAAAGACAACATCCATTTAGTCTTCTTATTTTTAAATATATGCTTAGTAAAATCTGCTACAGTATCATCTTGCCCTTATTTAAAAGATGAGGACAGGGGGCCCTTTTAGTCTTGGAATTAAAACCAATTATTACTCTTCTATTTGCATAACATAGATTTTGAATGAGCTTGCGTGAAAATACCTATCTTTTGCTTATATAAGTGTCTGCCTAAATACTATGGAATAGCATTGGAAGATTCTTTTTTGTGATTAAAATTTCATTTCATTTGTTCTCAGTCATCCTTTAATCTAGCCATTATCCCCTCATTTGCTCCATTCACTTGGTAGCCCTCTAGGGAAGGGAGGAACTCCACTACAGCCCCTGATCCCTGCTGTGCTAGATGAGAATATAAGAATGAGAGTGTGCTACTCTGTGAAGTAGAAGACATGTTCTCAGACTAGATCCCGCCTGCTGATACCTCTCAACCAAACTTTTTATGTTTATTGTCCAAGTCTTATTTTCTATTTTTTTGAGGGGGTAGGGGGCAGAGGAAGAGGGAGGAGGAGAATCCCAAGCAGGCTCCGAGACCAGCATGGAGCCCCACACAGAGCTTGATCTCACAACCATGAGACCATGACCTGAGAAATCAAAGAGTCAGATGCTCCATTCACTGAGCCACCCAGGAGCCCCAGTCTTATTCTTAAATAGTAGATGAACTGTGGTGTTATTTCTTTGTAGAACTAAAGTTTTATAATTCTTAAATTGTCTTCTACTTCATTTTGCAGCTAACAGAACAAGAAGTAGAAACAATATTGGATAAGGCAATGGTCCTTTTTAGGTTTATGCAAGAAAAAGATGTATTTGAACGTTATTATAAACAACACTTGGCAAGGAGACTTCTCACAAATAAAAGTGTTTCTGATGACTCTGAAAAAAATATGATATCTAAGTTAAAGGTAAGATGTATATGAGCTGGAGTGACGTACCTAACCAGTGTTTATCAAATGATTGAACACCAAAATGTGATTAGGAAATATGTAGTTGATTTTAAATACATATTTTTATAAGTTAATAAAGCTAGATTTTTTGAGCAGGTTGCACTTAGATTTGTTTAGGTCCTGGAACATTCAGAGTTTGCTGGAATTTCTCATGGTGTGGCAGGATACATTCATGGAGATCTGGGGGAGGATTAGTGCAAGAGAAATGGTGAAGGGAGTATCACCATTTAGTTTTATTTCACAAAATGTGGTCTATAGACTACTATACTCCTATCACCTGAGTTGCCTATTAAAAACCTAGAGCATTGGTCTATACCTTTAGTGAGGTGTATTAGAATTTCCAAAAGAGTCTGAGAACCTGCATTTTAAAATAAAATCCTTGGAGTATTCTTAAACACACTGAAGTTTGGTAGCCACAGGCATAGGACAACTAACTATTGGAAAGATTTAGGATGTCAGTTACATGGAAGCGTATTTCTTTGTACATTTGCTCATAGAAAAATACATACACAATTGGTTGTGTATGTATGCATTTTTCTTCCACAGACTGAATGTGGCTGTCAGTTTACATCAAAACTGGAAGGAATGTTTAGGGATATGAGCATCTCAAACACAACTATGGATGAATTCAGGCAGCATCTACAGGCAACTGGGGTAAGATTCTCCCATTAATTTGTACTTAATATGTATGTATCTATGTGAAGTCTTTTGTAATGGGCATTTTTATCCATGTTAAACTAAACTGCTGGTGTCATTCCTTTAAATGTTATTAGGGGCAACATTTTTATTATCTGTATGTACTTGAAAAATTATTCTCCCTCATGTAAGCCCTTTTTTTAAACTATTAATGTTAAAATATTTTTTTCTTATTCTCCTAAAACTTAGTTTATCCTCTCCACTTGAGGGAATATGCTGAAAATTTAATAGAATGATTCCACTGTTAAAATCATTATAGATTGTGGAAGGAAGACAGGGCTTAGGCAAGCTTGCTGAGTCTTAGTACTCTTGCTCTCACTTTACACCCCAGGATTGTGCTATCTTAGAATCATTTCCTGACCTTCCTCTGTATAACCTCAGTATTCTCATCAGTAAGCAGAGGAGCATAAAGGGATCTGACATTTTCAGAGCCTGTGGGAGCTGACATTAGTGTGTTATAAATAGGATTTTGTATTGTGATTCCCAGAAGACAGTAAAGCTATAGCTTGCACAGCTTTGGAGTTCGATGAGGTTTTTGGGAGGGTTTAATGAAGTTTAGAAAGTTTTGCTTCTCAAGTGACCATATACAACTTCATAATTAAGACATGTAACAGCCACTTAAAAAAATTGGAAGTTAAATCCTCTGTCCTCTGATTTTTTTTCCTCCTCCTCCCTTTTTTTTTTTTTTTATTTTTTTATTTTTTTTTATTTTTTTTTATTTTTTTTATTTTTTTTGAGAGAGAAAGCATAGGGGTGGGAATGGCTGAGGGACAGAAAGAATCTTAAGCAGGCTCTGTGCCCAGCATGGAGTTGGATCCAGCATGGAGTTGGGCTGGATCTCAGCAACCATGAGATCATCATGACCTGAGCCTAAACCAAGAGTCAGACACTTTAACCAACTGAGCCATCATTCCTCTGATATTTAGATATAAGACTATCACTTAAACTGTTCCCAGTCTCATTTCACAAACAAATTATATGAAAACACCTAATTCTATAGAAATGGACATTTATCTATATTAAGGCATTCTGACTCAGAAGGACTTCCAAGTCTCTCCCCATCTCCTAAAACTTATTGTGGAGAAGGCCTGAGAGCAGGAAAGATACAGCAACAAGTCTGTGACAAATAGAAATCTGGTTGGGCAAGAATTGAATAATGTGAATATCCAGGATACTTTTTTTCTTTTTTAGATTGTTTAGAAATTTATACTTGATTCTATTTAATACATTAATATATATTAATGCGATACAATTATTTTTCCTGTTTATTTTTTTTCTTCCACTAATCTTACACATATTGAATGCAATAGGTATATAACCTGGTGTGGATAAATATTCTGTTGAAAGAAACCATCTGTAAGAGAAATGTTCCTGGATGGGTTCAACACTGTGTCTAATTACCTTGCCTATGATCGGTGAAGGTCTTGTGATAAGAAAATTATGATCTTTATTCTTGACCACTTTGTTGCCATTGTTTCATTTTTAAAAAGGGGCTAGGGCTAGTTCAACAGAATTTTATCAAATCCTGTTTGCCTTTATTATTTTCTGTTACAAAGTTTGTGAGTCTTTCATTTATCTTAATATATCAAGTATATCTTGCACTCTGGTAGAATATTTGTTTAATAATTAATTACAGTAAGTAGAGTACTTAAAATCACGATGCTCAGAGTTACATATCTGCTAATCTGTTGTGGTTTCCACTTATTCTAAGGCCATTATTTGCCTACAGTTACTGGTTTTTTTTATAATTGTTTATGCTAAGGATCTTAAGCTTTAAGTCTTCTAATTTGAAGTCTTAATATACATTAGAAAGAATTGATGAAAAGTGGCAAAATCAGAAGAAATACTGAGCTTTCTGAAATCTTTGAGCCCTTTTAAAGTATCTCCCAATTGTCAACAGACCTTTCTCTGTAACTTTATTAAGTTCTCTTGGCCTGTTGAAATGCAGAGTGGCTCTTGCATTTGCTTTCAGAAGTTATATATAACAGGTGCATTCTTAAAATTCAAATAATACTTGTGGTATATTTTATTTAGATAAATTTTAATTATTATGCTGAAGGAAATTTTAGGTATTTGTCCATTTTTTCCTGTGTTTTTATTTTAAGAACTGTGACGGGCAGGAAAACTAAGCTTGCTATTATAGTTCTCTTTATTTATATCAGCAAGTCATATCATATCCCGACTGACTTTTCTGGTACCCCAGACTCTTTATACTTCACCCTGTCATGTGCTATCTTTGAATATAAGCTGAATGTCTTCAAAATGTTACTAAGAAAGCTAGAAAGAAGAGATAGAAACCACTAAAGCAATAGTTGTCTGAGATTCTTCTTTTTTTTCCCCTCCATTTAACAAATAATTCATTAAGTGCCTTCTGTGCCAACCATTGTTTGGGCACTGGATATACAAGAGAGAATGGAACAAATAAAATTCCCTTCCATGATGGAAGGGCAACAGATGAGAAGTAAGATAAGCAAGCCCATAGCATCATAGCTGGTGATAGATGATAGGAAATCTGTATCAGCAGAGTGAACAGGGAAGGCTTCCTTTAAGAAATGACATTTTGAGTAAAGATTTAAAGATTAGGGCGCAAGATATGTGGGTACATGGGAGAAAGAAGAAAGGACTTCATTGTCTTGGGTGGATTAAACAAAGTCCTGAAGCCATTAACTACCACTTGCAAATGCACCATTCTGTAGCACTGCCAACCTCTGTTCATCATCTAGGAGTCTTTCTGTGGCCATCTCTCCTCTGTGTCATCTAGGATTACTAGTTCAACTTCTTTAGAATTGAGTAGTCATTTAGTAGATACTTGTGAGGAAATCTGAGCGTGGTATACTACTTGATATTTATGAAGTTTCTTCCTTTAAAAAATATCCATATCACTAATCAGGTTAGATAGATACAGAATAATGCTTTACAACAAGCTGTGAATATCAATAACAATATAGATAATATTTCACTCTTAAGAATTCTTATTAATATACTTTCTTGTTTTCTTTAAAAATATACTTACAAGGAAGAAAATATCTGACTATGACCATAATGCTAGCATATATTTTGTAGAGGTAGTTACCTATTAAATAGTATTTGTAAAGCACACTGTGTAGAATTGGATCTACAGTAACCTGTGCAAAGGTTGTTAAAATAAGAACTTAATGTGAAAACAAGGTTCTGATAAATGTAGTTGAAATGTGAATGGGATACTAGAAATAGGTTTTTTGTTAAGATGGTAAAAATACTTAAAAACTGAGATGAAAGATTAATATCCTTAAGATGAAAGATTAGAATGCTTTCTAAAATGATACTGATATGGCCCCTTGACATTTTATCTAAAAAAGCATAAGGGAAAAAAAATAAAAATTAAAAATAAAAAAGCATAAGGGCCAAAACTTCACTCTTCTCAGTGACACCAGTAAGACTTCGTTCATATACTAAGAACTGTCCCATGGTCATTATTTTAAAGTAGATATCTTAAGCAATAATTAAAAATATTTGCCAGGTTAGTTAAAATTTAGAAAACACTGATCTAATCTTTAAGAAGATACATTTCATTTGCTTGATGTTGGACACAGTTAACTACTTGGATAATTCTAATGCAGTGTCTATATGGAATGGAAAACAATTCCTGGTTCATTTGAGGGGGGCATCTTTTTGTCTTTACACAGGTGTCTCTAGGTGGTGTTGATCTCACGGTCCGGGTGCTCACAACAGGATATTGGCCCACGCAGTCAGCCACACCAAAGTGCAACATCCCACCAGCACCAAGACATGCTTTTGAGATATTCAGAAGGTAAACCTAGATGAGACTTTGCAAGTACAGATAACTGTCCACAGTTGAAATAAACTTGAGCGTTAGTGCTGTCACTGATTGAGGATGAATTTACTTCATTTTTTACCTCATGGTCAAAAGGAGAATTTGTCCTTTATGCTTTTTAATATGTAAAAATGAGTTGCGCAAACTCTTTGGAGAGGACTGTTTTACTAGTGTCCTTTCTTCAGCATGAGTGTGTGGTTAGAAGTGTAGTTTGTGTTGTTGATGTCTGCCCCTGGCTTGGAGCAAATTGACGACTGTTACTTTGGAGAAAAGTGATGTTTGGAATAGTAGTAGCAGGTGAGCAGTGGGCAAAGCGACATGGTATACTAATAGAAATTAACATTGTCCTTATTACATAGATGCTTATTAAGTGTCGTTATCCTGTAGTTTATAATTCCAAATATGTAAATCATATGATTCTCTAAAACTTGATTTGATTTGCTAAAGGTTTTACTTAGCCAAACACAGTGGTCGACAGCTCACACTCCAGCATCACATGGGTTCTGCAGATCTCAATGCCACATTTTATGGACCAGTTAAAAAGGTAAATATTGTATGTTTGAACATACTTACATTAAGTAATTTAAAAATAAGATTAAATTTGAGACAATATTGCATAAGATAATAAGATGTAAATTGATTTGAGAGTGTACAAAGCTTTGAGTCCCTTTTCAAAATTCTGTCTCCTAAAATCCTTATTTCCAATAGATCAAAATGAGGAAAATTAACACGAGATTTGTGAGATGTACAAAATACTACTAAAGTGATTATTATAAAAATTAGCAAGACACTAGTGAATTGCCTTCATGTAAAAAATGTAATTGCTTTTTTATATAAAAAATTATGAGGTTTAGATGAGTAATTTCATTGCTTTGGGTGTACATCAAATCAGAATCAGTTGCCTTCAAATAGAAAAATAATAAAAAATGTTTTTAGAAAAATATTAAGAAAAAATATCCAAGTTGCCATTTAGGCAGCAAATAACAGTTTTATTCTAAATTCTGATAGTAGTGCTACTGGTTTCATATGTCACAGTAACACTCTTTTTTTAATGTTGTCAGTGTCTACACATTATAATTTTTGTATTTAATTGAAATGGGAAGTATTCTTTACAATTCATTTACTTGAATAATATTTGACACTATTATATATTTGAGTGTAAATTGGAAAGTTAAGGATACTAAAAGAACTCAACTTTTACAATTATTGCTTGCTTTTGTTTTAAAGGAAAGGGTTTTTCCCCTAAATAATCATGTTTTCTTTTGAAGTTTTGTTAAACAGATAAGGGGTTTTTTAAAACAGTTCATATGTTAATTACTGAAGACTTAAAGTTTCTATTTTTGTACTTAAATCATAGAGCAGGAAAAGGCTTAAGGACGGCAGAGACACCCCCCATTCCCCAATCCTGTGCTGTTGCATGCTCTCTTACTGTGATCAGACCACACTGAAGAAAACCCCCACTACTTTTGATAGCAGTATAATGGCAGTGTTGTCTTTTAAGTCCATTATGATCCCATTGTGTCATATTAAAATGATTTTAGCTATAATTTTAAGGATTTGTTAACTCATTACTTGCTCAGATACATTAAAATGTTCATGATGGGGAAAAAAAGGACAGTACTTGAAGACTTAGTATGTGTCAGCACATACCTATGCATTTACCCACATTTACCCATTTTTTGAAGTAACATTTCCTTTTTATGTAGGAATAAGTTATGTAGTTTTGCTAAGGGGAGAGTTGGATATTACAGTGTTTGTGTTTGAAATGTACGGTTAGAGTTATCAGGAGATAATTATATCTTGTTTATATTTTTTAAAAAAACAAAACAGGAAGATGGATCCGAAGTTGGTGTTGGAGGGGCACAAGTGACTGGCTCTAATACACGGAAGCACATATTGCAGGTCTCCACTTTCCAGATGACCATATTAATGCTCTTTAATAATAGAGAAAAATACACGTTTGAGGTATGGGTTGGTTATGTACATTTTAAGCATCTGTATTGTTTCTGTTACTGGAATCTTTCTTATTTGAGTAACCTTTAAAGTAATTGAGTATTATTGTTACTATTAAGTAACGTTTGAGTACCATTAAAGAAAACAGCATAAAACTGGGCTATGGAATTTTATGAACATCATACACTTACTGGGTCCCATTTCATTTAGTTTGCTAAAAATCAACTTTATTGAAGTGTAAGTTTCAGATGACAAAACATATCCCATCTAAGTGTGTAATTTGATGAGTTTTAACAGATGTCTTACCTGTGTACGTGCCATCACAATCAAGATACAGAATATATACCCCTTACATTTTTATATTTCTTTGCAATCAGTTCCCTCCCCCTGTCCTCAGACTGCTGGCGGTCTGCTTTATCTTGTAGATTACTTTTGCCTTCCTAGAATTTCATATAAATGGAATAATAGAATGTGTGTTACTGTTGTCCAGTTTCTCTCACATCACATATTTTTGAGATTCACCTATGTTAGCGTGTTCATTCCTTTTTTTATTGTTGAGTGATATTCTAATATACGAATTTACTACATTTTCTTTACTTTTCTTTACCTGTTGATAGACTTTTGGGTTTTTCCCAGATTTAGACTGTTAGGAATAGAGAGAGATGTTGAACTTTTTAGGAGACCCAAACTGTGTCCCAAAATGTTGTGGTGCTATTTTACATTCCTGCTAGCAGTATAGGAGGGTTCCAGTTGCCCTACATCCTCTACAAAATTTAATAGTCTTTCAATTTTAACTGTTTAACTTGGTTTGTAATTGTATCTCGTGGACTTAATTTGCCTTTCATTGATGATTATAAAGAAGTTGAGCATCCTTTGTGTATTCCTGTGCTACTTCCATGTCTTGTTTGATGAAGTGTCTGTTCCTGTTTTTATTGGGTTGTTACAAAAGGTGTTTATAAATTTGGATACAAATCCTTTGTCAAATCTACGTACTGAGAATATTTTCAGTCTGTCGCATTTTCATTTTCTTTAAATGATACTTTTTGAAGAGCAGAGTTTTTAATATGAAAAAGTCCAGTTGCCACTTCTTTCCTTTTGTAGTTCACACTTTTGATATCCTAGCTAAGAAATATTGACTATCCTGAGGTTGCAAAGATTTTCTTCTGTATTTTTTTCTGAGTGACTTTAGTTTTAACTTTGTCATTTAGGTCTATGATCAGTTTCAAGTTAATTTTTTTTTATATAGTTAAGATTAAGGATTAAGAATTCTTCCCCCCCTTGGTGTGGCCGGCTGGCTCAGTCAGAACATACAGCTGGATCTCAGAATTGAGAGTTCGAGCCCCATGTTGAGAGTAGAGATACCTTGAAAATACATATAAAAATAAAGAATTGTTTCTCTTTACACACAGATATTCAGTTGTTCACACACAGATATTCAGTTATTTGCCGAAAGCGTTGTTTTTCCTTTGAATTACCTTGGCATCTCTATGAAAAAATTAGTTGACTATATATGTGTGGGTCTGTTTCTGCACTCTGATCTGTTTCATTGATTTCTGTGTCTATCCCTAGGCTATTTTTACATTACCTTGATAATGTAAATTTCTTTTTTATACCCATCTTTTTTTTGTTTTTTCCTCCATTAAGTAACTTGATTACATTAAATTCAGTTGGTCTTTTCCCATACCTTTAATGAGTATGTTGAAATAAAGATCATGTGAACCTTAAGTTTAAATTTAAAATGAAGAATAAATATTTGGAAAAGCTGTAAAATTACTGCCCTATTTATACTTAATTGAAAGCCAATTTGCAAATTTGGATGAACGTAGACATGTTAGAGTCTGAAATTTAGAGCAAAATTAAATTGTAGGCCTATTTTAATGCCTACCTCCATACTTCCATTTATGTAATAGATATACATAAGAGATGATCATTTTTATGTGGTAGACCTCAAGGAAGTGTTTTGAAACCCAAATATTTTAGGTCAGTGGCAAAGTCCAGAGGTTTTGTTCTTACATATTTCTGGATGTGTCTTACCTAGGGAGTAACCTTAAATGTCAAGCACAAGTTACATGTGATTTAGTACCAAGGATATTGATTAAGCGCAAGTATTGAGTACCTTACTCAAGTCATAAGCCTCTTCAGAGGTGGAGTTAGATTATCTCTAACAGCTTGGATGTTTTAATCTGCAGCTGCCCTGGGTCATATATTTTAAGCAAAATAAACTGGTAATGCTAATATTGGTTTTCAGAGTCCTAGTTTGTAAAGAGTTGGGGAAAATAATGAGAGAAACAAGAATATAAACTCATTTTCTAAAGGCATTATTAGAATTACTAGTAATTTTAGTGGTTCAGACTTACTCTTCCCTTTCCCAAACTGGCTTGGGATCACTGATGCCGATGAGCATCATTAAGTAGAAGGTAAAATTAAGCAGAAAATTCCTCTAATGTTTCACAGTTTAGCCACGTCACAAACCCAGATGCCTGAGCATAAATGGCATATGTAGAATGCCATTCCTGTGGCTCCCAAAGCCTTCTGGGTGCTTGCATCTTGAACAGGAGGCATTGTGAGAAGGCACTTAAAGTTTGTACTCTTACTGTATGTTTCATTAAAGTGTGCTGCATAAGTTATTATTAGCCGGCTCTTTGACAAATTTCCACAAATTAGAGAAGATAGTTATAAAAGTATTTAATACTTTTTTAGTAGTACATCTTAAAACTTAGTGGTTTAAAACAACTCCTGACCATTATCTTTCCTGGTTTCTGTGGGTTAAAAATTTAGGAGGGGCTTGGTAGTGTATTTTTGGCTCAGAGTTTCTCGTGAGGTTGTGAAGATGTCAGGTGGGGCATCAGGCATCTAATGTTTGTCTGGGGCTGGAAAATACACTTCCAAGCTATTAGTATACTCTTCCTTCCACAAGGCTGGCAAATTCATTTCAGCTGTTGATAAAGAGGACTTAGCTTCTCTCCACATGGGTCTTACCAAGGACATGACTCACCTTGCATCCTGGTGGCTAACTCTACTCCCTAAGCCATCCAAGAGACCCAGGCAGAACCTGAAGTGACATATTGTTGCTTTCTGATTTTCTTGATCACCCAAGTCAGCCCTGATACAGGGAGGAGATTGCACAGGGTTAAAACATATCAGGATCATTACAGGCCTTCTTGGAAGCTGCCTGTAAAACTTGGCATTTATTCATAGTGTCACATTTAATCCACAGTAGTCAAGCTGCTGAGACTTTTTTCTCTTTTTCTGTATTTCTTTAATGAATAGAAGTTGTATTATGATTTAAAACAACTGAAATCAGGAAATGCATAAAGCAGTAGTCTATACCTTGAATTACAGTAACTAGCATTTGGTTTTTGAAAGAGATAGGAGTATTAGTACATATTTTTCTGAATGTTCTGTAATACATGTTTTAAATTTTTCTAAGAATGAGTATGAAATGTAAAAACTAATTATGGATAATAGTGAAATTAATGTCAGGCAGTAGAATATAAATAGAAAACAAACTACAGTGACAATTGATACTTCATTAAGAATTTGTAATAATCACTAATGATACAATTTCACATCATATAAAGGAAAATGGTTGAAAGTACAAGGTGAAATATTTCACAATCACAGAAGTCCCTCAAATGTACTGAATGACCAGACAATAAAAAAGAAGATGCAGAAGATTTCATTATTAGCATATTAAAATTGAAAGCTTCACAAAGAACTTTAAACTCAGAAACAGAATACACATACTGCTCTTGGGAAATATCTGAGGCTAGCATAACCTTATTACTAAAAGTGAACAAAGAAAATGCACAAACAGCGCTATAGGCTATTCAACTTTAAATGTACAAATCTTAAATAAAATACTAGCAAGTCATGTTCAGTGTATTGAAAGAATGATTCATTGTGTACAAATAGGATTTATTCCTAGAATATAAAAAAGGAATTTGTAAAAAAGGGGGGGGGATTTGTTAGTATAGTTAAGGTTTTATTATAATAATGATTAAGTTAACTGAGTACTTGCTGTATTGCCAGACATTTCAAGGAGAAAATCAATGATTTCTACAGATGTACAAAAAACATTTGTAGAAGTCCATCTCCATTTCATACTTTCTAGACGTGGGGGACTCTTAGCCACCTAAGAATAGAATGAGATGCCTTTAATATCATAAGGATATATCTAATGAGAGATCTAAGCAAGCAGTAGTTAGTGGTAAAATATTAGACCCCTTCCCATTAAAGTTAGGAATAAGTTTTAGATACCTGCTTTTATTATTGTTACTCAGCATTGTTCTACAGGTCCTAACACACGAAGAAAAGAAAAAAGGAGTTTTATAAAATACCCGGAGGTGACAAAATTTGTAGACAATGTGATTGTCAATTATGATTATCAACTGAGAACATTTCTCTGAAAAGAGTTCAGTTGAAGAATTAACTTTTCTATAAATCAGAGTTAATAAGAAAATGACATGAGGAAAGTGATATTTTAGTAAGAACCATAATCTTCCTAGGAATCATTCTAACAAATTTAGAAGACTTCTACCAAAAGGGCAATAAAAGCAAAAGAATATGAAAGTGTAGAAATGCCCAAATGGGAAAAAATCACGTGTATCCCATTGATGTTTAACATTTATGCCATTATAAATGGGCATGTTCACGTCCATACATGTGTGTTTGTCTTCCTGTGTGTGTGTATATAGATGTATAGGAAATGTCATGATGGATGCACACTGAATTGCAATAGTCCCTTCTGGGAATGCTCTGTAATTGTAAAATATCATCTGAGAAGGTATTTCTATTTCTTTGAGTATGATTAAACAATAGAATAAAAAATAATAGAATATGTAAATAAGTCACTTTTAGCATGTACATAATAATTATAATCAACATTCTGATAACAGCACCTATTTAATTTGCTGGAATTAACATTTATAGCATTTGAAGTGGCTAACATAGGTAGACATAGATCATTTGAGGCCTCATCATCACTAAATTGACATTTCTCTCAATCCTCCCTCACCTGACAGTCCTTTAGAGCAACCTGAGCTGTTGTTCAGACTTGTAAAAGAGAGAGTGACTGCAGGTGAGTTACATACTCAGTGTCTCCATCTTCATGTCCATTCTTCCTGAACTGCTTTTGAGAAAGAAATAACTCTCTACAGTAAATTAGAGCTGTATATCCTAATGGGAAAACTTGGTCTCCTCACCTACCAAGTGTAGGAACTAAGTCCTATATGTGTACAGTTCTCTTACTGTCTGTCCCCTGGATCTAAGAGGAGTATAATGAACTAAAAAACTACACATTCATTCTTTCCCATGCTGGTTTTTTCCCACTATTACACTTTGTTCATACATAGTATGTTGCAAAAATTATCACTTGCACCTCAAAACAGATTTCTTACTATTTTTCATATTTAGAATTAATTACCAGGTATTTTTTTTAATGTGGTCATACAGACAGTAAATATGGTCAACTTAGATTATAAATTTTGATTTTATAGTAGAAGGCCTTAGCCCAGGCTCAGTTTGCTGCTTTCTATGAAGGAAGTTGCTGAGCAGAATCAACTTGGAAGGAAGAGTGTAGAGTATTTTTAAAATTAGCCGTCGTAAGTTGGTTAACACTTTATTTTTACCTAAATATTAAAGCACGTCAGTAATCATCTCTGCTGGATGTGACATTTTTAGACCAGGCCTTGTATTTCCTGAAACAAAGTACGTATTGTTTTAGTATCTTATGATTTGAATCACCTTTTTCTCTAGATTCTTCAAATAAGTGAGATTTTTTAGCCACGTGTCCTGATTCTTTGTCATAAACTCTTTATTGTGAATGATCTCTTTAATGGAATTACCTCTGACTACTACTGCTTGGTCAATTTTACTTACTAATTTAACTAATCTATAACCTTTCAAAAAGTCTAATTATGTCAATCTGATGAAATTTCAGGAAATTCAACAAGAAACAGATATCCCTGAAAGAGAACTTGTTAGAGCCCTGCAGTCCCTCGCCTGTGGTAAACCAACACAGCGGGTTCTTACAAAAGAACCCAAGTCCAAGGAAATAGAAAATGGCCACATATTCACAGTTAATGATCAGTTCACATCCAAACTACACAGAGTCAAGATTCAAACAGGTATCTAGAATTATATTTTCCTCTTACAAACATGATACTTTTTCCTTTAAAGAACTTATCATCTGTTCGATTTCTGTCTTTTAGAAAAGTAATGCTTTTCTGGCGCTGCATGACACATAGGCTTAAGAAAGTAGTTTTTATGCATATGTGTTTCTGTCAAAATACAGTTGAATCCAAGTATAGTAAGCATTTTCAAAAGTAATTGGTAGTATGAACAAGGTACTTCTTTCCATATGATTTTCAACAAGGAAATATAGTTTTCTTAATATATTAGTACTTAAAAAATAATTGTTCTTAACTGGCTGAGTTAACTAATAAAAAACATCTATTTTTAAAACTGTTTACAGAGTTTTCAAAGTTGGGGATTATCTAGTGTGATTCTTAGAAGCAGCTTATTTATGTTTTGATAGATAATTGTTGAAGTTTCAAAACCTTAAAACCTGTATTATCTCTCTAATTTAAAAACAGAAATGATCCTATTATAAACAATTTTTAGTATGTTTTTATTTTTAGTTAATAATGAACATCCTATTTATTATATATTTAATATCATGTAAGATGTGTGTTTTCTATGTATTTAAGGGGGGAAAAGGCACTTTACCTTTGCTAATGTTTAAAATTCTAACAGAGTTTGCTCCCTGATTTCAAATTTAGTGTTAGATATGCTTCCCAGGGCTGCCTTCATCCATTGCAGCTATGTATGTAGTCTATGTAGTAAAACAGTACTTCAAAATAAGTTTTTAAAATGGCTTCTTTTGATTTTAAAAAATTGTATGTACATTATACATTAATAAAAAGATAAAGTCTTCAAAAATTATGTCAAATATGTAATTGATTGCCAGATTACACTCATTCAGAAGCATTTTGTAAAAACTTTGACCTTTTTGACTCTGATTGGATTTGTATGCCTTCTGGAGCAGAGTGGTATCTCTCTTCTGCAGCATTGCTTAGTTTGCCCTATAGTTGCAGACCTTATCATAGTCTTTCGTCACCAAAATGGCCCCATGTTTGGACACAGATGTAAATTGAAAATAAAGTAAAACTATACTAGAGAGTCATGTAATAAAATAACCTTGTTTTCCCCAGTTCAAGACATAGACTTTATAGTTTGGGGCAGATACAGGTTTTACATTTCAAGACTTATTTGTGGGCAGCCCCAGTGGCCCAGCGGTTTAGCGCCGTCTTTAGCCCGGGGTGTGATCCTGGAGACCCAGGATCGAGTCCCACATCGGGCTCCCTGCATGGAGCCTGCTTTTTCCGACTCTGCCCCTCTCTCTCTCTCACTCTCTGTCATGAATAAATAAAATCTTAAAAAAAAAATTTTTTTTTAATTATTTGTATCCTGGATTTAGTGGAAGATGTGTGGTGATATACATATATCTGAATTACCAGACCTCACCCTGCTTTACCCTAAATAAGTATCTCTTTGTAATTCCAGATTCCATTAGCAAACATCACATTTCTCCCCACCTCAAATACATCAGCATATATTTATTTCCTTAGACTAAGTTATTTTCCAAAATAATTTTAATGCCATATCACACTCAAGAAAAATAATAACTCTATGCATGTTTATTTGTCCATAGTTGTTTCAGAAATGCCTTTCAGGGGTGCCTGGGCAGCTCAGTTGGTAAAGCATCTGACTCGATCTCTCCCTCTTTCTCTCCCCCTCCCTCTTTCTCCACTCCCCTTCCTCCCCCCCCATCTCCTCCCTCTGCCCCTTCCCCATACCCGCCACTTGCTCACACTTTCTCTTTAAAATAAATAAATCAAGGGATGCCCAGGTGGCTCAGTGGTTGAGCATCTATCTTTGGCTCAGGGTATGATCCTGGGATTCCAGGATCGAGTCCTGCATCAGGCTCCCTGTGAGGATCCTACTTCTCCCTCTGCCTATGTCTCTGCCTCTCTATCTCTCATGAATAAATAAATAAAATCTTTAAATAAATAAATGAAATCTTTTAAAAATGCCTTTCATATCTTACTTTTTAGATCCAGGATTCAATCAGGGATTCCCTGTTACATTGACTTTTTTTCTTTTTTAAGGTTTTTTTTATTTATTCATGAGAGATACAGAGAGAGAGGCAGAGACCTAGGCAGAGGGAAAAGCAGGCTCCCTGCAAGAAGCCTGATGTGGGACTCTATCCCAGGACCCCAAGATCATGCTGCAAGCCGCAAGCAGATGCTCGACCACTGAGCCACTCCAGCATCCCCCCGTTACATTGATTTTTATGTCTTTTTAGTTTCTATTTATTTTAAACTAGTACCTCTGTAAAAAAAAAAATAAAAAATAAAATAAAATAAAAAATAAACTAATACTTCTGTTATATATATATATAAACATTGACTTTTTTGAAGAAAAGCATTTTTTCTTAGTCATCTTAATATCTAATATTACTCTTTTTGTTAAGGTGTTGGTTGTCTTTTTAACTTGGGGAAAACTACTGAATGTCAAATTCTTAACTACGGGGCTCTAATTAGACACAGCTGAATGGATATACACACCAGAATGATCCTGTAAATTATACAGAGCATTGCCATGCCTAGGTCAGCAATGTCTTATGTGCCTCTGTAGTTTTTCGATTTCTGCCTGAAGAAACTTCATATCTATCTCCCCTTGATGACCAAATAAATGAAAAAATGAGTTGCCACTCTTCTTTCTCTGTTACTTCAATTAGAGCAGAGTTGTAAGAGAAAAGGGCTTCTATATTTAATCCCTGAGCAATTGCATTGAAGACAGTAGGGAATAAAAGAGTAAGACTTATCTTCACCAGAAGATTGGAATAGAGTATGCATTAGTGATAATGAGATTGTGACATAAAAGTTAATGATATAGGAAATTGTTAGGTAATCTGTGAGAGGTACAAATAAATTACTTGTTATGGAGTTCCGTTAACTGACATCCAGTGATACTTCTATTTCTTGAGGAAACTGCATCTTGGCAACACATAACTCTTTCCTCCTCTTACAATATCTTCTCATCATGTTGGTAAAATACTAGTTGGCCTTCAATGAAAATTATCGATAATTTTTCTACTAAATATATCCAACTACCACTTTTCTTCTAGGAGAGGAATCATTATATTTTATAAAAATAAAATTGTTTTTATTAGCTCTATAAAATTAATTCCTAATATTTAATAATATTCAATAAAAAGTAAAAGTTAAAATTGCAAGATTTCTATTTCAGTGATTGTTATTTAAATATTTGTTAAAATGTTTGAATTAAATCTTTTGAATGTATACTTGAATTAGTGTGTATACTCAGGTTGCAATTGGTTTTTCTACGTAGATACTACCAAATTATAATCTTTGTTTATAAAACTGCATTTTTCATTACATAGTAATTACATGGTGTCTTTTTCTTTCAGTTGCTGCCAAACAAGGTGAATCTGACCCAGAAAGGAAAGAAACGAGGCAGAAAGTAGATGACGACAGAAAACATGAGATCGAAGCTGCTATCGTGCGGATAATGAAATCCAGAAAGAAGATGCAGCACAACGTGTTAGTAGCAGAGGTGAGAGCGCTTCAACACTAGATTAATATAAGAAAAACAATAATATAAACAGTACAAATTTAGCAAAGTACTGTATTCAAGTTGTTAAAAATACAATTTTAAAATTAGGAAGCCAGAGTCAGGTAACATTTATCATTAAAAGTATGGCACTTACTTGATTATTAAACACACTAAATGCACACTTTAAAAACTAATATATTTGTAATAAAAATCATAGAATATTATCACACAATAAAAATTTTTCACTGCTACTTAATACTTTTGTGTTAAGCTACCTTTATTGCTAAAAATAATTGTTACCATTTGTTGAGTGCTTACATATTATAAATTCCAAAACTAAGGAGGGAAAGCCCCACTGACAAACCATGGAAATAGGTAAGAAATAATTAGGGCAGAAGAAAGTATTGGTAGAGAATAGAGAGCTGAGTGAAGATGAATGGGAAATAGAATTGACAGGACTTCTTGACTGGCCATGAGAAATGAGGGGAGTCAAGGATGTGTAGGTTTCTGGCTTAAACGCTAAATAGAGGGGGAGGCATTGTGCTGCTTTTTGTACAAGCTAACTTTATATCACATGGAAGAGGAAGAGAATTACATGAGTGATTGGTCAGTAATTTCAGAAATCATGACATGTCGGTAATTAGGCAACTCATTTCATTTTCCCCAGCAATTTTCACTCCTCTGGTAGAGTGACATTTCTGGTAGTGTGACATCAATGGTAGTGCTTCGAGAAGGACATGGAGCTGAAAGCACCAAGTAAGGGCCTCATCCCTTGAGATGCTAGCTTGTGGGAAGGGGCAGAGAGCAATAAAAGAGGACTCAGTGTTCAGTTGAGGTGTCCTGGATTTTGTTGTTCTGATGGGAAGATACTTAGCATGTTTATATCCTAAGAATAAAACAGGAATACTTGAAAGAAAATGGGCTTGCAGGACAGTTGATGATTCCAAGTCTAGGGAAGGAAAGATGAGAGGACTGTGTAGGGAACACAGGTGTGTGGTGGATGTGTTGAGAGAGAGATTGCTGACCATGCCTCTGGAGAACCCAGGGCAGGGTGCAGGGAATGTGCTGACCAAGGGTGGATACAAGTGTGAATAAATGTGTATGTGGAAGGTGGTGGGAGTTTGAGGAATTGCAAGCTGAAACTGGATGTGAAGTGATGGTGCTCAGAAACTGGCTGAACATGAACACATTAAGTATGTGTTATCAGTGTCTACCAGAGAAGTGGCAGCCTTTTTTCCTAATGGCCAGTTGTGCGAAAGCAGCCACTGATAACAAATGAGTGTGGCTGTGTTCCAGTAAGGATTTACAAAAATAGGCAGCAGGGCTGTGTTTGGCCTGTAGGCTGCATCTTTTAGGCTCCCGATCTACCCCACAGTTGTAAAAACAATGACCTTACTCCGCAACGACCCGACTAGTAGATTCTGAATGATGTAGTAACTGTGGAGTGGGTGTTTAATGGGAAAGAACCAAAGGAATACAAGAGTTGGAGTGTGCTGTTGACAGTATAGCTGAAGGGATCTTGCAAGCAGGCAAGACCCTGTCAAGGAGGTGAGGTCAAAGAAGTTGTTAGTAGCTTTAGAAGAAAGGATCAGAGAATGAGGGATCTCACTGGGGTTGAGAACAAGTTTGTTGATACTGGAGTGATAAAGGAGATAGATTTTAGTTGGAGACGGAAGTACTGAAGTTCGGACTTCAGAGAATTGTCATCCCTTATGGCCTTGGGAAATGAACTCTCCAACTGGAATAAAAGGAAAGAAAGCTGGCTTGTGGATGGATGAGTGCTCTGTAAGAAAGGCAGGGTAGGTCATTAGGGAAAGCGTGAACATTGGGGGCAGAAAGGTTTAGAGTCTCATCTCTAACAATTGGTTCTTCTAGTGTCTGTCAGTCTTCCTATCTATTTTCCTCATTTGTAAAAGGATACACAGCCTACTTTGCTCCAGGGGTAAGAGCATTAAATAAGTTAATATATACAGTGATTGATTGGTAGAGCACAGTGAGACTTCAGCTGCTACTGTAGCTATTTTGTTATTATTACCAATGTCACAGTACCTGGAATCCCAACAGCAGCTGGAGAAAAGAATGACAACGGTAGCAATTACAGTGGACCAGGTGGCACTGTTAACTCTTTAGCATGTGCAACGACTTCATGACCTTCAGTTACTTTTTGCAGGGTCCCAGCATCCCAGTACCCCGTAAGTGGGAGAGCTAGGATTTGAATTTAGGAGTCCAGTCTGCTTCCCAAATCTATGAATTGGGAGAATAACCCAGAAGTTATAGATGATAGCACCAAAATGGTTAAACCATGGTGTGCTATTCATTTCATGCTAATACATTCCAACTAACTCCACTACTAACCCATTTCTGTGTTCACCTTCTAATGTTCTAATCCATATGTTAACATTTTCGAATAAAACCGTTTTTAATTTTAGGTTAAATTTTTTACTTTGGTAATCAAATTACTAAAGTTTGATCTGAATTTTAAAATGAAAAATGACATGTCAGTTGTATTCAGAGATAGGAATTTGGATGTGTTTAAATGGAAATGTTACACATTTTTAAATTTTTCTGGTAGGAATTAGTTTTTTTTTTTTACTTTCTCTTTTAGGTAACTCAGCAGTTGAAGGCTCGATTCTTACCAAGTCCAGTTGTTATTAAGAAACGTATTGAAGGACTTATTGAAAGAGAATATTTGGCACGAACACCTGAGGATCGCAAAGTATACACATATGTAGCATAAAATGCGTTCAGAAATTTGATTTATCCTTGGACTGTACTCTTCGCATGGACTGAGAAGTTCTTTTAAATCATTAAATATTAAGACGACCATCTCTTCTATTAAATTACAGTACATGTTCTAGACCATTCAGATCAAGCCTTTACTCCCTTTGAGAGTTTTCAACATCAATTGATTGAGCTTCAGGCTTTACAGCGTTTATCCCTGTAGAGATCATCTTTACAGTTCCTCGGGAAAATGTGAATGTGCCGCGTTTTGTTTTCAATACTGTATGGAAACAGGAAAAAATAAAACAAAAATTTAGAAAATACAGCTCATAAAAATAAAATTGTTGGATTTCATTTCCCCAGGTCTTCAGTGTTGATGTAAATGTGTTTTTGTAGTGTTGCTTAGCACTTTGCGCATTGTATAAGTTGGGTAACAAAAATGGTAAAAGAAATGACACAGTTCCCAGTTATCTTGCTCTGCTTAAGACACTTCTTTAGCTAGTCTTGTTTAATTTAAAGGTTTGATAAATATACAAAGACCCAAGCATACATTTGAGCATGCTTTATTCTACCACTTGCACTTACTAATCTTCTAGCCTTATGACCAGGAACCTTTATTTTGGGCTTTATACACTCCCTGATTTGGTTTTCCCCTATTGTATTTTGAGATTTCCCAAATGAAGTCATAACATTTAGGTTTTGTTCTACGTTATCTCTAGAGAGAGAAAATATTTTAGTATGTATAAATTGTACAATAATTTTTTGCTGTTGTACTCACTGCTAATAGTGGATTGTATAGGGCAGTGTTTTTATTTCATTTATTGTAGACAAAAAGAAATGACTTAGTATACACACACCCACTAATTCAAGTATGTCAGAGCACAAAGTTGGCAGCTGGTTGTATTTAATTCAGA
Organism: Canis lupus baileyi; assembly: GCF_048164855.1. Lineage (NCBI taxonomy): Eukaryota > Metazoa > Chordata > Mammalia > Carnivora > Canidae > Canis > Canis lupus. Next base: position 39,518,637 of record NC_132861.1, on the reverse strand, counting down.
TCCTTTGAAAAGCACATACAGCTGATACTTTGTTTATAAATATCTTAGGTTGCCCCTCTCTTAAATATATATTTTGGTGAAGCTGGGGTGCACTGTTACTTTTCTGTTTGAAATGCATTCTAAAGATGCAATAAATATGATTACCTTGATATTTTTTAACGAGATCTTCAGTTCTTGCAGCTAACTGTGTTTTGGGAAGTGATTAAGCAATATTTTTCAAACCTGATGATTCTTGGGTATTTAGCTATTGTCCTCCAAAGAGTCATCGTTTCATGTTTTCAAAGATGTACTTTGTGCTGAAGATTCATGTCAGTTATCCTGTGCTTCCAACTCTCACCAATGTTTTTTACCTGATTGATCCGCCAAGGATTGTAGTTTGCTTAAACTTCAGAGTATTTTTATCTTCAATTTTATTTAATTTTGTTTCATTTTGTTTTCATGAGACAGTGTTTCAGCTATGTAATTGGGGCAAACCACTATAGGCTTATGTTGGATAGAAAAGTGAAATGTTACTAATGAGTTGAAAAATAACCGACTTTTGGTTGCCTATCAGTACTGTTGATACATATATTAGAATGTATGTCTCAGAAGATGGTTTCTGTTTAAATTTATGGTCAAGTTACAACAACTGAATTCTAATATGGATTAAAAGCTCCACATAAATATTTTTTCCCATGCGTCTCTTGGGTTATAATTTTCCTTTTAGACTTGGCAAATATGCTCTCGCATTTAATTTTGTCTCCATTTGTACTGTAGAATTATAAGCCTTATGCTCTTAATCTCTACATTTTCCACTTTTACATGATGCAATTAAGATGCAGATGAAAACTATCATGAACATTATTCTCAGGATATTTTTACCATACTTGAGCGATAATAGGGCAGGTGTAGAATGGAAAGCTGAAGGGTTCCACTTTCTGATTTTTACATAATTGGATTTCTGTAACGGGAAGATGTTTGTCTACAGGAAGATACTGGTAGTTTAGGTGGCACAGTTTTTTTGTTGCTCTCAATGCCCAATTAAATAATGATGACACCTTGGGAAATAGAACAACTCAGATTGTCAAGTTAATAAATATGAAAGGTGTAAAAGCTTCATAGGAAAGCTCAGTAAACACAAATTTAAGTGCTATTTTAAGCCACTAAAAATCCGTAAAGTTAAATTAGTTTTGTCTCGAGTGTGGATGTACAAATCATATCTCGAGCTTAGAGATGCTTGTTTGGGAGCACAGGTTTGCTATTTATGCTTCTAAATATATTGAAACATATTTCTGAACTGCAGTTGAGTTGAATGGCCAAAGAATGAATGATACTGCGTTAAAAAACAAAATTGGGTCACCTAACACAATTACATGTCTTAGCTCTTAAGTATTGTTTTAGCTCATAAAGCTCATAATGGTACACGTCGACATTGCTTTTTTTTTTTTTCAGCTAGAGATCATTCATGCTGTTTCAGTTTTTTAATGTCTTAATTTCAAAGAATAATACATCCTAATCATTTAATCCTGTTGATGTGAATAAATTTTGATGACTTACTTGAAGAATTTTGAGGGTGGATACATAGTTTTCTAACTGCAAAAATGATGTAATCTTTGTTCACTTGTTAAGTTGTAATTCTCTGCTATCATTTTCAAATCCAGGACAGTGTTTATTTTGAATTGTTATATAGTTATATTATTTAAAGATTGAAAATTCATTGCAATTAGGGAACACAGCCTCACAAAATAAAATGTGGTTGTGAATACAAGGATTCTTTATGTCAGTGAATTTTAAAAGGGGATGGGGGAAGGGCTGCATGTCTCTCTAAAGGATGTATTAGAATCACCTGTGTAGCATTGTACACATAGACATGTACCACTCCCAAACCCCATGATGCTGATAGACCTCGGTAAGAATCCTTGTCATCCATAGTAAAGCACTGTTGATGTTCCCTTCCCCACTGTGTTATGTTAGGTAACAAAGGCTTGGGGACAACCAGTGTTTTTAAGATTATGCCTACATCCCTAGAAAACTAGTACATTGGCATCATTTCAGGCTTCTAAGTGTTATTTAGTTCCTCAGTTTGGAAAATAATTTTAAAATGTTAAATCCAGATAATGCTTTTGTTACGGTTTTAAATACTTCTTTTGATTGACTAGCATTCAAGGCTTTATTTTTGCCTGTCTACTATAACTTTATAGCCAATTTTATGTAAGCTATCTGACATTTACTACTATTAGATTGTCTCCATTGGAGGAAAACCGTTAGATAACAAAATTGAAGGTCATAAAATTTTACTATATGATGCATATAGTCATTCAATACGTATTTCGTACTCTATGGATATGAATGTTAAAACATTCAGGTTAGCAAAATTATGAGTAATTTCTATTCCCCAAAGCAGGGACAATTAGATGTGTGAAGTAAACAGTTAATAACATTTAAGTCCTTATTGCCACTTGCCAGACACTGTTCCGAGTGCTTTATGTGCATTATTTAGCTTAGTTGTCAATGAGATGGGAATTGTTCGTTGTGTCATTGTTTCCCAAGGGTACTGCTACGAAATGGTAGTCTTGAAGTTGGACCTGGGTTTGATGCTGAGCCTATGTTCCATGGTGTTGTTTGACATGACTTCCTGTTTATATAAATTATTTTACTCCATACTTCATCCACAGGAAGGAAAGTTAAGGATATAGCAAAACAATTCTTACTTACAAACTAAACTACATACGTGAAGCATCTCAGTATTGAATTTGGGATATTTCGTCATCATATTTGGTGTTCATCAGTTTTGGGTAGGAAGGGAAATGGAAGGTAATGCTTGCTATTCCAGAACCTTAATGAAAGTTTTACATGTTTTAGTGGTTTACATGTTTTACATAAACTTTAATGAAAGTTTATCACATGGATAGATGTTTAACTTAAATTCAAATCTTGAATTCTAAAAGACATTTTCTCCATTGCGTGCCTTCCTTGTACCAAAGCCACCCAGAGGTAAGAGGACACATAAGAAGATAGTGACTGCAGAGATTGATCATGAAGCTAGCTCAGGAGAAGGTGAACAGCCAGAAAGCCTTGGAAAGTCCTTGACAAATTTTAGAATGTTAGAAGTAGCACATTTGTGGTTGTGTCATTGTTTAATCCTCGTGTGAGAGTCTAAGTTGAACATCCAGTGAGCCATGCAAAAGTGGCCTTGGAATTCTATGGGAGGAGCTCAAAATAATCTTGCATACTTTTTAGTAAACTGTCAAATTTGAATAGTTGGATAACAAAGTACAGTTCAAATACATAAAACTATATAAGAATTCTTGCAGTGTTGGAAAATTAAAATTCTAAGTCTCAAAACTCTTTGTGCAGTTGTGCTTCTTCAATGCCTCAGCACAATGTCTGGCATGTGGTGGGTGTAGGCACTCTAAGTCAGATGAATGCGCTTAATGATCACCAAGTGTCTTAGAAGAAAGTTTTAAAAGAATTCACATTTAATTCATAAATTTAAAAATGTACTGCTTTATTGGAGGTATGACATGGTATAAGCATTATATTTTTTACTTTTATAAATGGAAACGATTTGGTCTTTGGTTTTCAATTAGGTAAAAAGTGGAAAATGTAGACCAACTGCTGGGTTGTTCAGATGGTATTTAATGCTGATTTTAAAGCCCTCTTGACTCTCACAACATCCTATGAAAAAACTCAGACTGGATGTAAAACCTCATTCAGGATCCTACTAATGGTTAATGGGGTGTAGGGATTTGGGCCCAAAGCTGTCTGATTCCAAAACCTACACTTGTAATGAGTGTTAATGTGTCCCCAGTAGCTGGTTGATTTGATAAACTGTGGACAGAACTTTATAAATTGAATTTGAATCTGAAACTAGATTTTTTTGTGTATTTTGGTGGAAGTTTGCATTGATTTATTAGTGTTCCTTGGAAAATTCGATATCGTGAAACTTAAGAGATTGTGCACAAGAGAAAAATTGGTAATACTAGCCATGTGTTTTGGTGTATATGGTATATGCAAATTATTGTGTTATAGTAAGTTTACATAACTGATGACAGATATCAATATCCGTAGAATTAATTCTAACCTTTATTCCCTATATGATGGTGTCCTCTGTATTAAAAAAAAATAAATAACCACTAGACTAATTTTTAAATGGAATGGGTTTATAGGCCAAAAGAGAAAAAATCTACCAAAAAGTCAGGGAATCCAGTGGGAAAAGGACAGAATCTGCATTTTGTCCCCATGCATGTAGCTGTAGCAATAGGCAACCAGTGTATGTAACCATAAAATTGTCGAAAACCTATTATAACTTAAACATCTAAATGAAGAAGGAAAACAGAGGAATGGCCTTCAAAGTAAGAAAATCTATGCACACTATGGTCATCACATTTTCATGTTTGCCCGCAAACCCATTTTGCAACATTCCTAAGAAAAGTATTCTTAATGATTGGTATTATCCAAATTTGTAATAAGGCATCCATATTCACCAAGCAGACTTGGGCTAATTTAAAAATAATTCAGTCCACTCTCAAAGAAATGAAGAGTTGCAGTCCTTAAGGTTATACGTATGTACTACAGAATTTTAAAAACTATTCCAAAAGTGGAGCAGTAAGTACACTGATGTTTTAAAACCTAACTACACCAGGATTTTCTAGAGAAGCTTTAAAACAAAACTAATGCCTCTTGTAGATTTTGACTTAGTAGGTCTGAGGTGATTTCTTTTTGTTTGGCTAAATTTGGGAAGTATTGCTTTTGATTATAGGTATTAAAGATTATAAATTACCGATTTGACTAAGAAGAGAATGTTCATTTGATATGCAATTTGTGAGATTTTCTTTTAACATTGTACATGTACTTACTACATCTCAGCTGGTTAAGCCAACATGTTGTGTTGAGAGGTTTGATTACAAAGTGGGCCAGTTAATTTCAAATTCGTCGTGGCCACAGATAATAGGTAATAGTCACAACCCACTAGTGGATCCTCTTAAATGGGGGTCAGGATGACTCAGTAATCATGCCCTCATAGTCAAAGAGCAACCTGTGGTCTTAAAATTTTAATCAGGCATTCCCACTGGGAGAAATTGATCCAGAAACTCCATTATTCAAAGTTCAGTTACCTTCATGCCACTAGACTTAACCATTGGTTGTGAAGCAGTTAACTGAGATCCAGGTAACAAGAATGGGTATGTTTATGCTGCCAGCTTTGTGAAATCCTAAAGTATAAGCCATAGTCTTGGCTATTATCAGTGTGATCCAAATGATGAGAAGTGTTTCCAGTGAAATTTAGTCTGGTTTAATGGTATTCCACTTAACCTGACATGAGGTGACTCCCTTCGGAGTGTGATACTCCCAATTCCCTAAAACCCACATCTGGGATTATTTCTCAGTAATGAGCTTTATAGAATCATCCATATTCCCTTCCCATACCAGTAATTTAGCAAAATACATGTTTTTAATTGTTTTTCTCATTCTGGAAAACAAAATTGAGACTCCTAAAAATTGTTCCATCAGCTTGGTGTGTAGATGAAGTAAGATTTAAGTGTATAACAAGGACACCCACAAGCTCCTCGAAAGGCAAATCCCATTCTCAAGGTTGGTAAGACAGGGAGGGCCCCCTTCCAGCCTTGTGCTTTGGTCTATTAGTGTACTTTGGAGATTCCTCACTATTGCTACTGTGCTCCTGACCCTGGCCACAATTCTTGCTGCTACAACCCGAGTGTGGATACACAGCCTATCAATGTTCACTTGTCTTTATAACTTTTACTTCTCCATAGGCCTCAACTCTAAATCCAGTGGTAGATCTGGATGACAAACAGCATTACTGCTCCTGAGGGAGATTTGCCTCTGTAGCTTCTCTTTAGAAGATTTGGAGCTTGAATTTGCCAAAGGAGCAGCTGGTAGCATGCTCTCACTCAAGCAGTTCTTTCCTCCCAGTTACATAGTTCTCAATAAATGAACTTCATTCCAACCCACTAGTAACAGCATACCCCCTTCTGTATAGCTCATAGCCCTGCATTTTAACCCAAGCTGTTGCATTAGCCTTATTAAATACATCATGTTCTAATCAACTGGGTTTATGGCCTAGAAACTTGCATTTATAAATGAAACTAGTTCATACTATACCCCCTCTCTTTTGAGCTAGTGTAACTTCTTGAAATATGCTTATCTACTATGAACTTCCTGCAGCCCTTCCTTAAAAGGCCCATTTTTCCTACTTATTTTTTGCAACCAATATGACCAAAACAGCAACAATCCAATCACATTGTTGAAATCCCATTTTGTGCAAATGATCTGCCCATGTATGTGTGCATATGGATACGGGTGTACATGTGCACATGGGTGTGCACATTTGTGTATGCATGATGAGTGACGTTAGATCTTAGAAGTAGTACATAGCTGATACATAGATTGATGATTTCTGTTATAAATTACTAGATACATAATTTATCAGATGGGAAACCACTTAATAAAATGAGTTAAACTTGTTTTATTTCACTATCTTTGTGAATAAACGGTGTATTATTAAATATTAATAAAATTCTATATTAGGCAAAAAATGTACAGGTACATGCAAGCCTACATAGATGGAACTCTTTAGGAAATTTGTTGACTAAGAAATAAAGTTGTATTTATAAGTTAATTCCCTATGGTTAAGTGTGTCATTGTCAGGTATAATGATGTAAATACCTCCCCTCTTTGGTAAAAAGTACAAGAAATATAAACATCTAAAGATGTCTACATTTATACAAAAGTGTGATATTTAGTGCAACCAGAGATGTACATAATTTACATTCTTTTTATAATTTCAGATGTCAGCTTTCTGCAACTGTTATACACATCTATAGCTTTTCTTTTTTTTTTTTTTTTTCTCTTTTCGTCTACAGCTTTTTAAAAGGAGGTGGGTGTATGCATAACCTGATCTGTCTCTAAGGACTCTGAGTCCGTTGCATCAACTGAAGTAGTTCAAGGTCTGTGCCTTTTGGATCATCTATCTGGCCTCCCTCCCGGTCTGGCTGTAAGTTGCCTCCTTTTTCAGGGTACCTGATTCTAATAGCCCCTTAGTTCCCCCTGTATTAGAGAAGAAACAAAACAACTGTAGAGCACAATCACTATCTATGAGTGAATGAGGCAAAGACAAGAAACGAGGAGGAGAGGGCCTGCCTGGCTTTGTGAGAATTTGCCTAGATACTGAGCAGAATTTGGGTTTGGGTTCTGAAGTTAGGGGAAATCCAACATCCAAAATAACAACATGTAATGGTATAGTGCAAAATTGCCTCTCTATCCTGAATTTCAGTCATTCCAGGTTTACTAAGAAAAGAAACAGAAAACGAAAAAGAAGTGAAGACATTGAAAAGGGACCATGGAGGATAGGGTGACAAGACTAAATCCCACAAAAAAAGTCTAATTCATTCCTTAATTCACTCAAGACAAAGTGTATGCAAACAATTTCTAAGATACACATCTTTTCAGAAGCTACCAATGTTATTTTTTTTAAAGATTTTATTCATGAGAAACACCGTGAGAAAGAGGCAGAGACAGAGGCAGAGGGAGAAGCAGGCTCCATGCAGGGAGCCTGATGTGGGACTTGATCCCGGGAGTGTGGATCATGCTGTGGGCGGAAGGCAGACGCCCAACCACTGAGCCACCCAGGCGTCCCAAGAATCTACCAATATTAGTGATGGGATGTCTCATTCATCCCCAGGTAGAACTGGGATGCCACTGCTAACTGAACATTCCCCATCTGTAACATGTATATCATGTGTAAGCTACTGCATTTAAAGAATGTGAATGTCATGAAATATGTTTAAACTATATTTAATGACATTTTTTCATAGAATTCATTTGTGTAACTGTTTATTATGTATCTTTAAATATTTAACCATATTTGATGTGTATTTTCATATTTATCTATACATCTTCTATGTGCCAGATAGAGTTTTAGGCACTAGAGACTCAGCAGTGAACAAAACAGACCAAAGGCTTTGCCCTAAAAAAGAGTACATTGGGGGGAATTTCCAAATATGATAAATTATATAATGTGCGAAATGTAAGGACTATGAGGAAAAGTAAAGCAGCTCAAGGACATGAGGAGTGGCATGGTGGAGGGGAAATCACACTGTAATTGTAATTCAGCTCAGGCCTTCTTTAGAAAGTTATATCTGAGCTAGATAGGCCCAGAAGGAAGTAGAGGAACAAGCAAGCCATGCCACTGTCAGGGAAGAAAGTTCCAGGCAGGGAAGTAGGACAGTTGAAAGACCTGCCTAGAGTGTTCAAGCAACAGGGAAGAGGTTGACATCAGTGGTGCAGGGTGAAGGAGGGAGAGAGAAGTAGGAGTTGTTGGGAGCACAAAAGGGAGGAACCTGGGGGTTTTGCAGGCCTTTGAAGACTGGCATTAACTGGAGAGGATTGGAGAACTGTTGCAGGGGCATCAGCAGGGCCATGACAGAAATCTCACTCAGGCTTTAGAAAAATCACTCTAGCCACTATTTTATAGCTATTGTAACAGTCATAAGATAAAGACAATGAAAGCTTGGATCTGGTTGGTGGGCATGGCTGTGCTGACAGGTGATCAGATCTTGCATGTATTACATACATAAAATCTGAGGAATGGGATGTGGGCTCTGAGAGAGATGTCACCAAGGCTCTTAGTCTGAGGAACTAAGGACATAGTTTTGCCATTACCTAGCTGGGGAATAGAGAGTAATGATGAATGGGGTAGTTTTATTTCTTTTTTTTTTTTTCCTTTCCTTTTTTTTTTCTTACTTTATTATTATTATTTTTTTGAATAGTTATTTTTAGGGCAGTTTTAAATTCATAGCAAAATTGATCATTTCACCCTGAAAAAGGGGAATAGGTAAGCTGAGGTCAGTTTAGAGCCTGTTAAGTTTCAGTGTCTGGTAGATAACCAAGTGTAGACATCAAATGGAAGCTGGATCTACTATCAGGGGTTTAGAGCAGATGTGTGGGGCTGGAAATATAAATTCCAGAGTCATCAATATGTAGATGGTATTTATAGCCATGAAACTAGAGAAACTCACCAAGAATGTGGTCTGTTATCACCCTCCCATCTGTGCCAGTGGATCCAAGTCCTTTAATGGTTTTCCTTTGCCAGGTGACACACTGTTAAGCTTTGCAGTAGAAGGTATGGAGACATCACAAGAGGAATGGTTCCCTGTCCTGAGTCTGGTGTTCACCAACCAGGTTTTGGGAGGGCACTCTTTCTTTTCTTCATACACTGCCCCACTTGTGTAGTTTCTCCAGCACCCACTGTCCCAGGGCCTAGCTCTCTCTAGCATTTGACTGCCCTGCCCCTGTCCCAGTGCTTTCTTAAGCTCTTCACCCAGTCATGGCAGTTTGACTGTGACCACCAGGCAGTGTGGGTCTGCTCCCTCGCCCCCTCCTCAGCCTACCATCCCCAAGCACACATGCTGGGAGGCATGAACACCCTCCCATACAACTCTGGGGCACCTCACTGTTAAAAGGCTGGGAAGAGAGACGGGTGAGAAAGAGTAAGCAAGTGGCTGAGGAAGGAGAAAACTCAAAAGAACATGGCATTGTAACAATGGAGCCGAGCAAAAAACATGTTTACAAAGAAGGAAGTTATCAACTGTGTCAAAAACTGCTAGTCTCTCATGTATGATGAGAACTGAGCATGAAACTCAGGATGTAACAACATGAAGACCACCAGCAGTCTTCACAAGAGTAAAAACATTAGAAGGCACCTAAACAGTCATCTACCAACCTGCTACCCAAGGCAAGACTGATTTTCAGATGCTCTTGACAGATCTTCCATCCAAATATACACATCTGAATTTGCTTACAATGTTACTATTGAGATAATTCATTCTATTTATGAACTTTTGGGCTTTATATAGTTTTCAAATGATCAGAGGCAGCAGCTACTGTATGAAAGGCCATAGAATGATGAGATGTCCTCAATATTGTATATATTAATTTAACAAATATCTATTGAGCATCTATTGCATTGCAGGCGTTGGCCTAGGAACTAGGATATGATAATGAAATAGGAAAGTAAAGAGCTTGTCATCATGAAGCTTCTATTTTGGTGGGAGACACAAGTAATAAACTACTGAACAAATAGATAACCTAGGTGTTTTCACCTAGTTTATTTCAGAGTGACACGTACAATGAAGGAAATAGAGTGGGTGCCAGGAATAGTAGGGCGTTACACTGTAATTGTATATGGTTAGAAGTCCTGTCCAAAGAAGTAGCACTTGAACTAAGACCTAAATATGGAGAGTAGTTAGCTAAAATCCATGCAAAAAGCATTCTAGATAGAGCATGTGACAAATAGAATGAGTTTTGTGGATTCAGGGAGCAAGAAGAGAGCAAGACCTCTCTTGACCTCAAGGCCTCTAATTCCTCAATTCCACAGTGTGGAATCTGGGAAAGAAGTAGAAGATAAGGTAAAAAGATACACAGGGGGAATTACAGTTTCTGTCATGATAGAGCGACAGGGGTGAGACTTACACTCCAGCCCTAAGCAATTAGAGAACTCGATAAATTATATATTAAACAGTGGTTTTCAGATTTTGGACAACCTGCAGTTATAACTAGGATCCTTGAGAAAAGGAGAAAATGAAGCTGATCCCTACAATTGGACTAGGTTATGACGGGGAGACCACTTCCAGGCTTGAGTGCAGGAAGGGAGGAACCTGGACCCTGGAAGTCTCTCTACCTTGAAGAGTATGAGATCAGAGTTTAGGGTGGTCAAAGAGTGGATGGAATCTGTGGGTCATAGTTCAGAGAAGAGAGGGGCGCACCTGGAGAGAGCCCAGGACACCTACAGAGGTGAAGGAAAGATCCACCAGAAAGGAGAAGACAGAAGAGTCTTAGAGCTTAAACAGGACTAGGAATCACTTGTGCCCCTATCAGCTGAGTGGAAAACTCTTACAAAACACAAGGCATTGGATAGAATCCTCAAAAGCGTGTCAACTTGGTAGTGAAGCAAAACTAGCAGCAGACTAAAGGCTGCTCTAGACCTACAGCAAAAAGGATCAAAAGCAAACCTCAAAAGAATCCAACTGAGTCCAAGTACTTTAACTGTGAACCAACAGGTAAAGGAATACAACAAAATCCTGTAATCAGTCAATACATAAAGTTCACAATATCTACCAGTCAATAAAAAAAGCTACTGGAAGACCACCTGGCTGGCTAATTAGGTGGACCATGTGACTCTTGATCTCAGGGTTGTAAATCCAAGCCCCACATTGGGTGTAGAGATTACTTGAAAATAAAATCTTTACAAAAATTTACTAGACATGCAAATAAATGAAATATGACCCATAATCAGTAGAAAAATAAAAGAAATAGACCCCTAAAGTGGAGATGATGAAACTAGCAGATAAGCACTTTAAAACAGCTCTTATAAATACAGTCCACATATTCAGAAAGGAGAGAAACATAAGATCATAAAGAGGAGAGAAATACATGATGTAAAATAGACTAATGGAATTTTGAGAGATAAAAAATACAGCATTTGAAATGGAAAACATATTGGATGACATTAAAGCAGAAAAGCTCAACTTTGAAGATATTGCAGTAGAAGCTATCCAGGCAGTACAGAGATATCAAAAACAAAACAAGACAAAAACAGAAAAGGGCATCATTGACTTTCAGGATAATATTAAATGACTAAAATATGTGTAATTGAAGTCCCAGTAGGAGGACCAGGGAGACGGGGACTGAAAACATATCTAAGAAATAATCAAAAACATTTTTTTAAAAATCATGACTACAAGTCATTGGTTGAAAAACTATTACTTGTGGGCCAAATTGGCCTGATGCCTATTTTGTAAATAAAATTTTATTGGAGGGGTGCCTGGGTGGGTCAGTCTGTTAAGCATCCAACTGTTATTTTGTCTTAGGTCATGACCTCAGGGTCCTGGGACCCAGCCCCTAGTCAGGCTCCCCATTCAGTGGGGACTCTGCTTGAGATTCTCTCTCTTCCTTGCCCTCTGCCCTTCCCCAACATGCACTTTTTCTTTCTCTCTCAAATAAATAAATCTTTAAAGAATTTTTATTGGAACACAGCTGTGCTCATTTATGTATTGCCATTTACCTATTATGGCTGCCTTTGGTAGTTGTAGAAACTGTATGGGGTGCAAAACCTAAATTATTTGCTATCTAGCCATTTCCAGAAAAAATTTCCAGAAAAAATTGGGGATTGCCGGTATTGTTTTGTATCATGAGCATATTGTCAAAGCTCATTGAACTGTACCCTTAGGACTGGTAAATTTTATTGTATGTAAATTATGCTTCAATAAAGCTAATATCTCAAAATACAGTAAGTAAACGGCTAATTCAACATCTTGTGGCCTTTGATAGATCTTGGCTTATATTTTTTATGTAATCAGTGGGAAGCCAATGAAGAATTTTAATCAGAGGAGGGACAATTTGAACCATTATTTATTTTTTTAAAATATTTTATTTATTATGAATGAGAGACAGAGAGAGAGAGAGAGAGAGAGGCAGAGACACAGGCAGAGGGAGAAGCAAGCTCCATGCAAGGAGACCGATGTGGGACTTGATCCTGGATCCCGGGGATCATGCCTTGGACTGAAGGTGGCACTAAACTGCTGAGCCACCCAGGCTGCCCGACAATTTGAACCTTTAAATGGTCATTTAAACAATAGTATGGTGAATGAGGGACAAGAGCCTGATTTCAAGGGTTTTGTAGGATTCTCCTAAAAAGATGATAGTGGCTTTGAATTCTCACGATAAGGTGGATTGGTGATGTGATTTTGAGGTAGATCCAGCCATCTCGCTGATTGAATGTGGAAGCCAAGCCTAGAACCAGACAAACTTTAAGGGCTTGGACGTGGAGGTGGGTGGTGGTGCTCCTTACTGGGAAGGGAAACATGGCAGGGAGTGGGGGTCGGGGTGGTGGAGTTTGGGGGTCAGGCAAAGTCCAGAGTGTGAAAGTTAAGTCTTGTCTGACTCATCTTATGTATGCCAGGTAAGTTATAATGTTCAACCACATGATCCTTTTGTTATTGCAGTTGAATTTAGGCATTCCTAATTTGGCAATAAGTTCACTTCCACTATGATCTAATGCTTTTAGAGAGAAACCAGCATTTTGACAACCGACAGTTGTATAAAAAATGAAAGATTCCTGTTTTAGATCTAGTATAGATCTACAACATTGTGAACTCTTGCATAATTCCTCTTCCCAGAAGATATTTAAAATTACGTTGAAGCAAAATTAAAACAAAATCAGCGAGGAGGCATTTTGAATAGCAATTCTACTCACTATAAAAGTAATCACTAAGGAGATTAAGTAAGATAATTTTACATGATTAATCTTCAGCAAAGTCACTCTCCTTTCACACCTTGAGTTTTCATTTCCCAAACACCTTATTCCTTCCAAGATTCTAACATTCAGACTCTATCATTTGCATGCTCATTGTCTTTAATGGTGTGCTAAACAATTAACCCATGTGTTTCCTTTTAATTTTTATCACAAAAAGAATTTTCTGATGAACTTAACATACAGTATTGTGTCTATTAATCAGTTACGTGTTTAACTTTATTTTGTGAAAATCAATACCAGAAAATCAAATTCTTAATGTTTAGAGGGATCTCTCCTTTTTATATTTGCTCTTTGAAAATGAATCCTGCTTTTCTCTCCAACCTCCTCCCACCACTCCACTGCAGCAAAACCCTTCACCAATTATGTGTCTCTTCTCAGGGTGTGGCCAACAACATACCTGAAGCAAAGCAGAACCAAGAAAATTAGTTCCAAGTCTGCTGGTATCTGGAAGCACCTTGTCACCTGGAGGTAGGGCCCTAACTGAATGTATGTGTTGGGTTCACCCATCCTGGCTCCAGCTTGGATCCTTCAATTCCTTTTCTGAATCAGAGGTATCCCTTCATCTTATGAGTTCCCTGATTGCTCCTACTACTCATCTGGTTTACCCCTCCCAGTATATTTCCACACCTAAACTTACCCTTGCTGTTCCTCTCTTTCTGTTACTTGTTGAACTTGAGGTAATATATATATTTCTTTTGTCTCCAACTAGAAGAAGAAATTGGTGCTTCTTAAGGGAGTGAGCTCCCTTCAAAAGCATCTTCTGCAGGCTGGGATTCTCCTATTCAGAAATGAAATTGAGACTTTACTGTGATACAAAGGGGAAAAACTGCCAAATTTAATCTAGTCTCCAGCTCATGGGACTTGACATCCCAGTCACACTTAATTCTTCCACTAATTGGCATTTTCCTTTAAAAATTGTGATCTACAAAAAGTCACAATTTGCATTTTTTCTTCATCTGAGCTCTCTGTTCTGTTCCATTGATCTATTTGTCCATTCTTTCACCAATAGCAGGCTGTCTTGGTTATTATAGCTTTCTAGTAAGTCTCAAAGGCAGATAGTGTCAGGTCTTTAGCTAGAACATACAATTTTTGATACAGCCCACACATGCTTCCATGAAATATGACCATTTAGATGAAGTTCTTTCCTTGCAATTTTAAATCTTTTCTTTGTTCATGAACACCATCCTATTACATTTCACTATAGCTCCAACTTCTAGGAGACTTTACTTTCCAGCCTCTTTCATTTGCAGAACATTTTGCAGGTATTGATGGACTTGGAGTAGGAAATTATTATTGCCTCATAAGGGCATCAAAGATTTCCTCTTTCTAAACTATGAGTGCGCAAAATGGATTATATAATAATATCATACTACATACGACACTGGGGTTGATATGCCTCAGTTCCTCCCAACCCCAGTTGTTAATGATCAGGCCCTTGTGAGCAAGAGTGCAACCTGGACACACATTGTCTCAATCTTCGTCCCTCTCCTATCTCTTTACCCAGGAATCTCAGGTAACATGGAAAGAGAATATCTCTCACCACTAAAACCAGAGATGGGTGCCATCTATAGCTCTGGTACCCCAGATGTCAACCAAGATGATACCAGTGAGATGGACACGTTTGCCATGTCTCTTGCGGAGGAAGCTTATGCACCCAGGAAATTCCCTGTGACACTGTGGGAGGAAAATAATCCCCATAGGGTTCCCAAAGCTCAGGAAGATCACCTTTAGCTTCCTTCGTGTACCTGAGCTAGGGCCTCCTGCAGTCAGACCCACATGGATATTAACTATGTCGGAGATACAGGCTTTCCGACAGAACAACAGGGCTGCAGCATCATAGGAGAAAATGGAGACAGAGACAATATAGGACTTGAGCAGGATCAGCCACCTGAAAATATGATGCCACACTGAATAGTGGATAAATGGCTCTAAGAAGACAAAATTACTGCAGAAAGTGGAAAACATTTTAAGAGTATTTAAACATATGTCTTCTTGCTGATGTCAGGAATATTGCAGTAATAAATCAATCTTGTCATAAGAAAGGACTGTTTTCAAAAATAAGAAAGACGTCTTAAAAGTAAAAAAAAAAAAAAAAAAAACCATAATTGGCAACAATTTTTAACTTATAAGAAGCGCTGGTGGGGAAAACATTCCCCAAAATGGAAATAACCATTTAAAAGGGTAAATAATTCTTCCAGGTACAAAGGAAAAAGACCAAGGAAGAGACTTTCTCAAAGAAGAGACCAAAGAAACCCCATGTTCATGAATAGGAGTGCTAGGAAACCAGCAAGCAGATGGATGATAAGCAAAAACAAACAAATCGCAAAAGAAAATTTCTCCAGTTTAAGAATTCTGTGAATTTTGACTCAGAATGGCTCACAAATGTTTGGCAGGATTATTGAAAAAGTGGAAACAAATTGAAAAACATATATTTGATTTCTAAGGATAAAATAAGCATTTTCCAAAATAGACACAAAATACACTTTGCCTGCAAAGGAAAGAGAATCAGACTCACATCAGAATTCTCACTTGCAATACCAAATGCCAAATGCAGTGTAGAGCAATGTTGGCAAATTTCTGAAGGAGCGTTTTCTGTGAGTTCCATATCTGACAATTGGTGGACCCTTGTCCATTCCAGCTTAGCTCAGCAATCTACCCCACAGCCTACCTCTTGCCTGCTGCTTCTCAGCTCTGTATCCCCCACACCAACAAGGATGAAGGCCACAGACTTAGATCCTCCTCTTGTGTAACTACATGGCCCTCCTCCCTTAGAGCAGAGCCATCCTGCTCCTCAGGCTCCTTCCATGGCCCCACGGGGAAGAGAGGCCCCATCACCATCCTAGCATGTTTTCCTCACCAAGCCAAGGCTCCGAGCAAAATGGGGAAATACATTTGACTCCCTTCTCCTATGACACAATCTCTCCTGAGCCCACCTAGGCCTCTTTGTCTTACTCTTCCAACTGTCCCTCCAGGACCAGAATAGACAATCTGTCTCTTTTGCTTCCTCTGCTTAACATCTGCCACCTTGCTGGTTCCAATTTCTTGGCTAATCCCTCCTGGTGGACAAAACTATTTTCTATGAACTTTGGGAGAATTACTGCTTTGTGGTCTGGGCCTAGCATTTGATATATTAAGTACAAGCAAAGGAATTTAGACAAGTCTTTGTTTTCAACAGACTTTCAAGCATATTTGCCTATTGTCTTTCTGCAAAATGCCATCTAAATGTCAGAAACTGAAAACTCTTTGTTCATCCTTACATTTCTTCTCCACAAATGAATCTTAATGGTTCTCATTTTCCAACATCTGTTGGTAGCAGATGAACACCTTACTTAGGCTTATATGTGTGGAAAGGCAGAAGAGAAAAGCATGTAAATATTTTTTAAAACATTGTCTCATTAGCTACACAAACTTTACAGTTAAATCCAAAGAGTTTTCTTAAGGGAATTATGAAGGTTAAAGGCAAAAAACAATTTTTTAAATAGGAGAGGCATAGTATAAAAAATAATTTTAGTAAAATGCTATAGTTCTACTTTATCTTCCATTCAGTGAAGCAAGGTCAAACATTGATAAATAAAAAGATAACAAAAATTAATCCCATTTGGCAATTTAAGACTGTTCATTTAAATAACTCCTGTCAGGGCAGCCTCAGTGGCCCAGTAGTTTAGCGCTGCCTGCAGCCCATGGCATGATACTGGAGACCCAGGATCAAGTCCCTCATTGGGCTCCCTGCATGGAGCCTGCTTCTCCCTCTGCCTGTGTCTCTGCCTCTCTCTCTCACTCTGTATCTCTGATGAGTAAATAAAATAAAGTCTTAAAAAAAATAATAACTCCTGTCAGCCAGAACTTCTGTCCTAAAAACTTAACTCCTACCCCCTCCCAAGAAAAGGCCCCACACATACACATTTCACATTCTAAAGAAGCGAAGAACACTTCCTCCCTTGTTCCCAATCTCCTGTGTCAAGACCATTCCTTGATGTGATTCATGCTAATACACTTTTATTTGGATGGAACAAACCTACTTTAATCTCTCCAGGCTGAGGGTAGAGGGAAGCAGAAGCAACGAGGGGGGCCTTGAATGTAGAAAGTAGGGTCAGGAGACCAAGAAAGGAAGATGAATGTATATCCAAGACACTCAGGAACTTCTATGCAGGTGCAAGAAACTTCTGTCAAAGTGGCCACAAGATTGTTTAATAGGACAGACGAATGTAACTCCATGTTTACTGCTAGAAACCAAAGCTTTGTGAAATCTTGAATTTATTGGGGCGGGGAGGGGGGTGGTAGTAGGAAAGCGATACCTATCTGTTCTTAACCTGATCCCTTCCCCTCATTTCTGAACTGCAGGAGACTGAGCCCTCTTGGGGTTTAGTGACTACATCTCTGGGGAGTGTTTATTTGATGGTTGATGTTGCTGTGCCGGGTACTTTCTTTCCCACTTGCTATTGTCTTGTAACACACATGCTGACCCTTTTCCCTTCTCTCTTTACCTTGGGAAAATGCAATGAATAAAAACTTCTTGGTACTGAAAAAAAATAAAAATTAAAAAAAATAATAAATAACTCCTGTCAGCAAGAAAATAAAAATTAAAGTTACAAGCTCCTTAAAATTGAACAGCAATGGGAATATTAGGTATTAACAGCCATAGAATTTAGTCACAGTCATACACCAAAGAAGATTCAGGATTCAATGCTTCTATTATTTAGTAAGAGACAAAGCATTTAATTCAAACACATAATAAAAATAATCACAATATAAAGCAAAAGGAAGGAAAAGAAAATAATAAATATAAAGCTAGAAATAATTGATAAGCAAACTGAAGTAGAAGTAATGGATAAAACGAAGACTTCAACCTTTGGTGGAAGTGAGTAGATTAATGACAGATACATTTTTACAAAACAAAAAGGTTCT
Source organism: Canis lupus baileyi (assembly GCF_048164855.1). Classification (NCBI taxonomy): domain Eukaryota; kingdom Metazoa; phylum Chordata; class Mammalia; order Carnivora; family Canidae; genus Canis; species Canis lupus. The sequence goes on along the minus strand of NC_132861.1, from coordinate 39,500,420 downwards.
CAAAGTCATCTGAGAGGATAATTGAAGACCATCATTGAAGATAACCAGATTGGACACATATTTAACCTTCAGTCCCTCCTGAAATCCTACAAAAATGAGAGTAAAGGTGTATTTCTGTTTGATATTTGCAGAATTCCTCAAGATTAAAGGGGAGAAAAAGCAATAGCCAGTGCTAGGATCTACAAAGCAGGTGGATAATGGCAGCTGACTTAGCAGCTCCTTAAAATTCTAACCTAGCAGAGGAGAAATCAAGAAGTAATCCGATTTACAGTACAGACCTTTCAAAGTCTCAGGAACTGGACATATCGGGAACTTATAAAAGTAGATGAAAACGTGATGCTAAAAGCCAGAGAAGATTGGTTCCTAGTCTAAGAAATTAGAATTTCAACATGCCCTCCAGAGTCTACATGGAGCTTTTTTACTGGCTCTCTCCCACTCCCCAAATTGAACTGGAGTTGTTTGTTTTCCTGCAGAGAATAATACAGAAAGTACCAGATCAAGTTAGATGTGGGCATATTTTGCTGAGAAAAAGGGAGGTAAACACAAAGTTCAATGTGGGGATATTTTGCTGAGAACAGGGAGGGAAATACAAGTTGACACAATGGATGTGAGACTTTCAGCTTTCTTCCCCAAAGAAGCCCCCACAATACTGGCAGCCAGAAAGACATCCTGAAGGCAGGATAGACTGGACTCCTTCAGGGAGGGAAATGTAGACCAAAGATGTTGATGTGTCAGGGGTTTTCCTAAGGAAACAGTCCAGCCAGAGTTTCTTAAAGTGAAGATCACAGTCAACAAGTCTCACACGGGCATTCAGAGCTTCCAATCTGCTTTTTGGTTTCATATTGTAACAGCCAAAGAGCAAAGCATATAATATGAGAAACCAAGACAAACAGGGAAAAGCTACTTGGAAGGCACAGGGAAAAGATAATTTCAAAACAGCCATCAGGATCTCTAGAGGGCTAAGAGAAGATTCAGTGTTAACAGAGTGAGAACATGTTGCTCTAAGAAAAAGAGCATTTAGACAGTAAAGATTTCTTATAAATTAGAAATACCATCACAGAGTTGAAAGACCCAATGGAAGAAGGATTAGAAGACACAGCTAAGATAAGAAATTTACCAGGAAATAGGGAGAAAACAGGAGAGAAAGATGATGAGTAGAATGATCCAGGTCAGGGATCTCAACAAAAGAAATTCCAGAATGAGAGACAGGAAGGAACAAAGATAAGGGAAGACTATCAAAGAAATAATTCAGAGAAACTTTCCTACAACTGACTGATACAAGTTTGCAGCTGGGATGGCCTTACCAATTGCTCAAAATAGAGTCTATGCAAAATACATAATAATAAAATGATATTTCAGAATGCTTGGCAATGAAGAAAAAAGCATACAAGTTTCCAAAGACAGAAAGACTTCACACAAAGATCAAACATTAGAATGAATAGAATTTCTTAATAGCAACACTGAAAGATCATAATAAAGAAGTACATTCTGAATTCACAGAAGAAAGACTGTTTCCTAATAAATACGAGAAAGTTGCTCAATATCAGTTATTAAAAAAGAAAAATCAAAACATCAATGCCTTTTGTCCATTTCTATAATGGAAGGAGTAAAAAATACTGATCTTGTTCAGTGTTGCTAAAGACCATAGGAAAATAGAGGCAGTATGCATTTACTTGGAACAACTAAACTATCCCATGAGTCCACGCTTACCTGTCAGAAGGACCAGAGGTCATTCTTGTGTCAAATTCTTATTCTGGGTCTGATATTGGATATGGGAGCTAGAAAATCCAACAGCCATTTAATTCATCGATTATTCACCCCAACAAACTTGATGCATTTAATATTTTTCATGTCTCAAGACTTCTTTCCAGGCCTGTAATGATAAAACTCAATCTTACCCTCAAGGTGATCTCGAGGTTCCTGTGCATTTGGGTTTCACTTACCTGATCTCTAAGATGAAGGCATTGGGGCTGTAGAGAATTAGATGGTTTCTGAAGTGTCTTACAGCCCTGCAGAATGACATTCTTCTCTTCAATAGCTAATGTATGTTTTGTGAGCACTATGACACCGAACAAACTTTGCATTGCTGTAGCATGAGGACATCATGTTTATAGTAGTCTTACTCCCAGTCAATAGGCTCCAGGTAGTACAGTGGAGTCCAAGTGATTCACAATATCCCATCTCTCTTTACTTTTCCAACAGAAAGTTGGCCTCGTTAGCCTTCTGTGATTAGGAGATACTCCAAGGAGAGAAAGTTTGTTTCAAAATTCTGGTATCTGTTGTTTGAAGAAAAAGTCTTCCCTAACGTTCATAAAATACTGACCTCCAAAATATTATAGAATATATCCAATGAGAATTCCAGAATCAGGTGATTTCTGTATTTGATTATCTATCTTAAAACCAATAGAAATATACCCAGGAGGGTTCCTGGGTGGCTCAGTTAAGCATCTGCCTTTGGTTCAGGTCATGGTGTCAGGGATCTGACCTAGTACAGCTCCTCGCTCAGCAGGGGGGTCTGCTTGTTCCTATCCTTGCCCCACTTGCACTCTCTCCTGAGTGTGGTCTCGAATGAATGAATGAATGAATGAATGAATGAATGAATAAATATTTTAAAAATAAGCATATAATAAATAAAATCTAAAAAATAATAAACTCTTGGGGATCCCTGGGTGGCGCAGTGGTTTAGCGCCTGCCTTTGGCCCAGGGCGCGATCCTGGAGACCCGGGATCAAATCCCACGTCGGGCTCCCGGTGCATGGAGCCTGCTTCTCCCTCTGCCTGTGTCTCTGCCTCTCTCTCTCTCTGTGTGTGACTATCATGAATACATAAACATTTAAAAAAAATAAAAATAAAAAAAATAAATAAATAAAAAATAATAAACTCTTAAACAAAAATCAATAAAAATCTTACAAATAAAAAATAAAATCTTAAATAAATAAATAAAATCTTTTTTTAAAAAAAGAAACATACCAAGGAAAATGAATAGTAAACTTTTTTCAGAAGTTCAGAAATGTTACTTGTTGGTATATTTTTTAAAAGATTTCTAGCATGCAGACTAAAATATTTCTGGTAATTCAATAAATGAAAAAAATCTGCTAGCTCTTTTAATAAATGAGAAGGCTGTAAATGAAAACCTATTTAAGAGAATTTTAAGTGACATTTAAAAAAATGCAAACATTAAAAAATCCAAAACTTGGTAAGACTGAAGTTTTTAAAATTTATGTTTTAGATTTTCATAATTTAGGTTATGAAATAAGCACATTATTTTAAAAATATAGAAACAAGAAAGGTGTTGCTTTATTTAGGGAAAAAATATTCCTTCAGCAGTGTTTCTCAAAGTTTCTCAGAATTACCTTTGATGCTTGCTAAGAAGCTCTGTCCTCTGGACTTCTTCCCATCCCACTGAATCAGAGTCTCTGTAGGATGGGCCTGGGAATTTTCACGTTTAACAGTAGCCACAAAAATGTCTTCTACTATACACACAAATATAAAGACACCTTCTTGAAACACTGTTACAGTCTGTATGGAGATGCTCTAGGTGTCTGGCATTTGTACATATTAGAGTTTGTATGTATGTGTCATTTTTTTAAGTGGAGTCATCTCCATTTAAAATCTTTAGAATCACTGTATAAAATTTGCATATTTTATTTTACATTTAATAATTTCTCTTAGGCAATTATTTTAAGCCATCAAAAATATATGCATGTATTTGTATATATGTGTGCATGTGTGTATTTATGGCTGCACACATGAGTATACAAGTATGCACTATACAAATACACACACACACACATACAGAAACTATTGGTGAAATTTCTCATGCTGCCCTAATGTTTTGTCAGGAGCTTGAGTGGCTGTGAGTAGAGCAATGACATTTCGAGGGAGGACTGTGTGAAGCAAGGATCTGAACCAAGAGCCCCATCTTGGCTGGCACTGAAGACTGGATTGGAGATTTGCCCCGGAGAGACTGTGCTCCCTTTCTTTACACTCATGTGAAGCATGTGGAAGGCTCAGGTTGAGAACATGAAACCCTGCATGAGAGCAGCAGGAAGATTTTCTTGAATGACACAGTGAATATCAGAAATATGGTGGTTAAAACAGATCCCGGTGGGGCCTCTTAGGCTGAAAATGTGTCATTTTGCATGGTAGATAATAAGATACCACTGAAGTTTTAAAGTGGGACGTGATAGAGGTCCTGGAAAAGAATTGGATAAGTAAGTTTAAATCAATTAGAAAAAAAACCAATTAGAATTAAAATTAATCAAAGTATAGAAATGTAATTAATCCTTTATAGAAATGTCATTTGGATTTTTCCAAAGTGTTTGGTTCTAGAACATCACTACTCTTACCACTCTTACATGATTCACTCTTACTCTCTCTAATTATGTTCTCCAGTTAAAAATGTGGCAACTGGAGACTAGTTTCTGATTTCAAATTCTTAAGCTTCAAGTTGACTGCATAAATAAAGCAGATAGAAAAATTTAAATTTGTAAAACATTTAATGTTATAAAATAACAAGTTTCTCTGTACAGTGTCTTAAATAATATATAGCACACATGTTTTTTTGCTTAAAACAAAGAAATGATACAGGAAATTCACAAAAGATGAATATTTTTCTCCTTTGGATCTTATCAACAAATGCCTAACTTGATTTAACAAAAATTGCCCATTAACACATTGTTGAGTATTTGTTACATTTATGAGAAGAGTGGATAATGGGAAGAGCATTCATTAATATTTTACAAACCAAGTTTTAATATGATTTCCTCTAAGACAGAGGGTTAACCTGTGTTAAATATGGAAAGTTGGGCCAACCTGGCCAATAAGGCTCTCACTGTGGGTTTCTTTTGTGAGTGTGTGTGTTTGTGTGTGTGTGTGTGTGTGTGTGTACATGTGTTGCCGATATTTTTTTTTTAATTGAGTTTATATGCCTTTGGTGGAGTCTGCATTTTCCAATTTTACTGTACTTGGCGCCATGATCTACTATCATATACACGGTTACTTAATACATTTATATAACAGGTCTGACCACTGAAGGTGTTTGAGTCTGTGACTAAAATAAGATCTATTCCAACTCCAAAAATTGTAGTAAATAGGCACTTGCTGAATCCACCAGGGGTCAGCACACAGCATGATCACTCTAATATCAGTATGAGTTAAACCAAAAAAAAAAAAAAGTTGGAAAATCCAAATACCTTTTGAGACTTGCATATGCCTGTAAGAAAAAAACAAGAAACATTCTTTTGAGACATTTCTTCATTGAGAACATTGAGAATATCATTTGAGACATTTCATCATTTTGAAACATTTCTTTTGAGGTAATTTGCCATAAATGCTTTTTTTGAGCTGCTTTGATCCTTCCCTCTGGGGACAAGGAACTCAGTAACCATTAACTCTGATCTCTAGTCAAGATGACTCCATAAATTAACCTCTTAACTCATCCCCCTTGCTCCAAACCTATAGCAAAGACAGGTTATAAAAAAGAAAAACCATTAAGATGGATCAAAAACAAAATACATAATTTCATAGACCAGAAATGGAAAATAGAATAGAAATGCAATGCTATGAATGGAGTGAAAGCCACAGAAAGACCTTCACTGAAATAATTATTAAAGAATATACTTCATTCATTAGGAAGATAAAAGAACCTAAAAGAAAGGAATGGAATACAAAAAAAAAAAAAATCAAAAACAGGGGAAGCAGGGAAATTGATAAAGTGTAAGCAAATGTTTATTAACTATTAAAAAAAAAAAACTTTTGTTTGTTTTGTTTCAAAAATGCCAAACTAAAATTCTGGATAACTGTAAATTGAAGAGAAAATGTCCACAACAGTTTAAATGTGCTAAAGGCTTTTTCACTGTTGCTTTTCAGAAAAAAAAAATTACTGAGCATTTTGGATTATTAGGAAAAATGTATGGTCTAAAATGTATGTTTTTTTAAAAAAAAGATAAGCAGTCAAAAAATGAAAACACTGTCACTAGTTTCCTAACCATGAAGGGGAGAGTATGGAAAGTGTTCCTGATTCAAGAGAATGCAAGAAAGGGGGATGAAATGAAACAAAGACAAAGGAAAGTGAACAGAAAATCAAAAACCAAGAGTGTAGAATTTTAAATAAATCAGCAATCCAAAAATTTGAACATGGAATGAACTCACTGTAAAAAAATAAGAAAGTACATGATGAAATTAAAATGTAAAAATCTAGTCATAGTCTCATAGAATAAACACACAAAATTAACTACCCAGATAAGCTGAAACTAAGAAGATGGAAAAACTTGAGCCATACATATAATAAAAATAATATTTGGGGGGTCTGGCTGGCTCAGTCTATGGAGCATGAGATATTGGTCTTGGGGTTGTAGTTTGAGCCTCACATTGAGTGTAGAGATTAGTTAAAAATTAAATTTTTAAAAGAAATAATCCACATGGCCAACAAGCACATGAGAAAATGCTCCGCATCACTTGCCATCAGGGAAATACCAATCAAAACCATAATGAAATGTCACCTCAAACCATTGAGAATGGTGAAAATTAACAAGACAAGAAACAACAAATGTTGGAGAGGATGTGGAGAACGGGGAACCCTCTTGCACTGTTGGTGGGAATGTGAACTGGTACAGCCACTCTGGAAAACTGTGTGGAGGTTCCTCAAAGAGTTAAAAATAGACCTGCCCTACGACCCAGCAATTGCACTGCTGGGTATTTACCCCAAAGATACAGATGCAGTGAAACGCTGGGACACCTGCACCCCGATGTTTATAGCAGCGATGTCCACAATAGCCAAATGGTGGAAGGAGCCATGATGTTCGACAGAAGAATGGATAAAGATGTGGTATATATACACAATGGAATATTACTCAGCCATCAGAAAGGACGAATACTTTTCCATCCATTCCATCCATTTACTTCGACGTGGATGGATGGAACTGGAGGGTATTATGCTGAGTGAAGTAAGTCAATTGGAGAAGGACAATCATATGGTTTCATTCATATGAGGAATATAAGAAATAGTGAAAGGGATTATAAGGGAAAGGAGGGAAAATGAGTGGGAAAAATTAGGGTGACAAAACATGAGAGACTCCTAACTCTGGGAAACAAACAAAGGGTAGTGGAAGGGGAGGCAGGCAGGAGGATAGGGTGACTGGGTGATGGGCAATGAGGAGGGCACTTGATGGGATGAGCACTGGGTGTTATATACTGTATGTTGGCAGATCAAGCCTCAATAAAAAAAAAAATCCTAGGGATGGAAATAATCAATTTCATACAAAATGTAATTTATGTCAAAACATTATATGGATGAAGAAGAAAAGAACTCAGTAATAAGTGGAATAGATAGTACTTATGGGCTTATATGTACCTAAAAAAATAGCCTAGAAATCCAAGAGGCAAAAATTAACTGACATAAGGAACATGGACAAACTTATCATATTGGAGGATTTTAGCACAACCCTCTAAGATACTGATTGGTTATTTTGTTTTAAAGTGTCAGTATGTAGAAATAAAGAATAAAATTAATTAGTTTGATAGATTCTTTTCAAAAATGTCTTCAATAATCGACAATCCAATAGATAGTCAAGTCTAAATAAATCAAAAAATATATTATGTATAACACACACCACATTCAGTCTCTGGCTACACTGAAATTAGACAAGAACTCACATATAAAAGATAGCAAAAATAACTAAATAATAAATGGAAGTACAAATAATCTGCACACACACTTGGGAACTCTCCTGAATAATATGTGAATTAATTTAAAAATAGGTCATAATGAAAATTGCAGCATATTTAAAACCAGAATGATAATAAATTTGCTATGTATCAAAATTGGGGGCATGCCTCAAAAACCGTTTAGAAACACATTTTGTAGATGTATGTTAAATGTATCTTTTGGAGAAGAAGTTTTGAAAACACATGAGTAAAGCACTCAGTTCAAGAAGTTGGCAAAAGAACAGTAAATATAAAGAGAGTAGAGGCAGGAATTTTAAAGGACAAGAGCAGAAAGTAATAAAGTATAAATGAAAAAATGATTTCACCAAAAGTAAAGTCCAGTTTTTTCACTGAATTAAGACAATAGTAAATGATGAAAGAGTAAAAGCTTACAGACATGTAGACGCAAGGATTGTTAGGGATTAAAAGAAAAGACAGAGCTGTAGTTTAACTGGGAATTTCGAAAACCACACGTGAACATTTAGAACTTTGATAAAATATTATCTTTTGAAAAAAATATAAAGAAGGAATGAACCAATAGCTGACCCGGAGATTAGCAATCAAAAGTTTCTCCTGGCATTCTCCTTTACCCTTTCAAAAGACCCCCACCGGGTCAGATGATTTTCCAAAGGTGGGAGGAGTCTTACCAAACTTTCAAGGGGTATTTATGGTATCTTAAACTATTTCAGAAAAAAAATTCAGAGAGAGAATGAAGTTAACCAACTAATTTTATAAGGCTATATAAACTTGGATGCCAGACAGGATAAGGATAGTGGAAAAAAGAAAGTCAGGCAAATTGCATGTATGATTTAGATGCGAAAATCCTAATTAAAATACTAGCAAACCTAATTTAGAATTATGTATTTCTAAGAGGCCAAAGTAGAAACTGGAGAGGTTTTTTGTTTGTTTGTTTGTTTGTTTGTTTGTTTTTGACCTGGTGGCCTCAGAAGTCACACAGGGCAGTTTTCTCTCGGTTTTGTACCCCAGCCGTGATTTAGGGCAGGAGATGCTTGCACCAGGGTGTACCTTCTCCATTACCACCCAGGAAGCAGGACCCCTGGGGGCCACTTGGGGGACCCGCTGCCACAACCAGGTCCCCTCCCTCCTGTTAGACATTAAGGAACTGCATAGTGTATTAGCTTCTCTAAGAAGTGCAGTGTTTGATTTTTTTTTAAGTCCAGTATTTGTTTAATCCACGTCTGTTTGACCAAGGGATTCTTTTATATACCTGACACCTACTAATCCTGCACAGTGCACTTTGGAAAAGGCTGCTTTCGGCTGTGTGGTTAAAGGGAGTGTCATGGGGGATGCTCTGCAAAAACTTGTGAACTTTTTGAGTGTTCCACATGTAATAGATCATCTGACTTGTTTCTTGAGGCTCATTAGTGAAAGGCCAACAGTAACGACATGGCTTCTCTTTCTGTTCGGGTTGTAGGTGGTTCATCTCTGTTAAAGTCAAGGTTGGGTATGATTCTCTAGCTTTCGGGTCTGGAGGGATTGGTTGGGGGTCGGGGTTTGCTTCTGGAACTGGGTGGGAAGTAGAGTCAGAACCGCTAGGATTCCAGGATTCCAACCTAACTAATGCCTTTGGGTTCTCCCTTTGCATCCTCCTGTCTTGCATCTGCTTTGAAATGAATCAGCACTTTGAAGGACAAGCTGGGTGGTCCTCCCATTACCACATGATGTCACTCTAAGAAAATTAATAACCCCCAGTGAGGCTGGCGATGCCTTTCGTATGTGTAAGATACTCCTGAAACAAGTAACCCCTAAAGTTAGGGGGCTCCATTTTGCTGCACATTGGACTGGAGATCATCTCAGGGACCACACACCTCCCAGGCTCTGACAAGACCTCCCAGGGGAGATCCCCGGCAGGAGGGCGAGAAGAGCCTAAGGTTTAGGGGATATCTCTGGGTCACCCCTGCAAGACACCAAACGGAACCCAAAACTTCAAAAATGGATTTTTAAAACTTAAGTTTCATGATTTTAAAAAATAAAATAACTGTTTTTGGAATTTTTTTTTTTTTTTTGTCTTGGACAACCCTAGCCTGCCTCAACTGCCAAGGGAAGACAGTGGGAATGCTGGCGTCGGACCAGACCCGGTGGGAAGGGCAGCAGGGGCCTGACGCGATGGTGTCTGCAGGACGGACTCTCACGGAGGGAAGCAGGGGAGAGACCAGCCCAACCAGAGCAAGTCTGCAACGTGGGGGGCTCCCTGCCGCGTGCTCGGTTCGTGCTGCGTGCAGAGAGCTGGAAGGCGGCAAGGACCTCACAGGCTGTGGATGCCGGGGGAGGGAGGGGAGGGAGGGGAAACCCCGAAACTGGAGCGCGCGCTCTCTCTCTCTTTTAAGATTGATTGATTGATTGATTGATTTTTCTTTTTTATGATAGTCACACACAGAGAGAGAGGCAGAGACACAGGCAGAGGGAGAAGCAGGCTCCATGCACCGGGAGCCCGACGTGGGACTGGATCCCGGGTCTCCAGGATCGCGCCCTGGGCCAAAGGCAGGCGCCAAACCGCTGCGCCACCCAGGGATCCCCAAGATTTATTTATTTATTCATGAGAGACACACACACACACAGAGAGGCAGAGGCACAGGCAGAGGGCGAAGCAGGCTCCATGCAGGGAGCCCGACGCGGGACTCGATCCCGGGTCTCCAGGATCTCGCCCTGGGCTGCAGGCGGCGCTCATCCGCGGCGCTGCCCAAGGCGCTCCTTCACAGCGCACTGGCTTCCGCTTTTTCAGGGAGGGGGAGACGCCGTGAACTGCGGGGAGCTGGGGCGGGGGTGCGTTGCGACGAGAGGGCGGTGCCGGGCTCCCCGCGCCCCTGGCGGGTGCAGGTGGCGCAGGACCCCGCGGAGCCCGCGCTCGCTGCGGGCGGCGGCAGGCGCCGGGCGGGCCCCGAGGGCTGGGGGCGCAGGGCGCGGGCTCCGGGAGCCCCGGGCTGCTCTGCAGCGGAGGAGGGTCACGGAGCGGCCCGGCAAGGGGAGGGGGACCCCGCGAGCAGTAGGCGGTCGAGGCGGGCGGCCGGTCCGAGGCGCTTCGGGCTCCGCGCGTCCGGGAAGCCTGGCGCGGAGCCCTGCGCGCGGGCGGGGCGGGGCCCAGGGCGGCCTGGGCTCGGCGGGGCCGCGGCTCTCGGTCGTGCCCGGGGCGGGGCTCGGCAGCCGCGGGAGGCACCGCGGGGGCGCGGGGACCAGGGCGTGGGGACGCGCGTCCGCGGGAGACGGGCGGGGGCGGGCTGGGGCACCCGGGCCTCCGCTCCTTCCTCCTCCTCCTCTGTCGCGGGTGCTGCGTCCAGGGTCTCGGGCTTTGCCTCAGGGCCCGTTACCCGGTTCCTGGATCCCGACACCTTCTCTTTGGCCTCGCGTTGAATCCCCCTGAGATCCCCCCCCCCCCCGCCCATCTTTCGCTGCGCATAATGGTCACCTGGGCCTTCGGCAAACACTGACCCCTGCCCAGCCGCTGCCCTGGCCCCTCGCCACGTCCCTCTGGAAAGATCCAGTAGCAGAGCCAGGTTCTCAAACTGGGTCCCATGGTCAACCGAGCCCCATCTTCTTCTTTGGACTGGAGTTGGTGCAAAGCCACCCGGGTGCATCCTTATTTTTCCCTCTTGCACTTAGGGCTTTTCTCATGGATATGAAAAGGTTTTCTTTCTTTGCTCTCTTTGTACTGAGAGGTGAGTGATGATAGCAGTGCTATTGTAGAGTAAAAGTTAGACAGTGAGAGTGGGTGACTGGGGTGCATCTGAACAGAGGGCCCGTGGCAGCAGGTGTACCACCTGGGCTGGACCTGAACCTGCCACTGGAGTAACTGCAGTATCCAGGGTGGCCCTTCTCTTCTCTTCCTAACTGGGGTTGATCCCGGTTTGCTTTATAGAGGCCACGTTGTTACAGGTCCCTCCTGTGACGCCGAGGCAATGAAACGCCAAAATCCAATGGTGACTTGGCCATTTGCTGCCCGAGGGGCCCTCAGAGAATCCAGGCCAAATTAGAGGCCAATGGCCCCTAGATGCCCATGATGATGGCTTTTGGGATAGGAAGGAAACTGTAGGAGTGAGGAAGACCTTATCCTTTGACTCCTGGCACTAATCAACAACGATTAAGTTCAAATGAGTGGATTAAGTAGCTGGGGAATGTCAAGTGCAGTAGGCCCTCGACGAGCAAACACAGTGCAGAAGAGTCCTCCTGTCACAGCCTGAAGCTGGAGATTATTGGGCAAAAGAAAAAGAGAAATGGTGGTGGTGGAGGGAAGGCTCAAAAGCATCATGAGTTGAACAGAGAAGTGAAGAAAAGTAATTTGAGGTAAACCTAATTCAGGAACTATCACTTCAGTGGATTGGGTAGTTATGGGTAAACTACAGATGGAAAATGTTTATGGCTTTACTACTGATCCATACAAAAATATTTTCTAGACTGAGGATATTGATTCTCTCTTCTCTCTTCTTTGGGATACAGCCTTCAGGGGAACATGATGGTTGGGGTAAAAAAACAAAAATCTCTTTGAATCCTAATCTCGCCTTTCCAAGCTGCAAGGAAGGGAGAGAAAACTATTGACCACGCAGGCTGTTTCTCTAAAAAATAGGATTGTAGGGCAGCCCAGGTGGCTCAGCGGTTTAGCACTGCCTTTGGCCCAGGGCATGATCCTCCAGACCTGGGATCAAGTCCCACATCGGGCTCCCTGCACAGAGCCTGCTTCTCCCTCTGCCTGTGTCTCTTCTTCTCTCTCTCTCCCTCTCTCTCTCTCTCTCTCTCTCTCTCTGTGGGTGTGTCTCTCATGAATAAATAAATAAAATCTTTAAAAAAATAGGATTGTAGAATTAAATGAGTCACAGTGCGTTGTACACCTGATGGGTGCTATTAATAAATAGAATTGTCATTACTCAAACTACCATTCATCACAAACTATCTTAGAAGAAATCATGCTATGGTTTTAATAGGCACTCTATAAATAATAATAAAAAAATAAATGACCCTAATTTGTAAGTAATACCATATCTTATAGTGAGTCCCAGACTTCTTGTATTATCCTAAAGACAATATCACACAGACTAAAATACAGGCATTTTCTTTGTTTTGACTTGTTCCACTGAAGAATAACAGAAAAGTGTACAGACCATGGCATACGTGAGCTGGTACGACTGCCGTCAAAAGTATAATCAACTAAACCAAACCAAAGAATGAGAAGGGGGCATAGTCAGGGCTATGAAGAGCCACCAATTCTGGGGCAAGTCTGTTTGATTTTGGGTGCTTCCTAATTTTTCCTGTTGTTCTCAAGGTCAGCATGGAGCCTTCCCAGGATACAAAAGTGCTCTGGAATGTTAGCAAGAGTGGAAGACACTCTTCCTGTCCCTGGAAAGCCGACCTCCCAGGGGGTGTTGGGAGAAGAGAGAATAATTAAATAGTAAGTAAATTAATATTGCTCTCATTCTGCTTGCAGGGGCCAGACGGTGGGATTTACATTACAAAGGTTGAATTTACATTATAAAGAAGCCCTTCAGGTATTTTATAACTAAATTCTCTTAGTCAAAGACTTGTAGAAACTTGCCTTGACTAAATGTTCTTTATAAAGGCAACCCAGGGGAATCCCTGGGTGGCTCAGAGGTTTAGCACCTGCCTTCAGCCAAGGGTGTGGTCCTGGAGGCCCGGGATTGAACCCCACATCAGGCTCCCTGCGTGGAGCCTGCTTCTCCCTCTGCCTGGTCTCTGCCTCTCTCTCTCTCTCTCTCTCTCTCTGTCTCTCATGAATAAATAAAATCTTTAAAAAAAATAAAAATAAAAAAAAATAAAGGCAACCCAGTTCCACATAAAATGGCGTGAACAGTAATATGATGAATGCTGTTTTGAAGTGAATCTCCAAGGGTTTGGTAGAAGAAGGGGAGGCATGTGGAGAGGGTTGTGCTGTAGCAGCAGTGACTTCTATATCTGTGTGACTGCTCCTGTAGAGGTGGACAATGGGAGGGTCTGCCCTGGGGATCAAAATTAGCTCACAGATCAAAAGAGGGCAGGGGGAAAGGGGAAGTCTGCTGTGAATGAAACTTCAAGCCCTGGATAGGATTTTAGCATAATGCAAGGAGCAAAAGCCAAGGAAGAATGACCAGGTTCAAAAGAGAGTCCATGTCTCTCCTGGGACAGCCTCAGAATTTCCAGTGTGGGAGGCGATTTGGGGCAGACACCTCCTTCTACACCTAAGAGTATTTGTCTGGATGATCTCTGCAGGTCAGATGCTGCAGAGTTGGAGTTGGTTGGTCTAGATCGAAGAGATGGGAGTAACTAACACACACTCTCTCTCAACCACTGCTTGTACGCTTTATATTGTTTTCATGCCCAACAAATTGTTGTTGGGCAAAAATGGAGTCTTATTGTAAAGATATTAGGGAAATGAGGGCCCTGGTTGCCTCTCACAGAAACCCAGCAGCCTTCCACAGGGACCATAAGAGAATCAAGGGCACTGGCAGAGAACGAAAAGACCTAGGAACCAGGTTTCTGCAGTCTTGTCTTATCTTGCGTTGTGGTGACTTGGTGTCTTATTGCTCTATTCCCCAGACTGCTGCTTACCAAGACCATCCAGCTTCTTTCTGGGGTCTCTTTGACATCAACTGTCCCTCCATTGGCCATTTACACCTCCCTAGAGAGAATACTCAACTGCCCCAACTTAGTCTCCATGAGGCCAGGAGAGGAGCTTTGTTCCTCAAAAGTTGCAGAAGAGGGAGACATTCTGGAAGAACTGACTGGGGCTGCTTCTCTATAGGTGGGTGTCTCTAGAAGACACCTCCATGGAAGGGGCTGTGACTTCCCAGGAAATGTGCTGTTTTCTACTCTAGGTGCACTCAGATCCAGAGCACAAAGCCCAGGGAATGTGCTCGGTTTACCTTCAGTACCTTCAGTACTCACTGAATATGTGGACAGGAAAAGCCCCTCAAAGGGGGTGTGAAACAAACTTTTCCTTAAGAACAATCTCCCCTTACAACATTATTGGCGGGTTGTACAGTGTCTCTTTGTCAATAGCTATGACATCCGCTCTGATGGAGTATTCAGTACCCGGCAGGTACAGGGACAGCACCACACACTTTCCCTGCTCACGGAATCACGCGTATTCACTACACCTCACCAGTGTGAGCAGGTACGTGCCCTTGATAGAACTGGCCATGTGGTACGGATGAATCATCTATTTCTAGGTAACAGGCTAATCCGAAGCTTACTGGACTTAATCATCATTGTATTTATTCAGGTCTTGTGAGTCAGAGATTCAGGTTTGGTTCAGTAGCCAACACGTCTCTGCTCTGTGATGTTAGGGCCATCAGCCGAGTGGCTGGTAGGGCTGTGACTAGCTGGGAATCTCTCTTCTTATCACGATGAGGCCACTCACCTGTTGCTGGGAAACCCAAGATGGCTTCACTCACTGGTCTAGGGCCCTGATGTGGGCTGTTGGCCTGGGGGATTTGGGTTCTCCTTTGGGTGATCTTCCTCTGTTTCTCTCTCTGTGTCTCTCTCCCCTTCCTTCCTTCCTTCCTTCCTTCCTTCCTTCCTTCCTTCCTTCCTTCCTTCCTTCCTTCCTTCCTCTCTCTCTCTCTCACTGTCTCTTTAACTCTGTCTCTCTGTCTCTCTCCATGGCCTCATCATTCGGTAGCCCAGCCTGACCTTCTATGCATGGTGGCTGGCCTCCAAAAGGGCAAAGATGCAAGCTGCAAAGCCTCCTAAGGGACAGGATTGAAACTCACATAGCGTCGCCTGTTCAGCATCCATTGGGCAAAACAAATCACGGAGACCCCCCAGATGCAAGAAGAGGGAGATGAGGCCACCTATGCATGCAGGGAGGGGAGGGATGTTGGTGGCCATCTTTGCAGATCATTATTTTTCCTTTTCAATGATTAGCTGAGGATGGTTCAGACAGGAGAGCTCAGGGGTAAAGGACTTACACACGTTTCTATTGTAAAGTGGTTCAGCCTAGTGTGGTCACAGGACAAAAGAGAATGTCACAAAGATTCCCAGTGAAAGCCCTTAGAATGCCCTGTCTCCATGGATCCATCTCACATAAAATGGCAATGCTCACAACACCAATTATTTTTCTTTCAAATAGGCCCCATTCCAACTATTTACCTTTTTCCTATCTGGTTTCAGTTGATGATGTATCACCCCAAAAAATAATTTTACAGAGTTAATGCTTTTCTCATTTTTGTAGAATATAAGCTGTGTACTGAGAAGCATCTGGAAAGTCTTGGGCCATTGGAATGCTTAGCTGTGGGTTCCTGGAGTTTTTGATTTTCTGGTTAACTGAATATTTAGCTTTAGTAAGCTCTTGTTGGAAGATCTTAGAAAATGTACTAATTCACTTTACCGCCTTTATAACTAGTATATGAAATACTATTGAATTTTTGGCTCACAAGCAAATACCTCTAGGCTCAGAGTCAGCTTCCTGAATCTTGTTTTCTGAGCTGCTGTAGCAGGATCAAGTGGCTGAGCTGGATATGG
This sequence comes from Canis lupus baileyi, assembly GCF_048164855.1. NCBI lineage: Eukaryota > Metazoa > Chordata > Mammalia > Carnivora > Canidae > Canis > Canis lupus. The sequence goes on along the minus strand of NC_132861.1, from coordinate 39,484,248 downwards.
AGTTTCCGTGAAGTGAATGGTTACCAAGTTGGATCGTTTTATTAGTATAACTTTATGCTTTCTGAAAAGAATGAAAGGCCACCCCTCTTTTCAAAAAATGCCATTTATGTGGAGGTTTTACCATAAACTTAAACACTTTTTCAACTGGATGAAGGGGAGCTATTTTGTTATTTAGTCATGGAAAGTGTTACTCTTGATTCGTAGGACTCTTTAAGAGGAAATCAGTAATTAGTATGGGATCGGCGGACGTCAGTGTGGGACCCAGTTCTTCCCCAGAGGAAGGCCTGAACAATAGGGGATGTGATGTTTCATTGGATTATCATTATAGAAATCAGGCATGTCTGTCTGGACATACTCTCTTTTGGGCTTTTGTTTCTATCAGACCTTTGGTCCTTCACACAGTTCCTAGTCACACTCTTGATGGCCTCTGCAGGGTAAGATTGGGCATTTAAACTCTGAAAGTGGTTCTAGGGCAGGGTGATATTTGTATCTGATCGAATAGAGCTTATCTTTGAAAAAGAGTTACTTGATTTTGATTTTAGAAAGGAACCCCTCCCAATGACATCATTTGCCCAAAGATGATTGAGAGAAGAAAGACTCCATGTACATATTCCAGCTTCAATATGTAATCAGGAAGTGTGATGAGCAGAGATGTTCTGTAGTTAAAAAGGTTAGAATTCTTTCTTTGTTAAAAAAATGTGTATATACAATGGATGTTACATCACATCGCTGCCCACGGCCATCTCTGTCGTTTCCTTTGTACTTGTCCTGTGCAAATTCCTTTATCTGATTTTCACTTATTTATGTATTCAGCAACTTTTGAAAAACCATGCAGGTATCAGGCGCCAGGGTCCTAAAAGATGATGGAGCTGTGGCCCTTCCCCCAGGAGACAGACACGTAAGGGGATGGTAGCAGCGCACCAGGTGCTGAGGTATGGACATGGGCCTGGACAAGCCTAGGGAGGTCAGCGAAGGCTTCTTGGAGGAAGAGAGGCTTATGCTGAAACTCTGAGAGCGGGAATTCATCAGGAACAATGTGGGGGCGAGGACTGGAGGTTATTTAAGATGGGGTTAGAGGTGAAGGGGCAGAAGAAGCCTCTAGCAGCCCTGCGGAGCTGGGGGCCCTTCCATTTGGGAAGAGTCACAGCCGCAGTGCAGAGGCTGTCAGGATGGGGTCCTGGAGACCCTAGCTGTCAAGGCCGGGAGTTGGGGCTCCATCCTGCAGGGTAGACACCCGGAACTGGGAAGAAGTTAAAGTCTCTGTCAGGAAAAGTGAAGAGGGGGTAAAGGTGGGAGAAGGTGGAACCGACGCAGAGGCCAATAATGCAGGGGCCCGAGGCTCGTTAATACTCTCTGGGTTCTTCCTGGCCGAGTGTACCTGCAACATGTCACTTATCCTCTGTATTTCCATTTGCTCATCTTAAAGTGAGGATTCATTACAGAGCAAATTATCAAAGTATTGGGACGTTTAAGTGATTTAGTATTTATAGAGCACTTAGAACAATGACCAGCCCATCATAATAATCAGTAGCTGTTATTCATAGTGGTCAGTGATGTCATCAAATGTGGATGCAGAGGGATGCCTGGGTGGCTCAGTGGTCGAGTGCCTGCGTTTGGCTCAGGCCAAAGGATGGGGTCCTGCGATGGAGTCCTGCATCAGGCTCCCCACAGGGAGCCTGCTTCCTCCCTCTGCCTGTGTCTCTGCCTCTCTCTCTGTGTCTCTCATGAATAAATAAATAAAATCTTAAAAAAAAAATGGATGCAGAAAGCTGGTAATGGTGGCCCAATAAAGGAGCCAATGGGAGGTTGTTTGAGATTCACCAGAGGAGAAATCACGGGGCCCGCAGAGAAATAGGTTAGAAGACTGATTCACAAGACAATGCAAGATAAATTCTTCAGGACTTGGCACCTGGTAGGACGTGCAGGGCAGAGGGATGAGTCGTGGGTGACCCTCAGGGTGGCTGGCCTGGGAGTCTGGCTGAGGGGTGAGGTGCTCATAATAGGAATAGGAACCAGGGAGGTGGAGCCTGAGGACAGTTTTGACATGTTGTGTTTGAGGTGCTTGTGTGACATCAGAGTTGGGGGCTTGACTGAAGACATGGATCAGGCCTAGGAATCTGGATTTGGGATTCATCATGATGTAGGCAGTGGGAGCAGCCATGGTATGGGCAAGCTGGCACAGGCCACGTGTTCAGAGAGAGAAAGGGACACAGAATAGAGACCTGAGCAGGACCCATGGAGACCTAGGTCCAGACCATTCTAGACATTTCTCTTCCAGGGTGTGGGTAATGTCTTAATGAGTTCAACTTGTGCTGGAATGACCCGTTAGGAGGCCAGCATGTCTGAGGGATAGTGGCTCCTGGGGTCAGCGAGGAAGGAAGGAAGGAAGACCCTAGGAGTGACTGGAAGAGGTGGTTAAGGATGAAAATCAGTTTTGAGAAGTTAGGAGAGGAACCTGCATGTCAACATCTCAAAGGCGGCCAATGGCAGGACAGTGATTGGCTGGCAGGGTCGGACAGATGAGGATGAGTAACTGATGAGGTCTAGGTCCAGGCTGGAGGGCTGCTGTGTCTAAAGAGAACTGCTCTTCGTTGAGCTGGCGCTGCCTGCTACCCCGCATGGAGCCTCTCAGATGGCTATATTTATCCCCACAGCAACCTTCAGTAGTGGGTACTAGTGTCCTCTTTATTTTACCAAGTAAGAAACAGTTTTTTGTTTTTTTTTAAGATTTTATTTATTTATTCATGAGAGACACAGAGAGAGAGAGAGGTGAAGACATAGGCAGAGAGGCAGAGGGAGAAGCAGGCTCCCTGCAGGGAGCCCGATGGGGGATGTGATTCCAGGACCTCGGGATCATGACCTGAGCCAAAGGCAGATGCTCAACCACTGAGCCACCCAGGTGCCCCCCAAGAAACAGTTTTAAAGAAACTAAATCACTTGTCCAGGGTCCCCCTGTAGTAAATGACGGTGACAGTCTGTGAAGAACCCAAGCGTGTCTGCCTCCTGAGGGTGCCGATGGGCCAGGGCCTTCCACATGGGTGCCCTTCCAAGCAAACAGATGGCAAACAGATGGCTTTCCAAGTGGGTGACCTGCAGTGAAACTAATAAAGGAACTATTTTATAGGTGTGAGCAGGGCTTCAGGAGACCACGGGGATCGTGCAGGACCTCAGGGTAAGGAAGAAGGAGGCTTGGAGGGGTGAGGGCGGAGGGCAGCGGCGGGCTCTGGGAAGGGGCTGTGAGTAGGAGCCAGTCCGAGGGGACCCTGTGGGGAGGACCCCGGGCAATACCACCCCGCTCTCATGGCCCCGCGTGCTCAGTCCCCCTCACTGGCCAATCACCCAGATGCCACAGGGCAAGAGGTCAGTCTCAGCACACAGAGCAGAGAGATCTGGAGAAACAAGTTCAAGCTTCCGGTACAGTCAGGCCATGGGAGCTGGAGAGAAGTGGAGGAGCAAGTCCAGCAAGCCTCGCTGTACCGCCAGGGCCAGCCACCTGGAATTGGTGACAGTAGGACCACCCCAGGAGGTCCACCAGGGGGCATCTTTGTGGCTCTTTTGGCATCACAGACCCCTTAGGCTTCTCCCCTGAATTCCAGGACTCAGAGGACTGACAGTGAAACAAAACCCACCCTTGGTGGATCCATGGGGTTCCCCTCTCCAAGAATCTCAGCCACCATTCCACTCTCCCTCCCCCTCCCCACCCCTTCCTGGGATCCTCTTCCCCCTACTTGCCCCACAGGACACTTCTTGACACTTGTTAGAGAAGTGCTGCCAGATTTCCCAGCTGCTCCCAGCAGTCAGGTGCACGCTGAGGAGGTGAACCTGGGTTATGACCTGTAGACCATTTAGAAAGGCCCCTGTCTTCTAACTTCAGAGTTAAGAGAGATGTGTATGTGCCTGTGTCTGAGTGTGTGTATGCAGGATGGGTGCATGGGTGCATGGGTGCACGGGTGCACGGATGCACGGATGGATGGATGCATGGGCTGGAAGTGAGATAGGATAAACTGAGTCCAGAGGCAGACTGCACGCCTAAGCAAAGTGCCTGCACTGTGTGTTTCTTCTCAGCATCCCTGGCTCCTACACTGTGACCTGGTCCTAGATCCTTGGCTGAGGGCTGGACCGTTTGGTGGACATGCTGTGGAATAAAGTGGAGACAGTAGTGGGGATTCCAGATTCATCATGAGGATCTCATGATAGTGACAGTAGCAGTCTTTGGATACTGCAGATTTTGGGAGCCAGGTGAGATCTGTGGTGAAGAGTTTAGATTTGCTGACCGCCAGCCATGTCCTTGCTGACTCACTTGGAGCATAACTGGCATGTGGCATCTATGCCTCCACATTGGTTCTGGGATGGTAACCGGATTTTCAATTTCCTTGAGTTTTGCCCTGGACGCCAGGAGACTCAACACCAATTTCTATGTTAGTTCTTCCTCCTGGAATATATTTCTTTTTTTTCATATTGGTATCTCTCTCTCTCTCTCTCTTTTTAGAGAGAATACCTGCAAGGAGTGGTGCAGGGGGAGAGAGAGAGAGAGAATCTCAAGCAAGCTCCACGTCCAGCATGAACCTGAGGCTTCATCTCATGACCCTAAGATCATGACCTGAGCCGAAATCCAGAGTGGCAGCCCAACTAAACCAACTGAGCCAGCCAGATGCCCCAGGTGGTTTCTCCTTTGACTCCAATGTCATCATTTCAGTTTAGGCCTTTTATACTAAGGACATTCAAACGTGTGTGGTTGGAGGTGGAGGATAAACAAATATAATTGGAACAGGAAGAAGAATGGAATCTGAGATGCAAATAACATACAGAGTTTTTTTCCCCCCAAATTAGGCTTGGTTGGTCTAATATTACCTGTCAAATAAAATTATAAAACGAAATCATCATGGGATCCCTGGGTGGCGCAGCGGTTTGGCGCCTGCCTTTGGCCCAGGGCACGATCCTGGAGACTCAGGATCGAATCCCACGTCGGGCTCCCGGTGCATGGAGCCTGCTTCTCCCTCTGCCTGTGTCTCTGCCTCTCTCTCCCTCTCTCTGTGTGACTATCATAAATAAATAAAAATTAAAAAAAAAAAAACAAAACGAAATCATCAGAGATTACTTCTCAAGGATCCTTACAGCAGGGTGTGGTTTTCAGCTTTGTCTGGCTTGCTGGACATACTGAGTTTGTGTTGGATCCCAGACCATGGGATGTGATTTGAGCCTGGTCTGTAGCACATCACAGCTATTGAACCCTTTTCTGCAGTCAGATTTCATTTTGGAATTCCTTCACGAGATGCATTCTGCTTATTTTCTGAGGACCTCCCTAGAATGGGTGAGTGACAAGAATTTTTGTCTGTTTCATTCACAACCTATATTTTCATCACCTAGAACAATACCTGGCACACAGTAGGAGCCCAATAAATAATCACTGAGTGAACGAATGATGGTATGGATTTTTAAGTGAAAAGGGGAAAATATTCTGAAATTTCTGGAGTGAGAATTTTCTGCAAAAGTGATTTTTCAGGTTCATAGCAAATAGCCATTCACACCACCCTCAAACTGCCTTACTGTGTATTCAGTTTCAAGCTACCCATCCAGCTGCGCACAAAGCCAGTAAAATCAGATGAAAGAGTCAAAGGGCGTTCTTTGGAATAGAAAATACGTTTTTCTTATTCTTGATATATCAGATGACTTCTCACTGTGGTGATGCTCGAGGCTCCCATAATAGCAATAGTTTCTATGACACTTGAAATAATCTATTAATTTACTACCTGTCCCTCCATTATCATTCAGGAATTTGTATAGCTTTGACAGCCTGTTTTTAATAGTTTCTAAAATTTCTCAAAAGTATCTCATAACCAGTAGTTATTTTGGCATACGATAATTCAAGGATGATATCCTTTTCGTGTGTGTTTGTTGGTGCTGGTATTGAGAAGAAAAACATGAAGCCTTGGTTCTAAATTAGCATCTTTTTTTTTTTTTTTTTTTTTTTTTTTTTTTTACAGTCAGATCCACATCATCATGCTGATACAGGTGGAAGTGGACAGTGGCCACCAAGCCAATGAAGCTGTGTTCTTTGTCTCCCTGGTGCTTGTCCAAATACCAGGCAAAAAAGTCATGATGACTAAAGGTTTACTGAACAGAACCAAATTCATTGAGCATTCCTAGTGTTCCTGCCACCACACCAGGTACTGTGAGGAGCAGAGCAAGATTTTAAGGCAGCGTCTTCTCCTGGGAGGAGAATGGGGGATGAGGGAAACGGGTGAAGGGGTTGAGGACTACACTTATCTTGATGAGCACTGAGTAATGTATGGAAGTGTGGAACCACTCTATTATACACCTGAAACTAATAGAACACAGCATGTTAAGTACCCTGGAATTAAAATTTCACAAAAAAGACAGCATCTCTGCCGCCTGCGCATTTGCAGTCTCTCTAAGGAGACATTACTCTGAACGAAATGACCAGGAAATGGAGTAGAGTTGAGTGCGAGTGGAGTAGACTGAGTGCGGACTAACTGGGGTATTGAGTAGTTAGAGCTCTGCTCCGGGCCACCTCGTTACACTCACTCTCTTGGTGATGTCATTCAGGGCTACTTTTCTTAAAATGATTTTATTTTATTATAATAATTAGTTATATTGTATATTTTTGTAACTGAAAAAACATCAAATTTCATGCAGGGTTTTGAATGGCTTTTGATGCTGTGTAAGTGCTGCTGACTCTCAAATGCGTGTCCTCTACCCAAAGCAGAGGTGGAATTCAGATGCTCAGAGCGGCTGTGACCCAACCTGCTCCTTGACTAAGCATCTTCCAATCCTGGGAAATGACATTGCTGACTGCCTGGCTGTTCGAGCCAGAAATCTGGAGTATTTTTTTTTTTCTCCCTTCCCTCCAGTTTACCCCAAGCCGGGTTGACTCCCCCACTTCTAGCTCCCAGGAATTTCATTGTCATGTCACTATCTCTGCTGTTTCCACACTGGTTGGAAACACCACTGGGCTCTCCCCTGAGTAGCAGACTCCTGAGTGTGACCCAACTCATTTTTCTCCCAGCCACTGATGTCAAAAACAGAAATCAGTTTAGATCGCTCATTTAAAATCCTTCACTAGGGGCAGCCCCTGTGGCGCAGCGGTTTAGAGCCGCCTACAGCCTGGGGTGTGATCCTGGAGGCCCGGGATCGAGTCCCACGTCAGGCTCCCTGCATGGAGCCTGCTTCTCCCTCTACCTGTGTTCTGCCTCTCTCTCTCTCTGTCTCTATGAATAAATAAATAAAAATTCTTAAAAAAAAATCCTTCACTAGAATCTATACATGGGATAAAATTGCACAGAACTATACACACATACAGATGAAGCTATATACACACAAAATCTATAAAGCTGAATAAAATCTATGGTCTAGTGAACAGTGTTGTGCCAAAGTCAATCACCTGATTTTGATTTAGTACCTCGCTCATATAAGATGCCACCACTGGAGGAAGCTGGGTGAGGTACAGGGAAATCGATGGGCTATTTTTGCAACTTCCCGTGAGTCTATTATTAGTTAAGAATGAGGTTAAAAAAGACCTGAGTAAGAATGCAGAAAATTACTGGCTTTCCACTGTAACCAATCCAACTCTTTACCACAGCCTGTGGAAATCATTGACTGTTGTCATTCTTGCCAACCCCCTTTCCAATCCTACCCAATGTCATGCTTCCCTTAGTTACTCTTCCTCAGCCACACTGGATTCCTGGTAGTTGCTTAAACATGCTAAACACCTTTCCGCCCCAGGACATTTGCTGTCCCATATGCCGAGAATGCTCTGTCCATGGTTCATTTTCCGTCATCAATAAGAGAAGTCTTTCCTGACACCTGACGCCTATATTGGATTCCCCTCTCCCCACTTGGCTCTTTGTTTTAAGAGAACTAGTTATCATCTGTTATGAATGTTTGCCTACTACTCAACAGAATGTAGAGCCTAGGGAGAGAACATGAACAGAACAATAAAACATGTCTGTTTTATTTACTTCGTCTCTCATGTCCCTAGCATGGTGCCTAGCCTATAAGTGGTGGTTAGGTTCCCCCAAAATGAGGATGCCAGTGTCAAAAGAAGCTTGAAGAAAAAGTTTCATACAAGAACTCATTAAAATTTGAATTAACAGAGAGTATCTGGTTTGATACATGTTGTTGGTGTGTGTGTGCACAATTAAGATTCGGTCCTCAAAATATAGATGTGCATCATGGATATGTACAATTCCATTTATTTACTCTGAACTTTTGCATTCTATTTTAAAGCCAACTGCAGAAACTACTCTAAGATCTAATATTTTAAGCCTCCCCGAATAACTTTAAATTTATTTTAACTCATTTTACCTGATATTTTTATGCAGGGTAATAAAGAAGGGAGATGCTGCATTTAAGTTGCTTTATTGAAAAATACATGTATTTATTGTTTTCTTCTTATTGAAGTTCTAAATGCACATTTCAGATAATTTGGAAAGATAAAAACGAAAAGAAATATCACAGTTAACCCATTATCTGGAGATCATTATTCACACTTGTACTTTCTTACTGTCATTTCGATGAATATTTCTTAACCATCAAGAAACACTACAAATGAAATATTTTACCTTGGCTTTGAAAATGTAACATTAACACAAGCAGTTAACATGGTGTTATCTGAAAGAAGCTTTTCAAATGATAGTGCCATGATTTATTTCACTCTGTTCCTATTGCATAGATACACTCCAGCTTATTAGTCTACTTGAAATTTAGGCTATTTTTCCCCTACTTTCACATATTTGCAATGTTGTGATTATCTCTGTCCACAAATGTGTGTCAAAGTTTCTTTTTTTTTTTAAGATTTTATTTATTTATTCACAAGAGACACACAGAGAGAAAGAGGCAGAGGGAGAAGCAGGCTCCAGGCAGGGAGCCTGATGTGGGACTCGATCCTGGATCTCTAGGATCACGCCCTGGGCTGAAGGCAACGCTAAACCACTGAGCCACCTGGGCTGCCCTGTGTCAAAGTTTCTAATATTTACTTAGAATGGATTTTTAGGAGAATTACTGAGTCAGAAGGTTTTTTGTTTTTTGCTTTTTTTAGAGAGAGAGAGAGAAAGAGAAACGTGCGCAGAGGGGAAGGCAGAGGGATCCCTGGGTGGCTCAGCAGTTTGGCGCCTTCCTTTGGCCTAGGGCGCGATCCTGGAGTCCTGGGATCGAGTCCCACATCGGGCTCCCTGCATGGAGCCTGCTTCTCCCTCTGCCTGTGTCTCTGCCTCTCTCTGTGTCTATGATGAATAAATAAAATCTTAAAAAAAAAAAAAAGAGGGGAAGGCAGAGGAAAGGGGAGAAAGAGAATCCTAGGCAGGCTCCATGCTCAGCATAGAGTCGGATTCTGGGCTGCATCTCGTGACCCTGAGATCATGACCTGAGCCAAATCTGAGAGTCATATGCTTAACCAACTGAGCGACATAGGCGCCCCAGTATTCACATTTTTAAAGCTCTTGATAATGTATGGCCCAATTGTTTTTCCGGGAAAAATGCATTCCTGTGGCTATGACTTTATTTCAGAGCCATCTTGGCATTCCACCTTACGTGGACCAAAGTGGGTATGACTCAGGCCCAGGTTGGATCCCTTCCAAGAGGTGTATTATAAGGTGCCAGCATGGCTTCCCTCCGGGGTGGTCTTGCATAAAATATAGTCCAATGCATGGAAATACCCAAAGACCCAAAGACTGTATTGAGCCTCCTGCATATTTACTTCCTCATTATTCTAGGGAGAAATGTTAGTATTCGGGTCTGGTTTCCTGAGCTTTAATTTGGAAAGAAAGTGGAGGAAGTGGGTTAGTTTAAATTCCCAGAGCATTCCTTTGCATCAGTGAAAAGTTACAATTTTTGAATAGATACCTGTATTCCAGCTGGTCCCATGGTGCCTGAAGAATTTAGGGCATGATTAAAAGAGTTGAAAGGAAGCAGTGTCAAAAGACCCAGAAAATCTAGTGTGTCGAGTCTGAAAACAGGATTTCAAGCTTTTGAATTTCACCAACTCATTCACAGCTGCACATCCTGTCAGATTTGGGCGACTGGGTAAACATCTTTGGAAGAGAGCCTTTGACATTTAAGATAAAAATATTTTGAACCTGAAGGAAAATGAACAATTGCAGTGACAAGGGGCTGACAAGTTTTCTGGAAAGTAGTTCTTTTTATTCTTAATGAGGTAGGAGATGATTGCTCTGAGTAAATTGAGTATTTCTGGCTCTTCCATCTGTGTCTCAAGTAGTTTCAAAATTATGTTGACTGAACACAGTGAGGATTTTTTTCACACCTCTGGTTGTGGTGATTAATGGCAAGTACACAACGTCTTTGTGTGTATGTGTGTGTGTCTTTGCGAGTGTGTCCACATGTATGTGTCTACAGAGAGAGAGAGCTGCTGATGTAGACTTGTATATTCTGTAGATCACAGAATCCAATATATCCATGTAGGTTGGAAGTTTCTGGTAGACCTCGCAGGAGCCCATGTGGTGACTGATAAGCCTCAGTAGCTCCAGAACAACAAAGCTTGGCATAAATATTCCTAACTTCAAAGCAGCAGTTCTAGTGGGTTAAAGTGCTTTAACTCTGAATTTCCTTTGTTCCGGAGCTTACTTTACTAACAGATAGAGATCACTGCGCATGCATGTGTCACACTTTCCTTTGAAGGTATGCTAGGGAGTTTACTAATTACTAGGCAAATGAACAATTACTTTAAAGAGGTTCTTTTTTTTGAGCATGTTTGTTGATACTCTGATGAGGATATTTATAGTAATCTTTTCACCAGTTTCTGAATCTCTGTAAAAGCAAAGAAATAAAAATCAATAGACATGGTAGACGGGGGAGCAGTGATGTTAGCTCTTTTTGTAACAGCGGGGTGCTAATGAGGGCATGATTTCCCAAACACCAGAAAAACAATTCCTCTGGTGCCAACAGAGACTTCTCACCTCCAGCTATCTCGACCTTGGGGGATTTATCATGAAAGGAAATGGGTCAATGTGAGAAGACGGTTCAGGGCCAACCTGTCACCAACCACCTCGGCTCCCCTCCCAGGCTGGCTCGTCATCATTCCCAGCCTTGAGTATGATGACTTTCTTCTTAGTTAACAGAGAATTAAAAATATGCCCCGTGATTTCTCTGGGGATTCCCCTTGCACACGCTGGACGTCAACTGCCAAAGCTCATACTTCAGGGCCATACAAAGAGGACATTGCCTGTGTTTGCAGGATGGAGGAAGTGCAAGGTGTCTAGAGGGCCCCAGGGAGGGCCTGAGTGCCAGCTTCACACACACACATCCTGTTCAGCAGTCAGGGGCCGGCTCTGGGCATGGCTCTCACCACACCACACGCAGTCAGTAAATATTCATTGATGAAATCAAGAATGATGAAGGCTGGGACGTCTGGGTGGCTCAGTTGGTTAAGTGTCTGCCTTCGGCTCAGGTCATGATCTCGAGTCCTGGGATTGAGCCCCAGATGGGCTCCCTTTCTTGTTCTCTCAAATAAGTAAATTAAAAAATCTTTTTAAAAAATGATGAAGGCTGTCCTTTCAAAACCACACCAGACCGTCCCTTACCTTCCAGCTCCCACAGTGTATAATCCATAACTGGCCTAATATAGGAACAGAATAAAGGAGGCTAACAAAGGATTTTTCTGATCATTTCTTTAACACTTGAGAAATATATTTTCTAATTTATTGGACTTTACTGCTGTGTTCCTCTACCCCTTTTCCATCGTGTGTTTCATTACTGCCTGAACTCTATTATCTCAGACTGTCACACAGCTAGAGCTAAGTGCTGCTAAAGACATTTTTTAAAATTAAGAATGATATATATATTATAAAGAAATAAGGGCTATAAAGTTTTATCTTTATAAAGTTAGTAGTCTTTACTTTCAAATGATCTTAATATCCAAATGTAACGGGTTCCATTTCTTTTAAGGAATATAAAAGAAATACAACTCCATGGTACTAGATAGAAATAGATGGACATGACCAGGGAGGTCATACAGGATGGCTATTATTACCCCCAAGGAAATCTCAAGGTCTCTCAGCTAATTTATTTCATCTATTGCTTTTATTTAAATATTTTAAAAACAATGATAGTATCATGGCATTTTTCCTGTAAATAAGGACTATGGATCTCTAAAAAGCAAGGACAACAACAGTCAACAAAACTCAATATAACTACAGTACCATTATCACACCTAACGAAATTATTAGTAATTCCCTAGTTGTATTTAATACTCACCTTCCCCCTCCCAATTTTCCCAATTGTCCCTAAATGTCATTTACCGTTGGTTTACCTGAATCAGGCAAGGTCCACACATTGCACTGCTTATGTTTCCTAAGTCTCTTTTAATCCAGAACAGTCCCTCCCACTCCCTCCACCTCATCGACTTGGTGAAGAAACAGTCCACTGTTTTGTAACGATTAGTCTCACTTCATTACTTGCTAAACAAGAAGCCAATCACAATGGGTTAAGAGTCTTGCCAACCTAATGAAGCCAGGTGTCTTCATTCCATAATTGATATTTTTGATCTGGTGTTCACTGACGTTCAACCTCAAGAGCAAAGAAAACAAAACCAAGACCAAAACCAAATGCTGACCGAGACTTGAATGTGACTGCACATACACGAGTCCTGCAGCAAAATCCGTGTCATCTAGTTTCAGTGGCTGCTTTTCACTGACTTGGTGCCTAGTTTCTGTGAACACCTGCTGTGATTTCTTTCTACCTCCCCTGATTCTCAGGTCAGTTTTCAGACAGCCAACAGTCTTTACCTGTGGGCCACCTTCTGTACGGTATGCCATCCCCTGGCACCTCTATGAAGTATCTCCTTGGTAAGGAGACTGTATGAAGGGGAAAGATGTTGACTGAATTTCCCTTTCACTTGGGTACCTCTGACTTTCTTCTTTACCTTTTGCCCATCTAGAGAAGAAAACCCCCATGACAGAATGGTAATCAGTACTAGCAATCTCTCCAGTGACTCGTAACCCTAAACCGTACAATCCACATGTATTAGGGGTGTGGGGAAAGTGTCTTTCATTCCCAATGAAAGGAAATTGCCATTTAAAAATTATGACTCCTATAGGAAGTATTGAGAAATGGTACCCACTGGTTAACCATTATATATTAGAGGTCATCCTTTCTTACACTTGTGAACCAAAGTGCATCCATCAGACCAGGTTCTAACTCCAGTCGAACCGTATTAAACTGGGTGACCTGGGACAACCCAGCCGTCTTCCTTAGCTGGATATTTTCAATCTAAAAAGTCAGAGGAGTGGACTAGACACCTAAGGTCCCATCCAGCAGTTGAGCCGGATGACTTAATTATGTTAATAGCTACCTCAGTGTTCTCATTTTGTCTCTCCTCTCCTCCCATAAAGAACCTCTCCTAACAGGCACCTGCCTTTGTGTGTGTTGGGAGCCTCTATAATGTTTGGCAGCCACTAGTCAAGAGGTTCCTGTTTTTAGTCTTTAAGTATGACTTTGTTAAACAGGTTATTTTATGTGCTGGAGGTTTCCCTCATACTGGACAGACTCACCTTTCAAATGAAGAGCAGTGAATCCAAATACATTTATGTTAAAATGTGTGTCATAAAAAAAAAATGTGTGTCATCAAAGGATTGCCAAGATCTGGTCAGATTAAGAAAACCTGGAGCGTGCAAATATGCTAGTACTGAATAGAATTGTTGAAAATGCCCTGCACTCTGTGCCTGCACTAAAAAATTTTTTTTAAATTTTAAAAAAAGCATTATTGGCATCGGCCCTGCTCTGGGCATATGCGGTGTCCTTATCTCAGTAATCCCCATGGGGACCAAAGACTGAGCCAGCCCATTTGGGGAATGAGCAAAGAAACGTATCCTTGCCCACCACAGAGTGAGAATTCACCTCAAATCTTCTCCCTCTTCTAACCGATTCTCTTGCTGGTGTTGCAACTCAACTTTTGAAGTCACGTTTTTGAGCAATATTATTGTTTATGCTTCGATTTCGTGTGCAATTCAAGAGCTGTCCTTATTTTTCTCTTGTGTCATCCCACGGAATAGATACCGCAGACAAATTTGGAAACCGTTTCAGAATGATTCATATTTGGGGAAAAATTCAGCCACAGGACATTTGTACCCGGGAGCCATAGAAACTGCAAGCTCAGTTTGGGTCTTATAAACAGTTCTTTTATGAGGTCGAATAGACCAAAAATCCTGCTTTGTGGTTTAAAAACAGATTTGTTATTAATGTGTATGGTTATTTCCCCATCTCTTCTATTTTTGCTGTCGGGTCGGTGCAGCTGTGGCCCTTTGCAGCAGCTGGGGTATAAATATAAAGTGGGAATCGAGGCACGTTAGAAGGGAGGGGGCAGCCGAGGAGCACAGCAAAGCCCCAAGCTCTGCAGGCCCGACGTCGGGTCCGGGCATGTTGGTTTCGGTCTGATTGCCTTGTCGGCTTTATGCTGAGCAAGCTTTAATGATTTACAGGTTGGCATGAGAAGCGGTGTTTCTTGTCATGAGCGTGAACATCCATCTCTGCTTGTATCCTACATAGTAATTAAGGCCAGACTTTTTTTTTTTTTTAACATTTGTTTTTATGTAAGTTCGATTTGCCAACATATAGTACAGCACCCAGTGCTCAGGCCATCAAGTACCCTCCTTAGTGCCCGTCACCCAGCCACCCCATCCCCCCGCCCACCTGCCCCCTCTGCAACCCTTTGTTTGTTTCCCAGAGTTAGAGTCTCTCATGGTTTGTCTCCCTCTCTAATCTTTCCCACTCAGTTCCTCTCCTTTCCCTTATCATCCCTTTCACTATTTCCTATATTCCACGTTTGGGTGAAACCATATGATGATTGTCTATCCTTCTCCGATTGACTTACTTCACTCAGCATAATACCCTCCAGTTCCATCCACATCAAAGCAAAAGGAGGATATTTGTCCTTTCTGGTGGCTGAGAAATATCCCATTGTTTATATATAGACCACATCTTCTTTATCCATTCATCTGTCAAAGAACATCATGGTTCCTTCCACCATTTGGCTATTGTGGACATTGCTGCTATGAACATGGGGGTGCAGGTGTCCAGCGTTTCACTGCATCTGTATCTTTGGGGTAAATCCCCAATAGTGCAATTGCTGGGTTATAGGGCAGGTCTATTTTTAACTCTTTGAATAACCTCCACACAGTTTTCCAGAGTGGCTGCACCAGTTCACATTCTCACCAACAGTGTAAGAGGGTTCCCCTTTCTCCACATCCTCTCCAACACTTGTTATTTCCTGTCTTGTTAATTTTAGCCATTCACACCAGTGTAAAGTGGTATCTCATTGTGATTTTGATTTGTACTTCCCAGATGGCGAATGATGCAGAGCATTTTCTCATGTGCTTGCTAGCCATTCTCTTACACCATCCACAAAGATAAATTCAAAATGGTTGAAAGATCTCAATGTGAGACAAGAATCCATCAAAATCCTAGAGGAGAACACAGGCAACCTTTTGAACTTGGCCACAGCAACTTCTTGCAAGATACATCTATGAAGGCAAGGGAAACAAAAGCAAAAATGCACTATTGGGACTTAAGATCAAAAGCTTCTGGACAACAGTAGAAACAGTCAACAAAACTCATAGACAACCTACAGAATGGGAGAAGATATTTGCAAATGACGTCAGATAAAGGCCTAGTATCCAAGGTCTATAAAGAACTTATTAAACTCAACACCCAAGAAACAAACAATCCAATCATGAAATGGGCAGAATACATGAACAGAAATTTCGCCAAAGAAGGCCAAACTTTTTGATGGAGCATGATCTCTGGGAGGATTTGAGGCAGTATCACATTATATGCTCCTTTCTAGGTTATCTTTGAAGGTGTACATTATATGTTAGTAAAACGTTTAAAAATGATTCATAGCTTAAAGTTTATACCAATGTATAGATGTGTCACTTCATGAATGGAAGTCCTTCTGGAAAGAGACTTGTCTAAAACCAAGGTGAGCATTTGTAATAACAGCAATGATCCCTTTTTGCAAATGCTGGCAGGGTTTCTGTTTTTGCTGTTTAGTTTTGTTTGTTTTGCTTTGTTTTGGAGTCATTTCTTAAACTTCTAGTGAGGAAAGACAGCTTTGGCTTATCAGTTACAGAAGTGAGCCTACCACCCAAATTGTTGACAAATGGCCAACATGTCTCTATGAGAGGAGTAGAGATGGTGTGCATGTATCAAGTAGAAACTTCTCTATATACCTTCAGCTAACAGCCTATGTTAGCAAGAATTTGTCAAGTGTCCACTAGGTGTCAGGCATTGTGCTGGGTGCAGCGGAGGGTCATACAGATGGGATCACAGCCCCTCGGGGCACATAACTCTTTTCTCCAGTTCAGTGAACCCCACATTTTCTGCAAAATTTTTATATGCATATAAAAATGTAGTTTTTTTTCTAGCACTATTGTAGCAACAACAACAACAAAAAAGACGCCAAATAATTAAAGGTTGATTTGGTTTTACATAGCTGGATGTCATGTGATAGAAAGTGCTCAGTAAGTATTAGCAGTTGTTGTCATCTGTCCGGTGACTGTCCGGATTTGCTTCTTCTCTGGTTGCTAAGATCATTCTGAGTCATATGACATTTTCCCAGAACCCATATCTCAAAAACCTTCTAGCTACAATCACAGCCAAACCTGCTCTTCTTCCAGAATTTTCTGTTAGCTCAAGGTACCTCCAGCCACATAAGCCAGTCCTTCAGTCCACCATGCTCCTGCCTACCACAGGGTCTTTGCATGTGCTGGTCCTTGCCCTAGAATGGCCTTCCCACTTCTCCTTTTCAAACATCAGAGCAACATTCTGCTGAGGTGTCCTGTCTGACCTCCTTGAGCACCAAATCCTCTGCACCGCTTGTCTGTAACATTTAGCACAGATGCCGCTTTATATTTCATTGAGTGATTATTTGATTAATGTCTGTCTCTCCCACCAGGATATAAGCTCCATGAGAACCAGGGCAGTATTAATTTTTGATAATCAACAGAATCATATGCTCATATGCTTCTGTTTTGTTGAAGCCTATACTTAAGCTACTTTTTGAGGCCAGTGTATAATTCAGCTGTCTCGTTAAGATAATATGAAATCCTTCAGAAAGTTCTAAAAACAGTACAATGAGCACTCATGCACCTACCACCCAGCCTATTAAATAAAGATTATGCGGACATTGGCCACATTCCTCTCCTTCCCCATCATAAGATGAGGCAACCACCATCTTGAATTTGCTGTTTCTCATTCCTGTGCATTTCTCTGTTGACTACCTATGTCTGTCTATAACTGTCAGAGAGTCTTTACGTATTTCCAAATTTTGTATAAATGGTATAATTCTGTGTGCATTTTCTTGCGACTTTATGAGATTCAAACTGAAATGGGTAGTTCAGGTTCATTCATTTTCCTTGATGTGGTATATTTCCACTGCAAGAATATGGCATAATTAATTACCATTCTTTTATCGATGTGCATTTAGGTGGTTCCCCACTTTTTTTTTTTTTGCTATTTCAAATGCAGCTACAAAACATTCTTGAATTTGCCTTCTTTTGTGCATACGTGAGACAGTTTTTCCAGAGAGTATACCTGAAAGAGGAAATGCTGAAGTGTAGGCTATGTTTTTCTTCAACCTTACTAGGTGGTGCCAATCTACTTCTCTAAAGCAGAGAACAGCTGCACAACATTCCATTAAAATAATGTACACTAATTGATTTCCCCATTCCCTACTACATTTGCTGGATACTATTGTGAGGGGGTGGGGCCGATTAAAACAATATTAGATATAAAATCTTTCACGTTGAGATGATTACTCTAATAGAGCACTCAAGACCTCTATACTCTCTGGGGTATTTGAGCTCATTTGGTCTGTGTTGAGAGTCAGGTCAATTACTACCATCGCTACTTTTTATTTCCATTGGAGATGATGAGACCAAACCTGAGAGATTAGGCATCTCAAGTCCTGGTGGGGCGAGCAGCAGAGCCAGGTGGAGTGGCCTGGTCTCTGGCACACAGCTTATTCCACTCAACTTCTCTCTCTCCTGACCCGGGAGTGAGTTGGTTCAGCCACAACTAATACCAGTCAGAGCACGGGAAATGATGTCACAGCCGCAGACCACAACAAAAACATGCCTTCTTTATTGCACCTGTGAAAATGCAGGGTATTAGCTCACAGGCAGCGGCTGGGCTGCATTGTCCTGGACCAGGGGGAAACAGATGGCAATTTAATAGGAACCTGATAGCATTGTTTTGGGTTGGACAGGGGGTAGCCTCTGGGGAACTAGGAGAGAGGCTCTCAGCTACCAGGCACAAGGGCTTGGAGAAGGAGCTTGCTGTGGCCACTTCCTCCCTCCCACCCCTACCCTAGGAGGGGCCCAGAGGGGGTAGGAGTGCAGAGGCCTCTATTGTTTGCCTGCCTGTGCGTGTGTACGTGTGTAGGTATATGTGAGTGCTCATAAGCACGCAAGCACATGTGCATATGCATATCCATCTCCGTGTGTGCATGTGCTTGTGTGTGTGAGCATATGTGTGTGCTCATGTTCATCTCTGTGTGCGCGTGTGTGCAAGCGCATATGCATGTCTATCTCTGTGTGTGCATGTGCTTGTGTGTAGGCTGTGTGTGTGTACATATGCATGTGTACGAGCGCATGTGCATACACATACACATCTCTGCATGTGCACACGCTTGTGTGTGTGCATGTGTGCACTCGCATGCAAAAGGGCCAGCGCCACCACGCCCGGCACCTGCCGCCTGGGGCTCGGCTGGCCCCGCTAGCCTCAGACCAGGAACCAGAGCTGAGGTGGCTCGAAGGTAGAGGGCCTCCAGCTGCAGCTTGTCTAGCTGGTGCGGCTCCTGACCCCGCGGCCCTGGGCACCCCCGCGGGGCTCAGCTCACCTGCTCCCTGGATGCCACGGACATGCCACCTTCCCTACGCCGGCCCCGGGGCCCCCTTACCTTCCCTCCCCTCACCGCAGGGGCCGCCTGGGCCGCCGCCTGCCCCCCGGTGCCCGCGGACCCTTGGCTCCCGACCCATCTCGGTCTGCTGCCCTGCAAGCCGTCTGGGCCGTGGCCGCCGCACAGCCCCCCCCATGGCCCCCCGTGTCCCATCTGCATGCCCCGTCCTCACCCGTGACTGCTCTCTCTCCGGGGCTCCTTACCTGGTGGCGAGTAGCCTCACCTGGGCACCTGGAGGCTGCCTGCAGTGTCACTGCGGCTTTGGGCCCATATCCAACCAAAGCTGTTCGTTGACTTTGACTTCCCCTTTTTTTTTTTTTAAGATTTTATTTATTTATTCATGAGAGACACAGAGAGAGAGAGAGAGAGAGAGAGAGAGAGGCAGAGACACAGGCAGAGGGAGAAGCAGGCTCCATGCAGGGAGCCAGATGCAGGACTCGAACCCCGGCCTCCAGGATCAGGCCCTGGGCCGAAGGCAGGCGCTAAACCACTGAGCCACCCAAGGATCCCCAGACTTTGACTTTCCATGTATCGCCCCTGTCTGTGTTTTTTCAAGCCAACTTTTCCGTCGTTCTGTTCCCATTAGAAAAAATCCTAAACCCTTTGGGGCGACCTGTGAGGCCTGGCTGCCTTTCCAGCCTCTTGCCACTTTCCCCCTTCGTTGTCCCCACCCTCCATCCGTCTCGAACTGCCTGCAGTTTGGCTAGTGGGTCACAACCCCTACCCTCTTGTCCAGGTCTGGCTGGTCCCCATCAGCATCCTCTCCTTGGAACCCCTCCCCCTTCCCCAACCAAGTCTCCTCACCTGCCTGGCTCCTTCCTTCCAGTAGCATCTCCTCCTCTCCCTGAAGATGAGGGAGACTCATCTCCTCCTCTCCCTCCCTATCCTTGGCCCTCTCATCTAGATTGGGGGCTCCTCCTAGGGGTTTCCATGGCATCCTGTGGTGACCTTTACTGAGGCACCGATGACATCATTTTGGGTGCTCCTCCAAAGTGGGACTTGGTGATTATCTCTTCTCGGCTCCTGGCGCAGTGCCTGGCTCTCTGTATGTGGGATGCATAAACACATTTTACAAGTTAAAGAGAGAGAAACTTTCTCAAAGTTGTCTTGGAGTGGCAGCAGGGTGTCAGAGTTTTAATGTATCCCGTTATACGTATGTGACTTGCAGCAGGGACAGATCCCGGTGGCTGTCCACGGGTTCTGACAAATCCTCATAACTAGCTGATTTCTTACCTTTCCTTGTAGTACCTGTCACCTGCTCCTCCACTTTGCCAGGAGGAGTTGACCCTCTGGCTGCCATCCAGGAGCTGATGACTGACAGACCTGGGCATCTTTGCCAAGTTTAAGAAAAATAAGGTAGATTGCTGAATGTCAGCTGTCCAGGCACTAGGAGTCAAAGCTCATCATTTCCCTTCGTACATTCATCTGCGCCTTCAGCAGCAGCAGCTTGCAAAAATAAAGAGCACAGTAGGAATCGAGCCCTGGCTGAGAATCTGGCCATTGTGGTGGGTGGTGGGCCGGAGGAGGAGGGAGGCAGTTACTCCCAGGGTCAACATTTCAGGTTGTTCCCGGAAAAATAATTGCAAAGGCAACCAGTCAGAAAGGAGATTGGTGGCCTCCCTCCCCCGCCCCCTGTATTTCTTGGCACTTTGGCTGCCATCAGATTAATGAAATCTTTCCAGTCCTGACAGAAATGACAACCTCAAGAGGAAGAAAAAGTATGTTTCCGCACTGGATAAAAGATTAAAACAACACGAAGGAGCAAACCCGTTCCTATATAAGGGCTTCAATACTTCCTTGTGCAAAATGATGTGAGTTAATACCTTTGTCTCAGGGGGATATTTTTTTCTCCTTGAATCTTTAGAGGTTATTTCCAGAGTTGCGAAGGATATTTCAAAAACCATGTCTGAAGTCGAAAGTGCCCAAGTACAGCCAGCTCTGAGCCGAAGGACAGAGAAAAGGGGAGAGTGTCCTATTGAGAGATGAGAGTTATTGCCTGCAAGTGCTAATGTGGGCCATGAATGAAGAGTTGTTGTTTTAAAGATTGAGAACTATAATGGCTTGAAAAAAAAGAACTAATGATTTTTGGAAAATTGAAGCACACTGAATTTAATTACTGTGATAGTTAAAAAACAATTTGTTTGTTATCAACTATATTTCTGTATTTTTCCAGTGGAAAAAGTATAGGAGTTTTGAACCTCAAATGATTGGAAGTGTAGGTTTGATTTAGAAAAGAAACCTGAAAAAAGAAAAAAAAGAAAAAAGAAAAGAAACCTGAGCAGAAATGATTTTTTTCCATAGATAACAATATTTGACTTTAAATTTGGTTATTAAACTATTAAAAGAATCAGCCTACATAAAGTTGTCATATTTAAAATCATAAAGTGCTTTTTATTTTTTTAAAGATTTTATTTATTTATTCATGAGAGACACAGAGAGAGGCAGAGATATAGGCTGAGGGAGAAGCAGGCTCCCCGTGGGGAGCCCAATGGGGAATTCGATCCCGGGACCTGGGGATCACACCCTGAGCCGAAGGCAGATGCTCAACTGCTGAGCCACCCACGTGTCCCACAAAAGTGCTTTTTAAATTATAAGACTGTCACAATGAGTTTCATTGATAAGTATTAATAAGCAGCTTACTTTAAGAATTCTGTTTAGAAAAATGTGCATATCCACACCTTTTTAGGAGCACAGCTCTCCGAATAGCCAGTGATTTTCCAATGGATATTCAGAACACGTTAGGGTGGGTGTTATGTTTAGAGCGTGAATATTCTAATTGAAGAAAATTCATTTTAAGATTCAACAGCCCCCGAGTGTCTAGGATAAATACATGTCGTCAATTAGAGTTTTCTTTGGTGTCCTCACCCTATCCTTAGGAAGAAAATCCAGGCCGGGCCTTGCAGGTCCGTGAGAGGCGCCTCGTCTTTACTCCTCTCAGTTCCTGGGTGCAAATCTTCCCTCAGCCACTTTTTAGCTGTGAAACCTTAGGCAAGTCGCTTAGCTTTTCTGTGGCTTAGCCCTGGGCCCTTTGCAAGTATTCTGGGGATAAATCGTCTTTTCTTCACAGGTTTGCTGCAGAATTAAATCCATTTATGTCAAGTTTTAGAACCGCTTATGACTGGTGCCTAGGAGATCCTCAATAGATCTGAGCAATCCTACTGTCCACGTTCGGAAGCTCTCACTCTTCCTGAAGAATCAGCATGAATAAAGGGGGAATTTTGTTTGTTTTGCGACTTTTTTTTTCTTTTTCTTTTTTTTTTTTTTTTTTTTGCAACATTTTAGTACATGCGCTCAGGCTTCGCATCACAGCAAATCATCTGCAGGGAACGCTCAGTATCATTTAGATACAGTGTCTTCTCTTCACTGCCAGCATCAGTTGTCCTGTAACAAAAAAAAAAGACAAAGGGGGAAAAAAAATCCTGGCCAGGGGACAAGTTTCGAGAATTGTTTTAAAGCGGTCATTGTGTTCAGGTGGCCTGGCAGGCTACTGTAAACACAGAGAGATGCAAGGAGGAAATCAGAGCCCATTGTGGGCTCATAAAATGGATGTCTTTTCAACCAAACAGATTGCAATCAGCCCCACCGAGCCCACGGCCTCGTGTTCCTTTCTGCTTGGTCATTTCCTTTACTGAGTGTCTGCAAGAACCACCCACTTGGGTGGTTCTCAGGATTATAGGTTTTTAGGTCAAACAGAAACCCAGGGCTGGGCCTGGACAAGCCAACCCGCAGTTACACGCCGGGCGAGCCCGATGACACGGGCCCCACGGCTGGCGGGCCCCAATCCGCGTGGACTCTGGCCGTGTGGCCCCCCGCAAGCGGGGCCCGGGCTCCGAGCTCTGCTCTGAAGGGGCCGCAGGTCTCCGGCCGGGTCACGGCTCCGCAGCGGGCCCCCCGCGCTTGCTTCCTTCGATCCCCCTCGTTCGCCTTCCAGAATGGACGGGGCCCCGGAGCCCCTGGCCATGACCATCCACCTCCTGGCCAGCTCTGGCCAAGGCTCGCTTCTGCAGCAAACCCTGGATCAGCTCCTGGCCTGCATTTGCCCAGACGTCCGACCCTTCCTGGTGTCAGAGCGGGGCAGTCCGGTGAAATACTACGACAAGTGCCACTCCAGGCGGTCACGGTTCCCGGGGATGTCTGTTTTGCTCTTCCTGCACGAGAGCCTCGGGGAGGAGCGGCTCTTTCGGGTTCTTGACTCCCTAGGGCGCTGGCCGTGGCAGTGCTACCCCGCCCCGAGCGCCCAGGGGAGGCCGTGTCCCTACATCCTTGCCAATCAGGAGTTCTACAGTCTGGACAGCCAGATGCCCGTGTGGGGCGTGAGGCAGGTGCACCGCGGCACCGAGATCCTGAGAGTCACCCTCTACTGCAGCTTTGACAACTACGAGGACGCCATCAGGCTCTATGAGCTGATCCTGCAGAAGGAAGCCACGTTGCAGAAGAGCAACTTCTGTTTCTTTGTGCTCTACGCCACCGAGAGCTTTGCTCTGCAGTTGTCGCTCAAGCAGCTGCCCCTTGGAGTGTCAGTGGACCCCAAAGAGTCTTCGGTGCTGCAGTTCAAGGTTCAAGAGATCGGCCAGCTGGTGCCTCTCCTACCTCATCCGTGCGTCCCCATCAGCCGCACCAGGTGGCAAACACAGGACTATGATGGCAACAAGATTCTGCTTCAGGTATTCATTCCTGTTTTGCCTCTGATCTTTATAGATGCGCATGGAGCTGTGTGGTTTGACCTCTGAGATGGGCCTTAGTGATGATCGAATGCAGCGGTTCTCAGCTTCGGTTGCACATCAGAATCCCTGGGGAGCTTGCAAAAATTCCCATGGGCCTGCACCCCAGGCCGGTGAGATCAGCATCTCTGGGGGCGCCTGGGGTGACTCAAATATGTAGTGTCAGGGCTGAGAGGCACTGATCTAATAAAATCCCCTCATCTGCCAGATAATGGAGTTCACGCCCCGTGAGCTCACGCAAGTGGTGCAAGTGGTTCGCAGGAGAATCAGAGGACATCCCATTTCTCAGCTTGTCCCTTTGAAACTGTATGCAAATACTTTGCCCACGGCTTTGGGTTCAGGAGTAGTGTAAGCTTTTCCATCCGACCTAAGGAAGCTGAAGTTGTTAACTGTGGTTGGAGATGTTAAGTTTGTAGTCCTGTTGACTTCATATTTTTCCCCTGGTGACTTAATGTTTAAGCAGCTTGTATCACTATCAATTTTATCCCCAATCTAATTTGATGATTAGAGCTCCTTAGTTTAAAAAGAAAATCTTGATTTTAAAGGTTTCTCCTGTAAGCATCCCATCTAAGCCAGGCACAATCATGATCGCTACCATGTGTCGTCCCTCGCCGAGTGTTTCGTGGCAGTTGGGCCTGGCACCTAGTAGCTGCCTGGCTAAGCCTCGATTCCTTCATTAGCACAATGGAGGGAGGAGTAGCATCTTCCTAGAGTGTGGGTGGTCAGCCGCACAGAACGACGTCATGCTTCAAGTGCTTAAGGTTATGCCCAGAATGCAATTTTAGCTATTGCTATCTGTTCTGACCTAGGCTAAGGGTTGTTACATGGATTGCTTTATTTAATTCTTATAACAACCTAGGGAGGCACTGTTCCTCCCATTTTGCAGATGAGAAAACTGAGCTACTCAGTTAATTGCCTAAGACACAAGACACAGGTAAGGAAGTATCTACTCAGCTCCAAAACCCAGACAGTTACCCATTATCGTCCAGTGCTTGGTGGGTGTGCAAGTGTGTGTAAGTGAGTGCAGGCAGGGCGGTGTACATGACACCACAGCAAAATGTTCTGTGGCTTCTGTCCTTAAGAAAAGGTCAGTAACCCCTTTAAGGCCTGTTGGGTCAAGTAATAATAACAGGATAGAAGATGAATAGTCTTTCCCTTTAATTTTATTATCTGCCTTGAGTTTGAATCAGATGGATTCCTTATGAAATGATTTCTCAATTATTTACCTGTCACCCAAGGTGGACAGGCACTGTTTCTCTTAGTTGCCTCTGATTTAACTCAGCAATTTCTAAGGCATCTAAGGTTTCTCCTTCAGCCTTGGTTAATCTCTAGCATTTAAAATCAAGCTCACTGTGGAACAAACATTTCATATGTGTGTGCAGCAGGGGGCACATTTTTAACTGTTCCTATTTTTCAGATCAAGCCTCCCAACTTGGATCAGATTCTCCTCTCCTCTAAACCAATTATTGCATCCAAGGGAATGGGGTTGTATGGTGTGGTGTAGTTCTGAGGCAGAGGCTCTGCTGGATTGCCTGTGGAGTCAGGCCCTCCTGGGACTCCCAGGGAAGAGTGAGGGCCGCCAGTGAAGATCAGTAGGGGAACAAATGCAGGGTGGCCCAGATGACTGATGTTGGCCAAAAGAAAGGAAATAATACCCATTCAAGGGAAAACCACTAATTAACCTCTCCACGAATAACCTTTCTTGAAGGCCAGAATGGACATGTGTGGGCATGCTAGACCCGCGGGGGGCGTGTCATGGGCAAAGCTTCCTGAGGAGTGATACCTGGGCCTGCCGAGGCTGGACAGCCCAGAAGGAAGTAGCCAGATGGAGAAGGGTCACCCACGGTCTCTTCCAAAGAGAAGCATGTGGTGGCATTTCCTTAACAGGGCATGTGCAGAACACTGCCTGAGGTTCTCTGTGGCTGGGGTAAAAAGAGGGGCTCAGGGGAAGATGAGCAGGTGGCTGGAGACTACATCATCAGGACTATGGTCAGCCACTGGAAGATAAGCTCCATGAGGGCAGGAAGCTCTTCATCCACTTTTGTACTCTCAGGACCTAGAACAGTGTCTGGCACACGGTAGGCCAACCACATTCTTGTGTGAATGAACCGGAGCCTGGCTAACTAGCTTCTGTTTTATCCTCACTGCAATCAGCAGTCACTGATGGAGGCTGTGAGTGACGCTGACACGTAGAATTTGTTCTGAGGATCAGAAAAGAGAATGTAAATGGAGGTGCTCTGTAAAGTAGAAACTGTAGGAGATGGCGCAGAAGCAATGCGATGATTGCGTGTGTAAGAAGGCCACTAGCCATCTCACCAGGTGCACACGGTGAACAATTCTTTTCTCCTGTCAGCGCAGATGGCCAGATGCTTCTCAGAGTCTAGAATGTTTATTTGTGATGAGAGTGACTTTAGGGTACATAGTGGATGCTCAGTAAATGAATGAATGTATCAATAAATGATCAAATATGTCCATGTTTCTTCATTCACCAAATACTCTTCCTGAGTGCCTATCCTGGGCCAGGCCTGTTCTAGGCCCTGTCCTCCATTTGTCTTAGTTCTTAACGGCTGCAAATGTATGGTAGGCTAATTCCTCCCTTCCCTCTCTAGCAGTCCTCCTTTGTCCCTGTGTTTTTCCCACAGGTGTCCTTTGGCTAGGGGTTCTGTGTGATGTCACACTGCCTTTATAGGCTGATGGGAGGCCTGATTTCCCACAAGTGCCTGGGATGGCAAGTGGCCTATGGTAAATTCTCTGTCCCCACCTTGAGTGTAGGGACAGAAAGTGTTAATTTGACCAAGTTTGGAAAAGTTGTTTGAAGGATGTGCCACTTGGAGGGTGACCGAACTGGGGGTAGCAGGGTGAGCGGCTGGAGAGCTCAAAGGAGTTTAGGAGAATGCTTGTTGGCCCACTGAGTATGAGAACAGGAGGACATACAACAGGCATTAGAGAGGCATTTATTAATGTTTTTCAAGAAATGGCAGATAGTCTGTAGTATACAGTTTAGAATGATAACCCTGGTACCACCATGTAGAGTAGATCGGATGAGTGCTAGACTGACGCATCCAGAGTGACTTCAGTCATCCAATAGGAACCAGCAAAGTTTAGAGTAAGGGGACCCACAATAGAAGCGTGAGGTTAAATATGAACTATATTTCAGGGTTGGACTTAACAGATTTGGAAATGAATTAGATGTAGGGGTAGAAAAGAAGGAGGTGCTGATGAGTCTGGACGCACTGAGTTTAAGATGCTTGCAGGTCATTCAGGAAGATATACCCAGTCAGGTGGCCTCTGGGAGCTGGAACTTGGCCTGGGGACATAGATTGGGGGTGATGGTTGAAGCGCTGGGAAGAAGTGCTAGTATCAAGGAACAGAGGGTAGAATGAGAAGAGATGAAGGCAGAGCCTACAAAACATCCACACTCCAGGAGTGAGAAAGAGAAGAAGAATGAGTGAAGGAATGTGAGAAGGAGCAGCGAGAAAGGAGGTAAAGATTATGATGTCACAGAAGCCAGTATGTCACTTGGTGGTGTGCCATAGTCCCTAAGATGCAATTTCTCAGTTGCACTGAAAAAACCTTAGGTCTCTCCTCACCAGACCATCGTTCCCCGGTTGTGTTGCCAATAACCCCTAGAAGACTGGCACAGGCTGCAGGGCCAGCTCTCCTCCACTGGCAACTGCGGCCACCACCGCCCTGCACTTATGGGCATGTCCTTGCCAATGTCTCCACAACGCTATTGAAACCAGGCTGCAATTTTCAATAAGATCTTTCTGAAAGTTTTAGGATAAAAGGGGAAAACAACAAAAGATTCTGTACAGGGAAGGTGAATTACAAGCACCTCTGGGTGTCACCATTCAGAGCTCATTGGCCAAGATGTGACCTTGAGATCCTTTCCCAGGTCTCCTCTGTGTGTTCTCCACACCCGTCACCAGGAGAGGCTCCAGGCCAAGCACATAGCAAGAGAAGGGAGGTTGCCTCTTAGCCCCTTGAGGGCCCACCTTCCAAGTCTTTCTTAACAAGGGTAGACTGAGGGGAAGGGAGAAGAAAGGGGTAGGAAATATCAGAAAGGGAGACAGAACATAAAGACTCCTAACTCTGGGAAATGAACTAGGGGTGGTGGAAGGGGAGGAGGGTGGGGGGTGGGGGTGAATGGTGACGGGCACTGAGGGGGGCACTTGACGGGATGAGCACTGGGTGTTATTCTGTATGTTGGCAAATTGAACACAAGTAAAAAATAAGTTTATTATTAAAAAAAAAAAACAATGGTTGACTGCCTCCCAAGATGAACGAAGTGAGAAAGTTCACATTCACCTCCACTCCTGTTCCACAGTGGGGGCGTCTTGTTCATGGACCTAGACAGTTCAGTTATGCCAGTACATGACCCCGCATCAATACAACCCAGGATACTGAGTCTCAACAACAGACACTGGTCATCAGCCATCCTTCCGGGCAGCTCTTCCCAGTTTATTCTGCTGAAAGACTTAGAACTCATGCCTGCATATCCTTCCTCCAGTCCTTGGCCTCACCTCTGAATCCTCTACAACTGGTACCTGAGTTAGAATCCACACCTCTCCCCCAGAACAAGTTCTTCCTCCAAAAATCAATCTATTGATTTCCTGCTTTAAATTTCACTGGTTTCTGCTCTAATTCCCATTATCCCTTCTTCTGCTTACTTTGGACTTTTGGGGGCAGATTTTATTTATTTGTTCGTTTGCTTGAAAGAGAGCGAGAGAGAGTATGCGCAGAGAGAGAGGGACAAGCAGACTCTGTGCGGAGCCTGGAGCCTGGCACCGGAGCTCAATCTCACGACCCTGAGATCATGACCTGAGCTGAAAGCAAGAATCAGACACTCAACCGACTGGCTGTCACACAGGCCCCCCTGCTGACTTTGGATTTAATATGCTTTTCTTTTTCTAGTTTTCTAAGGTGGAAACTTAGATTATTGACTTGAGGTCTCTCCTCTTTTCTATGTACATCTGGTGCTAACATATGATATAAACATAAACCTACATAATTAAACACACTGTTGGTGTTATTTTTTTTATAAATTTATTTTTTATTGGTGTTCAATTTGCCAACATATAGAATATGGTGTTATTATTTTAAATAAACTTTTTCATTAGATCAATGAAGAATGAGAAAAATGGAAGTTTTGCATTTACCTTCACTTATTTCTTCTTCAGTGCTCTTCCTTTCAAGCTTCTGACCATATTATTTTGCTTCTCTCCAAAGACCTGTGATGTGTCTTGCAAGGCAGGCCTCCTGGCAAACAAATCCCTTCAATTTCTCTTTGTTTGAGGCCTTGAATCTCCTTCACTTTTGAAGGAGAATTTATAGGATGCGAAATTCTATGTTGGTATTTCCACTCCATTTTTTTCTTGCTTGCATAGTTGTTGAAAGGTGAGATGCGATTTGTGTCTTTTTTTTTTTTTTTTTACAATTTTTAAAATTTATTTGAGAGAGAGAGAGAGAGAGCACTCAAGTGGGAGGAGGGGCAGAGGGAGAGAATCTTCAAGCAGACTCCCTGCTGAGCACAGAGCCTGACACAGGGCTCGATCTAACCATCCATGAGATGGCGGCCTGAGCGGGGAAACAAGAGTTGGATGCTCAACTGATTGAGCCATGCAAACACCCCACTCTTGTCTTTTTTTTTTTTTTTTCTGGTGTCTTAGGATTTTTTTCTTTATCTTTGATTTTTGTAGTCTGGAAAACAATGTGTCAAGGTGTAGCTTTTGCGGAATTTTTATCCTTGGTGTTCTCTGAGCTTCCTGGATTTGTGGTTTCGTTTCTGACATTAATTTGGGATAGATTTTCAGTTTTTGTTATTTCAAATACTGCTTCTGTTTCCTTTCTCTCTTTCCTGCCTTCTGGTCTTCCTATTATCCATCTGTTACACTTTTGGTGGTTGTCTCACTGTCCTTGGATATTCTGTTCTAGATTGTTGTCTTTGTTCTCTTTGATTTTTAGTTTTGAACGTTTCTTTTGAGGTCCCCTCAAGCTCAGGATTCCTTCCTCAGCCCTGTCCAGTCTACTAGTAAGCCCATCAAAGGCAGTTGTGGTCGTTGTTTTTTAATCTCCAGTGTTTCTTTCTATTCTTTCTTAGGGTTTCTATCTCTGTTAATATTGCCCATCTGTTCTTGCGTGCTGTCTACTTTATCAATTAGAGCTCCTAGTACATTAACCATAGCTGTTTCAAATTCCTGGCCTGATAATTCCTGCAATTCTGCTATGCCTGGTTCTGATGCTTAACCTGTCCCTTCAAATTGTATTTTTTACCTTTTAGTATGCCTTCTTTTTTTGTTTTGCTTTTGCTAGCCAGACATGATGTAGCAGGTAAAAGGAACTGCTGAAAATAGGCCTTTTGTAATGTGGTGGTGAACAGTTGGGGGAGGGACAGCATTCTATGATTACATTGCACACAGTCTTTTAGTGAGTCTGTGCCTGGGACTGTGAATTCACCAGTATTTTAAAAATTTTTTTCTTCCTCCTTTGGCAGGAGAGGGTGGCTAGAATCAGTTGGAATTGAGTATTTCCCTTCCCCTGGGTCAGTTAGGCTCCGATAGTACCTATCAGGGTTAACTTTTGCTTAACTAGTTTACTCTGAGAGCAGGACACAGTTTTCTGGTGGATTTAAAAGTGGTACTTTTTCTCCTTCCCTTCCAGAAAGACAAAGAGATTTTTCTCTGCTATTTATTGCGAGCATCTGGTCAAGCTCCTGGAGGGAAATCTCACAAGTTTGCAGGGCCCCTCTGTGACTGAGACCCCCTGGAGTTTTTAACTCACAGAGTTATCTACACTGAGCCTTCTAGCATTCCTCAGTGATAGTTGAGGTTTTCCTTGCTTGGCGCTGGTTCCTGCTGTGGCTTCCACTTATGAGTCTCTGCTCTGAGAAGCTGTGATTTTCTGTATTTGTCTGTCTGTCTCTCCTATCTTTGGGGGCTGCTTTTTGCCCTGCGTCCTCACCTCATGTACAGATGCTGGAAGTGTTTTTGCTCTAAGACCACCAGCATCAGTAAATGCTGACTGCTCCTGCCTCGAAAGTCTCTCCTCTGGAGGCTTCAATAACCCAGCTCTTTAACTCAGCATTTTCTCTTCTCTGTCTGGCTATCCCTTTGCTATTTCTTCCCAAACCCTCACCTTTTTCTTCCTGTCCCTGAATCAGGTTTTCTCATCTATAGTGGTATTGACATTTTGGACTAGATGATTCTTCATTGTGGAGGACTGTCCTGTGCATTGCTCATGTTAGCAGCATTGTTGGTTCTGCCACTAGATGCCAGTAACAACGACCCCTCAATACCCTGCATCCTAGTTTTGACAACCAAGATGCCTCCAGACCTTGTCAAATGCCTCTGGGGGGGAGGGGTGAAGTTTGAGAACTGCTGAGAAGTTTGAGAAGTTGAGAACTGCTGTCCTTGACTAAAAATTTCCCTAAGATTAAGAAATACAGAGCGTCCTGTGGATTTAATATCATCTGTCCTCCTTACTTCTGTGTTTGCATCTCTAGCTGTTGAGCTTTAGCTTATTTATTTGTTTATTTAGCTTATTTCTAGCCCCCTGTAAGATGATTTGAACGTAATGTCTCATCCTCACCTTACATTCAGTCCAAGCAAAATCTAAGTCAACTTCTCTCCCATGTTCTCCAGCTCTGGCCACTGTCTCTTCATTTTCTCTGGCTTTGAAACATCATCACTATTAAAGCCCCTTTTTCCAGAAGCCCCACATTCAGTCACACCCAACTATTGTAGTTTTCCTTTGGGGACATTCCTTTTCTGCCTTCCTTTGTTCAGCCCAAGTAGCTTTAAATGTGCATTATTATTACAACATTCTAACTCTTCATTCTAACTCTTCAGTCTTGCTCCAGGCATCCTCTTTTATCCAGCACATCACAGTTGAATATATCTTTAAATGATTGCTAAGTTTATGGCTATCCCAACTTTCTTTACAGAGCTCTAGGCTCACTCCTACACCCAGGTTTTTTTTTTTTTTTTTTTTTGTCATAAGATACACAGAGCATAAAATTTATCACTTGAACCACTTTTAAGTCTTGGATTCAATGCCATTAAGTACATTTACAATGTTGTGCAACCATTACCACGGTCTGTTTCCAGAACTTTTTTTATCACACCAAATAGAAACTCTGTACCTATTACACCATATAACCCACTATTCTCTCCTCCCTCTGTCCCTGGTAACCTCTATTCTTCTTTCTGTTCCTATAAATTTGCCTCTCCTAGGCCTTCCATATGTGGAATGATGTAACATTCACCCTTATGTCTGGCTTGGTTCACTCAGTATAATATTTTCAAGGTTTATCCGTGTAGCATGTGTCAGAGTTTCATTCTTGTTTAAGTTGAACATATTCCATTTTATGGATATCTGCATCTATGTTTTGCCTAAGCTGCCGCTTGTCCAGAGGTGTTTTTCTCTTACTTTTTACTTATCCATCCTTCAAGGCTCTGCTCAGATAGTAATTTCTCTGTGGAATCTGCCGTGAAGCTCAAGTGCACATTCACTCCCATTTGGTGTACATTTTACGTGGAAATTTTTGTAATACATAACTGATTACATATTTTTGTATTCTTGTACCATATAATTTGGGAGTTTATGACTCTCTTCATCTTTTTGGTATTTTGTTGTAAATGTCTATTTCCAGTAGACTAGTAAGTAGACAGCTGTTCTGAAACATGGGTTGATTGACTGCTTGTTTTCAGGAAATAAGTCTGTCTCTTCAGAAAAAGGTGTATATTCCAGAAGCTAGATTGGTGTAAGCAAGCATGTGATTCTTTTCATTTTATCAACAGACATTTAGCTAAGGTGTCCTTATGTTTTTCATTAGCTATTGAAAAATGAAAGAACATAGCCTCTCATGAAAAAAGTAATTCATTTTCTTCTGTTGAAATCTCTCAGCTGTACACACTCAGACTCTATTCCTCCCTTTGTTCCTCCTCTGTTTCTATTCCATTCTCTATCCACATCCCTAATGTACCCCATGCAGCAACACACGCACATACACGCGCGCACGCGCACACACACACACACACACACACACACACTCCCATCCCTGCTCTTCATCTCACTCAATACTCCCTGAAAGAACATTTGGAGGCTATGACTTAGAAGTTTTTCACTCTTATTGAAAAGCAGGTTAACACCAGTGGTTTTGGTTAATCAGTTAGAGTAAGTGATTTTAATCTAAAGATCAATTAATTATAAAGGAGTGGTTTCAACTCTTTGGTAGGCAAGTTTGGCCTGTTTTGATGTTTCTTATTATATGTATAATTTAGTTCCATTTAATTTTTTTCTCAATGTAGGAAAAATTCTCTTTTGCTATCTCTTACAGTCACTTCTAGTAAGAGACAATATTATTTTCCCTTCATGATGTGAATCTGTTCTTAAACAGCTTCATCATTTTTCAGTGATGTATATTCTCTTGTTTCTCAAGTGTTCAGAGTCAAATGGGTGACAAATGATCATTCTATTCATCAAGATAACTGCTAACATTCCCTGAAACTTGAAAATGCTAGCTCTCAATTTGTAATATTTTACAAATATTTCTTGGAAAGATGAGCTCTAAATGATCAGAATTCCTACAAATGAGTTTCAATTTATTTTTTTTGGCAAGAGGAGCTTTTCTTCTCCCTCAAGGGATCTCTCTCAATCACCCAGCATTATGTTTCTCCTAGAAATTCTTCACTCTATCTGCACACATCTGCATTTCTGCATTAATAATGTTATTTATATTCAGTTGTGCTATGTGGTCTAAGGATCTTAGACCTTTCTATAAGGAAGGAAAGTTGATATTTCTTTCTCTTTAAAAGTTTGCAGAAATGGCCAACCAAATGATGAAAGTCTTTTTGAATTTTCTAGATAAGACTTTATATCTACCTAATGTCAAATAATTAGGGGCCCAATTCATACATTCTACACTTCCATACATTTCTACGTGTAAAAATTTATATTTTCTTAGGTATTAAGCTTTACTTATATATCCAAAAGACATCTAGTGATTACCTACAACATGCTAGGTACTGGAGTTACAACAACGAAGAAGATGCATACAATCCTTCTTCCAGATGACAAGTTTAGAGGAAGATACAGAAAAGTAAGTGGGCAGATGCTTAACAGTGTGGTAACTACTATAATATGGTAAGGCTTCTAGAAGATCTAATAATAATACTAATTACTATGATAATGATCAACTTGTATTTAGCACTACTATGTCCTAGGCACTGTTATCATTTAATCCTTTTTACAACTCTCTGATGCTGGTATTTAGGATTATCTCCTTAGAAACAGGCCTAGGAAGATTAGGTAACTTGTCTAAAATCCAACAACTAATAAGTGACAGAGCCAATATTTAGGAGACCCACCCCAGATTTAGTGATATCAAGAAAGCTTCCAAGCAGAAATGATGTAGAAGCTGGCATTGGCCATGGGTTTTTAGGAAAAAGGGTTAGAGGAGACATATTTCAGACAAAGGAAATAATATACACAAACACTGGAACTAGGAAAGAGCAAATAATATCCAAGAAGTTCAATTTCGACAACTAGAGCCTAAAAGGGAGGAAGTGGTAAATGACCAGGCTGGAGGAAGAAGGGGCAGATTGTCGATGGTGTGATAGGACATTTTAAGGGCTTAGATTTTTATTTCAAGAAGAGTAGGGAGCCATCTGAAGCAGGAAGGTGACATGATGAAAACTGTTTTTGAAGCTCCTCTTGTAGTGGAGTGGAGAAGGGATTGGAGGGAGGTGAGAGCATGGGGGCCTTATCATATGACCATTGCAATAATTCAGACGAGAGATGTGAGAGCCTAACCTAGGGTTAATGGCCTTGTACATGGAGACACAGAAAGATCTGAGAGATCTCTGTGAGGCAGAGTCCACGGGAATGGATAACATGAAGATGAAGAAGAAAAAATGACGTTCTTGCTTGACTAACACGGAGCTGATGTATTCGAAGAAAGGGAAAAAGACTAAACAGAACAGAATTAGCACAGAGGGGAAATGAGTTCAATTTTGGACATGTTGAGTTTGAGTAGCTGGTGCCTGGAAGACAGTTGGATAGATAAGTATAAGCTTAAAAAACTGGTTTGAACTGTAGTTATGCTTTGGGGAGCTTTCATCATTTAAATAGTAATTGAAGGCATGGGTGCCCATGAGATTGCTCTGGGAGGGTATGCAAAGAGAAGAGGACTCAGGTCAGCACTGAAGAAACACAACGTATAATGAACTGACAGGGGAAGAGGCTCCTTCAATAGAAACCAAGAAGGGGTAGATGGAAAAGAAGCAGAAAATTTAGAAGAATGTGTTGACATAAAAGCTTAAAAAGAAGAAGACTTCAAATGTAAAGGAGAACAGTCAGCCTTGTAAAATTCTACCAAAGCTCCGGTAACAATGGATGACAAGGAAGTTGATTGTGGATGATCTTGGCAAGAGCAATTTCCATGTCTTGGTAGGAAGGAGAGTCAGTGGTGTGGGTAGGGGAAATGGGTGGGGGGTGGTTAACAGGATAAATGAGTGTGGATGAATTTTATAGAGAGGCTTGGCTGTGAGGGAGAGGAGAGACGGAGCTGGAGGGGATAGCGGGGGAAAGAATGCTTTATTCAAGAAAAACTTGAGTAGGTTTAATTGCTGTTGCAAAGGAGTGAGCAGAGCACCAGGAAGAGAAAAAGATTGGAGAAACAAGATAACAAAGTGGGAGAAAATGAATCATTGATAAGCTGGGGTGGCCAGGAATTCACAGTGCAGACAGACCGGTCCCTTTTCTTGTGGAGAGGATGGGAACGTTCCAGATGTGTTGGGCAGCAGGCAACAGAGAGTTGCTAGCTTGTGACTTTTGTTTTCTCTCTAATCTAGATGGTGAGACCTTCGGCTGGGAGGTTGTGGGGAGGTTGTACGACTGAAGGTTTGAGGACAGTTCTTGAGGTTTGAAACAACTGCCTATGGCGAAAGGACAGGTGGCTAAGGAGACAGGACTGGCGGGGAGGCAGGGCTAAGTGGAAAGCCACACCTTCACAGGGATGTCACTCTGAACAGCCATGTGCATTTCTTGGACAGCTTGAAGTTCAAAACACAAATTCAGAGAATGTGGGCATGCAGATGGACCTGGAGGTGAGAGGTCTGGAGGGAAGCTTTGATAGAAAGGGAGTGGCAGAGGGGAATTGGAGATATTGGCAAGGAAATGGATGAAGTGAGAGTCTTTGGACTCCAGTTGACATAGAAGGAGCTGTTGATGTCGAAGAGCTGATGTAGAGAACTGAGTGTTGGAGCAGAAAAGAGCATGCAGTTTGAGTCCCTCAGAGGTGGAAGGCCCCCAGAGCTAAGATTAGTTTTTCCATTTTTAAATGGTTGGGGGAAAAATGTCACGACACGTGAAAATTGCACAAGACTGAAACTCAGCTACACCCACTTACCACATTGTCCATGGGCTGCTCTGCAGCAGATTTTAGTCATGGCGAGAAAGGCCATAGGTCCACAGGGCCTCAGATACTGATTGTATGGCCCTTTACAGAGAACATTTGTCAGCCTCTATGCTAAAGGAATTGATGGAAGCAGCTTTTTTGTTTTCTGCAGTTTGGAATGGTTACTCCATCATTTCTATCAGAGAAAATTTGAGGGGAGGCCATATAAATGTATCACGTACCATATGCACATGTGTGGTGATTTATTCATTTCTAGACCTGCTTTCTTACTGTTCTGATTTCTTCCTTCTTGCCTGGTGAGATAAATAAATTCTTGCCTCCTTCCTTCTTTTTATTTTCTGGCAATAAATTAAAAAAAATATTTAGAGCAGTGCTAAGTTCACAGCAAAATGGAGCAGAAGGAACAGAGAGTCCCATATGTTCCCTCCCCTACCCCTCACAGGCACAGCCTCCCCCACTGTCAACATCCCACCAGGGTGGTGCCTTTGTTTCAATTGATGAACCTGCATAGAAACATCATTATTGCCCAGAGTCCATAGATTATATTAGAGTTCACTCTTGCTATTGTACATTTTAACAGTTTTGACAAGTGTGTAATGACATGTATCCCCCATTGAAGTATCATACAGAGTAGCTTCACTGGCCTAAAAATCCTCATTCTCTGCCTGTTCATCCCTCCCTCCCCTCTAGCCCCTGGCGACCACTAACCTGTTTATGGTCTCCATAGTTTTGCCTTTTCCAGATGTCAAATAGTAGGAATCATACAGTATGTAGACTTTTCAGATGGGCTTCTTTCACTCAGTATATGCACTTAAGGTTCTTTTGTACCACCCTTTTTGATATTTGATTAAGGACTGGGCCAGGCAGGGGTGGATCCTGGATACCAATTTCTAAGAGCTACTGACAAGATAGAGAAAACTGTCTTTTCCAGAAATCTCATGGGCAAGAGTTTTGCATAATGAGTAGGGGATGAGGCTCCCAAGAGGCCAAGGATGGAAGATGGGCCAGTGAAATCTAGTTTGTGGAGGGAAAGAGCACTTAACTCTAGAGTGGCAGTTCTGCTGAGTAAGATCTCTAAGTTTAAAACCAGAATGGAGGGACACCTGGGTAGCTCAGTGGTTCAGCATCAGCCTTTGGCTCAGGTCGTGATCCTGGAGTCCTGGGATCAAGTCCCACATCAGGCTCCTCACAGGAATCCTGCTTCTCCCTCTGCCTATGTCTCTGCCTTTCTCTCTGAATCTCTCATGAGTAAGTAAATAAAATCTTTAAAAAAGTAAAAATAAAACCAGAATGGAACGGCTAGGGATTAAGAAGACACCACTGCTCCTACATGGGCAATCTCCCTCATTTCTTTGTTGTTTTCCCACATGCCACTGTATATAGCCTATACTAGAAATAAATGGTGCCCCTAAATTTAAAGAATATTGACTTAGAAGGTGTCTAATTATGAGTCTGCCTGGAGTGCCCACATGTCTCGCAATAGCTCAAGATCTATATCATTAGCATGATGTAAAAAGGACTTTGTAAGATTGAATTCTTATTCCAGTTTTTATCTTGACTATAACCACATGTTTTGGTGGCTTTTTATTTTTATTTTTGCATAGTTGGCAATAAGTTATTTGCAACCTCAAGTGAGGCCACCAAGTAACGTCTGTGAACATCTTGCATATTTTGAACAACATGACCTATGGGAACTATATTGTTGCATATGACTCTCAGATTCTTCGTCTTCTCAAATGTTAGTTTAGGGATTCTGAGAGAGAGATGTTTGGAGCTGATACTGATACCTCGCCTGATTACGTTGTACTTACTGCTTCGCTTCAACTGGCTTTATTGAAAGTCTGCTGTGGGCACAGGATGGCAGAGGATGAATGGGACATGGCCTGTTCTTGGCACTTAGTTAATGGAAAACATCTATTGAATTTGTTTCTTTTTCCCTCGTCCCTCAGGTCCAACTGAATCCAGGACTTGGGGTTAAGAATGGTGAACTTTCCTTCCTGAACGGCACCGTGGGAGCCAACACACTTCCCCAGGGCTCCAGGCTGATCCCTGTCTCCACAAGGAGGACCTTGGAGCCAAGATGCCGAAGGAGCCGGGCCCGGAAGCTCCAGGTGGGTTCCCTGCAGTGCCCAGAGTCTGGCGAGAGCCCTGTGTCAGACAGCTTTAGTGGCACTTCTGGGAAAAGCCCTGGCTGCTCATCCCAGGACAGGAGCTCAGTCCTGGGGGCCCAGATGCACCTGCCTTCTCCCCACCTCCAACCTGGGGCCAGAGAAAAGATCCTCAGCCCGCAAAACAGCTTTGAGGAGCTGGAGGCAGAAACGAATGTTGACACGGGACGCACTGTGGTCAATCCTGAACCCCGGCAGTCTTTTCTGAGCAGATTTTCCAGGGGTCTCCGGACCAGCCACCCACCATCCTGCCTGCCAGACTCCTCCGTAGGGCCAACCGCCTCCATGAACAATAGAACCCTTAAGGAAAGGATCCATTCTTTGTCACTTGCAGGCCAAAAGGATCTTGGGGCAAGGAAGATAATCTCAAAATGTCCCCTTCACCTGCCAGTCCAAGGTGAAGAAAAAGAAGAAGAAGAATTCTTTATATAGCATAAAGCAAATGCGATTTCCGAAAACACAAGATCAGATCCAGTGTTCTAGAAATGGAGCACTGACCTGGGACAGATGGTTACTTGTTCACGTGAGGGGGCCTGAACGTTAGCCACGCACAGATCCGTATTGCTTTTATTTGAGACGTGCATAGTCTAAGGTGCTGTGAAGGGTTGTTTATTTGCCTTCATGGTCATAAGGGAATACAGCCAACGCATAGGGAGAAAGCCCAAGGCCCTGGGTCCCTGGAGACACACTAACTCAGCTGGGTGCACCGAGTTCAGCACCTGTCAGGAGGGATTGGTTGTATGCGAGCGAGTCGGATGTGCTATGCAATGCTGATGAGTGTATGCAGTTTGGTTTTAATTTTTACTTGGGTTGCATTGCTCATCCCCCTGGACAACATGGACTATTTATTCTGTAGTGTTTTTTAATTTTTATGTGACCTCCTTTGGTAACTAGGCCCTGTACACCACATAACCTCTAGTGATTTTGCCTTTAAAGCTGTCTGTGTCTGGAATGAGTTCACATGCAAGTGTTTTGAAAATTACAAACAATTAATTTCTTTCCTGTTTAATAAGCAGAAACATTGGAAGTCAAGAAACTAGGTGAAAAATGAAAGCGAGGCTCTAGGATTTCCTTGCTCTTCCATTTCTCATCTGTTTCGGCACTACTCCAAAGGGGCCCGTGGTTCCTGTTTCTAACCAGAGAGGAACATGACATGAATGGATCTCTACTCGACATGGCAGGAAGATTGGATTGGATGAGTTGTTGGAGCAGGACTTGTGTTCTTCTGGCCATGTTTGAATTCCTAAATTTCTTTGCAATACGCATTCATCCATTTATACATTCACTCATTCATTCAGCAAATATTTAGTGAGCACCTACCTTTGAATAAGACATCGACGTATGGTTCACAAAGTTCTGTAGTCATCAAACCCGAAAGGTATATATGGTCTCACCGGTTTAATCCATTCTATCAACACTTGAGGATATGTCGAAGTCTTAATTCCTCTAGGACCCTTTCCCACAACTGATTTTCTCACTTGCTGCATAAGGCTGTGGTAAGCAGGTGGAGACTGAGCATATTATGAATTGTAATTAGAGCTGCAATGGACAAACTCTTGTTGCTCATGTGCTGTAGTTTTTGGTTGGATTTCTACACACATTTTTTAAAAATCTGAGGTCTGTGTGTTGTGGTTAATTTATAAAGTTATCTGATTCCATGAACTTTATTCTCCAGGACAGATGTTACATCAGATTATAAATGCTGATTTAGCTGGATCTTCTGGTGATCCTATTACTTACTATACCCACTTGGGGTGATGGATGAGTTCAGGCCCAAGGATGAGTCTTCAGGCAGGGACACCTCCTAGATTTGGGTGCTCTGCTGAGCTTAAAGAATAGAAATGAAGAAGAGTGGCAAATAGACAAAGACAAGATTTCCATGTCGATTTTACTTTTCTGGGCTCATGACATCAGTATATTCCCATTCTCATTTTCTTTCTCCCTTCCCCCCCCCCCCCACAGCCCCCCAATCAAGACTAAAGTTAGATTTTAGACAGTAGAATGAAGAACTTAGTTTTGGTCTAATTTTCTAGAATAAGAGTTTTAAAAAAATGAAAGTCTTATTTAAATTGAACTATTGAGCCGCCTTGAAAAGCACAGCAGGGGGGCAGTTCTGAAATATCTTTCCCACTTTTTTTGAGGTTACCTGAATTCTTTAACATAATATGTGGGTGAGACTATAAGTACAGGGAAATTATGAAGAATACTGGAAAACGTGAAGGAGTGCCTTACAAAATTGACTTGTAAAATAATACACTTTTGAAATGGCACCGACTATATTCTTCAACACAGAAATCCAATTTACAACATGGTAGGATGGTCATTCCTGTGGGCTAGGTAGGGTGCCAAAGGCCCCGCTTTAAGCCTCAGCTTTTAAATTTACTATTTATGGCACCTTGAACTGTCAGCCTCCTTGATCCTCTGTTGCTTTTCCTACTGTAACAAAAGGTTGTTAAGAGAATCAAGATGACCCACATGAAAGCTTGTTTTTTTTTAAATGTCATGGAAACAAGAGTTTTTTTCTTTTTTCTTTTTCTTTCTGGAAACAAGTTCTGGTAAAATCAATGATTCAATTAAAAAAAAAAAAAAAAGAAACCCAGCTCTCTAAGAATCTTTGCTACTTGTGCCGCTTATTATGTTCCCATACCTAGGAGGGAGATTGTGGATGGAAAGAATCAAATATATCTTAAAGTTCAAAAGCGATTGTCTGTAACAGGAATAAACTCTGAACTAGTTTAACCCAATGTATTGAATTAGCCAGACTCTTGACTTACTTATGCTGTATCTTTTAAAATGTAGAACGTGGGATCCTTGGGTGGCGCAGCGGTTTGGCGCCTGCCTTTGGCCCAGGGCATGATCCTGGAGACCCGGGATCGAATCCCATGTCGGGCTCCCGGTGCATGGAGCCTGCTTCTCCCTCTGCCTGTGTCTCTGCCTCTCTCTCTCTCTCTCTCTCTCTCTCTCTGTGTGTGACTATCATAAATAAATTAAAAAAATTAAAAAAAAAAATAAATAAAATGTAGAACGTATCACTTTTCAAATCAGAGGGACTCTCAATAATCAAATTACTTTATATTTCTTTACAGGTACACTAAAAATCAGTTGCATTACAATTGTTTGGCTATTTTTAACCCTATTAATAGTATATCATACTTCTTTGCCAGTGTTATTTGGACATTGCTAAACAATAGAAATGGTAGCCTTTGGAGACTTTGGAATGTGTGTGTCCATTAGGGAAAGTAGGGCAGGGGATTTGGGGCTGGGGTAGGGGAAGGCAGACACCCCTTGATTCACAAAGGGAGGTGGGGCAGGAGCCTCAGCTGCTCCCCAATCCACCCTCTGCTCTGATGGGACTTTGTAGAGGTGTGCCCGTCCTTCCATGGCCCCCAAACTCTGCTCACTCTTTTTCCTTCCTTCCAGAGAAAGCCAGGGAAAGGGGAAGGGAAGCCAAAGAGAAGAGAAATGGAGCTCACTCTCTGTTGATTAGAAACTCCTGAATTTCATCTCTGTGTTCTAAAAACTATTCAGAACTTCCTGAGGTAACTTGATACTGTCTGCCTTCCTTGACTCTTCTCATGCTCTTGGGCTTTCTCTCCATTTTCCTTCCTTCTTTCCTTCCCTCCCTCTCCCCCTCTTCTGTTCCTTCTCTTTCTTTCTTTCTTTCTTTCTTTCTTTCTTTCTTTCTTTCTTTCTTTCTTTCTTTCTTTCTTTTTCTTTCTTTCTTCTTTCTTTCTTTCTTTCTTTCTTTCTTTCTTTCTTTCTTTCTTTCTTTCTTCTTTCTCTTTCTTTCTTTTTCTTTCTTTCTTTCTCTCCTTCTTTCCCCTTCCTTGCTTCCCATCCTCTCTCCTGCCCCCTGCCCCCATCCTCCCCTGGGCCTCATGCATAGATCTGATCCTCTCTTCATTCTTTGTTCTGTTTTGAAATACTCTGTCTGGGAGGCATCTCTCAGGATTCCCGAAGAGGCTGTAAACAGATCTTTTGGCTCAGCTCTGGGAAAACGAGAAAGAAGAGGCCACCCCCACCCTGAGGAGGAAACGCTCCCCACTTTCCAACTCACGCTCAGGACTCTGCTCTGGGACTACGAGGCCCACACCACTTAGAAAACAGTTGGTCTCTCCACCCACAGCTCTCTCCTTTGACAACTCCTAGACCTTTCTCTGAGGTCTATTTCTGGGTCTGTTCTCACAATTAGCAACTTTAAAAATTGGCTGTAGTATGTGATAAGAAAACAACGAGTGCTGATGGCCCCAAAGAGCATGTATCTAGGACTTACGTCATCAAGAACTCAATCCTCATAAACTTCATTTTCAAATATGTCATTTAAAAGTCGAGTTATTCCAGAGAATCTACCTGAAAGACATGCCAAGGTCCTCGCTTAGCGTGAAAGGAAATGTATTGTTTTACAAGTCCTATTGACAAGCCAGAGATGTTTCTGAGGTGTTTCTTTTAAAGACAATCAATAAATACTTCGAAAGAGGGCTAATGACATCAAATGTGAAGATGATGACTGGCCTGTGCAGCCCTTCCTACCTGTTGGTGCTCTCCTGAGTATTTCCATCTTTACACCAATCCTTTGAGGTAGATGCTATAATTATTCCCATTTTACAGGTGAGTAAACCAAGGCACAGAGAGGTCAAAAGCCTAATCCAGAACTGAACAATGACTAAGCGGCATGGCTGGGATTAGAACACTGGCTGTCTGGCTGGAGTCTGTGCCCATAACCACTCCAGCAGCCTGTCCCTCGCAGGGGGTGCAAGAACGGCAGACCCCAGCTTTCTGCCTGGTACCCACAATGCCTCCACACTGTGAGTCGGACAATGGCATGTCACCTCAGTTTCCTTTCTGCTCCTCAAGCATGCCCCACTTGTGCAGTCTGCCCAGATCTGACCTACGGGAGCTCCTTCTCATCATTTAGGATCCAGGTTGAAATCCCCGCTGCAGGGCACCTGATCAGATAACACCTTATTGAAGCAGTTCTGGAACCCAGCCCCTAGCCCAGTGCCAGGACCAGAGCAGGTGCTTTTACAAATATTTTGCTCAATGAATGCGCAGCAAGAGGAGGAACACTGATGAGACCTCCACTCTCTGGATGCCAGAGGAGAGAGATTGTCCTAGGTAGCTAGGGTTGCTATGACCAAATATCATAGGCTGGGGAGCTTAATCATCAGAAATTTGTATCTCCCAACTCTGGAGGCTGGGAAGACCAAGACCATGATGCTAACAGGGTCGCGTTCTGGTGAAAGGTCTCTTCCTGTCTTGTAGCACGCCACCTTCTCGCTGTGTGCTCACATGGTGGAGGACAGGGGAGGTTTCTTGTGCCTCTTCTTTTTTCTTTTTTTTTTTTTTAAGATTTTATTTATTCATGAGAGGCACACAGAGAGAGGCAGAGACCTAGGCAGAGGGAGAAGGAGGCTCCCTGCAGGGAGCCTGATGTGGGATTCGATCCCAGGACCTCAGGATCATGACCTGAGCCAAAGGCAGACGCTCAACCACTGAGCCGCCCAGGGGCCCCTCTTGTGCCTCTTCTAAGGGCACTAATCCTACTCATGAGGCCTCCACCCTTACACCTAATTATCAAAGTCTCCAACCACCATCACAGTGGGGACTAGGGCTTCCATGTATGAATGTTGGGGGATACAATGCTTCAGTCCATCATGAAGATGAATCATTTCATCCCTGGCTGTGTCCTAAGTGCCAGGTCTCCTCTGGACAGCCCCTTTTCCTCTGTGCTTTCTCCATCTCTCAGATGGAGAGATTTTCCTCATTTTTTTTTTTTTTTTGAGATTTTCCTCATTTACCTGTTGGCAGCAGGTCCATTACAGCTGGCCTCATCTGGTCTGTCCCCTTCACTGTAGGAGCGTCACTGTGCTTTTCCATCCTTGTTTGTGCTGCTGAGCCCTACCTGAAACTCACTCTTCCATTCATTCTACAAACACACCCTGTCCCATGTGCCTGACTCCAGGGACGCGCTGACAGCTACCATCTGCCACCATCTGCCACCATCTGTGGGACCTTGTCCGTGCTCCGCATTCCTCGGCCAGTGAGCCTCACTTCAAAGGAGCAGGTTTTGTCTTTAAGAAATGAAGCCACCGGGATCCCTGGGTGGTGCAGCGGTTTGGCGCCTGCCTTTGGCCCAGGGCGCGATCCTGGAGTCCCGGGATCGAATCCCACATCGGGCTCCCGGTGCATGGAGCCTGCTTCTCCCTCTGCCTGTGTCTCTGCGCCTCTCTCTCTCTCTGTGACTATCATAAATAAATAAAAATTAAAAAAAAAAAAGAAAAGAAATGAAGCCACCTTGGACAGTCCCAGCAGAAATGATGCTGCTAAAAAAAAAAAAAAAAAAAAGAAATGATGCTGCTGCTCTCATCACAAGGCGTGAATTCCCACAGGCACACACTGGCTCATTCAAGCTAACCTCCATCATAGGTTATGGTCCATTTTATGTGTCTTCTCACAGGACAGCATTTGCATCTCTGAATTTTCTCTTGCTTTGCACAACAGTCTGATTCACTGAACTAAAGTGTGACTGAATTTCAGCAAGACTTCTTAACGAAGTGTGCAAGGAGTTACCTTGTTTCATCCCTAGCACGAGTCTGTCACTAGAGGCCACAATTGTGACAATCTAATAGCTGTGGGG
This sequence comes from Canis lupus baileyi, assembly GCF_048164855.1. Taxonomy (NCBI): domain Eukaryota; kingdom Metazoa; phylum Chordata; class Mammalia; order Carnivora; family Canidae; genus Canis; species Canis lupus. The sequence goes on along the minus strand of NC_132861.1, from coordinate 39,439,376 downwards.
ACCCGCTCCAACCTCTTTTTCCCCCTCTACTTCACCCCAAGGGAGGGCATGCAGATACTTTTAAATTAATCTGTGTCCGGGAAATTTCCCTACAGGCATCTTGGTAGGAGGCAAAACTACCAGAAACACGACCCATGCTGTGGGGGGGGGGGGGGGGGGTTGTTTTTGTGTTTCATTTTTTGTCTCCTTTTACTAAGAGAAACAAACCGTGTACTGCAGGGTGCTACCTCAAAGCATAGCAAGGTGGCCAATGGATTTCACATGACAGGTCGCCTGCAGGCCAGGAGTCCCATCACAGCAGGAGGACCAATACCACAAAGCTAGCAGGAGGTAGCAAGAGCTTGGCCAGGCCTTGTCAAAACAGGGTCCCTTCAGGCCTGAAAGAGCAAGGGGACCTGCAACGTAGACGTGGCCAGTGCTCTCCTCTGGGATTCTGATGCTCCCAGCAGGGATGGGAAAGCTCCTTTAGGTGGGTGGTGGGGGCGGGTTGGGGCGGCGGCAGCATTCTGTCCCCGGTACATATGCTGTCGCCCTGCTGGCTGAGGCCTCACCCCAGGTTGGTTCGGGGGCCTGATTTTGGTTCGAGGCTGCCTGCCTACCTTCCTACTGTTCTTGTGCATTTTCCGAGCCCAGGTCCCCAGCCTTCTGATGAACTAATTCTCAGCTTAAATCAGCTAGGATCCGTTTTGTTTATGCACCAAATAACTGAGATCCATACAGAGCGAAGCGCTAACAGGGGCTAAGACCCAGTACAAAACTGGGGCACTGTATTAGGGAATTGGGTTTTCAAAGGGATAAACAAAGATGTGAAAAACTATTCATTTGGGGGTTCGGTGTCTCTTTGAAGTTTTCTTAGCTTTGATTCTTTGATTCTCCTTTCCTTTCGGATTGCTCCTTTCTTCTCCCTTATGGCTGTGGCAGTAGGCCCACCGCCTCCCCTTTCCCACGCTAAGAAGGAAGCAGGATGGGATCCACAGAAGGGGGGCAGGGAGGGTCCCTTCTCAGAAGTGCTCTGCCTCTAGACTTTTGTCCAGGCTAGACAAAAAAAAGCCAACATGTGGTCTGGCATAGGTCACCAGGACAGGGCCTTGAATTAGAACCCCTGCATTCACAAGCAAGAGACACTGAGAACTCATTTAAACAAAAAGGGGAGAAAAAGGAAAGCTGTGGGGTCATGTGGCTAAAAGACTGTCAGGGAACCCCAGCGACAGGGTCACATCCCACCAGCGAGCTCCCAAGTGGAGAGATGGTCCATTCCCAGCACTTTCAGGAAATTCCTTCAGAGAGGCCTCTGATTGGCCTGACCTGGGTCACACACTCGCCCCTGAACCAATTGCTGCACCCGGATGATGGCTCCGCTGATTGCTGGGGCCAGGGCTCTGCATCTATTCGTGGCAATGATTGTAGGAGGAAGGGAGCAGCCCTGCCTGAACAGCATGGGGAGACCTGCTTGTTTGCTTTTCTTCAGAGATTTTATTTATTTATTCATGAGAGACACACAGAGGCAGAGACATAGAGGGAGAAACCAGCGCAGGGCTTGATCCCAAGATCCTGGGATCATGACCTGAGCCAAAAGGCAGACACTCAACCCCTGAGCCACCCAGGTGCCCTGGAGAGACTTTCTATGAATAAGAGGACGTGAGAAAAAAATGTCAGCAGGCAACAAAAAGAGGTGTCCACTCCTGGCCCCAGCTGTAGTGGCTAACAGAGGAAGAGCCCCCTCTGCATCGTCCCTGTGAGGAGGACCCTGGAAGCGGGTCCTGGTCACCTCTTTCTCATGAAGAACATGAGACAACGTGAGACCTTCCAGCATCTGGCCTCCATCAGTCTGTTTTGCTCTCTTCAGAGTCTGTATTAGTTGCCTGGAGCTGTCCCACCAATGACCACAAACGTTGTGGCTTAAAGCAACAGAAAGCTATGCTGTCACAGCTCTGGAGGCCACAAATCTGAGATCAAGGTGTTGGCGGGCCCCACCAACTCTGGGGGCCCAAGCAGAGAATCCTTTATGGACTCTTCCAGCTTCTCCCCGTGGTCCTTGGCTTGTGGCTGCAAAATGCCAATCTTGGCCTCCACCTCTATATCACCTTCTCCTCTGTATGTTTCTGTTGTCTCTTACAATGACAGCGGTCATTGGATTTAGGGCTCTCCAGAGTAACCCCGAATGATCTCAAGATCCTTACCTTTTTAAAAAAGATTTTATTTATTTATTCATGAGAGAGAGGGGAGGAGAGGCAAGCAGAGACTTAGGCAGAGGGAGAAGCGGGCTCCCCTTGGGGAGATGCGGGACTCCGTCCCAGGACCCGGGATCACGACCTGAGTCAAACGCAGACTCTCGACCATTGAGCCTCCCAGGTGCCCCTCAAGATCCTTGACTTAACTACATCTACAAGACCTTTTTTCCACATCAGGTCACACTTGTTATTGTATTGTCTGTCACCCTTCCTTAGCCTGCTCTCTCTCTCCGTCTCTCTCTCTCACACACACACATACACATACACACACAAATATAACCTCCATCAGAGTCCAGACCTGCCTGTCATCTTTATATCTGTATTCATAAGGCCTAAAACAGTGCCTCAACCAGAGTAGACACTCTGTGAGAGTTCATTGAATAAAAAAATGAAAGAGTGGATCTGCTTGGATCGTGTCCTTTAGTGCTTCCTCCATACATTTAGTACTGCTCCAAACCCATGCTTAGTTGAGTATACCTGGATCTCTGTCACTCATTAAAATACACACTCTCGGAAGCTTCTTTTTCGTGGTTGTGGGTGATCATTTTTGCCCTTTAATTCAGAGCAATGAAATTTATGCACCAAATATTGTGCTAAATGCACCCTCAGAATTAATAGGAGATGAAGACAAATATAAATCCATCTTGCATAGTTTGGGTTTTCCACTCATTGCCCATCTAGCTGTAAATAATTTTGACTTTTCCCCTTTCCTCCTGAGATGTTTCTCATCTCAAATTACAGGTGAAGTGAGCAGTCGCTGGACCCTATGTGCCCAGAGCCTCTATTTTTTGGTCTACCTCTCCTTTTTCAAGTCATCACCTCCCCCAATTCTTATTTCCGTAACTTGGCCCTGAACATTGGAGGCATGAAAAGGAAGCTTCAGCTGGACATTAAACAGATTTCAAAAGGTTGAAAAGCAGGAGGCTAACACTTGTTGTTGACTGCCTTACATCTAATTTTTTTAAAAAACCATAATTAACATGCTCTGCTATCCGAGCAACTGCCTTGTCAGTCTGAAACACTGCCTGGGAAAGAAGTAGTCATGGGGTAATTTCTGTTGAGACACTTCACAGACACAAAGATAATTAAATGACAGCGGTGATGCCCCACAGCTTTGAGGGCTGGCTTGCAACCACCCATGTGTGCATGGAAGCTTCCCAACCACTCCCAACAAGCCTTTCTGGAGCCCCTACCACCAAGCAGCACAGGGCTAGACACTCAGGAGACATGTGCCTGGGTAGGGGTCAGAGAGATTTAGATTGACCTCTGGCAGTCTTCTCATGGGAGCAAAGTCCTCACTTTTGCAGCAAGTAGTCTGTGTACACCAGAGAACCAGGTTTCAATTACTTTGTGCACGGCTGTGCTAAATGAGCAAGCTTTAAAGGGACCCTGCAGACACCACAAAAATGTTCCCCCAGTGCAAAAGTGTAAAACATAATTGTCCTGCTGGAGATGTTGCCCTACAAAACACCAGACAGGGCTCCTCAGGAGTGAAAACTAGATTGGGAGCAGATCCATGAGATACATAATTAGTGAGGACCTCACCCCTTCACCGGTTTTCACCACACCGATGTGGGCCAGGCTTTGTGTTCAGTCACACCCATGAAAGTCTCAGGGAGGCAGAGATGTTTAACACATCATCTGACTTGGGAAATCTTTGCAGGTGGCATGTAAAAAGGAGATATGCTGGGGCCCTTGGGTAGGTCAGTCGGGGAAGCATCTGCCTTCAGCTCAAGTCATGACCTCAGGGTCCTGGGATGGAGCCCCGCATTGGGCTCCCTGCTCCATGGGGAGCCTGCTTGTGCTCTCTTTCTCTGTCAAATAAATAAATAAAATATTTTTTTAAAAAGGAGATATGCCCCTGAGGTGATTGGCATTGACTTCACAAGACGATTTCTCCCCTTTTGTTGTGAGCATAATTTGGGAAAGAGGCAAAAGCAAAACTGTGTTCTGGGCAGTCTTTCTGAAGTCTGAAACGTGTCCCTGTAAATTTAGTATGTTAAATTTAATACATTGGGCACCATGTAGTTACACTATAGGCATATTTCTGTCCTACGTTGTGCTAAAATTAAGCTGGTATTTTCTGTGTCTGTGTTAGGGTTTGTGAGGTTGCTTCTGCAGGAAGCCTACGGAACTGGATGAAAATAGAAAGGTTCATAGTGAAGTAAAGGAATATCCTCTCAGCTGTCCCCTGGGGCAGCGACCGGTTCCCCAGCTCCAAGTGGAGGGGTCCAAGAACAGGCAGCAAGGACAGATATTTTTAAATCCATTAAGAAAGAGGTGCCACAAAAAAAAAAAGAAGAAGAAAGAAAGAAGAAAGAAAGAAAGAAAGAAAGAAAGAAAGAAAGAAAGAAGAAAGAAAGAAAGAAAGAAAGAAAGAAAGAAAGAAAGAAAGAAAGAGCCAAAGCTCAGTTTTTACACAAAGGGGAAGGCTCTGCCTCTCTAAGCTGATGCTTCTGTAGTTTCTGCTTCATATTCCCTGGGTCACGATCACAGGAAGATCCAGCGAGATCCACTGCCACGGGACAGTGAGCACATCTGGGAGCTGAGAGTGACTGTGGGCACTGTCCCACGAGATCAAATGAAGAGAGGAGTGGGTCTCTGGTCGGTGACAGGGGGCTGCTGGGGGTGATGTAAGGGGTGAGTCTCCTGGGACAGAAGCTGGCCACAGGAGCACCAGGAAGGGCAGGGACCAGTCCAGGATCTTGCTCTCAGTTGCAAGTGGCCATGGCAACAGGGACTTTGATTTAGTGTCACAAGAGCTGAACCAAGTCCCCTGATTCTCTGTGGATGAGTTGTCATGAGAAGTGTAGGATCCTGAGCACCTAAGCTATGATGCCTTAGCCAACATGAGATCAGTGCCAGAGCCCACTGGCTCTGGGCCTGGAACTCAGGTAAGGCCCTTGAAGAAGAAAAAGTGAGATGGGTGTGTGTGTGTGTGTGTGTGTGTGTGTGTGTGCCCATGGGGCATTCGGGTCTTTAGAAGGATTCATAATCATCATCATGGGTGTGCAGTATGTCTGAGGCACTGTTCTAAGATTTTCTTATTAAGTGTACAATTCCCATTCTAAGATTTTTTTACATATATTAACTCATTGACTCCTCCTATTATTATCTGCATTTAACAAATCAGGAAGTGGAAGCAAATGGAGTTTAAGTAACTGGTGCAACTGGTAGGTAGAGCCCAGGCCTGTTGACTGGAAGTCCTGGCCCCATATTACCTCGCTCTGTGTAGTCTGCCCCAAAGATGTCCAATCCCTAATCCCTGAAAGTGATGAACGTCAACTGGATGTGGTAAAAGGGACCATGCAGTCGTAATTGAGGTGGCATCCTGAGATGGGGCGATGATTCTGGATTGTCTGGGTGAGCCTTAAGCATAAGCACAAGTGTCCTTATAAGACAGAGGCAGAGGGATACTTGACCACAGGGGAGGCAGAAGATGACATGACATTGGAGGCCAGGTGATGTGAAATGAGGAAGAATCAGGGGCCAAGGAGCGTTGGCACCTTCCAGAAGGTTCAAAGGCAAAGAAACCGACTCTTCTCTAGTGCCCCCAGGAGGGACCACTCTGGCCAATGCCTTGGTTTTAGCCTTGTCGTACCCATTTCGGACTCTGGTCACCAGAATTATGAGATAATAAATTTGTGTTTAAGGAGCACCTAGGTGGCTCAGTTGGTCAAGTGTCTGCCTTTGGATCAGGTCATGAGGATCCCAAGGACCTGGGATCCAGCCCCACATCCGGCTCCCTGCTCAGCGGGGAGCCTGCTTCTTCCTCTCCCTCTGCCCCTCCTCCTTGGCTCATGCTCTGTCTCTCGCTTCCTCTCTCTCAAATAAATAAATAAAATCTTTAAAAAAATAAATTTGTGTTTGTTTTAAGTCACTAAGTTTGTGGAAATTTGTTATAGTTGCCGTAGGAAACTAATACACCATGGCTCTCAACACTTTTCATAAGAACACATAGAGAGGACATCCTCTGGCGAGGGTCATATGTCCACAAGCATGCTCACATTTTGACACCATGAGCTCTCACCAAATTAAGTGGTGTGTGTGTGTGTGTGTGTGAGTGTGTGTTTGGTGAAGGCAAGCATAAATAACATGTTATAATTATATGATTCAGAAAATAAAAAAGATCTCAAAATTCATCATTAAAAAGTTAATATTATAAATCTAACACATGGTTTTGAATCTTATTACTTTGACTCCACATGGAATAGTAGTAACAAGTGGGTAGTGCTGAAGAATAAACCTACGTAGTCCTTATTTGGTTATTTGCAATAATGTATGTTGTTATCGGCCTCATTAGTATGGTTTGGCAATTGTTAAGTGACACCCCCAGAAATGGTCACGGCATTGTTCTGCACTCTGAAAACATAGATAGAAGTGCCCCCATTCATGCCTTTTCATTTTCCCTTGTCCCTTTCTTAATAAAAATATATCCATGGTTAAAAGGATAAGGAAATCGGTGTAAAAACCAAAATGACTTCTCAGCACATAAATCTCAGCCTGTGATTAGGGTCTGAGGTCTGGGAATGCCTCCACTCTGCTAACATCAGGGTCATCCTTTTGGCTCTTGTTCAGAAAGTTGGTCAGGATGTAAGTGATAGGAAGACAGGTTATGATTGGAATAACCGGAAATCTTATTTAATGAAAAAATGAAAATCAGTCACAAGCTTTGGTCCTATGTTACTAACTGTCAAACTCTAGCGCCTCCGTGGAACAGTCATGGATATGGGCACCCAATGTTCATTGAGATAGGCAAGGAAGGTAGGTTTCTCTTTTACGGGGGTAAGTGGGATCTCATCATATGGGATACAGGTTGCATGTTTGTAAGGACAGATTCTCAGAGGCAGCCCTGAGAGTTGAGAGCAAAGCTGCCATTCTTCTCATTCACACAGGGCACCGGTTGGGTTAGCGGAGACCTCGGAGCATTTGCAGGGGTGCAGAAGGAAGGGGTCAGTGGACACCAAGTCCTATATATCTCTGCAGTCATCTTATGTAAGGTGTAAGACGACTCTCCTACGTCACAGGGACTTGCAGATGCTTCATTAATTTTAATGTTGAGTGAATCCTCACATTTGTGTAATATTCTATGCATCATAAAAATCACCCTTAAGTGAAAAAAGAGATAATCCACGGCGGTAGTCGAATGACAAAATAGAAGGATTTTAGAAGATCTCTAAATACTTCTGATTTTCATTGCTAGGTAAACTTTATGCTAAACAGACATGCAGTCTACTGGGTTGTCACTAGGCCAGGTGAGTTGGCAGCCAAATACAAGCTGCCCACATACAGAATTGAGTGTTCTTGTATAAACAAGTTCTGACACTTCATTTCTGTCTTGGAAGGAATTGTGTGCCATAAAGATTATCTGCTTTACAACAAGCATAAAGATCTTGTCAGGTGGCCATGGTTTACTTGAATTAATCGAGAAAGTGCTAGTCGTCTTTGGAGAATGATTTTCAAGTCTATCCATCTTCACATTAACGCTGAAAAGGCTTGATTGCATAGAATGAAGAAATGCAGCCTACGTAAGAGAAGATAAAAATGTTGGAGTCCATCAGCAATGGCAATCTCATCCTTGAATAAATCTTCACTATTACTGCCCTCTCATGATTTCCTTGTACCTCTGTCACTGCCGTGATCATGGTCGTTCTGTGATTTCTGTTTTTTATGGTTGCACGTGTATCGGATTGCTCTAAGAGGTGGTGAAATTGGGAAAGTGAAAGATTGTCTTAAATCATTGTATTCCCCAAATCACACAATAGGGTCTTTATTTCACAACAGATATTAAATAATAATTCTACACATTGTATTGGCTATCATGTCTATATGTAGAATTTTATTCTAACAACATGGAAAATATCGATATTTCAAGGCTGCCTTGAGCCTTGTTAAAATATTATTAAATGTAGGTTTTATTATTGTTCAGGGGTGGTGAGACCAACAGACCAGGAGATGAGTGCCATTGAACAGAGTTTGTTACTCACAGTCCCCAAGGGGTGGGGACATGCCACGCAATGTGGGGAAGCACCAGAGTTGGTCACGAGGTGGGATTGCGGGGGGAGGGGGGATGGAGGTGCAGGGTAGGGGTTGGGGGTGAGGGGAATGAGAGTAAGAGCCTTTATTGTGGCTTCTGTGGGAAGGAACATGCAAGGCAGGGAGTGCCAATCTAGGATTGGCCAGTTTGAATGATTTCAGCAAGTTCTGAGTGTCGGGGCTGTATCTTAGCTGTCTGGTACCTGACTCTGGGGTAATAGAGGCGCCATGTGAGAGCCCTATGTAAGCCAGGAAAGGTGGTAGTGGGGATGTGGGCTCTGGATTGGTTGGTTTGCATGTGAAAGGCATGCTCTCAGGTGAGTCTCTAACTATCTTTAGGAATTGGCTAGTTCTGAGAGGGGCAGTCTCTCCAGGGCCAGCAAGGCCATAGATCTCAAACCATCAGAATAAAGAGACATGCTCAATTCATATGGAAAAACTACTGCCAGACGTATAGAACAGTGAGAGCGTGAATAGTGAACACCTATTTTGTGCTTGGCCTCACATGCTTTGCATGTATGAACTCAGCACCTTTTGAGCTGGTGCTGTTTTAGCTAGGCCGGGTCACTTGCCTGAGCACATTCTGCTGGTAAATTTCTTTTTTTTTTATTATAAATTCATTTTTTATTGGTGTTCAATTTGCCAACACATAGAATAACACCCAGTGCTCATCCTGTCAAGTGCCCACCTCAGTGCCCGTCACCCAGTCACCCCCACCCCCCGCCCACCTCCCCTTCTACCACCCCTAGTTTGTTTCCCAGAGTTAGAAGTCTTTCATGTTCTGTCTCCCTTTCTGATATTTCCATTCATTTTTTTCTCCTTTCCCCTTTATTCCCTTTCACTATTTTTTATATTCCCCAAATGAATGAGACCATATAATGTGCTGGTAAATTTCTAAATTAGGATCACGAACTGGCCCGGCTCCCAAGAACCATAAAGGAGGCTGGGACTTCTTAAGGGAGGTGGCTCGTAGAGCAGTTAAAAGAACATGCAGTGCTAGAGAGAATGAGCTTGGTGACAAAGAAGGTGGTGCACAATGGTCTATATATTATTCTCATTGGAGAGAAAAATGAGAGATTAGGTTTTGAATGAATGAAAAATAGCTCATTGAGCTAAACAGACATCGCAATCTACTGGGTTATCACTAGACCAGGTGAGTTGAAGAAATATATGCTCTTGATGATACTTTATTCTGGTTGTTATTGAAAAGGACTCAAGTTAATTGGCTCACATTGAAATGCACTTTTAAAAAATTTTAAAAATTAAGGCTTGGCTTTAGCAAGTGGGTGGCCTTCCAGTGGGTGAGCTATGCCTGTGTCCCCATCCAAAGAGCAGGCTGGGAGCAGAGAGACACAGCCCAGGGAGAAAACATGAATGACATTAAGGGAGATGGGTAAGGAGCTACCACCCAGAGGGAATAGGGTTGGTGTTCCCAAACTATTTCTCAAAGTATTACAGCCACTTGCAAGTCAGGGAGGATACGGAGTCTGAGGGGTCAGAGTAGGAGCCATTGGGAAGTAGAGTGACTGGTGGGAGTTGTGTTATTTTATTGTCTTCAAGAACAGGAGACAATGTGGCAGCCCAGGTGGCTCAGCGGTTCAGTGCCACCTTCGGTCCAGGGCCTGATCCTGGAGACCCGGGATCGAGTCCCACGTCGGGCTCTCTGCATGGAGCCTGCTTCTCCCTCTGCCTGTGTCTCTGCCTCTCTCTCTCTTTGTGTCTCTCATGAATAAATAAATAAATAATCTTTAATACAAAATAAAAGAACAGGAGAGAATGAGGCTGGCTTGAAGAATTCCTGTCATTGTGGTAATTTGCCACAAAGAGCCCATTTTAGACTATTCTCATGTGGGAAGCTTCTAAAACCATGCCTTATTGGAGCTCCCCAAGCCAACACAACCCCAGACGGTGTCAAGGCCACACTCAAGATTCCGTCTTGTTCTGGAAGCCTAGACTGTGTGTTGAAGTAATCCTGAGAGGTCTACATTGATGCCCAGAATCCCTGGGCTTCCTTTAGAGTAACATGCAGTAAATATACATCAGTTAATTCAATTTCATCAAAAAAAATCATGGCTTGAACAAGGAAAAGGTGTCATGCACCTGCAATATACAGTCTCACCTTTCGAGTGGTGGCAAATTCCCAGAGCATTGGCTTCATCTATATTAAATGAGTAGGGTACTATTGCCACCTTGTGATCAGAGATAGAAGTGTTTTTATTCTGGAAGCTGATTGTGTAATGCCTCATTTAAATATGGATTAGCTTCCCTCATCTGCTTCTGATCAATTCTTTCATTTTCCTTTGCTGCCTTACATATATTTACAAAAGCTTGTACTTAAAAAAAAAAAAAACTGCGATAACCTAAATGGGCATGAAAATCCATCCCAAATCATTAGAAGCAAGGAAGGAGCCAGTGTCTCTAGAGTCTCTAGCCACACCTATTCTTATATAAACAATCTGGCAGCTTTGGGGTCGGATACCAAAAATAATCAGGACACCTGTTAAATTGCAGGGACTCCAAAGTGCAGTAGACATCCCTTCAAGGGAAATACTAAAAAAATCACTCTGAGTTTAATTGTCAGAGATTATTGGACCTGCCCCCCCCCTTTTTTTGGAAGAGAGGATTATTATAAAATCAGGCTAAATATTTTGTAAATCTTACCCAGAGAGAACATTCCCAACCACCAGAAATTAAAATAAGTGAAATATTACTGGCACGAAAAATGTCACATTGACTCGAAATGAACATGAACCATTTTTTTATGCTTCAGAAACTAGCTTTCCCTCCCAAATAGGAATATCATGGATTGAGATGCCGTCCACCTCCTGGGCAATTTTCACTCATTTCTTTCTCTGTAATTTGTGTGCTTTCTTGAAGGCTGTCCGTGGGTGGCCGTGACACTATTTTCGTGAAAGCCTGTTGTCCTTATAACAGTTCTTCCTGGACTTTTATGAGCCCTGCTTGTCCTGTCCTCGCCCTCTGTCCTTCATCTCCAACATCCATAACCTCTCATGTTGTTAACTAATATTGAACAGAAAGTTTCTTTGTCAAGCATGGAAGAGGTGGGTATTTGTAGGGGCAAATCCAGGTCTTTTTGTTTTTGGTTAGAAAGATGAATCTAGGCCTTATTCAGAGAATCTCAGCAATAGCTTAGATAAGCAGAGAAGAAGCCAGGATCCTAAAATATATAAGCTACCTGGCATTTAAAAGGAAGAAAATCCTGATCACCTGAGGGCATCTGAACTCTTAGTTTGAATGGCATCCTAAGCAGCTCTGTCCTAAGCCCTCCTCTCCTGGGGGGAACCATTAGGGACTCAGCCCAGAACATACATGCTAAGACTAATGTTAAAATGACTACTTCCTGTTTTAACATCGCTTATCAGAATCTGTATAGGAACAGGACTAGGAAGGTGGGAACCTTTTAGCTACTCTGTGATGATATTTGGGTAACAGCTTCATTGGGGCTTCCGGGGGACATGGCATCTATGACCCTGTTCAGCAGGCATATCCCTCTGTCAGAGTGAGGTTGAGTTCTTGGATATGGTTGTTTATTTCTGGGTTACTGCTGGATTAGTTGGAGGCCCTCTCTGAAAGGCCCCCTCTTAGTCTGTATAATGACATCATTCCTTCTAGTTTTCAGCTCTGAAAAAATGCTAGCAATTGAGTGGTCAAAAGAGAAGAAATTCTTGCGCCATTAAAAGCTTGCATGACCACCTTGACTTTTGAGCCTTTTCAATGACCCTTCAAGTTTCCTGAAGCCCTGGACTGAGTTTCCACCTGGTCAGGAGGTGGACAAATCTCTCCATCACTGTCCAAGGAGGCTCTCAATGCCCTAAGACCTGGTTATCACTAGGGTTTGTATGCAAATTTCACTTGATGCTCAGCACAGGTGCACTGGTTGCTTCATGAGGTCTCATGGGGTTTCTTATTCTCCCAACTAAACTGGGAGCTCTTTCAGAAGCAGGGAACCTGTCAACTGTATCTTTCAGGGAAGCCTTGGAAATTTCTATGAACTCAGCATGTGTGTGCGGTCAATAATCAGATAGATGGGATCCCTGGGTGGCACAGCAGTTTGGCGCCTGCCTTTGGCCCGGGGCACGATCCTGGAGACCCAGGATCTAATCCCACATCGGGCTCCCGGTGCATGGAGCCTGCTTCTCCCTCTGCCTGTGTCTCTGCCTCTCTCTCTCTCTCTCTCTCTCTCTCTGTGACTATCATAAAAAAATTTTTTTAAAAAATAATAATAATCAGATAGATAATGAAGAATGAGAGAAGGAGAAGGAAGAAGAAGAGGAGAAGTCAGAGAGAGATGGCTATCAGTAGAACCAAAGGAATCTGAAGAGTGACACAAAGACTCAAGGTTCAAGAGCCCTGGCTTCCAGCAGGGCACGACATCTATTGTAATCCTGGGCTAATCATGCCTTCGTTTGTATCTTGTCATTTTATGTTTTGGAGTCTTGGGGTATCCACCAATAGGCAACAAAAAGTGAGACCAGATTGTTCAGAGGCTAGGGAAAAAGTCAAGAAGATTGTTCAGTAGAGGACAGTAGAGGAGCTTCTCCTTATCTTCCTCTCTCACTCTAAATCCCATGCCCTCAAGAACTCCCAGAGGCTATGCTGGAACCACAGACTGAGTCTCCTCCAGGCAGAATTAGGAGACAGGCCGCTGTCAGCCAGTTGCAAGTAGTAAAGTTCCAGATTTTCTTTCCCACATTTGACCCTTTTTACTAGAACATCCCAAAGTTACAGGGAGTGGTCATAGGCATCTTAGACTGCTGACATCAAGAAGCCCCAAGGGGAAATACAAATCAAAACCACAATGAGATACCACCTCACACCAGTGAGAATGGGGAAAATTAACAAGGCAGGAAACAACAAATGTTGGAGAGGATGCGGAGAAAAGGGAACCCTCTTACACTGTTGGTGGGAATGTGAACTGGTGCAGCCACTCTGGAAAACTGTGTGGAGGTTCCTCAAACAGTTAAAAATAGACCTGCCCTACGACCCAGCAATTGCACTGTTGGGGATTTACCCCAAAGATACAAATGCAATGAAACGCCGGGACACCTGCACCCCGATGTTTATAGCAGCAATGGCCACGATAGCCAAACTGTGGAAGGAGCCTCGGTGTCCAACAAAAGATGAATGGATAAAGAAGATGTGGTCTATGTATACAATGGAATATTGCTCAGCCATTAGAAACGACAAATACCCACCATTTGCTTCAACGTGGATGGAACTGGAGGGTATTATGCTGAGTGAAGTAAGTCAGTCGGAGAAGGACAAACATTATATGTTCTCATTCATTTGGGGAATATAAATAATAGTGAAAGGGAATATAAGGGAAGGGAGAAGAAATGTGTGGGAAATATCAGAAAGGGAGACAGAACGTAAAGACTGCTAACTCTGGGAAACGAACTAGGGGTGGTAGAAGGGGAGGAGGGCGGGGGGTGGGAGTGAATGGGTGACGGGCACTGGGGGTTATTCTGTATGTTAGTAAATTGAACACCAATAAAAAATAAATTAAAAAAAAAAAAGAAGCCCCAAGGGCCAAGAACAAACTGCTGGTGCCTGGGGGACTTGCATCAGGGGGGTCGGTGGTAGTTACCGTAGGAATAACAATGATCTTATTGCTATTCCTGGGGAACAGTTGAGTCATTGCTATTCCTGGGAAACAAGCTCCTGGTGGCTGCTGCCCTTGGAACTGCTTCTCTTCTGTTCCTCCTCCCATAGTTTCAGCCCCAGATAGATAGGTCTGTTCCACCAACCACTGAGAAGAACAGAAATGACCAATGGTTCTGGCAAGAGCTTGACCATTGTAACAATGGCAGTGGGCAAGTCTGGAATGGGTGAAAAGCAATGGGCAGGGCAAGGAGTGACAAGTGTTGACAGATGAGGGATGACATATGCCTGAGACGTGCAGGAAGGAGCCACAGAAATCCAGGAGGAATGAAAGCATGGATGGGGAAAAGAACCAAAGTTTTCTGCATGGCTGCTCCAGACCAGGTTCTGAGCTCAGCATGTTTTGTCTTATCACAATGACTTATTTTTACTTTTAATTATGAAATATTTCCAAGACACAAAAGAGTACAGAAAATTAACATCATGGATATTCATGTAAGTGAACCTGGCTAGAAGAGGTTTTGACATTTTGCTGAATCTCTTCTCATCCCTTGGGGTCTCTCTCAGTGTCTGGGCCTTCAGTATTTGAAAGGATTTCTAGGGACATGTGGTACAAGATCAGCTACTATAACTTTAAAAACGATCAAGCAAGTCAAAATAAATAAGACTTCCAAGAAGGCTGATTATGATGTAATTCTTGTTATTTTTTAGGTAGATTGTTTTTAAGTTTTAATTTACTTAAGTAATGTCTATACCCAGTGTGAGGCTTGAACACATGACCCTGAGATCAAGAGTCACATGCGCTTCTGACTGAGCCAGCCAGGCACCCTTGATTTTTGTTCTTTTTTTGGTGAAGACTTCTTTTTTTTAATTTTTAAAAATTTTATTTAAATTCAATTTGCCAACATATAGTATAACTCCCAGTGCTCATCCCATCAAGTGCCCTCCTTAGTGCCCATCACCCATGCCCCCGCCCTCTTCCCCCACCCTCTTCCCCTTCTGGAGACCTTTGTTTGTTTCCCAGAGTCAGGAGTCTCTCATGGTTTGTTTTCCTCTCTAACTTTTCCCCTCTCAGTTTCCCTCTTTCTTTATAATCCCTTTCACTATTTCTTTTTTTTTAAGAGTTTATTGAGTTTATTTATTTATTCATGAGAGACACAGAGAGAAAGAGAGACACACACAAAGAGAGAGAGAGAGAGAGAGAGAGGCAGAGACACAGGCAGAGGGAGAAGCAGGTTCCATGCAGGGAGCCCGACCTGGGACTCCAGGATCACGCCCTGGGCTGAAGGCAGCGCTAAACCACTGAGCCATCCGGGCTGCCCCCTTTCACTATTTCTAATATTCCACATATAAGTAAAACCATATGATAATTGTCTTTCTCCCACTGACTTATTTCACCCAGCAAAATACCCTCCAGTTCCATCCATGTCAATGTAAATGATAGGTATTCGTGATTTTTGTTCTTAATAGCCATTCATATGTTGTGTTAGGTCTTATTTTCAAACATATTTGAATGGTTCTTTTATTCCAGGAAATTTTACTCCTCATCCCTTTCCTTACACAACGGTTTCTGTTTCCTTGTGCTCTCATGCATTTTTCTCCTTTTTATGTGGTTGCAATCTTAATTTCTATGTAATCTAAGTTCTATTTCCTCTCTGTCATGGCCACAAAATATTATTTCATAAACTTCCATTTTACTCCACAGTTAGCATCCACGGTAAATTGTAGTGCTTGCTGGCCATTTCTGTTGAGCTAATATGTCCAAATTTCCTTTGGGGGAAATATTACTTCTATTGGCTTTCAGTCTGTTCCTCTTTCAATTTCAAATTATGATCATGAAGATCTATTAGATGCATAGAATTGAGCCGATCGTGCTCCTAATTTCATGGCATATAATCACCATTATTCTCTGTTGCGGTCCCTCTTCTATTATTTTAGTTTATTTTATTTTCCCCTCTTTGCCTTCCTAGTCCCCAGTCTCATTCCCCTTCCCTGCATCTGGTGTATTTACTCAATGTTTTCCCAAATGACTTTCAGTAAGTTCCTCTATATGTATGTCCTTGAGAAACATATAGTATTGCTTTTTGTTTTAGAAAATGTACTTAAAAGGTATCATTCCCCACATCAATTCTGTTTCGTACTTTCTTTTTTCAGCCAGCCCACGGTTTTGAGCTCTGTCCATGTTGCCATCTGTAGAGCCTTCCTTCTGCACAGAGATCTAGTGTACATATGGTGTACATTTTACTTATCTTTACTCTCACATTTTTTTAATGGACATCTTCGTGATTTCTAACTCCTAGGACCCCCAACGCTGTAGCCAAACCACAAGTCTCTTGTGCATCTGAGAGAGAATTTGAGGGGCTACAGACTCAGGAGTCAATAAACTGTGTCTGAGGATAAAGGTGTGCTCCATTTCACAAAATCCTGCCAGGTTGCTCTCCAAATGAACACACCAGCTATGGTGCCACTAGCAGTGTGCAAGAGTTCTTTTTTCCCACATCCCCACCAACCAATGATTTTATCAAAATTGTGAATTTTTTGACAATCCGATGGATTGAATTAGTATCTCAGGGCTATTTATATTTGCCTCTCTCGATGCCAGTGATGAGGGGATCAGTTTTCTTCTGTGAATTACATAGAATTTGTGTCCATCTTTCATTTGTCAATTTGTCCATTTGTCCGTATGCCCAATTCCTTCTTGTCCATTTTCCTACTGAGTGTGCTGTCTTTTTTATCCCCCTCTCAATTATGGGAGTCCCATATTCTAAAAGTGCTTAATGTGGCTGATTCTAGTCTCATTAAAAATGAACTATGAGCAATCTACCTCCATTCAGATAAACTGATCCATAAAGTCAAATATTTGTTGCTCTACAGTCACCTGTCAATTTCAAAGCTGGGAGAGAAAAGGTCACAAGAGGGGAGATGCTCTGAGCTGCAAACACTTGAACTTTTATTTGCAAGTGAGAAAAACTGAAAAGTTAATTTAAGCATAACGGAGGAGTGTATTGACTCATAAAAATTTAGGGCAGTCAGACTTCAGGCATGGTGGGATATAGAGGTTTAAAGAGATCATCTTTTCATCTCTTGATGCCTTTTACGTTGATTGGCCTTGCTCCTGGGCAGACCTCCTCTCTAGTAGCAAATGGCCCTGGAGCTCTCCGAACTAGTGGATCTTTGGTGCTTGTGATCTCCAGGGCAGAGTAAGTGGTTTTTTTTGTTGTTTTTTTTGTTTTTTTGTTTTTTTAGAGTAAGTGTTTTGATGCCATTAAGGGGGTAGTTTGTACTCAAACAAGATTACTCAGAGACTAATAGGCACACATAAAATTAAAATGTGACTTTAGTAAAATTTGTAACTTTAATAAGTTATAAATTCCTTTCTAGTCACATTAGTGACTGTAATAAGTTACAAATGTAGAAGCCTAATTCTTCCTTATGCTTTACAAATTAAATTACAAATCTTATCATCTATTTATAATCCTAGGAAATTTCAACAGTCACGTTTTAGAGCGCTTGTATAATCTAATAAAATTCCCTTAAACATTTAAACTGCATTTATAAATTTAATATATTTAATTTCCTTTGAAGTCTTTCAAAGGTCTGATTAACAAATAAACCTTCCCAAGTTCTTAGATACTATTCTGATAAATCAAGTACATTAAAACTGAACATATAGAGAATCATAAATTCTCCTGAATGGTCTTTACCGTTTACAACATTAGTCCATTTCTCTTGTTCTTTTCATCCTAAAAAACACAAGTCTAAACCAATTACCCAAATGCCTTTTTACTTTGGGGTGACTGTTAATCTGTTAAGTATTCGGATTCTCTTAAACATTACCAATGCTTAAAATATCCAATGTGTAGATTGTTTTTCTTTCCATATTTAATAAGATGGCATACAATCTGAAGTCTTGGTCAGGACATAAGATCTGGAGTAGCCTCCTGAAAGGGTCAGTTTCTCACCATCCAGACAGACAGACAGACAGGACCCTCTTTAATAGCCATTAAACAAAGAGACTTCAAGTCCATGCATGTCAAACAGGATAGCCTGGTAGCCCTTTTCAAACTACACACTATTTAATTTTGACATCAGATTAGAGATATAAGCCCCTGCCCTGATGCTTTCAACATTTGATTGAATTCAGTGAACTATTAATTTTGATCCTATTCCTTTTTTTAAAAAAAAAAAAAAGATTTTATTTATTTATTATGAGAGACACACACAGAGATAGAGAGAGGCAGAGACACAGGCGAGGGAGAAGCAGGCTCCCTGCAGGAAGCTGGACGTGGGACTCGATCCCAGGACTCCAGGATCACATCCCGGGCCAAAGGCAGGCGCTTAACTGCTGAGCCACCCAGGCGTCCCCCACCCTTTTTTTTTTTTTTTTTTTTTTTTTAAGAAAGGAAGTGGAGGGGAAGGGGAGAAGGGAGACAAGTGGGAGAATTTTAAGCAGGCTTCACCCCCAGGGCCGGGCTCAATCTCACAACCCTGAGATCATGATCTGAGCTGAAATCAAGAGTCAAACTCTTAACCAACTGAGCCACCCAGGCGCCTCTTGCATAGCCTTCTTATTTTGCAGGACCAAAACTCTAATAATTTTGTGAATACATCCCATTGGACTCTGCACACCTCTAAAGTTTCAGTCAGGCTCTGCAGTCACAAATCTAGAGTCATACTAATGATATTCCACCCAGCAAAAAAGCCTCTTTCCAAGTATAACCTAAATTCTAGGTGAACACTTACTTGGTTCTGTTTGAGTCATGTGTGCACTTCTGAAATAACTTCTGTATCCTGGACTATGAGATATTTGGAATAGCAAATTTTAGAAAAGAGGTTTTCTTTTCTTCATGTTCACCTTAGGGAAAAACGTATATTTAATAATACTTCTATTTATAATTGACTAAACATAACTATATATAAATATATGTATGTGTATCTCATAGAAAGTTTTATGGTACATAAAACCATGATTTGAAAACATCTATATATTCTTTTTTTTAAAAGGACAGACATGAAATTTTTTTCAGATGTTGAATTTTAACAATTCCCTTTCAGAAATCATTAAGATGATCATATTATTTTCTGTGATTTATTAAAATAAATCATATTTTAAAATGATAAATTGTATTAGATTCCCTAATATTGAAACTTTCATCACTAATATGAATCCCACTTGGAATCATGCGTTATGGCTTTAAAGTACTAATAGAATCTTCTAGCTAATATTTTCTTTTAATATTACTGATAATTATAATAGAGATTCCCCTATAATTTTCTTTTCCATGGGTTTTCTTTGTCAGGTCTGGTATTAACTTGTTAACTGATTTTTTTTAAAAAAAGGAGGATTTTCTCTTTACTATATACTCTGGAACAGTCCAAATTACATTGGAAAATTCTGTTCCTTAAAATGTTGATAGAATTCTCTCAGTCTCTCACCGTTTTGTCTTTTCTTGCAACTTTCTCTGTTTCTTCCATGATAATTAGTTTAGAAGTTCTATGTTTTCTACAGTTTCTTTTGGTAACTCACATTTTCTGAGAAAATCATTAATTACCTACAGATTCTCAAAGTGATTGGCTCAAATTTGAGTCAAGTGTTCTATAATTTTTCAAATACATTTGAGTCAGATCACTTCTCCATCCTAATTCTTATTTATATGCAATTCCCAACCTTTCTCTTGATCAGCTCAGACCAGAGTTTATCAGCCTTGGTACTACTGATGTTTTGGGTCAAAACATCATTGGTTGTGGGGTCTGTATTGGCATATCTGGCTGCATCCCTATTTCTACCCACCAGATACCAGTAGCACCAATTGTGACAACCAAAAATATCTTCAGACATCGCCAAATGTCACCTGGGGAAAGTAGTGGGTAAAATCACCCATGTTGAGAATGACCAGATTAGATGATAGTTTTCTTAGGTTTTTAAAATTTCATTCTGTATATTTTTAAAATTTTTATTTAAATTCAACTTGCCAGCATATAGTATAATACCCAGTGCTCATCCCACCAAGTGCCCTCCTTAGTGCCCATCACCTAGTCACCTCGTCCCCCGACCAACCTCCCCTTCTGCAACCCTTGGTTTGTTTCCCAGAGTTAAGAATCTCTCATGGTTTGTCTTCCTCTCTAATTTTTCTTTTCTGTTTTTTCTTTTATTTTTATTTTTTATAAATTTATTTTTTATTGGTGTTCAATTTGCCAACATATAGAATAACACCCAATACTCATCCCAGCAAGTGCCCACCTCAGTGCCCGTCACCCAGTCACCCCCACCCCCCACCCACCTCCCCTTCCACCGCCCTAGTTCGTTTCCCAGAGTTAGGAGTCTTTCATGTTCTGTCTCCCTTTCTGATATTTCCCACTCATTTTTTCTCCTTTCCCCTTTATTCCCTTTCACTATTTTTTATATTCCCCAAATGAATAAGACCATATAATGTTTGTCCTTCTCCGATTGACTCATTTCACTCAGCATAATACCCTCCAGTTCCATCCACGTTGAAGCAAATGGTGGGTATTTGTCATTTCTAATGGCTGAGGAATATTCCATTGTATACATAAACCACATCTTCTTTATCCATTCATCTTTCGATGGACACCGAGGCTCCCTCCACAGTTTGGCTATTGTGGACATTGCTGCTAGAAACATCGGGGTGCAGGTGTCCCGGCATTTCATTGCATCTGTATTTTTGGGGTAAATCCCCAGCAGTGCAATTGCTGGGTCATAGGGCAGATCTATTTTTAACTCTTTGAGGAACCTCTACAGTTTTCCAGAGTGGCTGCACCAGTTCACATTCCCACCAACAGTGCAAGAGGGTTCCCTTTTCTCCACATCCTCTCCAACATTTGTTGTTTCCTGTTTTGTTAATTTTCCCCATTCTCACTGGTGTGAGGTGGTATCTCATTGTGGTTTTGATTTGTATTTCCCTGATGGCAAGTGATGCGGAGCATTTTCTCATGTGCGTGTTGGCCATGTCTATGTCTTCCTCTGTGAGATTTCTGCTCATGTCTTTTGCCCATTTCATGATTGGATTGTTTGTTTCTTTGCTGTTGAGTTTGATAAGTTCTTTATAGACCTTGGAAACTAGCCCTTTATCTGATACGTCATTTGCAAATATCTTCTCCCATTCTGTAGGTTGTCTTTGAGTTTTGTTGACTGTATCCTTTGCTGTGCAAAAGCTTCTTATCTTGATGCAGTCCCAATAGTTCATTTTTGCTTTTGTTTCTCTTGCCTTCATGGATGAATCTTGCAAGAAGTTACTGTGGCCGAGTTCAAAAAGGGTGTTGCCTGTGTTCTTCTCTAGGATTTTGATGGAATCTTGTCTCACATTTAGATCTTTCATCCATTTTGAGTTTATCTTGTGTATGGTGCAAGAGAGTGGTCTAGTTTCATTCTTGTGCATGTGGATGTCCAATTTTCCCAGCACCATTTATTGAAGAGACTGTCTTTTTTCCAGTGGATAGTCTTTCCTCCTTTGTCAAATATTAGTTGACCATAAAGTTGAGAGTCCACTTCCTCTCTAATTTTTCACCACTCAGTTTTCACCCTTCTCTTAGGGTCCCTTCCACTATTTCTTATATTCCACATATGAGTAAAACTATCTGATAATTGTCTTTCTCCAATTGGCTTACTTCACTCAGCATAATACCCTCCAGTTCCATCCATGTCAATGTAAATTGTAGGTATTCATCCTTTCTGATGGCTGAATAATATTCCATTGTGTAAGTGTATGAATATACATTCATAGCCACACACACACACACACACATATATATACATATATATATATATATATATATATATATATATATATATATATATATATCCCACATCTTCTTTATTCATTCAACTATCAAAGGACATCATTGTGGCTCCTTCCACAGTTTGGCTATTATAAACATTGCTGCTATGAACATTGGGGTGCAGGTGTTCCTTAATTTCAGTACATCCGTAACTTTGGGGTAAACACCCAGTAGTGCAATTGCTGGATCATAGGATAGCTCCATTTTTAACTTCTTAAGGAATCCCCACACTGTTTTCCAAAGTGACTGCACCAGCTGGCATTCCCACCAACAGTGCAAGAGGGTTCCCCTTTCTCTACATCCTTGCCAACATTTGTTATTTCCTGTCTTGTTCATTTTAACCACTCACACCAGTGTAAAGTGGTATCCCATTGTGGTTTTGATTTGTATTTCCCTGATGGCAAGTGATGTGGAGCATTTTTTCATGTGCTTGTTGGCCAAGAACTGTATGATCCTCTTCTCAATAGATGCAGAGAAAGCATTTGACAAAATACAGCACCCATTCCTGATTAAAACTCTCCACAGTGTAGGAATAGAGGGAACATATCTCAATATCATAAAAACCATCTATGATAAGCCCACAGTGAATATCATTCTCAATGGGGAAAATCTGAGAGCTTTCCCCCTAAGGTCAGGAACACAACAAGGATGCCCAATCTCACCACTGTTGTCCAACATAGTACTAGAAGTCCTAGCCTCAGCAATCAGACAACAAAAAAGAAATAAAAGGCATTCAAATTGCAAAGAAGTCAAACTCTCCATCTTTGAAGATGACATAACACTGTATATAGAAAACCCAAAAGACTCCAGCCCAAAATTGCTAGAACTCATTTTGTATTTAAAGAAACAACTGGGGCAGCCTGGGTGGCTCAGCGGTTTAGCACCACCTTTGGCCCAGCGCGAGATCCTGGAGAACTGGGATCGAGTCCCACGTCAGGCTCCCTACATGGAGCCTGCTTCTCCCTCTGCCTGTGTCTCTCATGAATAAATAAATAAAATCTTTAAAAAACACTTTATATACAAAAAAGAAACAACTGTTGGATGCTAAGCTTAGACTTATGAGTAAGGAAAATGACAATACAGAGTGATGCCCAAATCTTCATTGCTAATGTGAGATGAATTTTTGAGTGGGTAAAGGTTGCATCTAAGGTGACCTGCCTACTTTGTGGGATGCCTGGGAGTTGCGATCTTCCCATCCCCCTTTGACACTGAAGGAGTAGACTGGTATAAAGGTAATATATACGGGGTGAGAAGGGAAAAAAGAAAGAAAGACAAAAAGAAAGAAAGGAAGGAAGGGAGAACCATTGAAATCATCCTTTTAGCTCTATCATTTTTCACTCTTTATTTTTTGTGTGCTTCATTTGGATTTGTTTGTTTGTCTAAATAACTGGGTTAGCTGTTTCATTTATCTATGACATTCTTACCTGTTCCCTGCCACTCCGTGGACTCAAGTGAAATTCAAGATTCTAGTGTATCCCCTAGCCCAGCCCAAGCACATAGATCCTTTTGTTCCATACTAGAAGTCATTGGCTTCATGCCAGCTCTCTTCCCAAAGTTCCCAGATCTCTCCATGATTTGGTTATTTAGCGTTTTCCATTCTCCTCAAGGACTGAGTTGCCATTATTGTTTATTTCCCTTCATGTGTTTGGTTCATTTCAGAGTGGACGAAAAGATAGAGGTACCTTTTATCTACTATGTCATTCAAAATCTAATGTACTAATTATATCACATTTGATTTGGGCAAACTATATTGTTAGCTGCTAATTTTTAACAAGTTTGTGCAATTTGTGGGAACAGCTACTTGCCCATATCACTTGCTCAGACCATTCCTCAGAACCATCATCCAAAATCTTTATTATTTTTGACAAACTAAACTTCACTACCATTCTACCATTAGAAATAGCAAATAGAAAAATCCCAGTCTGATGAATTAATAATTTAAAATAATGCTTTTCTCTCCACAGAGCATTTCATGAGTGATGAGTTCCATACACCTGGTGGCTCAGTGTTTCTGATGATTGGAGGTGAAAGTGCCACCAGCAAAACATGAATGTCAAGCAGCATCACCTGGAAAGCAGTGAGAAATGAGACTCCTCTGCTCTCTGTGGAACACAGATTTTATGGACAAAGCCAGCCAACCTCACACATTTATGAGTTGTTCATACACTTTTCTAAATAAAAGATACTCTTCATGTCCTTAAACTACAATATCATGTTCAGAATTTAGACTTGAAACGATATATACCTCGTCAGTCTCAAAATTCTCTCCTGTTAGGCTGAGAGGATTTGAAATTAATGAAATTTAAACTCTGAGAATGACCCACCACTCGGAGGCAGTAGTGCCCATTTTATTGAAAACAGTTTGTCATTGTTAAGTGAAATGTCAAATTTTGGCTTGCAGTGGCAACACAGGGGCAGGATAAGGAGACCTAGCTGCTCTTTAAGAGCTTATTCTTCCCACTTAGTATTGTTATTTTTTGTGTGGTAAAAAAGTGTGATTTTTTTTACCGACTTACAATTAATATATATGCAATCAGACAAAATGAATTATAAGATGCTTCTAAAAGTTTTAAGAATATCAAAAATTTGGTGCAAAGAGTTTTACTCTCATTTTCAAAGGAATATGCAATGCTTTTTACAACCCTGAGAATGCCATTAATGTCAGTGAAATGAGATTTTTATTACATGAGTTATAATTCTTGGTACTGTTTAACAGAGAAAAACTATTAATAACTTTAGGTTAATAGCGTAGGTCTCTTCTTAGCTTCAAAAAAAGTGATTTTGGGAATTCTAAGTTACTATTTTATGATGTGGTGACAGTCCAGTAATTCCATTAGCTCTACCTTTCTTCAGTAGAAACTGTGATTTGTGTGTGGGTGTTGTCAGAATTTTGTTATTCCACAATAAGTTTCAAGAATAGGTTTCCTATATTGTCACGAGACATTTTTCAAAAATGGAAGCACTTGTATTGACCAAATTCACAGCTTGTATTGATGAAGTCAGAAAGAGTGATTGACTAATACTCTCCATATAATTATACTCTCCATATAATTAATCTGTAGCCCATCAAAGGGATCCAATCACTTGTTTTGGGGTAGAGTTGCTCCTTACTTGCTGGGATAAATCTTATTAGCCCTATGTGTACTCCTCCCTTCCCCATTTGCTACAGAAAATCCTCTGTTAGCCAGGTCCCTTTCTCCCTACCGCCTGCTCTACCTTCTAATCACAAAGGAGGAGAAGTCCATGTTGGGCAGAATGGAGATTAGATTAAGCCACATAAAAAAAAGATTCTGACCAGAGGGAAAAAATGGTGCTTAAGTTGGTGCTAAGAAGAGAGAAAGGGTTTGGTGTATGAGAGTTTCCTCAACAGAATTAGGAAGCAGAAGAAGGGACTCAGCTGAGTTATGACCTTTAACCCTTTTGATGTGCTTTGAGGTGCACCTGGTAAGACTAGACTTCCCTTTCCATTGCTGTTGGTTGTTGGATGGTGCTTCTTTATTTTTTTTTAATTTTTTTAATTTAAAGATTTTATTTATTTGAGAGAGAGAAAGAATGAGCAGGGGAGATGCTGAGGGAGAGGGATAAGCATAGAGCCCAATACAGGGCTCAATCCCAGGATCCTGAGATCATGACCTGAGCTGAAGTCAAATGCTTAACTGACTGAGCCACCCAGGCACTCATCTTTTTCTTTAAACATGACCTTCTAGGGGATGCCTGGGTGGCTCAAAGGCTGACTGTCTGCCTTTAGCTCAAGGCATGATCCCAGAGTCCTGGGGTCAAGTCCCACATCAAGCTCCCTGCAGGGAGCCTGCTTCTCCCTCTGCCTGTGTCTCTGCCTCTCTCTGTGTGTCTCTCATGAATAAATAAATAAAAACTTAAAAAAAAATAAACGTGACCTCCTAGAGTGGACCCTAAGCACTGTGAAACACCCCTGTAATACCTTTATCCAAAGTATCTATCTAGAATGGAAATTTTAAGATGACAGTGATTAAGAAATCACTATTTCCTTTTGAAACAATAATTTTTAAAATAAATGTTTAAAGAGCAAAATGTTTAGCATGCATTATTTGTCCTGCACTATTTGTCATGCTGCTATGTCTATGATTATCATGTAATATGATAGGGATTCTTGCTGTATTGACACTTGCATAACATTTGTGAATCATATCAGCCTCTGTCTCTCAGTGGTATATTTTTTATTTTTATTTTTCTGGTTTTAACATTGGCATTTGGGGGGAAAGTATAGAAGATATAAAAAAAAAAAGAAAGAAATGTTACTCATAATCTGACCTCTTAGAGGTACTTGTTGCTAAACTCTTGCCTTATATTTGTTTATTCTTTTCTTATGGCTAAATATGTAGAACTTTTTTTCAAAACAAATTAACTGTATTTAAGGTTTTATATCCTATTTGTTTTTCTCTACTAACGTTGTTGAAGCTGGGAAATCTAGTTTTAATTCTATGAACCTAGCTAATTTTTTTTTCTAAGAGAAGAAAAGGAGACTGGATACTTGGGGCCAGCTAGCATTCTTTGTCACAGGCTTCTAGCAGTGAAATATAGAGACAAAAGTTCCTTTGCCTTCTAGAAGGCCCTGATATAGGTGGTCAGTGTGCTCCTCAGAAATGTTCTCTTACTTCATTCTCTCCAGTAGTGCACAAGACTGTCTGGCTCATCTAGCTTTTGCCAACATTTAGTACCATCATTGAAACAAATTGTTTGACAGTTTGATAGGAGAAAAAAAACAAGTCATCACTCTATTTGCATTTTCATCCTTATTAGTAGGACTAAGTTTTTTTTTCATGTATTCATTGGGCATGTGCATTCCTTCTTTGTGAAGTGCCATTTTATATGTCTTTAGCCCATTTATGATGTCTGCATTCAGTCATTTGGGATATTATGCTGCTTGAAATTAGTATCTCTAGCAAGGAGAGAGAGGGCATTTTGTGTATGTGTGCGTTAAGGATTAAAAACGACTTTAACACAAACAGCATCCTTCCTTAGGGTTGAAGAAAACCTTACTGAGAAACAACAAAATGGTAAAGTGTTATTTGGCTCCCTTATAACTTAGGAAATTCAAGTCTATATTGGCTTTATCAAGATGCAGCAGGCAAACCAAAAAGACTGGAAAACACCCTCCACATTATTAACCATGGATCTTCTAAATTCTCAGAAAAGTAGTGAAGCAATGCCAACTTATCTCATTCCAATAAGAGCTACCCTTAGAGTCAGGCCAATAGCGAATTGTCCAGTGTGGTCCGTGGGCCCAGTGCCCAAGGGAAGGCTGTTTTGTGATGGGTGGAGCTTCCATTAAGGGCCTAGGATGGGAAGGACATACACAAATGAGACTTGAGAAATGAAAGCTCCGCCTCCTTCTGGTGCTTGCATTTATGTGTCACTGTTAACCAGAAGATCCTTGTGCCGACTTTCATTCAAATGTTCCAAGGGGATATAAATCTCAGTGTGCTTTCAACATTTGCTCTTTGGCCAAAAGGTCAAGCATGTATTAAGTGACATGTCATTGTGTTCAAATGGTTGTCATAAGAAAGTGTGGTTGTGTTTTAATTGCAGAGACCTAAAAAAAAAAAATTAATTGTAGAGACCTAAGTACCTGCAGCCCCTGCTACCTCAGGAGCAGGCAAGCCTTGCCAACTTCCCAACCATTGTGGTGGTGAAAATGGGGTTCATCAAAAATAAGTGGGTCTCATTTTGTTGTTCCTAAGCAGGATCCGTCATAGTATGGTTGAGAATAAAATACACTGATCTGTTTGCTGTTGTGGGCAATAGTGCACCAATCCAAGCAAAAGTTGACTTTTCTGGGAAAGATACATTTAATATAGAAAAATATTTCTGTAAGTGGGTTGCTCATTCACAGGATATCCAATTTAAGCTGTGTCTACCCCAACGCACCATGTGATTCAACTCCATGAGAGATACCTAGGCTACACACAGTCGATAGTTGTTTATCCATTTCTAAAGGCAACTGGCTGAATTGGTTTTAAAATGGGTGATCTCAATTGTGACTTAGAATTTCCAAAGAAATGAAAGAAAAGCTTTTGGTTTTGATGGGCATAACTTTCTAATTTCAGAGTTGCTTTTAATTCTTCTCTCTTCAATAGCTTACAAGAATTAACTATTGATGGTAAATTATATAGAATTACTCTCTTGGGATTTGGGGCTGCATGTGACTAAACACCCATCATTCCCATTAAACTGAGAACGACATTACACTTCTTCTAATCAAATGAATACTTCTGAAGCAAATAATCTCAGATTACATTTTAGGCAGGATTTGCTATAGTATTAAAATGTTTCAATAGTGAACAAGTTTTGAATAGCAGAGTATTTTCAATTGCTGCAGTCTTACTACATGCTATTGACTTCTAAGCCTATAATGCCACCAAGCTGAATCTTTATTCTCCTGCCTCTTTTAGACAGCAGATCTGTGTCCTAGTTGATTAATAGATCAAGACTTGCAGAATAAGGATGCCTGGGTGACTCAGCGGTTGAGGTCGAGCATATGCCTTCGGCTCAGGGCATGATCCTGGAGTCCCAGAATCAAGTCCCACGTCGGGCTTTCTGGATGGAGACTACTTCTCCCTCTGTCTTTGTCTCTGCTTTTCTCTTTCTGTGTCTCTCATGAATAAATAAATAAAATATTCAAAAAAAAAAGACTTACAGAATATGGCTGCACTTCTCTACTCTATTATTGACTTTTTGTTCCATCCCGACCAAAGTCATTTAATTTTTCAGTTTCTACATCTCTATATAAAAAGGAGGTCCCAGGGCCCTTAGAAGAATTGCATTGTTCTGGTGTTCTGGTGCTTGAATTATCAAAACTAAATCATATTAAATGACTTTGTGTAGTTTCTTTTTTAAATCCTAGAATATCTTGAAGCCATTCAAAATTCTCTGCCTGCATGTAATAGGGAGCACCAAGAAATGGTGAGACTGGCTTCCAAGGTCATGGTGGAGAAATGGTGAGACAGGCTTCAAGGTCATGGTGGAAATGCTGGAAAGCCCAGAATCTGATTAAACTGATTAAAGTTTAATCAAGTTAAAGTTTTCAAGTAAGTTTTCAAGTGTGCCATAATACAGAGTCTCAGTCCTGAAAACTTGACATGGACTTGAATTTTCCACCATTACCAACATTTCCCTTAGCTAAGACTTATTGCTTTAAGGAAACTTGCCTAGGTGTAGCACTACCAAATAATTTTGATAGTTTATCACCATCATGTAAGGTCCCAGCCTTAATAGATACTTTTCAGGTTGGGGGGAGAGTAAAAGACCAGAGAAAGAGATGTTGGATTCCACAGTAGAAAGCTCAAAGAGGACAGGTGAGAGTAGGTGCAGAAGGGTACCTGAAAGTCCCCTAGAGAAGGAGCAGACACCAAGAGGGAAGGGAATAACACTGGTCACCAGCCCACACAGTATTTCTCTTACATTAACCGTGAGGACTTTGGGCTGTTGGAACTATGATGTGGTTCTAGGGGTCTCTCCAGGGCTGAGCACAAGTATCTTTTCCACTGGAGGTGGTTTTTCCTCTTACACATGAAAGTCTTGTGGTTGGTGGATTGCTTTGAGTATGGCTTTATTTTTAAAATTTATTTTTAAAAGATTTTACTTATTTATTTGAAAGAGAGAGAGAGAGTACAGAGGGAGAGGGAGAACCAGACTCCCCGCTGAGCAGAGAGCCTGGCATGGGGCTCAATCCTAGGACTCGAGATTATGATCTGAAGCGAAGGCAGAAGGTGCCACTGAGCCACCTAGGCACCCCTGGAGTGAGGTTTTAAATGAGAGTAAAAAAGCTTTTCCTCAGAAAATAAGAGAATTCTATTGAAGAGAAGAATGTAGAAGAAGAAAATAAGATATAATCACAGGATAGAAAGTAATGATTCTCAATGTTTCTTTGAAGAGTGATCACATGTCTGTCTTGAGAGCCAGGCCCTCAAAGGTTACATGTGGTTGTATACTTTAACAGGTTGTAGGGTTAAGAAAAAAGAGGAGGGCCTAAGAAGCAGTTTGTTATTTCAAATGCTAAAGAAAGTCAGGGGCACTTCCAAAACTGTCTGAAGATCTACTTTGGAAAATGAGGATTTTCCTAGCAAGGGAGTGGCCTGAGACATAGAAACCTTGTGTTCAAACTTTGTCAACTGTTACACACAGTTTTGTCCCTCCCTTAGCTTCCCAAGGATTAATTTTCATAATCAAATTCACTGGTGTGGAGGGGAAGGAAGTAGAGTCAAGAGAGGTCATCCCCTTAAATATTGCTTTCTAGGTGGCAAAGGTCACCTGACAGTTAACCAAGGGCCAATTCAAAGGTTCTAGATCTTGACAGAAAAGTGGGAAGTGAATTACTGGGCTTTTTGAGGCTCATGAAGTAACCTGGCGGTTGTGACCAACTGTATCATACAAGTTAAGGGTAACTCAAAAACTCACAAAGTTTGGGTAAGAAAGTCTATGGGGGCAGGGGGCAGGAAACCCCAGTTTAGAAGATCATTTCAAGGCACCTCACAGCTGTTCTAATCAATCACTCTGGCACCTAACACAACAGAATCATGATGGACAGCCTTTTCTTTTAATCAGATGAAGTTCCTTGTTATTTGGTTTAAAATTTTTATGAACTTTAAAAGAATTTCATGACCAATTAAAATTCCCTAGGTGGAAGCAATTTATAACTTAAGTTGGTATTTAAACCACAGTTTCTAGTTACTTTTTTTGGAATTCTTTAACACTTGACTTGATGTATTGGAAACCAGGGTCCTATGGAGCCTATTAGAGGCTCATTCCACTGTGATTCAGAGCATGAGAGATGCTCTGGTTTGTGCCACAAAAGAGCTCCTAGCTCCATTAACTGTAAATTCACTGGTGAAAATCTAGCACCTCTAATGAGAAGTTACCTTAAAATACACAGCCTGTCAATGGTGAATCAGTCAGCAGCAGCGGAGAAACATACCGGGAGAACACGGCACATAGGGATTAAGACTTTTGGTAGAAGCTACAAGTCTTTCAGGCACAGGGGCACCAACCTGAGTCCTGAGGGTTGTTCTCTGATGGTCATAACCACCCCTCAGCCCCCTGGTCTCTTCTGTCCCACCCCATGGCTAATGACCCATGGAATCCTAGAAGTCAGACCTGGCCAGGATCTGAATGACCTAGTTCAGAACTAAGGAAACTGAGGCCCAGAGATGTTCGACTATAAGATTTCAATATGGCCAATTGGAAGTAAGAATGTAATCGAAGGCCAACGGGCTGTTTGTTCCACTGTGTGAAAGACATGACACTAAGGTCACAGCTAGGTCATGTTCACAACCAAAACTGCATTTGGTATGGCAAATCCACAATGAATGGACTCACCCATAGTAGTCAACACAGCTTCTAAAAGGTACTCTATCCACTTTCTAGGAATAAATGATCTGGGGAAGTCTGGAATCTCCTAGTGTGAAGGATATATGGACCTTGGGTCAGATTCCAGCTCAGGTCACGGAATGATCATGTGGCTCAAACTTGGAAACTTGAAAGCCCAGATGGTCCTGGTCCATTCCATTATTCTGCCCTTGGAGCTAGGGTCTCAACCTGACCACCTGGGTCAGGAGGATTCGGGAGTCTGCAGGATTGTGAGGTGGTGCCTGGGCAGGGAGGCAAATGGGGCCATGGCAGCTGTGTCCCTAATGTGAGCAGTCACATGGAGGGAGGCTCAAGACTGCAGCAGGTGGGGCTTGCCTTGTAGGTAGCTCACACCAGCACAGCTGCCTGGACTAGCCTGGAGCTACCTGGCCAGGTCTCCCAGGTAATCCCTACTGTGGACTGATGCACTAGAAGAGAATAAACAGGAATATGAAGCAGATGAAAGCAAGCTTTGTGAAATGTACCTATTAATACGTGAACATCAGAATTCCTGATACTTGACATGCCATGAATTAATTTCCTTGACTGAGGGCGGTCATTATTAATAAATTAGAATCTCAGGTTTTTGCCTCCTAGAGCCAGTGTTTCACTTATGTTGGGATAAATGGAATGGCAAGCCACATAGGAGAAGGAAGCCTCTGTGGATGCATTCATAAAGAAAGCCAGTTTGGAAAAGAAATCCAAAACAGGGTTGTTTTAAGTCTAATACCACCATGGTGTATCCTGAGGAAAACCACTTCTGGGCAACAGGCCTGTATGAGCAAAGCTGTTCAAGAGAAATGACATAGACTTGAGAAGATTGGTTTTAAAGATTCTTAGTCCTTCATTCTAACATTTTTTGGGGTTTCATTTTGGTAAAAGCTGTTTTTCCACAGCATTCAGAGGTTTGCTAAAAAATGTCATTTTATTTTTCATTCAAAGGGTTAGGCCTCTTGAACTCTAATGTCTGGTATCCACAGCTTGAAGGTATCCTGACATAGAACGATTTAGCTTTATAGTCCAAAGAAACATTTGGAAATGAACTATGCCTCACCAGGAGCTGAAGCAATGTTCTATTATTTAAAAAATAGATTTTTCTACCAAACTGTTATAGAAAGAAATTGTAACTACAGTGATTATCTGATTATCAGACCCCAAGTTTTGGACAAAAGACTTTGTTACTTTGGAAAATGTTTTATATCCCCAAAGTATCTGCCATATTAATTAGAAGGTTTACATTTGGGACAGAAGTGCGCTTCTTTCCTTTTATAAACATTTACTGCACAATACAAAGGGATTAATAGAGAGTCAATCCTTGAAATTAAAAATAAAATCTGAAAAAAAATTCGAATTCTGTCTTTGGTTTCACATCTGTGTATTACTCCCACTACCATTACCATGGATATTTATCTAGTACCTTTGACATAGATGACCTTGCTCAATCTTCTTTACTCTGTACATCGGGTATTGTATTAGTTTACTGGAGCTGCCATAACGAAATAGCTCAGGATGGGTGCTTTAAGTGACAGAAATGGATTTTCTCACCATTCTGGAAGCTGGAAGTCTGGAAGCTGGAAGTCCTAGTCAAGGTGCAGCAGGGTTGGCTCCCTCTGAGGGCCTCTCTCCTTGGCTGCACTCTTGTGGCTTTGTCTTCACATGCTGCTCCTTCTTGCAGGAGCACCCTGATATCTCTTCTAATAAGGGCACCAGTCAGAGTGGATTGGGGTTCCATTCTAACAGCCTTATTTTAATTTAATCACCCCTTCAGATGTCCTCTCTAGATACAGTAACATGTCGAGGTACTAGGAGTCGAGATTTCAATATCGGAATTTTGGGGGTGCGAACAATTCAGCCCTAACAGATATCATCTCCACTTTACAGATGAGGGAACTGAGGCCCAGAGAAACTAGTCACCAGATTCTTACCACACCGATCCTACCTAAATATCTAAGAAGTGTAGAAATTTGCGACCGTGAAAAATGATGTTAGACTCAGTCTCCTATGTCAAATCACATAGAATCTATTTTAAACCAATACTAGAATTTAGCTACAACCCTACCGACCCTATTTATTGAGTTTATAGATTTTTTTAATTATTTAGGATAAAAGAATATGAGACTTTAACTCACCAAAGATAACTTATTTTCAAACTATAGAATTCCTTGGAGACATAAAATAAAGCATTTAAGTTATTAGAATTTCAGATATCATACATTCTAAGATTCTAAGATTCAGTTGGCTTTTATATATATATATATATATATTTCTTGTTTCTTTTTTCCATGCTTATGAAGCCATCGTGATTCTTGTTCTGCCACTTACTAGTCATGTAATCTGGGGAAAGTTCTTTAATAGTGTGGTGTGTCAGCTTCTTCATTCATAGAACAGTGATTTCTTCAGTTGAAGGTTATTATGAAAAGCAAATGAGTTAATATATGCATAATGCTTAGAGTTGCTCCTGGTATGCAGAGTAAATACATAATAAGTGTGAACAAATATTATTATAATATCTATGCACATATATCACATATCCAGTTTTGTTTACGAAAGCAGGATCAGTACGCTCTACCAGTATCAATCAGTGCCTTGTTTTCCAGTCTTCTTTGTCCTGCTCGGTGATACTGTAGCTCCCCTCTAACAATATCTCCTTTGCTAGGTGGCATGTAGAGGAAGGGATTTCTCTTTCACTGAAAAGCATAGCAAAAACAAAATAATCCAGTTAAAAAATGGGCAGCAGAAGACATGAACAGACATTTCTCCAAAAAAGACATACAGATGGCCAACAGACACATGAAAAGATGCTCACCACCACTCAGCATCAGGGACGTGCAAATCAAAACCACAGTGAGATATCACCTCACACCTGTCAGAATGACTAAAATTAACAAGACAGGAAACAACAGGTGTTGGTGAAGAACCCTCTTGCACTGTTGGTGGGAATGCAAACTGGTGCAGCCACTCTGGAGAGCAATATGGAGGTTCCTCAGAAACTTAAAAATAGAACCACTCTATGATTTAGCAATTACACTACTAGGTATTTACCCAAACAATACAAAAATACTATTTTGAAGGGACACACGCACCCCGGTGTTTGTAGCAGCATCGTCAACAATAGTCAAATTATGGAAATAGCCCAAATATCCATTGACTGATGAACGGATAAAGAAGAGGTAGAGTATTACTCAGTGAAAAAGGGAATAAAATCTGGCCATTTGCAACAATGTGGATGGAGCCAGAGTGTATTAAGCTACACGAAATAAATCAGTCAGAGAAAGACAAATACCATATGATGTCATTCATATATAGTATTTAAGAAACAAAACAAATGAACATAGTGGGAGAAAAAAGAGAGGCAAGCCAAGACACAAACTCTTAACTCTAGAGAACAAACCGATGGTTACTAAAGGGGAGATGGTTGGGGACGTGGGCTGAACAGGTGATGGGCTCACTTAATTCTATACCTGAAACTAATATTACGCTCTATGTTAACTAACTGGAATTTATTATTTTTTATTTTTTTATTTTTTAACTAACTGGAATTTAAATAAAAACTTGGGGGTAAAGAAAAGCACAGCTGCCAGGGGCTTGCAGAAGACCCACTGGTGCTTCCTCTCCAGAGAATTTAGAGGGTACAGCAGTGGACAAGCCCCCACTGGTCAGCCTCCACTTGCTGACTGCAGACGAGCTCTGGCCTATGACTCCCCAGTGAACTTCTCTGCCACCAGCGGGAAGAGCCACCTCTTCTTCAGCCAGCTCTGACTCCCCATTGTGGTGTGGTGGTGAGGAGAGGAGTCTCACATTTGTTCCCTCCTTGGCACTAATAAATGCATTTTTTATGAACTTATCATAGTTTCTTATTTTGCTGTAACAAATTAGCACAAACTTAGTGACTGGCTACAACGCCAATTTAATTTCTTACAGCTGTGGAGATGAGATGACCAAAATTAGCATCCGTGGGCTGAAACCACCATGTCAATGGGGCTGCCCCTTTGTGCTTGCTTTGTCCAGTGTCCTCTGGTCATCCCGTTCCTTAGGGCCCTTCTGCTCTTCCAATCCAGCAATGCCAGGTGGCCTCCCTCTCACGCTGCCATCTCTTGGCTTCTGTCTGGCCGGCCTCTTTGTTTCACTTGGAAGGACTGCTGTGATTACCTTGGGCCCACCTGGATAATCCAGGATCCTCTCCTCATGTCAGCTCAACTGATGAGCTACTTCCCTCTCCTTTGCCGGCGACCTGAACACGCTGTGTTTTCTGGGGGGTTGGTTAGAACATGGGCGTCTTTGGAAGCCCATTACCCTGCTACCACAGCTTTTCAGTTTACTTCATCTGTCTTATTCCCTTTGTGGCTGCCATTTCCCCTTCGCAGTCTCCTTGGAGCTGTAGTCCTCAGCTGGTTTCCAATCCTGGCTAAGTCTACACGTCTAGGCGGACACTGCTTTTATGGAGATTGATATTTCATTATTTAAGTGGATTGTGCTGCCAGTTTTCTAGAAATTAAGCATATATTAGACAGACATGCCAACTAAAGATGTTTTTTTTTTTTTTTTTTTTTGACACAAGAAGAGCCCATATGTTTTTAAATGGGAAACACAGATTTCAGGGCAGTTAAAAACATAACCGAAAAAAGTGAAATTATGTATTACTTCAAGTTTAGAAACAGGGACCTTGAGACTCCTGGGTGGCTCAGTGGTTGAGCGTCTGCCTTCAACTCAGGGCATGATCCTGTGGGTCCTGGGATCGAGTCCCACATGGAGCTCCCCGCTTCTCCCTCTGCCTATGTCTCTTGCCTCTTTCTCTCTCTCTGTCTCTCATGAATAAATTTTTTAAAATCTTTTAAAAATGGAAGAAAGAGACAGGGACTTTGCCTCACACCTCTGTACTATTTGTTAAATGTCTACCTCCAGCTGAACCAGAATATTGACTTTTTTTTTTTTTTTACTGTTATAGCACAAATATATTCCATTATAGTTCTACAGGAACAGCTGCCTGAGCAAGCTGAAATAGCTCAGTTGGGAGAGCGTTAGACTGAAGATCTAAAGGTCCCTGGTTCAATCCCGGGTTTCAGCAGTGTTTTTGATGTTTATGCTAAATGTACCTTTTGGCAGACTTAACCAACATTTAAGCTGTTAGGGGAATATTAGGTTCTCATGCAGATCTCTGGGGCGCATCACTGGCTTTTCAGGGAGGGGTGGTGTCAGTTGTCTTGGGAGGGAGGCCTTTTTATATAAACCCACTAGCTCCGTTGTACTTCCTGACTGTAATAATAATAGCAGACTTATCTAGAATACTTGCTAAGTGTCAAGCTTTCTTCTAAGCTCTATGTATTAACTTACTTAAAATGGCCACTAAGGGGCATCTGGGTGGCTCAGTCGGTTGAGCCTCTGATCCTTGGTTTTGGCTCAGGTCATGGTCTCAGGGTTATGAGGTCGAGCCCCATGTCAGGCTCTGTGCTGGAGTGTGGAGCCTGCTTAAGATTCACTCTCTTCCTCTGCCGCAGTCCCGACTCTCTCTTAAAAACAAATGGCCACTAAAATTCTCAGTAATTACTTATTAAATAAACAAAGCTTGTGCCTGAGTTCTGGAATGGGGTAGGTATACAGTCAATGGTTTTTACTTTGACCATCATTATTATTTCTATTGGCTAGGAACTTCCAAAACTATAGCTATGAGATATAAGTTATTTCTTCTTCTTTTTTGGAGGGGAGGGGTGAGGCTTACACATCATTTCCAATTGACGTGAGTTGTTTCTTAGGACCTTCACCTGGCCATCTGTCGTCTGATAAAGCAGTGTTCAAGGTCATCATTTCCCTCCTGATTATTTTTAGTTCTATATTAACAATTCCTTGCTTTTATATGGTCAATGCAAAAGGATATTTTCTTACCGGGCTTTAGCTTTTTCAGAATAGGATTTAGAGTCTTTTTTTTTTTTTCCTTCAAAGATTTTATTTATTTATTTGTTTGTTTGTTTGTTTATTTATTTATTTATTTATTTATGAGAGATACAGAGAGAGAGAAACATAGGCAGAGGGAGAAGCAGCCTTCCTGTGGAGAGCCAGATGTGGGACTCAATCAACCCAACCAAAGGTCTTCCCTGAGTTTAAAAGCAGCAGCGGTTGGGGGGTGTCTTTGAAGTCTCTGAGACAGAATGCAAACTTGCATGTTCTTGTACACATTCCCCTGGGAAGAACGTCAACAGGTATCAGATTCTACGTTTGTGACCTAGAAAAGGTTCAGAAAAGTGATGCAAAAGATTTACTCATCACAAATACTTGCTGATAATTTCTGACCTGACCTTTGAATTTTGCCAGGGTGCTGAGTGATAGAAATTTCTTGATTGTGTTTGCCCCTTGCTCAACCCTGTATCAACGGTGAGGTGGATTTCAGGAGGGAGCTCAGATTGTCAACCAACTTTCCTTCTGTCTGGGTGGTGGTCTTAGAGGCAAATTTCCCATAGTGAAGCAGACTGGATCACTGGGTTTAATCTGCTGAGGTGGATCCCACTCCTCCTAATTGTTTCTTTTCTGAGGGACATTAAGGATGAAATACCCATGTTATTTTCATTATTCTACTTTTTAAAAAGTCTTGCATTCTTGTTGATGGCATTTGTAGACAGTCTGGATGTCCCAGAGCAACAATGACACCTCTTCTTCCATCTTTGTATTATTTAATGTCTATCACCTAAACGACATCACCATGACTTGGCTATGCTTTGGTCAAGGGGTAGTGTTTCCAGTTAAAGCCAGGCATTCTCCAGGCTTTGGGCATTTACATAAAGTACAAATGCTGCAGGTTATTCTGTTTTGATTCCTCTTTTTTCCCAAGAATTTAACCATACTTCCAGATAATCTGCCCCCTTAAAAATGAATTGGCTCAGGAATTCAGTTCCCATGATGAGGCTGGAGCAAGGGAGTGGGTTCCCACAGACGTCTGACAGCTGAAGGAGTGAAGCAAGTACATGGAAAAACTTCTAGGGTCCAACATCATGGTCCACTTCCAAACATAAAGTCCATTGAGATAGAGGCAGGATCTTGGCCAAAATGATGAGACCAAGTATTTTAGGCCAAACCAGGTGAGAGTCTCAGGGAAGTGGATGGGGAGCAAGCCTTAATGGATGACAGAGCTAGGGTAGTATAAAGGGCTATGAACAAGGTGGAAAACACTTTTAATTCTTCTCAATAATGTCTTCATCATTATAACATGAGATTTGGGCTCTGTACTATTTGTATGTGTATATACACACATACACACACACACACAAACACACACACACAGTAGTGTTACTGTCTAAAGGGAAGTAATCAGATATAGCCAATGGGAAAGAATGGTCACATAGAGACCAGTGCCATGTACCCAACCCTCTCAAGAACCTCACTCCAAAAATTCAGTGTCAAAAGCTCTAAAATGTGTGAAACCATCCAATATAGTTGGAAAGAGAATCAAGTATTTTTTAAATTTTTATTGTTTTAATGATTTCTTTAAAATTTTTATTTATTTATTCATAGAGACACAGAGAGAGAGAGAGAGAGGCAGAGACACAGGCAGAGGGAGAAGCAGGCTCCATGCAGGGAGCCCGATGTGGGACTTGATCCTGGGTCTCCAGGATCACACCCCGGGCTGCAGGAGGCGCTAAACTGCTGCGCCACCGGGGCTGCCCTGTTTTTATGATTATCCAAAAGTACAAACTACTGAAACTTTAAACTCTTTATGGAACTATATTGCTTAAAAAGTAAAGATAGGTCCACTCTAATCTCAACCTTGGAGATAACTACCATTAACAATCTAGTATCTATTCCTTCTCTGGAGTTTTTTCTATGCACTGCTAACATAAAATGAATGTATATAAATGCATGTGCATTTTATACAGAATTAGACCATTAGGTCATAATATTTTTCCGTAGTTTCCAAGCAGTGGGACTGAATGCCTAAAATAATAATGAAAGTTTATTTTCTTTGGTATGTTTTCAAGTTTCTTTTAATGGAAATAAAGTAAAATATTAAAGGAAGCAAACACAAGAAAACTCAAGCTCTAACTACAACGTAATCCGAATTTTAAAAAATCACACCTCTACAAAATTTTTTAAAGATTGTACTTATTTATTCATGAGAGACACAGAGAGAGGGGCAGAGATATAGGCAGAGGGAAAAGCAGGCTTCCAACAGGGAGCCTGATGCAGAACTCGATCCCAGGACCCTGGGATCATGA
Organism: Canis lupus baileyi; assembly: GCF_048164855.1. Lineage (NCBI taxonomy): Eukaryota > Metazoa > Chordata > Mammalia > Carnivora > Canidae > Canis > Canis lupus. The sequence goes on along the minus strand of NC_132861.1, from coordinate 39,400,105 downwards.
CCTGAGCCAACGGCAGATGCTCTACCACTGAGCCACCCAGGTGCCCCCACTTCTACAAAATCTTAAAATGAGGGGGCAAATGAGTCCAGTTAGCAGCAATGAAGATAATAGTAAGTGAAAAATTTATTGAATTTTTGTTCTGTGTCAGGCTCCATTTTGAGCAATTTCCAGGAATTAGTTCATTTAATCAGTGATGAAGAAATCTAAAAAGCAAGTGGTGAATAGGAATTTATAGCAATCTGAGAGATTGTAGAGAGAGCAGTCTACATTCTATGGTGTTCCATAAAGGAATAAGAAGTTACCAATGTCACAGAGTCCAAGAAAGAACTGGTGGGGACTGGCAGTGTGCAGAGCATTTAAAGAAAATGCTGCCATTATCTTTTTAAGGCCAGAGATCATAAATTGTATGAGTACAGTCTGTTCAGTAATATATGTAGAAAGCTAAATAAGGTGATAGCTTATATATTTATCATTTAACTCATACTGATCATAAAAATACCAAACTTATTCTTTTAATTTCTCATTCTTAGTATGGTATTTAATTCACAATGATACAAAACACTTTTATAATCTTTATTATTATTAATTATTATAATTTGCATGAAATCGTTTTAAAAACCCCAGTGGCACAGAGAGTAAGCTGGAATTATATTTATAAATCATTCTCTTCAAAAATGTAAAACGTTGGCTAGAACTGATAACTTGGCCAATCTAAACCTGTTAGAAACAGCATCAACTGTTTAAAGCATAGTATTTCTTCCAGCACGAGTTCATTTTGTTTCTACATTTGGGATTTGTATCAGTGGAATAGAAATTAAAATTGTGTTCATACTTTTCTTTCCCTCGGGATCTGTGAAACTCTCCAAATTAATTCCAAAATGCATTCAACCTATTTCCTGAAAAGTCTAGCAGATAATTTTATGGAGGTTGTTCAGCGCCATAGAGACAACAGAGCTTTTCAGGTAAGCTAATGGAGGAAGAGAAGGACTGTGAGATAGAGAAAGAACAGGAAAGAAAAAATGGGTATTCTCCTTAAAAAAAATAAATAAGAGATTTATTTATTCCAGAGAGAGAGAGAAAGAAGGAGAGATAGCAAGAATCTTCAAGCACACTCTGCACTGAACGGGGAGCCTGAAGGGGGCTCAATCTCATGACTCCGAGATCACAACCTGAGCTCAAACCAAGAGCGGGATGCTTAACCAACTAAGCCACCCAAGCGTCCCATGAACATGTGGATAGCCTCTTACGAAAGGGCTCAGAAATTAGGTGTAGATTAGAAAAAAATTAGGCTGAAGAGTCTACTTTTCCAGGTACACAGGGGGTGGGTTTCTCCTTAGAAAGGAAACTAAGGAACACAGGTCTGCAGTCTTGAGAACCTCTAATGGTTTAGTGTAGAATTGGCACAAGTCCAAGGACAAGCACATCTTTTACTGCATTATTTTAAAATTCTACATTTCAACATTCTAATCATCTTTTATATTAAAAAGCTGTAAAAACTAAGGGGCACATGGCTGGTTCAGTCGGTAGAGCATGCATCTGTTGATTTTAAGGTTGTGAGTTCGAGCCCCATGTTGGATATAGAGATCACTTTTAAAAATATTTTTTAAAAATGTTAAAAACTGTGAAAGCCATTTCAAAACATACAACAGTGATTACTTTATGCCAAAATGCAGTCACTTCTTCATTTAAAAAATTTTTTAAAGTAGTCCCGACTGAATGTGAAGCCACAAACTTTCTCTCTCTCTCTTTTTTTCTTTCCGTGAGTGGTCCCTTATTCTGTCCTAAATAATTTCCATGTTTATGGTTCCTTTCAGAAGAAAGTCCACAGGAGTAATCAGATATATCCAATGGGAAAGAATGGTTGCATAGAGACTAGTGCCATGTACCCAACCCTCTCAAGAATCTCACTCCAAAAATACAGTGTCAAAAGCTCTAAAATGTGTGAAACCATCTATATTTATGTTCATTCTGAATGAAATACACCTGGATAATTTTGTGTAACTAATGAAGATTACAATTATCCTCTTTTTTCTTTTAGAAGCAGCCTTTCCCCGAGGATAAGGAAGGTTAGACTTGACAAATGCTACATAATTTGCATATTTTCACTTCATTTGTATGCTTGGCCTGAGTTTTTCTATCAATTTCAAGAACTGAGTTCACTGAATACGCCTTTTTAGACTTTATGGAGATTTAAGATCCGTATCTACCATCAGCACCTTTCCCCGTCAGTTACCCAGGGGGGTTCTTAGCTTCTTTTGCCCACATATCATTAATTTTATGCCTATCAATCTTGCCTTCTGATGAAAAGGAAGGAGGGATTGCTTACTTTATTTCTGGGACATCACATCTCCCGTTTACTTGGCAGGAATTCTCTGCAAAGATGACAATCCAGGACTTGGATTGCCTACAGTGATCTGGAAAAGCTTTCAGAGGTTATTTTATAGAGCTGATAAAATTTTCTACCAGAAGATCAAAAATACACACTTTGATCTTTTGTCAATTTATCAGCCTTGTAAAAAAAAAAAAAAGTAAATTTGCCCAGAAATGAACATTTATGTTCCCTGAATATTTCTATATAGTTAACAAATAATGCCTTCCATAAACCAGGGCTTCACTGGTCTCAGCCCTATTCTAAGTAGTTCTGTTCTTTCTCCTATGTAATTTAATAATCCTGTGTTAGACTCATTTTACAGAGGAGGAACCCACATGTAAGGAGTTTCAGTGGCTTGCCCAACATCTCATTGCCAGTGAGTGGATCAGGTCAGCATTTAAACTTGTCTGACCTCCCAAACCCTGGCTTACTTTCTCTGCAACATCCCTTCCTAGATGAGTGTTCTGGTGATCAATTTCATCTGTCATTGGATTAGATTAAAGGGTCAGTATTAATTGCATAATTTCTTCCTTACCTTTTTTTCCTAAATTAAATGTTCACACTGTCATGGAGACAGCATTGATTTACTGCTACTGACTATGTGCTAGGCACTCAGCTGGACAGTTCCACATAATTTCATTTACTTGTAATGACAGCTCTGGGGGCGAGCATTATTATTTTCAACTTTAAGGTAAGGACATTGATGTGCAGAGAGGTAATCCATCCGTGGTCACACAGTGAACTAGGAACAGGGACAGGATTCAGTCTATCCCTGCTGATGCCAGAATAAATCTTCCTAGAGCTGATAGTGTCATTTGATGAAAACCAATGCTCTCATTCACACTGACACTTTGCCCTTGACCAACCAACCAGCACATGTTAGCTTGGTTCTTTTAACCAATCACACCTGAAGATTCTGGGTGGCATCTTATGGAAAGTAACTTAAAGTAACATTGTGAAGGACTAGACTTTTCTCTTTGATCTTTATTATTTTTTCTAATTTGCCAAGTCTTCTTCTTCCTCCTCCTTTTCTTCTTCCTCTTCCTCCTCCTCCTCCTCCTCCTCTTCTTCTTCTTCTTCTTCTTCTTCTTCTTCTTCTTCTTCAGAACTTTATCTTTTGCTTTAGGACACAGAACTCAGTTTCACAGAACTGAGCGTGAAACACAGGATGTAGCAACATGAAGATCACCAGCAGCCTTCACAAGGCATAAACATTAAAAGGAACCTAAAGAGTCATCTACCAACCTGCTACCCAAGACAAGACTGCTTTTGAGATGCTCTTGACAGATCTTCCATCCAAATATACACATCCGAATTTGCATGCAATACCACTATTTAGTTAATTCATTTTATTTATGAACTTTTGGGCTTTATATGGATTTCAAATGATCAGAGGAAGCAACTATTGTATAAAAGGCCATAGAATGATGAGATGTCCTCAATATTGTATATAATAATTTAACTAATATTTATTGAGCATCTATTGCTTTGCAGGTATTGGCCTAGGAACTAGGATATGGTAGTGAAAGAGGAAAGCCAAGAGCTTGCCATCATGAAGTTTCCATTTTGGTGGGAGACACAAGTAATAAAACACTGAACAAATAGATAAACTAGGTATTTTCAGAGTGATATGTACAATGAAGGAAATAGAGTGAGTGCCAGGAATAGTAGGGAGTTACACTGTAATTGTATGTGGTTAGAAAAGTAGAAAAGTCCTCTCCAAAGAAATAGCACTTTAGCTAAGTGGTTAACTTAGCTCATGGAGAGTGGTTAACTAAAATCCACGCAAAAAGCATTCTAGATAGAGCGTGTGACAAATAGAGAGAATGAGTTTTGTGGATTCAGGGAGCAAGAAGAGAGCAAGACCTCTCTTGACCTCAAGGCCTCTAATTCTTCAATTCCACAGTGTGGAATCTGGGAAAGAAGTAGAAGATAAGGTAAAAAGATACACAAGGGGAATTATGGTTTCTGTCATGATAGAACGACAGGGGTGAGACTTACACTCCAGCCCTAAGCAATTAGAGAACTCAATAAATTATATATTAAACAGTGGTTTTCAGATTTTGGACAACCTGCAGTTATAACTAGGATCCTTGAGAAAAGGAGAAAAGGAAGCTGATCACTACAATTGGACTAGGTTATGACGGGGAGACCACTTCCAGGCTAGAGTGCAGGAAGGGAAGAACCTGGACCCTGGAAGTCTTTCTACCTTGAAGAGTACAAGATCAGAGTTTAGGGTGGTCAAAGAGTGGATGGAATCTGTGGGTCATAGTTCAGAGAAGAGAGGGCTGCACCTGGAGAGAGCCCAAGACACCTACAGAGGTGTCCTTTCAAGTCTTTGGCTGAGTATTGAGCTCAGCATGCATGAGAGAAAATTACCCAAAGCCAAGGAAGGATCCACCAGAAAGGAGAAGACAGAAGAGTCTTAGAGCTTAAACAGGACTGGGAATCACTTGTGCCCCTATCAGCCGAGAGGAAAACTCTTACAAAACACAAGGCATTGGATAGAATCCTCAGAAGTGTGTCAACTCGGTAGTGAAGCAAAACTAGCAGCAGACTAAAGGCTGCTCTAGACCTACACCAAAAAGGATCAAAGCAAACCTCAAAAGAATCCAACTGAGTCCAAGTACTTTAACTGTAAACCAACAGGTAAAGGAATACAACAAAATCCTGTAATCGATCAATACATAAAGTTCACAATATCTACCAGTCAATAAAAAAAAAAAAAAACTACTAGAAGGCCACCTGGCTGGCTAAATGGGTGGACCATGTGACTCTTGATCTCAGGGTTGTAAATCCAAGCCCCACATTGGGTGTAGAGTTTACTTAAAAATAAAATCTTTACAAAAAATTTACTAGACATGCAAATAAATGGAATATGACCCATAATCAGTAGAAAAATAAAAGAAATAGACCCCTAAAGTGGAGATGATGCAACTAGCAGATAAGCACTTTAAAATAGCTCTTATAAATACAGTCCACATATTCAGAAAGGAGAGAAACACAAGATCATAAAGAGGAGAGAAATACATGATGTAAAACAGACTAATGGAATTTTGAGAGATGAAAAATACAGCATTTGAAATGGAAAACATATTGGATGACATTAAAGCAGAAAAGCTCAACTTTGAAGATATTGCAGTAGAAGCTATCCAGGCAGTACAGAGATATCAAAAACAAAACAAGACAAAAAAGAATAGGGCATCAATGACTTTCAGGATAGTATTAAATGATCTAAAATATGTGTAATTGAAGTCCCAGTAGGAGGACCAGGGAGACAGGGACTGAAAACATATCTAAGAAATAATCAAAAACATTTTTTTAAATCTCATGACTACAAATCATTGGTTGAAAAACTATCACTTGTGGGCCAAATTGGCCTGATGCCTATTTTGTAAATAAAATTTTATTGGAGGGGTGCCTGGGTAGGTCAGTCTGTTAAGCATCCAACTGTTATTTTGTCTTAGGTCATGGCTCCCCACTCAGTGGGGACTCTGCTTGAGATTCTCTCTCTTCCTTGCCCTCTGCTCCTCCCTGACATGTGCTTTCTCTCTCTCTCAAATCAATAAATCTTTAAAGAATTTTTATTGGAACACAGCTATGCTCATTTATGTATTGCCATTTACCTATTATGGCTGCCTTTGAGTAGTTATAGAAACTGTATGGGTGCACAACCTAAATTATTTACTATCTAGCCATTTCCAGAAAAAATTTGCCAGGAGATTGAGGGGAGAGATTAACTGTAAGGGACCAGAAGGGAATTTTGGGGGTTGCTGGTATTGTTGTATATCATGAGCCTATTTGTCAAAGCTCATTGAATTGTACCCTTAGGACTGGTAAATTTTATTGTATGTAAACTGTACTTCAGTAAAGCTAATTTCTCAAAATACAATATGTAAATGGCTAGTTCAACATCATGTAGCCTTTGATAAAGTGTTTGGCTTGCATTTTAAATGTAATCAATAGGAAGCCAATGAAGAATTTTAATCAGAGGAGGGACAATTTGAACCTTCAAATGGTCATTTGAACAGTAGTGTGGTGAATGAGGGACAAGGAACTAATTTCAAGGGTTTTGTAGGATTCTCCTGAAAAGATGATGGTGGCTTTCAAACTCACATGCTGAAGTGGATTGGTGATTTGATTTTTGAGGTAGATCCACCCATATTGCTGATTGAATGTGGAAGCCAAGCCTAGAACCAGACAAAATTTTAAGGACTTGGACAAGGAAGTGGGTGGTGGTGTTCTTTACTGGGATGGGAAACATGGTGGGGGTGAGGGTCAGGCAAAGTCCAGAGTGTGAAAGTTAAGTCTTGTCTGACTCGTCTTATGTATGCCAGATAAGTTATAATGTTCAACACACATAATCCTTTTGTTATTGCAGTTGAATTCAGGCATTCCTAACTTGGTAATAAATTCACTTCCACTATGATCTAATGCTTTTATAGAGAAAGCAGCATTTTGACAACTGGCAGTTGTATAAAAAATGAAAGATTCCTGTTTTAGATCTAATATAGATCTACATCATTGTGAACTCTTGCATAATTCCACTTCCCAGAAGATATTTAAAATTATGTTGAAGCAAAATTAAAACAAAATCAGTGAGGAGGCATTTTGAAAAGCAATTCCACTCACTATAAAAGTAATCATTAAGGAGATAAAGTAAGATAATTTTACATGGTTAATCTTCAGCAAAGTCACTCTCCTTTCACACCTTGAGTTCTCATTTTCCAAATATCTTATTCCTCCAAAGATTCTGACATTCAGACTCTCATTTGCATGCTCATTGTCTTTAGTGATGTACTAAACTGTAATTGCAAAAATGATTAACCCATGTGTTTCCTTTTAATTTTTATCATAAAGAGTTTTCTGATGAACTTAGTATAGTGTCTTATTAATTATTTATGTGTTTAACTTTATATTGTGAAAATAAATACCAGAAAATCAAGTTCTTAATATTTAGAGGGATCTCTCCTTTTTATATTTGCTCTTTGAAAATGAATCCTGCTTTTCTCTCCAACCTCCTCCCACCACTCCACTGCAGCAAAACCCTTCACCAATTATGTGTCTCTTCTCAGGGTGTGGCCAACAACATACCTGAAGCAAAGCAGAACCAAGAAAATTAGTTCCAAGTCTGCTGGTATCTGGAAGCACCTTGTCACCTGGAGGTAGGGCCCTAACTGAATGTATGTGTTGGGTTCACCCATCCTGGCTCCAGCTTGGATCCTTCAATTCCTTTTCTGAATCAGAGGTAACCCTTCATCTTATGAGTTCCCTGATTGCTCCTACTACTCATCTGGTTTACCCCTCCCAGTATATTTCCACACCTAAACTTACCCTTGCTGTTCCTCTCTTTCTGTTACTTGTTGAACTTGAGGTAATATATATATTTCTTTTGTCTCCAACTAGAAGAAGAAATTGGTGCTTCTTAAGGGAGTGAGCTCCCTTCAAAAGCATCTTCTGCAGGCTGGGATTCTCCTATTCAGAAATGAAATTGAGACTTTACTGTGATACAAAGGGGAAAAACTGCCAAATTTAATCTAGTCTCCAGCTCATGGGACTTGACATCCCAGTCACACTTAATTCTTCCACTAATTGGCATTTTCCTTTAAAAATTGTGATCTACAAAAAGTCACAATTTGCATTTTTTCTTCATCTGAGCTCTCTGTTCTGTTCCATTGATCTATTTGTCCATTCTTTCACCAATAGCAGGCTGTCTTGGTTATTAGAGCGTTCTAGTAAGTCTCAAAGGAAGATAGTGTCAGGTCTTTAGCTAGAACATACAATTTTTTATACAGCCCACACATGCTTCCGTGAAATATGACCATTTAGATGAGTTCTTTCCTTGCAATTTTAAATCTTTTCTTTGTTCATGAACACCATCCTATTACATTTCACTATAGCTCCAACTTCTAGGAGACTTTACTTTCCAGCCTCTTTCATTTGCAGAACATTTTGCAGGTGTTGGTGGACTTGGAGTAGGAAATTATTTTTGCCTCATAAGGGCAACAAAGATTTCCTCTTTCTAAACTATGAGTGCACAAAATGGATTATATAATAATATGATACTACATACGACACTGGGGTTGATGTGCCTCAGTCCCTCCCAAACCCAGTTGTTAATGATCAGGCCCTTGTGAGCAAGAGTGCAACCTGGACACACATTGTCTCAATCTTCGTCCCTCTCCTATCTCTTTACCCAGGAATCTCAGCTAACGTGGAAAGAGAATACCTCTCACCACTAAAACCAGAGATGGGTGCCATCTATAGCTTTGGTACCACAGATGTCAGCCAGGTTGATACAAGTGAGACAGACACGTTTGCCATCAGGTCTCTTGTTGGGGAAGCTTATGCACCCAGGAAATTCCCATGACGCTGTGGGAAGAGAATAATCCCCACAGGTTTCCAAAGCTCAGGAAGATCACCTTTAGCTTCCAAGAGATAAAATCCCCCCAATGTCCTCCCTGTACCTGAGCTAGGGCCTCCTGCAGTCAGACCCACATGGATATTAACAGAGCCTGTATTTCCAACAGAACAACTAGGCTGCAGCATTATAGGAGAAAATGGAGACGGAGAGCGATAATAGGATCAGCCACTTGAAAATATGATGCCACACTGAATAGTGGATAAACAGCCCTAAGAAGACAACATTACTGCAGAAAGTGGAAAACATTTTAACAGTATTTAAACGTGTCTTCTTGCTGATGTCAGGGATATTGCAGTAATAAATCAATCTTGTCATAAGAAAGGACTGTTTACAAAAATAAGAAAGACTCTTTAGAAGGAAAAAGAAATTATTGTCAACCATTTTTAACTTATTAGAAGCACTGATGGGGAAAACATTCCCCAAAATGGAAATAATGATTTAGAAGGGTAAATAATTTTTCCGTGCAAAGGAAAAACACCAAGGAAGAGAATTTCTCAAAGAAGAGCCCAAAGAGATCCCATGTTCATGAATAGGAGTGCTAGGAAACCAGCAAGCAGATGGATGATAAGCAAAAACAAATCGCAAAAGAAAATTTCCCCAGTTTAGGAATTCTGTGAATTCTGACTTGGAATGCATCACAAATGTTTGGCAGGATTATTGAAAAAATGGAAACAAATTGAAAAACATATATTTGATTTCTAAGGATAAAATAAGCATTTTCCAAAATAGACACAAAATACACTTTGCCTGCAAAGGAAAGAGAATCAGACTCACATCAAAATTCTCACTTGCAATACCAAATGCCAAATGCAGTGTAGAGCAATGTTGGCAAATTTCTGAAGGAGCGTTTTCTGAGAGTTCCATATCTGACAATTGGTGGACCCTTGTCCATTCCAGCTTAGCTCAGCAATCTACCCCACAGCCTACCTCTTGCCTGCTGCTTCTCAGCTCTGTATCCCCCACACCAACAAGGATGAAGGCCACAGACTTAGATCCTCCTCTTGCGTAACTACATGGCCCTCCTTCCTTAGAGCAGAGCCATCCTGCTCCTCAGGCTCCTTCCATGGCCCCAGGGAGAAAAGAGGCCCCATCACCATCCTAGCATGTTTTCCTCACCAAGCCAAGGCTCCGAGCAAAATGAGGAAATACATTTGACTCTCTTCTCCTATGACACAATCTCACCTGAGGCCACCCAGGCCTCTTCATCTTACTCTTCCAACTGTCCCTCCATGACCAGAAGGGACAAACTCCTCTTTTACTTCCTCTGCTTAACATCTGCCACCTTGCTGATTCCACCTTGCTTGGCCTATTTCTCCTGGTGGACAAAACTATTTTCTATGAACTTTGGGAGAATTACTGCTTTGTGGTCAGGGCCTAGCATTTGATATATTAAGTACAAGCAAAGGAGTTTAGACAAGTCTTTGTTTTCAACAGACTTTCAAGCATATTTGCCTATTGTCTTCCTGCAAAATGCCATCTAAATGTCAGAAACTGAAAACTCTTTGTTCATCCTTACACTTCTTCGCCACAAATGAATCTTCATGGTTCTCATTTTCCAACATCTCTTGGTAGCAGATGAACACCTTGGGCTTACATGTGTGGAAATGCAGAAGAGAAAAGCATGTAAATATTTTAAAAAACATTATCTCTATTGTGCTATGCAAACAGTTAAACCCACAGAGTTTTCTTGAGGGAATTATGAAGGTTAAATGCAAAAAATAACTTTTTAAATAGGAGTGGCATAATATAAAAAATAATTTTAGTAAAATGTTATAGTTCTACTTTCTATCACATTCAGTGAAGCAAGGTCAAACAATAAATAAAAAGGTACAAAAATTAATCCCATTTGGAAATGTAAGACTGCTCTTCTAAGAACTCATATCAGCAGAAAATAAAAATTGAAGTTACAAGCTCCTTTAACCAAACAGCAATGGGAATATTAGGTATTAACAGTGACAGAATTTGGCCACAGTGATACACTGAAAGAAGATTCAGGGTTCAATGCTTCTATTATTTAATAAGAGACAAAGCATTTAATTCAAACCCATAATAAAAATAATTACAATACAAAGCAAAAGGAAGAAATAGAAAATAATAAACATAAACTAGAAATAATTGATAAGCAAACTGAGGTAGAAGTAATGGATAAAATGAAGACTTCAACCTTTGGTTGAAGTGAGTGGATTAATGACAGATACATTTTACAAAACAAACAGGTTCTCAAGGTCATCTGAGAGAATAATTGAAGACCACCATTGAAGATAACCAGATTGGACACATATTTAACCTTCAGTCCCTCCTGAAATCCTACAAAAATGAGAGTAAAGGTGTATTTCTGTTTGATATTTGCAGAATTCCTCAAGACCAAAGGGGTGAAAAGGAAATAGCCAGTACCAGGATCTGCAAAGCAGATGGATAATGGCAGCTGACTTAGCTCCTCGAAATCCTAACCTAGTAGAGGAGGAAATCAAGAAGCAATCCGATATAGAGTATAGACTTTCAAAGTCTCAAGAACTGGAAATATTGGGAACGTATAAAAGTAGAGAAAAAGTGATGCTAAAAGCCAGAGAAGATTGGTTCCTAGTCTGTTTAAGAAATTAGAATTTCAACATGCCCTCCACAGTCTACATGGAGCTTTTTTACTGGCTCTCTCCCACTCCCCAAATTGGACTAGAGTTGTTCATTTTCCTGCAGAGAATAATACAGAAGATACCAGATCAAGTTGGATGTGGGCATATTCTGCTGAGAACAAGAGAGGTAAGTGCAAAGTTCAATGTGGGGATATTTTGCTGAGAACAAGGGAGGGAACTACAAGTTGACACAATGGATGTGAGACTTTCAGCTTTTTTTCCCAAAAAAGCCCCCACAATACTGGCAGCCAGTAAGACATCCTGAAGGCAGGAATAGACTGGACTTCTCCAGGCAGGGAAATGTAGGCCAAGAGAAGAGACACAAAGATGTTGATGTGTCAGGGATTTTCCTAAGGAAACAGTCCAGCCAGAGTTTCTTAAAGTGAAGATCACAGTCGACAAGTCTCACACGGGCATTCAGAGCTTCCAGTCTGCTTTTTGGTTTCATATTGTAACAGCCAAAAAGCAAAGCATATAATATGAGAAACCAAGACAAACAGGGAAAAGCTACTTGGAAGGCACAGGGAAAAGATAATTTCAAAACAGCCATCAGGATCTCTAGAGGGCTAAGAGAAGATTCAGTGTTAACAGAGTGAGAACATGTTGCTCTAAGAAAAAGAGCATTTAGACAGTAAAGATTTCTTATAAATTAAAAATACCATCACAGAGTTCAAAGACCCAATGGAAGAAGGATTAGAAGACACAGCTAAGATATAGAAATTTACCAGGAAACAGGGAGAAAACAGGAGAGAAAGATGATGAGCAGACTGATCCAGGGGGGTGTATCTCAACAAAAGAAATTCCAGAATGAGAGACAAGAAGGAACAAAGATAAGGGAAGACTATCAAAGAAATAATTCAGAAAAACTTGCCTACAACTGACTGATACAAGTTTGCAGCTGGGATGGCCTTACCAATTGCTCAAAATAGAGTCTATGCAAAATACATAATCATGAAATGAAATTTCAGAATGCTTGGCAATGAAAAAAAGAGTGTACGAGTCCAGACAAAGATAGAAAGACTTCACATAGAGATCAAACATTAGAATGAATAGAATTTCTTAATAGCAACACTGAAAGACAGACCATAATAAAGAAGTACATTCTGAATTCACAGAAAACTGTTTCCCAATAAATATGAGAAAAGTTGCTCAGTATCAGTAATAAAAAAAGAAATATCAAAGCATCAATGCCTTATGTCCATTTTTATAATGGAAAAGAAAAAAAAACCTGATTCTGTCCAGAGTTTTTAAAGACAATAGGAAAATAGAGGCAGTGTGCAGTTACTTGGAATAACTAAAATATTGCAGGGATCCACGCTTACCTGTCAGAAGGACCAGAGGTCATTCTGGTGTCAAATTGTCTTATTCTTGGTCTGATATTGAATGTGGGAGCTAGAATATCCAAAAGTCATTTAATTCATATTTTATTTTACATTTAATAAATTCTCTTAAGCAATTATTTTAAGCCATCAAAAATATATGCATGTATTTTTATATATGTATATATGTATGCATGTGTGTATGTATTTTTGACTGCACACATGTGTATGCAAGTATACACTATACAAATCACACACACACACACACACACCAAAACTATTGGTGAAATTTCTCATGCTGTCCTAACATGTTGTCAAGAGCTTAAGTGGCTGTGAGTAGAGCAATGACATTTCAAGGGAGGAATGTGTGAGGCAAGGATCAGAACCAAGAGCCCCATCTTGGCTGGCACTGAAGACTGGATTGGAGATTTGCCCCGGGGAGGCTGTGCTCCCTTTCTTTACACTCATGTGAAACATGTGGAAGGCTCAGGTTGAGAACATCAAACCCTGCATGAGAGCAGCAGGAAGATTTTCTTGAGTGACACAGTGAATATTAGAAATATGGTGGTTAAAACAGATCTCGGTGGGGCCTCTCAGGCTGAAAATGCGTTATTTTGCATGGTAGATAATAAGATACCACTGAAGTTTTAAAGTGGGACATGATAGAGGTCCTGGAAAAGAATTGGATAAGTAGGTTTAATACAATTAGGAAAAAAAATTAGAAGTAAAATTAATCAAATTATCCTTTATAGAAACGTAATTTGGATTTTTCCAAAAAGTGTTTGGTTCTAGAACATCACTACTCTTACGACTCTTACACGATTCACTCTTATTCACTCTAATTATGCTCTCCAGTTAAAAATGTGGCAACTGGAAACTAGTTTCTGATTTCAAATTCTTAAGCTTCAAGTTGACTGCATAAATAAAGCAGATAGAAAAATTTAAATTTGTATAACATTTAATGTTTTAAAATAACAAGTTTCTCTGTTCAGTGTCTCAAATAATATATAGCACACATGGGGTTTTTTTTTCTGCTTCAAACACAGAAATGTTATGAAATTTACTTAAAGATGAATGTTTTTCCCCATTGGGTCTTGTCAACAAATATCTAACTTGATTTAACAAAAAATAGCCCATTAACACATTGTTGAGTATTTGTTGCATTTATGAGAAGTAAGAGTGGATAATGGGAAGAGCATTCATTAATAATTTACAAACCAAGTTTTAATGTGATTTCCTCCAAGACAGAGACTTAACCTGTGTTAACTTAAATATGGAGGGGGGAGGGGCAGGATGGCGGAAGAGCAGGGTCCCCAAGTCACCTGTCTCCACCAAATTACCTAGAAAACCTTCCAATCATCCTGAAAATCTATGAATTCGGCCTGAGATTTAAAGAGAGAACAGCTGGAACACTACAGTGAGAAGAGTTCCCGCTTCTATCAAGGTAGGAAGACGGGGAAAAAGAAATAAAGAAACAAAAGGCCTCCAAGGGGGAGGGGCCCGCGAGGAGCCGGGCTGAGGCCGGGGCGAGTGTCCCCAGGACAGGAGAGCCCCGTCCCGGAGACGCAGGAGCTGCACCGACCTTCCCGGGCGGAAAGGGGCTCGCGGGGAGTTGGAGCAGGACCCAGGGGGGCGGGGATGCCCTCGGGCTCCCGGGGACACTAACAGGCACCTGCGCCCCCGGAGAGTGCGCCGAGCTCCCTAAGGGCTGCAGCGCGCACGGCGGGACCCGGAGCAGCTCGGGGGGCTCGGGGGCGGCTCCGCGGAGGGGGCTGCGGGGCGGGAGCGCGAATCCACCAGCGCAGGCCCCAGCCCAGGGCGCCGGGACACAGCCCAGGATCCGGCCTCCCCCCGGGACTGGCAGACGCCGGGAGGGCCCAGGACAGCGAGGACGCTCCTGCCCCAGCTGAGCAGATCAGCGGCCCCGCCCCGGAGCCTCCAGGCCCTGCAGACCGAGAGCTCCGGAGTTCCTGCGGGGGCTGACTCCAGGGCTCCAGAGCTGGCCCCGCCACTGGGGCTGTTCCTCCTGCGGCCTCACGGGGTAAACAACCCCCACTGAGCCCTGCACCAGGCAGGGGCACAGCAGCTCCCCCAAGTGCTAACACCTGAAAATCAGCACAGCAGGCCCCTCCCCCAGAAGACCAGCTAGACGGACAAGTTCCAGGGGAAGCCAAGGGACTTAAAGTACACAGAATCAGAAGATACTCCCCCTTGGTTCTTTTTTTTTTTTTTTTTTTTTTTTGCTTTTTGATTTGTTTCCTTCCCCCACCCCCCCTTTTTTCTCCTTTCTTTCTTTTTCTTTCTCTTTTTCTTCTTTTTTTTCGTTTTTTTCTTCCTTTTTTTCTTTCTCTTTTCTTTCCTTCTTTCTCTCCTCTCTTTTTCTCCTTTTCCCAGTACAACTTGCTTTTGGCCACTCTGCACTGAGCAAAATGACTAGAAGGAAAACCTCACCTCAAAAGAAAGAATCAGAAACAGTCCTCTCTCCCACAGAGTTACAAAATCTGGATTACAATTCAATGTCAGAAAGCCAATTCAGAAGCACTATTATACAGCTACTGGTGGCTCTAAAAAAAGCATAAAGGACTCAAGAGACTTCACGACTGCAGAATTTAGAGCTAATCAGGCAGAAATTAAAAATTAATTGAATGAGATGCAATCCAAACTAGAAGTCCTCACAACGAGGGTTAACGAGGTGGAAGAACGAGTGAGTGACATAGAAGACAAGTTGATAGCAAAGAGGGAAACTGAGGAAAAAAGAGACAAACAATTAAAAGACCATGAAGATAGATTAAGGGAAATAAACGACAGCCTGAGAAAGAAAAACCTACGTTTAATTGGTGTTCCCGAGGGTGCCGAAAGGGACAGAGGGCCAGAATATGTATTTGAACAAATCCTAGCTGAAAACTTTCCTAATCTGGGAAGGGAAACAGGCATTCAGATCCAGGAAATAGAGAGATCCCCCCCTAAAATCAATAAAAACCGTTCAACACCTCGACATTTAATAGTGAAGCTTGCAAATGCCAAAGATAAAGAGAAGATCCTTAAAGCAGCAAGAGACAAGAAATCCCTGACTTTTATGGGGAGGAGTATTAGGGTAACAGCAGACCTCTCCACAGAGACCTGGCAGGCCAGAAAGGGCTGGCAAGATATATTCAGGGTCCTAAATGAGAAGAACATGCAACCAAGAATACTTTATCCAGCAAGGCTCTCATTCAAAATGGAAGGAGAGATAAAGAGCTTCCAAGACAGGCAGCAACTAAAAGAATATGTGACCTCCAAACCAGCTCTGCAAGAAATTTTAAGGGGGACTCTTAAAATTCCCCTTTAAGAAGAAGTTCAGTGGAACATTCCACAAAAACAAGGACTGAATAGTTATCATGATGACACTAAATTCATATCTCTCAATAGTAACTCTGAATGTGAACGGGCTTAATGACCCCATCAAAAGGCGCAGGGTTTCAGACTGGATAAAAAAGCAGGACCCATCTATTTGCTGTCTACAAGAGACTCATTTTAGACAGAAGGACACCTACAGCCTGAAAATAAAAGGTTGGAGAACCATTTACCATTCGAATGGTCCTCAAAAGAAAGCAGGGGTAGCCATCCTTATATCAGATAAACTAAAATTTACCCCAAAGACTGTAGTGAGAGATGAAGAGGGACACTATATCATACTTAAAGGATCTATTCAACAAGAGGACTTAACAATCCTCAATATATATGCTCCGAATGTGGGAGCTGCCAAATATATCAATCAATTATTAACCAAAGTGAAGAAATACTTAGATAATAATACACTTATACTTGGTGACTTCAATCTAGCTCTTTCTATACTCGATAGGTCTTCTAAGCACAACATCTCCAAAGAAACAAGAGCTTTAAAGGATACACTGGACCAGATGGATTTCACAGATATCTACAGAACTTTACATCCAAACTCAACTGAATATACATTCTTCTCAAGTGCACATGGAACGTTCTCCAGAATAGACCACATATTGGGTCACAAATCGGGTCTGAACCGATACCAAAAGATTGGGATCGTCCCCTGCATATTCTCAGACCATAATGCCTTGAAATTAGAACTAAATCACAAAAAAAAAAAAAAAAAAAAAATCACAACAAGAAGTTTGGAAGGAACTCAAACACGTGGAGGTTAAGGACCATCCTGCTAAAAGATGAAAGGGTCAACCAGGAAATTAAGGAAGAATTAAAAACATTCATGGAAACTAATGAGAATGAAGATACAACCATCCAAAATCTTTGGGATGCAGCAAAAGCAGTCCTAAGGGGAAAATACATCGCAATACAAGCATCCATTCAAAAACTGGAAAGAACTCAAATACAAAAACTAACCTTACACATAAAGGAGCTAGAGAAAAAACAGCAAATAGATCCTACACCCAAGAGAAGAAGGGAGTTAATAAAGATTCGAGCAGAACTCAACAAAATCGAGACCAGAAGAACTGTGGAACAGATCAACAGAACCAGGAGTTGGTTCTTTGAAAGAATTAATAAGATAGATAAACCATTAGCCAGCCTTATTAAAAAGAAGAGAGAGAAGACTCAAATTAATAAAATCATGAATGAGAAAGGAGAGATCACTACCAACACCAAGGAAATACAAACGATTTTAAAAACATATTATGAACAGCTATACGCCAATAAATTAGGCAATCTAGAAGAAATGGACGCATTCCTGGAAAGCCACAAACTACCAAAACTGGAACAGGAAGAAATAGAAAACCTGAACAGGCCAATAACCAGGGAGGAAATTGAAGCAGTCATCAAAAACCTCCCAAGACACAAGAGTCCAGGGCCAGATGGCTTCCCAGGGGAATTTTATCAAACGTTTAAAGAAGAAACCATACCTATTCTCCTAAAGCTGTTTGGAAAGATAGAAAGAGATGGAGTACTTCCAAATTCGTTCTATGAGGCCAGCATCACCTTAATTCCAAAACCAGACAAAGACCCCACCAAAAAGGAGAATTACAGACCAATATCCCTGATGAACATGGATGCAAAAATTCTCAACAAGATACTGGCCAATAGGATCCAACAGTACATTAAGAAAATTATTCACCATGACCAAGTAGGTTTTATCCCTGGGACACAAGGCTGGTTCAACACCCGTAAAACAATCAATGTGATTCATCATATCAGCAAGAGAAAAACCAAGAACCATATGATCCTCTCATTAGATGCAGAGAAAGCATTTGACAAAATACAACATCCATTCCTGATCAAAACTCTTCAGAGTGTAGGGATAGAGGGAACATTCCTCGACATCTTAAAAGCCATCTATGAAAAGCCCACAGCAAATATCATTCTCAATGGGGAAGCACTGGGAGCCTTTCCCCTAAGATCAGGAACAAGACAGGGATGTCCACTCTCACCACTGCTGTTCAACATAGTACTGGAAGTCCTAGCCTCAGCAATCAGACAACAAAAAGACATTAAAGGCATTCAAATTGGCAAAGAAGAAGTCAAACTCTCCCTCTTCGCCGATGACATGATACTCTCCATAGAAAACCCAAAAGTCTCCACCCCAAGATTGCTAGAACTCATACAGCAATTCGGTAGCGTGGCAGGATACAAAATCAATGCCCAGAAGTCAGTGGCATTTCTATACACTAACAATGAGACTGAAGAAAGAGAAATTAAGGAGTCAATCCCATTTCCAATTGCACCCAAAAGCATAAGATACCTAGGAATAAACCTAACCAAAGAGGTAAAGGATCTATACCCTCAAAACTATAGAACACTTCTGAAAGAAATTGAGGAAGACACAAAGAGATGGAAAAATATTCCATGCTCATGGATTGGCAGAATTAATATTGTGAAAATGTCAATGTTACTCAGGGCAATATACACGTTTAATGCAATCCCTATCAAAATACCATGGACTTTCTTCAGAGAGTTAGAACAAATTATTTTAAGATTTGTGTGGAATCAGAAAAGACCCCGAATAGCCAGGGGAATTTTAAAAAAGAAAACCATATCTGGGGGCATCACAATGCCAGATTTCAAGTTGTACTGCAAAGCTGTGGTCATCAAGACAGTGTGGTACTGGCACAAAAACAGATACATAGATCAGTGGAAAAGAATAGAGAATCCAGAAGTGGACCCTGAACTTTATGGTCAACTAATATTCGATAAAGGAGGAAAGACTATCCATTGGAAGAAAGACAGTCTCTTCAATAAATGGTGCTGGGAAAATTGGACATCCACATGCAGAAGAATGAAACTAGACCACTCTCTTTCACCATACACAAAGATAAACTCAAAATGGATGAAAGATCTAAATGTGAGACAAGATTCCATCAAAATCCTAGAGAAGAACACAGGCAACACCCTTTTTGAACTCGGCCATAGTAACTTCTTGCAAGATACTTCCACGAAGGCAAAAGAAACAAAAGCAAAAATGAACTATTGGGACTTCATCAAGATAAGAAGCTTTTGCACAGCAAAGGATACAGTCAACAAAACTCAAAGACAACCTACAGAATGGGAGAAGATATTTGCAAATGACCTATCAGATAAAGGGCTAGTTTCCAAGATCTATAAAGAACTTATTAAGCTCAACACCAAAGAAACAAACAATCCAATCATGAAATGGGCAAAAGACATGAACAGAAATCTCACAGAGGAAGACATAGACATGGCCAACATGCACCTGAGAAAATGCTCTGCATCACTTGCCATCAGGGAAATACAAATCAAAACCACAATGAGATACCACCTCACACCAGTGAGAATGGGGCAAATTAACAAGGCAGGAAACAACAAATGTTGGAGAGGATGCGGAGAAAAGGGAACCCTCTTACACTGTTGGTGGGAATGTGAACTGGTGCAGCCACTCTGGAAAACTGTGTGGAGGTTCCTCAAAGGGTTAAAAATAGACCTGCCCTACGACCCAGCAATTGCACTGTTGGGGATTTACCCCAAAAATACAAATGCAATGAAATGCCGGGACACCTGCACCCCGATGTTTATAGCAGCAATGGCCACGATAGCCAAACTGTGGAAGGAGCCTCGGTGTCCAACGAAAGATGAATGGATAAAGAAGATGTGGTTTATGTATACAATGGAATATTACTCAGCTATTAGAAATGACAAATAAAAAAAAAAGAAAAAAAAGAAATGACAAATACCCACCATTTGCTTCAACGTGGATGGAACTGGAGGGTATTATGCTGAGTGAAGTAAGTCAGTCGGAGAAGGACAAACATTATATGTTCTCATTCATTTGGGGAATATAAATAATAGTGAAAGAGAATATAAGGGAAGGGAGAAGAAATGTGTGGGAAATATCAGAAAGGGAGACAGAACGTAAAGACTGCTAACTCTGGGAAACGAACTAGGGGTGGTGGAAGGGGAGAAGGGCGGGGGGTGGGAGTGAATGGGTGACGGGCACTGGGGGTTATTCTGTATGTTAGTAAATTGAACACCAATAAAAAATAAATTAAAAAAAAAAAAACTTAAATATGGAAGATTGGGCCAACCTGGCCAATGAGGCTCTCACTGTGGGTTTCTTTTGTGAGTGTGTGTGTTTGTGTGTGTGTGTGTGTGTGTGTGTGTACGTATGTTGCCGATTTTTTTTTTAATTGAGTTTATATGCTTTTGGTGGAGTCTGCATTTTCCAATTTTACTGTACTTGGCACCATGATCTACTATCATATACAGGGTTACTTAATACATTTATATAACAGGTCTGACCACTGAAGGTGTTTGAGTCTGTGACTAGAATAAGATCTATTCCAACTCCAAAAATTGTTAGTAAATAGGCACTTGCTTAATCCACCAGGGGTCAGCACACAGCATTATCACTCCAATATCAGCGTGAGTTAAACCGAAAAAAAAAAAAAAAAAAAAAGGTTGGAAAAGCCAAATACCTTTTTTTTTTTTCCAAATACCTTTTGAAACTTGCATAAGCCTGTAAGAAAAAAACAAAAAGAAAGAAAAGAAATTTCTTTTGAGGTAATTTGCCATAAATGCTTTTTTTGAACTGCTTTGATCCTTCCCTCTGGGGACAGGGAACTCACTAAACGTTAACTCTGATCTCTAGTCAATACGACTCCATAAATTAACCTTTTAATTCATCCCCTTTGCTCCAAACTATAGCAAAGACAGGCTATTAAAAAAAAAACATTAAGATGGATCAAAAACAAAATGCATGATTTCATGGACCAGAAATGGAATAGAAATGCAATGCTCTGAATGGAGTGAAAGCCACACAAAGACATTCACTGAAATAATTATTAAAGAATATACTTCATTCAGAAGGAAGAAAAAGGAGTCTAGAAGAAAGGAATGGAATACAAAAAAAACAAACAAATAAATACAGGGGAAGTAGGGAAATTAATAAAGTATAAGCAAAAGTTTATTAACTGTAAAAAAAAAAAAGAAAACTCTTTGTTTGTTTTGTTTCAAAAATGCCAAACTAAAATTCTAGATAACTGACGATTGAAGAGAAAATATCCACAGCAGTTAAAATGTGCTAAAGACTTTTTTTGCTGTTGTTTTTCAGGAAAAAAATTACTGAGCATTTCGCATTATTTAGAAAATGTATGGTCTAAAATGTATGTTAAAAAAAAAAAAAGATAAGCGGTCAAAAAATGAAAACACTGTCACTAGTTTCCCAACCATGAGAGAGAGAGTACAGAAAGCTTTCCTGGTTCAAGAGAATGCAAGAAAGAGGGAAGAAAAGAAACAAAGACAAAGGAAAGTGAACAGAAAATCAAAAACCAAGAGAGTATAATTTTAAATAAATCAGCAATCCAAAAATTTGAACATGGAATGAACTCACTGTAAAAAAAAATAAGAAAGTACAATGGAATTAAAATGTAAAAATCTGGGGATCCCTGGGTGGCGCAGCGGTTTGGCACCTGCCTTTGGCCCAGGGCACGATCCTGGAGACCCGGGATCGAATCCCACGTCGGGCTCCCGGTGCATGGAGCCTGCTTCTCCCTCTGCCTGTGTCTCTGCCCCCCTCTCTCTCTCTCTCTCTCTCTCTCTGTGACTATCATAAAATAAATTTAAAAAAAATAAAAATAAAAATAAAAAAATAAAATGTAAAAATCTAGTCATAGTCTCATAGAATATATACACAAAATAAACCACCCAGATAAACTGAAACTAACAAGATGGAAAAACTTGACCCATACATATAATAAAAATAATAACCCTGGGGGGTCTGGCTGGCTCAGTTGATGGAACATGAGAGTATTGGTCTTGGGGTTGTAGTTCAAGCCTCACATTGGGTGTAGAGATTAGTTAAAAATTAAATCTTTAAAAGAAATAATCCTAGGAATGGCAATAATCAATTTCATACAAATTATAATTTATGACAAAACATTATATGGATGAAGAAGAAAAGAACTCAGTAGTAAGTGGAATATATATTACGTATGGGTTTATGTGTACCTAAAAAAATAGCCTTGAAATCCAGGAGGCAAAAATTAACTGACATAAGGAGAGTGGACAAACGTATCATCATATTGGAGGATTTTAGCAATATCATCATATTGGAGGATATTTAGCAATCCATTAGGAAGATTTACAAGACACTGATTGGTTACATTTAAGTGTCAGGATGTAGAAATAGACTAAAATTAAGTAGTTCGATATAACAGATTTTTTTCAAAAGAATCTTCAACAATTAACAATACAATAAATAGTCAAGTCTAAAATTAAAATATGTATATGTATAACACAGACCACATAAAGTCTCTGGCTACACTGAAATTAGACAACTCACACATAAAAGATAGCAAAAATAAATAATAAATGGAAGTACAAATAATCTGCAACACATTTGGAAACTCTATAATGCTCTCCTAAATAATTTGTGAATTAATTTAAAAATAGGTCATAGTGAAAGCTGCAGCATATTTAAAAGCAGAATGAAAAAAAATAAAATAAAATAAAAGCAAATGATAATAAATTTGCCACAAAACCTTATATTAGAAACATATTTTGTAGATGTATGTTAAATGTATGATTTGGAGAAGAAATTTTGAAAACACATGAGTAAAGCACTCAGCTCAAGAAGTGGCAAAAGAAAAGTAAATGTAAAGAGAGTAGAACAAATGGGCAAAGAAGTCAAACTCTCCCTCTTTGCCGATGACATGATACTCTACATAGAAAACCCAAAAGACTCCACTCCAAGATTGCTAGAACTCATACAGCAATTTGGCAGTGTGGCAGGATAGAAAATCAATGCCCAGAAGTCAGTGGCATTTCTATACACTAACAATGAGACTGAAAAAAGAGAAATTAAGGAGTCAATCCCATTTCCAATTGCACCCAAAAGCATAAGATACCTAGGAATAAACCTAACCAAAGAGGTAAAGGATCTATACCCTAAAAAACTATAGAACACTTCTGAAAGAAATTGAGGAAGACACAAAGAGATGGAAAAATATTCCATGCTCATGGATTGGAAGAATTAATACTGTGAAAAGGTCAATGTTACCCAGGGCAATTTACATGTTTAATGCAATCCCTATCAAAATACCCTGGACTTTCTTCATAGAATTGGAACAAATTATTTTAAGATTTGTGTGGAATCAGCAACCCCGAATAGCCAGGAGAATATTAAAAAAGAAAACCATAGCTGGGAGCATCACAAAGCCAGATTTCAAGTTGTACTACAAAGCTGTGGTCATCAAGACTGTGTGGTATTGGGGACCGCTGGGTGGCTCAGCGGTTTAGCGCCTGCCTTTGGCCCAGGGCGCGATCCTGGAGTCCCGGGATCGAGTCCCATGTCAGGCTCCCAGCTCGGAGCCTGCTTCTCCCTCCTCCTGTGTCTCTGCCTCTCTTTCTCTCTCTATGTCTATCATAAATAAATAAATAAATCTTTAATTTAAAAAAAAAAAAAAAGAGAGTGTGGTACTGGCACAAAAACAGACACATAGATCAATGGAACAGAATAGAGAATCCAGAAGTGGACCCTCAACTTTATGGTCAACTAATATTCAACAAAGGAGGAAAGACT
This sequence comes from Canis lupus baileyi, assembly GCF_048164855.1. Taxonomy (NCBI): domain Eukaryota; kingdom Metazoa; phylum Chordata; class Mammalia; order Carnivora; family Canidae; genus Canis; species Canis lupus. The sequence goes on along the minus strand of NC_132861.1, from coordinate 39,376,362 downwards.
ATCCAGTGGAAAAAAGTCTCTTCAATAAATGGTGCTGGGAAAATTGGACATCCACATGCACAAGAATGAAACTAGACCACTCTCTTGCACCATACACAAAGATAAACTCAAAATGGATGAAAGATCTAAATGTGAGACAAGATTCCATCAAAATCCTAGAGGAGAACACAGGCAACACCCTTTCTGAACTTGGCCACGTAACTTCTTGCAAGATACATCCATGAAGGCAAGAGAAACAAAAGCAAAAATGAACTATTGGGACTTCATCAAGATAAGAAGCTTTTGCACAGCAAAAGATACCATCAACAAAACTCAAAGACTCAACAAAACCCTACAGAATGGGAGAAGATATTTGCAAATGACCTATCAGATAAAGGGCTAGTATCCAAGATCTATACAGAACTTATTAAACTCAACACCAAAGAAACAAACATCCAATCATGAAATGGGCAAAAGACATGAAGAGAAATCTCACAGAGGAAGACATAGACATGGCCAACATGCACATGGGAAAATGCTCTGCATCACTTGCCATCAGGGAAATACAAATCAAAACCACAATGAGATACCACCTCACACCAGTGAGAATGGGGAAAATTAACAAGACAGGAAACCACAAATGTTGGAGAGGATGTGGAGAAAAGGGAACCCTCTTGCACTGTTGGTGGGAATGTGAACTGGTGCAGCCACTCTGGAAAACTGTGTGGAGGTTCCTCAAAGAGTTAAAAATAGACCTGCCCTACGACCCAGCAATTGCACTGTTGGGGATTTACCCCAAAAATACAGATGCAATGAAACGCCGGGACACCTGCACCCCGATGTTTATAGCAGCAATGTCCACCATAGCCAAACTGTGGAAGGAGCCTTGGTGTCCATCGAAAGATGAATGGATAAAGAAGATGTGGTTTATGTATACAATGGAATATTCCTCAGCCATTAGAAAGGACAAATACCCACCATTTGCTTCGATGTGGATGGAACTGGAGGGCATTATGCTGAGTGAAATAAGTCAGTCGGAGAAGGACAAACATTATATGGTCTCATTCATTTGGGGAATATAAAAAATAGTGAAAGGGAATAAAGGGGAAAGGAGAAAAAATGAGTGGGAAATATCAGAAAGGGAGTCAGAACATGAGAGACTCCTAACTCTGGGAAACGAACTAGGGGTGGTAGAAAGGGAAGTGGGCAGGGGAGTGTGACTGGTGACAGGCACTGAGGGGGGCACTTGATGGGATGAGCACTGGATATTATTCTATATGTTGGCAAATTTAACACCAATAAAAAATGAACTTATTAAAAATAATAGAATAATAAAAAATAATAAAATAAAATAATAAAAATAAAGAGAGTAGAAGGCGGGAATTTTAAGGAATAGGAGCAGAAAGCAGTAAAGTATAAATGAAAGAAATGATTTCACCAAAATTAAAGTGTAGCCTTTCGCTGAATTAAGACAATAGTAAATGATGAAAGAGAGTAAAAGCTCACACACACATAGACACAAGGATGGTTAGGGATTAAAAGAAAGGACAGAGCTGTACTTTAACTGGGACTTTCGAAAACCACACGTGAACATTTAATACTTTGATAAAATATTATCTTTTGAAAAAAATATAAAGAAGGAATGAACCAATAGCTGAACCAGAGATTTAAAAAATATAAATAAAAAACTGACCCAAGGAGAAATGAACCAATAGCTGAACCGGAGATTAGCAATCAAAAGTTTCTCCTGGCATTCTCCTTTACCCTTTCAAAAAAACCCCACCAGGTCAGATGATTTTCCAAAGGTGGGAGGAGTCTTACCAAACTTTCAAGGGGCATTTATTGTATCTTAAACTATTTCAGAAAAAAAATTCAGAGAGAGAATGAAGTTAGCCCATTAATTTTATAAGGCTATGTAACTTGGTTTCCAGACAGGATAAGGATAGTAGAAGAAAGAAAGTCGGGCAATTAATTTACATGTATGATTTAGATGCGAAAATCCTAACTAAAATACTAGCAAACCTAATTCAGAATTATGTATTTCTAAGAGGCCAAAGTAGAAACTGGAGACTTTTTTTTTTTTTTTTTTTGACCTGGTGGCCTCAGAAGTTTTCTCTTGGTTTTGTACCCCAGCCGTGATTTAGTGCAGGAGATGCTTGCACCAGGGTGTACCTTCTCCATTACCACCCAGGAAGCAGGACCCCTGGGGGCCACTTGGGGGACCCGCTGCCACAACCAGGTCCCCTCCCTCCTGTTAGACATTAAGGAACTGCATAGTGTATTAGCTTCTCTAAGAAGTGCAGTGTTTGATTTTTTTTTAAGTCCAGTATTTGTTTAATCCACGTCTGTTTGACCAAGGGATTCTTTTATATACCTGACACCTACTAATCCTGCACAGTGCACTTTGGAAAAGGCTGCTTTCGGCTGTGTGGTTAAAGGGAGTGTCATGGGGGATGCTCTGCAAAAACTTGTGAACTTTTTGAGTGTTCCACATGTAATAGATCATCTGACTTGTTTCTTGAGGCTCATTAGTGAAAGGCCAACAGTAACGACATGGCTTCTCTTTCTGTTCGGGTTGTAGGTGGTTCATCTCTGTTAAAGTCAAGGTTGGGTATGATTCTCTAGCTTTCGGGTCTGGAGGGATTGGTTGGGGGTCGGGGTTTGCTTCTGGAACTGGGTGGGAAGTAGAGTCAGAACCGCTAGGATTCCAGGATTCCAACCTAACTAATGCCTTTGGGTTCTCCCTTTGCATCCTCCTGTCTTGCATCTGCTTTGAAATGAATCAGCACTTTGAAGGACAAGCTGGGTGGTCCTCCCATTACCACATGATGTCACTCTAAGAGAATTAATAACCCCCAGTGAGGCTGGCGATGCCTTTCGTATGTGTAAGATACTCCTGAAACAAGTAACCCCTAAAGTTAGGGGGCTCCATTTTGCTGCACATTGGACTGGAGATCATCTCAGGGACCAGGCTCTGACTGAGACCCAACCCCTCCCCAGGCAGATTCTTAGCAGGAAGGCCTGAAGAGCCTACGGTTTGGCGGATATCTCTGGGTCACACCTGCAAGACAGTAAATGGAAGGAAGAGCTGAAACCCGAAACTTCAAAAATGGATTTTTAAAACTTAAGTTTCATGATTTTAAAAAATAAAATAACTTTTTTGGAATTTTTTTGTCTTGGAGAACCCTAGCCTGCCTCAACTGCCAACGGAAAACAGTGGGAATGCTGGCGTCGGACCAGACCCGGTGGGAAGGAAGGGCAGCAGGGGCCCGACGCGAAACCAGAGCAAGTCTGCAGCTTGGGGAGCCCGAGGCAGGACTCGATCCCAGGACTCCGGGATCACGCCTTGGGCCAAAGGCAGGCGCTGAACCGCTGAGCCACCCAAGGATACCTGGGCTTTTCTGATGAATATGAAAAGGTTTTCTTTCTTTGCTTTCTTTGTATAAAAGGTGAGTGATGATAGCAGCACTATTGTAGAGTAAAAATTAGATCACCCTTTGGGTAATCTTCCTCTGTTTGTTTCTGTCTCTCTCTCTCTCCCTGTCTCTCTCCATGGCCTCATCATTCAGTAGCCCAGCCTGACCTTCTATGCATGGTGGCTGGCCTCCAAAAGGGCAAAGATGCAAGCTGCAAAGCCTCCTAAGGGACAGGCTTGAAACTCACATAGCGTCGCCTGTTCAGCATCCATTGGGCAAAACAAATCATGGAGACCCCCCAGATGCAAGAAGAGGGAGATGAGGCCACCTATGCATGCAGGGAGGGGAGGGATGTTGGTGGCCATCTTTGCAGATCATTATTTTTCCTTTTCAATGATTAGCTGAGGATGGTTCAGACAGGAGAGCTCAGGGGTAAAGGACTTACACACTTTTCTACTATAAAGTGGTTCAGCCTGGGGTGGTCACAGGACAAAAGAGAATGTCACAAAGATTCCCAGTGAAAGCCCTCAGAATGCCCTATCTCCATGGATCCATCTCACATAAAATGGCAATGCTCACAACACGAATTATTTTTCTTTCAAATAGGCCCCATTCCAACTATTTACCTTTTTCCTATCTGGTTTCAGTTGATGATGTATCACCCCAAAAAATAATTTTACAGAGTTAATGCTTTTCTCATTTTTGTAGAATATAAGCTGTGTACTGAGAAGCATCTGGAAAGTCTTGGGCCATTGGAATGCTTAACAGTGGGCTCCTGGAGCTTTCAATTTTCTGGTTAACTGAATATTTAGCTTTAGTAATTTTTAGCTCTTGTTGGAAGATCTCAGAAAACGTATTAATTTGAGATGCCTGAGTGGCTCAGCGGTTGAACATCTGCCTTCAGCTCAGTGTGATCCCAGAATCCCTGGATTGAGTCCCACATCGGATCCTGCATCTCCTTTGCCTATATCTCTGCCTCTCTCTGTCTCTCATGAATAAATAAATAAAATCTTTTTAAAAAAGTATTAATTCACAAAAAAGTATTAATTCACTTTACCGCCTTTATAACTAGTATATGAAATACTATTGAATTTTTGGCTCACAAGCAAATACCTCTAGGCTCAGAGTCAGTTTCCTGAACCTTGTTTTCTGAGCTGCTTTAGCAGGATCAAGTGGTTGAGCTGGATATGGAGTTTCCACAAAGTGACTGGTGATCAAGTTTGGTCATTATATTAGTATAACTTTATGCTTTCTGAAAAAAAAATGAAAGGCCACCCCTCTTTTCAAAAAATGCTATTTCTGTGGAGATTTTACCATAAACTTAGACACTTTTTCAACTGGATGAAGGGGAGCTATTTTGCTATTTGATCATGGAAAGTGTTACTCTTGGGATCCCTGGGTGGCACAGTGGTTTGGCGCCTGCCTTTGGCCCAGGGTGCGATCCTGGAGACCCAGGATCGAATCCCACGTCGGGCTCCCGGTGCATGGAGCCTGCTTCTCCCTCTGCCTGTGTCTCTGCCTCTCTCTCTCTCTCTGTGTGTGACTATCATAAATAAATAAAAATTTATTAAAAAAAAAAGAAAGTGTTACTCTTGATTCATCGGACTCTTTAGAAAGAAATCAGTAATTAGTATGGGATCGGCGGACGTCAGTGTGGGACCCAGTTCTTCCCCAGAGGAAGGCCTGAACAATAGGGGATGTGATGTTTCATTGGATTATCATTATAGAAATCAGGCATGTCTGTCTGGACATATTCTCTTTTGGGCTTTTGTTTCTATCAGACCTTTGGTCCTTCACACAGTTCCTAGTCACACTCTTGATGGCCTCTGCAGGGTAAGATTGGGCATTTAAACTCTGAAAGTGGTTCTAGGGCAGGGTGATATTTGTATCTGATCGAATAGAGCTTATCTTTGAAAAAGAGTTACTTGATTTTGATTTTAGAAAGGAAACCCTCCCAATGACATCATTTGCCCAAAGATGATTGAGAGAAGAAAGACTCCATGTACATATTCCAGCTTCAATATGTAATCAGGAAGTGTGATGAGCAGAGATGTTCTGTAGTTAAAAAGGTTAGAATTCTTTCTTTGTTAAAAAAAAGGTGTATATACAATGGATGTTACATCACATGGCTGCCCACGGCCATCTCTGTCGTTTCCTTTGTACTTGTCCTGTGCAAGTTCCTTTATCTGATTTTCACTTGTTTATGTATTCAGCAACTTTTGAAAATATGTAGCATGTGTCAGGTACCAGAGTCCTAAAGATGAATGGAGCTGTGGCCCTTCCCCAATTGGCACCTGATAGGACGTGCAGGGCAGAGGGATGAGTCGTGGGTGACCCTCAGGGTGGCTGGCCTGGGAGTCTGGCTGAGGGGTGAGGTGCTCATAATAGGAATAGGAATCAGGAAGGTGGAGCCTGGGTACTGTTTGGACATGTTGTGTTTGAGGTGCTTGTGTGACATCAGAGTTGGGGGCTTGACTGAAGACATGGATCAGGCCTAAGATTCTGGATTTGGGACTTATCATGATGTAGGCAGTGGGAGCAGCCATGGTGGGGGTGAGCTGGCACAAGCCACATGTTCAGAGAGAGAAAGAGACACAGAACAGAGATTTAAGCAGGACCTGTAGAGACCTAGGTCCAGACCACTCCAGACATTTCTCTTCCAGGGTGTGGGTAATGTCTTAATGAGTCTGAAGTCGTTCAACTTGTGCTGGAATGACCATTAGGAGGCCAGCATGTCTGAAGGGTAGTAGTGGCTCTTGGGTTCAGCAAGGAAAGATGGAAGGAAGACCCTAGGAGTGACCAAAATGGGTGGTTAAGGATGAAAATCAGTTTTAAGAATTTAGCAGAGGAACCTGCATGTCAACATCTCAAAGGCGGCCAATGCCAGGACAGTGATTGGCTGGCAGGGTCGGACAGATGAGGATGAGTAACCGGTGAGGTCTAGGTCCAGGCTGGAGGGAGGCTGTGTCTAAAGAGAACTGCTCTTCGTTGAGCTGGCGCTGCCTGCTACCCCGTGCGGAGCCTCTCAGATGGTATAGAAAAGCACCTCTGCAAAACCAAGTTTGATTCTGTATTTCATTCAATGTCAGTGTACATAAATGTCCCAATTTTAGTCTTTGTGAGATCTGAAGATTTTTCTGGCACTTTCCTTGTCACTTCTGATGATTTTTTTAAATCTGTGGAGGATTACTCTGAATATATAAGGTTGCTGCAGGTAGGGAAAAAAGTTCTAATTTTTCTCCTTTTAATTACAGCTTTGAGTGCCATATCGATTTTGCTTAAAGTCCTTCTAGCTTGTAATTTAGTAAAACTAATTCAAGTGAACACAGACTTCTCCCAGTTAAGTCTCATAATGGTTCATGAATGTCTTAATTAAGTATCTGCTAAGAAGTAAATGAGTTATGATAAATTTGGTAATGGCTATCACTTTGGAATAGCTAATGCCAAACATTTGAAGAAAGAATTATAATAGCTCCTGCTTTAATTAAATGATAAACATTTCTCTGTTATATTTTGTACGGAAGTCACTGCACGTTGGAAGCAGTGGGGAAATTCACACCAGACAGTGACCTCAAGCTAAGTCACTGGTGTGTGGCATGGCAGGTGCCAGCCACCCAGGCCAAGGTACAATTCAAACAAGCACAGTGCAACATTTCGCTGAGAACTGAAAAAACCAGGGTAAACCATGCTTGACTTGGATCAGAATTAGGGACAGAGCTATAGCAAGACATACCACAAGTGAAAGTTTAAAATATTCAGATTTCCCACCATTCTTATGTCCATGTGCCACTAGGTCCCTGGGGCAGATGACACAGGACATCACAGACGAGTAAATGCCCCAATGTCCCGGAGACCCTCCATGGAGACTCTAGTGAGAGCAGCTGGGTGCTCAAAGTGGCAGGGGAAGTGTCCTGGTCGCATTCCAGGGTGCACGCAGGTCCCACGAAGGTGGTTCTGACACGGACGCCTCATCTGAGGCCAGCACCTACCTCTCCACAAGCAGGTGGGGGGCCACCCAGCTGCTGTCTGCCTCCCAAATTCTGTGCCCAGTGCAGGCCTCTGGCTCAGGAGGTGCAGTGGAGAGCCAGGCAGCAGGAAGGGGGGACGTAGGGCCTTGTGGTGACAGGGGCCACGTGTGGCATCCCAGCCTCCAGCAAGCATGTGGCTCTTGTTCAATAGGGTGGAAGTTGGTGCAGGACTGAGTCCAAAACCTGTAACGTGTATACACAATGGATCATTTTTTAGCTGAGAGCAAGCCTTGCCAAAATTAATACACACACACACACGTATAGGATAGAAATGTTTTGATATATTGGTGATGTGTGTATCATAGAACATGTAGGGCCAGATGTTTTTCTCCTAAGAACAACTCTCTGGCTAGAGGTGGACAGACACACAACATATTGTGACATGAATGCAGCCTGTGCCCGGAGCCTGGGAGTGTGTGGAGCCCTGTGCCCTCCTTGGACCCCAGGGATGTACTGAATATGCACACTGACCAGTCAGACCACATGCAAACACAGAAGTCTGACCCAACCGTGCAGCCAACAGCTGGAAACCAACCTGTCTCCCACAGTCACCTTTCCTGGGGATCCAGCCCCCTCCCCCAAGGTCACTGTCCCTGGGGATCCAGCCCCATCCTCCACGGTCACCAACCCTGGAGACCCATCCCCATCCCCCATGGTCACCAGCCCTGGGGACCCAACCATGTTCCCCATGGTCCCATCCCCAGGGCCCAGTGTGCTGGAAGTCAGACCTGTGTCCCTAGCAATCCACCCAGGGAGCCCCACACTGACCCTGTGACAGTTGGCCCAACTGATCAATAACTGGCAGTGTCCCTAGTTTTGCCCCCACTGCCAGCTTAGGCCCCACCATCAGAAGCCACAGGTGCTCCTGGTACCAGTTATGAGGACAACTGTCCTCACTGGCCTGGGCATGGCTTTTCGGTGCCCGCGGCCTCCATCAGGGTACCCTGCACTCCCTGGCCCTGCCCTTTCCCACGGCGGAGGTCCCAGTCCTCTGTCTGCCACAGAGTGTCTGCCAAATGCAGGTGAGCCTGGCCACCTCCCCTGCAGCAGCAGGCGCTTAGTGCGTAGCCCCGCCTGTCCTGCCCCAACACCCTGGTTGTATTTGCAGCAGCAAAGACAAGGACATCACCTGTTGATGCAGACACCCAGCCTGGGATGTGCACATGCCCCCCCTACATCGTACGGGGAGCTCCCTCCCCAATGAGTATCCCCTTGACCCCCTGACCTGAGTCTGGGTCTCTAGGGTAGAGGGGAGCAGTGATTCCTCTAGGTCACAGATGTCCCCAGACCCCTACTCCCACCCCTCCCAGTGCCCGAGTGGCCTCCTCCTCACACAGCACAGACCCTACTCTCTGGGGAACCCAGACCCAGAGCCTGTCTCCCTGCGGTCATTTCACCATGCACGAACATTCCTGAACCAAGGAACGATGGTAATCCGGGGGCCTTAGAGGTTATCTGTAGTACAACCTCCAACCAGACTCAGATTGTTTGAATTCCCTTTCAGAGGGTCCTCGGAACGGGGGTGCCTGGAGGTGACTGCACGGTGTGTGGGCCAGACTAGGTGCAAGGCTGGAAATGAGAAGGCCTGGCCGTGGCCTCTGTCATCAGCCCTGAGCGGTCCTGCACTCTGCGTAGAAGCAGTGCCGAGGGTCGGTGGGGGCTCCCGGCCCCCAGCCCTCCCGCGGAGGACGTCAGGAGCATGTGTCCCCCAGCCTCTGGCTCTCTGCCTGCACCCCTGGCACTCCTCTCCGCTCGGAGGTGTGGGGCGCGGCCCCCAACTACAGCCTGCACAGGGGCACCTTCTCCAGAGCTCAGGCTCCCCACGCCACCCTCTCCTTCCTTGTTTTCCAGAACGGCTGCCCCCGACGTTTCTGGAACACGGCGTTCCTGGCTCAGGGCAGCTGTGAACGCTGCACCTTATGGAGCGAGGGTCTCTAACCTGCTCCCGCGCAGCAGAAGCGGCCGTGACTGTACAGTGCGCTGTGCTGCCTGCACCCTGGCCTTACCGCCGCAAGAAGGGCCTTTAAAACAGTCTGGAAATGCTCATGGCTGGGTTGCTTCCGGGGTCCCAGGGCTCAGGAGCTGGTCCACGGCCGGTCTTACAGGTGTTCACAGCTGGGCGGGCTGGCTCCAGACACAACTATGGGGTGCAGAGTGCCCCCCACCCGGGACTGCGGGCCGAGGTAAAGCAATGCCTGCAGAAGCACCCTCTGGGAGCTCCAAGCAACGCGAGGTCCTGGGTCCTCGTGCGGACTGCCATTAGAAGCGGGGTTGGGGTTCTCACCCCCTGGCCACACGCCCAGGTGCGCACGCACGCTGCATGGGAAGATGACAGCAGGACAGAGCCTCCGGGTGCACACAGGCCAGGCAGGGCCTCGGGACGGTTTGGCTGAGTTTGAGCTGGACGGGGTGAACACGTGGCTCCGCTCGGCCGTCCCCTGTGCGTCCGTGTGACAGAATGGACTGCGGCAACCGCAGACTCACGGGTGACCTGTGAGCAGAATGCGCGGGGACCTAATAGGATGCCCGAGCCGCGGTAACATGAGGAACAGAAGGAGCGCGCTGTGCAGTGTGCACCTGAATGGCCGGGCGCCCCCCAGCACGGGGCAAAGTTCCAAACCGTGCAGCACTGGGCCAGGGCAGCAGTAGCAGAGCCTCACCGACAGCCTGAGTGGGGTGCAGTGAGGTGGCCGCGGTCCTGGGCTGGTGGCGCTGGGACTCGGCTCTGCCGCGGGGAGAGGGCAGTGGCCCCAGGACCCTGCCTCTCTGCCCAGAGCCTCCGAGCTGTCAGGACCCCCTGTCTCCCCCTCGTTGCCAAGATGCCCCGGAGGATCCGCCTCATCCTGGAGGGGCCAGGAATGGACCTGTGCCCCCGTTCCCTGGTCCCTGGCCATCGGAGCGCGCAGCCACACACTGCTAGCCACTGCCTGCGGAGGGGATGCAGAGCACACCGCCCCAAATACCCGGCTTGGGCGTCCTGATTACTTTGAGCTGAAGTCATCTGGGTATCAGGGAGCAGGAAGGGCTCTCTGACTTTATGTAAAAAGTCGTAATGGGCTGCGCGCAATGGGTCCCCAGGGCTTCCCCTGCCCTCTGCAGAGACCGGGAGCATAGGGACACGGGAGGTAAAGGTGTGCGGTCTCCGCTGCTCGTCGGTCGGCCTTTGGGCAGAAGGCCACTTGTCCCCTGCTCCGCTATCTGGTTATGCTGATGGGGACACATTGCCTCTCATACAGGGGAACAGGGGGAGGGCTGCCCAGCAGCCCAAACGGGGTGCCGGCTGTGGGGGGAGGAAGGCCCAAGGATGTGCGGCCTGTGCGGGCAGGGGCCTCCCACCGCAGGATCGCGCAGAGGACCACGAGGGCAGTTTAGCAACTGACGGAGGGTTTTCTTCACTAACAAGCGGAAGAAAAATGCTCCCCAAAACGACCTGATTCCCTTGTTTCGGGGTGTACTCACACACCGCCAGCCAGGAGGGTGAGCGTCCTCAGTCTGGCTCCACGTGGTTCTGTTACGTAGGCAGGGCCCACAGAGCAACAGAGGCTGGCCCCCCACCCAACACCCAGTCCCGTGGGCATTCCAGGTGTGCAGGACACATTGACTCACCCGAACTGATCATCTTGGAGCAGGTGGGAACTCTGTGTAGACGAGCTGGTGCAGAATCACACATACGTGAGACAATTACAGCACGTGCACCAGAGCTGATCACTAGGATGTGCTCAGCTTGTAAAGATCACGCCAGACCTTGACATTCTTTTTAGGTAACCTGGGGGTGAATTAGAGGAAAACACATCAACAAGGACCAGAGTTGAAATTCAAGGCTCTCCGGGCTTCGGGATGTTGTCACCGGTTTGCTGTCCCTTCCCAGGACAGGCTGCCTGCAAATAGTCAAGATGTGTGGTAGAGCAAAGAGGTGATTTCCGCACACCTGCACACCTGCACACCTGCACAAACGCACACACTCACACACCCCTTCCCCGTGTGCACCCTCCAAGAGTGAGATCGTCTGCATCTTTGCTGAGAAGTCATGTCTGTCTTCATGGAATTACAAGTTCAGACAGGACACCCTGCCTCCAGTACAATTAGTCTGACAATATTATTAAACTATAATTTGAATGATCTTTGAAAAAAGGTCTCGAAGATGTCGGAGAGGGACTTTTCAAGAGACACCTCCAGGTACAAGCTATTAACCTTTACCACACTAATTAAAGGCACCCAGAGTTGTAATTGTATGTAAATGAACTTTGGTTTGCACCAGCTTCTTCCCCAAAGGCTTTAGGAGGTCTTGGGGATTTCTTTTCTTTTTTTCACTTTTCATTTTGAAACCAATGCCCTGCCAACACCATTTACGTGTAGCCACTAAGGGACATCCTAAACAGAGTGATTATTTTTTTAAAGGTTTTATTTATTCATGAGACACAGAGAGAGAGAGAGAGAGAGGCAGAGACACAGGCAGAGGGAGAAGCAGGCTCCGTGCCGGGAGCCCGATGTGGGACTCGATCCCAGGACTCCAGGATCACACCCTGGGCTGGAGGCAGTTGTTCAACTGCTGAGCCACCCAGGTGTCCCCAGGACGATTATTTTAATGCATAAAGACTGTCCTTTCAGCATTATTAATTATAGGCTGATACCATCTCTGTCTACACACTGAGAAACACCACTTCCATTCCCCTCTCATTGCTCTGCCCTGTCACATGGCCTAGTGGCTCAGGGCTGGGGGCTGGAGGGTGGACAACACAGGTTGGAATCCCAGCTACACCCTCTGACGGGACTGCCCCGAGCACATTTCTCTGGTAGGAACTCCTGGGCACTCGTGTTTCCAGGCTCCGTGGCCTCCCAGCATCTGTGGCCACGTGATAAAGTACCAACCCAGGAGAAGCAGGCAGGCTCAGGCCTTGCACACGCTTCCCCAGCCTCTCACCCCTGCTCTTAGGCGTCTGCAGGGGGATGAGCAGAGCCACCAGACACAAGGATGTCACGCCAGACAGCGTCCCCAGCCACCCTGGGAGTGGGAAAAGGTCCTCCGCTGGAGCGGAGGGCTGAGCTGGAAGGGGGAGGCAGGTTAGGCTGGAATCCTCACCCGGCCCACGCACCCCGAAACACCAGGTAAACTGTCGCTGGCACCAGCCCAGCTCAGCAGCAGCTTGGGCCAGAGTCGGGGTGACAAGGTTTTGAGGGCATCACAGCCACAGTTGGCAGTGGCCCAAGCCCGAGGTCCGGGGACCAGAGTCCTCACAGGGCAGACAGAGTGACCTCCTGGCGGAGGGCTGGGGGCTCCTCAAACGGGGGGGCCATGCTCTGGGGCACCCACCCAGCCCCAAGTTCCAGCAGAGGACAGATTAGGCAGGAGGCCTCGCCCCTCAGGGAGTGAATGGGGCGGGGGGGCCGCGGACTGCGAGGTCCTTGCAGGAAAGAGCTGGGTGTGAGGAAACCCACCCGAGAGGCAAGCAGGGCAGCATCTGGAGTCTGCCTTATGGCCCTGGAGCCAGGCCTCCGCACCGTGGCACATGGATGGCGTGACAGCTGCAGGATCCCCAGGAGAGTGTTTCCCCGCGCTCCCTCAGAGGTTGTCGGGGTCCCTGGGCGAGCGTGCACCTGCCAGGGCACTGACCGGGGTCTTCACAGCCCCAGGGGCCAACACACCCCAGCATGAAGGCCGGGGCAGCACTCAGGACAGGTGTCCCGAATGTCCACCTGGGTGCAGAGACGGCAAGGAGGTGGGGGCTGTCCCTCCTGGGGGCAGGTGAAGTGTGTTTCTACGTGAAGGAGAAATAGAGGGGGTGACAGTGAGGAGCAGGGTGGCGTGTGCTGCGAGGACTGGCTCCTGATTTCATTCCCGCAGGCAGGACGGCTGTGCAGACCTGTGTCCCTAAGTGTTGGTTTGCTAAGGCTGCCGTCACCAGGTGGCGCACACAGCAGAAATTCAGTCTTAACAGTTCTGGAGGCCAGCGTCAGCGCCAAAGTGCTGGTGGGTTTGGACCCCCCCTGGGGGAGGGGGTGCTGTGAGGGAAGGTCTATCTTCTCCCTGCATCCCTTCCCACCATCCTCCCTCCAGCCATGCTGGGACCAGGTGCACCTGCATGTGTGTCAGGGCCCAGCAGGACAAGCAAACCAGCACCCTGTGTCTTATGACTTTAACTCTGCAAATACAGGCAGCAATCTGGTCTGAAGGGACAGCCAAGCCCGAGTGCTGATGTTTTAAGGCTGAGTCAACATGGTTAATATTCAGGAATTATTCTTTTTCTAAGATTTTATTTATTTATTCATGAGAGACACAGAGAGAGAGAGGCAGAGACACAGGCAGAGGGAGAAGCAGGCTCCATGCAGGGAGCCCGATGTGGGACTCGATCCCGGGCCTCCAGGATCACACCCCGGGCTGCAGGCAGCACTAAACCGCTGAGCCACCAGGGCCACTCTTCAGGAATTATTCTTATAGAAACATCCTATTTGGGTACATGCTTTGCTCTCATCTGGGTGAGTGGCTAACAGGTCTGCACACACTGGGTTTTCAAAGTGTAAACACAGTCCATTTTTTGACCTATTTTGTGATGTTTGTGGAAAGTGGCTTTGTGACAATGTCTGTTTTTGTAACGTTGAGTCAGGCTCGGTCAGTGACTTTCTCTTTCTTGTGTACCAACCTCCGTGGCTAGAATCCACTAACCCAAAATGCGATGTTTCAGCAGAATGACTTACAAAGCCACCCCTCGTCATGCGGAAGCTTTGAAAGTCAGTTACACAAGGTGGTGGGTGAGCCAGACGCGGGGTGGTCGGCAGTAGTTTTGGGGTGGGCGTGAGGTAGGGGGGTTGCCATGTCCCATCTGTGCATTGGAGAAGTGACCTCCCGGTGCATCCACCAGGCTCTGCTGCAGACCAGGCTGCTCCCCGGCCGCTGGACCTTCTCACCCACCTGATCTTCGGTGATACAAAACAAATCATATTCTAGTCTTGGTCCCTGGCTCCTGCCAGAGCCCAGAAATCCCTTGAAATCTTCAAGGTGGAAGGAGCACATTTGTTGGAATGAGGTCATTGCTTCAGGCTGGGGGGTGGTCAACAGAAGCTTGGAACCTCGAGCCCCACCCCACATCCTCCCAGGAGGCGAGAGGGGCTAGAGATGGAGTTAGTGAAGCATCATGCCTACCTGAGGAAGCCCCCGTAGAAGTCCCAACAGCGGGGGGCTTGGGGAGCTCCCAGGTGGGGTCCCCCCAGACCTCACCCCATGTGCACCTTCATCCAGCTGCTCATCTGTGTCCTTTCTCATACTCTGTGTTATGGAATGAACAGGTACATGTGAGGGTTTCCCTGAGCTCCGTGAGCTGCTAGCACAAGTTACTGAATCCAAGGAGGGGGTGGTGGGATCCCTAAGGTAGAACCGCCAGGTCAGCAGCACAGGGGGCTGGACGTGCCACCGGCCTGTGGGATGGCCTGTGGGACGGAGCCCTCGACTTGGGGTCTGCAGTAACCCTGGGTGCACGACCCCAGGGCTGGACGCCCAGCTGCTGCAGGGGCTGGTGGGTGTGTGAAAAGCCCACAGGGTATCCTGGGTGAGCAGATGGGGACAGGAGTTTGCACCATCCGAGGAGACTGGGCCTCATATGGAGGCTGGTGAGTGGCTCACGGGTCTCCACACGAGGCTGCTCTGTGTTCACAGATGCGCACCGTCTCCTTACCCCCTGGGTCCTGTGTAGAGTCCTTGGGGGCCAGTTTTACCCGGTGGCTGCTTCTCCCTGCAGATCCTGACGTCTTTGTGGCCGAGGGAACCCCCAGCCTTGTCCTCAGGATCAGAGTCACCCCCCCTTCAGCTGAAACACGATGGGCACAGACACAGGCACACTGTGCAGAGTGCTGGACACACACACCCCACCCTGGGCACGCACGGTGTGATCATGGTGTGACCCCTCCAAGCAGGAGCCCTGAGGAGCTGAAGGTTTGCTCACACAGAGCCGCAGCCGCTCCAGGCATGAGGGCCCTGCTTGAAAGTGCCCCAGAGCCATGTGGTGGCCATCCCCGCATTGCCCGTGGTGACAAGCGAAGCTGAGGACACGGGCCCAGGTTGGACACTCCTAGGACCAGGCTCTCCGGAGTGGAGGAGCCCAGGGACAGTACCAGGAGCACGCGCAGTGTGCAGCCGAGTGACCCGTCAGTCCCGGGATGCTGGGTGAGCCGTGCAGGGTCCAGCTCACCCACGTGCGAGGCGAGGGCTGGTGGGGGGACCAGGTGAGCGGACGCAGGAGAAGCCCCGGAAGGCCTGGCTAACAGCACCCGTGTGGTAGGAGCAGGCCGGGCCGTGCAGTGATGCTTGCAGAGACGGCCAGGTCGGCTCCGCTGTGTGCTGCTCAGCATGCTTTTCTGGGGCCCCAGGAGGTGGGGGGGACACACAGAAGGGATTCCTTCCCGCATGCAGCCCCAGACGATGCGAGGCACCCTTGCAACCACCTGCCATGGCCTGAATGTTCTTGCGCCCGCCCACCGTCCGCACCGTCCTCACCCTGGGCGCTGGTGTGAGCAGGTGGGGCCGGTGGGCAGGGATGAGGCAGGGAGAGAGGAGCTCCCGAGTCCCTGGGAGGGCCCCCGAGGAGCCGGCTGCCCTCTGCACCCGCTCACCGCACGGGTCTACCCCGGCCACGCTGGCACCTGGTAGTCCAGCACCCAGATTGGCCAGAGGCAGACTCTGGTTTGTGGCTTCTGGGGGCCGTGGTTCGGGGAGCACCATCGTCTCAGCTGCTGAGGACTCAGCTTTCCGGCTCCTTCCTTGGAATGGATGCGCTGCTCCTCAGGCTCCAGCGTGGCCCGTGGGTCCTCTGCACCCCAGAGACCAAGGCCTTCCTTGGGACACCTCCTGCCCTTCCGCCGTCATCCGCCCATCCAGCTAGTGCTTTCCTGCGCCTGCTAGAAGACTGCCTTCCACAAGCCCACGGAGTAACTGCTTCCCTTGTTCTGTGGGGTGCTATTTGTTCTTTTCAGCTTTACTGAGATGTAACATATGTAAACTTCAGATGTAGGACATGATGATGCACGTCCGTATTGCGAAGTGCTCGCCACCACAGGGTCAGCCAGCACCTTGTCTCCTCACATAATGACTGTGTCTGGGAGTGGGGGGGAGCACTAAGTCTACAGTGGCCACGCTGCACACGGATCCCCAGGATGTATTCACACGTGAACTGAAATTCGCACCAGCTGAACAGCTCCTCCCTGTCCCCCCACCCCAGACCCCACAATCCTGCCCACTCTCTGCTTCTGTGCATTGGGTTTTTCTAGATTCCATGTGTCAGTGAGAACCTACGGCATCTGTCTTTATCTGGTTGATCTCTACCTCAAGGGCCATCCCTGTGGCTACAAATGACAATATTTCCTTCTTTTTATAGCAGAAGAACATTCCACTGTATATACATATGCTTTCTCATTTACTCATCCCTCGGTGGACACTTCTGTGGTCGCTTCCGAATCTTGGCAGTTGTGAGTAACCGTGCAGTGAGCATGATGGTACAGCTATTTCTTAGAGTCCAGAATTCATTTCTTGCATACATAATCCTAGGAGTGGAGTTGCCAGATCATACGGTAGCTCAATTTTTAACTTTTTGAGGAACCTCCACACAGGTTTTCAGAGTGGCTGTACCAGCTTGCATTCCCACCAATAGTGCAAGAGGGTTCCCCTTTCTCTGCATCCCTGCCAAGGGGATCCTAACTTGTTGACTAACATGCTGCCAGGTGTGAGGTGGTGTCTCATGGTGGTTTAGATTTGCATTTCCCTCATGATCAATGATGTTAAGAATCTACATATTGGCCATTTGTATGAAATCTAGAGGGGGAAAGTCTATTCAGGTCCTCTGCCTATTTCATTTTTGTTTTGTTTTTTTTAATTTTTGTTTTGTTTTTGTTTTGTATTGTATTGTTTCTCCCCAGTTTTATTGAGGTATGAATGACATTCAACCCTGTATAAGCTTAAGATACGCAGCATCGTGACCTGACATGTAGGTATGCCGCAAAATGATCACCACACTGAGTTAACATCCATTACCTCAGATAGTTACAAACCATGTTTTTCCTTGTGGTGAGAACTTTAGGACTTGCTCTCCTAGCAACTTTCACACAGAGCACATGGCACTCTAAATAGGGTCAGCATGCTGGACATCATGTCCTAGAACTTACCTATTATATAGTCTCTGCCTTTTTTTTTTTTTTGCTATTGAGTTGTATTAGCTCCTTATACATTTTGGAAATTAACCCTTTGCCAGATAAAGCAGGTTGCCCTTCCATTGTGTGGGAGACCTTTAATCCCATGTGGTCCCACTTATTTGCTTTTCTGCTGTGTGCTTTTGGTGTCCTACCCAAAAAACTCATGACTGAGACCCGTGTCAAGGAGATTTTTCCCTGACTGGCCCTGCTACCCTGCCGTGCTTGCATCCCTGTCCTGCTGGAGCCCATCCAGCAGGTCCACCAAGTGCGGTCCACCAAGGAGACAGAAACCAAGGTGCGTGCAGGGTGAGAGCTAGGCTGATTCATGTTACCTCCTCCAAAGTGGAGCCGGATCCTGTCGTGGAAGAAAGTGCAGTGACCGCACCAAGACAGCAGGTGCTAACTGTGGGCACATCCGCTCTGTACAGTCTCCCAGGCGAGACAAGAATGTCCTCCAGCAAAGGGCCACAGACAGGACCTCTCGCTCTGGAGAGTGGGAGTCCACGTTCATGACACCAGCAGGTTCTGCTCCAGGTGAGGCCCCATCCTGACTTGGGATGGGCACATTCTCTGGGACTCCTCACTGGTGGGGAGAGAACCATCTCTGCTTCTCCTTGCTAGGGCCCCAATCCCATCCCAGCCCCCCACTCTGGTGACCTCTCTGACCCTACCCACCCCGGAAGCCCTCTCCCAACACACCCGCATTGGGATAAGGGCTTCATCATGTGAATCTAGAAGACACACACATTCAAGTCCGTAATAGCTGGGAACATAAAATGTGGGACAGAGCAGAACGCCTCAACTTCTGCAGCAGAGAATGCACAGGAGCCAGGGCCTCAAGCCAACCGGACACCCCGACACAAGGGGGACCGGCTTAGAAGGTGACCAGGTAGGGCCGTTGACCCTGACAAGGCCAAGGACGCCACCCCTCCTCAGCCAGGATGGCTCTTCCCACTGGTCAGCGTGTCCCATTGGGCTTTGTGACACTGCTCAGAACGGGACTTGGATTCTGGACCCCACAGGTCCATCGGGGACCATCTCATCGACATGAGTGTCCCCACCCAAGCCACGGAGCACAGATGCCCTGCACCCCTGCACCCCGAGGGCAGGAGGGTCTTCTCCTTTGGGCTAGGCTGTAGGCCCTGCCACATGGCTTTCTGAAGACAGGCCTGTCTGGCTCGTCACAACTTCTAAACAGACTCACACCCAACAGGCAGGCCTGTGCAGCTGTACCCCTGGAACCCCGACGGGCGAGCCTACCCCGGGAAGGCTTCGGAGTGGGTGGCTGCGCTGGCTGTGAGCGGGTCCACGCTCGACTCTGTGCAGGGAGCCCAAGCGGGAAACACTTTCCTGCCACGGGATGGATGACCCGTGCTTCCTTGCTGTTCCTTGCTAGGCGGACCCTAAACGTCTTTAAAACAACATGACTGGGCAGCCCTGGTGGCTCAGCAGTGTAGCATCGCCTTCAGCCCGGGGTGTGATCCTGGACACCCGGGATCGAGTCCCTCGTCAGGCTCCCTGCATGGAGCCTGCTTCTCCCTCTGCCTGTGTCTCTGCCTCTCGGTCCCTCATGAATAAATAAATAAAATTTTTTAAAAATGACTGATTTTTATGGCCCAGAAAACTCTGGATCCATTTTTTTTTTCAATGGCGTTTCTGCCACAAACCTCTGAAGAATTGTGGCTTTTCAGCCCAAGGTGACATCGCCGTTGCCCACATGCAATGAGGAGTGTGCTCAGCCCGAGGTGGGAAGACGCGATCAGGGGCGCCGGGAAGCGTTAGAGACGGGCTGGCAACGATGCCCACGCAGGAGCGGGCCCCCTGCGCGGCTGAGGACGTCCGAGAGCTGCCTTAGTTCCTCTAACCCATGTGCCCCAATCGCGCACTCACGGGGTCTTGGCGTCCGCAGGCTTGGGTCTCTCCATGGAGATGTGACCTGTAGACACAGTGGCAGCCCCCAGGGGAGCAGACAGCTGCGGACTTCGCGGCTGCACCCCGCCTGCCCCAAGCCCCGCCAGGCCACTGCAGCTCCCTGCCCAGGATGCTGCAAGAAGGGGGCCCGTGTGGCTCTGGGACCCGCCCTGTCACTGTGATGCCCTCACCTTTCATCAGTGTCGTGTATGTCCGAGCTTCGTTCCCGGCCACGGCTCAGTGATGTTCCAGGGCACCGGCCACAGCTTCCTCCGCTGGTCACACACCGGCCACTTGGCTTGTGTCCCCGGTGGGCTGTTAGGGACGGTGCTGCCAGGAGCGATTGCCGACAGACCTGTGTGCACACGCGTGTCATTTCTTGAGCGTGTACACCCAGGAGGGAACTTGTGGGTCCCACGGCCGTTCTGCCAACAGACTGTCCTCCCAAGTGGTGGCACCATGTCACGTTCTTGTCAGTGACATGGGCAGCTTCGTTGGTTTTTCAGCTCACGGGTTCCCATCTCTCCGCGTCATCATCTGCCTCCTTGGTCACAGCCATCCTGGAATGTACTGGAGGGATATCTCTGTGTGACCTGCTTCCCTGATGGCTGACAAAGCCCAGAATATTTTGTGGCTTATTGGCCACTTGTATGTCTCCTTGGGGACATGTTCATTCAAATCCTTTTCTAATTTATAATACGAGCTTTCTCAGTCTTTGTATTATCTAATTAAAAGAGTTCTTTATGTACTTTGGATACCAATCCCATGTTAGATACATGATTTGCAAATATTTTCTCCCATCCTTCTTGGATTGTCTTACTTCATTGATATCATTTGCAACAAAAAGTTTTAATTTGAGCGTCCAGTTTTCTCTTTTTGTCACTGTGCTTTTTGGTGTCAAATCTAAGAAGCCATCATCTGACCAAAGGTCATGGAGATGTACACCTGCTTTCTCCTAAGAGAAATTTTTAAACTTCAGTCCTCACCCTTAGGTCTGGGGTCTATGTTTAGTTAGTTTTGTGCACGGTGTAAGAAAGAGACCCAACACCATTCTTCTGCATAGAAACATCTCATCATCTGTTTGAAAGATTTCACTTTCCCTGGACCCTTGTCAAAAGTCAACTCAGCATAAATATAAGGGTCAGGCTGTGGAAGTCTCCTCGTACTGCTAATTCAATGAGTTTTTTTTTTTTTTAATGGCAAAAGGCTGTTGGATTTTCTCAAAAAAATTTTCTGCATCCATCAAGATGCCCATGTGGCTTTTGTCCTTTATTCTATTAATTATACAGTGGATTACATTGATTGCTATTAAGCCAAAAGCACGAGGCTGGGATAAACCCTATTTATTCAGGTTTATAATCCTCCTCACGTGTGCTCTAATCCATGCATAAGTATGCGAGGGGGGATTTCTGTAGCTGTGTTCATAACGGCCTTGGTCCGCGGTTGTGTTCTCACAGTGTCTGTCCCTGGTTTGCATGTCAGGGTGATGACAACCTGGGGAGCATTCATTCCTCTTTGTCTCTTTGCTCCAGTTTGTGAAGAGTTGGTGTCAATACTTCAGATGCCTGCAGTATGTCACTGGTGCTGCTCTCTGGCTCAGATGCCCACAGAAAGTTTCTATATTATTAATACTTCTACTTGTTTTATATCTTTTTTAAAAGGATTTTGTTTATTTATTCATGAAAAACACAGAGAAAGAGGTAGAGACACAGGCAGAGGGAGAAGCAGGCTCCCTGTATGTAGCCCGACAGGACTCCATCCCAGGACTCCGGGATCATGACCTGACCCAAAGACAGATGCTCAATCACTGAGCCACCCAGGTACCTCTACTTGTTTTATATCTGTTCAGATTTTCTCTTTCCTCTTGAGTCAGTTTCGGTATTTTTGTTTCTCTAGGAATTTATCCATTTCATTTAACTTCACTGGAAGGCGATTGTGGATAGGACTCAATTCTAATCCTCTTTTCCCAAGGGAAATTAGAAATCCCTTGAGCAGAACAAGCATGCTAGCATTTATGGGATGTGGTTAAAGTAGCGCTCAAAGGGAAAATTGTAGCTATAGATGCCTATTCTAAAGAAAGTACCTTAAGGTACCAGAAAAAGAAGACCAGGGCCAAATCCAGCAGAAAGAAGATCAGATTCTAATTTCCCTTGGGGTTTATTCTTTGACACATCGATTACTTAGGATGCATTGTTTAGTGTCCACATTTGTGAATTTCCCAAATTTCCTTCCATAATTTATTCAGATTTAACTGCTCCATACTCAGAAAACATCCTTCAGATCATTTCCATCCCATGGACCTTACAGTGCACGCTGGAGACATCCCGGCATGCCTGAAGGCTCCCTCTGCTGTTTGGTGGAGGGTTCTGGACGTCTGTTAGGTCTAATGGGTTTAAAGTATGATCCCAATATTGTGTTTCCTTATCCCATTGATTATTGGAAGCAGTTACTGATGTGTCTAAAAGCTGTTGTTAAATTGTCTCTTTCTCCTTCAATTCTGTCAGTTTCATGCTTTTTGGGGTCCCACTGTGATATCTTTCTTATGAACTGATTCTTTTACTATTGAAATGCCCCCATTTTATCTCTAGGAACATTTTCTGATTCAAAGTCTATCTTGTCCTGATGTTAGTACAGACTCTGCGTCTCTCTCATGGTTGCACATGCCTGGCATGTCTCTTCCCACTCCTCACTGGGCCCCTGTGGGCAGTGTGCATGTGTGCACAAATACGTACCCAGTGTGCAGGGTGGACTCATATGTGTATCCACCTCCCTTTGTCCAGACCAATCACCTCTGCATATTGACGAACTGGTCCAGGGATTCCCAGGCAGTGTTACTGCTGATGTGGATGGACCCGCATAGGCCATCAGGTCCTCTGCCAGTCCAACTCCTCCACCATCCTGTACCGCCCTGTTCTGTGTTTACTGGCTCTTTCCTGGCACAAGTTGTCATTCCTTTATGGCATTTTTACTGTACCATTGAGTGGTTTTCTTAGTACTTGTTCTGTAGTGGCTATAGACCAGAGTCTATGTCAGAGTTGGACTGAGTACAGGTGCAGCAAAGAACGTCACCCTGCACAGCGGCACCCCTACCCTGCATTTCTGTGCTGTTTTGGGCTTATCCCACCCAGATCTCAAAGACAGCAATGCGGTGTCATTATTTCATACAATCTTCTTAAGCTGAAGGGAGAAAGAGCAAGTACATATTTATGCACTTTGCTACATTAAAATTCTCATTGGCCATTCCGATTCCCTCAGCGCTTCCTGTGGGTGTGGGATCCCCTTCTGTCATTCTGTCTCTCCAACACCTGCCTCCTGGGTGCTGCTTTCAAATATATTACATTTCTGTATGGTATAACCAAATAATATAATTCTATACATATTATCTTATGCAATCATTCTTAAATCAGTTGAGAGGAGGAAGGAGTAGAAATATGCCCAGTGTCATCTGTGACAATTATCCACGCAATAACCTCTAGTAGCACTCTGTTGTGATACAACACATGATCACATGAATTTGAATTACTCTCTGGTGCCAGCTTTTTTAGCACTGCCTTTTGCAGGAACGACATCATCTCATATAATCCTTATAGAGATAATAGCCACCCCAGCTACTGTTGGAGTAGTTGGTCTTGTCATTACCCTTGCTTTTATGGTGGAAGAAACAAAGCCCAACAGGACAAACCTTAGATATCCCCTCCTCCCCAGTGGTCAGCACCAGTCTGTGGATCAATAAATGTTAAATTAAAGCTGAAAACATCTGATCTCAGGCTGTCTGGGTGGCTCAGTCAGTGAAGCATCTGCCTTGGGCTCAGGTCATGATCTCAGTGTCCTGGGATCAAGCCCCACAGTGGGCTCCCTGCTCAGTGGGCCATCTGCTTCTCCCTCTCCTCCATGCCCATGCTGTCTCTCACTATCTCTGTCTGTGTCTCTCTCAAATAAATAAAAATCTTAAAATAAAAAAAGACAACTGATGTCCCTTAAGGAGGTATTTCTAGGAGTCCCAAGCAGATCTAAGGCTGACAAAATAAGATGATGAAGGACAAAGTCACCACTGAGCCAATCTCGGCTATATCCCAGGTCAAAGTTAACTTTGTCTTCCTTGTACTGTAATTGTTGTGTGTGAGTAACTTGCTTGGGAAAGACCCAGGACCCCAAGACTCAGTGTTGCAGTTAGCTCTACAAGGTGAAGGAGAGCTAAGGTTTCTAATGACCAAGGAATGTCAGGCAGCTGAAATCTTCCATGGTCCTACCCCAGGGTGGCTTGAATGCAGGTGAGGAACTCTGTCGGCTGGGTGGGTTTCCTCCATATTCACTTCCACATGTCCTGGAGCATGCCCTTTGCAGATGAGCAAATCTCAACATCTAAATAAAGAAATTAATCTTTACATCTGATTTTAAAAATCCATGCCATCGGGCCCAGAGCTGAGCATCAGTAGGTATATGCTGGATGGATGAATGGATGGAAGAAGTGAAATGAATTTAACATTGACTGAACATTCCTTCCTACTTTTCATTTCATCCCATATGAAATATAAAAGAACTTAGAATAGGGGACGGAGACACAAAACACCCACAGCAATCAGTGCTGCTGACAGTGCTGTTGCCTCTGGCAATCTGATGAATCTGACAACTTGCTGCCTGCACAGCCCTGCACCTGTCCAGACACAAGCAGAGGGGGTTTTGGCAAACCTGGAGCCAAATGACCAAACGTGCGAAAGTTAACACCATCCCAGACTGGAGGAGGATCAACATCTGTAAACATAGGAATCCATACCCGATGGCATAGCTTTAAGAAAGGTGGGGTGGTAAGTGTTCTTTTCATTTCTGAAAGGTGTAGTCCCAAGTCCCAACCTAAATGAGTTTCCAAAGGGCCTGAGGCATAGTTCTCAGGACAGCTAAGAAGCCATGTGCAGGAAGCGCAGTGAAGACAGGTACCCTCCACTGAGGTCACGAAGGGAGACACCAGATGGCCTCAAATCGTTACAGAGAAAGGTCTTCAAGACTGAGCAGCCTGTGGTTTTCAGGTGGCTGATCAAGACTGAGCCTCCTGGAAAGGTCTCCGTGGCTGGTGGCTCACCACTCCTGCTGCCATCCTGCTGCCTGTGCTGCAGCAATGCCAGCTCTGTCTGGACACGCTCCCAGAGAGTGCTGCGAGTCCTCTCCCCCAGGGACGCTGCCCCCACCAGCCTGTGTGTCTTCAAATACCTGATACGTATTTGCCTAAAGAATAAATGACCAATAATCAGGTCAACATAGATTTTTAAGCTTTCTAGCCAGTTTGGGACTTTGGTCACATGTAAGAAGTCAGAGGCAGAGAGAAACGAAGGCCGTGGAGCAGCACCTTGGAGATCTCACCAGCCAGATATCATATGGAGTCTCTTGTTCATCAGCTTTGACTAGGATTTCATCATTCACACACCAGACTTCACTTGTCTTTCCTGTTTATACATTTCCAGGTCAAGTTTCATGAATAGTTTGTTTTAAAAAATTTGGTTGTGTCTGCATATGTAAAATTCAACAAATCAGACTTAAATTTTTGCACAGAAGACCAATGCATATAAAATATACCTTTGGCACAATATTTGGCTAAACCTAATGAAAAATGTTGTTCTACTTCGCATACATTTTATCTGGGTAATGAGGTTCATAATTCATTTTTTACATAAGTTTCATGTTGTGCCTTCTGCATATGTTATGCAAGCATGCACACAAACACATTTTCAGGCCACAGATTCCATTTGCTGTCATCTCACTGTTTTTAAAAATTTATTTATTTTGGAGAGAGAGAAAGAGATCATGAGTGAGAAAGGGGAGGCAGAGGCAGAGAGAAAGAGAAAATTTCAAGCCAACTCTGATGAGCACAGAGGCTGACGTGGGGTTTCATCTCACGACCCCAAGATCATGACCTGAGCTCAAATCAGAGTCAGATACTTAACCAGCTGAGCCACCCAGGGGCCCCAACTGTCATCTCATTTTTAATAAATACTGGAAGTTACATAAAAATAAATCTTTTTACTTAAGTGAGTGACCGTTAATGAAAGAGGTGACAGATTTGCAAAGATTTTAGTCATCCTGGGAAACAGTGCCCTGCATGGCTGTTATTTTATTAGACGAACCATTCATTCATGTGCAAGCAACTTGTCCTTTCAGTATTCACCCTACATCTTAAAAGTAAGCATTAAATTGTGCTACTTTTGTGTTATTCTATTCTCAATTGCCTTTGAGCCTTTCTGCTTAGACCAAAAAGCTCATACTTAACATTGACTGAAAAGATCCAGTCCAGCTTTGCTAACTGATCTTCACTGAACTTCATGCTTTTGTTCTTTCCTCTACTGAACATAAGAAATTGAACTGAAAGAGGAAAAGTGATGATGAAAAACAGCTTTTCTTCCCTATTTTTTAAGAGTGAATGTCTTTGTGCTGTGGGGAAATTATCTATTTTGCGAATCTGGTGGGATTAATGATGGAGGTGGATCCGGAAATTTTCACTCCTGTGCCTCTCCTTCATTCAGTGGAAAGTTCATGGGTATAGTCGGGACTGATGCCTGGCTGAGGCTGCAGCGGGCTGGAATCCTTCATGCACCAGATGGCACACACCTAGCCCAGGAATGAATGCCCACCTGTCCTCTATGACTCGGCCCTCAGGCTTCTTTGTCTCCATTGGGGCTGCTGGAACAGAAAACCGCGGCCTGGGAGGTCTCATGCACAGCAGAAATTGGATCCTCACCTCAGTCTGGAGGCTGGAACCCTGAGATCAAGGCAATGGCAGCTCTGGTGTCTGCTGAGAACTGCTTCCTGGCTCGTGGGCAGTGTCTTCTCTCTGTGTCCCTATGTAGAGGGGTTAGGGGCTCCCTGGGGTCTCCGATAGAAAGATGCCAATCCCACCACAGAGGCCCCATCCTCATGACCTCATTGCCCCCAAAGGCCCTACCTGCTGACCCCATCACACAGGGTTGGGGGCCCAACTTGTGGGTTCTCAGGCCCTAGCAGCCATGAACAAGTCACTGACCTGACTTTCCTTAAATATGACATGAGGACACCAGACTGGAGGGTCTCTAGGAAGGTGCCTTCCCTACCATTCCTGCCCTTCTCACTTTGTGTCTTTCAGGAGTAGCAGAAGCCAGGAATCCCAGCATATATAGGGCTTCTAGAAGTTGAGGCCAGTGAGCGATCAACATGATAATACACAGTCAGTTGAAACTTGATGAGATTAATAAAACTAGCCATCTGTAGACGTCTTCATGACAAAAACACTGTATAACACCTGTGTCGGTGACTGTGAGCTGGAGATGTTCACCTCTGTCCTCAGCCCTAGATTTGTCTCACTTGCAGCAACGTTCCTGGGCATTCTCCAAGCTGAGAAAGCAGCGTCCCAGGAATAATTTATTTGGGGAGAGCACAGGATTCTCCCCATGGGGGAAAATCCACCAACAACCTGCATTTCAGAACAGAGATGAAGGTGGCTCATGCCGTGATCCTGGTCTCCTAGACTATTCTCTAGGTATTCACACGTCAGTTAGATGAAAAGAAATTCACATAAAATAAATAGCAGTTAAAACACAGTTTAGCTTGGCCCACAGAAAACAAGCAATCATTGGTCTCCCAAGTCAATGTAGGTCTACAAATGTCACCCTGTCAGACCTCTGTTTCATCAAAAATCACCTTGGGACACCTCCTTTTTGCCTCCAACTTGAGGTTAATTTTTCTCATGTCTTTTTGAATCAAACTCAAATGTCTTTTGGCACAATGGTAGGCAATGTCTAGAATTTTGCAATTAGAGAACGCTCAACCATCACAAAATAAGAGAGTCAAGCAGAAACATCCCTGAATCAGGAGAGAGAACTTCAGTGGCTCTTCAGATTAGAGCACCCGAAAGGATGGAAACAGTCAGGGATAGAACCTGAAGTGTGGACACAATGACACTGATTGTTCCAAGCTGAAGTAGCCCATCAACTCCCTTTTAAAAATTCATTGGAAGATAAAATAAATGTGATTGTTTTCCCAACAGTTAGTGACCTGCAGCCTGTGTGTCCTGACAGTCAGCAGGAGAACGGGGTCACAGCAATCGAACATGTACGTAACTGCATGGCCTTTCATTTACAAAGTGAAAGCCAAGCTTACTTAAGCACTTTTTTTGCTGGAGATAAAAAAGATGCTATGGTATTTTGCTAAGTGGGTAATTTCTGGAGTAAGGTTTGTATTATTTTTAAAGCATTTTTCAAACAGATGCTAGTTCCACAAAAATGCAAATCAACTAGAGAGCTCAATAAATTAGACAATCACTTTCTGTTTTGTTGACAAGGAACTGACCTATTAATTTGCCATCTGTAGACAACTGTGATGCTGAATAATTACTCCATTCCATTGGCTATCAAATCATTAGTTAAACTAAACAAGCACAAATGAATTTCAATAAGATTATCTCCTTGGTAGACCCTCTTTCATCTGCTGGTGATTTACATGCCCTGGAGACCATGCAGCTCTACGGCTAAAGGTCTCACAGAACATCACTCATAAGACGCCCCTTCTCCCCCCACCCACTGGCCACTGCTGCCACTGACAGGTGTTACATAAGATGCGGGCACTGTGCTGGATTCTTTGCTCTAAGGGAGCACAACAAACCTTCACAAGAGTCTGTGAAGACAGCAGCATTGTCCCCACTGGCGAGTGGTTTGAGTGACACTGAAGATGACGTGCTGGTGAGGTGTGGAGGCGAGAGACAAGTCTGGTCTTCTGATTTGTGCTGGGTTCCTGCCCCCTGCACTCACCACTGAAGTTGTCAAGTCCTTCCCCTGAGCTTTTCCCGAGACCATTAGCTTCCAGGTCCTTAGGGAAGGATTAAAAGCAACCTCCACATGAATTCTTCAGACACCTTCCACATGTGCCTTTGTGCTACAGGATTTCCTCCAGGAAGTTGAACGAGGTTAATATTTTACTGATTTTAAAGAGAATTTGCTCTCCTAGTGTACTCTTTGACTAAACAAGCCAACAGAAGCCACTTCCGGCTGATACAAATGCAAAAGGGGCTTAGTGGAAAGATACTGGGAGGTGGCTCATGAGGGCTTGAACTACACCACAGTCCAGCAAGGCCAATGGGAGCACAGGGGAGTACCCCCATGATCTCCTGTGAGCCCCGGACCCAGTCCCCAGAGGGGGCTGTTGTGTCCTTTGCCATCCTGGCAGGGCTAGGACACATGGACATCATGGCACAGACCTTGATCAGGGATGGCACCTGTCTGAGGGGTACAGCCCCCTCCCCTGGACTCTTGGTGTGGGAACTGCCCAGAGGAGGAGAATGGGGGATTGTCTGAATAGGAAACCCTGGAAGAATCAATTCAAAAAAAACAAAAACTCCTGGAACTGTGAAATGATGATAGCAAGACTGCAGGATGCAAAGTTAATATACAAAAGTCAATTGCTTTCTTCTGTGCCAGCAATGAACAAGTAGAATTTGAAAGCAAAAACACAATACCATTCATTTACATTTTCACCCCCAAAATTTAATACTTAGGTGTAAATTTAATGAAATACATGTAAGATTTATGTGAGGAAAACTATAAAATTCTGATGAAATAAATCAAGGAAAAATAAGAGGAGAGATAATTCATCACGCAGTTGGAAGTACTCACTATTGCCAAAATGTCAGTTCCTCACAACTTGACCTATACAGTCAATTGAATCCCAGTCAAAATCCTGTTATTCTGTGGCTATCAATGAATTAATTTTAAAGTCTATATAGATAGACAAAGGAGAAAAATGTAATTAAACAATGACACTACCTGACTTCAAGACCTATTAGAACACTAGAGTAATCAAGACCACATGGCACTGACAAAAGAGTAGGTAGTAATAGTCCAAGAACAGACCTATACAAATATAGTCCACTGATGTTTGGCAAAGAAGCAAATGCAATCCAATGGAGAAAGGATGGGCATTTCAATAAATGGTGCCAGGAGAAGTGGACGTCCACGTACAAACAAATTAATCTGGACACAGACCTTACACCCTTTACAAAAATTAATTCAAAATGGATCAGAGACCTAATTATAAAATGTAAAACTATGAAACTCCCAGAAAAGAACATAGGAAACACCTAGCTGACCCTGGGTTTGGAGGTCATTTTTAAAATACAAAACAAAGCATGATCCATGAGAGAAAAGATGACAAGTTTATTGAAATTAAAAACTTTCACTCTTTGAAAGATAATATTAAAAAAATGAAAAGACAATCTACAGATTGGGAAAAAATCTCTGCAAAATACACTTAAAAAGAACTCTTAAAAGTCAGCCATAAGAAATCAAACAACCCAATTAAAAATGGACAAAAGATCCGAACAGAAAGAAACCTCACCAAAGAAGCTAGACAGGTAGCAAATAAGCATATCCACATCATATGTCACTATGAAATTGCAAACTGAGAAAGTGAGCCACCACTGTGCGCCTATTAAAATGGCTAAAGTAAAAAAAAAAATAAAAAATAAAAAAATAAAATAAAATGGCTAAAGTGCAAAACATTGAAAATATTAAATGTTGGTGAAGATGTGGAGCAACAGGAACCCTCATTTGTTGCTGGTGGGAATGCAAAATGGTGCAGACATTTTGGAAGACAGTTTAGAAATTTCTAACAAAACAAAATACTCCTAACCATATGACGCAGCATTCTGTTTCTTGGTATTTACTCAAAAGAATTGAAACCTTGTGTCCACACAAAATTTGCACATGAATATTAATAGCAGCATTATTCAAAACTGCCAAAACTTGGAAACAATCAAATTGTCCTTTAGTAGGTGAATGGATAAACTGTGGTCCATCCAGGTAATGGAATATTATTTAGCTCTAAAAAGAAATGTGCTATCGAGTCATGAAAGGACATGGAGAAAGCTTACGCACATATTACTAAGTGAAAGAAGCCAGTCTAAAAAGGCTATACATTGTACAATGTCAACTATATGACATTCTGGAAAAGGCAAAACTTGGAAACCGTGATTAGCCAGGGGTTTGGGGGAAGGGGATGAGTAAGTGAAGCACAGATGTTTAGGGCAGTGCAACTATTCTGCATGATACTATAATGCTGGATACGTGTCATTATACATTCCCCCAAACCCACAGAATCCACAACACCAAGAGGGAACCCTGGACTTTACAATACAATGATTATGTATTCATGTCGGTTCATCCACTGTAACAAATCTCCACGCGAATAAAATGTGTAAATAATAGGGAAACTGATAATGGAAAAAGGAGATATGTGGGAACTTCCTGACAAATTATTCTGAGCAGCCTGAGCTGCTTTAAAAAAAATAAAGTGTAGGGGATCCCTGGGTGGCTCAGCGGTTTAGCGCCGCCTTCGGCCCAGGGCATGATCCTGGAGACCCAGGATCGAATCCCACGTCGGGCTCCCTACATGGAGCCTGCTTCTCCCTCTGCCTGTGTCTCTGCCTCTCTCTCTCTCTCTCTCTCTCTCTCTCTGTGTGTCTCTCATGAATAAATAAATAAAAATCTTTAAAAAAAATAAAGTCTATTACATTTCTAAATGCAATATACTAAACTACTGCAAACATAGACTTTGATGCAAATGATATGTTTAAACACTGAAAAGATACACTAAAATGTTAATCATGGTTGCCTCTGAATGTTGGATTGTGGATTGTTTTGATGTTTTTCCTTATACTTTATGGATTTTCTTATTTTATGCAATGAGAATATGATTTTTCTAATCATTAAACAACAAAAATAGTTCATTTTGTTTTGTTTCAATAGGATACAGAGTCTCCCAAGTATAACTATACTTTGGGGGTAGTGGAGAAGAATGTTTAAAACTGTTACTGTCCCAGAAAATCCAGGGACCATGTTTTCTGTTATTACACAGAACACCAAGACCCACCCCTTAAGGGACTGACGCTAAAATGAGAACAAATGTTGAACAAACTCTTGCATATCTTTAGCTAGTTCAAGGCAGTAGAAGGTACATAGGTAATGGTGTAGCATTAAGAAAAGGATCTGAGCAAGCGCTCTGCAGCTGTCTAAACTCCACTCTGTAGAATCAGCTCCCCACTGAAATCAGTGACAAGGACCCGCTTTGACTCTCTTAGACTCTGTGGACTGTTGCAGTGTGTTTCAGGGGATAGAGAATGAATGCTGCATCATTGCCTCCTGCCTACCCGCTGGCAGGTTCACTGATTCCCTCCTCTGCAAAGAGCAGTCAGCCATGTATTTGTTTGTTGTCCGTGTTTTGAAAGAGCCATGTGGTTGGTTTTTTGTTAACTATTTTAAGTGACGTCAGAGGGTCTTTGTTTTTTGCTTTGGGGTTCATTATGTCCTTTGATTTTCCCAAGTTGGTCACATGTCTTCAGAAGCCTTACGTTGGGTAGAGTGTAGATGCTGCTCTACACTGCAAATACTCTATAATGTCTTGACCATCACTGCTGGATGATCACGGTGCATGGGAGGGTAGCCCTTGACTTCAGGATAGCTGGAGTTCAGAATGACTTTGGTAACAAGCAGGGCTTCACAGCTATCAAGTTTGATAAATTTTAGGTACAGAGTGTGTTAGGTGGAGCAGGTGACGGCAGACTCAGGGAAGAATCCATGCACAATTCAGGCCAGACCACCTGGGTTACCAGTATGAGGAAATAGCTGCTGAGAAGAGCTGTGATGTCTGGATTATAAGATTAACCACTTCCTTGAGTCGTCCTGGCTCCACCAAAACCCTAGCCCTGTGACCTTGGGAAATTACTTTTCCTTTTGGAGCCTTAAGGAAAATGGGGAGTTCGGATTAGCTCAGTGGTTTTCAAATGTTTTTTTGGCCATCTGACCCTATGTTTAAGTGAAATTTAATTACACACAAAAGCAACCTCCAAACGAGATAGAAGAGGGTGTCTCAGGCAGGAGTGGCGTTCCTCGTGCCCACAGCCCCTGAAGAGCAAACAGAACAAAATTTGAGCACGTTCTGGTCATGCAAAGCCTCCGTCTCCTAAGCCGTAACATGCCATGTCTTCTGTTGGTCTTGTGACTTCCACGCCGAGCCAAGCACACTCAACTCTAAAAAGTTAAGCCCTCTTTATACTTATTAAGAGTCACAGGTAGAACTGGAGATACAATGATAGTCTAGGACCACAGCAGAGACCCTTGGTGCCAACCAGCCAGTGATGGCTCTGATGTTGGACAAAGAGTTCAGCGCTCTCTCAGTGTGTGAAGAGGGAATGACACTGCAGTGGCTAACCTGGCAGAGAGGTGGATGGGGAGGGGGGGGCGGGGGGCACACATCAACAGACAGAGCAAGGAGGCCGTGTTTGTGAATTCAGTCCAGCAGCATCTAGGGGACATCTGTCAGGAGTCGAATCACATGCTGGGTACAACAGGAAGGAGAAGAAATAACTGAAGGATGGTCTCAGGTCTGATGTGGCCACCGTAGCATCGGGGTATGTAAGCTGCTGTCACAGCTTATACACTCACAGTATACCACGCAGGGACCTTGATCACATGAGCTTAAACAAACCTTACGGAACACGGAAGAGAACGTTTGTAAAGCTGCTTCCTCGAAAGATTCTAAGATAAAGATTAACTTTGGCACAAAAGCCAAAAATAAAATATTTACCTTTCCTGAAAGGTAATGTACTTTATGACGTATTTATGAAGGTCCCTTCACTGAAAGGTAAACAGTTCTCTGATTTCCTTCCTTTCCTCAGAATGACAGACTAGGAGTTCTGCCCAGTGGAAGATTCAGTTGTTAGACTTTTCCCTGTTGTTGGCACCAAGTGCAGTTAAAACTGTATACAGTGTATAAAGGAAACAAAGGCTCCGAAAGATGGAGAGAATAAAGCCTAAAGGAGGCGATGACACTGGCCTTTGCTGTGGTCCTCTGGATCTCAGACTTGGAGCTGAGGAAGCCAGAAGCCTGGATGCACCGAGAATGCGCAATAGAAGCCCCCAAAAAAGCAGTTCTCATGGCCAAAGGACCAGGGAGAGGGAGCCCGGAAAGACAGAACTTGAGGCAGAAAGCCCCGCACACCACAGCCCCACCCCCAGACCAGAGGACGGTGGTGACCCCTGGAAATCCACAGCTCAGTGCCCTGACACCTCCTGCAGGTGACAAAATCAATGAGCCTCGATCAAGCCTGACCCAAACAGAGAAGACCCCAGTGATGGATATGAGGATGGAGCAGGGGTTCTTCTAGAGACCCTGCAGACGTCCAGAGCACAGCAAGAGAACATGGTGAGCAACCTGAGCCATAGACATTTGACAACTTAGAGAAATGGCCAGTTCCTCAAGAAACAGAATACCAGGACAATGTGATATAAGCAATTTGAGTAGCCCTATAAACTGTTAAGGAAATTGAATTCATAATATAAAAACTCCCCCAAAAGAAGTCTCCAGGCTCAGATGGTTTCACTGGAGACTTCTACCAAATGTTTATAGAAGAATTAACATCAATCCCACACATTATTTCAGAGAATGGTAGGGAATACTTCCTAATTCAGTTTTGAAGATGGTATTACTCTGGTGCAAAAATCAGACAAACAGCGCATAAAAACAAAGTACAGACCAACATCCTTCACGGATATAGATGAAAAATTCTTTCATTATTACTTTAGTTTATTTAAGTTCCAATTAATTAACACACAGCGTCATATTGTTCCAGGGGTGCAATATAGGGATTCAACACTTGCATGCGACACCTGGTACTCATCACAACAGGTACCTTCCTTCATCCCCATCACCTATTTCACCCATTCCCCACCCACCTCCCTCTGGTGACCACTAGTGTGTTCTCTATAATTAAGAGTCTATTTCTTGTTTGCTCATTTGTTTTGTTTCATAAATTCCATATATAAGTGAAACTATATGTTATTTGTCTTTCTCTGACTTATTTCTCTTAGCATTATACTCCAGTTCTATCCATGTCGTTGCAAATGGCAAGATGTCATTCTTTTTTTTTTTTTATTTTTTTTTATTTATTTATGATAGTCACACACAGAGAGAGAGAGAGAGAGGCAGAGACATAGGCAGAGGGAGAAGCAGGCTCCATGCACCGGGAGCCCGACGTGGGATTCGATCCCGGGTCTCCAGGATCGCGCCCTGGGCCAAAGGCAGTCGCCAAACCGCTGCGCCACCCAGGGATCCCGATGTCATTCTTTTTATAGCTGAGTAATATTTCATTGTTTATATATACCACATCTTCTTATGCATTCATGTGCCGATGGGCACTTGGGCTCTTTCCATCGTTTGGCTATTGTGGACATTGCTGCTATAAACATAAGCATGCATGTATCCTTTACAGTTAATATTTTGTATTTTTGGGGGTAAATACACAGTGTGATTACTAGATCATAAGGTAGTTCTATTTTAATTTTTTAAGGAACCTCCATATTCCCACCAACAATGAAAGAGGGTTCCTTTTTTCTCCACATCCTCTCCAACACTAGCTGTTTTCTATGTTAATTCTAGCCATTCTGACAGGTGTCAGGTGGTATCTCATTGTGGTTTTGATTTGTATTTCCCTGATGTTAAGTGATGTTGGGCATCTTTTCATGTGTCTGTTAGCCATCTGTATGTCTTATTTGGAAAAATGTCTATTCATGTCTTCTGCTCATTTTTAAATTGGATTATTTACTTTTGGGGGGGTTGAGTTTTATAAGTTCTTTTATATTTTGGATACCAGCCCTTTATCAGATATATCATTTGCAAATGTCTTCGCCCACTCTGAAGGTTGTATTTTTGTTTTGTTGGTTATTTCCTTTACTGTGCAGAAGATTTTCATCCTAATGAAGTCCCAATAATTTATTTTTGCTTTTGTTTCCCTTGCCTCTGGAGACTGTCCGTAAGACGTTTCTGTGGCTGAGGTCAAAGAGGTTTCTGCCTGTGGTCTCCTACAGGATTTTGGTGGTTTTGTGTCTCACATTTAAGACTTTTTTTTTTAAGATTTTAATTTATTTATTCATAGAGACACAGAATGAGAGAGAGGCAGAGACACAGGCAGAGAGAGAAGCAGGCTCCATGCAGGGAGCTCGACGCGGGACTCAATCCCAAGACTCCAGGATCACACCCCAGGCTGCAGGCGGTGCTAAACGTTTAAGTCTTTAACCCATTTTGAGTTTAAGTCTTTAACCCATTTTGAGTTTATTTTTGTGTATGGCGTAAGAAAGTTTTATTCTTCTTCATGTGGCTGTCCAGTTTTCCCAATACCATTTGTCGAAGAGATTGCCTTTTTTTCCATTGGATATTCTTTTCTGCTTTGTTGAAGATTAGGTTCATTTCTAGGTTTTCTTATCTGTTCCATTGATCTGTGTGTCTGTTTCTGTGCCAGTGCCATACTGTCTTGATCACTACAGTTTTGTAATAGAGCTTGAAGTCCAGAATTGTGATGTCTCCAGCTTTGGTTTCCTTTTTCAGGATTGCTTTGGCTATTTTGGGTCTTCTGTAGTTCCACACAAATTTTGGCATTGTTTGTTCTAGCTCTGTGAAAAATGCTGGTGGCATTTTGATAGGATTGCATTAATTCTGTAGATTGCTTTGGGTATTACAGAGATTAAAGAATATTTGTTCTCCCAACCCCTAAGTATGGAATGTCTTTCCATTTCTTTGTGTCATTTTTAATTCCTTCCACTGATGTTTTATACTTTTCAGATTACAAGTCTTTCACTCCTTTGGTTAGGTTTATTCCCGGGTATCTTACATCTTAGTGCAATTGTAAATGGAATTGTTCTCTTAATTTTTGTTTCTGCTGCTTCATTATTAGTGTATATAAATCCAGCAGATTTCTGCAAATTGATTTTGTATCCTGCTAGTTTATTGAATTAATTTATCAGGAAAAGATTCTTCACAAAATTTTAGTAAATAGAAGACAGCAACATATAGAAATAATTGTACACCAATGACCAAGTAAGCTTCATTCCAGGGTTAACATACAAAAATCAATTATATTTCTGTATGCTAGCAATGAACATATGGATACCAAAATTAAAAACACAATATCATTTATAATCATTAAAAAAGAAATATGTGTAAACATAATACATTATCTATGAGGCTTGTGTACTGAAAACTATACAGCAACAAAGAAATATATTTTTAAAAAATCCAAACAAGTAGAGAGACACCTTATTAATGGAGGGAAAGATGCCTGTTGTCCTCAGCTGATGTACAGGATTAACAAAATTCCTATCAAAATTACAACAGGATTTTTGAGATACAGACAAGATTCTAAAATTTATATGGAAAGGCAAAGGAAATACAATAGCTAAAATGATTTTAGAAAGAATAAAGTGGGAGGAATCATCCTATCCAATTTCAAGACTTATTTTATAACAGCAGTAATCAAGAGCATACAAAACTCACTGAAGGGTAGGCCCGAAAGTCAGGGGATCAAAACAGAAAACCCAGAAGTAAACCCAAAAGAATAGGCCTGATAGATGTTTGATAAAGGCACAAAAGTAACTCAGTAGGGAAAAGAAAGCCTTTGCCCAAAATTGTGTGGAGCGCTAGGCAGCACGTCGACAAAATGTGGACTTCAACCACCCAATATGAAATAATAAATGAACCTCAGTGTGACAAAAGTGAACTCAGAATGGATCCCGACTTAAATGCAAAACATAAAATTATCAAAAGGCTGGGAAGAATGTAGGAGAAATTTTGGGATTTAGAGTTAAGCAGAGCTTTTATATTTGACACCAAAAGCACAAAGGAAATGATTTCCAAATTGGACTTCATCAAAATTTTTAAACTTTCACTCTGTGAAAGGTCTTGCTAAGAAGATGAGAAGACAAGCTACAGAGTGGGAGAAAAATATTCCCAAATCATAAATCCAACGGAAGCCTGGTGTCCAGAATGTCAACAGGAAGCTCAAAATTCAACAGGACAAATGAGCAGAAGAGCCCAAGAGAATGCCACAAAAGGAGATCTACAGATGGCAAATAAGCGCATGAGAAGATGTTCCGCCTCGTTAGTCATGAGTGAAACATGAATTAAAATCACAGTGAGAGGTTACCTATCAGAATAGCTCAAATAAAAAACAATGACAACCCCAAAGGCTGGGAGGACTCAGAGTAACTGGCCCGTTCTTTCATTGCCAGCAGGAAGGCGAAATGGTGCAGACACTCTGGAGCACAGGTGCATTGGAAACTCACCGTGTGGGCCCCCCTACAATCCAGCACTAGCACTCCTGGGCATTCTTCCCAGGAAAA
Source organism: Canis lupus baileyi (assembly GCF_048164855.1). Lineage (NCBI taxonomy): Eukaryota > Metazoa > Chordata > Mammalia > Carnivora > Canidae > Canis > Canis lupus. The sequence goes on along the minus strand of NC_132861.1, from coordinate 39,338,673 downwards.
CAAACCTCGTGTCCTCACACAAACCTGCACACACATATTTACAGCAGTGTTGTTCATAGAGCCGGTACTGGAAACCAGGCAGGTGTCCTTAAGAAGGCAAAGGGATAAACAAACACAAGCATTCCAGGGAATTGTGCTCACAGTAAGGGGATCGAACATGATCCACATGACAACCTAGAGAAGTCTCTGCAGAATTGTGCTGAGTCACATTAGTCCACGAAGTTTACAGACTACGTGATTCTACTTATACAACATTCCTGAAATGAGGAAATTGCAGAAGGGGAGGGCAGATGAGTCATCATCAGAGTTGAAAGGGATGGGGGCACATAGGGGCCATAAGGAGGACCCCTCGTGGCAGATATTCTGCGTCCGGGTGGTGCACACGGTTGGAGGGTCCTCAATGCAGTGCACACCGGATCCTCTGTTATTACTTCTTACAACTGCTTGTGAACCTACAATTGCTTCAAAGATTAAAAGTTAATTAAGGTGACAAATTACCAAATCTCTATTCGTGTAACCTTCTCTCAGCTAATTTTGAAAGCAATTAGACGTAATGGAAATATCACATCCACTTCCTCTCAAGTATATTATGTGTATTTCTTTACTCTGAAGACCCTAATGTGCTTTCGGAGTCACCACTGGAAATATTAACTGAGACACCATTTTTAAAATAATAATTAATAATAATAATAAACTTCGGGGCTCCCAGGTGCCTCAGAATTCATGTAAACAGGGAAATCCTACCCCCATTCCCACAGAAGCAGCTAGAAGATATGGCAATTCATTTCTCATGTGGCATTGCGTTTGTCACAATGAACTGTGATGGATCGAAGACCCTTGAAACCCACACGACATCCCCACCTGGAATGTGCTGGAAGGCCAAGCCATCTCGGAGGGGACACAGGGTCCCCAGGTATGCCGGGGACTGTCACAGAAGACAGCTGCCTTCCCACTGCACAGGGCAGAGAGGGAGTCCACAGGAATTGGAGGTGTTTTCTTCTCCAAATAAGAAAGCTTTGTGAAGACGGGAGCAGGGACACACGAGGTCAGCCCACAGCCGTGAGGCTGGGGTGATGGGGCTCCCTCCGCAGGCCTGCCACCCATCCCTACCCCACCCCTGCCTGACCTGTGCCTCTGCTGGCGGACAGCTGGGCAGCTGTCGGCAACCACACTGAGAACCCCGGGGACAGGATCCACATCTGCCTGTGGGTCTGACACCGAGGCCCGGGCACAGTAGGCACGTCGATGGGGCTGAAGAGTCCTGTGCAAAATACCAGGGTGGCCAGCCTGGCGAGCACAGCTCTGCGTCCGCCCGTGTGGCTGGCTCCTCCCCACCCTGGCTCCAAGGGGAGCACGTGCAACTAGTCCGGGGGTTTGTCCTTCCTCGTTTCCCCAGCGCCCTTGCCAAGCAGCGCCTGGGAACACGCTGCTTCCATCCAGCAACCCCAGGGGGTAAGCGCATGACCCCGCTGTCATGATGCTCCTGTGATGCCAGGTGGCGGTCAGGACAGTTAGATGGTGGCTGGTGGGACGGCTCGGGGAGGTGTGGAGCCCTTGCACTGTGCTTGGAGGGGGCACCTGCACCAGGGCTGGAGGGCCTTGCTGAGGACTAGAGCCTACAGGTAAGAGCCAGATAAGCACGGGGTATGCAGCTGGCAGGACCCCGAGCTCCACCAGGGCAATGATCTTATTACAACCGCTAGTGGGTGTTGCCCTTCTCAAGAACAGGTTTCCAGAAGGCTCTGGTTACTGTGCTATTGAACGATCCAGGGTGGAATTCATCCAGCCGAGGGGGCTCTCTGTTCCCACCCGGGGAGGTTTCAGCGAGAGCCTCATTTAGCTCCTAGAGTGGAAGCCCGCCAAACTCAGCACCTCGTGGCTGGGAAATCACTTCAACGGGTCTGGGCTGGCATTTCTTAGATAATAAAATAGAGCAGATAATATAAAAGTACAAGCATTACATTGCTGTAGTTCCACTGGGTCTTGAAGTAAATGGTTTTCTCCGTGTGCCTCATGGTCAAAGGAATTTGAAGCCACTGCTTTAGGGTGTTCGTTTTCCAAGAGAATGTGTATTTAAAGTGGCGTCTGCTGTGTGCCTGCATCCAGTGTCGGGAAGCTGGCTGCCCACCCCCAGGCCCATCCAGAGCCACCGAAGCCCTTGGAGCTGTAACAGGTGTCAAGGTCACAGGGCTCCCACCACCCAGGTCTCAACCAGGCCCATGTCCAACCCCCCCCCTGATTTTCACAATCCTCTTGCTGTGTCCTGGTCTCCAGGGATGCTCGTCCTGGAGATCTGGGTGATAGCCCTCCTTCGCGTCCATGGATGGAAGGGCTGCCTGGGGTTTCTGATGGACACTTCTGGGTAGAAACCACTGGTCTGGTACCTCATTGATGCAGCCTGGAAGGCGGGTGGGAGGTGGGGGGAACCAGGGACAAAGTGGTCAGATTGTCAGAAGGATGCAGAGATACCAAGGCAAACGGAGCTTTCGGGACAGTGTGCAGACCCGTAAACCCGCCAGGATTGAGTTGAAAGGTTGTAGGTCAGATTGTCAGCAAAAACTCTCTCTCTGGGGGTCTCAGCACAGTCAAAACTTACTCACCGCTGCATGGAGTGCTTGGAGGGGTGCTCTGTCTAAACCCTCCTGGAGGGACGAAACAGGAGGGTCGGGAATGTCATACGGGTCGGAGGTGCTCCTTCTGCTCAGCCAGGCGGCTTCCTCCAGAGGCCTTGCTCTGGGGGCACGTGGGGGACATGGGCAAGACCCAGGTGGCCTTGGCCGGGGGGGCCCAACAGCACCTGAGGCTCGTGTGGAAAGCCTGTGCCCCCCCCCCCAACTCCGGTGACACTGAGGAAGTCTAGGGACGTCCAGGGCTCCGTGGGGAGCAGGTCTGGGTGACATGTGGCAGCGACCTGGGTGGCCTGCAGACCTGCCCCTCTTCCTGCCCTGTTGGGCCTGTGCCCGGTGGACAGGGTGCCCCCACTGCTCTCGGTGGCTCTGTGGCTCTCAGGTGTGGTTCCGGCCACCTGTGGTGGTGACAGCGTTCCAGAAGAGTCCGGATGGGAGGGAAGAGAGCTGGTGTGAGGACCCACATTGACCACCGCTTGTGGGGGTCCTGGATAAATCCTTTAAAGCCCCTGTGATCAGTTCAGCGATCCACAACGTGGACATAATACCTGTCACATCATCACTCGAAGAAAATATTTATAAACTGAGAAGGAAAAAAAATAAAAAATAAAAAAAAAAAATAAACTGAGAAGGACAAGCTTTTACAAAACATTACTACTTACGACCTTTCGACTCGATCCTGGCGGGTTTACAGGTCTGCACCTGAAAGCTCCGTTTGCCTTGGCATCTCTGCATCCTGCCTGTCAGCAAGTCCGGCAGCAGTGAGGGCTCCCCTGGAGGCATCTGTCCTTCCATAGACATCGGCCATTCGCAGAGGCCACTAGCGGTGCTGAGGCTCCACTCCAGTGGGCACAGTGAGGGGAGCAGGTGACAGGGGTGCAAGGGCCGGGGCTGCGGCCACGCTCTCCAGCCCACAGAGTCAAGAAACAAGGGCCTCCGGACCTTTCCGACCCTTGTTGGGAAGCTCTCTCTGCATGCGAGCGCTTCACCTGTTTGCACCTGCCTCCCAGACCCTGGTCATTCCAGCCTGTCCCTCCTGTAGGATACTCTCTCCTTCCCCCAAATCATAGACTCAGCCCTGAAAATATCAGAGCAAAAGACACTTAAGAGACAGTCTAGTCCAGTGGCTTTCAATGCAGATCATGACCCAAAACTTGCATATTGGGGCAACGTGTGTACACGTCTCACTGGTGGCAGCAAAACTTGCATATTGGGGCAGACGTGTGTACACGTCTCACTGGTGTGTACACGTCTCACTGGTGGCAAGATGCGAGGATCAAAGGTGAGGGAGCCTGGAGACGTCAGACAAGCTGGCTGGGTTCAAGAAATACGGGGTTTGAAGGAGAGAGGGAAATGCATGGGGATGTAGGGTGTGTGTGCGTGTGTGTGAGCCCACGTGTGACTGTGTGTGTGTGTCAGCACAACTGTGCGTGTGCATGCCCGTGTGTGCATGTGTGTGCGCCCACGTGCACGTGTCTGCATCTGTGTGTGCATGCACGTGCATGGGTGTGTAGCTGTCTGCACGTGCGCCCATGTGCCGGGGGAGGCAGGCAAGAGAGGCAGGAGAGGTCATTAATTTTTACCACGCACTGTAAATACAATTTCCTCTTGAGATATTGAGAGCGGGTTCAGAAGAGACGTATTTGGCCTTTGGATTCGTGTCGCTCCAAGAACGACTTCTGCGTGCTCACAAACAAGCCATGAGCTCCTGAGGCTCGGGGTCTGGCCAACGCTACTCCTGCCCTCTGACCTCCAGATGGGCCACTGGTCGCTGTGACTGCGCATGGTTCCCTGAAGGCCTGTTGCTCTGGCACGTGCTGCAGATTCACCAGGGATTTGTGCCTCGGGCAGTCCCGGCCCCGGCAGAGGGTCAGCGGGTCACAGGAAGCACACAGAGAACGTGCACAGCTGCTCAGGTCACAGCAGGGGACCGCAGGGAGCCTCCCGGCACCTGGAGCACCCTGCCCTCGATGGAGACAGTGCGGGACAGGCACACACCAGTCCCCTTTACAGCAGGATATAATCATTGTGCGCCGATCCTCTCCCCTTTTACAACTCAGATCAAGCTTTCAGATCGGGGCACATAAGCCTGGCACCTTGTGGCTCCAGGGACAGCCTGTCCGTCCCTCGTTCTCTACCTGGAGTCCACCAAGGGTCCTCCTTCTGCAGCACGGCAGGTTCTAGGGATCACGGCCGAATCCACTCTTGGACAGAGTTGGGTTCCTAGCAGTTGTGGACTGCAGTCCCCGTCCTGTCACCTGCCGTCCCCCAGGGGCCACTCTGTTCCTTGAGGCCACCTGTCCCCCACCCCTGAGGCCAGCAGTATGAACACAGTCGTCCTCACTTCCATCTGCCCCCCACCGCTGGGGGACGCTCTGCTCTCAGGCTCCAGTGACCAGATGAAGCCTACCTGGCTCATCTCCCTGCCGCCGCCGTGTACCATGGAGCACCCCAGGGCCGAAAGTCAAGGGGGACATCCTCAAACCCTCTTGTCACCGAAGCCATTACCGTCCCTGTGCAGAGGAACAAGAAGGGGAGTGTCCCTGCACCCACAGCAAGCAGGCGTTGCTGCGGCACAGATCATTTCTAGGCCAGAAGCGGGGGGGGGGGGGTGGGGGGGGCGCCCATAATGCTGCTCTGTGGTGATGGGACGGGATTGAGGGAGGGGGGGGCGCAGGAGCGAGCAGCTCCTTGTTCGCTTGTCACACTGTCACCAAGGCCCGTGTCTCTGTCCTTCAGGATTTGTAATGCGTTGTTCGCTCTCCTGAAAGCACCTGATTGCTCTGTGTTCACCCTGCCTTGCCCGAGTGCCCTGTTGTTCGACATACGTTTTCAGTGGGTTCTGCCCAATTTTCTAGATTAGGAAATGAAATTTTTCCTAATTTTGTTATTGCCAGTTTTTGTGGTAAAATATGCATCACATAAAATTTGTCACTAGCGACAGTTGGTGCAATGACATTTGTGCAAACATCCCTGTCTGCTTCCAGGGTTTCCGTCAGCCCAGAAGGAGGCCCTGAACCCACTAATCAGTGTCTCCCCAGCGCCCCCAGCCCCGGGAGTCACCAGGCTGTTCTCCATGTCTGTGGACGTTCTTTGGAAGTAGAATAATGTGCGTGGCCTCTGTGCCCCGCTTCTCCCACCTCCTGTGATATATGTGGGGCTCTCCTGTGTGGAGATACGTGTCCACCTCTCATCTCTTTTGAGCTGAAACAATATTTCAGTGTGTGATTGTTCTGTGTGTTGTTTGTTCACAGCTGATGGACATTCGGGTTGTGTCCACCCTCTGGATGTCACAGATGGTGCTGCCCGAACAGCCGAGTGCAAGTCTCTCTGGGCACACACCTGGCAGTGGAATTGCTGGGTCGACTGGCAGTTCTACATCTCTTACTGGGGGTTCTCCGAGCTGCTCTTCGCAGTGGATGCAGCACTGCATGCTTCCACCAGTGGTGTGCAGGCTTCCTGTGCAGAGTTGGGTTCCTAGCAGTTGGAACTGCAGTCCCCGTCCCGTCACCTGCCATCCCCCGGGGGCCACTCTGCTCCTTGAGACCACCTGTCCTCAGTGACACTCATTATTGGGCTTTTCGAGAGTGTAGCTGTTCTCCTGGATGCCAGGTGGGATCCCAGTGTTGTTGGGATTCACAGGACTCTGATGCTCGGTGATGTTGAGCATCTTCTCATGGAACTGTTGGCCACCTGAGTGTCTCCTTTGGAAAAATGCCTATTCAGATTGTTTTTTACTTGGGTTGTTTGTCCTTTTGCTGTTGAGTTGTAGGAACTTTTATGTATTCCAGGTACAAGACATGGTCTGCCAGATACGTAGTTGGCATTTTCCCCAATTCTGAACATTATCCTTTAACACACAAAGTTTTATTTCAATGAAGTCTAATTAATCCTTTTTCTCTTTGTTGCTTGTGTTTGGGTGTCATATCTAAGACCTTTGCCAAATCCAAGATCATGAAGACTTATTCCTATGTTTTCTTCCAAGAGTTTTAGGGCTTTAGCTCTTATATTTAGTTTCTGATTCATTTTGAGTTGGTTTTGGGTGTGGTGTGAGGTGGGGGTCCAGCTTCATGACTTTGCCTGTGGAGACCCTGCATCCACAGCACCTCTTGAGGAAGATTATTCTGCTCTGCACCGAAAGTCTCACACCAGGGCAAAAACACAGATGTGCGATAATAGAGCCTGGAAATAACTTCATCTTCCCCTTTCTAATCTTTAATATTCTCTTTTCTTTCTTTTATCCAAGCACATGCACTGGCACCTCCAGTGTAGTGCAATAGAATAGTGCTGGTTTTGAGTATTTTTGCTTTCTCCCGATTTCAGTAAAAGCACTCTCCTGTTAATTTTTTTTTTTAAGATTTATTTATTCATGATAGACATAGAGAGAGAGAAAGAGGCAGAGACACAGGAGGAGGGAGAAGCAGGCTCCATGCACCGGGAGCCTGACGTGGGATTCGATCCCGGGTCTCCAGGATCGCGCCCTGGGCCAAAGGCAGGCGCCAAACCGCTGCGCCACCCAGGGATCCCCGCACTCTCCTGTTAAGCATGAGAATGTATTATATATTAGATGGATTTTAATAGTAAAGAAATAATTATCTATTTAATTTTATTCAGTGCTTTTTAAAAAATGTTTTAAGAATATTTTGTAGCAACTATGAAGATGATCATATAATTCCTTCTCAGAATTATTAATATGATGAGTTATATTGATAGATAACTATTATAGAACCATCCTTGCATTCTTTGATCACGCTGTATTATTTTAAATGTGCTACTGACTCTGTTTCTATATTTTATCTACATTTTTGTATTGATATTTATAGGTGATAACCTACAGTTTTCTTTTGGTCACAAATGTTATATTCACTTCGTAGGAAATAACTGGATGTTTATTTTCTTTTCCAATGCTTTGGAAATGTTTCTGAATCATTGGAATTATCTGCTGGTTAAAATTAGTCACAATGCCCCCAGTGAGAGAGTCTGGGCCTCTTGCTTTTGAGAATAAGTGTGGTGCGGAATGGCATCATTCTCAATAATTCCTCCTCTTCTTTCTTGCAAAGTGGTCAGTTTAAGTTGTGTATCTCTTTTGAAGTCCATTTTGTTAGCGATTTTTTTTAAGAGAGTATCCATTTTATCTAGGATTTTGCTATGGACTGAATGTCTGTATCCCTCCAAAATATATGTTAAATCCTAACGCCCAGTGTGATGATATCTGGAGGGGTCCTTTGGGATGTGAGGAGGTCCTGAGTGTGGAGTCTCATAGATGTGATTTGCATCCTTATGAAGAAGACACAGCAATCCTGTATCCTCTCTCTGCCTTCCATCACGTGAGGACACAAAGAGACCTCTGCCACCCAGAAGAGGGTCTCAGTAGATGCTGCTCACACTGGCACCTGATCTCAGAGGTCCGGCCTCCGAGCTGTGAGACCTGGTCTGTGTTATTTGTTACAGCAGCCAGAACAGGCTAAGACACTTGGTTTGGTGGATACAGCAGCCAGATTATTAGATGTGGTGAGTCATATAAACCATAAAGGGACCTAAGGACACCTCGAGAAAGATCCCTGAGCTTTTCTTAGTTGAAGTGCAAGAGAAGCAACAATTCAGAGCCCTGGCTCACTGGGCAGGCTTGGAGGCCAGAAGAGAGACAGCTCTGTTTGGTCACCACAGAAGGAAAAAGACAACTAATATTATTCCAAAGTGAAATTTCTCTATACACTTTGAAACATAATCTAGGGGGACACTTAGATGATAAACCACACATTAAACCAGAAAAGGAATTTATGACTTTTTTATTGCCCCCAAAAAATTGAAAAAGAAAGAAAATTCCTCCAATCCAAATGGGAGTGGAGGTTTAACTATACAGGATCCAAGACACAGGTGATAGTGGCTGAAAGCCAGGGAGCAGTGCGCAGCCAGAAATAATGTAAGACCCACAGTTGCTGGGAATGGGACTTGTTTTCCATCCCCCATGTGAGTGCCTTTGTCTTGCTGCTTCTCTGTGGTTGGTTCTGTTCAAACAGGGAGCTGTTACCCACTTCACCTGCGTCACCTGGCCGGCGTCCCTGCACCTGACGTGCGTGGCTGTTCTCTCTAAAGGGAAGTGACCTGAGCCTCACAGCACCTGGTGGCCCGTGTGTGGGACATGCCAAGCGCGTGCTCACGCTCCTCGCCAGGGTGCATATTTACTCACAATGTCAACACGTATCGTTGTGTCTGCTTGTGCATCTGGACTCCCTCCATGGGCAGCACCCAGAGCAGGCAAGGCGGCATTAGCCCAGCTCTGGAGGGAGTCGGGATGCTGTCCTATGTCCTGGTGGACGAGTGTGGCCGTGCCATGAAGCAAATACCAGCGCTATCCGAGTCAACCTGCGGGCAGCTCGTGCACATACACGGTCAAAAGTTGTGCTGCACTCGAGCTGGCGGTGCCGGACAATAAACATTTCTGGGGCAGGCACTCCGTCTTAGGCACCCGGGCTGGTACATTGGGATTCCCTTCAGGCTCCGTGTTTCCTTGTTCTGGCTTATTTGCCTAATCGCAGGAGCAGGGGCTGACCCACAAAGGGTCCTCAAAGGTCCCTCCCCTTCAACGCTGGCCTGCCCCTGCCCCTGCCCCTGGGCTGTCCTCTGCTGTCCCTCTACCTGCTAGGTCCCCCCAACCCCCTGGAGCTGCACACTTTGTTGGATGAGAACTCTGAGGGCAGCTGTTTGATGGGTTTTATTCCTCGCTGAGGCCCAAGCACCTGCCACGGGTGAAAATGCCCTGCAGGTGTTTGCTGAGTGGCTCTGTGGTGTTTGATGTTTGCACGCTGACGTCTTGAATGGCATTGTGCTCGAACTCTTGCTCTACTCTTTGTCCTGCTCTGTTTAAAACGTCTGCTGGGTGCTACGTGCACATCGAGGCTGCTGCGGCCAACAGCCCCTCAGCATGCCGTTGAACACTTGTTCCCCTTCCGCCGGGGGCACCGAGCTTCCCTCCAGTGCCTCCCACCACCCGCCCTGCAGCAGCAGCACACAGGTGCCAGCACATGCCTGCACCTGGTTTCCCTTGCATCACTTCGCCAGAAACTTCCCCACCTGCACCTTTCTGGCCGTTAGACTGGGCAGGGTGCACAGTGGCGTCTCCCTGCATTTCTCACTTCCAGTGACCTTGAGAAAGTCCTCCCTTTTGCACTCAGTTTGCTGGCGCTGCTTTTTTTACAAGTCCCTGTAAACGTAGTGGCTGAACACGACACACATTTATTCTGCTACAGCCTCGGGATAGGTCAGGAGGGGCTTCCTCTGGACGTTCTGCAGAGAATTTGCGTCCTTGTCTCTCCAGCATCTAGACGCACCGCACTCCTGGGCTGGTAGCCTTGTGCCTCTGATCCTGTTCCTGTCCTCAAATCTTGTTTTCTGACTCTACCTCCTGCTTACAAAGACCCTCGTGATCATGCCGAATCCACCCAGATAATCCAGGATGACCTCAGGGTCCTGAACATAATCACATCTGCAAAGGACCTGTGGCCACACGTGGTACCATGTTCACAAATTCCTGAGATTAGGACCTGGATATCCCTGGGTCGGGGAGGTCATCACTCTGCCTGCCAGAAACGCCTTTCGTATGATTTGTCAGTTTTTCTGTCAGGTTTTCTGCCTTTTTCTTGATGATTTGCAGAAGCCCTCTGTGTGTTTTAACATAACACGATCCTGGTTATTTGATGAAATACTGCAGATACATTCTCTCTGCACGGCGTAGGTTCGTGAACCCTGTCTGCGGTGAACATAAACTATTCACATGGACTTTAGATTCTTTTTTTCAACGTCGTGGACTGTGCTTTGGGAGTCTCGTTTCCCCACCTACAAAGATCCTTACTAAGATTATTCTAGCTTCATTTTTAACATTTAAGAATTAAGTTACCTGGAGTCCACCTTTGTGTAAACACTCTGACATAGTTACTGGTTCTTCGTTTGTCCATGCAATGATTTTCTCACCTGGAGTGAGGACAGCAGTGGGGCTTCAGGGACTTCTGCAGGGCCCTCCTCCTGCCCGGCAGCCCGGCTGACACCACAGTGCTGGCATGGCCCACGGCCACCTCGCAGCCCACCTGGCCGCCGTGCCTCTCGTGGTGGAAAGGAGGGAACTGGCTGCACCGCTGCTTCTGCCCTGCGGGAGGATGTGTCTGTGTCTGGGACATGCCTCTTGGGATAGTCACTGGGCTCCTCTGGCCAATGCTCCCTTCCATTACGCAGACACCCAAAGCTCACGGAATAGTAGTGATACATAAAGACCACTGAACTCTTCCCAGACAAGCAAGTGAATGATATTTTCTCCACTTGGCATGGACCAGGATGTGCTCCTCCACACACAATACAAATGGGTAAATAGGTAAATGGGGTAAATAGGAGCCACAGGCTACTGAGAACCTGCAGGAACAAGAGAAACTGTAAAACAGGGCACAGTTTCCCTTTAGTAAAGGAATGCTACATTTGTAAAGAGAATTTCCATTTGTGCAAGTTGTTTCTCTGCTTTAGCGAGGACTCTGGACGAACTTCCAGGAGGGAGACTCGGGTGAAATCCGCAGAGCGAGCCCATTGAGCACCGTGTCCCCTGCCTCTCCAGGCCAGCCTCCCCAGTTGCCACTCTTGCCTCTATTTGAGCTACGATGGCATGCATGCCCGAGCTGTAAGGGCTGCTCTGGGCGCCTCATCCTGTGGGCATGCAGGACGCCTGTTGACAGACTGGTTTTCTTCTCTCACCCTGTGTCCTGCCAGTCTGACAGGCGCCCAGCCACAGGGCCTGAGATGGGTAGACGAAAAAGACCCCTCTTCCCCCATGAGATCTCTGTGGGGCCGGGTTGCCTGTTCTGTGCATGTGCCATGGTGCACACGGTCTGCGAGCTGCCCGGCCTCTGGCCTCGGGGTGCAGGCAGGTCAGCGCCAGGGAGGCTCCTGTGATGGCCCCCTCACTCCCTGACCTGTGAGGCAGTCTTTGAAAACCCAAGTGAAATAAATCTGCCTTATTTGCCAAGTACCGTATTTCCTATGGAAGAAAGTAGCTTTAAAAATCAGATCCCAAGGGCAGCCCGGGTGGCTCAGCGGTCTAGTGCCCCCTTCAGCTCAGGCTGTGATCCTGGAGTCCCGGGATCGGGCTCCCTGCGTGGAGCCTGCTTCTCCCTCTGCCTGTGTCTCTGCCTCTCTCTCTCTCTCTCTCTCTCTCTCTCTCTGTGTGTGTCTCATGAATAAATAAATAAAATATTTTAAAAAATCATTTAAAAAAATCAGATCCCAAATGACAGGGGCCCAGGAGGGTATGTCTACCTGTCGTGGTCCAGGCTGGACTGCAGGTCAGTGACCGGGAGATTCTGGAGTGCATTGGAGACATTTTACATCTTCTCTTTTCCCGTCCTCTGGCTTATTCTAACCTTTTAGCACAGCATTTAAAATAGGCTGGGCGGGGCAGCCTGGGTGGCTTAGCGGTTTAGCACTGCCTTTAGCCCAGGGCCTGATCCTGGAGACCCAGGATCAAGTCCCATGTCAGGATCCCTGCATGGAGCCTGCTTCTCCCTCTGCTTGTGTTTTTGCCCTTCTCTCTGCATCTCTCTGTGTCTCATGGATAAATAAATAAAATGTTTTTTAATAATAAATTTATTTTTTATTGGTGTTCAATTTGCCAACATACAGAATAACACCCAGTGCTCATCCCATCAAGTGCCCCCCTCAGTGCCCGTCACCCATTCACCCCCAACCCCCGCCCTCCTCCCCTTCCACCACCCCTAGTTCGTTTCCCAGAGTTAGGAGTCTTTATGTTCTGTCTCCCTTTCTGATATTTCCTACCCATTTCTTCTCCCTTCCTTTATATTCCCTTTCACTATTATTAATATTCCCCAAATGAATGAGAACATATAATGTTTGTCCTTCTCCGATTGACTTACTTCACTCAGCATAATACCCTCCAGTTCCATCCACGTTGAAGCAAATGGTGGGTATTTGTCGTTTCTAATGGCTGAGCAATATTCCATTGTATACATAGACCACATCTTCTTTATCCATTCATCTTTTGATGGACACTGAGGCTCCTTCCACAGTTTGGCTATTGTGGCCATTGCTGCTAGAAACATCGGGGTGCAGGGAAAATTGGACATCCACATGCAGAAGAATGAAACTAGACCACTCTCTTGCACCATACACAAAGATAAACTCAAAATGGATGAAAGATCTAAATGTGAGACAAGATTCCATCAAAATCCTAGAGGAGAACACAGGCAACACCCTTTTTGAACTCGGCCACAGTAACTTCTTACAAGATACATCCATGAAGGCAAAAGAAACAAAAGCAAAAATGAACTATTGGGACTTAATCAAGATAAGAAGCTTTTGCACAGCAAAGGATACAGTCAACAAAACTGAAAGACAACCTGCAGAATGGGAGAAGATATTTGCAAATGACCTATCAGATAAAGGGCTAGTTTCCAAGATCTGTAAAGAACTTCTTAAACTCAACAGCAAAGAAACAAACAATCCAATCATGAAATGGGCAAAAGACATGAACAGAAATCTCACAGAGGAAGACATAGACATGGCCAACACGCACATGAGAAAATGCTCCACATCACTTGCCATCAGGGAAATACAAATCAAAACCACAATGAGATACCACCTCACACCAGTGAGAATGGGGAAAACTAACAAAACAGGAAATCACAAATGTTGGAGAGGATGTGGAGAAAGGGGAACCCTCCTGCACTGTTGGTGGGAATGTGAACTGGTGCAGCCACTCTGGAAAACTGTGTGGAAGCTCCTCAAAGAGTTAAAAATAGACCTGCCCTACGACCCAGCAATTGCACTGCTGGGGATTTACCCCAAAGATATAGATGCAGTGAAACGCCGGGACACCTGCACACCTAAATAAATAAAATTTTAATAAACAAATAAAACAGGCTGGGTGCTCAACAAACATTACCGACCAGTTTGACAGCCCAGGTAGGGGAGAAGTGTAGGACTCAAGGGGAAGCCTTTGAGGTGGTTCATACATTCTGACATCCGTGGGCAATGAGAATTGGCAATGGCAGGGTGAGTGGGAGGGAACAGGAATAGAACAGAAATGGGGAAGTCATTTCTTATAGACTCACGCAGGACCAGCTGGGGCACACTACCCCCCAGGCCCCCCAGCCGCCCGAGTGATATCCATCAGCTTCTCATGAGGTCCTCTCTGCGAAGTAACAGTGCAGTGGAATTACACAGAAGGACAACAGGGCAGATGACAAGATTCAAAGCAGGTGTGTACCATCCTCGCTGAGGAGATGCCAGGGGTGGGGGCAGAGGGGCTTTGATTTTAAGGAGACAGGGGGCAGGTTTGTGGAGTGTGTCAGGTGTGGGGGAAGTACATACAGCAAACAGTGCTCAGCTATGAGGAGGTGACACAGCTGAGACCCCTGCAGGCATGGTCCTCCCCAGGCCGGCCCTGTGCAGTGGCTGCTAGGGAAGGGCTAGCAGCTGGTGGAGGGGCCTGGGGGGGTTGCTGTCAGCAGTGGTGGGGAGGCTGGCGGCCGGGGAGGGGGCACAGCTGATGGGTGGGAAGGGTGCAGGCCGCCAAAGGAAACCTGGGAAGCAATACCTCCCCTGGTGGAGGCAGGAGCCCAGGGTACGGCCCCATTGGGACGGCTTGCAGGTCAGGAGAGCTGAGGAAGGTTGTTGGCGGACGTGGAGGAAGGAGGTCTTGGGGAGAAGCAGCTGGGGGGCTTCGGTCTTGTGTTTTCCTTACATCATGTTGCTTCCATTTGGGAAAGATGCTGAGACCTCGTTGCACCTTCCCCCTAGTCCTCACCAACTTCTATTTACACAGTTGTGACTTAATGATAAATTGATTTTTAATGAAGTTGTAAACTTGAAAAAACAACCGTCTTTAGGATTTGGTGGGGGAGTTTCCAGACAAGGGGCTTTTCTGTCATCCTTGAGAATTCCCGTCACCTCCCAGCCTCACTGGGTCCATTCAGGCTGCCCACGGTGCCCCACCACTGCCTCCCTGGAGACGTGCCAGCTCAGCGTCGGGGCTGGCGACTGTGGGATATTGAACAGGATTGTCCTCAGCCAACGAACTTCCCCCACTACCCCAGGGCAGGCGGTCCCACTGCCCAGAGCGTGGGGTGTCTGCGAGCTTGCAGAAAGGGTGCCCATGAGGCAGTGGGATGCACCTGCTTCCAGCAAGGTGGGAGGCACCTGCCTCCCAGTGTGGAACCCCCTCCCCGCCCCGAGTGCAGAAGGTCCTATACCTGCTGTGGACACAACCAGGGTGCCTGGGGCAGGACAGGCAGGGCCACCCACTTACTCAGCGCCCGCTGCAGCAGGGGAGGCAGCCGGGCTCACCTGCAATTGGCAGACACTGACCAGCAGACAGAGGACTGGGACCTCTGCTATGGGAAAGGGCAGGGCCAGGGAGTGCAGGGTGCCCTGATGTAGGCCGTGGGCACAGAAAGCCGTGCCTGGGCCAGTGAGGACAGTTGTCCTCACAACTAGCTCTGGGGACACCTGTGGCTTCCGATGGTGGGGCCTAAGTTAGCAGTGGGGACAAACTAGGGACGCTGTCAGTTATTGATCAGTTGGGCCAACTGTCATAGGGTCAGTGTGGGATTTCCTGGGTGGATCACTAGGGATACAGGTATGACTTCCAGCACACTGGGCCCTGGGGATGGTGACCGTGGGGAGCAGGGCTGGGTCCCCAGGGTGGGTGACTATGGGGGACAGGGATGGGCCCCAGGGCTGAGGGGCAGGGTCTCTCCCCAGCCTGGAGTGACTACTGGCCTATCCCCTCTGTATCTCCTTCTGCTCTGTGTTCTTGCAGGCAGTGCCTCCAGGAAGACATAGCACTCTGCTCACATGTCTGCATTTGTGTGTGTGTGTGTGTTTAATTTCAATTTGCCGACATATAATCTAACACCCAGTGCTCATCCCATCACATCCCCTCCTTAATGTCCATCACCAGTGACCCCATCCCCCACCTCCCCTCCAGAGACCCTCAGTTTGTTTCCTAGAGTTAATAGTCTCTCATGGTTTATCTCCCTCTCTGATGACTTGCCATTCAGTTTCCATTCCTTCCCCTATGATCCTCTATGCTGTTTTTTAATTTCCACATGAGTGAGATCATATGATAATTGTCTTTCTCTATTGACTCATTTCACTCAGCGTAATACCCCCCAGTTCCATCCATGTTGCTCTAAATGGTAAGTAGTCATCCTTTCTGGAGGCTGAGTAATACTCCATTGTGTATATATATCACATCTTCTTTATCATTCATCTGTCGAAGGACATCGTGGCTCCTTCCACAGTTTGGCTGTTGTGGACACTGTTGCTATGAACACGCCTGCATTTTCAAGCCCCGGAGAGAAAGCCGGAGAGGCCAGGCCATGGACATCACAAAAACACCGCATGGAAAGACACAGCCGTCCTTCTCGTTAACACCCTCCTCCAGGTCTCAGGATATGAGCCACAGCAACAATCCATTCTTTAAGATAAAGCCGGAGGCTCCGACTGACCAGTGTCTCTATCCTCACCAATTTCTTCGAGAGGACTTCCCGAAGCAATTTCATACCAAGTGCCAATCTTGGGGACCTGTTCCAAGCAGACTCCCCTGCACATGACGGGATGGTTCTCCAGGGAAATGCTGGGGCTGCCCTGATGATGGTGTGACAGGGCGCATCTGGCGTGGGGGCTCCCCGAGTGGCCCTGTGCCCTGCAGGTGGGAGAGTGTGGGGTCAGTCCCCAGGGCCAGGCCCTGGCTCTGATGTTAGTGAAACAATAGTCGAGGTCTAACACCCAGATGTGACTATGTTTGAGGGAACATGAAAATCAGGCCTAGTTGGAGTTTACAGCCTGCATCCTCAACATCACCTTTGTGAGTAAAAGATTTACCCAAACGTTTATAAAATAACCCAAATCCTGTTACAGATCAAACAGCCCTCCCTCCTGTGCTCTGCAGGGCAAGAGCTTTCCCTGAGCCAGACTGCAAGAGTGGCAGGTAAGCCGAGGTCCAAAAAACCCTAATTCCAGAGATCACCTCTTGCACCAACACGTCTGAAAGTCAACATTTTGTGTCCTTCTCCTAGAGAAATGTCTCACTCACTTGCCAACCAAAGCATTTCTGAATGAAAAAAAGTAATGTTTTCACACAAAATTAGCATTTCAAATGGTAATTTAAAAACGTCCCAAAAATAGGCCTGTGGATTTTATACTCACTCTGAGGATACAAGTATGTTTTCTGAAGGCTCAAGCTCACTTGTGTCATGGGGTCACATTAACAGTGGAAATGAGAGCACAGCAACTCTGCCTGGAAGAGTCCTCCTCTGAAAGGCATAGATGGGCAACTGTTCCCAAGGAGGCCATTGGCGGGTGGCAGGAGCGTGGAGGCTGAGAGCAGGGCCTCCTGGGAATGGTCCCCAGTGGACGGATTGTCCAGGCTGGAGCCAGGCAGAGAGAGGGACCAGCCTTGATCCCGACCCATGTCCCACTGTGCAGAAGGCGCACAGTGTGCTCAGTGACTTTGTACAAGGCATCTTCTAGAGAAAAGGTGTTTGCGATGTATTTTGAGGCCCTGAGACACAAAATAGAAGGAAGATTGGACATTGCAATTAAAAGGCTGTTTCAGCTGGTGGCCCGTACCTGTCGGAGACACTCAGTGGTTTACCTGAGCTGAGCTCCACCGTAAGACCCATAGGAAAGCCATAGAAACACAAATACACACCCTCCTTTGCTTTCAGCTTCTTGTTAACTTGGGCAGTTCCAGGAGGTAAAACCTTCTGTCCTGCAGAACCCCAAGTATGGCCACCCTGTGTCTGCACTGCCCTGGGCTGCACCGGCCAGGCTGGCCACCTCTGAGCTCAGGGCAGGTGATCATGCGTTGTCTCATTCTGTTTGTGCAGCTCGGCCTCTCCTACCAGACTGGGAACCTGAGGATGCTGATGCTCCCATGAAGTTGATCTCCCTGCTTCCCAACACCAGACTCCCTGCTTCTCTCCTGGTGCACCAGATTCTCACACACGTTCACACCAGCATGTCTGTGTCTGGGGTTTCTTTGGCATGCAGGTTTTTTTCTTTTAATTTTAGGTTGAACTGAGTCAGAAACATTGTCAAGGCTTCAGCAAAAGGCCGTTTCCAAAGCCATGCAGTGTGTAGAACTACTGGGTAAGGGTGGATCTTCAGAAAGATTTTAATCTCTTCCATAAGCTCAAGAAAATCTCGGTAAAACTTGGCCATTGCTGACCTGTTACATTACTATTCGGTAAGGCAAGTGCAA
Organism: Canis lupus baileyi; assembly: GCF_048164855.1. Classification (NCBI taxonomy): domain Eukaryota; kingdom Metazoa; phylum Chordata; class Mammalia; order Carnivora; family Canidae; genus Canis; species Canis lupus. Next base: position 39,320,781 of record NC_132861.1, on the reverse strand, counting down.
ATATTCAATTTCTATTTCAGGCAAAATGGCATGCAGGTTTTTAATTGGCTTATCAAACTCAGGGACCATTAATGTCAAGAATGGTCCTCTGTAAAAATGAGTGGGAAATATCAGAGAGGGAGACAGAACATGAGAGACTCCTAACTCTGGGAAACGATCAAGGGGTGGTAGAAAGGGAGATGGGCAGGGGGTGGGGGTGACTGGGTGATGGGCACTGAGGGGGGCACTTGATGGGATGAGCACTGGGTGTTATGCTATATGTTGGCAAATTGAACTCCAATAAAAAATTAAAAAATAAAAACAATTCAATAAAAAAAAGAAAGAAAGAAAGAACGGTCCTCTGTTGTCATCCTTCCACATAAAGCTCCTGGAACGTGGGCCTGGACTCACTACACCCGTCACTAGGGCCACCCCCACTCCCGGCTGGGAGCTCACAGGTCCCCACGTGGTTCTGAGGCACGCCAGCCTGGTAAGCACCGCCCTGTCCTGTCTGCCTTCTCCAGATAAAACACTAAGACCCACACAGGTACCCCGGCCACCTGCAAGTCCTGTGGCCCTTGATGACCAGGACCTTCTAATGCCCACACCAAGTAACCTAGGATAACATTCAGGAAAGCCCACACTCAGAGAATGACAGGCAGGAATTTGTAAGGTGACTGCACCATCAGGGCGTTAAATAAAGCCTTCCTGATGATCTGCTATATAATGTATTTATTAGTGCCATGGGCTGTGTTTTTGTTTTTGTTTTTGTTTTTTTTCATGGGCTGTGTTTTTAAAAAGAAAACATCGCCAATGATGTCTCTGACCTGCTGGGTTTGTGTGTTTAGGGTTCTAGGACAGATTCTTTTTTTTTTTTTTTTAAACATATTTTTTTTAATTTTTATTTATTTATGATAGTCACAGAGAGAGAGAGAGAGGCAGAGACACAGGCAGAGGGAGAAGCAGGCTCCATGCACCGGGAGCCCGACATGGGACTCGATCCCAGGTCTCCAGGACCAAAGGCAGGCGCCAAACCGCTGCGCCACCCAGGGATCCCTCTAGGACAGATTCTTTAGTTCACAAGGAACAAAATGCTGTTTGGCCTTCAAGCCTGTTTCCAAGGTCTGGCGACGGGACCTATTCTCTGAAAGGACAGCCCAAGGACAGCAAAGATGACTCTATCTGGCACCCCGGCAAACCATGGATTTGTTTTCAAACGGGAACTCTGTGCCACACCCCGACTGGTCTCTTTATCTCAGTGGGTAAATTTTGCCTCCCAAAAGGTGGAATGTTTCGACCTTCCTGTCCTCCCGTGGAGATCAAGCCCTCTCGCCAGCACGGAGGTGTTGTAAAGCCCTGGTTGTGCTTTGTGACACAGGCCTTCCGCGAACCGTGTTCAGTAGACGAGCGTGACCACAGTGACCTCTGCTCTTCCTTCTTCTCAGCCGATCCTGCCTCGGAGAAATAACTCCTGCCTGTTGTCAAACCTGTGGGCACCAGCTTGCCCGTGGTTAGTCCCTGAGCTCATCATGTGGGATTCCTGGCTAATCTGTGCCGAGGATCAGCACCCCGAAGGCGCCCCTGTGGCCCCGTGTCCATCCCTCTCACATGGACCTTGACGTGCTTTAACTTAAGGGACCGAATTTAGCTCCAGAACAAGCTGGGAGAGTGTGTGCAAAACTGAGTTAGGGAGGAAATTTGCGGGGAGACCAGGAGAGAAGGCCGCTGAGTTGGGGTGAGCGACCTGCAGAGAACTGCAAGCTGTGAGCAAGACCTTGCATGGCAGGTGCATCCTGCCCTGACGACAGAGGTGCAGGGAGACGTCTCAGGAGGCCTCCTGGAAGGGGTCTGTGTGGCCCACAGTGCTGGACGACAATGAGTAACGGGAACCCCTGCCATGGGAAGGAGGAGGCAGGCCCAGCTCCTCAGGCTCCCAAGGGCCAGGCTGTGGGCTGGCGGGGGGGTCTGCCTGTGGGAGGCGGGAGGGAGGGGGACCCCCCAGAGCACCGAGGGACATTGTGAGCTTGTAGCCCTGCTAGAGATGCAGATGGGCTCCAGGGGGAGGAGTGGACCCCGCAGGGCCTTGGGAAGCCCTATGGTTTCAAACCACAGAACCTTGTGGAACTAGGGCCTGTGCCTCCTGCATTTGAAGTGCCAAGGTGCTCAGCTTGGTTATTAAGTTATTGCAAATTGAATGATGTCTAGCGGCTTTGGGCTCTTCAGAGTCTACCAACTGGCCTACTCTAAACGAGCATTATTCTGGTAAGCAGAGAAAAATAAATAATTTTTTTAAAGATGTTGAGTATTTTAACACCAATACAGTAAATGTATCACTATTAAGCTGAATGAGAAGGAACAAGGAAATTGTAGACGACTTTCAAAAGCACGGTGGTAAAAAGGAGAAGGAAGAAAGGAAGGAAGCAAAGGAAGGAGGGAAGGAAGGAAGAATGCCGCCCAGACAGGGCCAAGCCGGGAAATGCAGAACGGAAGGAGCGGGCGGAGGCCGTGTGGACGACGGGCTTCGGCTTCCGGACGTCCCCTGCCAGAGCTTTCTGAGCAGGCTCTGAGGCCTCCGGGGTCACCGCTTTCTCCGAGTTTGGAATTTGCACAGAGTAGGAAGGTCAGCAGCCCCTGTCGATGGCTCTAATTATTATCCTGCTGTTTTTCTTCTTTAAAAAGATTTTTTAAAAAAATATGTAACATCTTTAAAAAATGACACATCCAATGGTGAGATGGGATTCACTCATGGGTCCGGGGAAGCCGGCGCTGCGGACCGTCAAGTCTACCTGGTTCTTCCACACAGGACGTCGTGGACACAGTGCAGAGGGGTGTTTCCTGCACTGCGGGGTGCGTCAGTGTGTGTGTGTGTGTGTGTGCACGTGTGTGTGGGGTGTGCATGTGTAAGTCAAGGTGGGCAGAAGGCCCTGTACGTGTAAAAGCTGCCCCAGCTCCATCACCCTGCCCTGGGTGAGCCCTCGCAGAAAGTGTCCCCATTTCAGCTTGAAGGAGGTCAGGACACACACCCCAAAAGTTGCTGCTTGACGACTTTGAGCAGAAGGCATTGGAAAAGCAGCCGGCACCTGGAGAGGCTTTCCCTGAATGTCCCTCCTCTGCCTGAGGACAGACCCCCCACAGGAACCAGTTGTGACCAATCACCTCCCTGGAGTCTGACCCACCCCAGGCTTTGTCACAGAAGGCCACACTTCCCCAGTGCTCTCCCCAGGGCCCTGCGTCTCCTAAAGTTGTAACTCTCCCAGAAAGCCCCCCAACCTCACCCCCAGTGAAGCCAAGGCCCCAAACCACTCTGCAGTCCAGGGTCGTGAACACATGCCCCTCTTCTCCTGTCACCCTTCCTGTCTCAGGGTCCCAAGCTCTAGAGCCCAGGAGGGTGTGGAGTGGGAGGGCCTTCCTCCCCTACAACTTCCTAAGACCCCAAAAAACGGTGGCCAGCAGTTCTAATGCCTGCCCCCCCAGGCCCTACCCTTCTCTGCCCATCTAAGGACAGTGTGCAGGCTCTGGGGCAGCTTTTACTGACTGGTGCCCACTGTCAGGACGGGTGGAAGCAGCAGGATTCCCACTGCCCTCTAGGGGATGCCCCCACTGCCCTGCTGCCTGACAGGGGCTGCCCCAGAGAAGGAACAAGACCAATTCTGGGAGACTTGGTGCAGATGCAGAGCTTACAGCTTGCTGCGGGCGTGGCCCAGACAGCGGGTGGTGGGGTGGGAGGTGTCTGCGGGGAGGGGGACCAGAGGCCAGGACAGCCCACATCCCGCATCCTGACCCGCCCCGCTCCGCTCCCCGCAGGCCTGCCCCAGCTCCATCTCCTGCTTGTTCTGATCTGGGTGTGGATGTGGATGCTCAGGGTGATCCTTCAGCAGGTCCTTGGATGCTGGCACTAGGGCCCCAGCGCCTAACTGTGCACCAGGCACGACTCCGAGGTCCCCCCAGCTACCCAAGAGGTAGCACCCAGGGTTACTCCAGTCCTACTTATGCATGAGGGACCCTCATCACAGAGCCAGCAGCTGGTGAAGCTGCCTCCCCAGGTGGGCTGCTTGGCTTACCTCCGCTCTCTTGTCTGCCACAGCAGCTTATTTAAAAATGCATGTTTCTGAGTTTCCGTTTTTTAAAAATGTATACATATAACTAAATACAGAATAACCTTTTTAAATGATTGTAATTTAAAAAGGAATAAGGGATGCCTAGGTGGCTCAGTGGTTGAGAGTCTGCCTTCGGCTCAGGGCTTGATCCCAGAGTCCAGGGATCAGATCCTCCATCGGGCTCCCTGCATAGAGCCTGCTTCTCCTCCCTTTGCCTATGTCTCTGCCTCTCTCTCTCTCTCTCTGTTTCTGTGCGTGTCTCTCGTGAATGAATAAAATCTTTTTAAAAAATTAAAAATAAAAATAAAAAAGATTAATATGGCTCCTGTTAGGTAAGATGTGGGCGATGATTCAGATGAGGCACCAGGCACATAATGTGCTTTGGAAGCAAAGCCTCTGTGGTCAGCAAGGGCACCTCACCCTCTTCTTGGCACTGTCGTGTGTTATTATGCTCCTAACATCTCCTTTCCAGGAGTGACAAGAGGCGCTGGCCTTGGGTCTGGTGACAGAAGGGGCACACTTACTGAGCTTAGGTGACCATCCAGGCAGCCTGGAGGGAGGCGGCTTGGGGGCCAAGGGGTCAAGGCCCCTGTGCCCTCACACTTACTTTTGGGATAGGAGGGTGATCTCCCCTCTAACAGAGGCTGTGTCCCCATCCCTTGGCCCCTCTGAGACATGTGTGCTGAAGGTGGGAGGGGCTCCATCTGCATGACCACTGTGGGGGTCCAAGGCCCACACACCGAGAGGGAAGTAGAGTGTGCACCCCAGGAGCAGGTGGGGGAAGGAAGACACGAGGAGGAAGTGTTGGGGGCTGATGGCTCTGTCAGACCAACCTCACAGGCTTCTCGCTCAGGGCTGAGGGCTAGCCAGGCCATCAGATTCACCTGGGGGTGGTGAGGCATCTGCTGGGACACAGGATGGGGTCCCCCAGAGACCAGGCAACACAGGCCCCACAGGGCCGACGCTAAAGGTCAGACATTGAAGGGTGAGACCTGGGAGGAGCCTCACTGCTCAGGGCTTGTGTTACAGGAGCACCAAGTCTGACTCAGGTCAGTAGGAGCAGGTGCTTTACAATATGCGTTCCCGTGGTTTGCCCAAAGTCACAGGCTTAGTAAATCAAGGGCAAAGTTATTTCTATTTGCAAGGGATTTTTTTAACCCGAAAAACAGAACAGTGCCAAATCAGAAAACAAATTTCACATAAACACATATGTGTTTGTGATATTTTTGGTGTACATTATGTTTAATTGCAGGAATGTGAGTTTTTATATATTTGTCATCACTAGGTATATATTTGGATATAATTGCTGAGGTCACTGGAGGGTTTTTTTACCTGAAACATAAGAAATAAATCAGAACAAATCAATCATTTGAGCCTGTTGTCAATTTTCTCTGTGCAAATTCTTTATAGAGATTTCTTAAAAATTCAAAACAGCAAATGCTCTGTGAACATATTGCATATGTAATTCATGGATATACAGTATATGATGTATATGTATTGTAAAAACTTCCGTCACTACAAAAATGGGATCTCATCACTCAGTCCCGCAGCATCCTCCCCAGACATGACAGTGTGAAGTTCCCACCTTTACTGTCAGTTCCCACCTTTACTCCTACTCACACTGTTAGAAATAGTGGACCAAGCAGAGAGTATTTGTTTGGCATGGACTTTGTTCTCAGCCCTGTGCTAGGAACAGATGTATGGGAGCTAGAGACGGTGTGACGGGGACAGACCGTTATTTTAATTTGTACCCGAAGTGAAGGAGCTGGGAGCACAGGCTGGCAGGCAAGCCTGCATCGCGGCTCCTGGGCCTCTGAGGACTGCATCCAAGACAGGAAACACGGCCCACTTCGATGGAAAACAGGATTTCCAAGTCGAGAGGACTGGCAGTCTGCTACCATCTCCGGCCTGGTCTAGGAACTCAGTCTCTCCTGAGGCAGCTCCTTTAGTCTCCAAATAATTTTGGTTGCCAGAAAGTTTTCTCATTTAAAATTAATTTTGCCAGAATAACATCTCACCAAATTGAGCCTTCAGACGAGAATGGCAACTTTGACCGCTGATGGATTTTCAGGGGCTCTCTCAGCTCTTCCTCCTAAGGAGGGCTCAGTGCATGGAAGGTTCCTAACCACATCTCTCTGGATACAGAAATGAATTCTTGTGTGTAAAGCTGTCTTTTCGTGACCCAGGATTGTGTGAAGTGCACCACTTAGAAAGTCTAATAGCATGACTTAATTGTATAAACATCATAAGGGAGTGAGTAAGTGGCCCAGGGGTCAGATTGCCAAAGGAGGTGGAGAGTGCTGCTCAGAGGTCCAGGATGCCCAAAGCTCCACACAGATGATGGCCACCTGTGATAAGCACAGAAGATGACCACCACAGAAGATGGCACTCCTCTTGCCTGCTGCTCAGGCCTCCTGGCCTTCCACCTCCTGCCACCCTGGAGATCCCGCCCTGCTTGCTCTCCTAGAAATAACTGCAAGTGCCGCTTAAACTATTCTGGAATGTAGCCTTTTGATCTATTAAGTCTGGCCTTCTCTGTGAGACCTTCCTGGATATGCAGGGGGTTACAGTGTCACAATGATTTTAAAAGCACCGAAACGTGGTTATAGCAAACTGAAAGGAAACCAGCAGTCTGAGCACAGGCCCCAGCCCCTCCTGCATGAATAAAAGGATCTGTGTTATTTGTTGAAGTGTTCTCAGTTGGTTTTCCATGTTTTGTTTGTAGTGTCCTTGAAAGCGCTGTGTTTGGATCCTGGCTTTGTTTTGTAACCTCTGCTTGATGGTGTTTGACTTTTCTCAGTGTTGTGTTTGCACTGTGTTTATTTTGACAGGCCCCCATGGGACCGTGGGTGCAAACTCGCACGGTGTCCGTAGTACATGCCATCACCTCTGCCACATTGTCTATGTATGGCTGTTTCTTAAGACTTTCCAACCCGAAGGCCAAGCCTGTTTGACCTGGTTTGAAAAGGTGTGTGTACATATAAATTTTTAACATTCTTATATGTTCCCAGGAAGAAGTTCTTAAATTTAATCCCTACTGGTTATTCTTTAGTAAGTGTTCTGTGCTCTCACATGATTTTGTAATATTTGTGCTTGGTGACCCCAGAGATATTTGGGAGTGGGTGGAGTAGGTATGTGCATGACTGTTTATCTCATGATCCTGGTGACCTACTGAGAATGTAAAGTGAGGATCTGTGGGTTTGTTGCCACATGGTCTCACTTTCCAGGTAGCTGGCTACTATTTAAAATTTGGCTTATCCTGCTCAGCACCTCAGCCCTTTCCAGACCTCAGCCACTAACCCTGTAAGGACCCCGTGCCTATCTCCAGTGGGTCTGTTCTTAAGGCTCTTGTAGACCTTTCCCAAAGACAAACTCAGATCTGCTTTTCATCTTAAATGTTCCGCTGCTAATCACTACTGGAAAAACCCCAAAAGTACCCTTGATTATTATTATTATTATTTGTAGTAAAGTTACAAACCTTAAGAAAGTGTTTACAAAAGCCTAGGATTCTGGATTCCTTTTATAAAATATATTTTTAAATTACTCAAATAATACACGAATCTATATTTGGTGTGAAAATATAGGCAATATTGTAGTGCATAGAGTAAAAAGTTTCCCTACACAATATTGTAGTGCATAGAGTAAAAAGTTTCCCTACACAAATTAAGTTTCCCTACACAAATTTAGGAGAGTTTACACATTAGACTTCTGATAGCTATTCACAAAAAGATCAAATTTGCCTCTCAAAGTTTGAACCAGGAACACCTGGGTGGCTCAGCAGTTGAGCATCCGCCTTAGGCTCAGGGTATGGTCTCCAGGATCAAGTCATGCATTGGGCTCCCTGCAGGGTGCCTGCTTCTCCCTCTGCCTCTGTCTCAGCCTTTCTCACTGTGTCTCTCATGAATAAATAAATAAAATCTTTAAAAAAAATTAAATGTTAAAAAGTTTGTACCATTTACACTGTTGCCAGTAGCTGATGAGGGCTTCCTTACACTGTTCCCAACACTAGGTATGTCTTTATCAGTGTTTGTTCTACCCACTTTGATAGGCGGGGATCTTCTTATATTAAGTTTTAATTCCAGGGCAGCCCCGGTGGCTTAGCGGTTTGGCGCTGCCTTTGACCCAGGGCGTGATCCTGGAGACCCAGGATGGAGTCCCGGGTCCGGCTTCCTGTGCGTGGAGCCTGATTCTCCCTCTGTGTCTCTGCCTCTCTCATGAATAAATAAATAAAATATTTTTTAAAATAAATAAATGTTAATTCCAGTATAGTTAACATACTATTATGTTAGTTTCAAGAATACAATGTAGTGGCGCAACAATGCGGTGCTCCCCTTCATCCCTTCCCCTACTCCACCCATCCCCCACCCACCTCCCTCTGGTGACCATCTGATTGTTCTGTTCGCTAGAGCTAACGTTGGTTTTTTGAGTTGCCATTTTTCTTTTGTTGTTTTTTTTTCCCCCTCTTAATTCCACATCATATGGCATTTGTCCTTCTCTGATTTTACGTAGCATCCATTGCTAGGTGGATATCTTATTTTGGATTTCCCTGATCACAACCGGATTTGAGTATCTTTCTGTATTTCATGGTTTGGCTCTTTTCAGAGACAGGAATGCAAGTCACTTTGTACTCTGGAATGTGTGAAGAGTCTCTCCTACTTCTGACTTTCGGTAGAGGCAAGAGATCCTCTGCTTCCAGGTAGGTCCCCTGACGGTCCAGGCTGGGGCCCAGGCCAGTGATCGTAACCCGGTCTTAGCTTAGCTCAATCGCCTGTAACCTACACCACGTGTGGCACACGCACACATCTTGTCTGTCAATGGTCAAAAGGGGCTGAAAATCCTCTAGGTGCTCAGGCCCCAGAACCGCAGCGGGGCCTCGACGGGCTTCTGCAGGGCGAGGGGCCCGGAGCGGTCCTCCAAGGCCTGTGCACCGCCCAGGGTGACTGCGGCTCGCGTGACTCCGACCCGGCGGCTCTGGCCGTCCTGCTGCTTTCCCTGGACCTCCTCCACCATGGATCCTCCCAAAGCTGCCCCTGCCCTGTGGGGGCCTGCGTCTGGACACCGCCATCCGCCTCTGGGGGCCGAGGGCACAGCCCCAGCGCCAGGCTCCCGGTCCCGGGGCCCGCGCACACCTGCGGCCGCGCACACCTGCGGAGCCGGGAGCCGGGGTCCGGGAGCCGGGGTCCGGGGTCCGGGGTCCAGGGGGGAAGGCAGGCCGGTCGGCCGGACGCCGGGCGCCCCCACGCCCCGGGTCCCCCGCAGCCCCGGCCCCTCGAGCCCCGCCGCAGCCCGGGCCCAGGCCTCCCGCAGGGGTCGCAGCAGCCCGCGCGCCGCCTTCCCTCTCGGGGCGGGAGCCCGGCGGGCAGAGGGCAGTGGGCATGCGCACTGCGCCCGCCCCGCGTCCGGCGGCCGTTGCCATGGCGACCGCAGCCTGGCCACCCCGGCTCCGCCCCCGCGCCGCCGCCAGCCGACCTGGCCGCGCCCCGCGCCCGGGGTGAGGGGTCGGCCCGGGTCCTAGGGCGGGTCCGGGGTGAGGCGGGGCCCCGGGAGGAGGGGCGGCCCGGCGCGGGGGTCCTGGGGTAAGGGGTCACCTCGGGGTGCGGAGGGCTCCAGGGGGAGGGGGTCCCAGGTGTGAGGGGGAGCGAGGGAGGGGGCGGTGCGGGGTGGGGAGTCCCGGGGGGAGAGGGTCCGCTTGCAGGGGGTCAGCCCGGGAGGCGGTGGCCGAGGGTGAGCGGTGGCCGGGGGTTGGGGGCCGGGATGGGGGCAATGAAGGTGAGGGGCGGGGGGCAGTTCGGGGTGACCGGGTCGCCGCAGGGGGGGCCGGGGTGAGCCCCTGGGGGGCGGCGGCCGGGAGGGGCGGGGTCTCGGGAGGGGGCGGGGCCGCGGCGGGGCCGGGGTGGGGGGGAGCGCGGGCCCGGGGGCGGGGCGGGTCGGGCCGGGTCGGGGTCCCGGGCGGGGAGGGGGCGGCCGCCCTGGGTCGGGGGCTGTCCGGGGGCGCCGGGCGGGGTGCGGCTGCGGGGCTTGGGGAGGCCGGGCGGGGTGGGCCTGCCCCCGCCCCCGCCCCCCCGGCCCCGCCCCGCCCTGCCCCACTGGCCGCGTCCCGGTCCCGCAGGAGCCGCAGCCCTGAGCGTCCGCGCGCTGCGGGCCGGCCGAGGAGGGGCGCGCCTGGACGCACGGACCCCGGAGCCGCCCCGGAGCATGTGGAAGCTGAGCCGGAGCCGGGTGCTCTTGGACGAGCCCCCCGAGGAGGAGGACGGCCTGCAGGGGGGGGGGCCGCCCGCCGCCGCCGCCGCCGCCGCGCAGGTAGGGGAGGCCGGGCCGGGCCGGGCGGGGGAGGGGGAGGGGGAGGGGAGGGGGCCGGGGCGGCGCTCCCGGACCGGCACGCACAGGTGGCGCTGCGCAGGTGGGGCCCGGGCCGCGCCGCTGGGGTCCGCGCGGACCCTCCAAGTTCCCGGGCGCTGAGCCCACGTCCTCGGCGACCCCCCAGCTCGGGAGCCCGGGGCAGCGCCTCGCATGCTGGCCGGCTGGCCTTCCTGCCCGAGTGGACCTGCCCGCCGGGGCTGGGGGGCGCCGGGGAGCTGGGGGGGGCGCCGAGGGCCTGCCCGCGACCTGAGCGAGCGCTCGCAGACCGCAGGCTTGTTGGCATGAGTATTTCCTGTCCTTAAACCTTTGTCTGCAGGAAGAAGGCAGGTGTCCTTCGTACGGAGAAGGGGAAGAGCTGGGAGATATGCTTGGAATGCTCAGAATTTTTTAATTAAAAAGGATCCCAGGTGGAGCCTGCGTGCGGCGCATATGTGCACCCCTCCCCCTGTCCAGTGCAGGGTTCTTTTTCTCGCCCTATGAAATTTAGGTCAAAACTCAGCTCCTTTTTTTTTTTTTTTTTTAAATGACGTGGGTCATAAAATTTCTTTTTTGTTGTTGTTAAATGTTTGGAAAGCCCTGCCGCTGCGCAGACTTTTAGGCAGTGAGTGATGACCGGTTATCTTTTGTGCGGAGGTCGTTGGGTCCCCACCTTGCAGCCTGCGGGAGTCCATCCCGGAGGCGGCCCTGGCTAACCCTGAACCGGGGCTGCGTCCCACCGGCCTGTCCCGGGGCCTCGGGGACTCGGGGACGGTGTCAGCGCACATCCTGCCTATAACTTCTGTAACCCCGAAACCTGCGGACTGCCCCATCCCCATCCCCATCCCCATCCCCATCGGCAGCTCTTGAGCCTACCGTTGGGGACTTCTGTGTTGTTTGCGCCAGTGGGATTATTTAGCACCTACATCATTGTTACCGGTCAAAGACCAGAAGTGTTGTTTCTGGAGGAACTCTCAAAATGTAACTCAATCCTTGCTGTGTTCTGCTTCCATGTCTCTTAATGAGTCCTAAAACCCCATTTTCTTTCTTCTTACAGGATTGTCATCTTACTTAGCTCACAGTGTATTTTTTTTCCTATTTTAATAGACTTCATTCTTTAGGTACCCCGCAAAGTTGAATGGAAAAGACAGAGCTCCCCCACACTCCGTGTCCCTGCACATCCACAGCCCCCGGCCACTGTCAACCTCCCGTTTGTTGTAGTCCATGGCCTGCCATCATCCGGGAGTCCACCTGATGCACACTGGCGTTTACTCTTGGAGTGGTTCTTCCCATGGATTTTGACAATGTAATATGAGATACATCCACCATCAGAGTACCCCACAGGATAATTTCACTACCCTAAAAACCTCCTTGTTCTCCTGACTCATCCTCTACCTTGTGTCCATGGTGTCATCTCTTCCGGAAGGTCATAGAGTTAGAATCCTACAGGATGGCCTTTTCAGACTGGCTTCTCTTGTTTAGCAATATGTGTTCGCAGTTCCTCTGTCTCTTCTTGGCTTGAGAGCTCTTCTTTTTAGCCCTAACTGACATTTCGTTGTCTGATAGTACCACATATCCACCCCCTGCAGAAGGGTGTCGTGGTCATTTCCAGGTTTGGGCCCTTAGGAATGAGGCTGCTTGCTGTAAATACCTTTGTGCAGGTATTTGTGTGGACATCAGGTTTTAACTCGGTTAAACGCCCAAGAGGGACCGCTGTCCCCAGGGTAAGAAGTGGTTGAGTTTTGTGAGAAACTGCCACTGTCTGTGTCCAGCCAGAGGTGAGTGCGAGTCTCTGCCAGTCCCTCCTTGGCCTCGCCAGCACTCACTGTGCTCAACGCCCTGGATGGGGCCTCTGATGGGCACACAGTGGGGTCTGGTGGCTTCTCTTTCCCTGACGGTGCGGCATGTGGGGCAACAGTCCTTTATCAGAGATGTCTCTGAAATATTTTCTCCTAGTCCGTGGTCTGACTTCTTCTCCTGCCAGTGTCTTTCACATAGCAGAAGTTTAAAAAGTTTAATTTTATTACTGCATTTTGGAAGTTTTTGATTTAAATGTAGCCCAGGTTGTCAGTTGTTTTTTGTTTTTTGTTTTTTTCATGGATTGTGTTTTTTGTGTAGTATCTCAGAAGTCATGGCTGTGCCCAGAGCCATTGGGGTTTTGTCCTGTGTTTTCTTCTGGGAGTGAGATGGGCTGTGCTTTTTGGGTTACTTTGTTAAGGGTGTGTGTGGCTTAGTGTGGAAACGCTTTGCTGTAGTAACTGTGATGGGTTAGTCATACTCCACATTGAGTTAATCCTGCAGGAGTGAAAAAAAAAAATCCTGCAGGAGGGTTCCTTCTTATCCCAAAGCCAGTTCTTCTTAGAGTTAAATTTTAAAATTCATGACAAGTCTACTGTAAAACTTCTGCCTACAAAATTTTATTTTAAAGTTAAAAGAAGTGGGAGTTAACAGTGGGGAGGGATTGGTGGATCTGTTCAGGCCAGCAGACTCATTAGCTTTGTCTCCAGAAAGTCAGCGGCTGGGGGTGGGGGGGTGGGGGTGGTGCTGCCTTGCTCTAGGACCCCATTCGGTTGGCATTCCTGTCTGCCGGTCTGTTTCCCTGGAAATCCGGTCACATGGCTATAATCTGTGTTTTGTTTAAAAAGAAAAAAGTAGCTTAATGCTAAGTTTGAATAAGTTTGAGATGTGAGGTGTGCAAGGTCGGTTCTGGGATATAGGTAGCACTGAGCTGTTACCACGGTAGTTGTAACACCGAGGACAACCGCAGCTGCTCCTCTGCTGTTGGTCCCTGTGGTCATGAACAGGCACTTGATTGTATTAAAATCTAACAATAAGGTTTGTAAAGTGAATCAGTCACGGCAGTAGTTTAAGAGGCAAGTTTTCATGAGTCTCATGTTTATTTAAAAAACATGTTCTGCACATAGTAGTAGATTTTCGGATGTTAAATGTTAGCTCTATTTACTTATTTATTTATTATTTTTTATTTTTTTTAAACGTTAGCTTTAAATTCTTCCCACTTTCCGGTAGGAAGTCTTGTTGCTGTGTTGTATAGCGACCCGTGAGAAATATTTATGCACATACGTAAACGTATGTTCAAAATCATACATCTGCTCTCTGACTACAAGCTTCTCTGCATCCTAAATTGTCCCCTCAATAATATGTGTATTACTGGACCACTTTCTCAGTACTGTGGCCGAAAAGAATTTCAATTTTAAGGCTGCATAATATGAAATGTCAGAATTTAATGGGGTCTCTTCTGATGGATATTGAGGTTGCTGAGCCTTTTTAAAAACATCTACCTGTCAGTTTGATGCGTAGCAGAGAGGGAGGTTCAGAGAGGCTCCCCTAAAGGCTGTTGATATGGTTCTTTAGCTACCTTGAGCTGGACTGTAAAGGGCCTTAGCTAGCTTTAAATGAATGCCTGTATTTTATTTTAAAGATTTTATTTTTTAAAAAATGAAGATTTTATTTTTAAGTCATCTCTATACCCAGCGTGGGGCTTGAACTCACAACCCTGAGATCAAGAGTCACACGCTGCACAGACTGAGCCAGTCAGATGCCCCTAAATTAATATTAATGCCTTTAAAAACAAACCTCAGAGAATGTTTGCAATATTTTCATGTTAATAATTTTAGGAGGGGATGCACCAGGGGATGCTCAGTCAGTAAAGCGTCTGCCTTCTACTCAGGTCATGATCCCGGGTCCTGGGATGGCGCCCCATGTCAGGCTCCCTGCTCAGTGCAGAGTCTGCTTTTCCCTCTGCCCCTCCCTGCTGCTCATGCTCTCTCTCTCATAGAAATAAATAAAATCTTTAAACAAAAATTTTTGAAGAGGTTCACAAATATTCTACATGAAGGTATTCCCCCTCTTCCTGCCCCTAAATCAGAGAACATTCTAGCTGTTTTTTAACCTGCTTTGGAGATAGGAAGAACTAAGGGCTGGCAAATCTTAGTTTCATTGACACTAAAGTCATCTCTTGTGATGGTAGGAAGGCTCTTTGAAGCTTGCTGTGATGGAGTTTGGGAAGAAAATAACCTAGGTAGTTGCGAGTTCTCTGAACCCCTTGTTCAAAAGATACGTGCTGTGGGGGATGGAAGGTGTATTGGGAAGAGGTGAGCTTTTAGTACAGAACGTGGGCTTTACCAACCGTTAAACACTTGCAATCATACTGATCTATGAAGAGCTTCTTTCTTGTGTATGTGGTATATGCTTGTGTGGGTAGATTGACTTCTTAGGGAGTAATCCCCTGTTGATGACCTTTAGGAGGTTTACTTCTAATCCGTTTCTGTTATAACATGGAATGAAAGTCACTTCACTTGTCTGAGGGTAAATTTCTAGAAGTGAAGCTAGTTATCTCAGGGAAGGGGAAGAGGAGTCAGAGCTGGGGAAAGGTAAATCAGTCCTCCCCCTTCGATTCAGTTAACTCATCACAGAGTTTGAGGATACTCTTACTTTGGTGCTACCTAACAACAACAAAAAAAACAAAAATTTTCTAGTAGATGCATTAAAAAAATTTTTAAAGGTGAAATTAGTTTCAGTGCAGTTTTCTAAACCAAAGTATTAATTATATTAATATGTAAGCAATATAAAAATTTGTGTGGGGCACCTGGGCGGCTCAGTTGGTGAAGCATCCGGCTCTTGATTTTGGCTCAGGTCATGCGTGATCTCAGGGTCGTGGGATCGAGTCCCCCTCTGTGCTCAGTGGGGAATCTGCTTGAGGACTGCTTTCTCCCTCTGGTTCTCCCCCACTTGCCTACATGCTCACTCTCTCACACGTGTGCTCTCTCAAATAAATAAATCTTTAAAAAAATTTTGTGAATAAGATATTTTTTCCCATACTAAGTCTTTGAAATCCGGTGTATGTTTTACATTGATCAGCATGTCTCAATTTGGATGTTAGCATTTCATCAAAAATACTTGATAAATATTTAGATGTTATAAAATTTGCAGTTAAAAACATAGATTGTCTTATCCAAACACACTTAAAACTTTTCCAGTAACTGAGTTGAGTATATTTTTATTTTATTTTATTTTATTTTTTTGAGTTGAGTGTGTTTTTAGATTGACATTTAGATCACTAGAAATGCAGTTCCTCAGTTGTGCTAGCCTGTGCAGCTAGGGTTGTGAGTGGACAGCACAGCTCCCAAATTCGCCCACATTCAGAGGACCCTGGCCTACAGGGCCAACAGGTTCTGGTGCTTGCTGGCCCCTGGGGCCTCCCAGTACTTAGCCAGGCAGGTCCTGAGGCCGAGGCCCTGTCCCTTAGCACATTGAGTGATGTGAGGACAAATGATTTGGGCTTGGTGTCAGGCCCCCTGGGCCCTGGCCTACTACTGTGTATGATGTTCACCTAGAAATGCTAGTGTTAAGCATTTAGGTGAAAACTGTTACTTCTCTAAGAGTTTAAAGTCCTAATTGATAAGCTTTACTTTCACTGTTTTTTACTAGAGTTTAAGGTAGCATGACTTAGAATATTCTTGAATAACCCCCACTCCGTGTCCCAGTGGCATTGGGCTGTGTGGGTTTCAGCACGAGATGAGATGGGAGGGACCGAGCAGAGTGCCTGTTGGCTGCATCTCCCTGCGCCCAGCCCTTCCTCAGATAGGGGACCCCACAGCTAAGTCGCGGGGAACAAAGACCCAGTGGGGAGCATGGCCTTTGCCTTACATCTGGGTTTGGGGTTAAAGTGGGTTGTAGGGGCTAATCAACCCCAGTTTTAGGAATAAAAACCAAAGACTGAAGGTCAGGAGGGCTCTCACCTGTTACTTAAGAACGAATCCAGGTCCAGACTTGGGGCAGCCACAAGAACTTGGTGGCCTTTGCTGATTTCCTATCTGTCCGCGGCAGGCGGATTGTTTTGCTTGCGTTTCATCACACATCGAGTGTGGCCTTAGGGGTGTGGGTAGTCAGAAACCTGAGTTTTCACCCCCGAAAGTCTTCTCACCTGTGCTTATCCAGATGCTGAGGACAGGAGGACCCAGGTGGCGGGGCAGAAGCAAGGTAAGCACACACGGAGGTGGGCTTTTCACGTCCCAGGGTGCTAATGCGTGTTCTGTAAGGGAAGAAAACTGGGTTAGCTTCGAGTCTTGTAGGTGGGAGTACGGTACTCTGGATGAATTCCTTACTGTCTAACCTCAGTGGCTGAGAGTAATTGCTTCTAGTGTTTGGAAGCTATTTTGAATCCTCTTGTGGGTGCTTGTTGTGGTATGCAGGAAGTGGAATACTTAATAGAGATGTTTTTAGAAATAGGTGACTGTCTCAGTTTGGGGGATAAATGCCAGCTCCTGCCATGTGCTGGGTACTGTGCTGAGCACTGTACGTGCATTATTGCCAATCCCCACGGTAACCCTGTGACGGGGCACACTCAGTCCTTGTGCCTCCCCGATTCGGGACTTACTCACCTGTAGGGGGAACCTCACGTGAGCCGCCCTGGCCTAGATGGTGACCCGTGCACCTGCTCCTGGCCCCGCCGTCTCAGCCCAGCTTGCACACCGCTCGACAAGCCCCGTCTCCGCAGCCTTGCTGGCGCCTGTTTGCAGTCGTTTTGTATCTTGTATTGGTGAATTTGCCGTTGTGAACGGCCCCCAAGCGGAGCGTGGAAGTGCTGCCCAGTGTTCCTTGGGGCGGGAAGGCTGCCGTGGGCCTTACGGAGAAAACACTCATGAAACAAGCTTTGTTCAGGTGCAAGTTCAGTGCTAATGAATCAGTCCGCATGAAGTAAGTGTCCGCTTACAGAACACACACAAACAAGGTTATGTGTTAGTTGATTGATGGAAATGTGACCAGAGGCGCACAGAAACCTGACCCTATCTTTCTCCTAAGAACAGTGATTCAGGAGTTGTAATTCAGTGCTCAAGGCCACTTTTACTACAGCGCTACCTCCAACAATGACAATTGACAGTATTTGACATTCAGGGAATTCAGGGAGGCTAAAACCTCGTGTGAAGTTGTGTAGTCACAAACAGGAATTTGAACCCAGGTTTCTCTGGGGTGTATTTATATATGTGTAGAAGGGTGTGTGTGTGTATGTGTACATATATACTATATATAGTATAGAGATGTATATACTATACATATATATATAAGTATATACACACACACACTTTTTTCTAAGTAGGCCCCACACCCAGAGTGGGGCTGGAACTCACGACTCTACCGAGCCAGCCACGTGCTCAGAGTGTATGTTTTTTACTACACTGTGTCTCTTATTTGGTTACCATAAACTTGTGATGCCATTTTTTTTTTCATTTTCCAAATATCGATATTTTATATAAAGAAACACTTTAGGGTTTCAGTGATGAATGCCTTAGGGAAACAGTGGTGACGCTGCTCTGGCTCCTGTCCCTGCATATAGCACAGCTTGCTTTTGTGGTACCTAAGTTTTGTACCACTTGAGTGTTCATAGAAGTCCTCCGTGGGTGGTAAGCCGTCCTCTGGTGAGTTAGCAGGTGAGAAGCGTAGGCCATGGTGAGAAAAGAGCTGTCATGTGGACTCTCCTCTTCTTTGTACACCACTTTCTTTTTACTTATTTGAGGAGGAACAGCTAGAATTTAAAGTGGCTCTTGAGGAAGGATATCGCGAAAGGCACAGCAAATGCGGTTGAACTGGCAGGAGAAGTTTGTATGGTGGAGATCTGGGAAATCCCCATTAAGGAGTTCAGATTTTGCCTTTTAGGTAAATATTAAAGATTTATGATGTACAGGGAATACTTGTCTAAGGAGGAGGGACTAGAGGCAAATGCAGGTAAAACAGGTTGGATTCTGGTGTGGCTGCCCGGATGTGAAAGGAGAGCCGGAGTAGTCAGGCCGGAAGAAGTGAGCTTGCCCAGGTGCGTCACGGGAGTCTGTGCCTTGGGAGGTGAAGGTCGAGGCCTGAGGGGTGACTGGAGAGATCAGGACCAAGATGTCACCTCTAAGAGCAACAGGGAAGTCCGAGGGCAACGTGGCTTTAGGAGCAGTAGGATGACACCTCTGACTGCCAACTGAAGCGCCTAGTGGGTGACGTGGTGAGGGCGGACACGCTGAAATGCTCATCACTTATAGCACGATCAGGACTCTGCAGGGACCGGCTCTCCACTTCAGAACTCGTAATTTGATTGATAAATTCACCGGAACCAGGGAAAAGCAGTACATAGCAAGGCGTGTTGACAAAGTCCTTGTCAGATCCGGGTCTCAGTTGTGTCACCAAGCTTGTGAAGTGAGGCAAATAGCTATTCTGCATCCTAAACCTTGTTACTGTAAAGGGCCAGAGAATAAATAGTTGAAGTTTTTCTGTGGCCACATGGTCTCTGTCATCTGTCACTACAGCTTTGCAGTTGTAGCTGACAAACAGCCATAGAGTGTATGTAAATGAATGAGCTTGGGTGTTCCAATAAAACTTTATTTACAAAAACAACTGGGTCAGTCTGCAGACCATTATTTGCTAATCTCTACTTTATTTTTATTTTCATTTTATTGATGTATAGTTGATATAAAATATTATATTAGTTTCAGGTGTACAGCATACTGATTCAGCATTTCTGTATATTGTGGCATGATCACTGCTCTAAATCTGGCCACCCTGTGTCACCATACCAAGTTGTACGGTGTTACTGACTATATTCCCTGTGCTGTACATCACACCCTCTTGTCTTAATATTTTATAATTGGAAGTTTATACCTCTTCTTCCCTCCCCATTTGTCCCATGGCAACCGACAGATTGTTGTCTGTATCTATGAGTCTGTTTCTATTTGCTCATTCTTTTTTCTTTTTTTCCTTTTTTTTTTTTTTTTTTTTAGATTCCAAATAGAAGTAAAATCATATGGTCTTTTTCTGACTTATTTCACTTAGCATAATATGCTGTAGGTCCATCCATGTTGCTGGAAATGACAAGATTTCATTCCTTTTTTATAGCTGAGTGATACTCCATTGTGTGTATGCGAGTACACCCACATCACATCTTCTTACGCATTCATTCATTCATCAGTGTAGACTTGGGTTGCCTCCGTATCTCGGCCATCGTAAATAATGCCACAGTGAACATCAGGTACATGTGTCTTGTTAGAGGTACGTTATATTTATATCAATAAACGTATTTATTCATTATTATTCATTATAAAGGATAAAACTCAGAAACACCCACGGGGAAGAGATGAGTGGGCAAGGTGTAGGGAGAGGGGTTCAGAGCTTCCGTGCCCTCTCTGGGCATGCCATCTTCCTAGCAGGTGGATATGATCACCAACCTGGAAGCTCCCCAGACCCTGTCATTTAGGAGGTTTTATGGAGGTTCCATTACCAAGCATGATAGATTAAATCACTGGCCAGTTTCCAGGGCTTTCCCTCCTGTCGGTCAGGGGAGGGGATGGTGGCTGGTTTTCTGGTGACCAGTCCTATCTAGCCCCCTCCCCAGCCATATCATTAGCATACAAAAGGCTGTAAATTCCAAGGGTTTTAAAAGCTTGTGCCAGGAAACCAGGACAAAGACCAAATATTTTTTACTCTGCCACACCCAGTATTTGATATAAATATGTATGAATTTCAAATTAGACATTTTATCAAGATCGGTAAATGATTTAAGAAATTTAAAAAATAATAAAATGTCTGTATTTCTCTTTGTTTTTCCCCCTCTTGCTTTTATGCCTAGAAAGGCATTTCCTTCCCTGAGATCAAATTCTTTTAGTTCCTTTATGGCTTCATTTAAAAGGAATAACTCTTTCATCGGGGTGGTATTTATTTTGCTGTCCACTGTATAAATAAGGATTTAACTTTTTTCCCCCTCAAAATAGATTACCAGTTATTTTAAATCCATTAAAAAATTATTCTTTTATCCTCTTTTTGATGCCACTTCATTGTGTACTGAAATCACTATAGGTTGGGGTCTGTTCTCTGGAGTTCTGTGTGTTCTTGGCCTCTTCCTACAGTGCTGTGCTGCGTTTACTAACTGGGGCTCCGAGGTACCTATTATTAGACTTGAAAATGTCTGTCCTTCCCTGTTCACTTTTTAACTGGTGTGTCATTGAGCCGGGTTTCTATTCTTTTTTGTTTTTAATAGGCTTTATTTATGGGAAGGGGGGGGATTGCAGTTTTAGATTCAGAACAGAACTGAGGGGAAGGTGCAGGCATTTCCAACAGGCTGCACCCTGCCAGCCTCCCCACCATCACCATCCCCACTGATCCAATGAACCTGTGTGGACATGTCGTCATCACCCAGAGCCCACGATCTACATCAGGGTCACTCCTGGCAGTGCACGCTCTGTGGGTTTGGATGTGTGTGTGATGATGTTGTCCACCACTGTGGTACCATATAAAGTAGTCTCACTGCCCTAAACCCTCTATGCTCTGCCTGTTTCTCTCCTATCCCTAGCCTCTGGGAACCATTCATCCAACTGCCTCTGTAGTGTTACCTTTTCCAGAATGCGGTCTAGTTGGAATCATGCCATGTGTCGTTTTTCAGATTGATTTCTTTCACTTAGTGTCAGATTGACACTCCTCCATATCTTTTCATGGCTTGAAGGCTCCTTTCTTTTTAGTGTCTGGATAGACCACAGTTTATTTATCAGCTCAGCAACTGAAGGGCATCTTGATTTGCTTCCAAGTTTTAGAAATTATGAATGAAGCTGTTATAAACACTCATGTGCAGGTTTTTGAGTGGAGATAAGTTTTTGACTTGTTTGGGTAAATATTAAGGAGTGCAGCTGCTGGATTGTAGGGTGAGAGTCTTTAGTTTTGTAAGAAGCCGCTACACTGTCTTCTAAAGCGACTGTACCATTCTGCATTCCCACCAGCAGTGAGCGAGAGCTGTTGGTGCACATCTCCACCTGCGCTTGGTGTTAGGAAATGTTCTCCGTTTTGACGGGTCTAACTGTTGTACAGTGGTATGTCATTGTAATTTGCAGTTCCCTGATGACATATGATATTTTTATTTATTTATTTATTTATTCATGAGAGACACAGACTGAGAGAGAGGCAGAGATACAGGCAGAGGGAAAAGCAGGCTCCTCACAGGGAGCCCGATGTGGGACTCGATCCCGGATCCCAGGATCACAACCAGAGCCGAAGGCAGGCACCCAACTGCTGAGCCTCCCAGGCATCCCGACATACGATATTGGCCATCTTATGCTTATTCACCGTCTGTAGATCCATAGTTAGTGTGTAATATTTTCATTGAAATAAATGTGCCGTGTGTCCTCTACTGTTGATGAGCACACCAGCCCCGCTAAGACTGGATGCCAGTTAGCGCTGCCTTCTTTATTACTTCTGTTCGCACACGGAAGTGGGAACCGGTCTTGTTTTTGTATGAGAAATAGGAATTTACCTTTTTAGTTTTGCTCTGTATATCTTCTTTGATGAGATGTTTGTTCAAGTCTTTTGCCCATTTTTAGATTGGGTTTTCAATTTTTTCTTATTGACTTTTAAGAGTTCTTTGTATGTTTTGGACAATAGTCCTTTGTCAGGTATGTCTTTTGTGAGTATTTTCTTTCAGTCTGTGGATTTTCCTCTCCTTCTCCTGAATTTTATCTCTGTTCTTGTGTCCTGCCCTCCTGGGGGCCATGGCACGGTGCTGGTGTTGGCAGTAGCTGACTGTGTCTCAGGAGACCTGGGGGAGCGCAGTGGCCTGGATCTGGGTCTTCTGAGGCCTGTGTGACCTGGGGCCACCACAGATCTCGTCCTCCATCCCACCGCGAAGTCACCCTACCAGGCCGGCAGAGTAGTGTAGGAAGAAATAATGTTTTTCACTGTCATCTGCCATTTCCAAAGGTGATTTTATCATCATCATTTACTCAAGTCTTCTTTTTAATATAATTGGTTAAGAGTATATGCAACTTTTTAAAAATATTTTTTAATGTTTTTTTGAATGGCTTTTTACCTGTTGTCTTTAATTGTAATAAAGCTACTTTTTCTATTTAGCCATTTCCTTAGGTCTAATGGTTCTTCACTTGATGCTTTTCCATTTTTTCATTATATAGTCTCAATAATAATAATTGTAATTCCGTTTCCAGTAGTTTTAACACATTTCTGCTTTATGCCTTATACTGATTAGAACTTAGAGAATAATACTGAGTAAATAATGCTAGAGGGCTGTTACATGTTCCTTCTGACTTCCCTGGGCTATGCTGGCTAGCATGTCACTTACTTGGATAGGACTTTAAACATGCTAATATATATGCTGCCTTGATAATAGTGACACTAGTAGTTCAATTCAGAGAGAGATTTCATAGTATTACAGATACAGTTTTTGTTTTGTTTTGTTTTGTTTTACTGTCCCAGGGATTGGTTAGTGAGTATTTAAAAACCCTCGAAAGTGTATGTCAGAGAAAATGCTTAGAGTGAGGATGAATTGGGGAGGGAGCAGTGCTGTCACTGGTCAGAGGTCACTGCCCTTGGGTTCCTGAACTTCAGGCTGAGGACAGGTCCCACCATGCTTCCAAGCGGCTAATTTTGGCCCTGAAGCCTGACCTGCATTCCCAGGATTGATGGTGTCTTTACTCAGACCTATTAGCTAAAGCATAATAAATTCTGAATTGTAAACTTCTCCCTTTTCTAGATTTTTGTTTCTGGGTAAATTCCATCAAGTTTCAGTCCATTCATTTTACAAAACGACAAACTTCATTTTCAGGTCACTCTTCCCCCTTAGGAATGAACTCTGTCCTGCCCCCTGGTGTCAGCTACAAAGGGGAGGGTGGGAGCAGGCTGCGGGGCCACGATGTCTGGCTCCCTGAGCCTGTGCTCTCAGGTAACACGCTTCCCCTGCTCTTTGGGGCCTACCAGTCGCCCTACCCTTGGTGCTCCAAGGAGAGTGCTGAATAAGGAACGGAGTTGATTGGGGAGGGGAGGAGAAAGGGCTTAAGGGTCCATTTTACTGATATATTCCATCAATCATGGTGTGGCTTTGTAGCTAAGTGGGATTCTTCATATGTCCACACATTTGGGCTAACGTACTGTTTTCCTGGAGTCAACACATTTGTCAGAGGCAACTTGATCTCAGGATTGGGACAGAGAAGGTTGATCTAGAGCAACAATGATTTTGGCAACCTCTAGCTCCCCAGTGTCCTAGTTGTATGTGATCTACAGAAGCACTGGAGCCCTCCTGCTCCTGGTGTGTCATGGGCATGTATGTGGGATCCAGAGCAGCCTTGGGGGGCCTCCCGCCCCTGGTGTGTCATGGGAGAGTGCGTGTGGGATCCAGAGCAGCCTTGGGGGGCCTCCCACCCCTGGTGTATCATGGGAGAGTACGTGTGGGATCCAGAGAGGCCTTGGGGGCCTTCCCGTTCCTAGTGTGTCATGGGAGTGTGTGTGGGATCCAGAGAGGCCCTGGGGGCCTTCCCGCTCCTAGTGTGTCATGGGAGTGTGTGTGGGATCCAGAGAGGCCTTGGGGGCCTCTCGCTCCTCGTGTGTCATGGGAGTGTGTGTGGGATCCAGAGAGGCCCTGGGGGCCTCCCGCTCCTCGTGTGTCATGGGAGTGTGTATGGGATCCAAAGAGGCCTTAGGGGCCTCCCGTTTCTCCGTCACTCTTGCAGCATTTTGTATGCAGCTAGTTCTCTGTATTAAATCTCGTATTTAGAACAAATAGTGTTTCATGTTAATTGTGTGGAAGCTTTGTAGGCACTGTATGTGCCATCATGTGACCATGATGGGAACATATATAACAGTAATGGTAATTGACACTCTTGCTCAGGCATTAATACATGAATAAAATGAGTAATACATACGTGATATGATTATGAACTATTTGCTGTTGTAAGATTGCTCTTAGGAGTCTGCTTTTGAGCTATGAGCAGATATTTCAGGCATTCTGCTCCTAGAATTTGACTGCTGGTCGTAGAGGTGAGATCTCTCTGGACCTGAGTTTGATATCGTCCTCTCACAGCATTTTGCAAATAGAACTGTCTCTTTTTTCCCTTTTAAACAGCTTTCTTGAAATATCATTCACATAGTATTCAATTCATCCACTTAAAGTGTACAACTAATGGTTTGATATATTCGTAGATGTGTACAATCTGTCAGTTTTAGGACAGAATTTTTGTGACCTCAAAAAGAAACCCCATCCTGAAGCTATGCAGTCTACTATTTCCCCTCCCCATGCAGCTCTAAGCAACCATTAATCTAATTTTGTATCACAAAGATTTCAGTCTATTTTTCTGGGCTTTTTTCCTGACCTATTTCACTTAACTTAATTTTTAAAGATTCAATCATATTGTGCATTTATCAATACTTCGTTCTTTTTTATCGCTAAATAATATTCTGTTCTATCAATCTACCACAAATATTTGAGCTGCTTCCACTTGTGGCTATTATGATGTAAACATTTGTGTAAAAGATTTTGTGTGGACCTATGTTTTTATTTTTGGTGGGTGTATATCTAGGAGTGCAGTTGCTGGGTGCCGTTAAGAGTGGATATTTGTATCTGCCCCCTCCCCTAGATTCATATGTTGAATCCTAATCCCCAGTGCCATGGTGTTAGGAGCTGAGTCCTTTGGGACATGGGTAGGTTATAAGAACCCTCCTGCATGGGCTTAAGTGCCTTTATAGAAGAGACCCTAAAGAGCTCCCTTGCCTCTTTCTGACATGTGAGGACACAGTTCTAAGACCACCATCAGTGAGCCCTCAGCAGACACAGAACCCATTGCTACCTTGATCTTGGACTTCCAGACTCCAAAACTTGGAGAACACATGCCTGTTATTTATAAGCCACCTATCTCTAATATTCTTTTATAGCAGCTTGGTGAACAAAGCTGGGTCATACGGTAGCTCTGTGTTTAGTCATAAGAACCTGCCGGACTGTTTTCTATGGGTGCCACACGCCCACCAGCAATGAATGAGGGTCTGATTTCTCATCCTTGTGGCTTCAAAGTAGCATGTCATTCTGGTTTTGATTTGTATTTTCCTGATGTATTGAGTATCATTTCATGTACTTGTTGCCTCTGTACAACTTTCTGGACAGGTGGTTATTTTGGTGCTTTGCTCATTTTTAAAAATTAGGTTTTCTTTTCATTATTGAATTTTAAAGTTCTTCATATGTTCTAGATTTGAGTTCCTTATCTGATAGTATGATTTGCCAATATTTTCTCCCATTTTGTGGTTGTCCTCACTTTCTTGATGGTGTCCTTAGAGGCACAATTTTAAAAAATTATGATGAACTCCAGGTTATCTGTTTTTCTTTTGTTGCTCCTGGCTTTCGTATATTATCTAGGAATCCTTTTCCAAATCCAACGTCTTAAAGGTTTGCCCCCTATGTTTCCTTTTAAGTGTCTTATAATTTTAGCTCTTACATTCAGACCTTTGATCCATTTTGAGTTAATATGTATATGTGGTGTGAGGTAAGGGTCCAGTTTCATTCTTTTGCATGTGGCTCTAGCAGTCCCAGCATCGTTTGTTGAAAAGACTGTTCTTTTCCTATTTGATTGTCTTCACCCCCTTCAAGGAAATCAGTTGGACTTAGATATATGGGTTTGTTTCTGGAATCTAATTCTCTTCATCTATTTATTTATTCATGTGCCAGTCCCACACTTGTCTTGATTGCCATTGCTTTGCAGTAAGTTCTTTTTTTAAAATAAATTTTTTAGTGTAGTTGACACAAATTGTTACATTCATTTCAGGTGTACAGCATTGTGATTCAAGTGTGCTCACAAGTGTGTCTACCCTCTGTCACAATACAGCACTATTACAACAGCACTGACTGTATTCCCTCTGCTGCGCCTTTCATCCCCGGGATTTTTTCATCCCATCCCTAAAAGCCTGCACCTCCCACTCCCTTTCACTCATTCTGCCCATCCCCTTTTCCCTCTGGTATTTATATGTGCTTTTCGTAGTAAGTTTTTTTTGTGTGAGTTGAGTCCTACTTTTTTTGAAAAGATTGTTTTGACTATTGGAATCTCTTGTGATTCCATACAAATTTTAGAATCGCTTTATCATTTTCTACAAAGGAGTCAGATAGGATTGTGATAAGGGGTTGAATTGAACCTATAGATCAGTTTGGGGACGTTGCTATCTTGACAGTGTTATGTCTTCTGAACATGATATGAATTTCTGTTTATTCAAATCTTTTAAAACTTTATTTCAATAATATTTTGTAGTTTTCAGGGAAGAAATTTTCAACTTTTGTAAATATTCCATTTAATGTGTTTGTCAATGAAGTTTTTTTATTTCTTTTTTGATTGATCATTGCTGGTGTATAGGAACACAAATGATTTTTGTATATTGACCATGTATTCTCTCAACTTGTTGAACTTATTTATTATAGTTCTAATATGTTTTTGGTGGATTCCTTAAGATTTTCCATGTAAAATATGATGTTATTAAAATACAGATAGTTGTACCTTTTCCTTTCAAATATGGTTGCTTTTTATTGTATTTTTTCTGGTTGCTGGGCTGGCTCCTTCATCACAGTGTTAATTAGAAGTAGTGAGATAGGAATACTTGTCTCATTCTTGATCTCGGGAAGAAGCTTTCAATATTTAACCACTTAGTATGATATTAGCTATGGGATTTTCTTAGATGACTATTGTCAAACTGAGGAAGTTCTTTAAAAAAAAAAAAATCATTGGGACGCCTGGGTAGCTTAATGGTTTAGCGCCACCTCCAGCCCAGGGTGTGATCCTGGAGTCCCGGGATCGAGTCCCACATCAGGCTCCCTGCATGGAGCCTGCTTCTCCCTCTGCTTGTGTCTCTGCCTCTCATACTCTCTGTGTCTCTCGTGAATAAATAATTAAAATCTTTAAAAAAAAATTGATTAAAAAAAATAGCACAAAACATAAACCAAACACTTAAAACTTATTGCTACCATACTTAGAGCCTACAGTGACAGTTTTATTATAACTCTCTATGCAAATTGTACTTGAAACTTGAATGGACTACTTTCAATGTATATGTTTAAATAACATGAGATAGTAGGTCAGAACAACAGACTTTGCACTAATGACCATACATAAAAGTGTGTCTTAAAAACACTTAAATAATTTCTGGTTAGGAAAGTTACATGTGCTCAAGATAGGGTTTATATAAAATTTTTACACACATATATAAGGAAAAAAGTAGAAATAATTTATAACACTCTACCAGGGGAACATTCTCCTCTCTTGCTAGTGTGTTGAATGTTTTTATCATGAAAGGGTGTTGGATTTTATCAGATGCTTTTTCTTATCTATTGAGATAATTATATAATTTTTGTTTTTTATTTTCTGGTAATGATTTTATTATATTGATTTTCATATGTTGAACCAACCTTATATTCCTGGGATAATTCCTACTGAGCCATGATCCATAATTCTTTTTAATGCATTTACATGTAATAGTATTGTTGCTATATCCAGTTGATATCTGCCATTTTACAGTTTGTTTTCTGTGTCTCATGTCTATTTCGCTTCTCTAATTGCATTGTGTATATTTTCTCATGGAACATTTTCATTTCTTCTTATTCACTGTCTGTAGTTTTCTTTTTATCTGTATCTCCAATATGGTTTTTCTCCCACCAACCTCATTAATGCTGTTATTGGCAAATAATGATACATGCATTATGTCTGTGTATGTTATAGGCCCAACATTATGTTGTATACATATTGTATGCATTCTTTTTTATGAAAGTTGTGAGAAGAAAGAAAAATAGGCACTTATGCTATGTTTTATGTATAATTAAATAATTACCCTACCAGTGCTCTTTTTTTTTTTTTTTAAAGATTTTATTTATTTATTCATAGACACAGAGAGAGAGAGAGGCAGAGACACAGGCAGAGGGAGAAGCAGGCTCCATGCAGGGAGCCTGACGTGGGACTCGATCCCGGGTCTCCAGAATCACACCCCAGGCTGCAGGCGGCACCAAACCGCTGCGCCACCAGGGCTGCCCCAGTGCTCTGTTTTTTTTCATGTGGATTTCCTTACTGTACGTGTTATTTGCTTTCAGCTCGAAGGACTTCCTTTACTGTTTCTTGTAAGGCAACACAGTCTTGCAAACTTGTTTGGTTTATTTCATCTTTCTTTTTGAAAGATAGCTTTGTTGGGTAGAAGATTTTTATTTGACAGTTTTTTGTGGAACTCTTTGAATATATCATCCTGCTTAAGGCCTAAGCAGGATTGTTTTTTCTAAGAGGTCATCTTACTAGAGTTTCCTTGGTAAGTGACTAATCACTTTTTTCTTGCGTTTTCAAGATTTTCTCCTGTCTTTGTGTGGGGTAATAAAAAAATATATATCTGGTCTTTGCCCCTGATTCCTAGCATGGAGGTTGTATAATCCTTGGATTTCCTCAATGTTAGGAGTTTTTGTTATGCTAATAAAGTGACTGAAGATGAGAGTTAGTTATCAGAAAGGGCAAGTTTGTGATTAGAGGCTGGAGATTGAGTTCTGACTTCTAGCCACTGATTTAATTTTTATGCCCATGTGATAAAACTCCGATAAGAACGTTGAGCACCCTGATGACTCCTGGGGAGTGATGAGCTGGCCCTGACTCCTTAGAGGAGACCCAGGAGGCTCAGCATTGCCTTCCGGGCCTCCTCCTCTGTGTCTCGTCACCTCACTGGCAATGGTATTGCCCAGTTGTTTGTCTTATACAGCTGTAGTCTTAAAGTGTAGTGATCTCCTTCCTTCTGTGAGTTTTTCTTTCAGTTATTGAACCTGAAGGCATTGTGGGAGCCCCTGAATTTATCCCTGTTGAGTCAGAAGTATCCCTGGCCCTGGATGCCTGAAGTCAGGTCATTCCTGAAAAGGACTGAGCCTTCACTGTGGAGTCTGAGACGAACCCTGAACTGTATTATGGTGAACCAGCTGGTGGTGAAACAGAACACTCTGACTTTGTTT
Organism: Canis lupus baileyi; assembly: GCF_048164855.1. Taxonomy (NCBI): domain Eukaryota; kingdom Metazoa; phylum Chordata; class Mammalia; order Carnivora; family Canidae; genus Canis; species Canis lupus. The sequence goes on along the minus strand of NC_132861.1, from coordinate 39,291,603 downwards.
TACTATGTGTTGTGTTTGTGGATCTCTGTGTTCATCCTAGTGTAGTTTGTTAAGCTTCCTGGATGTATAGATTTTTGGTGTTTGGTGAATTTGGGAAATTTTGTGTTGTTTCTTTGGAATCTCCTTACTAATTTCTTTCTCCTGCCTGAGGTTTCTGTTCTGTATGTGTTAGTATCACACATTTCTCTTAGGCTCTTTATTTCTCTTCATTCTTGTTCTCTCTGGTTTTGGGCTTGCATAATCTATTATCCATCTTCAAGATAGATAATTCTTCATTTTCCAAATTAAGACCTACAGCTGAGACCCTCCAGTACATTTTTATTTCATTCATTATACTTCTCAACGTCAGAATTTCCATCTGGTTCTTTTTGATATGTCTGCCTCTTCAGTGGTGTTTTGTATGTGGTGCAATGCTGCCATCAGACCTTTATTTTCTTCTTGTGGTGTTTTCCTTTAGTGCTATTAAAACATATTTATAATGGCTATTTTGTTGTGTTGTTGTTGTTAAATCCAACATCAGGGTCTCTCACAGGCATTTTGTGTTGTTTACTTTTCTTCCGATGTATGGGTCATATATGCTTTTTTTTTTTTTTTTTGGCTGCTTCAAAATTTTTTGTTGGAAAATGGATGTTGTATTTTATCTTTTAAAACTGAGGAATAATTAACATAATATATTGGTTTCAGGTGTACAGTGTGATGATTTGACATCTGTATATATTGAAAAATGATCACTACAGTATATACACAGTTACAAAATGCTTTCTTCTTGTGGTGAGAACCAAAGAATATACAACAAACAGTATTATTAACTACTGTCACTGTCCTGTACATTACATCTCCATGACTTATTTTGTAGCTGAACATTTTCCTGTCTATCTTTTGACCACCTTCATTCATTTTGCACCCCCATCCCCAGCCCTGGCAGTCACCCATCTAGTCTCTGTATCTAGGAGCTTGTTGTATGTGTGTTTGTTAAGATTACACATACAAGGGAGATCCTAAGATGTTTGTCTTTCTATCTGACTTATTTCACTTTCACTCAGCATAATGCCATCAGGGTGCATCCATGTTGTTGTAAACGACAAGATTTCCTATTTTATGGCTAAGTAATATCCATTATTTACACACACAGACACACCTCGTTATACCATTAATCTTCTGTTGGACACTTATGTTGTTTCCATGTCTCGGGTGCTGTGAATAATGCTGCAGTGAACATGGGAGTACAGATACAGGAGATACTACAAAGTTGCATTTTTTTCATTTCCTTTGTATAAATACCCAGAAGTGGAATTACTGGATCATATGGCAGCTCTATAACTTTCTGAGGACCCTTCGTACTGTTTTCCCGCTGCACCAGCTTGCATTCACACCAGCAGTGCATGAGGGTTCCTTTTCCTCCGCATCCTCCCCGTCACTTGTGATCTCTTATCTTTTGGATATCAGCCTTGAACAAGTGTGAGGTGGGATCTCATTGTGGTTTTGATTTGCATTTCCCTGATGAGTGATGTGGAGCATCTTTTCATGTGTCTATGGGCCGTCTGGATGTCCTCTTTGGAGAAATGTCTATTCAGATCCTCTGCCCATTTTTTTATTTGGATTGTTTGATTTGTGGCTGTTGGGTTGTATGAGTTCTTTCATATCTTTTAGATATTGCCCTTTATCAGGTAGCAGATCTGCAAACATTTTCTCCCATTTGGGAAGCTGCCTTTCCATTTTGCTATTAGTTCCCTTTGCTGTGCAGAAGCTTTTTAACTTGATATAGTCCTGCTTGTTGATGTTTGCTCAGGTCAGGATTGCTTTGGCAATTTGGGGTCTTTTGTGGTTCCATGCAGATTTTGGGATTGTTCTATTTTTGTGAAGATACTGGACATTTAAAATACTTGTGGTAGCAACTCTGGCTACTATCCTTCTCTTCTACTCTGGTTACTGCTACTATTTTTACTTCTTTGAGGAGTAGCTGGATTGTTTAGGGATGAGTGTCATGCCCCCCCCGCCCCCCCCCCAGTGTTAAATGTCTCAGGGAGTCCAGCTGTGGGCATGCCCACATCACCTGGGATGGGGAGGGACCATTCCCTCTCTTTCTGACAACATCTGGCTGTTAAACTCCACTAATTGCCAGCTGATTGCTCTTGTTATTTTCAAAATATGCTGGGTATGAATTTCTCTACAAACCAGTCACACTGGCTCCTTAGAGGAAATCATTTCTGAGGCTTCTATTTGATAATGGCTCTGAGTCTAAGGGGCCCCTTCTGAGTTTATTCTTAGTTCTTTTCTGCAAGCTAGCTAGGTCAGTCTAGCGTGTATCAACCTCCCTGGCTCTTGAGAGCACCCTTACGTATAAATTTCTCCGTGCTCTGTTGCAAATGAAGTCAATCCCTTTGGGAAGTGAGTCTTTTTCTTCCATAGCTACAAATGCTGCTGCTGTTGCTGGTTATAGCTCTGTCTTATGTCCTGCTTCTCCCCCAGGTGAAATCTCTGAGCCAGGGCTCTAGAGATGGAGGTGGAGACCATGGCAGGCTTCTCTCCGAGTGGTTCCCTTATCCTAGGAGCCTAGTGCTTGATGAGCTGCGCAGATACCTGGGGTCCTCTCAGTTTGCTTCTCCCTGTGTGTGCAACTACCTTTTTTTTTTTTTTTATGATAGTCACAGAGAGAGAGAGAGAGGCAGAGACATAGGCAGAGGGAGAAGCAGGCCCCATGCACCGGGAGCCTGATGTGGGATTCGATCCTGGGTCTCCAGGATCACGCCCTGGGCCAAAGGCAGGCGCCAAACCGCTGCGCCACCCAGGGATCCCGCAACTACCTTTTAAGTTCATTTTTATAGCAGTAACGTAGAACACTGCTGTGATTTATAAACCATAATTACAGCTTTGGTTTGAGTTTCACACATGTTTCTTTTGGCATCTTTATACTATTTGGAATTCTTCTAATTTGACATTTAGTATAGTTAGGTTCTTACTATTATTTTGGTAGTATGATTGCAAATGTAAATTTTAGTATCATTAGTGATTATATGATTATATGATTAGCTTCTCATCCAGCTGTGGAACAGGGGACTAGAATTTAAAAGTTTTGGCAGGATTATGGACCCTCCTTTTACTTGCATCCATAAACTGACCTACATAATAGATAAGAAAATAAGAAAGCCCAGGGAGCAAAAGGACGATGGTATTTCGTTTGACCATTTTGCTTTTTCTGAGCATTCCTCCTTCAGTAGATCTAGATGCTGCTGTGGGTCACGCTGCCCCTCTTGCTGCTCTGAGAGTTGTACTGCCTCCAGGAGTGGGGTGAAGGCCTTTGGTGGGTAGGGTGCCTGGGAGTGCTGTGCTGCTCACGATACTCCATGCAGTCCAGGGACGTGCAGAGAACGGCAGGGGTGGCACTGTCAGAGGCAGGGAGGAAGGAGAACCAGTGCCCTGCCTGCTGTAGAAGGTAGACGTTGGTGAGATGTGTCCGTGGGTGCCACGTGCCAGGCTGAGCACAGGGGACTCCTGGAGTCTTGGGTTCCTATATTGACAGTATCCCTCTGCCCTGCCCCACGCGACAGTGGAGAAGGGCCCTGGAAGGGGAAGGGCAGGAGGAAGAGAGGAGCCCGCACCCACCTGTCTGGGCTGCTAGGTTTGTGTGGACCTTGGCCACGGCTTCCCGTTCTGGGCGAAGCTGCCAGCACTGCTACAGGCTCACCTGGTGAGGCCCGAGCCTTTGAGGGCTGTTTGTTGGAGGGTGTTTACACTTTGTTTCTTGATTTGTGTGCTGTTGTGCACAAGTCTGGCCTTTGAGAATAATCATTTTTTTCTTTTATTCTCAGCCTAAGCCTCCTTGAAGTATTCATGATCTGATCACGTTGGGTTTTATCTGCTTTTATATATTCTCACTGCTGAGATCAAGGAGGAATTCAGAGACTTTATTGGAAGTAGGTGGGATTTTTCCACTAGTTTCAGGCAACATAGCAGTTAAATTCCATCTGTCTGAAATATTTCTAGTAAAAAGAAATCTCCATATTTTGGATTTTGGTTTACAAAATAATGGATCACTTTTCTTCATTGGGATTGCTTTTCCTAGTTCCTTACAAGCAGAAGAGAAGTTTTAAGCATCTTTGTTTTCGTCTGTTCTGCCTGCTGTAACAAAATACCAAGGGCTGGGTGGCTTAAACCACAGAAATTAATTCTCACAGTTAAATTCGTGTCTCCCGGTTGTGGCGACGGTCTCTTCCAGGCTGCAGACCTCTTGCTATGGCTGTGTCCTCACGTGGCAGTACGTCTCTATTCTTAGGGCACCAGCCCCGTGGTGGCAGCTCCACCCTCATGAACTCCTGCCTCCCGAGGGCTCCACATCTGAACACCACCCCATGGCCCAACACCTGAAGGTTGCAGACCATAGCACCGTTCGTCACTGTGAACAACCGCGCTCCTCCTCCTGAGAGGCCCTCCACCCCTGGGTTTTATAGGAGGACGGGCATAAGGACCCTGGGCCAGTGAGTGCCCAGCAACAGGTGTGCGTGGGTTTGTGCAGAACATCTTGTGCCCTTGCTGAATTCGTGGCTCTCAGCACCTGTTGAACAAAAGAGTATTTGTTCCAAGGAAGGCCACAGCCAGGCTACTTTACAGCTATGGGCCCATTTGCTCGGTGGGCAGGCGCTCCACGTGCATTAGTTCCCGTGTTTGGCATACGCAGTTACATCACGTTAGGATTTATATTGTACATAAATTGACTATTACTCTTCATTTAAGAAGGTTAATTTTCATTTCCACAAAACACTTTGCTAAACAATTAGACGTGGGAAATAAAAATCCCCTCTTCCGCACTCTCCAGATTCTCCTTGCTCTCAGGAGGTAATTACCACTGTCAGTGAAGTAGGTATTATACAGGACATAAGGGAGAAGTTCCTAGGGATGGGAAGTGATTTAAAAATGCTGCTTCAAAGCTCTGAATGAATTATTACTAAATTTAGGTTCCAAAATGTGCATTAACACAGAAGACAAGTTCATTTGTCTTAATGATTATCTTGTCACTGTCTTCAAGCACCAGTTTTTGTGTGTTAGAGTTTAAACGGTACCAAGATCTTTAGGTTGATTGTTCTAAAATGTGAATGGTAGTATACAAAGTGGGTTAGCTCAGAGTGTAGACTGGCTACACTGAAGGGATTGATAGGTCACCTGTGGCTAAAGAGGTGACCTCTTCCTCCTGACAGCATGTGGGTATTAAACACAGTGTGTGGGTTGGTTTGGGACTCACTGCAGGGCCCCCGATGCACTTCTCTGAGCACGACGTAAACTAGATGCCCTCAGCTTACTGAAGAGCTCTCAGCTCACTTGTAAATATATATATTAGGGACTCTGTTTTCTCTCACATTTTTCTGGCTTCAGGACTCAGTAAAACACACTTTTCTGGCTTCAGGACTCAGTAAACACGTCATTGCTGTATCCCAAGGTTAAATGAGAGAAAGAGAACTAAGAAAACAAGGACCATGTTGCCCCTAGTGCAGCGTCTCAGCCTGTCAAAGGGAGTGTGAGGAGTGTGAGGAGCCCCACTGTGCATGCTCGCAACCCAGGCCCTGGGTGTTATACGGAGATTGGGAGAACGGAGATTGGGAGAACGGAGATTGGGAGAACGTCTTCTGGCAGCTGAGGGGCAGGGCCCAGGGCAGAATAGGAAAGCTGTTTAAATGACCAGAAGGTCAGCGGACAACAAAGATGCCTTTGAGCTCTGAAGGCCACACGGTGTCTCTTAGGAGCCTTTGTTTTTATCTCTACCAGATACATGAAACTTGCACAGATAACCTGATATGGCTGGGCTGAGACCTAGTCCCTGTCTCAGGTCACCATCGTCTCCTGTAAACAAGAAGATACTTTCTGTATTCAGAAGATTCTTGCTTTTCCCATTGTTTTACCCATTTTTCTACTTGGCTGTTTTTATTTTATTTTATTTTATTTATTTATTTATTTATTTATTTATTTATTTATTTATTTATTTATTTATATTTTTAAGTTGAAGTCTTTGGAATTTTGTATAAGTTTTAATTTTAATTCTAGCATACTTAACATGCAGTATAATATCCTTTCGGTTGTGCAATGGAGTGACTCAAGACTTCCACACAACAGCCAGTGCTCATCCACACAACAGTCACTCTGCTTAATCTCCCTGTTTCCCGCATCCCCCCATCCTGCTCCCCTCTGGAAACCATCAGTGTGTTCTCTGTAGTTAAGAGTCTGTTTCTTGCTTTGCTCCCCACCCCCCTCTCTTTTTTTCCCCTTTCCTCATTTGTTTCTTAAACTCCACATATGAATGAATGAAATATGGTATTTGTCTTTCTCTGACTGACTTATTTTACTTAACATAATACTCTTTAGCTCCATCCATGTTGTTATAAATGGCAAGATTTCATTCTTTTTTATTGTAGGATAATCTTCCTTTGGGTATACAGAACACATCTTTATCCATTCATCTGTCCATGGACACTTGTGCAGCTTCCATAGCTTGGCTATTGTAACTAATGCTGTAATAAACATAGGGGTGCATGTATCCTTTCTGATTTTTACATTTTTAAAATATGTATTTATTTGAGAGAAGGAGAGAGCATGAGCGGCAGCAGGGGAGGAGCAGAGGGAGAGAGAGAAGCAGACGCCCCACTGAGCAGGGGCCCCAATATGCAGCTCCATCCCAGGACACTGGGATCATGACCTGAGCCAAAGGCAGGCGCTTAACTGACTGAGCCACCCAGGCATCCCATGTATCCCTTTGAATTAGTGTTTCTGTAACCTTTAGGTAAATACCCAGCAGTGTAATTGCTGGGTCAAAGGGTAGCTCTATTTTTAACTTTTTGAGGAACCTCCATATTATTTTCTATGGTAGCTACACCAGCTGCATTCCTACCAACGGTGTAAGAGGGTTCCCCTTTCTCCACATCCTTGCCCACATCTGTTGTTTCCTGTGTTGTTAATTTTAGCCATTCTCTCAGATGTGAGGTAGTATCTCATTGTGGTTTCCCTGATGATGAGTGATGTGGAACATCTCATGTGTTTGTTGGCCATCTGTATATTTTCTTTGTAAAAATGTCTGTTTATGTCTTCTGCCCATTAAAAAAAAAAAAAGATTTATTTATTTTAGAGAACAAGCACTTGTGCATGTGGGGGGAGGGCCAGAGGGAGAGAATCTCCAGCAGACTATGTAGAAATGTCTATTCATGTCTTCTGCCCATTTTTTTAAAAGACCCCATTTATTTATTTATGAGAGACACAGAGAGGCAGAGACATGGGCAGAGGGAGAAGCAGGCTCCGTGAAGGGAGCCCAATGCGGGACTCGATCCCAGGACCCCAGGATCACGCCCCGGGCTGAAGGCAGCACCAAATTGCTGAGCCACCCAGGCTGCCCTCTTCTGTCCATTTTTTAATCAGATTGTTGGAGTGTTGACTTGTAGAAGTTCTTCATATGGTTGAATACTAACCCTTTATCTGTTATTTGCAAATATCCTCTCCCATTCTGTAGGTTGCCTTTTAGTTTTGTTGACTGTTGCCTTCATTGTGCAGAAGCTTTTTATTTTGACGTAGTCCCAATAGTTTATTTTTGCTTTTGTTTCTCTTGCCTCAGGAGACATAGCTAGAAAAAAAATTGCTATGGCTGATGTCAGAGAAATTATTGCCTGTGCTTTCTACAAGGACTTTTATGGTTTGGGGTCTAACATTTAGGTCTTTAATCCATTTTGAGTTTATTTTTGTGTATGGGGAAAGCAAATGGTCCAGTTCCATTCTTCTGCATGTGGCTGTTCAATTTTCCCAGCATCACTTGTTGAAGAGACTATCTTTTTCCCGTTGGATATTCTTTCCTGCTTTGTTGTAGATTAGTTGACCATATAGTTGTGTTAGTTGTGTTCATTTCTGGTTTTCTATCCTGTTTCATGGATCTATGTGTTTTTGTGCCAGTACTGTACTGTCTTGATGATCACAGCTTTGTAATACAGCTTCAAGTCCAGAACTGTGATGTCTCCAACTTTGGTTTTCTTTTCCAGGATTGCTTTGGCTGTTTGGGGCCTTTTCTGGTTCCATACAAGTTTTAGGATTGTTTGATAGAGATTGCATTAATTCCATAGATTGCTTTGGGTAGTATAGACATTTTAACAGTATTTGTTCTTCTAATTTGTGAGCACAGAATGTCTTTGCATTTCTTTGTGTCATTTTTTTTTCTTTCATCAGTGTTTTATAGTTTTCAGAGTAAAAGCCTTTCCCCTCTTTGGTTAGGTTTATTCCTAGGCATCTTATTATTTTTGATGCAATTGTAAATAGGATTATTTTCTTAATTTCTCTTTCTGCTGCTTCATTATTGGTATATAGAAATGCAACAGATTTCTATATGTTGATTTTGTGTCCTGCAACTTAACTGAATTCATTTTATTAGTTCCAGCAATTTTTTTTGCTGGAGTCTTGCATATACAAAACAGGTTTCGTATATGTAGTATCATGTCATCTGCCAATACTGAAAGTTTACTTCTTCCTTTGGCTTCAATTTAGATGCCTTTTATTTTTTCCTGTTGTCTAATTGCTGTGGCTAGGAGAGGTCAGTGGATTTTTTATCATTATATATGGCAGTTGTCCCAGTATTTTTGCTTATTTTTTGTTTTTCAGATTCAAAAAGAACTCTTAAGTTAAAATTGAATCAAGCAGTTCTCCACTTGTTCCCTCCCCACCATGATTTCTGCTCTCCAGAATTTATCACTTTTAATATTTTAAGCTATTTCTCAAGATCTCTGACTCCCATGTTTCCAAGGTCAGTGTTCAATCTACATTTTGTGGAGTCAGTTCTGTAGAGACCGGCACACTCTTGTGTATAAACAGATTCCTCCCTGCTCTGGCATTTTAAAGCTGAGCACTCGGAGGACGAGCTCCTGTAGCAGCAGAGACGTCTTTCATGGGCTGGGAAGTGGCTCTCTTCTCTTGTGGTTTCTTGCTTTGATAATGTTAGCTGTGACACGACATTCTAGATGCAGTTGTTTTCCTTAGCCTGTCCTGTTCTGGCCTCCGCTGCTGCCCAGGGGCATGCTGGCTGTGCGAGCTCTTGCCGAGCTCCTGGAACCGTCTTGCTCAGCAGCCGCCCCGCGTGTGCCTCTGTGCTTCCCGTTAGCGTGCTGTCCTGTTGTCACCATGTACGCCTGGGCTTGGAAAGAGGTTTTGTCTGAACCAGGGGTGCTGCTCCACGTCTGCTTTCAATCCGGGAACGTTCTCCACCATTCTGCGAAACTTGTATCAGATGCGGTAGGTAGTATCTTGACCCTGTCTCTCAGTTTATGTTTTCATTTTTCCTGTTCGGAGCGTTTCTCTCTCGCACTTCGCGCTCCCATCTGACTTGGCATCTCTTCAGTAACACCTGGTCCCTTCACTGTGGCCTCTTCCCTGTCTTCCCTGCTGTCCTGTCCCTCCACGGCCCTCCCGCGGCACCTGCTCTGGGGCTCCGTCCCGTACAAGGCGCTGGCACCTGCCGGTTCCATGGACGGCGCGATGCAACCAGTTTTCTCCAGGATTGCCCATTTCTCAAGAACTTCAGTGTCTAAATATAAGACTGTCGAGAGCTCTCTAACTTAGAACAGCGTGAAGAATGATTAGGCTTTCTAGATTACACCGTAACCGGAAGCCTCGGCGGGGTCCAGCTCTCTCCGGAGCCTGTTCCCACGTGGGGCGCTCGGGGCTTGGAAAGGAGGCTGCGGGGTACCTGCGGCTGGTGCTGCGCGGGGCCAGGCCCTTCGGGGGGAACCCTGGACTCGTGTGTGCAGCCCACAGGCAACGAAGGGGACGGGCGTGCTCCCTAATTCACGCGCACGAATCACTCGCACCAAGTCACACGCTGGCTCGCACACCTCACACCTCGTGAGATAAACTGTGACACTGGCCTTGAACGCCGTCACCACATAATTAGAACAGCATTTTCCTAACACAACATGGGGATACCTGGACTAACAAAGATTTTCAGTTTTCTCCCCTGACATGAATTTAAATACCTTTCAAAAGTACACACATTAAATTACTTTTATTAAGCATTGACATTACACCACATCTGGACTAGACCCGTGCCTGCAGTTACGTGGCATCAATGGAACCGACCAGAACGCTGGGCTGTGGACGTCGTCTCCAGGGGCCCTGCGTTCCTTTCTGTTTTTCATGGGTACCATTGAAACGCTGTGGCTCCTTCACCACCACTCAGCTTCGATGTGGTTTTTCTTGCTGTGGTAAAAATTTGTGGGTTTTTTTGATTTAAAGTTTGTATTTATTTATTTGAGAGAGAGACTGAGCAGGGGGAGGCGCAGAGGGAGAGGGAGGAGCAGATGTCCTGCTGAGCAGGGAGCCCAACATGGGGCTGGATCCCAGGACCCTGGGATCATGACCTGAGCTGAAGGCAGACACTTAACCGACTGAGCCCCCCAGGTGCCCCTAAAATGTGTGTTTTGATTATGCTTTGGACCTAGAGTTGCAGCACGGCAGCCTGGGCTACGGAAGCCATGGCTTTGTCAGTTCTGTCAACAGAAGCTTCTGGGTTGCCCATGATGCTGGTGAAGCTGAGATGAGAAATTTGCATGGGCTGCATTTAGATAATTGAAACACTTAAAGCCAGAATTTTATATTTGAGGAAAAACAGAAGAAAATGCAAATGACACTGTTTGGTTTTCAAGTAACTTTGGGACATTTTGTTTAAAATTTTAAGATGATGAGTTGTAAGATTGAAGTCTGAGGATGGTGCTTCAAGAAGTTTCATTTGGTTGCATGAGGGCCTGTTTCCTGGAGCAAAGACCTGGAGTTTGCAGGCTCACGGGCTCTGTGTTTTGTGCAAAGGAGACACAGCTGGTAGGCAGCAGTGGGCGTCAGTGGAGGGGCCTGATCACACGTGCTTTGAAATAGCCACACGACGTTCGGTTAACACCATTATCTCATGTAGAGAAACGTGGTTTTTCTGCTCATGACAAGAACTTTTAGGATCTACTGACCATTTCAGATGTGTCGGCAGCAAAGCTGGCTGTGGTCCTTGTGCCACGCCTTCCGTCCCAGCACTGGTTTCTCTTCTCGCCGGAAGCCTGTACCTTTTGACACCCTCCATCCAATTTCACTGCCCTAACAAGTGCGATCTTAGAGTATTCGTCTTTCTCTAACTTATTTCACTTAGATAATCCCTTCAAGATCCATCCATGTCACAAATGGCAGGATTCCCCTCTTGTTTATGGCCAAATAATCTGTTGTGTGTGTGTAGCACATTTTCTTTCTGGTCAGTGGACACTGAGGTTGTTCCCTTATCTTGGATCTTGTGAATAATGCTTCCCTGAAAGTGGGGGTGCAGGTACTTCTTTGACTTAGGGTTTGTGTCCCTGGAATCAGTCCCAGGAGTGGGGTTGCTGGATCACATGGTAGCTCCATTTTTAACTCCTTGAGGAGCCTCCACACTGTTCTCCAGAGTGGCTTGCATTCCCACCAACAGTGTTAATTGGGTTCCCCTTTCTCCACAGCCTCACCAACACCTGTGGTTTCCTATTTGACTCTAGCCATTCTAACAGGTGTGAGGTGGTGACTCAGTGTGGTTCTGATTTGCATCTCCCTGATGATGAGGGATGTGGAGCACCTTGTCATGTACCTATATCTCCTTTGGAAAAATACCTATTCAGATATTTTGCCCATTTTTAAATAGGATTGTTGTTTTTTTATTACTGAGTAATGAAGAGTTCTTTTAATATTTTGGATATTACCACATTTTCAGATATATGGTTTGCACATACTTTTTTCCCATCCTGTAGGCTGTTTTTTCATTTTATTGATCATTTGTTTCGCTGTGTGGAAACTTTATAGTTTCAGTTGTTTATTTTTAATTTTGCTGCTTGTGTTTTAGGTGTTGACGCTCCAAAAATCATTGTCAAGACCCACATCAAGAAGCTTTTGTCCTGATTTTTCTAGGGGCTTTATGGTTTCCACTCTTAAATTTAAGTCTTTAATCCATTTCTAGTTAATTTTTGTGAATGCCTTAAGACGGTAGTCCAGTTTTCTCAACACCAGTTACTGAGGAAACTGTCTTGTCTGCATTGATTATTCTTGGCCTCTTGTCAAGTAGTAGGTGACTGTATATGGATAGGTTTATTTCTGGGCTCTTGATTCTGTTTGTGTGTCTGCTGTTATGCCAGTACCATGGTGTTTGGATTAATAAAGCTTTGTAATATAGCTTGAAGTCAGGGAGTGTGATACTTCCACATTTGTTTTTCTTTAGCAATATGGTTTTGGCTGTTTGGGGTCCTTTGTGGTTCCATACAAAATTTTAGGATTGTTTTTCCTTCTTTTGTAAAAAATAAAAAAATAAATGGCATTGAGGTCTTTTAGGGATTGCACTGAAGTATAGTTGACTTTGGGTAGCATAGATATTTTGACAATATTAATTGGTACAGTCCATGAGCACAGGATACTTTTTCATTTATTTCTGTCCTCTTCACTTTCTCCAGTGTCTTGTAGTTTTCAGTGTAGAGCTCTTTCACCTCTTGGTTAAATTTATTCCTAAGCATTTTATTGTTTTTGATGCTGTTGTAAATGGGAACATTTTATTTCTTTTTTGGAAAATTCATTGTTAGCGTAGAGAAAGGCTACTAAATTTTGAATGTTAATTTTGTACCATGCAAATTTACTGAATTCATTGATGAGATCTAACAGGGTTGGGTTTTTTTGTTTGTTTGTTTGTTTGTTTGTTTGTTTTTGGAGTCTTTAGGATCGTCTCTGTATAAAATCAGATATTCTGCAAATAGAGACAGTTTTATACATTTCTTTCCAGTTCTGATGTCTGTTCTTTTTCTTGTCCAGGACCAGGTTGATTAGGAGTGGTGACACTGGGCATCCTTTTCTTGTTCTTGGTGTCAGAGGAAAAACTTTCAGCCTTTCACCATTGAGTAGGATGTTTATCATTTTTGACTTTTATTATGTTGCTACATTCTTTCTATACCAATTTTTCTTTAGTCATTAATGGGTGTTGCATTTTGTTAAATGCTTTTTTTTTTGCGTGTATGAGATGATGATATGATTTTTTTCTTGCATTCTTTCATTTATGAAGGGCTGTGTTTATTAGCTTACGTATTTGAACCATCCTAACATCCCAGATATATATCCCACTAGTGAATGATTCTTACAATGTGCTGAATTTGGTTTCCTAGTGGTTACTGAGAATTTTTGCATTGGTATTCATCAGGGGTATTGGCCCATAATCTTTTCTTGAAGTGTCCTTTTCTGGCTTTGCTGTCAGGATAATGCTGGCCTTGTAAAATGAATTTGGGAGCATCTCCTCCTCCTCTGAGTTTTTGGAACAGTTTGAGAAGGATTGGTGTTAATTCTTTTAAAATGTTCGGTAAAATTCACTGGTGAAGCCAGCTATTCATGGGCGTTTTTCAGAGACTTTTTTTTTACAAAAGATATTATTTATTTTAGAGAGAGGCACACTCCATACCCAGCACAGAACCCAACTTATTAGGGCTCAATCCCATTACCCTGAGATCATGACCCAAGCTGAAGTCAAGAGTCAGACATTCACCTGAGCCACCCAGGTGTCGCTGGGAGACTTTTTAAATTATTTATTTATTTATTTGACAGCATTCAAGCAGAGGAAGTGGCAGGGAGAGGGAGAAATGACATGGGGCTTCATCCCTGGGATTATGACCTGAGCTACCAAAGGCAGATGCCCAACCGACTGAGGAAGGGGAACACCTGGGTGACTTTTTATTTTTAATGTTTTAAAGATTTTATTTATTCATAAGAGACACAGAGAAGAGGCAGAGACACAAGCAGAGGGAGAAGCAGGCTCCATGTGGGCAGCCTGATGCGGGACTCAGTCTCAGGACCACGGGATCATGACCTGAACCAAAGGCAGACACTCAACCACTGAGCGACCCAGTTGCCCCTATTTTTAATTTTTTTAAAAGATTTTATTTATTTGAGAGATACAGAGATAGTGACAGAGACAGAGAGGACACAAGGGGGAAGAGAGGGAGTAGTCAACTACCCACTAAGCAGGGAGCCCATTGTGGGCTCAGTCCCCTAGGATCATGACCTGAACTGAAGGCAGACACCCAACTGACTGAGCCACCCAGTTTTATACCTTTTTTTTTATATACTATTGTGATCAGAGAAGACACTCCACATGTGCTTGAAGAATGTGTGTTCTGTTGTCAGAATGTTCTGTGTATGTCTGCTAGGTCCATTAGTCTACAGTGTTCAGATCCCGTCTCCTTATTGAGTCTCTGTCTAGATGATTCCTCATTGAGGATAAGGCATTAAATTCCCCAGCTATTATTATATTACTGTTTCTTTTTCCTTTTAGCTGTTAGTTTTTGCATAATATATATAGGTACTCTATCGTGACCTAATTTATGACAAATACACCTAGCTCTCCAGTAAAAAATATACATATATATACACATAAGTACTCTTATGTTGGATGCATATTCACAATTGTCATGTCTTCTTGATGGATTGTCCCCTTTATTATATAATGACCTTTTCTGTCTCTTTTTACCATTTTTAAGGTTTATTTTGGCTGATCTAAAGATAGCTACTCCTACTTTTTTTGGTTACAATTTGCTTCAAGTATCTTTTCCCATACCTTCAATCTCAGTCTACATGTGTCTTTGTGACCAAAGTGAGTCTCTTGTAGGCAGTATATCTTTGGATCTTCTGTTTTTATTTATTCAGTTATTATGTCTTTTGATTGGAGAATTTTATTTTTTAATATTTAACTGTTGGTAGATAAGGACTTACTATTGTCATTTTGTTGATTGTTCTCTGGCTGTTTTGTAGATACATTGTTCCTTGCTTTTTATCCTGCCTCCCATTTCTATATTTTGAGGTCTTTGGTATCAGTATGCTTTAATTTTTTATAATGTTCTTTAGTGTAATTACTACAGGCTTTTCCCTTGTGGTTATTGTGAGGACTTAGTAAAATATCTGAAAGTTACATCATCTTGTTTTAAACCAACTAATGACAACTTCAGTAGCGTTCCTAAACTCACACTTTTACTTCCCGTCTCCTTCACATTGTAGGTTATTGAGACTACCATTTACATATTTCTTACATAGTGTATCTAATACAGAATGTTATAGTTATGGTCATTTTTACTGTTTTTTTAACCTTAAAGTTATAAGTGAATGATGTACTATGACCATATTATAGAATCCAGCAACTAATCGAGCAAAGGTAAATTGACCTTTACCAGTGAGTTTTATGTTCCCTTCTCATGTTTTTATAATGTTAATTGGCATTTCTGCCTAGAAGATTCCTTTCTAGTGTTTCACGGAAAGCAGGCCTAGTGGTGGTGAGCTCTGTCCACTTTTGTTTGTTAAGGCAAGGATTTATCTCCCTCATTTCTCAAGGACAGCTGTGCCAGGTATAGAATTCCTGGTTAACAGGGTTTTCTTTGTAAATAATTTGAATACACCATCCCATTCTCTCCTGGCCCAAAAGTTTCTGGTGAGAAATCATTCCATATGAGGTTGGTTCCTTATATGTAACTTGTCTGTTTTTTCTTGTTGCTCCCAAAGTCCTCTCTTTGTCTTTGGCAATGTAACTACAGTGTATCTCACTGCAGCCCTACTCAGGTTCAACGAGTGCGAGGTCCCCTGCACCTCATGAATCTGCACGTCCATTTCTGTCCCCAGGTTTGGAAGCTTTGAATCATTATTGCTTTAAATATACATTCTCTTTCTCTTCTGGAATTCCTGTAATGCAGATAGTATTTCTTTGTCTGTGCCCCGTTAATTCCCATAGGCTTTCTTGATGCGTTCTTCTTTTTGATCTTCTAGTTGGATTGGGTCATTTCTTTTTCTGAATTGTCAGGTCACTTGTTGAAGCCCTTGAATTTTTCTCTTCAGGGATTATATTATTCAGTTCTGGGCTATTTCCTGGTTTCTTTTCATTTTGCTTGTGCATTGTTAAAGGTATTATTCTGAATTTTCTGTGTGATAGTTCAAAGATATCCAATATATTGTACTTGGAACTTGGAATCTTGTGGGGCCAGTGCAACATGTGCTTGAGGGCGTGTTTTAGATTTCATGCTGCCTCCAAAGGTCATCTGGCCTCTCTGAATATGTTTGGTGACAGGTACTTCTGCTAAGCCACCTCAGCAGAAAGAATTTTGGTCAATTATGGATGATTTCATAGCTTTTTCCTCACGGAGTGTGAAGTGGGGTGCAGCTGAGGTGTGCACTAAAGGGGGATGCCTTGTTCTATGCTGAAATGCACTTCCTCATTTCTGCAGCCCAGGTTCTTAGTGAACACATTGTTTTGTTCTCATTTTTTCGGCTGTCCCTTCTTCCTGAACGCAACCTTAGCTGTAAAGAACTCTGTAGCCCCAATCCAGTGTCTCCAGGAGGCACTGGGCCTGTCTGGCCTTTGCTACAGTGTCCTGCCCCCAGACAGGATGAACATGCCCCCACCATGCCTCTAATACAGCCCACACTTGGGCCCCAGCCCAGGAGGAACTCAGGTCCTCATAAACAGCCCCGGTTGCTAGTGTCCTTGAGAATGACATTTGGGATGGAGGCTCCCTTGAGGTCAGGCTGGGCCCGCTGGGACCTGTGGGGTGATTGCAGTCATGTCATAGGCCAAGTGACATCCCCTCAGGTCCCTCTTGGCACCAGATACAGAAGATACCAGCGTGGGAGGCAGCAGTAGAGCTCAGTTTGGGAGGGGTGTTCAGGACCACAGAGTCAGGTGCCAAGAGGGCCCCCCTCCCGGCTGTGCACGATTCCATCTGCCCTCAGTGTCACGGGCGCTCACTGTGGGGCTCCTCTGCTTTGTCTGTGTCTGTGCTTCCATTTTGCATCTTCTCCAGGTAGTTTGGTGGGACTTCCGCCTCTTCTAAGTACTCACTTGCCCCAGATTTACGTCTGCTGTGAAAAGACCCCACAAGCCGCTCAGCTAACCTGTATCTTCTCAGACACACTATAAAACAAAGAAACATTTGTCCCTGTGATGAGCATTCTCTGCTATGCTGCCAGTGCTGGTTCCTCTGTGAGCTGCAGTCTGGTCTTCAGACCACCCACCTTCCGAACCCCCACCACACACCCCCTGCGACCACCAGTCTAAGTTCTCTGGGGAGGAGTTTGGTGATTGGGGCTCTATTTTGATTCCACGTGTAGGTGCGGTCAGATGGCACTGCTCTTTCTCTGACAGCACAGTGGTCTCTGTCCATCTGTCTCAGATGTAGGACTTCCTGGGTTTTCATGGCCAGTAGTCTGTCATGTGTGCCAGGGACCCTTCTGCT
Organism: Canis lupus baileyi; assembly: GCF_048164855.1. Taxonomy (NCBI): domain Eukaryota; kingdom Metazoa; phylum Chordata; class Mammalia; order Carnivora; family Canidae; genus Canis; species Canis lupus. The sequence continues at coordinate 39,274,345 of NC_132861.1, read as the reverse complement.
GCTCTTGGGTCTGCACTGCACTGATGACTACAGTCCTGCGTCCTTGGCCATGAAGGCTCCTGTCCCACACACCGAGTCCCACTGGGCAGGCCCCTGCGCCCTTGACCAGCACGTGCTGTCCTGTTTCCCGCCGAGCTGCCTTCATTTGTCAGGAGTGCTCAGAGGATGGCTGGGGCTTGTGGTCTCATGGTCCACTGCCCCGTGAATGGTCCATATGAACAGTGTCTCAGCCCACGTGGTGCATGTCCTTGGGGCAGCTGAGGGGGCAGGATGTGGTGGGGACAAACATCAGCCCGCGAAGACCCATTACCCTTGCTGCCTGCACCCAGCAAAAGTCTCTGCCAAGTATTTGAAATTCAGGGAAGGAGCCTGTGAGCACTTGGCCTCAGGGGAGGGCCTGACTATGGGATAGAGACCGATTCCATCAACACCCAGCAAGCCGATGTGCCTCCGTAAGGATGTGGGGAGGCAAGAGGGCCCTGGGCCCAGCAGCCATGCTGCCGAGGGTGGCCCCTGGCACAAGTTGGTCCCCTGGGGCCAGCAGGAGCCTGCTGGGAGCTGCGGGGACTGGGTCCGCAGCAGAGATGTGGGAAGACCGCTCAGCAGGCAGTGGAGCAAGACGGCGTGCAGGGCAGTCCCTGTCGGAACCTGGAGTCCTGCGGGGGGTGGTGCCGGACGCATGGGGCTGGTCACCTGTTTCTTTCCTACATCAGAGTTGATCTTTTTCTAATCTTCTGTTAGGTTCAAGGAGCAAGTTTCCGAGGTTGGAAAGAAGTGACTTCTCTGTTTAACAAAGACGATGAACAGCACCTGCTGGAAAGATGTAAATCCCCCAAGTCCAAAGGGTAAGTGTCCGTGGGTTCAGGTGGGAGGTCTCAGAGGCGGCAGGCACGTCATCACAGCATGATGAGTGTTGGGGCTTCCGTCCTGGGGAGTGGACAGAAATGCCCTGCACTGATTCTGATGCTCTGGAGATGAGAGAGTGAGGTGTACCCCTGGAGAAGGTCACAGGGGCAGCCACAGCACCTCGAGAGGTCGTGGGACAAGTGAAAGTTTCCCAGACGAGCTCTTGAACTCAGAACTGGAAACTGGGGCAGCCCAGGTGGCTCAGCGGTTTGGCGCCTGCCTTCAGCCCAGGGCGTGATCCTGGAGACCCGGGATCGAGTCCTGCATCGGGTTCCCTGCATGGAGACTGCTTCTCCCTCTGCCTGTGTCTCTGCCCCTCTCTCTCTCTCTCTGTGTCTCTCATGAATAAATATTAAAAAAAAAAAAAAAAAGAACTGGAAACTGAACTTGGCCTTGAGGCAGCCTCTAGCCATGCTTGAGATGTTTGCTAACTTGAGAAAATTAAGGGAAAAAAGTTAAAAATGCAAAGGATTACTGAGCTTTATAAAAGACTTTAGAAAATTGAGTATATTTAAACTGACCTATTGCTGTTTATTATAAATGGAATTTTTAAAAGCATATTTAAACATGAGACGATAAATTCAGTGAGAGTTGCTTGCGTATAGTGAAGAATGGTGCCTTAAAATACGGTTTTCATGGTTTCACTAATGTAGCGGGTAACTCTTCTTTACTAATTTTAATTAAAGTTTTACATTATAGATCTGTGTTCACTTTCTAAGTGACTTAAACTTTTAAAAAGTGTTCAGTGTATAAAGTAGACACTGATCGTGGCTCTGAGGTCACTGGGTCACCAACACCAGCTGTCTTGTCTCCTACAGAACTAACTTACGGTTAAGAGAAGAGCTGAAGACAGAGAAGAAGCCTGGATTCTGGGACAATTTGGTTTTAAAACAGAACATACAGTCTAAGAAACCAGATGAGATTGAAGGTTGGGAGCCTCCAAAACTCGCTCTTGAAGATGTGACGGCCGATCCCCCAGGGGATGCGGCGAGCGGCCGTCCTCCTCGGCCAGGCTGGGAGGAGGACAGCAAGAGCTGTAGCAAGTACAGCAGCCTGGCGAGCTCAGGGAACAGCTCCCGCTGGAGCCTGCGGTCGGCGGGGAAGCTGGTGGGCATCAGACGGCACAGCAGAGGCCACCTGACGGACAACTGGGAGGAGCTGGAGTGACATGCACAGACCCCATGTCCCCAGACCCCCGGCGTCACCCCCATGTCTTCTTTCTGTCTGTCTCTGTGCAGGGTCTGAGGTTGCTGCATCGTGCCGTGTATGTCTGTATGTCTGCCAGTCCCCTGGTCTTCCCCGTGTGCCCACGTCTGTTCACCTCCGTGGGCCGACGGGAGAGCCTCAGCAGGTAGCGGCCTCGCTGGGAAGTCTGCGGACGCGGGTGTGAGCATCTGTGCGTGCCGTCCTTCCCCAGGCTCCCCGTCCCCCACCGGGATCCCTGTCTCCTGCATGTGGTGTCCGTGTGCGCCTGTGACACTCGCCCGTAGCTGCTGTGCGGGGCGCTCCTGCGTTGCCAGAAGCTTGACCTCCAGCTGTCAACCCAACCTTCCAAAGGTCATGTTACATTGTGTTCACCTGGCAGATTAAACTTCTTTTCATGTTAAATACCAGGGAAGCCGGGGTTACATCTGATCAAGCACGAAACGCCACCTCGGCAGAGCATCTTCATCTCTGGCCCTGGGAGGAGTCGTCTCCAGGGCGCACGGTGGACGGTTCTTCTAGGGTTTAATCCTACCTGTCCTGACCTTTATGTTCTTCTGAAAACATGTTCTTTGATTGCAGGTTAAGGAAAACCATGAAGTGTGGGTCAGTTTTACTTAATACTCAAGTTGTTTTTGGAAAATACTAACTTGCTGATGGAGTTAAAACTGTATATAAAATACTGCAAGTGCCTCTTTTCTATAATGTCCAGGTGTTTGGTTTCCAAAGCGAGCAAGCTGCCGCGGCTCCGGCTGGACGCCAAGGAAGGGCAGGCCACGCTCTGGGCTCGGATCTCCTTGGCAGGACGGCCGTGTCCGCAGGCGGCGCCCACGTCAGTCTCAGGCAGTGGTGGTTTGAAAGAGAAGCTGTAGGGGTTTGGGTTAAACACAGAAGCCTCCAATGACACCGTGCACGCCTCTGGTGGGCAACGCGGTCCTCCAGTTGCTCCGCGGGCACATCTGTGCTGCTCAGCCAGCGCCGGCCCTTGGCGGGACTCCCAGTGGTAATGTCGTCAGTCTGTCCTCCGTCCATCTGTCCATACACCTTTTTTTAATAGAACAAGTAGCTTACTTGACTGAGTTTTTAATGGGGGGCCTGTTTTAAGTGGCATTAAATTAATCCGTTTTGTTAGAACCTTGAGATGCCGGAGGCTGTGTTTTGTGATGCTGGTGGTGGTCAAGTTAACTAGCTGGAAAGCCTTGTCTCCTCAGGGAAGGGGTTCAGTAGGTAGCCTGTGGCCCCGCTGCCGCTGGAGGCGCAGGGGAGGAAACCCCAGGTCCGGGACTCTGGGGCGCGGGCCGAGCGGAGTCTGGACCCCGAGACCCGCCGCACGTTGCCGCACTCGCGTGTGGGGACGCTAAGTGCCTGTAACTCACCTCCGTGCGAATCTGTGACGCAAGGCTGGCGACACTCCTTCCTATCGTTTCTCAAAATCTGAAGACAAAGCCAGATCGGAGTTGGAATATGCACTGTAAATCACATTTTTCTTATCTACCAAGATTAATGTCAAAATAAGCTTTTTCTGTTGAATCTGATTAAATGAATATAAGTATGTTTGTGGTTTTTAATGTATTTATTGATGTGCTTTGGGAGAAAAGTATTTTTTCTTGATAGAATTTACCAAAGCAACGCTGTGCTGTTCACAGGTCAATGAGAACGGGGTTTTTGTCTGATTCTGTGAACACACGACTTCACTGTGCAAAGGGCGAGTGGTCCGTGTGCCTCCTACTGTGCTCACTTCGTAAAGGACAGTGACTGGCTTCGAAGGAGGTAGAATTCATTCTCAGTGCTGAGGTCTTAAAAAAAAATAAAAGTATTGTTCATTTCCTCTTTTGTTATTAGTTTGCATGGTTATTGGCATCCACTTTGGGGTGAATGCTTCCGGGGACTTTTGTCACTAAACGCTGATGGCACTTTTCTTGATCCCTCAAACCTCATTTTAAAATGCAAACAACACATGTAGACTTTTTCATAAATAAATGGCCAATTTCAACATAAGTTTTCAAGACGTATCTTTTGCATGTTTGACCTGTCTGCTTTGTCCGTCTGTCCGTCCGTCTGTCCATGAGGAACCAGGGGACGCCTGCGCTAAGGGCTGTTTTACAGTTGGGTAAGAGACTCAGGGGCACAGGGGAGCTTTCCCTTCAGCCGCGGCTAAGAAACCGCGAGCATCCCAGCAACGGGAGTACTTTCTCTTTCGAGAAGATCACCATGTCTTAGGAAATAGTCTTTGAGGAACAGTGACCTGCTCCGAGAAGACAGGCAGGGACCCCAAGAACCAGGGATGCAGGGCCAGCGGGGCTCTGTGGGAAGGAGGTGTGGGGGGCACTGTGTTCCTGTCTTCCCCCAGGGCCTGCCTTGTCTGGAGGAGAGCTAGTCCGTGTACTATCGGCGAGGAGGCCTGGGGGGGCCCCATGTGGCCCTGCACCGTGGGGCGGGGGCTGTGGGTGGCCAGGGAGCTTTCTCCCAAGTTACTTCCAGCTACTTACCCATATTCTGGTTCTTATGCTGATTCCTCAGTGGGTAGTTCTTTGCCGGAACAAAAGAGCAGCAGGCAGGGCTCTATTCAGGAAGCTCGCCCCTACACCCCACCTGTTGGGTCCAGTGGACATTGGTTTGCTGGAGCTGCGCCCTCCTGGAGGATCCCAGAGGATCCGCTCAGCCTTGCCACAGTATCCCAAGAACAAGGGGATTCACAGAAACAGGGCCGAGGGTGGTCTGTGTCCCGGTAGCATCTTCCAGCAAGCCTTCCCACTCAGGCTCCCATTTACCACCGCAAGCTCTGGAGGGTCGCAGGATCTGTGCTCCCCAACGTCAGTTCTTGGGGTGCTTGTGATTTGTTGTGTGTGGGTGCCTCCCACACAGTGGTGGACAGTCGCCCCTCATGAACACACTCCCAGGCCCCAGCCGAGCCCTGCAGACACTGCTTGCTCCTTGCACGCACCCATAACAGGTAATTTAGGATCTACACACAGTGGTGGATGAACAGCCAGGCCGCAGTAGACGTCCTGGGAATGCGTCCTTCTCAGATACCCCACCGTCCTGAGCTCAGCCTTCGTTCTGTGAGGACAGGAGAGGACACGGTGCTGTGAGAGACAAAAGGAGGGGTGACAGGCCTCAGGCTGCTAGTGGCTCTCTGATGACATGGCAGGAGGAGGCGCCCCAATGGTGTCAGGGGCTGGAAGTGTTGCCGCAGAGGCCATGAGCCTCGGGTGACCGTAGGGCCAGCTTTAACGTGGACGCCCAGCGAGGCTCCCCTGAGTAACTCTTCAGGCAGCCGCGCAGCAGCAGATTTCAGGAGCACCCACGCTGCGTGCTGGGCATCTGCTTCCTCCTCTGCAGGGGACTCCGGCAGGCCTTGCAGTCCCTCGGGGCGTCCCCCACTTGGTCATCCGGCACTGGCGGCTCCCTCTCCATCGCTCTGGTTGGCTGGGGGAGCCCTGACAACCAATCCCACTTCACTCCCTGCGTCCCCTGGGGCACACGGTCTGGTTCGTTCCCACTGTGGCTCAGATGTGCACCGGGGGGGGCAGCGGTGGCGGCAACAAGGACTTCTGGCAGCAGGTGCGGATGAGGGTCTGCCCCATGGGCTGATGGAGCACGTCACAGAACGCTGGTGGCCGTGACGAAGCTAACTACCCCCGTCAAGGGCTCGAAGCAAAGAGGCTACATTTGGAGGTAAAAATGCAGGCTGCCCAGGGGCTTCTTCTGTTAACAGGACTCTAAAGTCAAACCCTTCCTCTTCCAAATGTCTTTATTTTTGAGGTGAAGCGTTGGTGGCGCCTCTGCATCGCTGAGATGGTGGCACGTGGTCTCTGGCTTCGTTCCTGGACAGTGGCCCTGGAGCCTCCGAGCACCGCCCTCCTCTCAGTGGAGGGCTTGCCTGGCAGGGTATCTGCGCCCCAGCCACAGTCAGGGGTGCTCGGGGGCTTCCCGTGACGGGCCTGCACCGTCCCGCAGTCAGGCACGGCAGCAGAGCCAGCGCCACGTCCCCGTTCGTCCTCCACCGCGTCACGGACGCAAGGCTGCTCGTCGGTCAATCTTGGCAACTTCCACCCATGGCTCTTCTTCTTCCCTCTTCACGAACGAAGGAAGCACATTCTGTGACGGGCAACCTGATTGTGACTAACTCAGTAGCCGGCTGGGCTATTTCAAAATGTAGGTACATTTATTTAAGCATTTAAAAGTAGACTACAAGCGTCAGGACGTCTCAACCCTAAATGCTATCAGCATCAGCACGCACTTCGAAAAATGAGGTTATTCCCCTGAATCGCTACTGTATCACCAGCTCAACCAACAGAATTACTGCTTCCCTATAACCGTATATATGCAGATTTTTCCAGTCGGCTGGAAAATGTCTCTTTAGCTCCTTTAACTTTTTCCTCAAAACCAGGATGTGGTGCATGAATTGAGTCTGGTGCCATCTACACGGCATAAATGTTAAATACAGCAAGTGACGGGTTAGGTAGGTGTCCCCACAGCAGTGGAGGAGGGGCTGAAGGCCAGTCGGCCCCGCCAGTGCCTTGGGAGGTGTGCTGCTCGCCGTCACAGCTCCCCGGGGTGGTCGCCAGCATCGGGCAGCACACCATACGTTTCTCAACTGCCCATGGCTTCCTACAGGGACTGCACACCCCAGCTCGCTGCCTGGTGTCAGCCAGCCTGCCCCCCGAGGTTCTGGTCACACTGCGAGACCCTTACAGCCTCTGCCTCCTGGTCCACAATCTCTCCTGTGTGCTCTGGCAGCAGCTTCACTGTCACTTTGAGTGGAAAAATGTATGTAGTTAGAAATTAATGTCTTTGCATGGTTTTCCAGAATTGCAGGTGAGTTACTGTCATTTGAGTATAAAGGTTGGGTAGAGTGGTGGCTTTCCAAACAAATGATTATTATTGATCTCTCTGGGATTACTTTTATTGACTGTAATTTCCTTTACTAAATCAAAATGAGTGTTGGGGTTTTAGGAAAATACGGGATTTTAAAAAGTGCAAAGTTTAGATAAAGCTAACAAGTCTGGAAGCAAATGGCATGATGGGAAACACCATTCACTCATTGGAGTTTTGAGAATGAGGTTTCTTTTTTTCCTTTGGAGACTGAAATTTCAAAAGTCTCCTCCCTGGAGACTTCAGAACTGTTTCAGGAGGCAAGCTGGAGACACCACAAGTTTCTTAAAAGCTTAACACGGAGAAGCAGTGCTCAAGAAAGGCAGCTTTCCTGAGGAACCCGTGAGGAGAGCTTGTCTCGTAGGAGACACACGACTCCAGGCACTTGAGGAGGGCATCATGTCCTCACAGTTCTGTTACGTTTGGGAGTTTAGGGGTCTTCAAAAATAATATAAAATACTGGGAAATTTTATCTAAATATGAATAAATCCCTCGAGTAGAATCATGGGCAGCACTTTAAATTTTCTATGTTGGCTTTTTAAGAAAGATTTTTTACAATTAACATATATTACTTTTGCACTTAAAACAAAACAGGTAGTAAGTACTTTAAAAAGCAAAATCTCAAACATAGAAAAGAAAATTACAAGTAATGAGTTGGCAAAACTATAGCCTGCTAGCCAAATTTGGGCCACCACATGTTTTTGCATGGCCCACAAGAATTATTTTTACAGTTTTAAATGTTGAAAAAACTTAAAAGACTCGTATCTCATGACACATGGGAAGTATATGAAATCCACATCTCTGTGTCCATAAAGTTTGACAGGAACACGGCACACTCACTCGTGGACAGGCTGCTTGCATTACGGTGTTGTAACTGAGCAAGTGTAAGAGGGAGCATGTGGCCCACAAAGCCCAATATATTTCAGAACAAGTTTGCTGAGCCCTTGGTATAAATTCCTGTGTGTACCCATCCTTCTGGCCTGAGTGATGATTCAATTTTGTTTTATCTAGGTACTCCTGACTGAGCAATGATGTTAAGAGTCAATCCCAGGGATGCATGGGTGGCTCAGTGGTTAAGCGTCTGCCTTTGGCTCAGAGCACAATCCTGGAGTCCTGGGATCGAGTCCCACATTGGTCTTGCAGGGAGTCTGCTTCTCTCTCTGCCTGTGTCTCCCTCTGCCTCTCTGTGTGTGTCGCTCATGAATAAATAAATAAAATCTTAAAAAAAAAAAGTCAATCCCAGACATCCTATAATTTCATCATCTTCATGTTGTTTAAATAAAAACCAGTTAAGAATCCATCAAGAGGATATAACTAATTATAAAAATACCTGCAGCCAACAGTGACAGAATTGTGGGAGGAAGCAGGCAGCTCTAGGATAACAGTAGAGATGTCAATCCTCTACTGGAGAGGATAAAACCCACCGAGCGAAAATTTATTACACACATTAATAGAATGAGGGGAAGAACATGGACATTTCCATTGATGCAGAAAAAGCATTGGGTTAAAAAAAAAATAACTGATCCAGAATAGAAGAAATTTGCCTTCACTTACTAAGGAACGGATAAAAAGACCTTACACTTACTGAATGAGACTCTCATTCAGTCTGAATGTCCACTCTCACCACTCCTATTACACATCATACTCAGTCTTTGCCACAGCAGTTAGACAAGAAAAAGAAAAGGCATCTCAACAGTAAAGAAGTCATATTATTTGTTTATATATGGTATGATCTTATTTGTAGAAAACCCTAAAGATTCTACCAAAAAAATTCCAAGAAAACCAAAAACCACCATCATAAATGGAACAGACAAGCTCAGGCAAGTTGCAGGATACAAAATTCAATATAAAAACAACAGTTGCATTTCTTTACGTGAACAATGAGAAATTGCAAAAGAAAATGAAGAAAATCCCATTTATAACAGCAACAAAGAATAAAATATGTAGGAATAAACTGAGTCACAGAGATTAAAGTATTGTACACTAAAAACTATAGCATGTGGCCTAAAGCAAGTAGACACAGATAAACGGAAAGACAGCCTGTGCCTATGGGCTGTATGACTTTCTATTATTAAGATGGCAACACCACTCGAGGTGATCTGTAGATTAAATGCACTCATCAAAAGCCCATAGTGGTTTTTGCAGAAATAGAAAAAAATCCTAAAATTTACATGGACTCTCAAGGAATCCCCAAATAGCCAAAACAATCCTGAAAAAGAGCAAAGTTGGAGGACTCACATATCCTCATTTCCAAACTGACTATGAAGCTACAAGAATGAAGAGAGTTTGGTCCTAGCATAAGAACACACAGACCAATGGGAGAACAGAGAGGCTGGAAATAAACCATCACATACACAGTTATGATTTTCGACAAAGGTGCCAACACCATTCAGTGGGGGAAACAGTGTTTTCAACAAATGGTGCTGGGATAACTAGATATCGTAGAATGAAGCTGGGCCTTAACTTACACCATACACAAAAATTAACTCCATGGACCAAAGACCTAAACATATAAGCTAAATAAAACTGTAAAAGTCCTGGGAAAAAAAAACAGGGAGAAAGTTTCATGACCTTGAATTTGTCAATGATCTCTTAGATAGGAGACAAAAAGTTCAGCCACCAACAGGACAAAGGGAAATGGACTCTATCAAATTAACACTTGCATGCATGAAGGACACAACAGTGAAAAGGTGACTTTCAGAATGGGGGGAAAATATCTTCCAGTCTCATACCCATAAGGAGTTAATCTCTAGACTATACAGAGAACTCACGCAACTCAACAACAAAAACACACAACTTGACTAAAAAATGGGCAGAGGATGTGAATAGACATCTCTCCAAATACAACACAGAGATGGCCATGTGAGAAGGTGCTCCAGACCACTAATCACCAAGGAGGTGCAAATCCAAACACCAGGAGACACCACTTCACACCTGTTAGGCTGGTCACTGTATAAAACAACCAACTCCAGAAAATAAGTGTTGGCAAGAATGTGGAGAAACAAGCACTTGTGCACTGTTGGTGGGATATAAAATGGTGTGTCTGTGGAACATAGTATACTAGTTCCTCAAAATTCGATTAGCATGGAATTAGCATCTGGTCCACCAATTCTGCTCATGCGTATTGCAATGAAGAAGTGAAAGTAGAGTCTTGAAGAGATACGTGCACACCCAAGTTCATAGCAGTCAACAGCTGGAAGCCCAGGCAATGTCTATCCACAGCTGAACAAATCAAAACCTGGTCTATCCATGCAACAGAACATTATTCAGCCCTAAAGAGTCATGAAATCCTGAGACAGGCCACAGCATGGATGGACCCTGAGAACATTATTTTAAGTGAAACAAGCTGGTCACAAAAGGACAAGTATCATATGATTCCAGGTATATTCTGCATCCAGGGTAATCCAATCCATTGAGACAGTAGACGGTAAGGGGACTGGATAGGCGCCCAGGGCAGGCAGGTCCTAATGGCCTTCCTGGTGCCTGTGCCCAGCCCTTGGGCATTTCACTGGGCAGCGTCTAGTGCTGCACAAGGTAGGAATGAAGGGTGGAGGGTGGGGTCATGCATGCATCTGCACACAGTTCATGAAGGAAGTAACGTTACATCTCATAAACACAAGAGCTTCTGCCTCTTGAGACTGGTTTTCAGAGGGCAACACCCCTTCCTGCTGGTAGTTATGGAGCCAAGCAGCAGAGTCCATGTCATGACCATTTATCTTAGGGTGGCCTTAGCCTCTGAAAGAGAAAGGATTTTTCAAGAACGAGACCACTCCTTAGTAACCATGACTCATGTGGAGTTCTACCAAATGTTTAAATCGGAATTAACACCAATCCTTCACAAACTCTTCCCCAAAACAGCAGAAGGACCACCTCCAAGGCAAGCTCATCTAAGTCTGCCAAGACGTCTTCACCCTGACACCAAAACAAGATGAAGGCAGCACCAGAAAGCGCAGACTAATGTTTCCTTAAAGACAGCCTCAGGATGACAATAGCAAATCAAAACCAACAACTGTACAAAGTGGCACTTGAGCCCAGAATGCAAGGATGGTTCAATGTACAAAAATCAACCGTGGGGCACTGGGCTAGCTCAGTCAGCAAAGTGTGTGACTCTTCATGTCCGGGCTGTGAGTTTGAGCCCCACGTTGGGTGTGGAGATGACTTAAAAATAAAATCTTAAAGAAACAACAATCAATCAATGTGATTCACCACAGAAGCAAGATAAAGAATGAAACCACACAATCTCAATAGATGCAAAAACAAAACAAAACAAAACAAAACAAACACCTGATGAAATCGAATACTCTTTCATGATTTAAAAAAATCCTCAAAAAAGTAGGACTGGAAGGTTTAGCCCCGACCAGATAAAGGCATCTACAAAAACCACACAGCCAACCTCACAGAGAGAAAAGACAAAGCCTTCCCTGACATCTGCTTCTGCTGCAAGCTCGGCACTGCAGGTTCCAGCCCGGGCAATCAGGGCGCCACACACAAGCTGCTGGTAACCACTCATGAGGAAATGACACAACTACCACTAGATTGAGTTTGTCAAGGAGCCCAGCAAGCTCACAAGCACAAAACACAGAAGCATTTTATGTGGGTGTTTGTATAGGATTCTAAGGGCGGTATTTATGGCACAAGTTGTATGCAGTCAGATCCATAAACGTTGTCCTAAAGCAGACCTGGTTCTCAGTACAGAGACCTGAGCAGTCAACTGTGGTACGTGGTGAGCTGTCACAAAGGCCACCTCAGTCCTCGTGTCCATGGACCAGGAAAGAAACATCTTTTTGTGCCTGGAAAGGGGCGAGGGGAGGCTGCGTCTAGATGGACTTCCTGGCTGGCAGTGCCTATTGGGGCCAAAGGGGTGAGTGTCCCATGTTGAGGATAACCCGACACCTCAGCTGGGTCCTTTTAGGGGCTGAAGGCATGTGAGACAAGGTCCTTGACTCTCCCCGTTCTGACCTCTGGGAGGTCCCCCAACAGACCCATATTCACAAACACCATTCCAGTGTGTGATTTCATGACAATTCTGCACCTCACCCTGTCTGTAGGTGCCTGACAGCCGCCATGATGCTGAAAAGCCACCACCGCCCCCAGCCCAGTCTCACACGCACATCTGGGCCTCGCACACCTGGGCCTTCCGTGCACTGCAGGGTGTCCTGCCACATCCGCTGCCTGCGGCGCCGAGATACCAGGACACAATGGCAGTGCTCATGAGAGCTCAAGCTTCAATGTCCTCTTAAGAAAAAATTAATACAACAAACCGAAAACAGGCAAAGAACATATATTAGGTAACTTAACAAAAAAAAAAAAAAAAAAGTTGGTAACACACCTTATCCTTCACTTAGAATAACAGTGCAGGAGAGAAGACTCCTCCTCAGACTGTGTGGCACATCAGGTTCTACTCCTCGTCAGTCTCAAGGACACAGGCAGCTGCAGACAGGCTCTTGACAGGCTGCTCATCAGTTACTCTGGTTAACGATCAGCATCCTGCTGGCCATGAGGGTAAGTAGCCAATAAAACCCACGTTTTCAAAAATGCTTTTGAAAAAATGGCTGGTTGTAAAAGGAAAAGAGATGAACAGGACGCCAAAGGCATCAGGACAAGCTCCGCCTGGCCCCACAGAGGCCCTGGGCTCCACGCCGCGTCCACAGGGAAGTGGTCATCAGGCGGGAAGCACTTCGCTGGCCCTCGGCACCAGTTCAACACAGACGGTGATAGTGAAAATCCAGAATTTTTATTTACAGATACGCAAAACTGCAAACCATTTCAATACACTTAGAAAAAAAACTGAAGGAGGATGGGCTCACACTGCTCTCCCACGACCAATGGGAGGGGAACAGTGCTTTGTGGCAGAACAGTGATGATGGGTGACTGTATATATTCTCTCATACACCTTTATTTTCAAAATTATCTAAAATAGACATGCATTATTTTAAAAATAGGTTTAAATCAATGATATCAAAACCACTGACACTACTTTTTCAGTAAGATGCAAAATGGATGAAGTCAGATGAGCAGATAAACAGGATTTATTACTTTGTCCGTGATAGTGACATGGAGGCTGCACCGGCTGCCGTGCCATCCACACCTGTTGGCCACAGCCCACGTGCACCGTTCACAGCCTGACCACTGAGCTCAAGGCTCCACCTGCTGCCCAGGTCCACTCCACATCCGAACAAGACTCACTTGGACAAAACCAATGCACTTAAAATACATATTAAGAAAAATAAATATTCTGCACCCCATATTTACAAGGATCAATTGTTCCGTCCCCTGCCCCTCATTACTACAAAATCAGGAAACTATGATGTGACATTAAGAAGCACAGTATTAGCTGTTAGTGTCAGTCCCACACAGAATGTGGTGCTAAGAATCCAGAATCTTACTGAACTATATTTATAAATACACAATGTTGCAAACCTTAATGAACTTAAATGAAGAGGATTTTTAGAAAGTAGAAATGATTTTGCTTGGGTTCCCCAACTGCCTTTCAAAAAACCCCACACCACAGCCCTGCCACACCCACACGGGGAGGGGAGCAGTGTTCTCCGTGTTGGCGTCCCCCTGGCTCACTGGCTGCAGCGCAGCAATGGCGAGACGGCAGCAGGCGGGGCGCCTTCAGAACTTGAACAGGTCAATGAAGTGCTGTGGAGACACTGGCATGAAGCAGCTGTCAGGGTCGGCGGCGGTGCAGGGGTGCCCCGAGTCCTGCGGGAGGAGGGAGAGGTGTCACCACAGGGCGGCTGCCAGCGGGCGGTCCTGACGCACCCAGATCCCACCACGACGACGCATGGAGGACACACAGCAGCAGTGTTACAAAGACAAAGGCAGCCACGGGGGTTGTCCCCAGACAGGTGGCCCCAAAGCTCCCTTTCTGCGCTGTCCCTCTGGTTCCCGCCTGGTCCCTGGACGCCCGCCCCAACAGCTGGGCGCCCCCGGGGAGCTCGCACTCAGCTGGAAACCAGGGTCCTATTTATCAGGAGAAATGACTAATGGAATAGGCGTTCTGCAAGGCTGACAAAGAACACAGGCCGGAGGGAGCTGGGGGCCACGCTGCATCGGCCCACGAGGTGCTGACATGTGCACCGTGGCTGAAATCTCACAGACACATCTACCACGCCCCTAAGGCCGGGCCTGCCCCTCAAGCCCTGGCCCACGGGACATCCTGTGAGCTGCTCGGGTGGGTGGTTCCCGCGGCAGGCTGCACATGTGCCGAGAGCCCCGGCCGGCGGGGGAGCATGCAGGGGACGCGACTCGAGGCCTGGTCTAGGAGGTACCTTGAACAACAAAGCAAGGCGGCAGTCCTTTGAGGTCGTGGAGAAAGAACCGGGAGGAGTGCAGGGAGGGGAGAGAAAGGAAAACCAGTGTTAGAGAGAGCAGGCTGCTCGCAGCATCCGGTGTGATGATGACGATCCACGTGTGGATGAAACCGGCTGGTAATGGAGCTGGGCCGTGAGCACACGCAGAAGACAGCATGTCCCCGCCCCCCATCCATCCTGAAGATGGCCCTGAGACAGGGAGGAGTACTGACCGAACTCCTCAGAACTTCACACAACACACGCAAAGTGAGGCTGATGTCCCCACAGTTTGTACGGAAAACATTTCTAACACATCTTGGAAAGTCATTTATTCTCTCCCTCACATCCCAGCATCTGCTTTGCCACGTGCCCAGGAGTCACACAGCCACTCTCCACCTTACTTTCCTTTCTGCTTATTTGTGCTTTGTCAACGCTGTGTCTGCGCCAGCCTGCTGCCTCTGCCACCCTTGCCCGCCACCCGCTGGGGTCAGGATGAGTGGGACCCCGCCCGCCTGCTGCAAGCTGGCCTCACTACAGAGACCAGGGCGGGCCACTGGTGCAACCTGTGGGCACAGCACTCAAGCAGGTGCAGGAACCCGCTCCAACACGTGGGCTCTGCTGCTCATCGCGGATCTGCTGAGACGGATCCTGATTCTACCAGAAACCCCAGACCAGCAGCGTCAATACCGGCTGCTGCACGTACTTGGGTGGCAAATGCACCAAGACAAAGAGACACAACACAGTCTTGACCCCGAGTCCTGGCCTCTAACTGGCTTCCTTCCGTCCAGTCCCCAGCCCTCCCCACTGGAGTTTCAGGTAGTTGAGAAGGACAGAAATCCAGCTGCAGAGCAGGCAGGAGAAGGAACAGAGCCGCCGTGGAACCACAGAGGAAGGGTGCCTTCCCAGGGGCCTGTGAGGCCCAGACCAGATCCCACTTGGGCACAGACTCCAACAGCACGGTGAGGTCCTCATGGTGGGTGTGCATTGGTGCCAGTGATACTCCCGGAGGAGGAACCACATTGAGTGGGTCAGCCTGGTCCCATCAGGTGACACGCCCACCCCCCACTCCTCTATGTCCACAAGCACCTGCTGTGTGTGATGTGCACACCACCCCCTCCCGTGGTGGGGCCTGCACCCTGGGACTGGTGACACGGGCCCCCTCGCACCGGCCAGTAGCCCCACTCCCCGACTGATGGGCTCGAGGACTCACTCGTCAGACCCAGTCAGGAACAGGCCTGCTCCCCGACGCTCTGCCCTCAAGGAACCGTGTTCTACAAAACAACTACGACTGTAAAACATGGAACACGTACTGTCTTTTTAATTCCGAGATGAGAGTCATACTAAAACAGATATCAGGGACTGAGAAATAAACCCTCATGGCACTCGCGCACAGGGCATAGGAGAGGTGCTGCTGCTTCCCTTCCCTGTAGTCAGTAAGCCTCCACTGAAGTAGCGCAGGAATCACGCTCCACACCACTGCACGCTCTATCTACATGTGCTCTGAGGAGAGAAAATCTCAAGTGCTCGTCTCTGTTCCAACAATCTAGAGCTTGCCATGCGATCCATGTAACAAGTTACAGGTAAACGTAGAGCAAAAAATAAGCAGGGATGGTGTGACCGGAAGTCAATGGCCATCCCCCCAGGAGCACCGGGTGGGGGGGGGGGGGACGCCCATGCAGGATGTGCACACGGATCACACTCGCCTCCGAACGAGCTGGGTGATCTCACAACATAAACGTGCTCACGGTCAAGGAGACTGTGACATGAGCTCTCCTCCCGACCGTGAACAGACCGAGCCCGGGTCTGTGTAAGGGGAGGTCGCAGGGTGAAGGGTGTCCAGTGTCTCGGGTACTCCGACTACAAGTGTGAGTCAGGAGACTCTGGTTCAGCTTTGATCAAACAAGGAAACCCCGTGTCTCTCTGAAAGGCTGTCACCTCCGTGTGGCAGGGGCTTGGCATGAAGGGGAGTCACAAGGAGATGCCAGCAGAAGGGTCACTAGGGGCACAGGGCCCCGGACTGGACGCCAAGCCTGGGGTACCCGCTAAGGAGCATTAGGTTTGTAAAGCACAGGGACACATCAGCCCGTTTTTCTCAGGCTCAGGGCTGGCATGGTGCCCAGAACCACTGACAGGAACCCAGCACTGACCCAGGACCAGGTGCCAGGCACCCCACTGCCCCTGGGGACACACGTCTTACCAGCAAACATCTACCAGAGGCAGAAACACACACTTCGCTTCCCAATGTTTCCGACTCAAACCACAAGCTGTGTTTTACTTCCGTGAATCTATTGCCCAGCCCCAATATTTGGTGTCCTAAATCCCATTTTCTCATTATAATTCCCCATTTTTTTTCTACCATGACACCTAAAATAGACACAAAGAATCTGCCTCCCCAACACTGAACCGTCCGAGATGGTTACCTTCCAGAAGAGGATGCTGCAGTGCCGGCAGAAATGCAGGGTGTCCCCATACTGCTCCCTGGGCGGGTAGTGCTTCTGTAGGGCAAAGTACATCAGCTTCCACTCCACGTGGCCCTTCTCTGAAAGGATCAGATGTCTACAAAACTGACAGACAAAATTCCGTTGAGAACCAGCAGATGGTTTCACAACATGTCAGTGACAACACGACGTGGTGCGTGGAACATCCAGTTTTGTGAACTCAAACGCCCACGGACCAAATCAGTGAGGAACTAACCATATGAACCACTGCGTGTGCACGGTGGGACAGCACGTGGCAGCTGTGAGCACTCTGGTCTAGACTTCCCCACAATCTCTAGTAAGGTAAAATTACGTCACACACGCAAGGTATCTAAGAGCCTGTACCTAGAACACAGGAGGAACACTCGCATCTCTGTAAGAAGGAGACAACCCGACTGTTAACAGGGCAGGGGACCTGGTGCAGAGGTGGCTGGGGTGCCACACTCCATCACCAAGGATGCAGAATGAGGTGCACGCCTGCTAGGCCAGCTGCAATAGAAAACCCAGTAACCATGAGCCCTGACTGGTGAGGGTGCGGAGACGCCGGAAGCCACGTGCACGGCGGCCGGCAAGGTGCAGTGGTGCAGCTGCTAGGGGCAACAGCATAGCAGCTCCTCCAAACTGACACCTGCAGCATTTCCACTCCTAGCTGTCCACCCAAGAGAAATGAACACAAACATCCACACAAAAACGTGTATGTCCTCACAATTGTAGGATCCACCAAAGCCACAAGGTGGAAAGAACACAGACGTCCACCAGCAGGGCAATGGCCAGCGGAAATGGGGTCCGTGCACAGAGCAGATGCTGAGCAGCTGTGGAGCGGAGGGTGGCACTGCAGGCCATGGCCGGGGGGCGACAGATGGCCAGCAGCATGGTAGCACTTAGAGGGACGGTTCTCCAGACCAGGGAACTGTGCCAGGCTGGGGGCAGGTGAGGGGCCATGTAGGGCGGCCGTTTGTTCCTGAGGAGATGGGGCACCATGTGAAGAGGGCAGAACATGCGGGAAGGATTTCAGCCTTGGGAAGTGCACCCATGGCCAGAGGCACGTTGTGTGTCTGTGGAGAAGCCCGAAGGGGCTCCTGGGGCCGTGTTGAGGGAGGAGGGCCCCAGGGGTTCAAACATCACCCGGCTCCTCCTGATGGCAGCCCTGAGGAGCAGGCCCCTGTTTACAACTAAAGACCGTCACCTGCACACCTACATCACCTCACGTGGGCTCTGAGGGCCGGTTATGCCCTTCCCATGGAGCAGAGGCACAGGCTCCTGTCTCTAACAGAACCAGAAAAGAGGACAGGTTGACAAAGGAGCAAACACAGCTTCAGGCCCAGCTCCAAGGATGTGCCTGTCCTCAAGTACCGTGAAGAGAAGACTCCCATCTGTGGGCTCGCTTCCCAGCCTGTCCCCCGCCAGCCCCACATCGTGCCACAGCTCCTGTGGGGATGCCCGGCAGCCACTGTTCCCAGTGTGACCTCATGCCCCTTGGCCACTCTGTGGGCAGGTGTGCTCCCTCCCACCCTGCTGTCAAGTCGTTCCCAACGTACTTGTCTTCCTTCAGCATCTCCCTGTCCCTTACTGAGCCCTGACACACAACCTTTTTGGAGACTGTTTTTATACAGAGCATGTGCAGGCCAGGGTCACCCGTGGGCACCGACCGCTCACGATAAGCATCGACAGGAAATGCTGGTGCAGGGTACCCGGGTTATTTAAGGACATGCATGGACTCATAAATGGCCGGTGGACCTTCTCCAGTTCCCACCCTGGAAAAACAGCGAGGCGTGACTTGGAGCAGCCACTCAGATGTATCCCAGCCCAGCAGACCCGCATCCTCCAACATCCCCACCAGCACCGTAAAGCCAGCACCCAAGGCAAGCCTGACCTGCCTCCTCCATCCTGGAGAACCTTCTCCTGGCTTCTCCCATCCCCCCCTCCAAACATTTCAACACCACCATCTCCTATGCAGAGGTTACAAGTTAATACTTCTTCCCAGCTCAAGTTTATCCTGACTTGTTTCTACTCCAACAAATCTACCTCAGTTTTCTCCAGGGTCCCCGCAGGCTCCCAACAGCTAAACCCCATGGACTTTTGCTGAGCTGATGGTTCAGGACCCCTGGCAGCATTTCTGGGCTCTCAGGGGCCTGTGCCCCTTCCACCCCTGAACTCAGCTGCTGGAGCCACCTTCCTCATCCAGCTGAAGAGCGATCCCTGCCCGCTGCCCTCTGGACACCTCACAACAGCTCACGCACCTCCTCGTCTGGTCCCCAGGGTGAGAGCTACTGAGACTTGCTGCACCAGCCAGCCCCAGTGCCCTGGCTTCTCCTCTGACCACCCCCCTCCTCCTGGAGGGGGATGGTGTCTTGGATTCCATACTCTGCTCCCAGCTCTTCTGTGGCTCTTCTAAGCCTGCTGGGAAAACCCCAGGACCTGGTATGGTCACTGCACCCCCATCCACGAGACTCTGAGGGCTACAGACAGTTTGCTCTGCTCCGTACCAAGGCAACCTCTGTTTACTCAGACACCCCCACCCACCCCCATTCCCCCAAGAGTGACAGCCTCCCCTGGGCCATGCATCCACAGTTCTGTCCTCCTGCCCTTCTGTCCCAGCTGCACCCAAACCTGTCTCTGACGGGATGTGCTGCATCAGGCTCCTCAACCTGTGCCCTGCTGCCCTGCACAAAGCAGATGCCCCACACGTGCGTGTGACTCTCACAGAGCCCCGCAGGAGGAGTAAGCACCCTGGAATGCCTAGCGGGCCGCACACAAACATGCTTCGAGCTAGTCCCCAAAGCTGGGTCTACAGGCATGGGGCACGGCCAGGGGGGCTGGGAGAGCCACGTGTGGTCACTAGAGATGGGCGAGGGGCACATGCCAGCCCCCCTCCACCTGATGCTCTGTTGTGGCCCCGAGGCCACCACACTCACCTGCTGCTCGGCAAAGTGGTACTGACACAGTCTCTTCCACAGCTGCCTATCCTCGCTGAGCACGGATAGCGTTGGGGTCACCTGGCCGAGCGTGACGATGTCCCAGCCGTCGGAGAATCTATACAAGATGTTGTTGAGCATGTGCAATGGGAGGTCACTGAGCGTGAGGCCATCATTCACCTGCTGGAAGGGAAGTGGACAGCATCTCACTGCACATGATGCCTGGGAGCATCAGGCTACAAGAGGGCCTAGTGGCCAAGTGAGAACAGGTGCTTCACGACGTGACACCACCGAAGAGTTATGACCAAAGTGTCACCATCCCTCACACTTGGCAGCATGAGTCCTGTGCCCCACACCTGTATCCAGAAACAGCTGGCCACATGGGGACCCTGGAGGATAGGCTGAGGGGAACAGAAGCTAGTCTGTACCCTCGGCTCCTCCAGACCCCCCAAGTGCAGGATTCACTCGTCAGACACGACACCAAGACCAGAAAGAGAGACGGAGGGCCTGTGGACAGAGGAGATGAAGCCACTGACCTACCACCAGGGCTCCATCCAGCTGTAAGCATCTGATGTCATATGGAGAAGCCGCACCCTCCCTCCCACAAGCCTGCAGGTGTGTCCCTGAGAAAGGACCTGTGCATCATCCTATTGGAAGGGAGGGGACAAGAGGGACAGGAGGGGAGAGAGGGGAGAGAGAGAATGAGAGGGCGAGGGAAGGGATGGGAGGGGGCGGGATGGGACAGAGGGGCAGGATGCAGACTACAATGTCTCAGCCCCAAGCTGGGCACACACCCCGCCCCCCACCTCTCACCAGGGAAATCTCCCAGCAACAGACGGGGCAAGGTCTCTGATGGAGCATGGCCAAGGTTAGATAAGCCTGCTCGTCCTGAGGACTCGGGGACGCCTGCACACCTGGCCACACCTGAACGCTTCTGACATGGCTGAGTGTCCTTGCCCTCAGTGGTCAGCCCTGAGGACGACTGGCTTCTTCCTGGTTTCTGTTCTCTTTAGCTCTTGGAATAAACCTGACCAGAACGACCTACACAAGTGCACCATCTTCTCCCCCAGTGCACTCTGCTGGAGAGCCACACACAGCAGTGAAGGACCGCAGGGACATGAGCAGTCCTGGCATCCCCACATACAGTGCACTTCCATGGAGAAATCTCTGGGGTGGGGTGCGATGAGGTGATGAAAGACTGGCTGTGCCATCTCTGTGTCCTCATCGCTGCCATGTGGCCGCCCTGACAGAGAAGTGCTCTCCTGGCACTGTGTGTGTGGGGAGGACGTAGCCCCTCAGCCGTACTCCCAAGACATGTGGTCCTCGGCACTGGCTGCCAGTCTATGGAACAGCCCAGTGCCCCGGATGTCACTTGCTATGTGATCATGTGTCATTTCAGATCCTGCCATCCCACTGGCACATGGACCTGCACCCCCGATCAGCTACATGGTGTGAGCAAGGACAAGGGGCTCACACGGAGCATGTGTGGTTACAGGGTCTCGCAGGCCGGTGCACAGCAGAGTGCACACTGAAGAGCACACATGTGTGCGTGTTCCCTGGCCAGGTCTTCACACTGTTACAGGAACAACTCAGACTTGCTGCTTTGTGCTTCTTGGAAGAGGAGCTTCCACATCACATAGGAGCTCATAAACATCCTGCTGCTAACATCACGAGGCTCATCGGGGTACACGAGGTGGTAGGAAAAACCCTGGATGCACAAGGCATGAGAGCCTGGTGCTGCAACACCCAGCCCTGTGGTGGCCGCCAGCAAGATAGCACAGCAGAAATGCCAGCAGTTTCCTTCGGAACAGCTATGACTCGATGTGAAGGGGCATAAGCCGTCTGGCTGGACAGTCTGTCGGGGGCCACAGGGCCTTCAGCTCAGCCCCCCACTGCCTAGCTAAGCCATTTCTCATCAGGAACCCTGTAATCGTAATCATGTCACCATGTGTGAAGGAACACGGCTTCGGGAGGTCTTGCTAGCACACCAACCACAGCGATCCCCATTCTCATGGAAGCTCTTCTGTCCTCATGCCAGGCCTTCACGCTACTGTAGCGCATAGGCGACTGAGGACAGAGGACCTGGCGCATAAGGGGCCACTGAGAGCTGTTCCACTTCCTGCTCATCGCTGCCTCAGGGAGTTCTCACCACTTTCCAGCAGACAGTGGTGGCCAGGGGTCTGTCTGCATGGGCTGCACCCGACTCAGGTGCCCAGGACTCATGCACCAAGGCCCCTCACGCACATGGGCTGGCCTTACCCTTGAACACACACAGCCCTTGCCATCCCAGTCAGGCTGCTCGGCTCCCAACGTACAGTGACCCCGAACTCAGGTTCCCATCAATTTGGCCACAGCTCTCTTCCCCACAAGGCCTTACGTCCCTGGTTTTCCAGCTGCTACTGGAGCCGCCACACTGGCTCACAGGCCCACACCTCCACTGTGAGGAGTGAGCATGACCATCACCTCCAGCTGGGGCCACAGGGGATAAGGCCACAGGAAAGCCAGCTCTGAGCGTGCAGCCAGGCCCAGGTCAGGGGGTCGTCCCCACTGCTGCCTTCCCTCCATGCGTGCTCCATGCTGGTGGGAATGAAAGGAAGACCCTAAAGGAAGCCAGCGCCTTCTTGGTCCAGGAGCTGCAGAGGTGAAGAGGAATGACCCTGCCTCAGCTCCTTCCCCATTGTGATGCGTCCCAGCCCAACTCCACAGCTTCTCTGCCCTCCTGCCCATAGTGAACACACACTTCTGTCTAAATGATACACAGCAGCAGCCCCGCCTGCAGCTTCCCAGCCACAAGCTCTTGCTCAGGACCCTGACCACAGACCCCTGCTGGCTGCCTGCCCCCAGCTCACTAGCTGCAGTGGCACTGCCACACAGGCTGGCCACATGAGGGACGAGGGGGACCTGGGTGCGTGGCCTGGCCACTTGTATGAGGCTTCCACACCACGTGCGTGTCACAGACAGACCTTCCAATTACAGCCTTCAGCCGTGGGGGGACAGGAGGTGTGTGACAGCTCAGGGCACTGCAGGACCACGTCCAGACCTACTTCTGTTCAGTCTGCATAGTGCTCACAGACATTGAACATCGGAGTACTCATGACTTCAGGCCGTAATTAAGGAACCTCTCCTCTTCTGTAAATCTCAGGTTTAGATGGTAAATAGCTGAAAACTAAGGCTTTCCATGATCACTTTTGAAAATATTTGGCTTTGTGTGAGGCCTGGGTGAGCCAGCACCGTACATCCTCTAGGAGGGCAGTCTGGAGACTGAAGGGTGATCTCTTGGGCACTGAGAAATGCGTTCCGTTTATTCTTTATCTTACAGAGTCCCAGAGAGGCACAAATCCCACCTGAGATGCTGACTGGAGTCAATGGTGTTAACACTCCTGCTGAAACTAGCTCTTGGAATAAACCTGACCAGAACGACCTACACAAGTGCACCATCTTCTCCCCCAGTGCACTCTGCTGGAGAGCCACACACAGCAGTGAAGGACCGCAGGGACATGAGCAAGCATGAACCCTGGAGTTGCTGGCAGGGCAAGGCACCCATGACTCACGGGCAGTTGTTTTAGCCCAAAACATCTCATTTTCCTGGAAGGCAAATCAGCACACTAACTCAATACCTGTTCTCCTCTCAGAAGCAACCATCTCTACTGTCTACCCAAAAGCAATCTAAGCTATCCAAGGGCCTTCTGGGCCAAATCCATCTGAAAACAAACATTCCAATAAGCCACCAGCACCTTTCACGCATGAGTGTGTCCCTGTACCTTAGTGACCTGCAGGTTCTGCAGCTGCTGCTGCCAGCGGAGGATGGTCTCCAGACGGCAGATCCAGATGTTGATGTTTCCCACCAGCACAGACTTCCCAACCCCTCTGATGAGGATGCAGAGGGTGGAACTCAGGTCCTGGAGGAGGTCTTTGATGAGACGGGGGTTCTGGTGGTCGTCGAGGACTGGAACGCACAAGAACACACACAGCACAGATGAATAGAGTGCATGGGCACCCATGGAAGTGGAACGGGGTCCTAACCCCCAATACACACGAACTCAGGGGGCACTGTGTGCAGGAAAGGGAGCCGTCGTGAAGGGATGGACCCCACATCCCACACACTTGTGCTCAGAGTGGAGTCCATTAACAAAGATGAAATTGGATAGGTGCCAGCACCAGGAGCAGCCAGGGTGCAAGGGGAGGGGGTCAGTGCAGGACCACAGGACCTTCTGGTGGCAGGTGGACAATGTGCTTAATGCAGCCGAACTGTGTGCTTACAAATGGTTAAAACAGTAAACTCAAAAATGTGTATTTTACCACCATAACAATGATCTAATTTCACTGCAACTCCAAACTGGCATCTTTTTTTGAGATACCACAAGTATGATGAAATTTAAAAGAACATTAAATATTTCCTGGCTGCATCTACAATTTTCGCTATAAAATTGGCAGTGTCTGTCTCCCTTTATACTTATCCTGACGAGCTTACACATGTAATCAGCAATTCACCTACATACATTAACTCACTGTGAAACTGAAAGTTCTTTTTACAACTGGCCAGTAAGTGACCAAGATGGACTTAAATTAAGAATAAAGCCACAGGCTCGTCTGATACCTTAGTGACTACGCCATGGCCACAGCCACAGTTATGGGGTCACATGGCTAAGGTAGACAGACCAGCTACCTCAACGAGGTGAAACTTCTCTAAAACCCAGGGATCCTTCACTGTCCTGTGGTAATAGCCCATCCCAACACGACAGCATCACTGGACATCATTGCTGTTGACAACATACATACTGAGGAATGAAGAAGAGCCCCATCTCCTCGCACTGCACTTGCTATCAAACACGTGGTCATCATCTTACCCTTCTGAACAATTTTGTCCAAGATGTTGAAGTAATTCTTCTGTGCCACACCACTCAGCGAAGTTAACTGGGATTTGGCAATTAGCTGCAGGAGCTGAGAGGAGAGGAGGTGCGTTACATAATGTGGAAGCAAAAAACCCGCCACCAAGCTGGCTTGTCCCCTCCAGAGACCCCACGCCTGTCACCGAGCTGGCTTGTCCCCTCCAGAGACCCCATGCCTGTCACAGTCTTTGGCGATCAGTTATTTTTGAGGGTGGGACACGGTTTCAAAGGGCAGACTCCAGATTCATACCTCTGTGAGTTCTCCTGAACACTGTCTTTAAATGTTCCTTAGATCCACCTTTCCCTTTGCTGTCTCCCATGGCATCTGCAGCTGGGGGACCTTCTGTCTCCCCCTTACATTCACCCTCTCTGTGTCCTCCTTCCCATTTGTCACACCCCTGCCTCCTCTGTCACTTACCCTGGTTCCCAGTGTCCACTCCTCTTGGGCCCCTCACCTGCCCCACCAATGCCTCCTGTGCTCCTAAGGACCCCGGTCTAATTCCCCACACCCCCAATGGGGTCCGACTTCACAGCTCCACTCCTGGACAATCGGAAATACCAGGTGGCGGTGTCACGGACTCCCTGACGCACCTCCCTAGTGGACTCACGCCTCTGCTCATACCCTCTCCCATACCTGTTCTACAGGACCTCCCAAGCTCCTCACCCCAACAATGCTGCCCAGAAAGCTGCCCTCCACAAATAGGATTTTCAGGGAACCCAGAGCCAGGCCTCCATGGCCAAGTGGCAACACACCTGTTCAGAAATGGGGACCATTTCTGCCAATCGCAGCTGCTTTTGGTAATTACACCTGCCTGAACATGGGATTCTCCACCCTCCCTCCTGTTCACCTTGCTGGTTTCTAGAAGGAGAAAAGAAACCCAAGTAGAATGCAGCAGTCCAAAACTAATATTTTATATAGGAGGATCACATGATGATCTTGGTGGAAATCATCCTGTGATCTCTAATATGCTTCCATAAGTGTCCTCTGCTACAGCGATCACAGACACACACACTGCAGGGCATAGCCCTCAGGTCCCATCACATCAAACCAGACATGCCTAAGACAGGCCCAGTCCTGCTTCTACTCCTGATCTTATCACCCATGTGTCGCTCCCACTTGCCAGCTTCAAACAGCCTTCAGTGATTTAAAACTTCATAATGTGATCATTTAAAAATCTTCTCAATTTAACATTTAACAAAAAGGGAACATGATTGAAACTCTGTAACACAGAATATGCTAAGCAGCCGTCATGAGCCAGAGGAGAACCATGACCCTGACCCTGGATGCGCCCCTGCAGTCTGAGCTGCTGTCAGGGGACCCTGTCCCTCTGCTCAGAGGCCAACAGGCATCACAATGACATAGACTTGGGCAGATAGTTTGTGAGTCAGGGTTCCCACTTCTTGCTTTGTCCCTTCTCTCCCTCTCCTTGGGAATTAACATCCTCAGGCCTTTTGTCTTATTCACAGACTTCTAGAAGTGGCGAAGAAAGGACTGCTATTTCATTTAAATTATATTGTGTCACAATTTACAATTTTACTCTTGTCACAGGACCCCTCGGTGGCTCTGTTCATCATTCAGGTTGTCTCACCGATAACACTGGCAGGCGGACAGTTAAAGCTGGCGCTGGTCCCTGTAGACCTGTGACAGGGACATTTCAGGTTTCTGAAGGACATGCTTCTGCTGGCCTGCCCTCTAAAGAACAAACGTCTACACTCCCAGTGTTCTCATGCCAGGACATACCCATCTACCACAATCATCAATTTATGCCACATCACTTAAAAATGTCAGAACTACAACATCGAATTTAATTTTACTAAGGTCAAAGTGTCAGGTCCGTTGAAGAGCACTTCTTTTGACTGTAAACTGACATCTCGCAGAATACTGAATGGAACACATGTGTTTCTCAAAACCACAATACTATTCTACTAATATACAATTTTAAACAAAGACACAAATAAAAGTATTTTCCAAAGGTGACAGAACGATAAACAGGAAAGTCAGGAGATTCAACCTCCGAGGCAGAAGTCAGCAGCAGAGATGTCCACAGGTGGTGGCATGTCGACTGCCGGACCGTCAGGAGTGTCCTACTTGTCAAGTCACACACTAGATGCGTAAATGCCCATGGTAGTACCATACTGTACTTAACATATTCTGTAGTGAAGTAAAAATTAAGAAAAAAACAGAAAGCAGCCATCTCCATGGGGCCTGCACTGTCATTTCTCAGTCCTTCCTCTGTAAAGAATCTAGCTTTTAGGGGAACTCACATATTTTGCTAGTATGCTTTAATCCAACACGGTGTGTGGGGAGAAGAGTTAGCAAACACTTGTAGTTAGAAGCCAATTCTCGAATCGACAATAGGAAGATTTAAGGAAAATAAAGGTTTCGTCCTAAGGAACACAGAAGATATCCTTTTGTAAGTAATCTTAGTTTTATAATAAAAAACAAACTTTCTCCATTTCTAAATACCCAGTTTCCTTGAAAGGAGAAGAAACCATAGGTTCAGTAAAATAGCCAGCAAAAATTTAATTACTGTAGAGTATCCTACAAGCCAGTTTGTACCTTCAGCAGAACTCATGGTAAATACCTAGCAATGGTAGGAAATAACTGGCCTAAGACACCACACAATTCCCATCAACAGTGGCTCGTTTGTCCCTGTTCGCCCACTCTGGGGAGGACACCACCACCACCACCACCACCACCCGACCTCCAGGTGCTGGTCGAAGTGCTTGGGGTGGGGCAAGAGGATTCCAACATGGTGATCACTTACCTGCGACCAGCAAAGGTCTGGCTGCAACAGGATTGGAAACCTTAGAGTCCTTTTCAACAGTCTCACTGACCTCAAAAGGACACTATTTCAAGATGTCATAGGGCACATTTAGGAAAGTCCCTTGTTTTCTTTGAAAGGGAAAGTTCCTAAAATTAAGAACAGTGAGGTCTTACACAGTCAAGTCTTCTCTGTCGGTACTGGGGCAGCGGCGCATGTGGTGTCCCCCTGGCTCCTTGTCCCCGCCTGTCTCCCATCCTTACATCTTGGGGCATAAATGGCCCTGTCCACAGCTGTGGCCCCTTTGTCCAAATCACCCTGAAGAGATCGTGTAAACACAGCCGACACAGAGCAGGATATGATTTAATTAGCGCACTCCCCATGGCAGCCCTTGGAGGTAGATACTAAACCCATCAGAGGCCCAACATGCGAGGTTCAGAAATGTGCCCAGGACCCCCGATAAGGAAATGAGAGAGACTGAACGCAGAGGGGCAGTGAGGCTCCCAGCCCACTACCCACCTCTACCCCTCCCTCTGTGCATCAGTATAAACTGGGGATGCTACAGTCCTCCACAGAGATTAGGAGAAAGCTCAGAAACATCCACATTACAAAATATTCTAGCCAGAGAGGGCTTTTGACTTATCCTCACTGCTATTTAAAGGGAAGGGCCCTTCCCATTGCACCTCAGTTCCCAGGGGCCACAGAGGAGAGTCCTTCCCGCCTTGCCCTGGCTTCTCATTTTAAGGCTCCATGTAGACACACTTTTAGGGATTGTTATTCCACCCCGCAGAGTCACTACTTGGATATATTTCCTAGAAAAAGTGATAATTCTGATTATTCAAATGCAGCAGGAATGTGGAATGGTCAGAAGGGAAGTACCCACCAGTAAAGGACATAAGTGAAACTCCAAAACTCTGAACTTTTCATGTGGGCACCATGGGCTAGCTGTAGGCCTTTGGAGGTGTCCTGGGTATGAGCATCCTTGGCCATCCACACCACATCTTTACTTGGGGGCTAGAGCCATGTGATCCCAACTTGTTTTCTCCTCCTGGTCCAATTCCTGGACAACCCCTTACAGAAATCTGGTTTCCGCCCTTTAATGAGTCAGGAAGCTGCTGAAATTCTCTTTCAGAACACTGTATGTGCTTTTAGAACATACCACCTCTGCAGGGAAACACCATTGCCCCAGGACACGCTGTCCTGTGAGACACCATCTTACCTGAACTGGAATCTCCCATGACCCACTTCTCAGTGACTAACCTGATGGATTCCTTTGTTAGCCACATAGAAACATAGCCATTTAATGAATATTTTCTCCTCTCCTAGTGTGATGAGGGATTAACAAACTCCTCTCACATGATTGCAGGATGAGTCGGGGCCTAAGACCACAGACGCTAGGTCTGCAGACATCCTGTCCTTGACCACACCTGTCCCTGAG
Source organism: Canis lupus baileyi (assembly GCF_048164855.1). Classification (NCBI taxonomy): domain Eukaryota; kingdom Metazoa; phylum Chordata; class Mammalia; order Carnivora; family Canidae; genus Canis; species Canis lupus. The sequence goes on along the minus strand of NC_132861.1, from coordinate 39,245,576 downwards.
CAGGTGACGAGCCCTGGGGAACGTGGAATGTTTGTTAGCAATACCACTCACCACGTATGTCTGTGATTAAATTGCAGAGGGTGCACTCAAGTTTCATAAACCTAGGAAGAATACAGTACAGGACCTGTCCTCAACATCACAGAAGTGCTGCATGGAAATCCCACAGGTGACTCAGCCTTAATATGCTGGGAATGACAGACCAACTCAAGTTGGAAGAAGCTAAATATTAAATTTACCATTACAGAGAAAAACAGATGTTCCCATGAAAGGTTTTAAATAAAGTTTAAGTTTCAACCAAACTGTCCATATATAAGACAGGTTCCAATTACAAGTGCACAAAGAATTAAAATGAAGAACCAACTCTGACACTATTAGAAGAAAAACACTGTTTGTCTAGGAAAATGTAGGACATAGCAAGCAAGGAACACACCTGTCTGGAAAGGAGCTTAAGCTGCATTCTCAGTATCACAGAATAATACCTGGGACTTAAAATTTTGTGCGTTGCCACAAAAATATAAATAGGCAGGCACATTTGTTTAGGAAAGAGAACACTTCCTGGAGAATAGCCGAGAAATGGACAGTGGCCACCTGTGGGGGAGAGGGAGGCACATTCCTGGGGGGAGGAAGGAAACGTACAGCCACATGGGGCCATGGAGGGGAGGTACAGCCACCCATTGGAGGGTGGTGGCGGTACAATGGCCTGGGGCCACATTCCCTCATGAGCATATACCGTCTTCTAACTACAAAGCCTATCCAATTAGAGAATCACCACATGGAAGCAGAAGAAGGTAAATAACACACCAGAGATAGTGGCAAGGCCAGAAGGACAGACTTCAGGTACACTTTCCATGTAACACAAATTAAGGCATAAACACTTTATGCTCCTGAGCAGATTTTCCCCACGGAGTCCCTACTTTAGGAAATACAGCATATCCAACATTTGCAAGTTTCAACTGTTGCCCTGTGTTGCTTTCACAAATTTCCTGAAACATACATATAGCCCTTCAACCCACTGTCCCCAGATGCTGCCCCACTGTCCACGTATGCCTGGTCCCCAGAAGCCACCACCTGTCCTGAGGGACCCAGCAGTCTGCTGTTCTCCTGGGACTCTGCAGGAAACAGGACACAGGGGGTAACCCAGACGCCTACAGGATGAACCTGCTTTGTGTTACTAATCCCTACATCTTTACATACTGCTGTCCTGGCTGCCAGCTACCTGCCAGCGCACCTTCATTCCACCTGGATGGAGGTGGCATCACACTGGGCACTGGGGGCTCTGCAGTGAGCAAAGCTGGTGGAGTCCCTATGCTCCTGGGGCTCAGGGGAGTCTGGCAGTGATGACCAATGCACTGGACAAATGACCAAACCCACATCCATGGGCTGCCCACACAGGAGGGAGGCCCTGACTGGGGAGGTGGAGCCTGGGCATGGCTGGATCTGCAAAGGCCCATCTCCTTCAATGTGGCTTCGCTCACAGAGAGGACAAGTGTTGATGGCAGAGTGTGGCTGGAATCTGGTGTAGAAGATTCTCTGAAAGTGCTGGCTTGCTACATTTCCAAGTGTGTGGCTGATTTTCTTAAGTAAACTTTTCAAAATTCCACCAAATCTGTCTTTATTTTAATGAAAGTAAGCTCATAAAATTGACCAAAAATGCATTTAATTTACTTATACATGACTTAGAAATGGGTAAGTGAAAGTCAGCAGAATCATGGATCAGATATTAAGAACTGTTCACTCACCAAGGGTCAAATCCAAGCTGCAACTTGACTTGTCTTTTTTTATTAATAAGGAAATTTCTCAGGGCATATTATGAAATAATAATTGCAGATAGTTAATAAGAGAAAAATTACTACTTAGTGAAAATATTTCAGTTTGCATTGACTTTCTGAAAGTAAATTTAATAGCTCAATATTTTTTTTTAATTTTTATTTATTTGACACACAGAGAGAGAATAAGCAGGGGAAGTGGCAAGGCAGGGGGAGAGGGAGAAGCAGACTCCTCACTGAGCAGGGAGCCCAAGGTGGGGCTCGACCAGAGAACCCTGAGATTATGACCTGAGCCAAAGGCAGATGCTCAACCATCTGAGTTCTCCAGATGCCCCTAACAGCTCAATACATTATGCTAAGGCTATTTAGTAACTGGCCAAGACAATTGTCATGAACTATTATAAGAGGAAGAAGCTGGTTTTGAATAGGAGGTAGGTTTGAAGAGCAGTCTGACATCATGATGACTGATTAGCCTGAAGCTAGTACGGGGCAGCACGCTCATGAAGTCTGAACACGGATGATGAAGGATAGTGATCTCACAAGTACGTGCACAAGGTCTGGGGCTGCCAGTGCTATGAGTGCTGGTGTGTGTGCGTGCTAGCCTAGAGCAACAAGTGGTGCTTGAACTCCTGCTCCCCAGCTGCGTGGATGCAGGCACATGCACCTGCCCACATGCATGAATTCAGGAACCTGCCCTGGTGCAGGAGAGTGGGACAAGCTCCTACCAACCTCCCAGAGCTCTCCAAGGCACTGCTCACTGCCACTTGGAGGCATCCCTGGAGCTCCTGCCAGCATGTAGGTGCGGCGGTGACACATGGTTCAGCCCTAATCCTAGGACAGCTATGGGTGTCTGGAGTACATGGCACCTAAAATTATTTTCTTTTCTATAAAAAGTTGAGTACAGCTTGGAAAAGCAACATTAATTCCTCAAAAATCAGAGAAAAATTATGGAAAAACTATTAAAGTAACCTAGATAAGAAAATGTTTCAGGTATTAACAGATAATGCCAGGAATGGTCACACCTCCACTCAAAACTACTTATCTTTACCTCAGCAACACAATGTATAACTGGACGATAACTAATAATTTTTATTCAGGAAATGTAATAATTATTGACTAGTCTCAGTTTAAAATTGCTGACTTTAGGAGAACAAAAGGATCTCATATAGAATATTCTTCCTTTCTTTTATACACATCCTCAGGAAAACCATCCCTGAACACCTTTACAAACATAAGGAAACTCTTTATCAAAGGTTTCAAAACCACTGCTGCCTCACATCTTGCTTACATGTGTTCAACATCAATGAGTGCAGACAGCTCAGCATTAATTACGGGAAATCACCTTCCTGAGAAGAACACAGGAATCCTCCTAGCTGCTGATGTAGGAAGAGCTGCTACACACATTTAAAGCATCACAAAACTCCACTCAGTGGCTCCTGAGGTCAAGGTCATCTGCCATCAGCACAGGTCAAGGAGCACACGCCCTGCTAGGCAACAAGAGCACCTCACAAAAAAAAAAAAAAAAAAAGGAGTACCTCACACCCAAGCACATGGAGACACTGCATCTCTGTGAGAGGGTGGCAGTGAGCAGAGCTGAGTCGGGGAGGGGGGTCCCAAGCTACTCTGGAGGTGAAAACATAATGCAACTGGGAGAGAGGAGAGCCGGCATGGGCAGGGTAGGTGCCAGAGGGAGGGAGGGAGCTAAGGCCCCACAGCAGGTGTCTGCAGTGGCACGTGCACTGATGCACAGCATCACTGACGGCTGGTGTCTGTCTTTGCTGTTAGCAGAAGGTGGACATGAGCAAATGGGCTCTTTGGAAGCCAACCCTGCTGGTCTATGGAGGGGTGCACGTGGGCAGGGGTGGGGATAAGAGGTGAGGTTCCTGCTGGGCAGTGACTAAGCCTGTCAAGCCTCGCACACACGGCCTCAGCACCTTCTCGGGTCACCAAGTCCCGTGCACACCATCTCCACAGGACAACTCAGAGACTGGCGGTACTTCTAGAAGGGCACGAGACCATTTCAATTGACAATGCATGTGACACATTTTAACTTTATACTTATGCATTTTGTAGGTATCAGAAAACAATCAGTAGAGGAAACATACAATTTTACAGCTATTATGGTTAGGGTGAGGCTAACGCTGGTATTTTCATTTTCAAAAACACGAAAGACACATGAGGAAAGGCTCTTCAGCAGGCAAAAGTGCGACATGCAGACAGAATGAACAAATAGTGAGGAGGATCAGGCAATAGGAAGGAAGAATACTGGCCCACAGATGTGCCTCATCTGAGCACAGAGTGGTCACGCCCCTGCACAACTCCTAGTCCACCCCTGCAATGAAGTCCCTCTACTTCTGCGTGGGGTGCTCAAAAGTGGTTAGTAGGACACAACAACTCAGGGTGTCCCAAACTTGAAGATGGTGCCGCGGAGAAAAATTTACTAGAACAGAGACCTCTGTGCTAACACACTGTTTCCTGGCCCCTGGATTCTCGACACTCTGAACTGGATGAGTCCAAATGCAGTGCCTCACCCAGAGATGGTGAATGACAGATGTGCCCCATTGGCCAGTGCGTGCATCAGAACACACCCCATCGGGCCCCAGTGCACAGGACTCCCAGGAAGCACGTGGCACACAGGTGCCCTGCATGCTGGTCACATAGGACACCCTGGCAAACTCTGGGGCCAAACCAAACACGTACTATTACCTCAGGTATAAAGTGATTTAACCCCGAATATATCTGTCCTGCCACTAATACTACTTTTTAAATTTTTTTAAAGATTTTATTTATTCATGAGAGACAGAGAGGCAGAGACACAGGCAGAGGGAGAAGCAGGCTCCCTGCGGGGGAGCCCAATGTGGGACTGGATCCCAGGACCCCAGGATCACAACCTGAACCAAAGGCAGATGCTCAACCATTGAGCCACCAAGGTATCCCAATACTTTTCATTTCCTAAAAAGCGTTACAAGGAAAATATTTCTAATATCTCAGCCCTATTAAAAACCCAAAATTAACGTCATCACAACCCATTGCTTACATTTTGTCTACAATGCATGTAACACATGATATACATTCTTTTTGAGCCAAGATAAAAATTTCCTCTACAAATAGATCATCAACACAATCAAGGCTTCTGTGGAGATCCACTGTATATCAATTCCCTTTTTCCTACCAGCTTGCTGCTTGTCTATGAAGCAGAGTTCATGCTTGTGAGGAACACAGAGGAGAAAATACACGTGAAATCATGAGGCCGGAACCTCAGGAAGAGCCTGTGTGCGCCCTTCTGGGTCTCCCACAGCAATGCACCTATGTGTGTGGCTGGGCGAAACCTGCAACATGATATGCCCCTGGGAGAAAGCGTGTGGGACACCACGGCAGGAGAGAACCCCACTATTTCTGTCACCCCGAGCTCACTCTTCATGTTCTGTTCTGCTACCAAACAAGCACAACTTTGCACCAATGCCAGAAGCGTCTTAAATATTTACACTTGTCACCTTCAAAACCCAGTCCATCAAGTGTCATCAAATGGCTTTTGAAACGGAAGACTTACTTTGACCACGTAAGTGAACCTTCGAATATCCTGAATTGCACTTGAGAAGTCTAAGCGATTGAAAGCCTCTCCCAAAGTACAATAGCCATGCCTCTGGAAAAACAGACACAAAACAGTTGAAATCCATCATCAGTCAATTAGTCAAAATAAAGTGACAGTTAATGCGAATTAGTCTGTGGAATTTTTTTTTAATTTCAGCAAAGGGCATTTGTTTTTATGATTTATTCTACATTTAGATTAGCATGGTGTAAAACCGCAATGCTAAATATAAGTCATTTATAATCAGGACATTATACTCTGCTATTCTTACTTACATCACTACTGAGATAAAGCCAAATATGTATTAAATAACTTGTTGATTTCTCTGGTCGGGATGAGCTTGGGAACTGAAATCACAATGGGATGTGTTCTGAGCTAAGCACCTACAGATACACAAATCATCTGCCCAGCTGCTGTGAAGATGTGTCTGCTGCAGACACACACGTTGGAACACCCAACTCCTCTGTGGGTCTGGAAGGTGCCCCATGCACAGGACCAAGGCCCGGAGTCAGGGGGTGACTATGTACGGTTTCCAGCTGGGGAAACCCCGGAGCTGGTTGTCAGACAAGACGGGTCCCAGAGTCCAAGGGAAGACATGGAACACAAGGGATGTGTTCTCAGTACTGAAAACACTGCCATCTACTTCAGCTGTGCATCCCTCACAATATATCCTACATTCTACACAGTTTGCACAGGGTTGTATCCGAGGTGTCAGGACTCATTTCAAACTCCATCTTCTGTATTTGAAATCCTGAGAGTATATAGAGACTTTCAAGTCATAGTTGTGGGGTTAGAGGAGCTGGTGATAATCCTAGACACAGGAGGTGACAGATTACCCCTCGCATCTCTAACCGATACCAGGACAGGGGTTAGCAAAGCAGCTGGAGCGCACACCTGAGTCTCAGACCTAGGATGTCCCGTGAAGGTTTATTTGGATTTGTGCCCAAATCCCAAGAACAATCCTAATATGTGCACAAATCAACAAAACACATGTTTTTAAAACAAAATACATTATTAATGAATATCTACTATATGCAAACTGTTTTCCTGGGAGCTGTGCAGGAAGCAAAGGTTAATTATAGATTATAATCCGAAGTCAATCACTGCTGACATCTCTACTTTAATTCCCTTTTCTTCGCAATGAACAGAGCTCTAAATGCTGGTACAGACACAGACTCCTTCCCAGGCAGCCACTCGTGTCACAGAGGCCTCTTCTTTTTTGGGGAATTAAATCTGATTCACAGACTGTAAAACACATGTTTGGGCCACACGAGCCCACCTGAGTCTGGTGGGCCCAGAACCACACATGGAACCTCAGAGGCTATGGGGCAGCCACAGCGGGCCGTGCAGACCAGCAGGAGAGGTGCCTGGTCTGAAGCAGGTGCTAAGCCAGAGATGCAGCTGAGTACAGGAAGCCCAGAGCCCCCCGAAGCCTGGCTGTGTCCCTGTCCCAGGGCCCACACAACACCTCTGCAGACTCACACTCACACTATGCTCCCCTGAATGGGTGTCTACTCTGTACTTGGTGTGGTAACACAGCAGATGAAGTACTAGACAGTCTTTCATAAGCCCCAGCCATCAGATTCTACCAAGCGCTTCTGACACGCCTCACTCAGAGCGTGTGTGAGCCTAGAGCAATCTCAAACCCACACAGCAGTTCTACCCATCACCAACAGGCCAAATCAGTCTTCTGGCTCAGAAGCTCCTAAGCTTCTAGGGAGCAGAGCCATAGCAGAACATCCATTATTAACACTTCTGGAATGTTATATCTATGCTAAACAACTACTCCCTAAATTATGCTCCCCAATTGCTGCAAAATACAGCAAATGAGTTTCTCATACTGCAAAATGAAGGAAGCCTCCCTGGATACTGAGCAGAGAAAAAAACAGAATGGAAGTGAACTACCCATGGCTCATAAAAAAAAGCTGCAGCCAAATTGGCAAAAGACAGGAGCGGGAAGGGCTCACACAGCTCTTGACAGGTTCAGACTTATCTACAACGTTGCATTGGTTCTAAATGGGGGCCACCAATGTTCTCACCACCCAAAGCACATGGGAGCAAGGACACACATTGCAGCAGCACCAGAGGCTCACACCAGTGGCTTTTGGGGAGAGGTAGGGAAAAAATGTCAAACCATCTAAGGGTCCATACTTGTTCCAACACAAGCCTTTGGTGGATTCAGATTTGCACTGGGGACGCTAACCACACACTGCACATGCGCATGCACATGTACACACACGCGTGCATGCACACACATGCACACACGAATCACCGCTTCAAAGGTCCTATATTTTCATCTGCTAGAATGTGAATCATAGATTTCATACTGCAAAAGAAATAATTTATTTAATATGACATTACATATTCAACAGAAGCACCAAATATACTCTTAATTAGAAGAGAATACTTACTTCTCTTGTGCTTTCTTTATGAACATAGATCCATTTCTCACGATAAAAACCTAGAATAAAAATTAACTTTGCTTTTAAAATCTGGCAAATCATTTAAAATGAAGATTTTTATGGAACTTCAACAGTTGTACATGCTAACAAAATTATCTGACATATAAATAAGAGATGCTTTCACTTGGTTAAATGTCAACAGAACTGCTCTATTTCCTGACATCATTTTAAGAGATGCTGAAATATCTTTACATGAAAAATTATTTAAGGCAGCCCCAAGTCTTTGTAACTTAAAAGAAAACTAGCACTACTAACAACTGTGGTAATACCAAACTATAAAACTATAGTTAACTACAAACCTGTGATTAGGAATTAATTCTGTGTGTCCTAATAATTCTTCTCTTGTTGCCTTTTTCATGTAATTCAGACCCACACCCAAGGACTGTGACACTCTATTCTCCACAGAACCTGTTCTTATTGAGTAGCCTGAATGCCCTAAGACGGTTCCCAGAAACTCCAGGCTGCGCCTCAGGAGGAATGCAGCCTGTCATGGAGACAAGCTATCGCCAGGAGGCTCCCTATCCCCGCCCAGCCTACACGTGTCCAGCCCTTCCTGGCCAGCTCTGGCCGGGTCTCCGACAGAGGAGTCCAAAAGCAAGACACCTTGCAGTCTGGTCTCTTTGCTTGGGAGTGAACTGGTCACTGAACTCACGACCATTTTGGTCATTCAGATGCACGAGCTGCTTTGTAGGTTTTGCTACCTTTTGTTTTTGCAAATCTTACTAGTTACGCTGCAAATGGTCTGATAACCAAGTCAGCGGGCAACACTGGATACAGAGCTATCATTCACGCATTGTCTTTTATTTCTTGAGATAGCATTATCAGAATAATGTAGTATATCAATATATAAAACAAGTAAAAACATCATAAAATCATTAATAAAAATGATCTTACACTGAGTATTTGTATCATTTCTAAAATGATCCTTTTTCCTCTTTTTGGACGTGTATTTCTGTTCTTCATTACTGAATATTTCTTCATCGTCACTATTTAAGATACTGAAATAAAGATACATTTTATTAAATACTTTTACAGAGAGATATTCATTTGGCTTTTATTTAAAAAAAAAAAAAAAAGAGAGAGATAACATCGGTTTGCAATCCAGAAGACCAAAACAAAAATCATGTTGAATTCTGAAAGCAACCAATAACTCTGCAAGCAGCATATCACAGGTCTGAAGTTATGAGGTTAACGTCTCATCTGTTGTTTGCTTTGACAAGTCTGAGATCTATCCTGGTTCTTTTGGGAATGTCATACCAGGAAGGGTGGAACAAGTTTCAGACTCTCTCAGAGGTTCTATACGGCCATCAATGGAGACTTCACAACAACACAGACATGATAAACACCACAGAAATGCTTTGGGGAGAGATCAGTGGGAGAACAGGATGCCCAACACTGAGTCATGATGCGCCATATTCCTGATCCAGCATTCCCTTCATCTTCTGCAGGCTCACAGGCCTTACCAGCACCACCGCTGCACAGCAACGCTTTCCTAGGAAGCATCAACCAAACAGTGCCAACTGTTATGACACTTAACTGAAGCCAGGTGAAGGAAATTGTTCATTTTCCCATAAGTGCATCTAATTAAAAGCTTTCCCTTTTTTTTCCTTTTGGCTAAAATAAGGAAACAATTTAAGGCAGTAACCAAACAACTGGAAAACATTTTCTTAAAAGGCAATTTATAGTTAAAAAAAATAACTGTACACAGCAGTCCACCCCCTCAAAAGTAAAGATGCTCACAATTTTTATTTTCAACACATTGACACTGGCTGGTTTTTGGTCTGGAATCAGGGGGAGGCCCTGTGGACAGCCGACAAGCTGGCTGGTGGAGGTCCGGGTCTGATGTTCAGGCCACAGGCTAATGCTGGAGGCAACAAGCTGGCTGGTGGAGGTCCAAGTCTGATGCTAGGGCCACAGGCTAATGCTGGAGGCAACAAGCTGGCTGGTGGAGGTCTAAGTCTGATGCTAGGGCCACAGGCTAATGCTGCTGATTCCCAGCACACTCACCGAGAAAGCGGTGATGGCTCCTCCACTCACTAGTGTTCACATTTAATGAATGCAGCTGCACATGCCAGGGGAACCCATTTATCACAGTCAGCACAGACTCCAACCACACTGACAACCGTTTGTAAATCATGACAAGTACAAGTATGTTTACAAAAACATACAAAAGCTTCACACGCAGTGGTGGGAACTCGTGGAAAGTGGCTGGTCCTTGGGTGTTACATTCCGTCTCACACAAGTCGGCTGTCATGGATTCAGATCCTGAACACAGCAGCTTTCAAACCTGAAGAGCGCAGCTCTCCTAACTAGAGTCACGAGCACACCCAGAAGCGCAGACTGTTGTCTACAAATTGTGCCGTGTAAACCACACTGGATGCCAGACGAGGGGACAAAGGAGGTGGCCCCCTGCCCCTGCCCTGGAGGGAGCCCGGCAGATCCCGTTCTACCCCGCACACACACAGCAGGTGTGGCTGCAGATGCTCGTCCCTCCAGCAGGTATATAACCGGCGGTGTGACCATGGCACCTGGGGCTCCCCATCCCTGCTGGGCTGTGCAGGCAGTAAAGGCGCTCATTGGACTGAGTCAGGCCCCCAGGCCCAAACCAGTCACCATGCCCCACCTGGGTCCACACGGATAATCAAGAGAAAAGGCTCTCTACAGAAACTTAGATGCCATTTTCACAAAGTGTATCTTCAGTGGTTTTCATACTCACAGGTCAAAAACATATATATGAAAGTTGGTAAGAAAGAAAAATGCTTCCAAAATTAAAATTCAACATTTAATACTGTAAATTCAACAGTGCTTGATTTCACATGTACATAAGCCACTGACCGATCACATGCATAGGAAATGCTCTTATCACCTGTGGTTTCATGAGTGACATAAACATCACCAACCAGGATTTAAAAGTCAGCAGAAACTTCAACAACAAAAACCAAACAACTGGATTAAAAATGTGTATAATGAAGACATTTCTCCAAAAACACACAAGGGGCCAATAAGCACATGAAAAGATGCTCAACATCACTTGTCAAGAGGGACATGCAAATGCAAACCACCGTGAGCAGTCAGCTCCCACCTCGTAGGACAGCTACGTAAGCTCCAGAAAATAACGAGGACACAGGAACCCCTGTGCTGGTGGGAATGAAGGAGGGCAGCCTGTTTAGAAAACACAGATTTGCAGTGATTCCTACAGAAACTGAGCACAGAACCACCATCTGACCCAGCAATCCCACTGCTGGGTATACACCTAAAAGAAGTGAGAGCAGAGTCTCCACAAGACGTCTGGACTCCATGCTCATACAGCTGACAGGGGAAGCCACCTCCTGTCTGTGCACACAGCTGGACAAGCAGAACAAAGCTGGTATTATGCTTATGGGGCATTACTCAGCTTAAAACAGAAGGAAATCCGGGCACACACTGGAACACGGGAGAACCTTGAGAACATCATTCCAAGGGAAGCAAGCAGTCATAAGAGGACAAACTGCATGGGATTCTGAGTATCTGAGGGACCTGGGGTCGTGGAGCTCGAGGCATCAGAAAACAGCGGTGGAGGGTGCAGAGTCGGTTAAGGGGGCTGGAGCATCAGTCCTGCAGGCTGAGCAGTGAGGAGGGCGTGGGGACGTCCATGCACTCAATACTCCGGAGCTGGGTACCTCCCACTGTAAAATGGTCTATGTCAGGTGTGCTTTACCACATTCCCAAGGTGTAGCTACCTCACGTCATCCCTATCTCCACTCACTTCCTGGCTCCCTTACCACCTCCGGTTATTCTCAGGCAAGCCCCAGATGGGACGTCATTTCAAGGGCAAACACCTCAGGATGATCCCACTGTGACTGGTGCGGCTAGTAGCTCTTCCCAGACAGGCTCCCCTCAGGCAGGATGCGGAATGTCCCTGACCCCCTGCAGTGTGCATACTGCTTCTGGAGGAAGCCCCCCATTGCTCCCACCACGTGGGCAAGGCCACACACTCAGACCAGGGAGCCCGTCAATCTGGAGCTGTACCTGCGTCTCACCGACTCCCCACCCCTTCCCAATCACCCCTGTTTTTTTCTGAGTATGATACAGATTTAGAACATTCAAGATAATCCATATGTTTTCTCATTCATAGGGTTTTCCTTAGGAGGGGAAGATGTAGCATCTTCCCAACTGCGTGACGTCAGAACCCTACACACTGTGTGAAACCAGGCACACAGCGGCCCCTGAGAATGCGGCCCCTGAGAACGAGTCTATATGCTCACCCCAGTTCCTGTGCATGTAACCTTGTCCTTCCTCAAACAGGTTTTGTGCCCCTTTCTCTACCTCTTCTCCTTCCTTTAATGGGAATGTTTGTTCGCTGGATATGTCCAATAGATCTCTCACCCTGCCCTCCATTTTCAAAGTCATTTTCTCTTCATGCTATTCAGCTTGGGCGCTTTCCATCCCCCATCCCCCAGATCTTGACCCATTCTTCTGCACCTTCTTGTCCACTGCAGTTTTCTTTGCTGTGACCGTATTCTTCAGCTCTGACTGGCTCTGTGTACACTTCCTACCTCTGCTGAAGGCCTCACCGAGCTCACCTACCTTCTCTCCAGCCGAGTAGACATCTGTAGGACTGTTCGTTAGTTCTTTGTCAGGCACACTGCTTTCCTCTGTTTTTATGTAGTTCTGTCACTGAGGTTTTCTCTTGTTCTTTTGGAGCATATTCCCGTATCTACCCATCCCTGTTTGACTTTGTGTTTGGTTTTATCAATTAGGCACAATAGCTACTTGCCCTAAATTTAAGGGAGAGGAACTGTGTATGGTTGCCCCCCCATGTAGAATGTGTGCCTGGTGATGAGGGCTGGCTGGACAGAGCTGTGGCTGGTGGAGGCTGGGGGTTTTGGGGGGGCTGCCCTGTGCGATGGTCAGAGGTATAGTGGGAGTGGATTGGGACAGCCCTGAGGCTCCCCACACAGAGGGTACCCTGGTGAGACAGCTGAAGCTGAAGTGGCTACAAATGGTGGGATCCCAGGGCCCTCCCCAGTGTGGGTATCCCAACAGGACAATACATGAAAGGGAAGTGAGCACAGGCTGATGCAGTCTCTGGGCTCTTGTCCAGGGGATGCCCTGGCAGGACAGCCAAAGGGGTTCAACCAGGGTGCTCCAGGCTGTGCAAAGAATGGCCCGGCAAGGTGGCTGGGGGTCAAGGTGAGGTGCAGGCTGGGGTCTAGGGGCACTCTGTGTGGGGGCACCATGGCAGGACTGTTATAGCTGAAGTGGGTGCAGGCTGGGGTAGTCCCTGGGCTTTCCATACAGAAGGCATCCTGATGAGACAGCTGTGGTGGAGTGGGTACAAGCCAGGATGTCCCAGGATGCTCAGTGCAGGGGGTGCCCTGGTAGGGTTGCTGGAGCCAAAGCAGGCATCAGCCGGGAGGCCCTGGAGCACCCTAGCAAGGCATGAGAAGCTGACGTGGTGAGGGTCTGGGCTGTTCCAGGGCGCTCTGTGCCTGTGTCACCTTGGTGAGACAGCAGGAGCTGTAATGAGCAAGGACTGTGCTGGAGCCCTCTTGCTGTGGCGGCTGAGGCTGGTATGGTCTCAGGGACCTGCTGGGCTCAGTGAGGTGGCCGGCCAGTTAGGACGCTGGACCCTGCTCCTATCCACATTATCAAGGGGAAGAGGAGCATAAACCATGAGGCTCACCAGACCCAGACCCAGCAAGTTCCAGCAGCTCCCCACTGTTTGGTAAAATTTTAAGGATGTCTCTTTTATAAGCTCATTGATCTTTTCAACTGTAGCTTTGTTCTGTGCCCTCAAGCAGACAATGTGCTGGGGGGGGGGGGTCCCTTGGTACCAGCACTCCCTGCTCAGGTCACAGCATCAGAGGTGGAGGCCTGTCCACTGCCACGTCATCCTCTGTTCAGTCAGCCCTCAGTTCTTCTTCAGGAGGGACTGCTCAGTCAATAGTGGTGGATATGGGGTGTCCCTGGAGGTGGGGAATCCAGAGTCTTCCTCTGTCACCATCTTGGACCAGAACCAATCCTGAACATAACCTCATTTGGAAACAGGACCTCTGGTGATGTAATTAAGTGAAGGATCTTGAGATAAAAATCATCTTGGATCACTCATGGGGGCCTGAACTTCCATGGCAGAGGAGAAGGCATGGGGAGATCAGGAGAGAGAAGGCCAGTGACCACAGAGACAGAGACTGGAGTGACATGGCCACCAGCCAACAGACGCCAAGACTGCAGCAAACACCGCAAGCTGGGGATGCCCCTCAAGGCCCGTCCACACTTGCATTTTTTTAAAAAAATTTTATTTATTTATTCATGAGAGGCACACAGAGAGAGGCAGAGACACAGGCAGAGGGAGAAGCAGGCTTCCTGCGGGAAGCCCAACATGGGACTCGATCCTGAACTCCAGGATCATGCCCTGAGCCGAAGGCAGACACTCAACCACTGAGCCACCCAGGCATCCCCACACCTCCATTTTGGACTTCTGGCTTCCAAAACTGCTAAAGGACGTTTCTGCTGTCTTATGCCACTGATATTATGGTTACAGCAACTGCAGGAAATGACCACAGTTACCTCCCTTTACAATTACTCGAGGTTGATGCTGATTCTGAAAACACACATGTGCCATCAATTCTACCATTAAATACACAAGCTATTGGGAAAGAAAATTCTCCAGATGTGATGCCCCATCAGAAACATAAACCAAAGCAAATATCAGATACATATTTGGTCCTTTTCCCCAAAATGAAACAAAGCACAATGAAGCCCTTGAACACAATCACCGACAAATGACTCAAGGCAGACTTGTCAGAGGCCCTGTGCAGTGGGGCCTCCTCACAGCAGGAGCTGGGCAGCATTTTGCTCCTCTGCCTGCCAGAGCCACGATCTCTGCTCTAACAGTTCTTCACGACGGTTTCGGTTACACATCGTTCATCAGTGGCTGCCTTTAAACTTAGCTTTTTATCCACACATCTCCCCACAAAAGACCAAAGGTTGTATGTTCCTGCTGGCCAAACGTCCACATTTACTTGTCTTCCTACTTACGGTCACTCTTGCTTCAGCAGGTTATTAGTCTCTCTTACAAAAAGATATTTTAAAAGGAAAAATACAACTTACTTTAATTTTTAAGAAAGGATTAAAAAACCTATTTTAAGGGTTAACACTTTATTCCTGAGTATTTCACACAACACACTTAAGGAATCTGAGGCAGACATGTTATGGGAACGGGAGCTGAGAAGGTGGTGGCCATGCAGTCCCACGTTTACCTGGGAGAAGCACTGGCCTCCACACACCACGTGGTTTAGTGAAAAAAATATAGTTCTTCAGAGGTTAGGATGGCATTCTCACAGAGAAAGACTGGCAGGCAGTCCAAGGGACCCGTAGGATGTGGGGAGCACTCACCGACCCCAGGCACACAGCTGACCACTGCCTCTGGCCTGCTGTCCTACCGGACAGACTCACAGCACAGGCCATGATACTCACACAGCTACAACCCTACCAATTCCTCCCTGCTTCATGTCACAAGGTCGCACCATAACACATAACGGCGAAGCAGACCCGACAAAAGTTCTGCAGCAGGGATCACAGGCCAGAAATATGTTCAGGAGACAAATTCAAGTGAGCCACACATCTATCATCTAGGTACACGGACTCTTAAGGTAAGGGCCACAACGAAATTTATGAATGTATACCAATGCAGGGAGCGCCGAGCCCAGGAGCTAAGTGAGGAATCCACTACAGACACTGGATTAAACAGCCAGAGGCAAACAGCTGTCAAGCAAATACTACGTATTTGTTTGTGGGACTATGAGGCACAAGACGGCATGTAATGATTACATGATAATGTAGACAGGGAACACACGCTGAAAGTGTGGTGGAGGGAACTGGAGTGTGATCAGTAGCAAACCACATTATTTACTGTAGGAACCAACAGTCAGTATTCCAAACAGAAGGAACTAAGGTAACGATATAAACGTACTACTGGGAAGCCCAGGTGGCTCAAGGGTTTAGCGCCACCTTCGGTCCAGGACGTGATTCTGGAGACCAGAGATCGAGTCCCACGTCGGGCTCCCTGCATGGAGCCTGCTTCTCCCTCTGCCTGTGTCTCTGCCTCTCTCTCTCTCTCATGAATAAATAAATAAACAAAATCTTTTAAAAAATTATAAATGTACTACCATCAAGGTGAAAATAGATGGAAAGACTTCCTAAGTACTGAAGGAGTGAAGGCAAGCAGAACACAAGATGACAGGCTCTCTTCTGTATGTGTACAAGGAACCACCCAAAGGTACAGCTACAATTATGTCTAAAACACGGGTAACCTAAGCTAGACAGAGAGGAAGGATGGAGGGTGTGGCTCAGCTTTGGATGGGCTTACAGAGAAAAATCAAACACAAATACTGAATATGAGGAGCACACAACTGAGAATAATTTATGTGACCCAAGAGTAACAATGATCACAGGAAATTACAGCATTAAATTAGCATTAAACATATATATTTTTAAATATATATTGATAAAAACTTATAAAGTAATTTAGACATACAATTCTAAAAGCTAGAAAAAGAATACTAAAGATAAAAGCAAATACCACTAACTAGAAAAAAAGGTAGCACTAAAAAATTCAAAGCTAGTTCTCTGGAGAAAACAATCAGCAAGATAAACTACAAGATAGCTTATCAGAAAAATTAAAGTACAAATACTTAAATTTCACAATGACAAGAAGAAAACTATAAAGACAAACAGAAAATTTTAAGACCTATAAGGGGTAAGCATTAGTGTAAGCATTATGATAAAATGCTTTGAAAATCAGAAGAAATAAAACTTATAGTTTTTAAATATATAAATTTGGTAAGACACCAATAAAAAAATCAGACTTTTTCCTTAGGGATAGGGATGTTAATTATAAAGTCCATTTACGAAGCAGCAGCAAGGAAGAAAAAGCAGACAACTGTGAACAAGAATAGCAATGAGGGGAAGCGTCTCATCCTGACACTGAAACACATTAGGAAACCTCGTGAAAATCATCTCCAGTTCAAGGTGACACAGGAGGCCACTGAACTCAACACCTCCCTTGTATATGTCAAGTCTCTGTGACCTAAGGAACGATTTCCTCTGGGGGGAGAAAAAGAGCCTGAACAACTCTTACACATCGAATGAACAAGAAAGAACCTCCATGGAAGTGGGTGGGAGAGGCTGAGACATAGCCTCGCCATAAACGCTAGAGCCAGCACAGCAACACACAATCAGGAGCCAACTCAACAACCACAAGCTTATCCCTGGGGAACAAGGGATTTGAACCTAACATGGGGAACCCCAACATTTACAACTTGCATCTGAGAGTCAAGCCCTCAATGAGGCTTGATCTCTGGACACAAGGTCCCCCCTGGGGCCTAGCACACTTGTGCTGACGAGGAAGTGTCCAGCCTTTCTGTGAATGAGGTTTAACTGCCTTTTACAAGGCACTGCCCTGGAGGCAGGCACATAATTGAACACACATCTCAGGGCCTACTGACATGCTCTCCAGAGACAGAGTCTGGCAGGCAGCTTACCTGTGCTTTCCTGCCTCATGTGAGGTCGCCAGATCACCTGGAAAGGAGTTTGAACACCCATCAGGCATGAGGCTTTTAGTGGCTGCCACCCAGGAGGCACGTCCAGACCCCTGGCTATGCGGCCAGCAGGACTTGAACTTGGGGTCTCACAGGACCATATATACTTGCTTTCTTTAAAAACTGCTGCCCAAGGGTCCAGCCTCCCATCAGCCTGAATCAAGGTGCTGGTTGAGACGTGCCGCTCTGGAACAATGACTGGTTCTGGCACACAGTCAACTACTGGGAGCTGCTAAGAATCAGGTGGGCTGCCTGGACAACCACAGTGGTCTGAGAAATAACCAAACTGATGGCAGAACTGATGGAGAAGCTGCATCTCCTACATGAGGCTAACCCTTCAAGCCTGGGAGAGCGGAGTATTTCCTCTAAAACACAAAAACCCACACGGAGAGTTGAGTAAAATGAAGAAACAGTAGGATGCTGGAAACAAAAGAAGATAAACCTAAGGGAAATAACCTTAATGAAACAACGGTAAGTAACTGACCTGATAAAGTGTTCAGAACAATGGTCCTATGGTGCTCCCTGAGTTCGCAGGAAGAACCACTGAACAAAAAGAGGATTTCAACAGAGAGAAAATGTACAATGGTGCTAGAAGCCCCAGAGCTAAGGATGACAGCAGACACACAGAGAAAGCAGGAGAAAGGGCCAGGGTTAATTCTGGACAAAGGGCTGTGGGACTCACCCAATTAGAGAAGCAAAAAGGAAAAAGAACAAAAAAGAATTGAGAACTTGGGGAATTATGACCGCCACTAACATTCCCATCACAAGCGCCCTAGAAGGAGGACAGACAGAAAAGGGGCAAAAACACTTATTTGGGGCAGCCCCGGTGGCTTAGCGGTTTAGCGCCCCCTCCAGCCTGGGGTGTGATCCTGGAGACCCGGGATCGAGATCGAGTCCCACGTCGGGCTCCCTGCATGGAGCCTGCTTCTCCCTCTGCCTGTGTCTCTGCCTCTCTCTCTCTCTGTCTCCGTGTCTCTCATGAATAAATAAATAAAATCTTAAAAAAAAAAAAAACACTTATTTGAGGAAACAATGGCTGAAAACCTCCTCAGCTGGGGATGCAAATTTAAGAGTTCCGGGAGGACGACCCCAAAGGGAACCACACCAAGATGCTCTATAATCCAACTGTCAGAAGTTATGAAGCAAGAGAAAAACAATTTGTTGTGTACAGGAAAACCCTGTAAAATGACCTGCAGATTTTTCAGTAGAAACTGTGTAGGCCAGGGGATCCCTGGGTGGCTCAGCAGTTTAGCACCTGCCTTCGCCCCAGGGCATGAATCTGGGGTCCTGGGATCGAGTCCCACGTCGGGCTCCCTGCATAGAGCCTGCTTCTCCCTCTGCCTGTGTCTCTGCCTCTCTCTCTGTCTCTCATAAATAAAATCTAAAAAGAAAAGAAAGAAAACAAAACAAAACAAAACAAAACAAAACCGTAGGCCAGAGGGAGCGGCATGTTATGTTCAAAGTGCTAAAAGAAAAAAACTGCCGAGATTACTCTACCAATGAAGTTGGCCTTCAGAACTGAGAAAGTTTTACAGACGAGCAAAACTTAAAGGATTTAATCACCTCGAGACTAGCCATACAAGTGTTCAAAGAACTTCTTCAAGTGGATGTGAATGGGCACTGATTAATAACAGGAAAAATATGAAAACATGAATCTCATTGGTCAAGGTAAATATATACTAAAATCCAGAATATTCTAATATTATAAAAGTGGTGGGCTAATTACTAATAAATCTAGTATAAAGATTTAAACAAAAATAGCAAACATAACTACAATTATTTAACAGATACACAATATTAAAATATGTAAACTGTGATATCAAAAACATAATGAGGGGATAAAAATAGAAAGCTTTGGAATAGCTTCTTTTTTTTTTTTTAAGATTTTATTTATTTATTCATGAGAGACACAGAGATGAGAGGCAGAGACATAGGCAGAGGGAGAAGCAGGCTCCCTGCAGGGAGCCCTACACAGGACTCAGTCCTAGGACCCCGGGATCACAACTTGAGCTGAAGGCAGATGCTCAACCACTGAGCCACCCAGGTACCCCTGGAATGTCTTCCAACTTAACTTGTTATCAAATTAAAATAGACCGTCGTAAATTGTTTTATGTGAGCCTTGTAGCAACCACAAAACAAAAACCTATTGTAGAAACACAAAAGATTAAGAGGGAGCAGTGCTTATATCACTATAGAAAATCATCAAATAATGAAGGAAAAGACCCAAAAACTACAAAACAACCAGAAGTCAACGAACAAAATGGCAATAAGTCCTTCAGTAATCACTTAAAATGAGGAAGAACTAACCTCTGCTATCACAAGACATGGAGTCCCTGACTCTGTATGCTGCCCACAACAGACTCACTACACATGGAAGGACATACACTGCAAATGACACAACGGAAAAAGAGATTTCATGCCAATGGAAACCAAAAGAAAAAGCTGAGGGAAGGGATACAGACCTCATAAAACAGATTTTAAAACAAAGACTATAATAATGGACATTATTACATAATGATAAACGGATCACTCCAATAAGAAGATACAACATTTATAAATATTTCTGCATCCAACATGGAAGTACCTAAATAAATAAAATATTAATAGATCTAAAGAGACAGGTAGCAATACAATAATCATAGAGAACATAATACCCCCAATTTCATCAATGGATAGATAATCCTGATAGAAGATCAATAAGGAAACAATAGTCTTAAAGGATATATTAAACCAGATGGGACTAACAGGCACACACAGAACATTCCCTCCAAAAGCATCTGAACACACACATTCTACTTAAATGCACATGCAACATACTCCAGCATCGATCACATATTGGGCCACAAAACAAGTCTTATTAAATCTAAGAAAACTGAAATTATATCAAGTATGTTTTCTGACCAAATGGTTAAGAAACCAGAAAGCAATAAGAAGAAAACTGGAGGGGATCCCTGGGTGGCTCAGCGGTTTAGCACCTGCCTTGGGCCCAGGGTGTGATCCTGGGGTCCCGGGATCAAGTCCCACATCGGGCTCCCTGCATGAAGCCTGTTTCTCCCTCTGCCTCTGCCTCGCCTCTCTGTGTCTCTCATGAATAAATAAATAAAATCTTTTTAAAAAAAAGAAAAGAAGAAGAAGAAAACTGGAAAATTAACAGATATATGGAGTCACAACAACTGTTAACTACACAACCAATGGGTATTACAAAAAAACAAAAGAGAAGAAAACTTACCTTGAGACAAACGAAAATGGAAAACACACCAACACATACAGGATGCAGCAACAGCAGTTCTACAAGGGAATTTCATACTGATAAATGCCTATACCAAGAAATAAGAAAAATCTCTAACTTCAAATCTCAAGGAACTAAAAAAGGAAAAACAAATGAAAATGAGAAGAAAGTATGTATCAAATTTCAGAGCATTAATGAAATGCAATATAAAAAGACATAGATCAATGAAACAGAGGGTTTTTTTGCAAAACATAAAATTGACAAACCTTTGGCTAGACTCACCAAAGAGAGAGAGAGAGAGAGAGAGAGAATTAAAATAAAAATTAGAAGTAAAAGAGGAGACATTACATCTAATAGTACAGAAACTACATAGGATCATAGGAGACCACGGGGAATAACTATACACCAACAAATGGACAACCCAAACGAAATGGATAAATTCCTAGAAACATACAACCTACAAAGACAATCACAAAGAAACAGAATATCTGCATAGACCTATTACTCATAAGAAGACTGATTCAGAAAATAACTTCCCAGTAAACCAAAGTCAGGACCAGATGGCTTCCCTAGTGAACATTTAAAGAAGAATTAAAACTGATCCTTTTCAAATTCATCCCCAAAAAAAAAAAAAAAAAAAAAAAAAAAAAAGATGAACGAATGCTTTCAAAGTCTTTAAGAGGACAGTACTGCCTTGATATCCAACTGGTCGAGAACACCATGAAAGAAGAAGCTTACAGGCCCATATCCCTGATGAGTATAGATGCAAAACCCTCAATTACACTTTAGCAAATGAAATCAACATAACAGAAGAATTACATACCATGATCAAATGGGGATTCATTCTAGGGATGCAAAGATGGTTCAACATCAGCAAATCAATTGATGTTGATACACCTCGTTAACAAAAGGAAGAATAAAAATCAGTACAACAGATACAGAATCATCTGACAATATTTAACAGCCATTTATACAAAAAGACTCAAGAAAGTGGGTATGGGCATCAAAACTACAGTGAGCCATACCTGACAGCATGGCTAAAATTACCAAGTCAGGAAACAAAAGCTATTGGTGAGGACTTGGAGAAAGGGGAACCCTCTTGCACTATTGGTGGGAATGCAAGCTGGTGCAGCCAACTGTGGAAAACACTGTGGAGGTTTCTCAAAAAAATATAAATAGAGCTACCATGTCATCTGGCAACCCCACTTCTGGGTATTTATCTGGATAAGATGAAAACACACTGGAAATTACATCTGCATCTCACTGCTCAGTTGCAACATTATTCACAGTAACAAAGACATGGCAACAACCTAGGTATCCATCATGGATACACTGATACAGAGGACAGGGTATCCATGCAATAGAGTATTTATTATTCAGCAGTAAAAAATCATGAGATCTTGGCATTTGTAACAACACAGGTGTTCCTTCAGGGCACTGTGCTGTGTGAAGTTGGTCAGATCCAAAAAGACAAACATTACATGATCTCACTTACACGTGGGATCTAAACACAACGACAAGCCATGCTCCCAGATACAGAGACCAGAGCTACTGCTGGTCACCACAGCCAGCAGACAGGAACCAGGAGTCAGAAGTCACAGACTCCCAGGTGTGAGATATAAAATCCTGCAGAATGTGAGGCACAGCATGGTGACTAGAGTTCATGATGCCACCCTACATATTTGCAAGCTGCTGAGAGAGAGAATCTTAGAAGTTCTCATCACAAGAAAAAATGTGAACGTATGCGTGGTGAAGATGCTCATGAGCCTTACCTTGTGGTCACCACGTACCAAGTACAAACATCAAAACATCATGCTGCACACCCCAAACTACTCTCATGTTCTGTGTCAGTATACCTCAACTGAAAAAATGGGACAGGATCAGTGTGACTTGATAAATAAGTTATTGATCTATACAATGAATTACAGCATCATGAAAAATGAGGTAAAGTCAACACGTGCTGACCTGGAACTACTTCCAGGAAATGAAGTGGCAAGAGAGGGTGAAGTGCACAGTCAAATGAACACACACTGACAGCAGGAGCATAAATGAGACCACTCCACTGGAGCTCGAAAGATGCATCCTGGCCCCATGCCCTGGCCATCACAGCCTTGGGGGATGCCTGTGAGAACAAGAGAACCCCCGTCCCCCCAGGGCTCCCTGCACGCCTCCTCCCTTCCAGCACATGCATCTGCTCAATCTGTCAGAAGCCCCAGGAGCTCCAGCTGCAACACACACCCAGAATCTGTGCCGTCACCCCCATCAACACCTCCACAGCCGCTTCTCTAGTGGGTCTTACCTCTACCTGTGCTCTGCCCTTGCATCCCTGCAGCCCATTTCACACTGCAGCCAGAACGAGCCCGTTAAAACCTGACGCTGCACTCATTCCCCCGTGCAGAACACCTCTGCCCACCTCAATTAGAGAGAAGCCCCATCCCTACAGCACATGGACAGTGGCTGTGCAACTGGCCCTGGCTCACTCCAGCCTCCAGTGTCCTGCTGTCGCCCCCATGGCACATGCTCCTGCCCCCTGGGAGGCTCCTCCCCACAGATCCCTTCCTCAGAGTCTACCCCATCCACATCCCTGCTGACCACCTCTGCTCCCTCACTGTTTTTATCTCCCACACTGACTTCTCCCCCTCACGGCACTTATTAAATGAGACAAGCCACACAGTGAAGATGTTCTGTCCACTTGCTGTCTGTTGCTCCAGAATGGAAGCTCCATCGGGCATGGGTTTTGGGATTTCCATGTTCTGCTGCACCCCAGCATGGAGAACTCCTCATCTGGACCGAGTGGGTACAACAGGACGTGAAATCAGAAACTGGACACATCTCAGGCCTGGCTCACGGAGGGCTCTGTCCATGCACCCAAGGGGCAGAGGGAAGACTCAGCCCACTGTTTGCAAGGGGTTCTTTCCTGGAGGGGACACAACAGCTGCGTCTTTCCTGCCTACAGGTATGGCACTCCGCAGCTCTCTGGCCAAAGGCCCTCACCCCGCCAGTGTGTGCGGGGCCAGGAGGGCTCACGCACACTCCGTTCATATGAGGTAGCTAATAACAAACACATACACAGTCTCCGATTCCAACACCTGAGGTGTGCTGGACTGAGGACAAGCCCATTGCCTTCAGATTCCCTGGTGCAGTGTGAGCTCAGATGCCCCCCACAAGACTCCGAAGTCAGAGGACCTCTGTCAGAGCCTTCACGAGGCTGGAGTGGCCGCAGCACTGGGGGCCCATCGGGCATGGAGCACATGGCCATAAACACAAGTCTCCTGAATGAGAGAAGGCATCAATGAGAGGCGCAAATGATCAGCTAGGGAGCCAGCAAAGGTCTGAATGAACTGATGAGAGGAAGGGAGGGGGATCCCTGGGTGGCGCAGCGGTTTAGCGCCTGCCTTTGGCCCAGGGCGCGATCCTGGAGACCCGGGATCGAATCCCACGAAGGGCTCCCGGTGCATGGAGCCTGCTTCTCCCTCTGCCTGTGTCTCTGCCTCTCTCTCTCTCTCTCTGTGACTATCATAAATAAATAAAAATTTAAAAAAAAAAATATTTCTAAAAAAGAGAGGAAGGGAGGGAGGAAGGAGTGTGCTTCCGGTGGCGTCACGTGTTCCCTGGCGGGATTTCTCCCCCTTACCTTTCCTAGCTGCTCACGTGCTGGTTCATTTAGGGTTAGGAATTTGCTAAGTGGGCCAATTTAAAAAAAAAAAAAAAAAAGAAAAAGGAACGGAAGTGTAGGGTCCCGGCAAGACCATCGCTGAAACAACGGGTCAGGGAATATAAGGTGGACACAGGGAGGTGCAAAACGAGAGAGCTGGCCACATGGGAAAACAGGAGGTAGGCAGCCAAGGTGGTCATGAAACCCTCTGTGCTTCAAGGCTGGGAGGCCAACATTCATGGTTTTGGACCACAGAGCCGGGCCTCCGATGCAGAGGACCAGAAGCCCCAGTAATGAGGGGTCAAACCCTGAGGAGCCGGGCTATGTGAGTGCAAGACGGACCCTGAAATCATACTGGTCAGAGAACAGCCTCAGCCCCACAGACTCAAAACGTCCAGACGATACAGCAGCTATGTGGTTGGTTACCCACGCAGACAGGACGTGAGCGAAAGAACAACTCTGTCTTTTCTTACGACATGCTGCAGGACTGTATGACTTTTGTTGGTTTATAATGGAAAAAAAATGCAATATGAAAATAAAGTCAGAGATGGGCCTTCACAATCCATATGTAATCATTACTCAATGTAGCAGTAACAACAAATACTGCCCGAAACACTCAGCGCTGGTCTGACGCTGAAGCTAACTTACTACGTCACTTACCTACATCTTTCTTTCCAGTCACTGAAGACACAATCTAAGGCAAGCTGTAATGAGAAAGATCCAAGGCGAAACACCAAGATGACAGCCGGGGTGCTTCTCTGACTGAACAGAGGGGCATAGGAGTGTCTCTTCACCCAGGCACTGTGGCCAAGGGAGCACAGCCCACGACCTCATGGATGTTCCCCATCATCATGATCAGAGACTCCTTTTGCATTCTCGTAAGAGAACCAAAACTACAGCCTCTTTTCTTTTTCCTTCAGAGGATCCACAATTTAAAAATGCTTTTTATGGGCAGCCTCGGTAGCGCAGCGGTTTAGCGCCACCTGCAGCCCAGGGCGTGATCCTGGAGACCCTGGATCGAGTCCCATATCAGGCTCTCTGTATGATGCCTGCTTCTCCCTCTGCCTGTGTCTCTGCCTCTCTCTCTCTGTCTCTCTGAATAAATAAATAAAATCGTTAAAAAAATAAAAATAAAAATGCTTTTTAAAGAATTCAATTACCTTCATATATCCTGGGGCCTATTAGAAGTTGATGATACTTTCTATGGAGTCCCAAATTTACAATGCCTTCCATGCCTCTGCCTACTGAGAACCAAATGACCAAAATAAGCCTTAAAATACTCAAACTTGGGGGTGCCTGGGTGGCACAATTGGCACAGTGTGCAACTCTTGATTTCTGCTTGGGTCACAATCCTGGGGTCCTGGGGTCGAGCCTCATGACAGGCTCTGCCTCAGTAGGGGGTCTGCTTGCCGCTCTCCCTCTGCCCTTCCTCATGCTCTCTCTCTAAAGTAAATACACAAACCTTTTAAAAAAAAATATTCAAGGGCAGCCCAGGTGGCTCAGCGGTTTAGCACCACCTTTGGTGCAGGGCGTGATCCTGGGGTCCCAGGAGCGAGTCCCACGTCAGGCTCCCTGCGTGCGGACTGCTTCTCCCTCTGCCTGTGTCTCTGCCTCCCTCTCTCAATCTCTCTCTCTCTCTCTCTCATGAATAAATAAATAAAATCTTTAAAAAAAATACTCAAACCTGAATTGGAAACAATGGTTAAGGAGAGGTCAATAAAAATAATGCAGTGAAAAGACTTAAAAACCTAAAGGCAGGGATCCCTGGGTGGCGCAGCGGTTTGGCGCCTGCCTTCGGCCTAGGGCGCGATCAAGGAGACCCGGGATCGAATCCCACGTCGGGCCCCCGGTGGATGGAGCCTGCTTCTCCCTCTGCCTGTGTCTCTGCCTCTCTCTCTCTCTCTCTGTGTGTGACTATCATAAATAAATAAATAAAATAAAATTTAAAAAAACCTAAAGGCAAAGGGAGAAAACCTGAGGAGTGCCACCATGAGGGCAGAGCTGAGTGCCCCCTCTGTCACATTGAGCCTCCCAGGATAAGAAGCGCCTTCTTTCCACAGCCCCTCTGAGCCTGGAGTTACTGAAAATGGCCCAATCTGATGAAGGCTACCAATTCTCAGATACGCAGTATCTAGATGCAGCTCTTCAATGCCTTCCCTTTACAAAATCACACAAGATCTGTCCTCAGACATAAAACTGCGTTCCAACAATGCCCCGAGGGAGACATGGGGCCAGATTACTAATAAATATGGTTCTCCCCAAGGCAAAAACTCAAGGAATATTCGGCGGCTCACCTTTCTCCTTGTCCAGTCTATTTTCCCCCGCTGCCATCTGATTGCACGGACACTGCCACGGGCACACACTCATCGTCCCTGAGCGGTCTGCATCTGCTAGAATCCTGGTCAATGTGTGGCCCAGATGGTCTACAGCCTAGTGAGCAACCCTCCTCAGCAGGGGTGTGAGATGATTCCCCCGTATATCAAACTGCTCTGCAGCACAAGACACTGTAGTTCTACACATCTTTTCCACGAAGAACGAAGCACTAGAAATAGGGGTTAATGTTTGCTCCATCATCATTAGCCTCTGGAATATTGTGAATGTTGCTTGAAAAAAAAGTTTAATTAGGATTCGAAGTATGGAGGGGTTCACAATCCCTGAACTGCCATGGTGAACTGTGTGACTGCTTACCTATTTCCTCTGAACTTTTAATCCCAAAATGAGGCAAAAAGAGAACAGGGGGATATTTAAAAGTGTTCTATTTTCATGCCCATCACACACACACACACAAAAAAAAAATTAACAAAGTTGGTTAGAATCTTTATTGACTAACTGATTTTTATGACAATTTTCCTAGTTTTGAAAAGCCTATCCTAAACCAAAGAACCAGGAGCGCTATTTCTCAAAGATATTCAGAGGAAGAAAAGGTCATTTTACATAGTGATTTGAAATGCTGGTTACCTATGGTTTTATTTTCTTTTTGAAATTGTAGGATCAAGGTTAAATTGCTTTTTCTTCCAGGGAAAGAAAAAGATCAGACATTTGCTGCAGGGCTGGGTCATCCATGTCCTCTCCCCACAGGTCTGGCTAGACACACATTTTTGTGAAAACAAGGAAAAAGAGGGGAAAGACACAGAAAAAAGAGTGGGGAAAGAGACCACCTGGATGTCACCAGATACTGCAAAGGATGGAGCACTAGCTAATTCTCATTCCACTTTGCCCAACGCAGGCAGTCCACGGTTATGGTGACACGGCCGTGGCAGTAAGGGCATGTCAGTACTTCCACTACGTGCAGAGAAGCGCCTGTTAGCAAAGCTGGCTACTCAAAAGGACTCTGGAAGAAGTTTGAACGGGAGTGGGCAAGGAGAGTCCATGGGGCAGGGTGAGGGAGACAGGCGGATATGGAGTTCACCACACAGAGCAAATAGTCCTAACCTATGTTCTCTACATCTATGTGTACGCAGAAGACAGTTTGTTCTCAGATACTTAAAATGTGTGGGATGAAGGGGAGACACATCAGGAAAAAAACCCACAGAGTCACATGAATCTCTCAGTGTAGAAGTGGCAACAGGGTACTTCATACATTATAGTTTTCTCACTCTGATGCGTCATAGCCCATTGACCCATCCTTGAATAGTGACATCAAGAACCTCCACAATGAATAGTTGTCACTGGGAGTCCACGTAAACACCAAACATTTCTAGATGCATTCAACCAAGTTTACATTTAAAGAATTTGCTATGAAAAAAAAAAAAAAAAGAATTTGCTATGAGGGCAGCCTGGGCGGCTCAGTGGTTTAGCACCGCCTTCAGCCCAGGGTGTGATCCTGGAGACCTGGGATCAAGTCCCATGTTGGGCTCCCAGCATGGAGCTTGCTTCTCCCTCTGCCTGTGTCTCTGACTCTCTCTCTCACTGTGTCTGTCATGAATAAATAGATAAAATCTTTTAAAAAATTAAAAAAATAAAGAATTTGCTATGAGAACTCTAAGACAAAAAATAACTTTGAAAATTCACAGCTGTATAACATCTAATACCAGCAGCATATATAATTACCAACCTTATGTAAAATTTACAGCCATGAATATTAAATAAAATTCAGAATGGCAGCGAAATGCCACAATATGAGTTCAATAAATATAACGTTATCTTTACTATAATCTGAAATATAAATTAACTTCTATTTAAATACTGCAAAAGCAATCTCTAGCCTAACACTACTAAATTTCTGTCAGAAAATCAGATGGCCTAAAGCAAAAATGAACTAATGGGACTACATCAAAATAAAAAGTTTCTGTACGGTGAAAACAAAAGTAAAAGAAAATGTACAGGATGGACTATTTGCAAATGACACATCAGATAAAAGGTTAGTATCCAAAATCTATAAAGAATGTATCAAACTCAACACCCAAACAACAAATAATGCAACTGAACAACAAGCAGAATGGGGTGCCTGGAGGGTGCAGTCAGTTAAGCATCCAACTATTGTTGGTTTGGGCTCAGGTCATGATCTCAGGGTCGTGGGATCAAGCCCGTGTTGGGCTCCAAGCTCAGTGGGGAATCTGCTGGAGATTCTTTCCCTCTGACCCTAACTCATGTGCACGAGCACTCATTCTCTAAAATAAATAAATCTTTTTTTTTTTTTTAATGAGAAGACATGAACAGACATTTTTCCAAAGAAGACATATAAATGGCCAACAGATATATGAAAAGATGTTCAACATGACTCATAGGAAAATACAAATCAAAACCACAGTGAGATACCACCTCATACCAGTCAGAATGGCTAAAATTAACAAGATGTTGGTGAGGATGTCCAGAAAGGGGAACCCTCTTATAGTGTTGGTAGGAATGCAAGCTGGTACAGCCACTCTGGAGAACAGTGTGGAGGGTCCTCAGAAATACAACTACCCTACAACCCAGCAATTACACTACTGGGTATTTACCCCCAAGGACACAAGCAGTGATTCAAAGGGGCACCTGGACCCCAATGTTCATAGCAGCAATGTCTATAACAGCCAAACTGTGGAAGGAGCCACGATGTCCACCAACAAATGAGTGGATAAAGAAGATGTGGTGTATATATATACATACACAATGGAATATTGCTCAGCCATCAGAAAGGATGAATCCTACCATTTGCAATGATGTGGATGGAACTGGAGGGTATTATGCTAAGTGGAATAAGTCAGTAAGAGAAAGACAAATACCATAGGATTTCACTCACATGTGGAACTTAAGAAACAAACAAGCAAAGGAGGAATAAAAAGAGAGAGAAGCAAACCAAGCAAGAGACCCCTAACTACAGAGAATATACTGGGGGTCACCAGAGGGAGATAGGTGGGGGATGGGGGAAACAGGTGATGGGGATTAAAAAAGTACACTGATGATGAAAAAAATAATAAAATGATAAAGAAAAATCATATTGCCCATCAGTTTAAAATACAGTTGGTAATTATGCAAATACCAAATAAAAACATATATAAAATCAATTACTAGACTCAAGAGGGCTTGAGATTCCTAAACCTCCAGATGTTCAAACACCACTTGTGATTGGCAGTTATCATACCATGCTTCTGTGTTTGTGCAATCTCTGACTTTCATCTGATAACTCCCAATCTGTCTTCATCTAGTACTCCAGCCCATGGGGTGTGAGCAACTGTGATCCAAGTATCCTCCTCTTTCACCCTACTGACCATGATGTAGATGCCATGGGTAATACTCCACCTTGGGATAGCATAGCAACCACACAGAATGTCCTTCCATCCCTGACCAAAGTCACTACACCAACTCAGGCTTTCTAGAGAAAAAAATGGATTTGTTTTGTGCAAGCCACTATTACTACAGGTCTCAGACATATGCTGCCAAAACCAGATCTTGATTTCCTGAGGTTCCTCAGCTATAACATGAGGGTAATGGTAATCCTTCTTCTCAGATCACTGTAAGGTTCCTATGGGAAGGTTCCAGACAATGTACTAGGCTGAGGCTTTAGCTAAATAACATGTGGCTTCTCACCAGCCTTGTGTATGGGCAAACTCGGCCAATACAAGCTATGGCACACTGTGGGGACTTCAAAGCAGGTAACATCACACATGTGAAGCAGGCAAATGCTGTGGCTCTGCTTGGCCATAACTTACATGCTGTGACTGACATTACATGGGTTATTCTCTCTGTCAAGGTCCCGACTCCAGGATTCACATCTCTTCCAGCCATCTTCTGTTTTGATCCAGCTCCATCCAGGAGATCTCCAGTCCTGACCCAAAAATGGCATAGTTCTCCTATAACAGAAGGAATGTATGTGCAAATATAGTTTCCTGTCATTTAGAACATTTATTCATTAACTTAAAAGAATAAAGTTCTTACTATATAAATGTCTGCATATGCCCTAAATGCTGAGCAGACACTGGTGTTCATACAGCACCTGGGTAAGATGGACAGAGACAACTCTCAGCAGAAATTAGAAGCAACATGATGCATACACTGTATGTACTCCTGTTTGGTCAAAGCATACAGCGTAAGAGCGGGTACAGGAAGTGCTAAGAAGTGAGAATGGAGATGTGATCACGTCAAAGAACTAGACTCTGCTCTGAGGGCAACAAGGGGCCCAAAAAAGGAGCCTCGGCAGGCAAGTGATTCAATTCAATCTTTACAAATGGCTCCAGGTCACACTGTGAGGATGGAAGCTGGCATTGGCAGGGTGGCACCTGGAGGCAAGAGGAGTCGTTAGGGCTGGCAGCTTCTGAACACTGGCCCCCAGAAGGTTGGAGTCTCTGCAGCAGGACTAGAGAGGGTAGATTCTAGAAGCACTCAGGAGGCATAGTCAAGAGCAGTCAAGGACTTCTATCTCACACACTGTCTGGCTCTCTCAGGATTCCAAGGAGCCAGCCACCATGTTCTCTGTTCCCCCAAGGAAAGGCCCAAGGGGCAAGGAGCAAGCATGCAGACTGGCTGCATGTGTGCAGGGAAACCACAGGTGGCCAGATTTTAGTTTCTGGCACCAAAGAGACACCGATTTCAGTTTTGGAGGGCCTGTTAGATTTGTCGAACCCATGGTGATAAGCACTATACTGGAATCCACATATAAGAATCCTTGTGTAAAAATTATGACCTTGAAAACTGACAACACAGATATTATTACCTTCATAGAGCTTACAATTTAGTGAAAGCAAGACACCCAATACTAGCTCTTCTACTGCCTTGAGTGGTACCTCTTGCTCAGTGGTTTACAACCCTTGCTGTGCGCTAACAGTACAGTCTTGGAAGCTTTTATAAAATACAATGCTTAGCTTCAACCCCAGATCTGTGGGTGATGGGTACATGTATTTTCTAACAATGCCAGGCACACAAGGGAACTCAGTAAACACAGAGAGAATGAATGCATATACACATCCACCGTTCAGAAGAGAGAAGACTAAGGCTAGACAACAAGACCAGGAAATCCTCAGCATTCAGCTAGGAACCAAAGCCAGAGGAATGATACCACAACAGAGAACACATAGAGCCAAGGAAAAAACTCTAAGAGACAATGACAGTTAAGGGACAAGCAGATATATATGGGCCAAGAAAGGGAATTGAAAAGAAGAGCCAAAAAAAAAAAAAAGAAAAAAGAAAAGAAAAGAAGAGCCAAAGAGCTTGAGAGAAGAAGTAGGAAATCAAGAGATGAATGTATTTTAAGAAAGAAATGATTGACAGAGAGTAAAATACTATCAACAAGCTAGTACAGTAAGAATTGAAACAGTATGTAGTTGATTTAGTCACAAAAAGGTAGAGGATAACTCAACCAAAAATAGTTTCAATAGAGTAATGTGTTATATTAATCTCACATCCAAAGTAGACTTGGAGTATTTCCCTAATGTGGAGTATTTCTAACAGAGTACTTGAGAGACAGAAGTTTTCAAATATAATCTCCCAACTATATTAATTATAACTAACAAAAAATAGGCTATTAGGTAGACATTTATACTGCCTTAAAACAGACAAGTTAGAAGGAAATTCTAAGTCTTCAACAGTATTTCTGGGCCAACTCTAAGTGCTCATTTCCTTAAAGTAAAATATATGATGAACTCATCTTCCCATAAACCAAGAGGATCTCTAAACCCTGCTACACTTGGATTCCCAATAAGACCACATCTTTAACAGCCACATATTCATTCATTCAAATTATTTTAGAAGATCCTTAAAAATCATTATTTAAATCTCAGCACTGTTTTTATAAGTATCATCTTACAGACTTGTTTCAAATTACCAATCACCCTAAAATGCAGAAGCTACAACCACATCTGGTCACTGCATAGGTATCTAATAAAACTGTCTCCCATAGTATCCAATCCTCCCAAAGAAGGCAAGTGCATACCAGGATAGAGCAGATGCTGCTCACAGGGTAGTCTCATAAAACATATACGAGAGAAAAATGTCTGTGAGGACCACTGCTGATGGCTGCCAAAGTACCTCTCGGTATCATATATGGTGGATTCAGAAAAACTTATATTTAAAAAAAGTGGCAACTATTCAGAATACTGCTAAACACACCAAATATAGATTACTCCAACGACAAAGTTAAACACAGGCCAGATGTGTTATTATGCTATGTAATCCCTCCCTAAAGATGTACTATCTAGTCGAAGAACTAAATAGACAACAGCCACATCTTCTTTATCCATTCATCAGTGGATGGACATTTGGGCTGTTTCTGTAATTTGGCTACTATTGATAATAGTGCTAGAAATATCAGGAAGCACAAACCCCTTCAAATCTGTATTTTTGTATCCTTTGGGTAAATACCAGTAGTGCAATTGCTGAGTTGGGGGCGGGGGGGAGCAGATGGGTGATGGGCATGAGGGAGGGCACCTGTAATGAGCACTGAGCATTATGTGCAAGTGATGAATCACTAAATTCTACTCCTGAAACCAGTATTATACTGTATGTTAACTACAATTTAAATACAAATTTGATGGGAGTCCTGGTGACTCAGGGGTTGAATATCTGCCTTCAGTTCAGGGCATGATCCTGGGGTCTGGGATTGAGTCTCACATTGGGCTCCTTCCAAGGAGTCTGCTTCTCCCTCTATGTCTCTGCCTCTCTCTGTGTCTCATGAATAAATAATTTGTTTAAAAAAATCTTTAAATAAAAATTTGAAAAAAATAAAATAAAAAGATAACAGCAAATGAGAAAATTCACACAAATAATATATGTAAATATATCTAAAACAAAAATATATTATGTATGTACTGAATGAGTGGTAAAGAGAATAACTAAAAGAAATTCAGAAAGAAAAAAAAAAAAGAAATTCAGTAAAAAGCAAATCATTTGGGACCTCTGAGGAAAAACCAGGGCATCACCTTGGCCTTAAAGCACGGTTAGATCTCAATTACATGGAAAGACAAGGGGAAAAAATACCAATCATAGAAATGGTGGGTAAAAAAAAAAAAAACATACAAAACTGGGAATACATGTGACATCTTTGAGAATGAACAGAATTGGTTGGCTGAAATAGAGAAATCTTTGGGAAGGTTGACAGGTAGGTTGGAAAGGTGACCAGAAGCCAGATCACAGAAAACTTCAGTATCAAGGCCGCTTAGACTTTATTCTCCAAATAATTATGTTTTGGGGCAACACAGTGATATGAGCAGTGCTATTTTGAGAATAACCTGCCAGGGATTGTGGGGTGAAGGGGAGGCAGAAAGCACAAGTCTTCAGGCGACAGAAACCTCCTGCCAACTCCTCAGCTAACAAACTTGTCTTAACACTTGAAGATGCACAAACATTGGCCTGTCTAGGTAAGCGCTATGCCCACTCACCACTTAATACAGTTCTATTCAGGCCCCACAAGCTACTCCTGTAACATTTAAGTAGTTTTCACTGTGAAGTTAAGAATCAGCTTGGTGTTTTGAGTAAGATAACCAACTCTTTTGCAACTCCTTCTGTGAGAACTGAACATGGTTAGCCTGACATTTCAGGTGCTTGGTTTGTATTTATATGGAGTGGCAGGAATGAAGTGCAGCCCCATGGACCAGGGAAACTTAAAAGCCCATTTTCAAGGGTTTTTATCTTCAACACGGAGGAGAAGATTCATTTTGTTTTAGCATGTGGATTCCACAGACTTGACATATGCTCTTTGGATCACAATGGAGCTTTATTTTAAAGTATAATCAATCCTATACAGTTCACAAACGAAGGCAGACTCTAGAAGTTACTATAAACAGTAAGAAAAAGCCATCAGGAAAACACAAGAAGAAAAGAAAAACAAGACACGGCGTAATCTGAAAGGCCTGGTATCAAATTTTCAAAAATACTCCCAACCTGAGACATCTAAATTTGCAGATTGGAAATATTACTACACTTTCAGAATAACAAACAACCCATCACTTTTTATGGAAATGTATTTATCTGCCCTGCTAAAAGACCTGAGTTGCTATAACTTTATGAACTTTAAAATCACATTTGTTTTGAAAAACTTCAAACACAAAAATAAAAGCAGGGGCACCGGGTGGCTCAGTCCATTACTCATCTGCCTTCACCTCAGGTCAGGATCTCAGGGACCTGGGATGGAACCCCACGTCTGGCTCCCTGCTCAGCAGGGAAGTCTGTTTCTCCCTCTGCCACCCACCCCACCCCATATTCTCTCTCTCTCTGCCTGAAGTAAATAAAATATTTTAAAACATAAACTGACTCCTGAAAATCAAGCACGTAAGACCAACTACTCAGAGGGTGGCTACTCAGTTGAGAAATAGCTGGTATGGTTGGCAATTTTACCCACACTTCATGCTAACTGATGTCAGAGAGCACATGGGGCTAAACTCTTACAAATCTTCCCTTAATCTCTTCTTCTTGTGGCAGGAGATTGGGGTGGAATCCTGCAGAAATACGGGACTTCCCCAAGCCAAAGGAACTCACAACAGGAGAGATGCAGAACCAAGAAATGTCTTCCCTCAACAAGATGCATTTCTTAGCTGATGATCCTAGCACATATGTATCACACATGGTACCTGTCCTATCTCAGCCCCACACTGCCCTGAAAGACAGAAAATGTCACCATCCCCCTTTCACAGCCTTAATTCTCCATTTTATAAAAGAAACTGATGCACAGGGTGTGGCGGAGCTGGGAATCCCATTTCTGGATGGTCAGTCCAGGGCCCCTGCTGTCACTATACTTTTAACAATAGCAATTCATGAGCACCCTGTGAAAAGAACGGGTCATAAAGTTGTGAGGTTTTTTTTTTTTTTTTTTAAGTGATACCTTGTTACATTAAGTCACCAGATGTAGTCTAAAGTAATGACGAATCTAAACATAAAAACACTAAGGAAAACATCCCAAGAAACACACTCTAATAAATTTTAAAAGGCTTCATGTATTTTGCTGTTTAAGTAAGAGGACAAGGAAACGCAAGTGGTACCTATATTGGTTCCTTCCAGACAATAACAGCTTTAAGCGCAGAGTTCAAGTTAATGCTGTGCACCATATACCCACCCACACAAGAAGTGACAATGTAGATAATAGTAAGGCAGTTTGGTGTTCAGCAAAAATAGCTGGCAAACCACTGTCTTTTCCTCTTCTTGCTTATGTTTCAACATAAATTGAGAAAACTTTTATCGTTCTGTGATAAGAAAGACTGGTCCCCAATTTCATAAGCATCTGATCTTTTACTGCTTTCTTATCCTTACAAGATTTCCAAATAACTTAGGGTCAAATGTGAATATGGTTTGTAAGTGCGGAGGAACTTGATCACCAGAAAATGTCAAGAGGCAGTGAACTGATGGCTGATCATCAGAAATGGAACTTTCTGCAAATTCTGAGAGGTGGTCACAGATGCTTCAGAGAAACAGAGACCAGGAAATAAAGAGGGGAAAATGCCATTTGAGGAGCATGAATTCTTATGAGAAAATGTGTCTTATGGTTAGGGCTGGAGAATACAGATTTGGAAGAGGCAAGAAAAGAGGACTTCACAGAGAAAAGTAAGGATTCTTTAGATGCCTGAGTTTTCAAAATGAGTTGAATAGGCCCACTGAGAGTAGTGGAACCCTGTAACGAAGGGTGAAAGCGAATTGATGGTGAAGAGAAGGATGTACAGCCAAGGCATCAGCTGCCAGCTCAGGGAAGCAGCCTCAGTGAAGATGCTGAGCCTTGGAGAAGGCCTGGGGACCCAGAGCCAGGTTTGAGGAGGATGCTGGAGCTGTGGACGAGAACTGGAGATCGAGGGACAGGTTTTGGGGGGATACTGGAACTTTGGACAAAGACTGGGGACCGAGGGACAGGTTTGGGGGGATGCTGAAACCATGCACAAGGGCTGGGGACAGAGGACCAGGTGCGGGGAGGATGCTGGAGCCGTGGACGATGACAGGAGGGCAGGGCAGGTGAAGCACGGGCGGGGACCGGGACGGGGGGGGGGGGGGGGGGGGGCAGGTGGGGCAGACTAGGACGGGGGACAGGAGGGGGCTGGGGAGCAGGTGGGGCGCGGACGAGGACCGGGACGGGGGTGCCGGGGGGCAGGTGGGGCGCGGACCGGGGACGGGGGTGCCGGGGGGCACGTGGGGCACGGACGAGGACCGGGGTCGGGGGTGCCGGGGGGCAGGTGGGGCGCGTACTGAGGTCGGGGGTGCCAGGGTGCAGGTGGGGCGCAGACGAGGACCGGGGACGGGGGTGCTGGGGCGCACGTGGGGCGCGGACGAGGACCGGGGACGGGGGCTGGGCAGCAGGTGGGGCGCGGACGAGGACCAGGACGGGGGTGCTGGGGGGCAGGTGGGGCGCGGCCGAGGACCGGGGTCGGGGGTGCCGGGGGGCAGGTGGGGCGCGGCCGAGGACCGGGGACGGGGGCTGGGCAGCAGGTGGGGCGCGGACGAGGACCGGGACGGGGACTGGGCAGCAGGCGGGGCGCGGCCGAGGACCGGGACGGGGACTGGGCAGCAGGCGGGGCGCGGCCGAGGACCGGGACGGGGGTGCTGGGGGGCAGGTGGGGCGCGGACCGCAGGGCGGAGGCGGCAGGTGTCCCCGGGAGGAAGGGCCTGGGGCCGCGGGCGCGCAGGCGGGAGGCGCCGGGCAACGTCGGGGGCCGCGCAGACCCCGAGGAAGCGCCCGCGGCGCGGGAGGCCAGGGGCGGGGGGTCGCGGGCGCGCGGGAGTGGGCGGCGGCCGAGGGCAGGCGGCGAGGGCGGCTGAGCAGCGCCTCCGCCCCCCGGCGTGCCCAGGGCCCCCGACCCTACCTGGCGCGGGGAGGGCTGGGTGGGGGAGAGGGGTCCGTCCCCACCTGGAGCGCGCGCTGCCTCAGTCCCCGCCGGGAGCGCGGACGCCCTGGGTCCCCACCTGACCGCCGAGCGGAGGTTTATTGCCGGAAGTCGCCCGCCGCCTACCGGGGAGCGCAGACCCGAAGCCCCGCCCCGGGCCGCGCTGATTGGCAGGTGCGGCTCCGCGTGGCCGTGTTGCTACCCAGCTCCCCGAGGCCGAGGCGTGCACATGCGCAGTGGACTCCGCGCCGCCTCCTTCCTGCGCGTGCCCAGTGGATGCGGCTGCGGCGCGGCGGGGGGGCTCGGAACGCGCAGGCGTGCTGCGGGGCGGTGTCCTGGCGGGGGGGGGGGGCCCGCCTCCTGCCTACGTGCCTGCGGCGGCCGCTGCGGGGGTCACCGCTCGGGGCCGCGGATCGCAGTGTGCTCCAGCCCCCTCGCTGCTCCCCGAAACAACCCGAGCCTCGGGAAGGCGGTGAACATGTGCCCCCGTGTGCAGTTCCGTGCGCCCCGTTATCTTAGTCCTTAACCTTAGGGAGCGAGCATTTTCCGGTTATCTACAGCTTAGAGGATCCGATCGTTCAGTCCCAGAAGCCGGGAAACACCTGCGGATCAGCTCGCACGTGCGCGCTTCTTCCATCAGGGACTGAGAAGGAGGGTGTCAGCGGTCGGGAAGGGGAGAGGGGGATCAGCGGGTCAGGTGGCCGAGCTCGGGGCTGCAGGCCAGCTTGCGGCGGGGATGCTGAGATGCTGCGGGAAGGAAGGGAGGCCTGACGCAGCCTCCGCCTCCTCTTCCCCATAAGTGAAACGGGGGTTTTTAAGAATCCAATGCGGGCAGATGCAAAAATATCTAAAACCATACCTGAGGGCCCTTGGGTGGCTCAGTGGTTGAGTGTCTGCCTTCAGCTCAGGCTGGGATTCTCGGATCCTGTCCCAGTCCCTGATCAAGTCCCAGATCAGGCTCCCCACAGAGACCTGCTTCTCCTTCAGCCTGCCTCTCTGCATTTCTGTGTCTCTCATGAATAAATAAAAATCTTTTAAAAATAGATAAAAAATAAATAAATGAAACCATGCCTAGTGCCTAGTGAGCAATGTATAAGTATTTGATCTTAGTATTTTTCTTTATGAAGTATATTTGGAACACATTGCAGGGAGCATATAGTAGGTATTTGCATTTGGAAAAATATTATTAAAATTATTTCTAAATGAGTGGGAAATATCAGTGAGGGTGACAGGACATGAGAGACTCCTAACTCTGGGAAACGAACAAGGGGTAGTGGAAGGGGAGGTGGGCAGGGGGATGGGGTGACTGGGTGATGGGCACTGAGGGGAGCACTTGATAGGATGAGCACTACGTGTTATATATTGGCAAATCGAACTCCAATAAAAAATGCCAAAAAAGCCAAAATAAGTTTTAAAAAAATTAAATTATTTCTAATGTGCTTGTTATAATAGCATTCTTTGACCACATACTTTTAAAATAATGTATGTGTGATTATGGATGCAAGACAGCAATATTGCTTACATCCCCAATTTAAGAACTGCCATCCTCCTTCCCCCACTCCCTTTCACAGCTGCAGATGATTCCATTAGGTGGCTATATCATAGCTTTTAAAAATACTCTCCATGGATGGGCATTTAAGTTCTTTACAATATTTTGCCAAAAGAAATAATGCCCAATGAATAACTATGTATGGTTTTTCTGTTTATTTTAAAAATTGTAGTGGTGTATTTGCTAGTAAATTACTATAATTGGAATTGCTGTGTAGGAATAACTGCATATGAAATTTTGGTAGATATTGCCACCCACTGCACCATTATGGGGGCCATAAGAAGAGTATTAAATTTAGCCTAATTTGCCAACATCCACTTAACTCCTGAAGGAATTCCACTGGTGGATTGAGAGGAGACAAAGTAACCGTAGTCCACCTAGTAAAAGCTGTCAAGGAGGATTGCTCCTATGAAGTTCAGGTATGCCTGGGGTTTGTGGAGGAGCATATGCAGGAGGGTGCTCAGTGTGGGGAAAGTGACCTGGGAGAAGGTGCCTACTTATCCAAAATTGGACAGGCACTCAGTCCATCTAACGAATCCATTCAAGATGAAGGGAAACCTCACATTTCTTTGTTTGCTTTAAAATAACCCAATTCTGATAATATCCCAGGCTGTGGGAACACTGAAGTTGATTGCAGTCCCTCCCCTAGGATAGTGTCTCTCCTAGCAGGAAGCCAGGCAGTCACTGGTCACAGGTAGTGTGGGTGCCTCCATGCCTCCCTGGGGGCCCGGGGTGATGGCCAGCACAGGCCGCACCCTTTGCTTCCTGAAGTGCAGTACACAGCCATCTCCCTGACCTCCCCAGCCGCTGCACAGAACAGGGTAAACATCCCTGAGCCTCTTGGCACGAGCGTGATGTAACCCCTCAGAGCTCAGGGAATGGTCTTTCTTCATCACACCCTCTCTGCAACACTTCTATGTAGTGGAATTTCTATGCAACATGTGAAGACTAATTCAGCTTTCCACACAGCAATAAGGCCAAAGTAACAAAAACCAAGCTGCATCACCAAAAGAAAGCCCAATTGACTTGATAAAGAGCTGGCAGCATAATGTACAGTGTCCCCAGAGTCTGTGTCATGCAGGCTACATGCTAAGCACCAGGAGATGCTCTGAATACACACTTGAAATCTCCAGTTGTCAGGAGCTCACAAGTTAATGCAGATAGAGGACGGCAAATACGCAGTGAGAAAACAGTGTGATGAGGAGTACAAGGAGGTACAAAATGAGAAGGGAATTCAGGGGCAGAAACAAGCCCCTCTGACAGAGAGGCCTCCAGGAAGGCACTGGAAAGTCACATGGGCTGAGGCAAGACTCAGGCTCAGCCCATCTTTTTGTTTGCTTATTTGTTTTGTCTTAGTGCCAAGTCTCTTTATATTTCAAGTAGGGATTAGAATGAAATTTTGGGATTGTAAACTAAGCTGGAGGCAGGAGCACATGGTAAGTGTGAGACATCAGAATGGATGAAGACATGAAGACAACATGAAGACAACAGAGCCACCCAGAGGTGTCTCATCCACCAGCTTCTGAAGCTCTGTACTTGACAAACAAAACGTACCTTCAAACAGGTTTGATCCTGGTAGTAACCTCTTTGCAACCCCACAACCTCTCATTCAGCTTCAAAAACCTGTATGTTCAGCCTAGTATGATGCCACAGCCAGGCTGACCCCACTGCCCAAGTGGGCACGATCCTGGAGCTAGAACACAAACGTGGGAGTTCAACAGACTTGGGACCATCATCTAGATGCCTAGACAGGCAACCTTGGGCAATTACAACCTTTGGGCTTGGTTTCTCGCCTGGAAGTGCAGTTACCACAATCTACCTCTCAGGCTATCAGGAATATTAAATATATTAAGTTTTGTATCCATGCATCCAGTGAACTTTATTTCCTTCTATTTTTCCTGCATGTTTTAGACAGTGAGCCAATCTACATGTAAAATGCCAGGCTACCTAGAATCCTGCTTATAGACATATTTACATTAATACATATGGCCCCACATATTCCACCCCTAGGTATTTATCAAAGCTAATTCAAACATGTTCACAAAAAGCACACAGAGTAGTAGCACTGCACTCATAGCAGTCGTTAGGGGAACAACATAGAGATCTATCCCCAAAAAAGTATATTAACAAAATTAACAAACTGTGGCACATTTGAGTAATGGAGTACTACTCCCTTGTATTAAAATACATATAATACTGCTACATGGGGGCAGCCCAGAGCATGATCGAGTCCCACGTTGGGCTCCCTGCATGGAGCCTGCTTCTCCCTCTGCCTGTGTCTCTGCCTCTCTTTCTCTGTGTCTCTCATGGGTAAATAAATTTAAAAAAAATTTTTTTAAATACTGTTGCATGTAACAACACAGATGATAATCATGAATATTGTCTTAGTGAAAAGAATGCAGACACCAAAAAGTATGTACTGTAGGATTCATAGGATTTGTTCATGTGAAATTCTAGAATAGACAAAACTAACATGTGGTGATAGAAATCCTGTCAGTAGTGGCTTCTGGGGCAAAGGGAAGGGACAGAGGCAAATTTCTGGGACTATGGAAATGTTAACTGTTGTTTGGGGCAAGAATCTGAACGTGTTAAATCTGATTTCCCATTTCACTCTGTGTTACACCTCAATAGGCCAGTATGTACTTTTTACTTTGGGAACATATTTTTTCTCTGACATATTCCTAGTCAAATTGTATGCAACGTATTGAATTCAAAAAAAAAAAAAGTCAAACCAACAACTGTGTTCAGTGCTTACCCATACCCAGAATCATATTAAGAGTTGTGAGAAATGCAGAAAATGTAGAAACCTTCGTTGACATCTAGAAGCGTGTGCTCTGTGAATAAGGAAGTATACTTCAGAACTGTTAAAGGACAATCCAAGATTTAAATCACAATTCAAAAGAACACAAGAGGGACGGCTGGATGGCTCAGTGGTTGAGCGTCTACTTTTGGCTGTCCGGGGATTGAGACCCACATCGGGCTCCCTGCATGGAGCCTACTTCTCCCTCTGCCTATGTCTCTGCCTTTCTCTCTGTGTCTCTCATAAATAAATAAATAAAATCTTTAAAAAAAAAACACAAGAAAGGGGCAAAGCAGTTGCATAAATGGGTAGTAATGTTTATAGGGAGTCATAGGTACAAAGAAATCTTTGTAACCCAGCAGAGTCCAAAGAAGATACTAAAATTCACTTTGGCAAGTGAGAGATAAGAAGCATTGTTTCATAACTGAGTATAGAATCCCACAGGGTGACATTTTTGTAACATCTCTTAGAGACATACTCACTTCCCTCTAATGGTAAATCCTGGAGAGCAGATACTCCAACCTAGAAATAGGGATGATAGATTTCTAAGTATCTCCCAGCTCCAGTAACTTGAAACTTTATCCACAACTTGAAGGGAGCATGTGCATGGGGTCCCACGTTGTACTTGGCCTGTCCACATGACCCTGTTTTTTAAGACGTAGGTCAACTCCCGTGTCTTTATGTAGCAACAACACTGATAATGACAATATTAGTGAGTAACATTCACTTAGCACTCACCACACACCAGGCTCTGCGCCAAATGCTCTGCTTGACTTACGCTCAAAATAACCTGGAAGGTCAGCCCTATTATGTCTTGAAGATGAGATCCCCGAGGATTCCAGGAAGCTAAGCATATTGCCAGGACCCTACAGTAGGTGGAAGTGGATCCAGAATTGACTTCTGGCTCTTCTAATCTAGTAACTGCTAGATTAGAAGCACCTTCCCCAGGCCTCTGCATATTTGTGCTCCTTTCCATTCACTAGACAACCAGAATATCTTGTAACTCCTCAGTTATTTAAATCCCAAGGCAGCCCTACCTCTGACCTAAAAAAAAAAAAAAAATCTCAGTTTTTCATCAAGACTGCAAGCTCTCTGAAGGCAAGGACTCTACATTGCTAGAGCCCTGCAAATCTAACTGTGGAGAGGGGAGAGAGAAATGTAACAAACTGGCACCAATTATAGCTGGAACTACTTGATCTACACAATGCAACCATTGCTGAAACACTGCAATGGGTCCAGTCTTTAGAATCCCTTCAAATATGGTGCTGATGTTAGCATGTCACCTGAGATGATCTCCAAGGCCGCATGTGCTGGTGTTTCTGTGTTGCATTACATCAGATCTGAATAATGAAATAAACTGACAATAAATAGATCCTTAGAATGGAGAGACATCTTGACTAGGGAACCTAACCCGTCCTTGTAGATAAGGCCCACGTCTCCATGACTCCCATGCGGGTGTGGGGGGAACAGAACCCACACTGAAATCAAGCCTCCTACCACAAACACGGCTTTCTTTCCCCAACACAAGAGATGGGTTTCTGTGTCTGCTGTCATCCGAACCTGAAATCTCTAGGTGTTTCTCCCTATGTCCAAATGCTAGACCAACATGTATTCAGTATAATGGCTAAGGTGCCTGCAGCCTTTAACAACAGCATGTCTGGGCACTCACTGGGCTGGATCCCCAACAGCTCCAGACTTCCAGTCACTTTAGGTCACCCTGGTCTCTTGCCATCATCACTCTGTCCTTCTGCTTTATGGGGGTTGACTGACTATATCCTCCCAGGAGGAGCAGAAAGGTGCAGCCCTAATGGATGAGCAAAGTCTATTAAGGGGAATTACACAAGCAGAACAGCAAGGGCACTGGTGGCCCAGCAAGAAGCTATGAGGGATGGGAG
Source organism: Canis lupus baileyi (assembly GCF_048164855.1). Taxonomy (NCBI): domain Eukaryota; kingdom Metazoa; phylum Chordata; class Mammalia; order Carnivora; family Canidae; genus Canis; species Canis lupus. The sequence continues at coordinate 39,201,839 of NC_132861.1, read as the reverse complement.
GTCATCTGTCAGCAGAGGAGCTGAGCACTCCTGACGAGGATGGTCTCCATCCTTTTTTTTTTTTTTTCTTAAGATTTTATTTATTTATTCATGAGAGACACAGAGAGAGAGGCAGAGACAGGTATAGGGAGAAGCAGGCTCCCTGTGGGGAACCCAATGCCGGCCTCAATCCAAGGACCTTGGGATCATGCCCTTAACCAAAGGCAGACACTCAACCACTGAGCCACCCGAATGTCCTTAGATGGTCTCCGTCCTTAAGGTTAACTCATGTCCAAGGTAGTTACTGGAGCTCCAGCCATTATATCTACATTCTAGGTAAGAGGAAGAAAGAAGGAAAGAAGAAAGGCATATATGGATACTCCTAAAACAATTTTCTGAAAGTCCCACACAACATTTCTACTTGTATCTCAATCATGTGCCTACTCCTGGCTGCAAAAAAGAGTGAGAGAGAGAAGAACAGTGAACAAAGTCTCAGGGACCTGTGAGACATCATGAAGTGTACCAATATATGCATAGTAGGAAAGAAGAAGGAAGAAAAAAAAAGAGAGAATATTTGAAAAAATAATAATATTTGAGAAGTCTAAATTTCCCAGTTTTTTTTTCAAAGATTTTATTTGTTTATTTGAGAGAGACAATAAGAGAGAGAGAAAGAGAAAGCAGGGGGAATGAGAGGGGGAAGCAGATTCCCCACTGAGCAAGGAGTCTGATGCGGGGCTCAATCCCAGGACCATGGGATCATGATCTAAGCCAAAGGCAGATGCTTACCCGACTAAACCACCCAAATTTAGGCATCCCCTAAATTTCCCAAATTTGATGGAAAACATTAATCTACATATCCAAGAATCTCAATATGCAAGTTTTATCCCCAAGTGGGATAAATTCAAAAGATAGTCATCCTTAGACACACATAATGATTAAACTGTCAAAAGCCAAAACCAGAGACTCTTAAAAGCAGCAAGAGAAAAGCCGTACAAAAGATAGGAGACTGGGGATCCCTGGGTGGCGCAGCGGTTTGGCGCCTGCCTTTGGCCCAGGGCGCGATCCTGGAGACCCGGGATCGAGTCCCACATCGGGCTCCTGGTGCATGGAGCCTGCTTCTTCCTCTGCCTGTGTCTCTGCCTCTCTCTCTCTCTCTCTCTGTGACTATCATAAATAAATAAAAATTAAAAAAAAAAAAAAAAAGATAGGAGACTAACAGCTGATTTCTCATCAGAAACCATAGAGGCCAGGAAGCAGTGAGAGCACATATTCAAAGTGCTGAAAGTAAGATTGTTAACCAAGAAATCTATTCCCAACCAGATTACTCTTCAAAGATGGAGAGGCTGAGATATTTCCAAATAAACAAAAACTGAAAAATATATATAAATAGAAAAGCTGCCCTATGAGAAACACTCATGGGGGTCTTGAAGGCTGTGGTAAAAGGGCAGGATCTCAGATCCACATGAAGAAGTAAAGAGAATGTAGTAAATGCAGCTACAGAGCTAAATACAAGCAACAATACACACATGTGCATTGGTTATAACCTGTTTGTCCAGTTGTCAAATAACCAGGAGACCCTTGTCCTAATATGTGATTAAGTGCATTCCTCTGGGATAAGGAGAATACTAATGATGATAGTTACTGTTTTGGGGTGTTCCTTTATCAGTTAATGGGTGAAGGATTCCCTCTGGCCATATGGAAATGAGTTAATCTACTTAGCTATTAGAAGTTCAGCTATGAGACACTTTCAGCATTCTGGCAAATTAAATCCTATTAATTCATGTTTAGGAAATTTGAGAAAAGAAGGCACAGAAAGCTGGCAGCAATGTTGTAATCCATGCATGCAGAGGTAGAGGTGGGGCACCTGCGTGGCTCAACGGTTGAGCATTTGCCTTTGGCTCAGGTCATGATCCTGGGGTCCTGGGATCGAATCCCACATTAAGCTTCCCTCAGGGAGCCTGCTTCTCCCTCTGCCTATGTCTCTGCCTCTCTCTCTCTGTCTCTCATGAGTAAATAAATAAAATCTATAAAAAAAAAAAACCTACAAAAGTTTAAACTTCTAGGAGGGAACTGTGTAGAGCACTTAGAACAGATTAAAGCCTTCTAAAGTCCTCCTTTTAAGAAAATAAAAGACAATTAAAATGTGAATGTTTCTGCATGAATCTAATAGAATTAACTATCAACTTTCCTGTGAGAACTAGAAGGCAGAGAAATTTCAGAACCAAAATCAAATGTCTTCAACTAAACTCCAGATGGGTATTATCTATCCCACTCAAGCCTGGGGATGGGGGGGTATTTTTCTTCTAAATTACTATTACCCACGAGGTTGTAAAATGCTTTGGCCTCTCTTATTGGAGGAGGTACTTCCACATGTCCAGGGCATGGTAATTGGAAGGTCACAGGTGAGTCATTCGTTGACCTTGATGAGATTTAGGCATAGGTGAGGTCTTTCTGCTCTAGGACCCATGGGTACCATGTAGACAGATACTCATGGAAGTCCCAAAGGGTCAGTATGGCCACTCTGCTTGAGTGACTCAGTCAAGTGGTGCAAATGATGCATCACAGTATAAAGACATTAGCTTCATTTCTGTGTGTTGATTACACTGACTCATGTAGACTGGCTACAGCAGAAGTCAGACATTTATGCTTTGTTCTGCTTTTCAATTCTACATTCTTTTTAAGGCAATATGGATGTTCAATCCAAGTAGTGCAAAGCCACATACAAGGAAGTAAATAAGTGCAAGTCAGGAAGATTACTATTTCTAGATATTGTATTTCCCCACCAGGAGAAAAATCACACTGACAGAAAATATTCTGCTTGCATTATGAGTCAGCCAACCTCATGGGTCCATGGAAAATGGCATGTATTTTAAAGAAGAATCTTAAGGAAAAAACATTTTGCACAGATGACTCTTCTCTGCCTGAAGGACAATTGTGCTACCACGTGTCTAGAGCTATCAAACTCTGAAAGAAAGAGACAAAGGTTTACTGTCATTCATGCTATTACAAGTCAAGTCACCTCTTGCTTTACCTTTTATTATCCTGGGCTGGAAAGAAAATTGGCCTGTAGACAGTGTCTACACTGTGTTGTGTCTTGCAAAAACTGCAACTGAGTGGACAAGTTGGTAGGAGAACAGGTAATTCCCAGCTGGAGGGTGCTTTAACTTCCAAGTATCACACATTTATAAATAATGGCTTCCTCACCTTACCAAATCTTTGCTCAAATATCACCTCCTCATTAGACTTACCCTCAATATTTTAGTTAAAATTACAACCTCCCCCAAATACCCAGAAACCCCCTCACACTGCCCTATTTTTGTACCATTTAATTTACTGTATGTTCTACTTATTAATTACCCCTAACATGTAAGCTTTACCAGAGAAATGTTGGCCTCTTGTTCACAGATGTATCCCAAGCTTCTAGGCTGTGCCTGATAAGGAGTGGACATCTAACAGATACTTGTTAAATAAATGAATGAGCAAGCAAATGAATGAAACACATTTCCAATGCAAACAATGTTAAATATACCTGTTGTCATTCCAGGCCAAAAGATTCTATTGATGTCACAATATAACTGAAAGAACATACCACGAGTGTTGATAAATGAAGAGATTTACAGACTTTGTTGCTTATGTACTTAAGTTTGACATGAATATAATGTGAATATCCGTGTCTCCTCAAATTCCTATGTTGAGATCCTAACGCCCAATATAATGATGCTAGTAGGTGGGGCCTTTGGAAGGTGTGAAGGCATGAGGGTGGAGCTCTCGTGAATGCAATTACTGCACTATAAAATAGGCTCCAAGGGCCCCTGGGTGGCTCAGTCAGTGAAGCATCTACTTTCAACTCAGGTCATGATCCCAGGGTCCTGAGATGGAGCCCCACATCGGGCTCCCTGCTCAGTGGGGAATCTGCTTCTCCCTCTCCCTCCACCTGCCACTCTGCCTACTGTGCTCTCGCTCTCTCTCTAATAACTAAATAAAATCTTTAAAAACAAATTAATAGAATAGGCTGCAGGGAGCTCCCTTGTTCCCTTCTACCAGGTGAGAACACAGTGAGAAGGTGCTGCTGTGAACCAGGAAGAGGGTCCTCACCTCCCCATGCTGGTATTTTGATCTTGGGCTGCTCAACTTCTGAAACTAAAAGAAATAAATTTCTGTTGTTTAGAAGCCACTTAGTCTGTGGCATGATTTTATAGCAGCCCGAATGGACTGAGACAACATTCTCCTTACTTCTTTTATATAACTGTAGAACATTAAATATTGGTTTGCCAAAGCAATCTTGAGGAAGAGAAACACAGCTGGAGGCATCATGCCCCCTGACTTCAACTGTATCACAAAACTACAGTTTTGTGATCTACGTGTCTGTAGATGTAGACACCTAGATCATGACATGTAGATCAACAGAACAGTAGATATCCCAGAAACAAGTCCACACATCTATGGTCGATTAGTTTAAGATAAGCCAGGAGTATAAAATGGAGAAAGGACAGTCTCTCTAATAAATAGGGGCACTGGAGCATTACCTTATACCACACACAAAAATTAACTCAATGGATTAAAAATATGAACATGAGACCTGAAACCATAAACCCCCTAGAGGAAACCATAGGCAGAAAGCCAAAATCAACCAGTGGGACTACAGCAAACTACAAAGCTCCTGCTCAGCAAAGGAAACATCAATAAAATAAAGGCAATTTATTGAACAGAAAAAAACTGTAAATCACTTATCTGATAAGATGTTAAGAACCAAAATACAAAAAAAAAAAATCATTTAAAGAAAGAACCAAAATATATGAAGAACTTGCACAACTCAAATGTAAAGAAGTCAGTCTGAATAAAAAATGGGCAGAGGGGGCAGCCTGGGTGGCTCAGCGGTTTAGCGCCGCCTTCAGCCCAGGGCTGATCCTGGAGACCCAGGATCAAGTCCCACTTCGGGCGCCATACATGGAGCCTGCTTCTCCCCCTGCTTCTCCTTCTGCCTGTGTCTCTGCCTCTCTCAATGTCTCTCATGAATAACTAAAATCTTAAAACAAAAAACTTGGGATCCCTTGGTGGCGCAGTGGTTTAGCGCCTGTCTTTGGCCCAAGGCGTGATCCTGGAGACCCAGGATCGAATCCCACATCGGGCTCCCGGTGCATGGAGCCTGCTTCTCCCTCTGCCCGTGTCTCTGCCTCTCTCTCTCTCTCTCTGTGTGTGTGACTATCGTAAATAAATAAAAAATTTTAAAAATTAAAAAAAAAACTTGAAAAAAAAATATGGGCAGAGGACCTGAAAACACATTTTCCCAAAGACCACATCCAGATGGACAACAGACAGCATGCAGCTGGGATGTCGCTGCTGGGCAACAGGGTGACCTCTGAGGGAGCCTTCACACAGGGCAGCGTTCCCGGGTCCAGCGGGGCCTAGGACCACCTCTGTGGTCTGAACTGGAGACTCCATGAAGACAGACAAGTACTCCCGTACTTGACCTTCTGCAGGAGACATAAAAGAGAATCGGGCACAGAGTGATTAAGCCATGAATGTTGGTGGAGCAAAGCTTCATTGACTCAGATGTTACCACATTCTGGAACTTGGCCCGGGGTGGGCGCCAAAATGTGTACACAGGAGGAACAAACTCAAAACGCTACTGGCTCTACTCTGTAAACACTGCTGTGTGCATGGGAAACATTTGCTTGACACCTATTAACCGTGTTGGTTTCTGACACCAAACAAGAGGACTTCTCCAGCAAATGCTGCCGGGCTCACCACGAACACAGTCTCTGAAGCAAACTATTAAATTATCCCTGTACGCTCAACCCATTGTCAACTTCCAGAGTACTTCCCACTGTGCCAGGAGGAAAATGATAGTATTTCAGACAGCATTTTTGTTAAGAAATGTGCAAAAATAAGAAAAAAAAATAAAACCCTATGGCCGGGCCATGCCTGGAATGTTGCACACAAGAGTTGTCTGTGGTCTTCCATCTTCCAGAGGTGGGTCCTAGGTAATATAACTTGTGGCTTTGACATTCCTTCTGTGCTCTGTTCTCCCAAGAAGATGAGAAAGAGAGAGAGCTGAATGGAACTTCTCGTATTCACTCCGTCCAGGTTAAGATAGAAGACCACACGCCCATCTGAGCAATTACATGGCATATTTTGCCGAAGGGAATGGCAATGAGTCTTTGCTACACATCTGATCTCTCTAAAGAAAGCTTAATAAGGAGGGACACCTGTGTGGCTCAGTGGTTGAGTGTCTGCCTTCGGCTCAGGTCATGATCCTGGGGTCCTGGCTCTCTCCTACCTTCGGCTTGAAAGGACCCTGTAATTATGTGAGGCCCACATGGATAACCCAGGCTAATGTCCCACCTCACAGTCAGCTGACTGGCAGCCCAAATATCTTGCTTTTCCTCCCCCATATAACCTAACATATCACTGTTTCTGGGCATGAGGCATTGGAAATCTCTGGGGCCCTATTCCCCCAAGCACAGATGGGTTACTGATCTTCATGACAGCAATGGTCCTGCCCACGACCCAGAGTAGGGAGGAGGGCAGAGAACATTGCTGTGACGGGTCTGACACCTTCCATTGAGGCAGGGCTGTCCCAGATCCTCACATCAGCTGCCAATTCCGTGCTCCCAGCTCCATGGGGCACCCACCCTGCGCCCTGCACAGTTTACTCAATATCTATAAGTGTATGTTTCCTGTTGGTGCCACACAGCTCCCAAAATAAATACAGGCGTTGAGATACACAAGAATGCCATACAACGTCACAGCCTGGAGCAGGCTTCCCACAGACTCTTCCCTTTTAGTGGTTATCTTACTTATAACCTTTTAGTTATTAGACATGGGACAAGGTCACTGTCCCATAGTCCACGTGTCCGAGGTGGGCTATACCTTCTCCAAGGGCATATGCTTCTGTTCTGTTCCCGCTGGAGCTTCAAAGTCTTAGAACCTGCTCTTAGCAGGTGCTCTGCAAATATCTGTTGAACAAGTGACTGGAAGAATAGGTCACCCATTGAACGAAGGCTTGACCATCTGGAGATTAATAGCAGATGATGGGCAGCAGGAGGTGCACTATACAGTGAGCGTGCCACCAAACTGATGCCTGACCACTGAGCCTCATTGGATGGCAAGATCAACCCAACAGCTTCTGACTTCCCATCAGCAGCCATCACCCAGGATGTGGTGGTGACAAGAGCAAGCGTTCAAGTCACAACCCCTAGGTCGGTTCTGTGACCAGGTGGACCGCGGCTTCCTCCATTGTAAAACAAGGATAACAGTGGTACCTCCCTACTTCAGTTGTGTGTGCTGATGTCACTTGTCCTCAGATGTAAAGCAGGGCATGGTGAGCAGGTGCATGAACCCCTGAACCTCACACTTCTCATTCTTCTCACCACCATTGTCAGCCATGTTCATGCTGATACCACAGCACGAATGTCACCCAAGGATCTCTGCCAGGAACTACAACTTTCTGGGATAGGGAAGGAGGGAAACTGGTTTTGAAAAAATGTGTCGGTGTGGTTTATATAAATGTCATTTAAACCTTTGAAGAAGAAAATAGAAACACAAAGTGAGTAGAGGCTGAGCAACGGATTATCCTGAGGGGGTGGGCTCAATCCTTGTGCTGAGTCTGTCCATACCACATGTGGTGCACATGGACCGGGCATGGGGTCCTTACTCCTCACACCCAGTGACCATCAGGTACCACCACAGGGATATTCGACCCTAAGTTGAGGTCCATTTCAACAGTAATAACAAGTTGTCAGGAGCAAACAATCTGTTTCTAGAGAGAGAAACATTACTAAGTTTGCTGACCCTGAAATAAAAGCACTAAATCACCCACCTCTGGGAGGAGACAGGGAGCCATGGTGCCCACTCCCCATACCCCAAGCAGGTCACCGGGGCCTTTGAGATAGGAGCAAGGAACTCCCAACACTGTCTCCACTTTCTTGGAACAGTCTGAGGAGATTCCCACGGGAACAAAACGTTGAAGGTCGAGCAGGATCCAGAATCTTGGATGTGTGGCAATTAGCACTTTAATGAATAAGTCAACTGTGACTACTGGGGTGATAACCATCTCAGCTCTTACTGGAGAGCTGCCCTCTGGAAGCCAGAGCTTATAGGAACAACCAGTAGATAACACGAGCAGAGACTGAATCCTAGGTCTTTTTTTTTTTTTTTTTTCACATTATAAACCAGCCAGTTTATTATTTTGTAGTAAGTTGGATAACTTTTACCATGCAGACTGATGTACCTATATCAGCATGAATGGTGCATGTTCTTCCTAAAGCAGTTACATGGAAAACCAAGTTATTATCAAGTTACTTGGAACTATGAAATCCAAACAAGGGGAGGCCAATCTTAAAACCTACATCTCCCTCATCCATGAAGCTAGGGCACATTTTAGGCACATTAGGGCACATCCACCACAGGAACAGCCCAGCCTCCAGAGTTTTGCTATTGCCTCTTCCTTCCCCATCTTGGCTCTAGCCAAGCACTGTCATCTACAGCTTTAGGATCAGCCAGCTTGGTCTCCGAGTCCTATTGATGCCCACTGGTTTTTATTGTTACCTCTACTGTTATTGACAGTTAAGGTACTGAAAGGGGCACATCAATTACTCCCATGTTCCAACTAGAAGACACAACAATTTTGTTGGGATGTTTTCCCAACCCCACCCTACTCAAGTTTTACCACCTAATGTGCTTTATAAAGGTTCTTCCCGTTTCCATTAGCACATACACAGTACCTATAAATTCACCTGACTAATGTAACTTAATTCCTAATTGACGTTTTTAATTAGAGTTTTTATTCTTTCTCTTTCTTGATCAGTGATTTCCAACCACACAGGAGTTAATGAAACTTTTCTATTGTTCAAAGACTTTTTTTGATGACCCTTAATAGTACTAAATTGAGGACTGCATTTTCTTGAATCTTAGGTCTTATTTGAAAATCGTAGCCTACTGCTGGGTTGCCATATAGCCATTCATCGACCAGCTGAGAAAGAAAACTTGGCTCACCCACTATTTCTTCTCTTTTAAAAATATTTTTCCTCTAATGGCTTGTTTTCTAACTGAGAAACTTACTGCTTATACAGTGGCTTATTTCTCTACCAGTGAACTATTAATTGTTTAAATGTCCTGAGGTGACAGCGGGAAAAAGCAGACTCCTGGGGACTTCTCATACAATTGTACGTTCAGTTGAATTTTGCAGTCATGTGAATCAGAGGCTTTCTCATACCCAGAAATGCTTGGTGACAGGTTTAGGGATGGGAAGGTGCTCATGAAGCAAGAGTACCCAAGGTTTCCAAACCCCAGGGCCGCCTTCCCCTCCTTGGCTTTTCCAGGACACAGCAGGCCCAGGAGCAAGATCAGGAATGAAAGGGAAAGACGTAGATTACTTGAGGACCCGTGACACACCAGAGATGAGGTTTGAGGGCAAACCCAAACATCAGTTCGCTCGGGCCACCCCACCCAATCTGAGAGAAGGCTCATCTTTGCCCCAGAGACAAGTTCTGTCCCAGTGGTGGGGCCAGGTGGGTATCCAGGCTGATGGGCCCTCCAACAGGAAGCAGGCAGGGCCATCACCATCTCCACGGTGGGAGGTACAACTAAGGTGAATCCAACATTTCAACTGAGAGTTTGCCCAACAGCAAGTGGCTAGGGGAAGGGAGGTTGCCACAGCCCCCCTGAACTTGGTGGCCTTTCTGCGGCTGATTCTGCTGTCCTGCTCCCTCCCACTGGTCTTAAGGCTTAAGGCTTCAGTAGTGCCTCCTTCAAAGATCAATACTAAGCAGGTAGAAATCAGCCTGGGGCTAAGTGAAGGCCCTGGAAACACCTCAAACCATCAGGCAGGAAAAAGACACGAGGCAGAGGGAGAGCCTACACAACCAACCGTGACAGGAACAAAACCAGGCTGCCGTTTATTACTACTCTTCGCAGCCAAAAAGCAAGAACAGCAAGCACTGTAGGGAAGAAGGTAGAGCAGACTCTCATGTTCCTGCAGACGATGTCATTGTCCACATAGAAAATCCAAGACAATTTATGCATACACTACTGAGATTAGTAAAAGTTCAGCAAGATTGCAGAGATCAAGAGCAATGCACAAAGTTCATAGTATTTTTTTTAAGGGAAAAGAAAATGCAGAGTGATAATGTGAGGGGCAGGGATTTGGAACAGGTCAGAGACAGACATCTGGATGAATCCATGCCCCTTCTTCCCACTCAAACCAAAAATATGGAAAGCTTCATGAATTTGCATGTCATCCTTGCGCTGGGGCCATGCTAATCCTCTCTGTATCATTCCAATTTTAGTATATGTGCTGCCGAAGCGAGCACCATAGTATTTTCTTTACAAGTGCAAAGACCAGATGGGAAATGCGATTGGAAATGTGTCATTCGTTTGTCACTACAGCAAAATCTCACTTCATGGAGGTCATGAAGTTCCTATAGAAAACTGTCACTTATTGAAAGATATAAAAGAAACATTAAGTAAATGGTGAGAAATGTCAATTGCATGGATAAGGAAGATTCAGTATTTTATGTGAATTCTCCAAAATATATATATTCAATGAAAATTAAATCCGAATTCCATTGAAATACATGGGGAACCTAGGTTCTAAGTTCCAAAGCATATATGGTTCTACAGCATATACGGAAGAATATGTGTGGAAAAGCAGCTTAAGAAATGTCTGGAATGATATTATACCTGGAATTTGCAACAGAAGAATGGGGGGGGCGTGGAAACCAGGAGGAAGGCATGAACCTATAATCCTTGAAACCGGGCAGTAAGCACACAGGAGGTCACTGACTCTGGTATGTTTAAAAAGTTCTGTAATATAAGGTTTTAAAAAGTTTATGAAGAAATAATAGCTAAAACTTTTCCTGAAGAAAAAAAAATTAATTTAAGAGAAAGCAAACACATTATACAGGTAGAGTCACATATGGCATGTGATGTATTTGGGAATTTGGTGATTCCACGGAGGTAGTGTCCCAAGTCCGTGGGGAAACTGGGCACATTCCATATAGAAGGTAAGAGAGTGGAGTTCCATATTCAGAAATCCCATTAAACAAGACTCTTGGTTACATAGAAAATGAATAAAAGCCTAAATGTGACCAACCAAAAACTGGTAGGACAAAAGATAGGCAACATAGGACTTTTTAAATGGTTAACATCGTGTGAAAGAGGAAAAGCAGAATAATACACATAGCATGGTGCCCTGTCCTGAAAGTAACACCTTCAAAATGCAATTTTATATAATGGATACATGGAAGTACCTAACATTTTTTAAAAAGGAGTAAAAATATAGAAAGAAAACATACCAAACCAGTTACCACCATGTGAATAAGGATGAGACTTTATGTTGATGTTGTTTAAAGATTTTATTTAGGGATGCCCAGGTGGCTCAGTGGTTGGGCGTCTGCCTTTGGCTCAGGTTGTGATCCCAGGGTCCTGGGATCGAGTCCCACATCAGGTCCCCCCACAGGGAGCCTGCTTCTCCCTCTGCCTATGTCTCTGCCTCTCTCTGTGTCTCTCATGAATAAACAAATAAAATCTTTTAAAAAATAAAAAAAAGGGATCCCTGGGTGGCACAGCGGTTTGGCGCCTGCCTTTGGCCCAGGGCGCGATCCTGGAGACCCGGGATCAAATCCCATGTCGGGCTCCCGGTGCATGGAGCCTGCTTCTCCCTCTGCCTATGTCTCTGCCTCTCTCTCTCTCTCTATGTGACTATCATAAATAAATAAAAAAATAATAATAAATAATAATAAAAATAAATCTTTATTTTTTAAAATATTTTATTTATTTATTTATTTTAAAGATTTTATTTATTTATTTATTTATTTATGAGAGACACAGGGGGAGAGAGAGGGACCCTGATGTGGGACTTGATCCCAGGACTCCAGGATCATGCCCTGGGCCAAAGGCAGGCGCTAAACCGCTGAGCCACCCAGGGATCCAAAAAGATTTTATTTATTTGCGAGAGAGCGCATGTACAAGTAGGGGGAGGGACAGAGGGAGAGAGAATCTCAAGCAGATTCTGCACTGACCACAGAGCCTGATTCTAGGCTCAATCCCACGACCCGGAGATCACAACCTGAGCTGAAACCAAGAGCCAGGCGCTCAACTGACTGAGCCACCCAGGGGCTGCTTGTTTTTGTTTTTGTTTTTGTTTTAATTTTTTAAGTAAACTCTACCCCCAACGTAATTGCTCAAACTCACATCTCTGAGATGGAGTCTCACACTCCACCAGTTGTACCAGCCTTGGGCCCCTATTCCTTTTCTTTTAAAAAGCCTAGAAACACATCTGACGAGATATTTATGTAAATCTGGGTTATGAGAATATGACCGTGTTTTGTAAAGATTCTTTGTACTTTTCCTGTATCTCTAAAAAAAATTGTTTTCATTTCAAAATTACAAAAAAGGCAAAGAAATAAATCATTAAAAGGAACAACATCAGTAAACAAAATCAGAGTGAGGATCAGTAAACAAAATCAGATGCAGACAATGCCAAGGGCAGGGGAGCAGATGCCTGGGGGGGCTGCAGAACAGGACTGAGGAAGCAGCTGCTCTGGCTCACGCATGAGGGGAGGAGAATCACCGACGTGTCTGCCACCAGAGAAGCTGGAGGCACCGGGATAACACGCTGGGAAGCGCAGTCCTTGACGCTGGACAGACCTGGGGCATTGCCCTGGACGCCGGCAGAGTGGCAGAGTGGCCGTGGGGGCAAGGACGGATGGCTACGGAGACCCTAGGGAAAGGGTGCGGGCCCGTGAGGCTCTTAAAGAAGAGGACAGAAGAAATAAAAGGGGGGAGAGGAAGATGGGAGAGCAGAAAGCTATCTCAAAACAATGAAAACTTTTATCTGTCGATCTGCAACAGGGGAAAAGGTGATGCAGGAAGATTGACATCATAAACCATCTTAATTAAGTAACTGACCTTGCAGAATAGGGCAGGATGTGTGGCGCCCAGAGAGAACACTGTCCGTCTGGCGGGAAGGGGTGCTGGCTTTCTTTCCAGCAAGCTCCAGTGGCTCATGTTCCACCCTGGGGACACGTACATTCTCGCCCTACAATGCCTGACTTTGTTTAGTTGTGGTTCTATGGGGGTGATTCTTCAGCCAAGAATCTGCATTTCTGTTGTGAAATAACAGCATTGGATCAGGTGAATTTGAAGACCTCCCTTGGCTTTATTCAGTGATTCTGGATCTGGGCAGCAGCCCCTTCCCCACTGCCTCCAGGCAGGCAGGAGGAGGTGGTTATAGAACGGGAGGACCTAAGAGCAAGAGGAAAAGGTGGTTCCCTGGGGGTCTGGCCACCCGCCTGACCTCATCTCTCCTTGGGGTGGTGAGGGGACCTGGGCAACAGATGGAAAGAAACATTTCCCAAAAAAAAAAAAAAAAAAAAGAAACATTTCCCGACTGACAGATTAAGGCCACAGCTCTGGGAGAGGTTGAAACTGGAATTAGGTTGGGTATTAAGCCCTGGTTTGGGAGCTCTGTCTAAGTGACACCAACTCAGCCATCCAAGTGCCCCCAGAAAAGCCTGTTTTGATTCAGTCTGTCTGGCCTCTGATAAACTGTGCTCTACATATGGAAACTATTCTCTGTGCAGGTTTACCTTGGGGACCAGATTAGGGAAAGCAGAGTCTGAAGCAGAGTCTGAGCTTTGGGCTCAAAGGTGGAGGGACCTCCTGAAGCATCTAATTCCTGCAGACATTCCCAACCAGGGTCTGAATGGAGCAGCCTGCAGCAGGTGGGCAGGCTGTAGAGAAGATCCCTCCAGAAGCCAGAGCCAAGGAAAGGTACTGGGGCCATGGAGCAGATGGAGGGGGTCTCCCTCAGCCTGTTGGTGGTCTCAGGCCAAGAGGACAGGTGGCTGAGGAAGTCTCAGTGAGGAAGCACAGGTAATTCACAGGAGCCAACTGAGGGTAGCTGACTCTGCGAGCTGGGCATAATTTGCTTCTTGAATAGCTTAATCCTGGGCTTGCCCTCTCCACTGGGCCACGCGTGGCAGGAAAGCTCTGAAAGGACCTCCAGAGGTGGTTCCTCCTCATGGTTCATTCACTGTCAAGACTGGACCATGTGGCTCAAGCGATTTTCCAATACTTCACATCCAGTTAGAGAGAACCAGAACTCAGTTGTAGCTTTTATTGGGGTCTTATTTCACTCTTCTTTGTTGAGAAGATCAAATATCTAATATTTACGCTTTCTCCATTTAATTTTTTAAAATATGTTTTAAAATGTTTTATATAATGTATTTATATTTACATTTATATTTTACACTTATATACAATAGCCTGTTATAGTAATAATATAGGTAACTATACTGCATACCATATTTTATACTATAAATACTTTGTATACGTACAATATATGATACATAGTACATAATATGTACAGTATAATATACAGTATATATGGCATATATTACATAGAATATATAGTACATTTAATATCTTTATTAAATATTTATTAAATATCATTATTATCTATCATGTCATTTATTTTGCAATATACAGTAATAACTATATAGTTACATATTATATGATATTATAAATTACATAGTTGTAGAACTATATTATACACAATTACCTAATCATCATGATATATAATAATACAATTTGTCATATACGCGAGTGTGTGTATATCTGCATCCAAACACAATGTTACTGGGTTCATTCCATGGTGTCCTCACTGCCGAACTCATCTGGAGGACACTTTCTTGGGTCTTTTTCTTCCTCTGCTGGAATGTCAGGTCATGGTTCTTCCTGCACACCCCTAAGGAGGCTCTTCTGCAACCTTCTATGTCCCGGGCTCATAGTATCTCCAACGGTGACAAGCCTGACTTTGTATTTTCTCACATGTGGCATTTCTTTCTCTTTTACACAATGATGCAGCAAAGCGACTTTTTCCTCTCAAGCCCCCAGTATTTTTCCCACGGACAATATTAATCCCACAGATCACAGGAGTGGTGGCATCTGTAGGAACTCTCTTCTTGGGGCGCAGCTCATGGACAATAAACTGGCCACACACAACTGGAGGTGAGCAGCAAATGTTACTTTCTGTGTGCATTCACAATTGTGCTTCGTAGGTTGAGAAAACACCTTGTATAAATAAACTTGATGAGGTTGGGATTTAAAGGCAGGAAGCAGCTGGCAGCCCAAACGGCCTTTTGGTCTGTCATCTGTTTAAACACGCAGGAAGGGTCTTGTGAGCTTTAAAGTAAATACAAAGGCACATTTGAGCCATATATAAAAGAGACTTAAAACAAACCCTGCTTAATCCTTTCAAATGGTGTAGCTCCCCCAGCGGAAACAGACTATGCCAGTTAGATGAACATCTTGACAAACAAAGTGTCTCAGGGCCACACCACGAGGGGAGGTAGGTGTGTTTATTCAATGAGATCCTCCGGAGGAATGCCAACTGCATTTTTGAATGCACAAATGTGCTAAATGAAGGCAGAACACTAGGCAGAGGAGATGCCAGTGAGCGCCCCAAGGCCTACGCAAGCAATAAGGGAAAGGTAAAAATGGAATTTCACAGCTAGCATCATGTAAGGAAATCTGCTGGATCTTTTAATATAACCAATCAACACAGTGTGCTTCGTGTGGCTACTGATGCAGCTGGCTTTAGACGTGAAATGCCAGCCTCACAGGCAAATGCTTCTCAGGAGTGAAATTTGTATTTGCGCCAGGCGGTATTGTTGATGACAGGCATGGTGTTGTACCGCAGAGTAGAACTGGCCATCCTGCATGACTGCAACCCATGCCCACTGATCAATAAGTGACTCTCCATGTCCACCACCACCGCCCCAGCCCAACAGCCTTCACGCCACTCCCATTCTGGGAAATCTGATGATGTGCTCAAAATTGTTGAACATGCTGCGCAATTAATTTTCCTAATTATGTAACTTTGCGGACACATCAAAAGAAGCATTCTGGAAAGTTACTTAAAGTGAACATATAGGGCATGATATCTCACTTGTGAATTTCATCAGTGGAAAAGACATAGCTTCATTGGTATTCGATGAAGTTTAATCATATTAAGTTATTACCACAATTAGGCATACAAAGTCACCAATAAACATTTTGCTGAATTCATTAGCAGATGTGAAAAGTCACTGAGGAACATTTAATCTTATAATGCTCTCAGCAAATCAGCAAAGAAAATGCCAGAGAAACTTGCATATACGATGCTCTTGGAACTGGAAAATGTATTATGTCCTCTGCAGTAGGCTCTCGCTTCTCCTCATGGTCTGGGATGACATCCTCTTGTTCCAGGGGCTGCAGGAAGAGGCTGGCTCAAGAGCCAGCTTCTCTGAGTCCAGGCTCTGCCACCTGCCTGCTGTGTGAGCTGATGGCAGTAAACGTAGTCAAGATAATGTTGTTGTGAAAATTAAATTAGTTAATATATGTAAAATATTCAGAATGGCACTGGGGGGAGGCTAGTAATAGAGGAGCTGGTTATTATCAGCATTATTGCATCATGGTCATTGTACAGCTCTTCTCTGTAAATATTTTTGTGTGATCAACAATGTTTTTGTTGTTGTCTTTGTTGTCTTAGTAAAACATGCCAAAAGCATACACTGCAGATGTGGCAAATTTCACAAAAAATTGGTATTAATGCTTGGCACAAGATAACAAAGCATGAGTTGAGGCAGGCCAGACTATGCTATGTTGACAAACAACTGGGAAATGTTTGTCACTGGAAAGAGAGATCACTATTACATGGTCTTGCCACATGCACATCTTGTCTGAACTGGAAGGCTCCACCCTGTGTGCTCACAGGAGGTGCTGGGACTCCAGGTTCTTTCATGACAGAGCAGGACTAGAGAGACACTGTACATTTTTCCTGACTTTGATGTTTCCACTTGGAAGTGATATGCATGATTTCTGTTTCCATTTCATTGGTTAAAGGAAGTCCCACAGAAAGATATAGGACAGAGAAGGGAGGGAAGCCTGAAACATTTGGGGAGCAGTGACTCCCTACTCATTTTAAGCTGAGGTTTGGCTCTCACCTACCACATGCAGAAACAAATAGACCATATGGCTCAACAATAGGGTTAAGGGCTCCCCATCCTGGTGTGTCTCCAAGAGAACTGTAAAGATTGCATCTTTTCCCCTCTCTGGGAGCCTATGTGCTCAATATTTTGAAATCTTCTAATCTTTTCTTGTTGCTTTCCTAATTAGCAAGCTGCTATCAACTCCTGGAAACACAAAGAGAAGAGGCATTTCTTTGGTGGTGACGTGTGAGAAGATGGTGCCAAGACAGAATACGATGTCTAGGACATTAAATTGCAAAGGAAAGGAAATCAGAGGTTTTCCTTCTTCCCACTCTGGGAGTTAGCAGTTTCTAGCTCAGAAGAGCTGTGATGTGGGTATACATTGCTACACACATATAAAGCCATTTGTAGAATGTACATTTTACATTTTTCCAATAAAATTTTTTCAGTTCTGAGAAGGTACATAAAGCATATAAGTTAATAAAGTATTATTTGGGTTGCTTGTTCCTGTTCACTGCTGTAAAAAAGTAAATTATAATACTGTAATTAAGGCATTGAAAAATGGATAAGGATGGTCTGTGTTTTAATTGTAAATTATACATCATTTAGAGTCTGATGTATAAAGTAAAATCCCAATTTTGCCACTGTTATCTAATTGACCTTGGCCACTTTAATTTCCTCATCTGAAAAAGGTGAGAAATACTGTTTTTTATCAGTTTTAAGCCACAGTGTATCATAGCTTAAAAGGTAGTATTCTTTTCTGGCTATGATACAGAATTGTATTTTTTAAAGATGGTGCCTTGGATTCAGTGAAATCCAGAAATAGCAGTTTTGGAAGGCCGTTGGGATGATAAATCAAGATTATATGAATGTCAAATGTTTTATAAAGCTACATAAATCCTAGCTATTATTTTAAAGCAGGAATTGCTCAAACTATGTCTTTTTCTCAAACTTGTAAAAATATTAAAACACAGTATGAGAAAATAAAAATGGTTCTGGTCAGAGTAACTTATATGATAATAATGATAATGTACCCCAGAGATTTCATGAGTCTCATTTGTACACCAGGAGGAGGAAATGAGGTGCTGAGACCCGCAACATTACAGAAGTGTGCAGTTTCAGCAGCTAAGAGCGAGTGAGCGTCTTTTGCTCCAATCAGCCATACTCCAAGCCTTGATGCTTCCCATGCCTTTGTGTGCTGAAGCCAAAACATTTCTCTTCTTCACGTATCCCTCCCAGTTATGTATCTTTGGGGGTTGGGCATGTTTAAAATTTAAAAAGTTGGGTGAGTGTGGCTTGCTTTCTATAATGACATTCTAAACAATTGAGGTTCAGAATGCAAGGAGAACTGATAGACCCATGGATCTCAGAGAATCTGAGAATTAGAGGGGAACTTCACGATCGTTGTTCTCCAGGTGAAGAAACCAAAACTCAGAAAACACAACAATTTCAAATATTCTCTGGGTCTGTATCACTAAGATCTAGAGTCACCCACTCATTTCATTTTCACTCAACCTATTTTATGAAATGCTTCACATGCACCAAACCATACCCTTTTTTCTTTTCTACTTATTGCATGGCCTGGAAGCAATGCAGTTGAGGGTAAGTACGCCTCCAGCCTGAAAGAATTGGTGGCCAGGAAGTGACTCAAACCCTGGGAAAGAGAACCCAATTTCTAGAGAAAAATTTACTTGTCTAATACAAGTAATGTCCTTGAGGCCTTAGGTACAGATAGAATAGCACAACAAATGGGAACCCTGTGCATTGCTTGCGATTTGAACTTTGGCATCCACTAGATTCTGTTTAACACTTTACTGGCTCTGGAGCAGGCCTTTCCTTATCTCCTGGTTCTTGAACCATCTAGATATTTATATTCTTGGGCAGCCCGGGTGGCTCAGCGGTTTAGCGCCGCCTTCAGCCCAGGGTGTGATCCCAGGATCTGGGATCGAGTCCTACATCGGGCTCCCTGCATGGAGCCTGCTTCTCCCTCTGCCTGTGTCTCTGACTCTTTCTCTCTCTCTGTGTCTCTCATGAATAAATAATAAATAGATATTTATATTCTTTCTATTTCCTTTTCCTACTCTCTTTTAAACCATGCCCACTCTAGCCAGCTCTTTAGTCAGTTTCAGGTCAAATCTAAACTCTTCCCTCTTGACTATCAACTTGGGTTGAAACTTTCCTCCCTCTGAATCCTGTTGTGCTAACAATAGATGCCGTTCACTTGGGATTTCCTACTTCCCCCTAATTCAGTTAGTGATCATTGTCAGCCAGAAGTAGGCTTTGTAAGCTCTCAAACTGACTCTAATACTTTTCTGTGAATTAGGATCTGGCAAGTTTTGACTCTACTTCTTGTGACTTGATGGGTGATTACAAGTCACATAATTACACTTAGAAACTGGACATCATTACTTAATGTTTTCAAAACTTGATCCCTAATGATATTCCGGGTGTCAGAAGGCATGCTGGATACTTATTATGCTTACTTTCAAGCAAGATTAACCCTCAAAGTTGACCATCATACAGAGTAAACTGCTATCCTTGAAAGCAAGTTTTTTTTCTCTGAATGAGTGGTTTTGATTGTACATTTTTCCAATATATATTTTTTTCATGTCTGAGATGGTACATAAAGCATATAAGTCAGTAATGTACTTTTTGGATTGCCAATTCCCATTTACTGATGTGTAATAAATCACAATTACTATAATTAAGACAATGAAAAACAGCTTAGTTTGATCTAATTTTTGGTTGTAAAAATCTAATTTCATCAAATTTATGTGAATAAAGGTAACAAGGGAAATTTAGTTTGTTTTTTTTTTTTTTTTTAGTTTGTTTTTCAAGTTTTAATTGCTGGTGTGGCTGATGAATGATATTATATGGATCAAGTATGGCATGGTCTGCAAACGTTTTCCTTTGCAGGCCATATATTCTGTGTTCATGAATCAACGCTGTCATTGTAACAGGAAAGCAGCCACATATAATCCGTGGATGATTGGGCATAATTGTTTTTCATTAAAGCTTTATTTACAAAAAGAGATATTGGCTGGATTTGGCTGGAGCATAATTTGTTGACTCTTGGTCTAAAGATCTGAAATATTTACTTAAATCTGTTCAACAGAATAGACACTATGCTAAATAATAGGAGAGAATAATAAAAAAGATGGAATTTAGAGTCTTTCAGGAGACAATAGTTTCTTTTTTTTTAAGATTTTATTTTTAAGTAATCTCTATGCTCAACATGGGGCTTAAACTCACAACCCTGAGATTAAGAGTCACATGGTCTATTGGCTGAGCCAGTCAGGTGCCTCTGGGGACAATAGTTTCAATTATTTACATTTTAATTAGGTTATTTGAAACAAAATATTTGACTACAAAATACACCTTCAGAAGTCAAAAATGAATCATACAATCAAAATATTTCTTTCACTGGTCTGGCATGGTACCTACATTTTCAGAAATATAGTTCCTATTCCTAGTGAGGTTCAATACACCTATAAAATCCAAGTATGTCTGGAGTTTGGGGCTACTATCTGTAGGTTTGTTACATTTTCATGAATTTACCTACAGTTAGAGGTTTGAACTACATTTGGGTAAAAATGGGTTGTCTGTTGGCTGCAAAAGTTCTATAGACACTTTTTTCCTAGCTGATTAATGTTGTAAGATTAGAATATTTTTGGATTTTAGTTAAAGATGACAACATAGGAAGATCTTGAACTCACCTCTTACCACAGACACAAAATCTACAACTACATATGGACAGTTTCCTCTGAAATAAACCTAAAACCTAGCAGATTGAACCTGCCCATTGGCCAAATGCTCACTGAACACGCCGAAGCAGGTTAGGGAGA
This sequence comes from Canis lupus baileyi, assembly GCF_048164855.1. Lineage (NCBI taxonomy): Eukaryota > Metazoa > Chordata > Mammalia > Carnivora > Canidae > Canis > Canis lupus. The sequence goes on along the minus strand of NC_132861.1, from coordinate 39,181,039 downwards.
CTGAGTAAACCCAACCCTGGTACAGTGACCCACAATCAGAAAGGGACTCAAAACCTGGAGCTTCTTCTGAGGAGTGAAAGGTTTGAACCTCACATTGGGAACTCCAACTTTTAGGCCTTGCACCTAAGAGATGAGCACCCAAAACTTCTAGCTTTGAAACCCAATGGGACTCATTTCCGTAATAGCCATAAAGCTAGAGAGAACTAAGAAATAGCTCTTTTAAAAAAAAATTTTTAATTTATTTTTTGAGAGATAGAGAGAGAGAGAATGAGCAGGGGAAGGCAGAGGGAGAATAGGCTCCCCGCTGAGCAAGGAGCCAGATATGGGACTTGATCCTAGGACTCTGGGATCACAACACACAGAGTTCAGACTCACACAGTGCAGAGCAGCCAACTATACCTAGACTTTATGTGAAACATGATTTTTTTTTAAGATTTTATTAATTTATTCATGAAAGACACACAGAGATAGGCAGAGACATAGGCAGAGGGAGAAGCAGGCTTCCTATGAGGAGTCCAATGTGGGACTCAGTCCCAGGACCCGGGATGACAACCCAAGCCAAAGGCCAATGCTTAACCAACTGAGCACCAGGCGCCCAGAAATGGCTCTTAAAAGGTTTATATGCTTAGACCCACCCAGGGCAGAACAACCAACTGTGCCTAGACTTTATGTGAAGCATGAGTTTTGCTTATATTAAAGTGTAAGCCATTGGGCAGGTATCTAATATATATATATATATATACCTGCTGGGATAGTTTCCAGGGATAGAGATCAGTGAGCACCATCTTCATGCTCTCCCTCTGTCTTCTGTCTTGCTCCAGCTGGTGGGCACAATCCTTTCTCTCCCAGTGGGCACTATTTGCATGCTCCCACTATGACTTGATGGAGCTGGCAGGTACCATTTTTGTGCCCCCAATCTACCTGCTGCATTTCAGAGTGCCAATATCTCCTGGATGGAAGTCTTTACATGCATCTGGTGCCCTGGTTTTTGTGGCTGCCTCTCAGGGCACTCCCCTTGATTGCCTAGTTCTGAAGACCAGGAGGCCATGCATTACTGGGTCCCATGGGACTGTAACAATCAGAGAGACAATTCTTGGCAGGCTACCACTCTCAGGTCACTAAACAGATAGTATAGTGCAACACATGCTGTCTTTCTGTGAAAGAGGCCTATTTGCTTGGCCTGGAACTTTAGCCTGAGACACAAGATTCAGGTCTGGCACACATCAAGGACCCTATACAGCTACTCTCAGGGAATGTAGGCTGGTGTTTACCATCTTTGCACTCTCCCTTTGCTTCGTGACAGCCCACTGGTATCTCCCAGAAAGGACTTAATACACTCATCTGGAACTCTGAGTTTTGCAGCTGCCACCTGGGAACACCTCCAGATAGCCTGGCTCTAGAGCTCCATGGGGCTCATGCTTTCACTCCCACATACCTGCATACTTTGAAAGCTGCTTCCTGAAGATTTGGCTTCCAGTCAACCTGCATTTAAGGGCTGACTGAGATCCTTCCCTTTGGGACATTAATAAGTCTTAGACATCCCCACATACTCAGAGTTGTTAAGAATTAAATAGGCTGCTTGGACAAAGATGAAGGTTTGAGAGACAACCAAGAGCAAAGATAGGGTTAAATGAAAAGGTTTCTTCCTGCAGGAGGCCACTCCAAGACTGAGAGATTTGGCTATTTCATCTAATGCAGAGAAACCAACAGAGAGTCGATCAAAATGAATAAACAAAGGGATATATTCCAAATAAAAGAACAAGATAAAAATCTCAGAAAAAAAACCTTAATAAAATAGTAACAAATAATTTAGCTGATAAAGAGTCTAAAGTAATGGTCAAAAAAAACTCACCAAACACAGGAGAAACATAGATGAACACAGTAAGAACTGCAACAAAGAGATACAAATATAAGGAAGTACCAAATAGATGTCAAAGAAGTGAAGAATTCCAATAACTGAACTGGAAAAATACAATATACAGGTTCAAGAGCAAACTGGATGAAGCAGAATAGATCAGTACCTTGAAGACAAGGAAGTGGAACTCATCCAATCACAAGAGCAAAAAGGAAAAAAAAGAATGAAAAATAAATGAAGATAGCCTAAGGGACTTATGAGACAACATCAAGTAAGTCAATATTTGCAGCATGGGGTCCCAGAAGGAGAAGAGAGAGAGAAGGGGCAACATACTCACTTGAAGAAATAATAGGTGAAAACATCCCTAACCTGGGGAAGAAAACAGAATCCAGATCCAAGAAGCCCAGGGTGTCCAACTAAGAGGGACACAAAGAACCCCACATCAACATACATCCCAAATAAAAGTATAGACTCTTGGTTTCAGCTCAGGTCATGATCTCATGGTCGTGGGATTGAGCCCCTTATTGGGTTCTGCACCTAGTGCAGAGTCTGCTTCAGATTCTCTCTCTCTCTTCCTCTGTCTTCCTGCTCACACTTTCTCTCAAATTAATTAATTAATTAAAATCTTTGAAAATACAAAATAAGAAGTATTCAAACTTAAGTTGTAATCAAATTAAATTAAAATACACTGTTATAAATATGTTGTTTTATATGAGCCTTGGGATAACCACAAAGCAAAAACCCACTGTGGAAACACAGAAGAGAAAGGAATCTAAGCACACCACTCAAGAAAATCTTCAAACCAGAAAGGAAGAGAGCAGAGAAGGAACAGAGAACAAATATGAAACAGCCAGAAAACAAGTAACAAGATGGCAATAAGCATAAGTCTATCAGTAGGTACTTCAAATGTAAATGACTACATTATCCTAACAAGAGATAGAGCTTCTGAATGGATGAAAAGAACAGGACCTATCTCCCTGCAGCCTGCAAGAGACTCACATCACATCTAAAGAAACACACAGAAACTCAAAGGACAGGAAAGATATTTCATGCAAAAGGTAACCAAAAGATGTTGGGAAAACTTGACAGTTACATGCAGAAGAATGAAACTGGACCACTTTCTTACATCATACACAAAAATTAGCTCCAAATGAATTTGAATGTAATATCTGAATCCATAAAATTGCTAGAAGAAACATAGGTGGTAAGCTCACTGACATTGGTCTTGGCCATGATTTCTTATTTTTATTTTTTTTTTATGATAGTCACAGAGAGAGAGGCAGAGACATAGGCAGAGGGAGAAGCAGGCTCCATGCACCGGGAGCCCGATGTGGGACTCGATCCCGGTCTCCAGGATCACGCCCTAGGCCAAAGGCAGGCGCGGAACCGCTGCGCTACCCAAGGATCCCAGCAATGATTTTTAATCTGGCAATGAAAACAACGGCAACAAAAGCATAAATAAACAAGTAGGTTTAAATCAAACTGAAAAGCTTCCACACAGCAGGGGAAACCATCAATAAAATAAGAGGGCAGCCTACTGAGTGGGAGAAAATATTTACAAATCATATACCTGGGCAGCCCCAGTGGCTCAGCAGTTTAGCGCCACCTTCAGCCCAGGGCGTGATCCTGGAGACCAGGAATCGAGTCCCATGTCAGGCTCCCTGACTGTTTCTCCCTCTGCCTCTGTCTCTGCCTCTTTCTCTGTGTCTCTCATGAATAAATAAATAAATCTTAAAAAAGAAAAGATTTTACAAATCATATCCCTGATATAGAGTTAATATCCCAAATATATGAAGAACTCCTGCAACCCAAGAGCAAAAAGCAAACAGTTTGATTAAAAAATGGGCAGAGAAAAAAAAAAAAAAAACGGGCAGAGGATCTGAAAAGATATTTTTCCAAAGAAGACATACAAATGGCTAATAGGTACATGAAATGATGCTCAAAATCACTTATCACCAAGAAAATCCAAATCAAAACCACTGTGAGAGATCACCTCACACCCATCACAATGGCTAAATCAAAAGACAACAAATAACAAATGTTGGCAAGGATATGGATAAAGAGGAACTCTCTTTCAGTGTTGGTGGGAATGCAAACTGGTACAGCCACTCTGGAAACAGTAGGGAGGTTCCTCAAGAAGTTAAAAATAGAGCTACCATGTGATCCAGAAATTCCACTAATGAGTATTGACTTGAAGAAATGAAAACACTAGCTCCAAAAGATGCTGCATCCTCAGTTCAATGCAATATTATTTATAACCCCAAGATATGGAAACAACCTAAGCATCCATCAGCAGATGGTTTTTAAAATGTGATTAGACACACACACACACACACACACACACACAGTGAAATATACTTAGCCCCAGAAAGAATGAAATCTTGCCATTTGCAACCATATGGATGGACTCTGAGGGCCTCATGCTGAATGACATAAGTCAGTCATTATATAAAATATTTCAGGGATCCCTGGGTGGCGCAGCGGTTTAGCGCCTGCCTTTGGCCCAGGGCGCGATCCTGGAGACCCGGGATCGAATCCCACATCGGGCTCCCGGTGCATGGAGCCTGCTTCTCCCTCTGCCTGTGTCTCTGCCTCTCTCTCTCTCTCTCTCTCTGTATGACTATCATAAATAAATAAAAAAATTAAAAAAAAATAAAATAAAATAAAATAAAATAAAATATTTCAAATCTTCCAGAAGAATGACCTATTTTTCTTCATAATACAAGACAGAGGCTAAAGGTTTCTTTTTTTTTTTTTAAGATTTTATTTATTTATTTGAGAGAGAGAGCACAAACAGGGGGAATGGCAGAGGGAGAAGCAGACTCCCCGCTGAGCAGGGAGCCCCACTCAGGACTCAATTCCAGGACCCTGAGATCATGACCTGAGCTGAAGGCAGCTGCACAACTAACTGAGCCACCCAGGTGCCCCTAAAGTTTTCTTTCAGCAAGTTAACAGATTCTTAATGTCAGATCTAAAGCATTCCTTTTTTTTTTTGCATTCCTATTTTTGAGCAAGTTATTTTCCATAGAAAATACATATTTACCTCTTATTGCCATTATTAAGCTTGAAATTTTGGTTTTCTGTGATGCGTTAAAAGCCTATGAGCAGACATCACCAACATTCTCTGTATTAAATATGACTCGAGACTATTTTGAAGTGTTATACTCTAAAGTGTACGTAACAGCTGTGCCCTCTCAATAGGCTTCATTTCCACCTGCTCTTCTGCTCGTGCTTTCCCAATTACAAACATACTAAGCTGTTTTCAGACACTCAGAATAGTGAAATCTTTACATGTTTTCAGGAGAACTCGAAGTAGAAAACTGTGCTTCATTTACATGTTTGAAACAATCAGTTCTTACAATCTGTCTGAGGCTCTTTCACTCAAGATGCAAACTTACGTATAACGATATTTTAAGAATGACCAACCCATTGTGGTCCCCTTTGAAATCCAGGGACAACATGCACTTAGTGTTTTGGATGCTTTCCAGCTGTTGTACATTCTAGCACAATAAGATTTTCAGATGCTGTATTCATCAATGTGGCATGAATTTCAATGCTCGTGGAACCTGCTTAAATATGTGACAAACCCATAGTCGGTGTGACATGCAACACAAGTGCTCACGTGTAACAAGCCTGTAGGGCTGAGTAGATGAGAGCTCTGCATTTTGTAGGCTCTGTTAGAACCACCACTCGGGGCTCCTTCTAACGCTTTATTATATTGGAGGCCAGCTGGCAAGACCCTCAAGGAGGAACTGCATCTTATTCATTTCACCTCTTCAGTGCTTGGAACTTAGTACACACTTAAAATATTTCACGAGTGAAATTTAATATTGTATTTCCATAGAGACCAACACAATGCTTTTGCTCGCCCCTGACCTCTTCTTTATTTTTTTTTATATTTATTTGTGTACTTATTTATGAGAGACACAGAGAGAGGCAGAGACATAGGCAGAGGGAGAAGCAGGCCCCTTGCAGGGACCCCGACTCAGGACTGGATCCCAGGACCCTGGGACCACGCCCTGAGCCGAACGCAGACGTGCTCAACCACTGAGCCACCTAGGTGTCCCTCTTACCTCTTCTTTAAGCCTATTTCTCTACTAGCTGATTCACTCACTGTTTACAAGACTTCAGCAGATGCTTACTTCTGACTACATGTGCAATTGAAGGACATTTCCTTTTTCAAATCAAAAATATATAAATATAAAATCTTGAAAACATTTTTGTGGTTAAATGCACATCAGATTTACCATCTTGGGCAGCCCGGGTGGCTTAGCGGTTTAGCGCCGCCTTCAGCCCAGGGCCTGATCCTAGGTCCCAGGATTGAGTCCCACTTCGGGCTCCCTGCATGGAGCCTGCTTCTCCCTCTGCCTGTGTCTTTGCCTCTCTCTCTGTGTGTGTTTCTCATGAATAAATAAATAAAATCTTTAAAAAAATTTTTTAATTTAGAACGTTTCAGTAAAGAACCTCCACTTATACATAATGTCATCCAGTGTCTGAAGCCACAGTAGTGAGGATGCTAGCAATGTTCCCTCGCAGATCACTTTATCCTCTACAAAGTTCTATCAAATTACATCTCACCAAACAACCCTGCAAATGCCCTCAGCGGTGGACCTGACAGGTTCCTATTTCTCCCAGGAAACTGAGAGGACTGACTGACCCATGAGCATTGCATTAGGAAATGATGGGACGAGGATTTGCACCAGCATCTTCTGACTCTTGCCCTGTTGCCCCTTCTAGGAGTCCACCACTAAGGAGCAGGCCTGGAGGAGGGGCAGGATGGCGGAGGAGTAGGGACCCCAAGTCACCTGTCCCCACCAAGTTACCTAGATAACCTTCAAATTATCCTGAAAATCTATGACTTCGGCCTGAGATTTAAAGAGAGAACACCTGGAAAGCTACAGTGAGAAGAGTTCGCGCATCTATCAAGGTAGGAAGACGGGGAAAAAGAAATAAAGAAACAAAGGCCTCCAAGGGGGAGGGGCCCCGCGAGGAGCCGGGCTGAGGCCGGGGCGAGTGTCCCCAGGACAGGAGAGCCCCGTCCCGGAGGAGCAGGAGCTGCACCGACCTTCCCGGGCGGAAAGGGGCTCGCGGGGAGGTGGAGCAGGACCCAGGAGGGCGGGGATGCCCTCGGGCTCCCCGGGACAGTAACAGAGCAACTGCGCGCCCAGGAGAGTGCGCCGAGCTCCCTAAGGGCTGCAGCGCGCACGCACGGCGGGACCCGGAGCAGCTCGGAGGGCTCGGGGGCGGCTCCGCGGAGGGGGCTGCGGGGCGGGAGCAGCTCGGAGGGGCTTGAGCAGAGGAAGAGGCTCCGTGCGGAGGGGGCTGCGCGGTTCCAGGAGCAGCTCGGAGGGGCTCGGGCGGCGGCTCCGCGGACGGGGCTGCGCGGCCCCGGGAGCGCGAATCCACCAGCGCAGGCTCCGGAGCACAGGGCGCCGGGACACAGCCCAGGATCCGGCCTCCCCCGGGACAGGCAGAGGCCGGGAGGGCCCAGGACAGCAAGGACCCTCCTGCCCCAGCTGAGCAGATCAGCGGCCCCGCCCGGGAGCCTCCAGGCCCTGCAGACGGAGAGCTCCGGAGTTCCTGCGGGGGCTGAATCCAGGGCTGCAGAGCTGGCCCCGCCACTAGGGCTGTTCCTCCTGGGGCCTCACGGGGTAAACAACCCCCACTGAGCCCTGCACCAGGCAGGGGGCAGAGCAGCTCCCCCAAGTGCTAACACCTGAAAATCAGCACAGCAGGCCCCTCCCCCAGAACACCAGCTAGACTGACTGACAAGTTCCAGGGGAAGCCAAGGGACTTAAAGTACACAGAATCAGAAGATACTCCCCCGTGGTTCTTTTTTTTGTTTTGTTTTGCTTTTTGATTTGTTTCCTTCCCCCACCCCCCTTTTTTCTCCTTTCTTTCTTTTTCTTTCTCTTTTTCTTCTTTTTTTTTTTTTCCTTTTTTTTCTCTTTCTCTTTTCTTTCCTTCTTTCTCTCCTCTCTTTTTCTCCTTTTCCCAGTACAACTTGCTTTTGGCCACTCTGCACTGAGCAAAATGACTAGAAGGAAAACCTCACCTCAAAAGAAAGAATCAGAAACAGTCCTCTCTCCCACAGAGTTACAAAATCTGGATTACAATTCAATGTCAGAAAGCCAATTCAGAAGCACTATTATACAGCTACTGGTGGCTCTAGAAAAAAGCATAAAGGACTCAAGAGACTTCATGACTGCAGAATTTAGAGCTAATCAGGCAGAAATTAAAAATCAATTGAATGAGATGCAATCCAAACTAGAAGTCCTAACGACGAGGGTTAACGAGGTGGAAGAACGAGTGAGTGACATAGAAGACAAGTTGATAGCAAAGAGGGAAACTGAGGAAAAAAGAGACAATTAAAAGACCATGAAGATAGAATAAGGGAAATAAACGACAGCCTGAGGAAGAAAAACCTACGTTTAATTGGTGTTCCCAAGGGTGCCGAAAGGGACAGAGGGCCAGAATATGTATTTGAACAAATTCTAGCTGAAAACTTTCCTAATCTGGGAAAGGAAACAGGCATTCAGATACAGGAAATAGAGAGATCCCCCCCTAAAATCAATAAAAACCGTTCAACACCTCGACATTTAATAGTGAAGCTTGCAAATTCCAAAGATAAAGAGAAGATCCTTAAAGCAGCAAGAGACAAGAAATCCCTGACTTTTATGGGGAGGAGTATTAGGGTAACAGCAGACCTCTCCACAGAGACCTGGCAGGCCAGAAAGGGCTGGCAAGATATATTCAGGGTCCTAAATGAGAAGAACATGCAACCAAGAATACTTTATCCAGCAAGGCTCTCATTCAAAATGGAAGGAGAGATAAAGAGCTTCCAAGACAGGCAGCAACTAAAAGAATATGTGACCTCCAAACCAGCTCTGCAAGAAATTTTAAGGGGGACTCTTAAAATTCCCCTTTAAGAAGAAGTTCAGTGGAACATTCCACAAAAACAAGGACTGAATAGTTATCATGATGACACTAAATTCATATCTCTCAATAGTAACTCTGAATGTGAACGGGCTTAATGACCCCAACAAAAGGCGCAGGGTTTCAGACTGGATAAAAAAGCAGGACCCATCTATTTGCTGTCTACAAGAGACTCATTTTAGACAGAAGGACACCTACAGCCTGAAAATAAAAAGTTGGAGAACCATTTACCATTCGAATGGTCCTCAAAAGAAAGCAGGAGTAGCCATCCTTATATCAGATAAACTAAAATTTACCCCAAAGACTGTAGTGAGAGATGAAGAGGGACACTATATCATACTTAAAGGATCTATTCAACAAGAAGACTTAACAATCCTCAATATATATGCCCCGAATGTGGGAGCTGCCAAATATATAAATCAATTATTAACCAAAGTGAAGAAATACTTAGATAATAATACACTTATACTTGGTGACTTCAATCTAGCTCTTTCTATACTCGATAGGTCTTCTAAGCACAACATCTCCAAAGAAACGAGAGCTTTAAATGATACACTGGACCAGATGGATTTCACAGATATCTACAGAACTTTACATCCAAACTCAACTGAATACACATTCTTCTCAAGCGCACATGGAACTTTCTCCAGAATAGACCACATACTGGGTCACAAATCGGGTCTGAACCGATACCAAAAGATTGGGATCGTCCCCTGCATATTCTCAGACCATAATGCCTTGAAATTAGAACTAAATCACAACAAGAAGTTTGGAAGGACCTCAAAAACATGGAGGTTAAGGACCATCCTGCTAAAAGATGAAAGGGTCAACCAGGAAATTAAGGAAGAATTAAAAACATTCATGGAAACTAATGAGAATGAAGATACAACCATCCAAAATCTTTGGGATGCAGCAAAAGCAGTCCTAAGGGGGAAATGCATCGCAATACAAGCATCCATTCAAAAACTGGAAAGAACTCAAATACAAAAGCTAACCTTACACATAAAGGAGCTAGAGAAAAAACAGCAAATAGATCCTACACCCAAGAGAAGAAGGGAGTTAATAAAGATTCGAGCAGAACTCAACGAAATCGAGACCAGAAGAACTGTGGAACAGATCAACAGAACCAGGAGTTGGTTCTTTGAAAGAATTAATAAGATAGATAAACCATTAGCCAGCCTTATTAAAAAGAAGAGAGAGAAGACTCAAATTAATAAAATCATGAATGAGAAAGGAGAGATCACTACCAACACCAAGGAAATACAAACGATTTTAAAAACATATTATGAACAGCTATACGCCAATAAATTAGGCAATCTAGGAGAAATGGACGCATTCCTGGAAAGCCACAAACTACCAAAACTGGAACAGGAAGAAATAGAAAAACTTAACAGGCCAATAACCAGGGAGGAAATTGAAGCAGTCATCAAAAACCTCCCAAGACACAAGAGTCCAGGGCCAGATGGCTTCCCTGGGGAATTTTATCAAACGTTTAAAGAAGAAACCATACCTATTCTCCTAAAGCTGTTTGGAAAGATAGAAAGAGATGGAGTACTTCCAAATTCGTTCTATGAGGCCAGCATCACCTTAATTCCAAAACCAGACAAAGACCCCACCAAAAAGGAGAATTATAGACCAATATCCCTGATGAACACAGATGCAAAGATTCTCAACAAGATACTAGCCAATAGGATCCAACAATACATTAAGAAAATTATTCACCATGACCAAGTAGGATTTATCCCCGGGACACAAGGCTGGTTCAACACTCGTAAAACAATCAATGTGATTCACCATATTTTCAGCAAGAGAAAAACCAAGAACCATACGATCCTCTCATTAGATGCAGAGAAAGCATTTGACAAAATACAGCATCCATTCCTGATCAAAACTCTTCAGAGTGTAGGGATAGAGGGAACATTCCTCAACATCTTAAAAGCCATCTACGAAAAGCCCACAGCAAATATCATTCTCAATGGGGAAGCACTGGGAGCCTTTCCCCTAAGATCAGGAACAAGACAGGGATGTCCACTCTCACCACTGCTGTTCAACATAGTACTGGAAGTCCTAGCCTCAGCAATCAGACAACAAAAAGACATGAAAGGCATTCAAAAAAAAAAAAAAAAAAAAAGAAAGGCATTCAAATTGGCAAAGAAGAAGTCAAACTCTCCCTCTTTGCCGATGACATGATGCTCTCCATAGAAAACCCAAAAGCCTCCACCCCAAGATTGCTAGAACTCATACAGCAATTCGGTAGCATGGCAGGATACAAAATCAATGCCCAGAAGTCAGTGGCATTTCTATACACTAACAATGAGACTGAAGAAAGAGAAATTAAGGAGTCAATCCCATTTCCAATTGCACCCAAAAGCATAAGATACCTAGGAATAAACCTAACCAAAGAGGTAAAGGATGTATACCCTAAAAACTATAGAACACTTCTGAAAGAAATTGAGGAAGACACAAAGAGATGGAAAAATATTCCATGCTTTTGGATTGGAAGAATTAATATTGTGAAAATGTCAATATTACCCAGGGCAATTTGCACGTTTAATGCGATCCCTATCAAAATACCATGGACTTTCTTCAGAGAGTTAGAACAAATTATTTTAAGATTTGTGTGGAATCAGAAAAGACCCCGAATAGCCAGGGGAATTTTAAAAAAGAAAACCATAGCTGGGAGCATCACAATGTCCCAGAGACACAGGCAGAGGGAGAAGCAGGCAGCCCTCTTCAGGAGCTCAATGCAGGACTCCATCCCATGACCCCTGGATCATGACCTGAGTCAAAGGCAGCTACTCAACCGCTGAGCCACCCAGGTGTCCCTACACTAACAATTTAAACAATTTAATTTAACAATTTAAAAGAAAACCCTCACCAACAATAAACATGACTTCTGCTTAGAAATTGCGCCTTTGTGGATTGTGTTAGCTGTCCCTTTGCTCAGCCAAGGTATCCTACCCCACATTCGTGCAGAACCCACCTCACACCAGCTGTTTGAGTGCGCAACACACACGCCTTGAAATTCACCACACTCAGTTGCCAACACCTTCCTGGGTCATGTTCCAAAGACTTATTGACAACAAATTCACAGAGTAAATAGGAGACAAGAACAATCCCAAGAAACATACTTTAGCAAATATTTTGTGTGTGGTATGTGGTATTCGATTGTGCTTTTTTTCCTAGATATTATGTCAATATCACCTTTATCCTTACCTGGGATACTTAAATACACAGTTGTGGCTCCTCATCCTTTTCTTAACAAAGTACTTACTATGGTTTAGGTACAAACAGAAACAGGCAATATAAATTGGCCTCTGGGCATTCTTATGTTTTCATACACATAAACATGTAAATGAAAAATAGTAAAAACATTAGTGAAAATTCTAATGTCTACATGAAAATCTTGATAAAGACAATTGAACAATCACCATAAACACCTTGACCTTTATGTGCCCATTACCATCGTATTTACATGTGACTCTCATGAGCTTCTCAATGGTTTTATGAGAGTAGATGGCATATAAATTGCAAATCAACTATTAATTAGCTGTGGAATTTACTACATTCAATTAATTCTGAGAAATGCTTTCTCAAATTGCCTGAGTCAATCCAATATTCAACTCCAAAGCATCGCTATCCTGTCAGAATGAATGTCATGCCATGCTAAATGTCCTCTCCAAAACAAAGTGCATCCTTTTATTCCCCATTAGTAGAGCTGAAAAATCATCCTATAATTTTCTGTTAAGTTGATTTTTTAATTGTGGTAAAATACACATAACTCGACATTTATCATGTAAGCATTTTAAAGTGTACCATTGAGTGCATTCGTGATGTTGTGCAGGCGGCGCCATGTCTGGTTCCAGAACACTTTCATTTCCCTCTATATCACCCACCTACCTCTAAATCATCCACCTAACTATCTACCTGTAAGAGACTGAATTGTGTATCCTAAATCCATGTGTTGAAACCCTAACCTCCAAGGTGACCATATTTGCAGATAGAGCCTGTGAGGAGGTAATAAAAGTGAAATAAGGCACAAGGTAGGTGCCTTTTTAAGAAGAGGATGAGACCTCAGAACTCTCTTCTGCCCTGTAAGGACACAGAGGGAAGACAGCATGTGCCAGCCAGGAAGAGACCCCTCACCAGCAAACAAATCAGCCACTACTTTTACCTTGGACTTCCCAATTTCTAGAACTATGAGAAAAGAAATTTCTGTTTTTCAAGCCACCCAGCCTGTGGTCTTTTATTATTATGGTGGCCCAAACTGACTAACACACTATCTCTATGTGCCCCAAGTATTGGGAGTAATATTTAACATGTTAATAATGGGCTCTGACCAATCAGAGTGTATGTGACCAATGAGAATAAACATTGGCTATTTCCCAGTGTTTTTGAGGTATAATTGACATATAAAAAAAAAAAACCCTGCATGTGATTTATGTATACAATTTAGTGAGTTTGGATGTATATATACACTCATGTTACTATCACCACAATCCAGGTAATAAACTTATTCATCACCTCCAAAATTTTTCTTTGTTCTTTTTTTCCTTCATAGTAAGAATAATTATCAAGAGATCTATCCTCTTTTTTTTTTAAAGATTTTATTTATTTATTCATGACAGACACTGAGAGAGAGAGAGAGAGGCAGAGACACAGGCAGAGGGAGAAGCAGGCTCCATGCAGGGAGCCTGATGTGGGACTCGATCCCGGGTCTCCCAGATCATACCCCAGGCCGAAAGCGGCACTAAACTGCAGGGCCACCGGGTCTTCCCGAGATCTACCCTCTTAACAAATGTTTAAGTACATAATAATTAATTATTAGCTGCAGCCACTATGTTGTACAGCAGATTGCTGGAAGTTACTCCTCCTGTATAACTGCTAACCTACTGAACACCTCCCATCATCCCCTGGTGGCCTCTATACTAGTCTCTGCTTCTACATCTTTGACTAGTTTAGATGTCTCATTGAAGAGGAAAAAAGCCGCAAACCGGGTGGCTTATGACCAGCAAAAATATTTCTCTCTCTGTTGGTATTTTGATAGGGACACATTGAATGTATAGATTGCTTTGAGGAAAATAGACAATTTGACAATGTTTGTTCTTCCAATCCATGAACATGGAATGTTTTCCCATTTCTTTGTATCTTACTCAATTTCTTTCATGAGAGTTCTATAGTTTTCAGAGTATAGAATTTTTACCTCTTTAGTTAGGTTTATTCCTAGGTACCTTATCATTTTTGATGTAATTGTAAATGGGATCAATTCCTTGATTTCTCTTTCTGCTGTTTCATTATTGGTGTACAGAAATGCAACAGATTCCTATAATTGATTTTTATAACCTGTGACTTTGCTGAAATCATGTATTCCAGCTATTTTAGGTGGGATCTTTCAGGTTTTCTACCTAGAGTATCATATTATCTGTGAAGAGTGAGAGTTTGACTTCTTCCTTGCCATCATGGATGCCTTCTATCTCTTATTGTTATCTTACTTCTGAGGCTAAGACTTCCAGTACTATGCTGAACAGCAGTGGTGAGAGTGAGCATCCCTGTCATTTTCCTGATCTTAGAGGGAAAGCTCTCAGTTTTTCCTTGTTAAAAATGATATTAGCTGTGGGTCTTTCATAATATGATAATATGATGTTGTGTGTTCCATCTATCCCTACTTTATCAAGAGTTTTTAATCAAGAATGGATGCTGTATTTTGTCAAATGTCTTTTCTGCATCTATCAAGAGGATCATATGGTTCTTATCTTTTCTTGTATTAATGTGGTATAGCACATCGATTCATTAATGAATATTGAAAGAGGTTATTTTTCTATGACTTTAGTTGTATATTTTATTGAATATCTAATTTTTTATTTTATTCCATTTTTTAAAAAGATTTTGTTTATTTATTCATGAGAGACACAGAGAGAGAAGCAGAGACACAGGCAGAGGGAGAAGCAGGATCCCTGCCGGGAGGGAGCCCAATGGGGGACTCAATCCCAGGACCCCAGATCACAACCCAAGCCAAAGGCAGATGCTCATCCACTGAGCCACCCAGGTGCCCCCATTTCATTCCATTTTTTATTACCATTTATTTTTTTTAAGTTTTATTTATTTATGATAGTCACAGAGAGAGAAAGAGAGGCAGAGACACAGGCAGAGGGAGAAGCAGGCTCCATGCACCGGGAGCCCGACGTGGGATTCGATCCCGGGTCTCCAGGATCGCGCCCTGGGCCAAAGGCAGGCGCCAAACCGCTGCGCCACCCAGGGATCCCTTATTACCATTTAAATATTATCTTTTCATATGCTTGCTGATCATTTGATTTTTTCAGTGAATTTACTTTTCTTATCCTTTGACCATCTTGATTTGCTTTTCCTTTTCCTTGTTGATTTATAAAAATTCCTTTGCAAATTAATGTAATTGGTCATTTTTCTGGTCATGTCTTGAAAACAGTTTTTGTCTGTTTCATGATATTCTGCTTTGCATATGGTATTTTTAAAAATAATACATAAGTTTAAAGTTTTTATATGGTCGAATTTTCATATTATTCTTTGTAGTTTTCACAGTTGAATTGTTTATAAATAATTTTTCTACTTCATGATTATAAAACCAATTCTGTCATGTTTTCTCGATGTACTTTTACTATTTCACTTGCTTGCTTAAATCATTTATCGACCCGGAATTAATTTTGCTATAAAGGGGCACCTGGGTGGCTCAGCAGCTGAGCGTCTGCCTTTGGCTCAGGGCATGATCCCGGAGTTCCGGGATCGAATCCACACATCGGGCTTCCCACATGGAGCCTGCTTCTCCTTCTGCCTGTCTCTGCCACTCTCTCTCTGTGTCTCTCATAAATAAATAAATAAATAAATAAATAAATAAATAAATAAATAAATAAAAATATTTTTTAAAGAGATAATAATAATTTTGCTATAAATAGTGAAATGGAATTCAGCTTACATTGTTTCCAAATGACTATCAAAGTCTACAAACTATTGAACAATCCACTTCTTCCCAGTGATGTGATGTTTTATGTATGTTACGTCCCACATGTACTTAGATATTTGTCAATGAAACCCTTTGGTGGTACATCATTTCTAAAATAACATGGAAAATCTTCCTGAGGGTACTTCCTTGCTTGCACAACTTAGCAGCTCCTCCCACTATCTCACCCGCCCATTGTCCCTCTTCTGATTCATGTAAATCATAAAATAACCACTCATGCTAATCTGACATGGCCCCTAAAGGACTCTGTGTGCACTTCCCTCTCTCAGTGAAGGGCACTGCTTAGCCCACCTTCCCACGTGCCTCTCAGGTCACGAGGTTTGGAGTGTAAAGGGCAGACAGCCTCCCAAGTGGGAATATATGGCTGGTGATGAGGCACATCTGTGCCCCTGGAGCCGTCAGCTACAAGGTGATGCTCCCTAAGCCTCCTCCACCCAGTTACATTGAAGAGCAGCAAAGGGACACCTCAGGCTCCCAGATGCAGCTACTATGTCCTCCTCTCCTTCCTTAGCCTCTCCTAATGATTTCTGTCTCAAGGATGTTGTCACACCCACTCCTGATCACAGGGCACCTCCTCCAGGGACATCACCTCTGACATGCCTGAAGCTGCTAAAATGGTCTTCTTCAGCTTGGCTCTGTCTTATCCTTGAAGTTGGCATCTTTGGTCCCTTGTGTGGTACTGTTCTATCTGCGTGAATGGATACCCTGCAGGTCACATCCTCCAGGCACCCCAACCTTCTGGTTATCCTGCTCTGTTTTGGGACTGAATGGGGGAGAAGGCAGGTCCTCTTAAAACCCCTTCCCAAAGATGATTCATCACTCCAAGCCTATTTTGGTTCCTTATGCAAGAAGACTTTGGACAAACCCAGAAACATCTTAAATTCTCAGCACATTTCCAGTTCAAGCAGGAATTCCCTCTTTCTACACTCCCAGCATGAACATATTATGAAATGCACAATTTCACAGACAATATAACATAAATACATTCGGACACAACTGAATCCTTCAAAGTAGTACTGAAAGTTTCATGATATAAATCTGGCACCATGATTACTGGCAATGTTCAAAATGAATGCTTCATTTTCATAATTGTGCCATTCAGATGGGTGACTGAAAGTGTTCCATTCAATGCAGCAGTAGGAATGAGCTAAAACAAGTGATATTTACCATGCAACATGTATTGAAATTGGAACTATTATACAGATTGAATGTGATATGTCCTAGTTCAAGAACAATGGAGAAATTGGAAATGCAACATGCACGGCTCTTTTACTAAAGTTACATTTAAATTATTACCGAATTATTAAATTAATAAATTCTTAAAACATTGTTTCGATTGTATTAAAATATTTTAAATTTCTCATGGCCAGAATAGGACTGTAATTCACATTTCCTGAATTCTGCTCAGTGTTTTTTTGTGGAACTATTCTCTTGAACTTGCCTCCCATTCATCTAGTAATAATAATAACAGGAATTATTTCATGAAAGATTAGGGTGTAGGAGTCTAATAAATTAATGAGAATATCACTAATAAATTTAAAATAATGATTTTGTTCTTGGGAAGTCATACTGGGAAAATGTTTACTGTGGCATTTCTTTTTTTTTAAGATTTTATTTATTCACAAGAGACACAGAGAGAGAGGCAGAGACATAGGCAGAGGGAGAAGCAGGCTCCCTGCGGGGAGACTGATGTGGAACTCAATCCCCAGGACCCTGGGGTCACTCCCTGAGCCGAAAGCAGATGCTCAACCACTGAGCCACCCAGGCATCCCTACTGTGGCATTTCTGCAGAATATCAGCCCCATGAAACACTTGAAGGGAAAACAGGCTTCTTGGTCATGGACACCAGGTAATGCCTACGATTATGTGTTACAATGCACACAAGCATAGTAGATGTTTCCAAAAATATAACACTGGCTTATCCAAATCGAAGAACTATACAAGATTTGCGTTAATCCCTATTAAGAGCCCATGAATCAATATTTCACAAAAATCCTTATTTATAAACTCTGCTTTAAATTAACCCATAATCTTAGACAAGAACTACATAGTTCTGACTTTACCTTCTCAATCTGCAAGAATGAAAGCTATGTACCAGCTCAAAGACACAGAAGAAGGACATTTCATTGGAATCTTCCATCCTAGAGCCGGAAGAAAATGAAGAGCTCACCCAACTGTACTAAATATTTTGAGTAGCATCTCAATCCTATTCTCCTTTTAAGATCAAATTCCAAGTGACCTTCAGGTTTATGTGACTAGTCAGTGGTAGTCCTGAGATCGGGCCCTCAATGTGGTTTCTCTGAATGTCATGGACAGATACAAAGCTGACTTTTTCAAACAGGATTTTATATGTGGGCATTGTTTTAGACATTTAATTGGGGTTATTATTTTTCATGTTTAAAATATTGGTGTTTCAAGATGCTTGCGTGGCTCATCGGTTGAGCATCTGCCTTTGGTGCAGGTCATGACCCTGGGATCCTGAGATCGAGTCCCACATCGGGCTCCCTGTAGGGAACCTGCTTCTCCCTCTACCTATGTCTCTGCCTCTCTCTCTCTCTCTGTGTCTCATGAATAAATAAATAAAATCTTTTTTAAAAGAAGAAGAAAGGAAGAAGCAAAACTGTCACTATTTGCATATGACATGTTATATACAGAAAATCCAAAGACTCCACCAAAAACATAACTAATAAATTCAGTAAAGTTGCAAGGTACAAAATCAATATACAAAAATCAGCTGTGTTTTGACACACTAAAAACGAACTATCAGAAAGAAGAATGAAGGAACAATCGCATTTTAAATTGCACCAAAAAGAATAAAATACATAGGAATAAACTGAGTGAAAGAGAGAAACACTTATAGATGAAAACTATGACAGTCATGAAAGAAACCGAAGAAGGTACCAATAAGTGGGAAGATAAACTGTGCTCAAGCATTGGAAGACTTAATATTGTTAAAATGCCTGTACTACCCAAAACTATCCACAGGGTCAGTGCAATCCCTATCAAAATTCCATGGCTTTTCTCAGAGAAATAGGACAATCCTAACATTTATATGGAAGCACAAAGACCCTGAACAGCCAAAGCAATCTTAAAAAGGAGCAGCACCACAGTCCCGGATTTCAGACTGTATTACAAAATAAAGGGGAAAGGAGAAAAAATGAGTGGGAAATATCAGAAAGGGAGACAGAACATGAAAGACTCCTAACTCTGGGAAACGAACTAGGGGTGGTGGAAGGGGAGGTGGGTGGGGGGATGGGGGTGACTGGGTGATGGGCACTGAGGGGGGCACTTGACGGGATGAGCACTGAGTGTTATTCTATATGTTGGCAAATTGAACACCAATAAAAAGTAAATTTATAAAAATAAAAAAATTTTAAAAATAAAAAAATAAAAACAAAACTCTCCCAACAAACAAAAGTCCTGGGCCAGGTGGCTTCCCATGAGAATTCTACCAAACATTTAAAGAATTAAACATATTCTTATCAAATTGTTCCAAAAAATAGAAATGGAAGGAAAAAAAAAAAAAAGCTGTAGCTATCAGAACAATAGGATATTTGTATAAACACAGACACATAGGGATCCCTGGGTGGCGCAGGGGTTTGGCGCCTGCCTTTGGCCCAGGGCGCGATCCCGGAGACCCGGGATCGAATCCCACATCGGGTTCCCGGTGCATGGAGCCTGCTTCTCCCTCTGCCTGTGTCTCTGCCTCTCTCTCTCTCTCTCTGTGACTATCATAAATAAATAAAAAAAGTTAAAAAAAAAAATTTAAACACAGACACATAGATCAATGGAACAGAATAGAGAGCCCAGAAATAAACCCACATCTATAAGGTCAATTAATTTATAACAAAGTAGCCTAGAATATGCAATGGGGAAAGGACGGTCTCGGGGCAGCCCAGGTGGCTCGGCAGTTTAGTGCCGCTTTTGGCCCAGGGCATGATCCTGGAGACCTGGGATCGAGTCCTACCTCAGGCTCCCAGAATGAAGCCTGCTTCTCCCTCTGCCTGTGTCTCTGCCTCTCTCTCTGTGTGTCTCTCATGAATAAATAAATAAAATCTTTAAAAAAAAAAAAGAAAGAAAGAAACGACAGTCTCTTCAATAAATGGTTCTGGGAAAAACTGGATCACTACCTTCCACCATATACAAAAATTAACTAAAGACAAATTAAGGTCCTAAACATAAGACCTGAAACCATAAAACTCCTTGAAGAAAACATAAGCACTAAGCTCCTTAACTGTGGTCTTGGTGATGATTTCTGGGCTTGACACCAAAATTATAGGCAACAAAGGCAAAAATAAAAAAGTAGGACACATCAAAATAAAAAGCTTTGCACAGCAAATTAAATCATTGCAAAATAAGGGACGCCTGAGTGGCTCAGCAGTTAAATATCTGCCTTTGGCCCAGGGCGTGATCCTGGGGATCCCAGATCGAGTCCCACATCAGGGTCCCTGCATGGAGCCTGCTTCTCCCTCTGCCTGTGTCTCTGCCTCTCTCTGTGTATCTCTCATGAATAAATAAATAAAATCTTTAAAAAAAAATCATTGCAAAATAAGAAGGCAACCTACTGAATGGGAAAAAATATCCAAAATATCTTAAGAACTCATGCAACTCACTAGCAAAGAATCCAAACAATCTGATTTAAAAACAGCAGAGCACAGGCCATAGTCGGTAACGTAATAGTGCTGTATGCTGACAGAGGGTAACTACATGTATTGTGGTGAGCACCACATATGTACAGAACTGTTATACATCCGAAGCTAATATACTATTGTATGGCAACTATGCTTTAATAAAATTTATTTAAAAGGGCAGAAGGTCTAAATAGACATTTTCCAAAGAATACATACAGGTGGACAATAGGTACATCAAAAGATGCTCAACATCACTCATCATCAGGAAAATATAAATAAAAATATAAATATAAAATATAAATCAAAGCCACACCTGTAGAATGGCTACTGATATTAGAATGGCTAATATCAAAAAGACAAGAAATAAATGTTGGCGAGGACATGGAGAAAAAAGAACTTTTGTGCACTGCTGGTAGGATTTTCGTTTTTAAAGATTGTATTCATTCATTCATGAGAGACACAGGAAGAGAGGCAGAGACACAGGCAGAGGGAGAAGCAGACTCCCTGCAGGGAGCCCAATGTGGGACTCGATCCCAGGACCCCAGGATCACAACCTGAGCCAAAGGCAGATACTCAGCCACTGAGCTACTCAGGCATCCTTCAAAGTCCATTTTATTTTTTTTTAAAGATTTTATTTATTTATTCATGAGAGACACAGAGAGAGAGAGAGGCAGAGACACAGGCAGAGGGAGAAGCAGGCTCCATGTAGGGAGCCCAACATAGGACTCGACCCTGGGTCTCCAGAATCAGGCCCTGGGCCGAAGACGGCACTAAACTGCTGAGCCACCAGAGCTGCCCCAAAGTCCATTTTAAACACAGTCCCCTCTGGAAAGTTCTACTCAGTGCTGCCCACCTCCCACATTGGAATGGGGGATCTTTTCGAACTCATGCACTTTGTTTTTATGGTCAAGCTTGCTTTGACAAGCCTTGCATTATGTAGTCTCTATGCTGACCTGTAAGGGTCCCTCAAAAGGGATTAGGACCTACTCATCATTTACATTGCACAGAGATAGTGTTTAAAAGTCTGGGGAATTGGATTCCATTTCACCAGGAGGCAGGCTTCCTCACTCAAGCCCAGGGCATTCCCTGCACGAACACTCCTGGAAATGCTGCAGCATGAAACTCATCATTTTTCATATTCTATGCAGCACTTTTTTTTTAAATATTTTATTTATTTATTCATAGAGACACAGAGAGAGAGGCAGAGACACAGGCAGAGGGAGAAGCAGGCTCCATGCAGAGAGCCCGATGTGGGACTCGATCCAGGGTCTCCAGGATCACGCCCTGGGCTGCAGGTCGGCGCCAAACCGCTGCGCCACCAGGGCTGCCCTCTATGCAGCACTTTTTATCGCATTGCACAGATTTCCAATCTGCAACATATAATAGGAAACAGGATGATTTTCTTACATTCTGCAAAATAACTAGTTTCGTTTTCAGTTGCTCTGTTGAAGGTAACACCATGAGACGCTGACATATTAACTTGTAATGAAGCTATTTCCTTGTTATTCGAAATGTTCTCCTGAGACAGGTTTAACATCAACAGAGCACATGTTCACATTTGCCTGGGTAAATTGTACTTCCTGGGTGAGCAAGTGCCAGCATGGATGGGAGCAAGCTGTAGGTCCTCCAGCTGGCACCTGCAAGGGAAACAGCCTCAGCTCGAGGGGGCCGGCTGCGTTACAATGACATGGAACCTGTAGCACTGCTTGGTGTGTTTGTTTAACACACGTGCTGCGCCACAGCCTACTGCTTCGAGACTGCTATGAATCCTCTCCGGAAGACCAGCTAGCTGGGGAGGATACTCAATTAAGAATTTTCCGGGCAGCCCCGGTGGCCCAGTGTTTAGCACCACCTTCAGTCTAGGGTGTGATCCTGGAGACCCGGAATCGAGTCCCACATCGGGCTCCCAGCATGGAGCCTGCTTCTCCCTCTGCCTGTGTCTCTGCCTCTCTCTCTCTCTGTGTCTCTCATGAATAAATAAAATCTTAAAAAAAATAAAAAGAATTTTCTGTCACCATTATTAGGACTTGGATGGGGAACAATGTTTCCAATTTCAAAAACTCAAACTACCTTTCAAGTAAGAATTATCAAAATAATAAAAAGAATTAAAGAAATAAAAATAAAAAGAATAAAATTTAGTCATTTTTTTAAAAAATTGTTTGGAACGAAACCAAATCTATATAGACCTGCCTAGCTAACAACGGCTACGTTTCTATTATGGCAAATACATTTTTATGGAGCTGAAGAAAAGTTATCTAAAACTAATTTGAATATGTCTGAGTGAAAATATCTGTTTACAAATACGCAGCACTATTTCTTAGTCAGTGTATGCACACTTCCGAGCGTCTGGGAGCACTGGAACCCGCTGCACCCCACTGTGAAGTCACTGTGAAGTCACGGACGCTCGTGTGCTCCGAGCTGCCAGTTGGTGGTGGTGTGACAACAGCTGAGGATGTGTCTGGTCATCTGCAAGGATAAAGGGACAACTCTTCCAGAGGTATCGCAGAGGAATGGGAAGGCCCTGGAGTTGCTGAGAACCCTGCACATCCCACTGTCCTCACTGTGGTGTTTCTTAACTATATGTGACTTCACATAATCCACTCACGTGTCCTTCTGCTCTCCTGCCTTCTCCTTCATCTGTCTCTCTTGGTATAACTGACACACGATAAACTATGCATATCTGGTGTGTAAATGAGTCTTGACACACGTATACACCTGCGAAATTGTTGCCACAATCAGATAACGAACACATCTATGTCCCCATAGTGTGTGTGCTCCTTGGCCATCCCTCACTGCCCACAGTCCCCGGATGACACAGTATGTGGAATTTTCTAGAATGTCGAAGAAACTGAAATCATAAAACAGAAGCACAGTTACTGTGAGGCTCATCCACATTGTTGAGTGTGGCGACCGTCCATGCCAAGTGTCCAGCAAGGTCCCAACAGGGTGGTGTACAACGAAAGCCCTTTCACAAACCCCTCTGGGTTCCAGAATCCTGATGCTGATGGTAGGATGTTAGCTCCTAATGTGTCATACCCTGAGGCGGGTTTTACAGGGGGCCCACATGTTCTAAACATGCCCATCAAAATATAAATAATAGTGAAAGGGAATAGAAGGGAAGGGAGAAGAAATGGGTAGGAAATATCAGAAAGGGAGACAAAACATGAAGACTCCTAACTCTGGGAAGCGAACTAGGGGTGGTGGAAGGGGAGGAGGGCGGGGGGTGGGGGTGACTGGATGACAGGCACTGAGGGGGGCACTTGACGGGATGAGCACTGGGTGTTATTCTGTATTTTGTAAATTGAACACCAATAAAAAATAAATTTATTATTAAAAAAAAAGCCATGCCCATCAGATGCCGCGTTAGCACGGCTTCCTGTGATTCTCTACAGCTCTGCTTTGCTAAGTGACTGGAATCTGCAACTTTGGGATGCCTGGGTGGCTCAGCAGTGGAGTGTCTGCCCGGAGTCCCAGGATCGAGTCCCGCATTGGGCTTCCTGCATAGGGCCTGCTTCTCCCTCTATGTCTCTGCCTCTCTCTCTCTCTCTCTCTGTGTGTGTGTGTGTGTGTGTCTCTCATGAATAAATAAATAAATAAAAACCTTAAAAAAAAGAAAAAAAGAATCTGTAACTTTGAGAACATTACTCTTGCACAGTCTCCACGACATCCTGGTGCGGGTGACACCCTCCCGTTTCCCAGCAGGAGTACCCCTCTTCAAAGCAGGCCGTTGACGTGCCCAGCTCAGACTGGGCCTCCTGACGACCAGCTGCAGTTGCAGCTTTTTCTCTGGGCCCCGCAGACTCACGCCTGTGTAGTGTACAGAGTAGCAAGGATTTCGGAAAACGTTATATGCAATCTGTGTGGCTCCTCCCCACACACCCAGCAGCTTCCTCCTCCCAGGATTCTCTCTGAACATGGGCCCCTCTGCCAGCTTCTCTGGACTCCTGCCTCCTTCATACAGACCGAGTGCCTCCCGACAAAAGCCTGTGCGTATCAAGTACCACCAAGGCCTTTCCTGCCTTTCCAGGTAACACCTTGCTGTCTGCTCACTCTTGCTTGTTGCCAGTGCCTTGGATCTTTCTAATATAATATCCTGCACAGATCTTCTCGTGGGCACCTGCAGCAGGGCTGGTCCTAGCAGCTCTGTTGCCATAACTTTGGTATTGTTTTACTTTTAGATTTCTGTCCACTTAGAGTTTATTTTTGTATATGATGTGAGGTGTGGACTGTTTTCCATTCTTATTCTTTCATTTGTCTTTTTCTAAATGGTTACCCTGCTGCCTATGATCATTCACTAATCTTCCAGTTTGTCTCGGTTGTTGAGAAGCCACCTTCTCAGGCAGCCCCGGTGGCTCAGTGGTTTAGCGCCGCATTCGGCCCAGGACGTGATCCTGGAGATCTGGGATCAAGTCCCACGTCAGGCTCCCTGCATGGAGCCTGCTTCTCCCTCTGCCTGTGTCTATGCCTCTCTCTGTGTCTCTCATGAATAAATGAATAAAATATTCAAAAAAGAGAGAGAGAGAAGCCACCCTCTCTATAGACTAACCTCCTGTGTGTACTTGGGGCGTTTTCTTGACTCTATTTCTGTCCATCTGCGTGCCTGTCAACAGGGCCGGAACCAACTTGTTATAATTACAGAGGCTTTGGGGTATGTTTTCAGGAACTGAAATGGCTAGTGTCCTGTGTGCTCTCTTGGTGTTTCCTTTTTTGGGTTGTTTTTGTTTTTTTTTTTCCTGTGTGCATTTCTTGGGCTCCCAGGCTGTGTCCTAAAGGATCTCAACACAACTACCGAAGGCACAGAATCATAGCCCTTGCAGCGGCTCCTTCCCTGAGTAACTAGAAGAAATTTGCGTTTCCTAAAGGAGTCTGCCCTTTTTTTTTTTAAAGATTTTATTTATTTATTCATGAGAGACACAGAGAGAGAGAGAGAGAGAGAGGCAGAGGGAGAAGCAGGCTCCATGCAGGGAACCCGACGTGGGACTCGATCCCGGGTCTCCAGGATCAGGCCCTGGACCAAAGGCAGGTGCTAAACCACCGAACCACCCGGGCTGCCCGAGTCTGCCCTTTTTACTCTAAACCTTTAATAATAGAACATGGTTAAGAAAATTTATAAATGGTGACACCTGAGTAGCTAAATCGGTGAAGCATCTGCCTTTGGCTCAGGTCATGATCTCAGGGTCCTGGGATCAAGTCCCACATCGGGCTCCCTGCCCAGCAGAGAGTCTGTTTCTTCCTCTGCCTCCCTCTGCTCATGCTCTCTCTCTCTCTTTCTCAGTTACTCTCTGTCTCTCAAATAAATAAATCTCTCAAAAAAAAAAAAAAAAAAAAAAAAAACAATGCATACAGGAGGACAGGACACAGCTCAGTAAGCCAGCCAGCTGTCTGGGGCAGGGTTCATGTCTCAGATCTCTCAGGCCCTCAGAGAGCAAGTTCACTCTGAGGATCCGGGACCGAGCACGGGCCGCCTCCTGTCTTCCTCACCGGCTGCTCGGGGGAAGAGCCTTCACACCTGGATGCACCTGAGGGCTTCTCGTGGCAAGCGCTGGAACGATCTCCACAGACAGGTGGGGGTGTGGGGGCTCCTCCAGGGCCAGCCCTCCCTTCTTCACCCCTCCTGTGGTTATAAGCAGCAGCAGCAGCAGCAAAAACAGAGCCTGTCCTCAGTAGCAGCCCATCCGGGGCGGGCTGAGCTGCTCTCAGGGGGCCTGGACGGTCATCACCCTCTGTTTGGGCTCATCTCCAAGCCCCGTGGAAGCCTCGGCCACGGCCGCATCTCATTCCCACCGACACATCAGGGGTCCATCCATGGCCGACGACCCGTCCTCAAACTCCACGGCCAAGTTCCACAAGGAACATCACACAGCACTTCAATAACCGTGTCATCAGCCATGAAGGACGTTTAGGCTAATGTCACCACGAGCTTCCACGAGCTGTGGCCGGCCCCACACACGATGACGGCGTTTCCCTCGTTAAACAGCCTAGAATGTTCCTCTGACATTAAAAAAAGATCCTAAATAAATAAATAAATAAATAAATAAAGATTCTAGGGGCAGCCCCGGTGGCTCAGCGGTTCAGTACCTGCCTTCAGCCCAGGGCCTGATCCTGGAGACCCAGGATCGAGTCCCACGTCGGGCTCCCTGCGTGGAGCCTGCTTCTTCCTCTGCCTGTGTCTCTGCCTCTCTCTCTCTCTCTCTCTCTCTCTCTCTGAATAAATAAATAAAATCTTTAAAAAATAAAAATAAAAAGATAAAAGATCCGGGGCGCCTGGGTGGCTCAGGTGGTTAGGCATCTGCCTTCGGCTCAGGCTGTGATCCCAGGGTCCTGGGATCAAGCCCCGCATCAGCTCCCTGCTCAGAGGGGAGTCTGTTTCTCCCTCTCCCTCTGCCCATCCCCACCACCACCTTGTTCATGCTCGCTCTGTCACTCTCTCAAATAAATAAATAAAATCTTTTAAAAAAATAAAATAAAAATAAAAAATAAATTAATTAATTTAAAAAAATAAAAGATCCTGTGAAAAGGTTCTAAAGCTCTCCCACAGCAGAGGATTTTACCACATGACATTGGCACGATGGCTATGACGATATACTACACATGGATGAGCGTCACGGTAACTGTGCTGATGCTTTATGATTTATAACCAATAACACCCTGCAGCAAAGTGACAGAGTGACATAGTGCGCGTGCACAGGTCCTCCCAAGAAGTGCAGCATCCAGGGCCTGGGTGGGAGGGGAGCAGGCCCAGGTTGCAAACATGGCCACAGGACTTGCGCTAAAAGGCTATGGGTAGAAATCCGGCCCTCCAGCTTCTCAGCTGTGGAAAATCCCCCACATCCTCCACCCTGGCTTTTCTGTTCACTAATTGCTACTCTATTCATTTCCTGGGACTTCCACCATAATGGCCATAGGTTGGGAGCCAAAACCAACTCAAGTGTGTTCTCTCAGGGTTCACGAGCCAGGGTGTCTAAGACCCAGTGCGGGCAGGCTGCTGTGCTCCCTCCAGGGCTCTCGAGGAGGACCCTTTCTGCCTCTCCCTGGGCTCCAGTCCCTGCCTCTGCCTCCACTTCTCCCTACATCCCTCTTCTGCGTCTCCCTTACAAGGACATTTGCTGTTGGATTTAGGGCCTAACCAGGTAATCCAGCAGAATGTCATCTTGAGATCCTTAACTGTAAAGACCCTTTTCCAACTGAGACCACACGCACAGATTCTGGGGATGAGTACGTGGGCATAACTTGTTCAGAGCCAAGATTCAACTACACCGACTCCCTACATAACGTCTACCATTGTACCCGGCACTTAATAGACACTCATACATGGAAAGGACTTAAGATCTTTGAAAACGTTCAGTTGCCATGTGGCAAACGAAGAGCAAAGGGCCCTTGTCACAAGGTGCAGCTGGAGGAGTCTGAGCAGACAGCGTGCTCACGTGGTCAGCGCCAGCTTGTAACTGGCTTTCCCCTAATATCTGGACAGAACAGTCTTGTGTTGCATTCGGCCTTATTAGAAGGAAGCACTGCAGTGTGACTGAAATGTCAGGAAGTGGCGAGAGGCTCAGAGAGGGGTCCCACAGTAAGGAAAAGCAGCATGGGACATCTGAGCCCTTTGCAGCATTGACACTGGCCCTCCCCTGCCTCCCCTGCCTCCCCCCACCCCAGCCGGTGCCCAGGTTGGGTGGCCTCTCTGCCCCAGCCCCACCACTAGCTTCTCTGGAGATGCCCCAAGAAACCACCCTCACCGTCTCCCACTTGTGGTCAGCGAGGCCCCTGCAGCCCTGGTAAGGCCTGTGCAAGGGCCTTCCCTGTTGTCAGCGACAAGCTGGGGTCAGGGTAGGGGGAGAGGTATGCCCCTCCCCCGTGGAACTAAAGTGTGTCGAGCAGAGAACAGACTTACTAGGTGCTTTCTGGTGGACTGTAAGTTTGTAAATTATTTATCTTAAAGAAATGGTTCGTTTCTCTCTGCATCATATAAAGAAATGTCATGGGCACCTGGGTGGCTCAGTGGTTGAGCAACTGCCTTCAGCTCAGGTCATGGTCCCAGGGTCCTGGGATCAGGTCCCACATCAGGCTCTTCACGGGGAGCCTGCTTCTCCCTCTGCCTATGCCTCTGCCTCTCTCTGAGTGTCTCTCATGGATAAATAAATAAAATATTATTTAAAATTTTAAAAAATACGGCAGCCCGGATGGCTTAGCAGTTTAGCGCTGCCTTCAGCCCAGGGCGTGATCCTGGAGACCCGGGATTGAGTCCCACGTCGAGCCTGCTTCTCCCTCTGCCTGTGTCTCTGCCTCTCTCTGTCTCTGTGTCTCTCATGAATAAATAAATAAAATCTTTTAAAATAAATTAATTAATTTAATTTAATTTAAAAATAATAATAAAATAAAATGAAAAATTTTTAAATAAAGAAATGTCACAAGAGGTTGTGAGCAAACATTTTCTATTTGCATGAGAAATGCCTTGAATTGCAGCAAAAATAACAGATCATATAAATGGAGAGCTGAGTTTTTGAACTGAGGATGAGTCTGGAATCCACTCCTCCATCCTCCATCGACAGAGGGAACACTGCACAGCAGGGGAGGAGTCAGAAATACTTGTCAACGATGTCAGAGCATCGTTGGCCACGCAGATTGCCTGGGGTTTCCTGGGCCAGCATGCGGTCAGGACCCTGCCCTGCTCAGGCACTGGGCGGGTGGGGGGGCGGGGGGTGAGCTATATGGGCTGCTTGGATTCAGCAGGTGGCTGTGGTCCTGTTAGATCACATGATCGCTCTAGCGCTTCCTCATCTGCCACTTGGACTCACAGCAGCTCTCAGCTCATTAGGACGGAAGATTTGAGTTAACCCAGCATGTGGTTCTTCCCCCAATCCCTGAAATCTCAGCTACTTCCTCAGTTTCCCTGTTCCCAAGAATTAGTTATGCACATAACTGACTCCATCATGCTTTAAAATTTTGTATTAATTTTGTAGTTATATATTATGCAGTCCAGGAAGTGAAATCCATCTGTAAGGGTTTTGTAACAACGAGCCCACAGTGCACACCGCTGCCTGCTGCCATTGCCCCGGAGACCAACACTTCTACTTCCAGCTGTGTTGGGAGTTTCTTCCAAATTCAGAAACATGCCTCCACTACTGGTTTTTGGGTTTTTTGGTTTTTTTTGGGGGAGGGGGGTTTGGATATTATCTATGGTTTTCTGAGCTGTAAGGATTTTTCTTATTCTTTCTCCCTTCTGACTACACACACCCCTCCCCATTCTCCCAATGTAAATGCAGTATAATTTTTAGATCAATATTGATTGTAACTATTTCATAGCTGAGTCACAAATTCAGGCCCAGGGGCTCCTGGGCGGCTCAGTCAGTTAAGCGTCTACTTTTCATTTTGGCTCAGGGCAGGATCTCGTAGTCTTAGGATCGAGCCCCGTGTCAGGCTCAGCACAAAGTCGGCTTTGATTCTTTCTCTCTCTCCCCGTCCCTGCCACTCACTCTCTCTCTCAAATAAACAAACACAATCTTTAAAAAAACAAATTCAGGCTCATCTTGGTTTCCTCTCTTGGAGGACAACTCATGTTACTACAGCCAACAGGTACCTGCTTTGCAGCTGCTGTGGCCAGGTGACCTGCATCTGTCACCTGCTAACCCCTGAATCTTTTGGGCCTGTCTTCACCTCTGGGCTAGCTCTTCCCATTTGGAAACTGGTTTTTCATTTAGAGAAACTTTCTTTTTATTTTTTTAAGATTTTATTTATTTATTTATTTACTCATGAGAGACACAGAGACAGAGGCAGAGACAGAGGCAGAGGGAGAAGCAGGCTCCATGCAGGGAGCCTGATGTGGGACTCGATCCCAGATCCTGGGATCACACCCCGAGCCAAAGGCAGACACTCAACTGCTGAGCCACCCAGGTATTCCTGGGAAAATTTTTTGAATTATTAGGTAGCTTGATCCTCCCATTTTCTTCCTTGAACTCACTGACGTTGAAACTTCTGAGCAGATCCTCCAGTGTCCTCATCGTTTCTTCCACATCAAGAGTCCCTTTCTCATTGCTTCCTTTTCTGTGAGGTGTGTCGACTTTTATGGAATTTGAGGATCTGTATCAGAGTCTAAGTTCCTGGCTCTTTTGGTTAGCAGCAAGTTCACTCTCTACAGCCTCCTGTGCCCTTGGAGCGTCTGCCCATCTCCATCTCTCTGTCCTGCTTGGGGCAGGAGGGTCATACACACTGCACACACCCGAGTGACCACAATTGTGCAGCTGGTTGTAGACAGTTCTTGTGCAAGCTGAATCCAGATCATGATTAGAAAACAATGTTCTTTATTCACAAGTTTATTTGCTGTGGGGAAGAGCTTGTCTTTCTTGAATAAAAAACAGGCCTAGAAAAAAAAATAAAATAAATAAATAAATAATAAAAAATAAAAAATAAAAAAAAACAGGCCTAGGACTTTCCTGCTCCCTTTAAAGTTAAAGAATGTTCTTCTGTCACTTTAAGTCACAAGCATAGGATCAGTTCAGTAATGGGAATTATCCACTTCTTTATAAAAATGCAAGTCTGATTTTGACTTGAACTGAGAACTTCTCAGTGTCCCTGAGCCCCGCGGGAGTGGGGCAGGAGGTTCAGGGCAGCATCTTCTTTCTCTGGCAACGGCACCGCCACGCGGTCACCCAGGCTGTGAGAGCGAGGACAGAAGGGGAGCAAACCTTTCCCTGAGCTGAGCTGGTGTTCCAGCCTCTGGGCGCTCTGGAGCAGACAGGCCCTTAGAGCCCACCGTCCAAAAGGCTGAGCTCCACTCTGCGGTCCTCCCCAGGGCGTCCTGTCCCGATTCTGCTGCTCCAGGGTTCCTTGGCCTGTTCTGTGTGTTGCTGCTTGGGTGCCAGCTCTTGCCCAGCTGCTAATAATTCCTGTATTCTTGAGCAAGGGACAGGCAGGGCTGGGTAGGGAGAGATACAGGTAAGGCGCCATGGAATCAGGCTCACAAAACAAAATCCCAAAAACTCTGAGATGTAGGGAAACCAGAGATAAGGCAACAAACCAGACCACCCTGCCCTAGGTATGGGTGGAAAAGATATTTTTTTTATGACAATTGCCTGTGACCAACAAAGAATAACCAGACCCCAAAAGGAAACCATTAAAAATGGTATCACCAGTCTTCACTCAAAGCAAGTCATCACAAGAATGATAAGGCCACAGGCTCCCTGGTCAGTTCTAAATAAAAGACTGGGGACATCTTGGTGGCTCAGCGGTTGAGCAACTGCCTTTGGCTCAGGGAGTGATCCTGGAGTCCCAGGATCGAGTCCCACATCGGGCTCCCTGCATAGAGCCTGCTTCTCCTCCCTCTGCCTATGTTTCTGCCTCACTCGCTCTATCTCTATCTCTCATGAATAAATAAATAAAATCTTTAAATAAATAAATAAATAAATAAATAAATAAATAAATAAATAAATAAATGACTATCTGTGGAGGCTCATGTTGGCAGCCCTGTCAGGACCCCTCTCACTCCTGAGAGACCCTCTGTATCCTCACTTAATAAACTTCCATCGTTTTACTCTCTTTTATCCGCGAGATTCGTTCTCCGACTCTGTGAGACAAGAACCAAGCTCTCCCCCTTCGCTATTGCCCGCCTGCTTGCCAGCTTCCAAAACTCTGCCACTGGTGCTAAGTTTTATTTATTTATTTTTTTAAGTTTTATTTTTATCAGGCTACATTTTTCAGAAATTGTGCTTTAATTTTAGAGAGATTTTGGAGGCAATGTGTAAATGCTTGTGTTCAATCTACAGAGTTTAACAGGAAATCTGATCGCTCTTCCTCAACATCTC
The DNA here is from genome assembly GCF_048164855.1 of Canis lupus baileyi. Classification (NCBI taxonomy): domain Eukaryota; kingdom Metazoa; phylum Chordata; class Mammalia; order Carnivora; family Canidae; genus Canis; species Canis lupus. The sequence goes on along the minus strand of NC_132861.1, from coordinate 39,148,831 downwards.
AGCATCTACCAGTTTCATATATATATTACATATTCACAATAGGTTTTTTAAATAATGAGACTACATGCTCTGGTTTCTCTGTGTACTTGCCTTTCTCTTATTTAGGGGTGCAACTTCTATCATTACTAATTTTATTTTTAGTGTAGAATGTTCAGCCTTGAAATTTCATTACTTTGTTTTTTGCTTTATTTTTTTAAAAGAGATTTTATTTATTGATGAGAGACACAGAGAGAGGGGGAGAGACATAGGCAGAGAGAGAAGCAGGCTGCTGCAGGGAGCCTGATGTGGGACTTGATCCCGGGACTCCAAGGTCATGCCCTGGGCTGAAGGCAGGTGCTCAACCACTGACCCATCCAGGCCTCCCTGTTTTATTACTTTAGAAAAATACCTGCTGGGGCACCTGGTGGCTCAGCAGTTGAGTGTAGGCCTTCTGCTCAGGGCGTGATCCCAGGGTCCTGGGATCGTGTCCCACATCGGGCTCCCTACAGGAACCTGTTTCTCCTTCTGCCTATGTCTCTGCCTTTCTTTGTGTGTCTCTCATGAATAAATAAATAAAGTCTTAAAAAAAAATACCTGCTACTATGACTTCAGCTAAAATATTTGTAACTAGAACTTTCTCCTGTCTTTCTGGTCAACCCCGCTTTTTCAACTTTTATTAACCCCTCAACTGTATCTCCACTTACAAATTATTTAAAAATCCACTTACAGGGACACCTGGGTGGCTCAGTGGTTGAGCGTCTGCCTTTGGCTAGGGTCCTGGAGTCGAGTCCTACATCGGGCTCCCTGAGGGGAGCCTGCTTCTTCTTCTGTCTGTTTCTCTGCCTCTCTCTGTGTCTCTCATGAATAAATACATAAAATCCTTAAAATAAAATAAAAAAGAAAACCGTATGCTCAGAGCGGGCAGCATTGCTCACGTCTCTCACCTACACCATCATCTCGAGGCAAAAATGCTCTGCACCTTTGGGTCATTCAGATGTCTAAGTCTTTTACCTGCAAGATTTGTCTCCAAGTCCCTAAGTTGCTGTCCTGTGACAGGTCAGAAGAGTCACCCCAGCCTCTGTCTGAGCCCAGACCTCAGCTTTACACACGCATCAGATGCTCATTTCCAGCCACCAGTTTAGAAATCTATTCTCTCTCCCTGCTTTATCCCTGGGTCCCCAACTCCCCCGACCCTAATACCCACTGGGCGCTCAGGCCAGCACCGCAGGCCTCCTCCCTGTGCTGAGGATGTGTCCAGGTACAACCCACCTGCTGGCATATCCATTACCAGACTGTCAGCAGCTTCCTTGACAGAAAGTGTACCTACTATAGAAACGTGACTCGGACGTCTGCACATCATGAAGAGGTACTTTTGTCAATTTGGGGAGGAAGCCCCGGGTGGGACACGGGGTGGGGATGCTCTTCTGGAAGCCGGTGCCTGTTTCTGACATAAGCTGCAGGCTCTGCTGAGGTGAGTCCATCTCTGGAGGCGACTGTCGCTTGCCCTTAGATGGTGGTGTGCGGTCCCCCATCTGTGCTGTCCATTGCAGCCGCTGCCACCCCACGTGACAAAGTGGCCTGCGTGCAGGAGAAACAAATCCCATTCTGTTAACTCCAAGGTGGCTTCTAAGCAGCCACAGCGGCCATGGGGACAACACGGTCCTACCCAGCTGGTGACTTGCTCTGGTAACGAGAGATCCTATAAGAGAAAAGCTGTTCTGTGTTCTGGAGGTTTCCATCTTCCTCCTTTGATCATGACACAACTGGAGCTGATTTTGATGGAAATAATTCTGGGTTGGTTTTTTTTTAATACTCTTGGCTTTATGAAATCCTACTCTTCAGACGGTAGCCTCTTGGTTAAAGCTGGTGGCCTCTTCCAACAGTAACAGAGATCACAGGCATGACCAACACACCCACTGGTCTTCCCGCCTCCCTAGCACAGAGCACAGACCTCGCGCTCAGCTCATGCCACCCTTCACCCCAACCTCCCTTGCCATACCTGATGGCGCTTGCTAAACCCACCTTCCAGCTGTTCACCCGATCCCACAGGATCCCACAGGTCTTGTGGCTCCCCAAAACTCTTCCCCTCACATTCAGGGTTGCACAAAACCATGCCTCAACCTGGGTTCCCCAGCTGCCAACCAGGAAATGCTATTTTAGTCAGAATTAGTGTATTTTGAGAGTCTAGTTGTAATGGAATCGACCTTCTCTTATTTAAGCAGAAAGCCTGCATAAAAGCATATTAATTGGGCAGCCCGGGTGGCTCAGCAGTTTAGTGCCGCCTTCAGCCCAGGGCCTGATCCTGGAGACCCCGGATCGAGTCCCACGTTGTCAGGTCCCTGCATGGGGCCTGCTTCTCCCTCTACTTCTGTCTCTACCTTTCTCTCTGTGTCTCATAAATAAATAAAATCTTTAAAAAAGAAAAAGCATATTAATTAGCTAATAAACCTGTGGAGAAGACTGAAGATTAATGAGCCTCCTGGGTGAATTCTCAAAGCCACAAGACCAGGCTGCTAGTGGAGGGCTTGCTCCCAATGCGATTAGGCTCCGGCCCCTGGGACGGGGAAGGTGCCTCTTCCTCCATCTGCAGAAGCACATGTGCCTTACAAGGCCCACGCTCACCACGAGGGCCTCCCTCACTTGGTTCCCAGTGAAGACTCGCATGGGCCCATCTGCTTGGTTGACCCTAAGTCAGCTCAGGGGCCGTGGGAAGAGAGCCGGGGAAATGCAACCTGAAGCAGATAAGGCTCTTTCGCAGGTGCCTACTTAATGCTCTTCCGCAGGCTCTGCTTACCTCTGAACTTGCCTAGCACCTTCGGTTCCAGGAACATGCATTCCCTCTCCCAAAGTCTACCACCCTCAGGAGCACGCTCATCTCACAACCTGATACGTGTTTGTTAAAACTTGAGCCCCTGACCTCACAGGCATAGGGTGGATGGGTAACAGCCAGGAGGATGCGAAATCCATAGGACACATGGGAAAAGTGTTCCCCACCAGACACGGCCCCTGGAGAGCACTCGCTTCTCAGTTTTATGGGCCAGTTTCAATCTGCATGTATACGTAATAGGTGCGTAAAACATCCCCATCATATACGTAGTACGTATAACATATGCATGATTTATGTGTAGATTGCCCACCCAGATGTCGATCTCTGGGGAAAACACTTTAATTTGCATTCTCTACAAACCTAATTCTTGAGACATATGTGTAAAACCCAGGTTTGACAGAAAACTTTGTGTGGATTTTATTGGGAAAACAACCAAAGTTAGGAAGATGGATCAGAGGGCTGTAACATGACTGGCTTGTCCTTTGACTGGGCTCCACATTCTTTCAAAGATCTCCATCTCTAAAATTCTCAGCTTCCTAACAAAAGGCATCTCAGAGACTTGGGATCTGAAACATTCAGAGACATGGCACAAGGCTGAAAAGCACACCTGGCCCAGCAGACACAGGACAAGTGATGGTCTTGAGAAAGTCATGGACACCAGAAGGCCGGTGAATCTACGTGGAAATGAGTCCTCCTGTTTGGATGAGAACCTCCTCCCCAGGCCCCTGTCCCTGCTGCAGCCGGCGCCCAGCCCCTGGCAGATGCTCAGCATTGCTGGTCCGGGCCAAAAGAGCCAGGAGGGCAGTGGGTCCTCCAGCTGTGAGCGTGTTGGGAAACCCCAGCTGGTGATGGGCCAGAGGCCAGGGAGGCTATTTTCTGCTTCATTACATCTGACAAGGGCTCCAGAGCTTTCTTCAAATGGAAGCTCCATCTGAAGCCACAAGTTCCTGAATGTTGCTTACTAGGGAGACAGCCAGCCAGGAGAGATGGAAAATCCTCCAGGTGCCCAAGAGTGTCCGGTTCTGACATGAAGCTGGGACACCATGTTTCACAAGAGGTAAAGCTTTCTGGAGGTTGATCAGGAAGGTAGAGGAGGTGAGACACTCAACTTCACAGGTTGAGTTCATTTAACAAGGGGCAGAAACACGGTTTCCCATGATGCTTCTCTCCATCTGGCCTGGCCTGAGGCCCATTCTGTTAATGCAGCAAGAACAGAGTGGATGCAGCAGGTGGTGGGACTCTGTCTGTTGGCCAGCTGTCATGTGGGCCACATGCTAACCCTTGCTGGAGACGGCGGCACGTGTGCCAGGGAGTCAGGCTGGAATCTCCAAGGGCCCCACTAGACTGTGAGTCAGCCTTTCTGACCAAGTCTCACATGGATGACACTACCTGACACAATTTCCTCATAACTTTCTTCCTAAATAAGATGCTTTTCTGGGGTCTCTGGGGGGCTCAGTCAGTTGAGCATCCAACTCAGCGTTGGATTTTCACCTGAGCGTTTCAGCTCAGGTGGCGATCTTGGTCATGAGATCGAGCCCCACATCGCTTCCTCGCTCAGCCTCATTCAGAGAGATTCTCTCTCTGCTTCACCCTCTGCCTCTCCCCTGCCTCATACACACTCTCTCTCTCTCAAATAAATAAATGTATAAATCTTTTTTTTAAAAGAGATACTTTTCTGATTTTGAACAGTACCATCCATAACATTTTTCTTTCTTTTTCTTTAAACATTTTATTCATTTGAGAGAGAGAGAAAGCATGAGCAGGGGGAGCAGTAGAGAGAGAAGCTGACTCCCCACTGAGCAGGTGGGGCTTGATCCCAGGCTCCTGAGATCATGACCTGAGCCAAAGGCAGACGCTTCACTGACCAAGCCACCCAGGCCCCCCATTTTTCTTTCTTTTTGTGGATAAGGTTGTTTTTGAAGTACTTATTTTCAAATTCTATGCTAGTATAAACCATCAATATTCAACCCTCACTTCCATTGGGAAGCACACAGTGGCCAAGGGCACACATTCAAGCAGTGCAGACATGGACATGTCACCAGGCTGTGACCTACCTCTTTCCTATTGGGGTACAACGGTGTGAGAGGGACATCCTGAATGGTATTCTCCGTTCAGTTCTTGTTAAAATAATTGTTTACCACTTAAAATTACTGAGTCACAAACTAAAGACCATTAGCTTTTGTAATGAATGGCCCAGGATGCACCTAGGCTGGATTGCTACACAATCACGCATCCAGATGCTATGCTTGAGATGGGAAAGTGCTGAAGGGTGGGTGGGGAGGCAGGTCCCAGTTCCCGGGTGGCCTCCCACCAGCTGAATGCCTTCCTCCAGACACTAACCTCTATTGTTTTTCTCATCTGTAACATGCCGGAGGTTGGGATTTAACACAGATGATCTTTAGGTCTTGCAAATTCTAAAATTAGCAGAATTTTAATTTATGGGGAGGCACTGTGCTGGACTATGCCCCAGATTATGCAGGTTTTTCTGGCAGCACTGTCACGGGCTCGCCACCTTTCCTGGGCTTGCTCACTGCCACCTGGTGGTTCTTCAGTGTCCACACAGCTCACCTCACCCCTTCCTTTCTCCTGACCTGTTCCTAACCCCTCATGCAAGAACTCAAGAGAATCTGGTGGTCAGCGATAAAAAGCAATTTAAGACTAAATGAAGTGTGATTTTTTCCAAGCTTAATAAATCGAAGATTTATCCATTGTACTTAGAGAGTGGATTCCCAGAAGCGGACATTTGCAATTTAAACTATTATGTGCACGTTTAAGAAATAGGTAATTGCAAATAATTGTCGCCGATTCTGCATTAGAAATCAAACAGCAAAGCAGAAAGAAGGTAGAAAGTCAGCAGGACATCAGCATTGTCGAAGTGCCCTCCGTAGACTGGACAGTAAGCCACGCACCGTGCTCACGGGGCCTTGCTCAGACCAGCATGTCCAGACACACTCCCACCTGTCCCTGAGCCAGAAGGCAGCGCTTCCACTACAGCAGCAAACTTTCACCAGATCAGGAACCCCAATTGGACCCTTCCTTTGCTTCACTTAGAAAATGCATTTATTTTATTTATTTATTTATTTATTTATTTATTTATTTTTAGATTATTTATTTATTCATGAGAGACACAGAGAGAGGCAGAGACATAGGCAGAGGGAGAAGCCGGCTCCCTGCAGGCAGCCCGATGTGGGACTTGATCCCAGGACCCCGGGATCTCAACCTGAGCTAAAGGCAGACGCTCAACCACTAAGCCCCCACCAGGTGCCCTGAAAATACACCCTTTTATAATGAGGGTGAGAGATTATGAGTGCTCTGGGGCCAGAGCCGTGTCTCACTGGTCTGTCTGATAGACACACACACTTTACTCAAACTTCAAATATGCAACCACAATTAGCCAGATGTGTGCTGTAATGATTGTAACTGTGATCATCATACCTGCAGGCTGGGATAAAGCCACCAGACAAGGAACTCTGGCAGGAACACCTAGAATGATGCTGCATGAACAGACACCAAGTAGCCTTTTGTCAATGGAAAGAAGCTGAACGTTTGCATGCGTTATCTGGCTGATTACAGAACTGCATTTCCTGCCGGCCCCATAAAGAACAAACTTAGATTTGACACCAAAGCAAAGGAAACAAAAGCAAAAGTAAACTGTTGGGACTACACCAAAATAAAAAGCTGCTACACAGCAAAGGAAACCATCAACAAACTGAAACGTCAACCTACCCGATGGGAGAAAACATTTCCAAATGACATATCCAGTGAGGGGCTAGTTTGCAAGAACACAAATAACTCCTACAACTCAAGAGCAATAAACAATCCAATCTACACAGGGCAGACGGACAGAGGATCTGAACAGACATTTCTCCAAAAGAGACATACACATGGCCTACAGACACAAGAAAAGATGCTCAACATCCCTCAACATCAGGGAAATACAAATCAAAACTACAATGAGATACCACCTCACACCTGTTGGAACGGCTAAAATCAGTAAGTCAGGAAACAACAGATGTTGGCGAGGTTGTGGAGAAAGGGGAACCCTCTTAAACTGTTGGTGGGAATGCAAACTGGTACAGCCGCCATGGCAAACAGTGTGGAGGTTCCTCAAATTACTTAAAAATAAAATTACTCTATGATGCAGCAATTCCACCAGTAGACATTTACCCAAAGAAAACCAAAGCACTAATTTGAGAAGATAAGTGCACCCCTATTTTTTTAAGATTGTATTTATTTCTTCATGAGAGACACAGAGAGAGAGGCAGAGACACAGGCAGAGGGAGAAGCAGGCTCCATGCAGGGAGCCCGACGTGGGACTCAATTCCCAGAGCCAGGATCATGCCCTGAGCCAAAGGCAGATGCCCAACTGCTGAGCTATCTGGCGTCCTCACCCCTTTGTTTATAGCAGCGTTATCTACAATAAGCAAGATTCGGAAGCAGCCCCATCTATCGACAGACAAAGGGAAAAGGATGTGGTATATGTACATATGGAATATTACTCAGCCATAAGAGAGGATGAAATCATGCTAGATGCAATATGTCAGAGACAGACAAATGCCCTGCGATCTCACTGACACGTGAATCTAAACATACAGCAGGGCAGCCCCGGTGGCGCAGCGGTTTAGCGCCGCCTGCAGCCTGGGGTGTGATCCTGGAGACCCAGGATCGAGTCCCACATCAGGCTCCCTGCATGGAGCCTGCTTCTCCCTCTGCCTGTGTCTCTGCCTCTCTCTTCGCTCTCTCTGAATGAATAAATAAATAAATCTTTTAAAAAAAAATAAACATACAGCAAACCTGAGCTCATGGGTAGAGAACAGACTGGTGGCTGCCAAAGGTAATGGTGGCAGGGGGGTATGGGGTGTGACACAGGTGAGGGGTGAAAGTGCAAACTGTCAGTTCCCTGGGGACGCAATGGTGGCTAGAGTCAGTATTTGTGTTTTGTTTTGTTTTTTTTAAGATTTTGTTTATTTATTCGTGAGAGACACACGGAGAGAGAGACAGGCAGAGACACAGGCATGGGGAGGAGCAGGCTCCATGCAGGGAGCCTGACGTGGGACTTGATCCCGGGTCTCCAGGATCACACCCTGGGCTGAAGATGGCACTAAACTGCCCAGCCACCGGGGCTGCCCAGTATTTGTGTTTGATCACTCCTTGGCCTTTTGGCTAAGATCAAGGGTAGTATTTGTGTTTGAAAGTTGCTAAGAAAGATCTTTTTTGTTCTCACGGCTGGAATGTCTTCTGTATGGTGATGCTAACGAGACCAGTGGTGCCACATTATACACAAATATGGGATCACACTGTACCCCCGAAACTGTTGTCAATATATATACCAACAATATATATTGTTGACAATATTGACAATATATATATTGTTGTCAATTATACCTCAGTAAAAACTCCTGCTGTATGACACAAAAGGCTGTACATAGTCAATGTATATAGTTTGACAAGTTTTCCTTGTTTTAAAATTTTTGTGTGTACAGACCCATGAGTCGTGAAGATCTGCTGTCCTTCTGCTTGTCCTACATTTCCGTGGCAGTTCCCATGTGGTTTCTGACGCCTCCAACGAGAATATTAAGGTCACACCCTGGAAGTGTGGCACAGGGGGAGAGTCTGAAACCCCCGCGGTGCAGGCTGCCCGGGCAAGAGTCCGCAGGTGCTACAGCGGGGAGCCGATGAGGGGCTTCCAATGGCACGTCGGTGGTCAGACTTCTCCGCACAGTAATACACACATTTTATTCTGCAAGGCACGATGGCTGAGCTGCCCCAGACATGTTCCCTATGAGGATAAACCCCTCTTGTAGGCAAGTCATTTGCCGCAGGAGCAGGAAACCCTGGAGCTCAACCCACAATCCACAGCCACACTGCACGCCGGGATGGATGGAGCTGGGGGCTCGGCCTCCTGGGCCTTCGTTTCCCCAGCTGCAGGATGTGAGCATTAGACGGGAAGATCCCCACCTGACACGTGTTCTCCCTCCAGGACCTTCCAGTCCACACGCCAGGGAGGCCCCTGGATGAGTGGCTATGGAGCGATGTACGCAGCTCAGGATTTTGCAAAGTCCCACAGAACTTTCTCTGGATGTCCTGGGCTGGAATCTGGTTGGCGGACCGTATGCCACTGAATCTGTGGCTCAATAGATGGCGGGTGTTCCAAGGAGCCCCCAGGGCATGCCAAGGTCAGGAAGGCTGGCCTCGGTTATCCACGTCCGTCCTCACACATGTGGACCATCTCCACCCATGTCCCAGGAGGGTCAGGGAGCCTCTGGAGTACCAGGTGTGGGTGGCCGATGCAGAGGGTCGAGGGCACACTTACCTCCACTGCACGAAGGACCGTCCTGAGAGCTTTCCCTTCCCTTCCCAAATAGCTATCAAAGGCAGCTCTTGGACAGCGAAAGGGGAGCGCATGTGTCAGGCAGTCCAGTGATAAACCGCAACCCCAGAAGGGTCGTTGAGGCCCCAGTGACATATCCAAACCAAGTGCACTGTGAAGCCATTCGGTTAAAGACTTTTTCCGCACAGCAACTGTGATATGTCACTTGATCCGTGGCGCTCCTGAGGACTTGAGTGTGTGTGGAAGCAGCAATTCAGGAGAGACCCCACTGATCACTGTCAGCTGGGAGGCGTGAATGTGGGGAGGGGGTGGGGAGGCAGGCTCCCAGTCGTGCGAGGGCCTAGAAGGGTCACAGAGCCATCAGCTGTGCTGGGTCTGGGGACAGCTGTCCATGTGATCAGTGGACTCACCTTTAACAATATTCTTCTGGGATGTGTTCCTCGTAAATACGAAGGGATCTCCATGAACATTCACACAAAACTGACACACGGGGTACAGAGAACAGGTTCTGCAGGTGGAGGGAGGTGAACAGGCTGCTGGACACAGGTGTTTTCCCTGTGCCTGGCTGACCCCAGGACCTCCCCGTCCATCTCCCTCCTCAGCTGCCAACCCTAAATCCATCCCCATCCCAGAGCTGAGTAAGGGAGTGATGATAAAACTGACTGTGTTGGGGTGCCCGGGTGGCTCAGCGGTCTAGCGCCACCTGCGGCCCGGGGCATGACCCTGATCCTGGAGACCCAGGATAGAGTCCCACGTTGGGCTCCCTGCATGGAGCCTGCTTCTCCCTCTGTCTGTGTCTCTGCCTCTCTCTCTGTGTCTCTCATGAATAAATAAATAAAATCTTAAAAAAAATAAAAGTAAAGCTGACTGTGTTGTAAGGCTTTCCCCAGCTTTCTTGAGGTCTGATCGGCAAATATAGAGTATATTTCAGGCACCCACTGTGAGGGTTTAGAATACGTCACACGAGTCGCACCCGGCAAGTGCAGTGACACACGGTTACCTGGGTCCTGGCACGTCCACGCTCAGTGCTCCATTCGAGTACACAGCCAAGGACTGCCCACTAATCCCAGAGCTGGAAGTCTGCGATCCCATCCCCTGGCACGCTCCACACCCCGTCTGCTCCTGGGAGCTGGCCCCTTCTCAGCCTTGACGCCCTGCAGACTGTGAGCCATGAAGCTAGGTGTGATGGTGGCCCCACCAGCCCGTGGAAGTGCATGCCCAAGAGGGTGTGCATGGCGCTCTCGGGGGTCATCAGAGCCCTAGACCAGGTATCCAGGCCCACGTAGGGGAACACAGAATTGGGGGACCCGGTCGGTGATTCCTGAGCCCGCGCACTCCTACCTCACACGAGCGTGTGCCCACCACTCACCTGATATGGAGGTGCAGAGACAGCACTGCTCATGGCTCTGCGTGGACGTGCACCCAGGTAGAATCCACGGCACAGCTGAGGGCTTTCTGCTCCTGCTAAGTTATAAAGCCGGGTATTTACATATAACTTGTAGGCAATGTATCCGTTCTACCATTCGAATTTCTTTTGGGAGATGTTATGGGTCAAAATCCAAACAAAGTGGGACACCTGGGTGGCTCAGTGGTTTAGCATCTGCCTTTGGCTCAGGGTATGATCCTAGGGTCCCAGGATCAAGCTCCACATCGGGCTCCTTGCAGGAGCCTGCTTCTCACTCTCTCTGTGTCTCTGCCTCTCTCTCTGTGTCTCTCGTGAATAAATTAATAAAATCTTTAGAAAAAAATGGTTTGCTTTCTGCCCATACCTGTCCCTCCTCCCTCCACCCCACCCCTCCATCCACCCTCTCCTCCCTCTTCTTGTCCTAGGTCTCTGTGGATGTCAGCCACTGTTCTCTGCTGTGCACGGCTTCCCGCCAACAGCTTCTGCTCATTCCTTAGAGCAGGACCCCAGAAGAACGGGCACCATGGACCTTGTGCTCATAGGCTTGCAGGGAGAGTGTCACTTGAGAAACCAGCCAATGTCCCAACCAGACAGAGGCCCCTGTGGAGGAATCTCCGACGACTCTGACCACCGACCCTGGCCCGGCCAAGGGGAGTGCGTCCCCGCCGGGGGGAGATGCAAGCATCACACAGCTGTGGCTGTGCAGTCAGCCTGCAAACTTCACAACCAGGACCCGGCATCGGTGTGAGCCACACAGCATGACGGGGGAAAGAGCAAGATCGGTCGACACAGAGAGAGGGCAAGGGCTGCCAGTGCAGTGTGAGAGCATTGGGGACAGGCTCCCCAAGGCAGGTGGCATCTGAGCGACCCTTGAGGAGTTCCTAGGAACACCTGGGATGGACTTGAGGACGTCCTCCCCAGGCCAGGGAAGGGAGTCCAAGTGCTTCCTTCATTCTGAGGGCCCAAAGAGAGGCCCTTCCACCTTGGATGTCTGGCTGCTAAAATGACCACGGGGAGATACTTTATCTTTTTTCAAGGGAAAATTCATCAATATGTCACAAATGTAGAGCTCTATGCTTTGGTCTAATCCATGGTTAAGGTAGGAATTAGATACCCGTGAGCATGCTTCACCCACGTCCTCCATTTCTGCCCAGCCACTGTGTGCATGGCTCCCAGAAGGAGGGTTTCCAGCTGTTTGCACCATTTAGGCAGAGAGTTGGGCCCAACGCCCTGTCAGTCCTCGTGAGTGAGGTAGGGGCTTCCTCACTGAGTGGACACCAGGAAACATGGGTCTGCACCAAGGTGTGAAACCGATATTTAAGCAAGTGGGAAATCCTGTAAGTTTAGAAATTTTTAAATGATTAAATCGAAATAGAATCAACTTATAATCTACATATTTTACAGAGATGTGGAGACTAGATTTACTGGGCTAGCAGCTCGGGCCTGGAGAGTGATGTCAGTTCCCTTTTGTGTGGCGCACCCCGTGCCTTCCCCCTGGAGGGTTGTGCCTACACACGTTAGTGGTGTGGATTCCACTGTACCTGGACCATCCATCCTGACATAAAGAAAGCTGGAAAGGGCTACAGCACCTCTTCTTAGAGGGGCATGGGGCTGGTCACCATCCAGGCGCCGGGTCCCCAGCATCTGTTGAAGACCAGGGATGTCCACGGAAACCATCTAGGTGGCAGGAATATTTTGTGACTGTGCTGTCCAGGCTGGTGGCCATGTGTGAAATGCAACCTAGATGACCAAGGAACTGATTCTTTACTCTTATTCCACTTCAGTGATTTTGGTTTGTTTTTTGTTGTTGTTGTTTTATTTTTAATTTATTTAACAAAGAGAGCAAGCACAAGTAGGCAGAGTGGCAGGCAGAGGGAGAGGGAGAAGCAGGCTCCCTGCTGTGCAAAGTGCCCGATGTGGGACTCGATCCCAGGACCCCAAGACCATGACCTGAGCCAAAGGCAGACGCTCAAACAACCGAACCATCCAGGCACCCCAACTTTAATAAATTTGAATTCCACTTTCGGTGGCTGCGCGTGGCAGATGGCTTCCACATTGGATGGTGCCGGTCTAGGCCACGGGGATGCAGTGATGGACAGAATACCCAGGTCCCACGTCACGGAGCTCGTATTCAAGACAGCAAGTGGGCCGCTCGGGAGGCCTGGCCACTAGGATGGGGTCAGATCATATTCTGAAGCCCCCTGGGGACCAGTAGTCATTTACTGAGCACCTGTCTAGGTGACAGGATAGAAATAAACACATAAATGCTGCTCCTGGCCAGAAGCTGACGGGCCATCGGCGCTCCCAGACGAGATGGACAGGTGGACGGGGACCTATCATGGGATGCACGCTTCGAGAAACGTTGTGAGTGAGTGTGGGGCCAGGGACCTGCATGTCACGGCCGTGGTGGCAGCAGCACGGCCTCACGTGCAGAGTGTGGTTTGGGCAGCAGTGGCCTCCAGCGGGGCCCAGGTGTCCTCACAGCCACCACGTGCATTGGGAGGAAGGAGCATCTTCATGAGCCCCACAGATGCGGAGGAGTCAGGGGTGCCTCAGAGATGGAGCAGGAGGCCACAGGATAGTCCTGCAACATGATCCCGTTTCCCTGGAAGCACTCCGGGTTCGTCTCTCTGATGGGCCCCCAGGGGCCCCCCATTTTTCACCCGGTGCAGGAGCAAAGCGAGTCCTCGAGAGGCAACGGCAACCCTTCCCCCGGGAAGCTGCTGCTCAGCACGCAGTCGGGGTCTTCCCAGACAGGTGCAAGCACAGGTCTCTAGCCCGAAGCAGCTCAGTTAGGGACAGGCTCCGCTGCGGGTTCCGAGTGGCCTACGGGGCAGCAGCCGCCCCCTGATGCCGACGCCACCTCCTCAGAGCAGCGCAGCCACCGTGGAAGCAGCAGCCCCTCTGCTGACCGTCAGCTGCTCCCCACGGATAAAGCAGAACAAACGTGAACCGTGTTCTTCGAGCCAGAAAATTCACTCATCCCCAGGAAAGTTTGTATGTCGGAGAGTTGCTTAAAGAAACACACAAACCACCCTTCCTCTTCCTACGCTCCGAGTATGTGTGGCGAGATTCCACGCATTAGAGCAAAATGTGATTTCCCATCTCTGTCTCCATTCACATCACTTTACCTCCGTACAACCCAAGAGTGACCCTGCAGTGAAGTGTGGCTCTGGGTGAGGATGGCGTGTGGGTGTGGGTTCCTGGGTTGGCACAAACATTCCATCTGGTGGGAGGTTGACCATGGGCGTGAAGAGGGTGGGCAGGGGGTACACAAGAAAGCTCTGCATCGGGATCCCTGGGTGGCGCAGTGGTTTAGCGCCTGCCTTTGGCCCAGGGCGCGATCCTGGAGACCCGGGATCGAATCCCACGTCAGGCTCCCGGTGCATGGAGCCTGCTTCTCCCTCTGCCTGTGTCTCTGCCTTTCTCTCTCTCTCTCTGTGACTATCATAAATAAATAAAAATTTAAAAAAAAAAAAAAGCTTTAAAAAAAAAAAAAAAAGAAAGAAAGCTCTGCATCCTCCCCTCAATTTTGCTGTGAACCTAAAACTACTTTAAAAAAATAAAGTTTAGGGCAGCCCAGGTGGCTCAGTGGTTTAGCACCTGCCTTCAGCCCAGGGCGTGATCCTAGAGACCTGGGATCGGGTCCCACATCAGGTTCCCTGCATGGATCCTGCTTCTCCCTCTGCCTGTGTCTCTGCCTCTGTGTGTGTGTGTGTGTGTGTCTCATGAATAGATAAATAAAATCTTAAAAAAAAATAAAGTCTGTTTTATTTTTTTAAGACTTTATTTCTTTATTCATGAGAGACAGAGATCTATAAGAGGAGTCAGTGGACTTTGGGGCCAGCTCCTTGAGCTCTCCCTGTACCTGCCAGCGGCGTCCCTCTGGCTGTCAAATGCCCTGTGCTGCACCAGTAGGATCTTCTACCTCAGTTTTTAAAAAGAAGACACGAGGAGATGCTGGCTATAAATGACCATCTGTGAAATAGCGTCTTCTCTCATGTGTGTCCTTCTGCTTTTCCTTTTGGTTCTAGAATACTCCAGAATCATGGAGGATACAGGAAGGCTCAGAGTCACAGGCAACAGGGGCGCCCTGCTGCTCTTGTCACCTCGTGAACAACGAGTGAGTCAGACTGTGAGCTATTCTGAGTCCGCACGTCTTGGATGGTAGGTGGTGCTAAATCTATCCCACGTTCTCATCCCAGCCTTGGAAATCCACCCTTAAGGAGGCAAGATAGGCGGCCACACGTCTGTGCAAGGAGGCAGTCCCGTCCTTGACTCCTAGAGACTGAAATCCTATGAGATCTGGTGTCTAGTATTTTCATTTCACTGTCGAAGATGCTGAGAAGTGCTTTGTTCAGAGACTACACAGATGGAGATGACTACACACATCTCATCTCCATCTGTGTCGTCACTGAACAAAGCACTTCTCAACACTTAGAATAGTTTATCCACTGAGAAATTCCTTGAATGAGACAAAGTAAAGTATCCAACAAGATCATGTACCAAAAGATTTTCTCAGAGGGGCACCTGGGTGCTCAGTGGGTGAAGCATCTGCCTTCAGCTCAGGTCAGGATCCCGGGGTCCTGGGATGGAGTCCCTGCTGAGCAGGGAACCTGCTTCTCCTTCTCCCTCTCCCCAGTCCTGCTTACTCTCTCATGCTCTTTCTCAAATAAATAAATTTTTTAGGAATGCCTGGGTGGCTCAGCGGTTGAGCATCTGCCTTTGGGTCAGGGTGTGATCCTGGAGTCCTGGGATCGAGTCCTGCATCGGGCTCCCTGCTGGAGCCTGCTTCTGCCTCTGCCTGTGCCTCTTCCTCTCTCTGTGTGTCTCTCATGAATAAATAAATAAAATCTTTTTTTTAAAAAAAGGATTTTTTTGTATATTTTTTTATTGGAGTTCGGAATGAAGAGAGACAGAGACCACTATCTATGTCCTAATGGGGATTTTAACCTAGTTTGGAAATGAAGATGTGTGGACAAGATTATATATACTGAGAATCAATAACATAACAAGAAACCCCAGGAACTGTAAAATGAGGTAGCCGAGAAAAATGGGCACACAATCTGGAAAATAAACTGTGGGCACGTGATAAACGTTTCCATTCATTCATTCATTACAACTCAGCCCTTGAAATCTTACTGTCTTTCACGTTATTCAGTGATTTGGTGCATGTTTCTCTTCCTACCATTCTCGAAAATATTTAATGTGGGATACGGCATCTTATTGAAAATCACATTAATTTCATGAACCAAAAGTGTTGTGTAACGCCGACATGCAACAGTAAGTGGGCAGATTGCATAGAAAGACGGAGGGTTTCTGAGTCACCTGGGGTGTACAGCTTGGTCCCCTGGCTCTCCACGATCCGGATCGTGGCAGGTGCCGTGAGATGGTGAAGCTTCCAGCACATGCGGGCTCCCTGCCTTCTTGGAGCCAGCACCCTCGGCCAATGCTGCTCCATGCCTGGGTCTTGTGCATCCGCCTCGGTGGCCGTGCTGTCAGGACCAGAACTGGCAGTGCCAGGTGGCAGCAAGTCAGCAACGTGGCTGTGGGTGGGGGTCACTGACGATCACTGAGGTGTGGAGGGCAGAGCATGCCACCCCATTAGCTGTGCAAGTCCCTCAGAAGAATGGAGGATTTGATGGGTAAGAATGTATTGGACCCGAGGCCAACTCTGACACCTGTGTGTGTGCACTTGTATGTATGTGTTAATGTGTGTACTTATGTGTGTGTGTGTGGCCTGTGCATGTGTTTGTGTGTAGCTTTGAGCATGTGTGGGGATCTGTGCACACGTGTGTTCCCTGTGTGTCTGTCTGTATGCACATGTGCACCTGGGCATATGTAGACATGGGTGTTGTTTGTGGGGGTATGTGTGTGTTACGTGTACATGTGTTTGCATGTGTGCATGCCCTGGTGGGATGAGGGGAGGTAGAGGCCACTAAGCTGCCCACAGAGTCATATCAAGGGAGAACGAGACTGAGTCCAGACAGGAGATGTGGAGCACAGCTACGGCCTGCTTTGACCTTGAGGACAGACTTCCTTCCACTCAACCTGCAACCAAAGCTCTGTCCCAACACACAGTGGGGCAGGTCACATTCTACAAGCCATTCCTGCTCCAGTCTGCTCCACTCACACCCCTGTGAGCCTCCGAGGCTTCTGTGTAAAGGACACAAAGCCAACGGTATACCCCCACCCATCTGGGTGGACTAACCTTCCGTACCAGTGGTGAGAGACGAGGGCCGGTAGAGGAAGCGGTCCTCTGGCACCCCATCCTGGCACCTCAACCCTTCTCCAGGGGCCCCGATCCCCTTCCCACAGCAAGGTCATCAGGAGGACAAGTAGGGTGGTGTGGATCCCAAACGCTGGGCATCTGTGCTGGCCACCACCACACCACCAGGAGAACGGGAGGGCATGTGTGTGCACGTTCTCCAGCTCACTGAGCCCAACCTAGAGCACGCCTCAGACCCTCAATGCGATGCTGTCCACCCTCCAAACCCACACTCTCTGGTGCTTGCAGAAACGTTACAGCTTAAAGACAATTTCCTTCCTTGGGCCTCATTCTGGCTGAACAAGAGGAATTATTTTCAACTGACCATGTCACATTTGCTTGATTTGGGCTCACATATTTCTTATCTACCAATAACACTTAAAATAAAATTTTCCCCAAACGTGCGTTTCCCCACACCGTCTTCCAAGTACACTCCCACAGGGACATGTGGGTGGCTCAGTGGTTTAGCGCCTGCCTTTGGTCCCAGGATCAAGTCCCACGTCGGGCTCCCTGGATGGAGCCTGCTTCTCCCTCAGCCTACGTCTCTGCCTCTCTCTCTCTGTGTCTCTCATGAATAAATAAATAAAATCTTAAAAAAAAAAAAAACTTACCAAGCACACTCCCCGCAGTATCAACAATAACATATCTCGCATCAGATCTACACAACAGTGACAGCTCCCCTGGTGGAGACACGCGCTGGACACGCATGGGCATGAGGCTCAGAAGAGTGGCCCAGCCGGTCAGCGCAGAGGCCGGGGCTGGAACTTCGCATAGGCCAGGGGCAAAGTAAGCACTTGGGAGCCCCGAGATCTGCTCATGGTTTCTCATCACAAAGGAGGTGGAGCAAAAGCGGACAACTGTGAAGAACAGGAGATAATAAATGGAACTCTCTGGGCTGATGAGAATAATCACCAGGGTAAAACCCACGCTGCAAAGATTAGTACAGAGCACGCTAACGATGCGCACATTTGGGTTCAGAAGGCTGGACCAGCGAGCAGCAGGAATGGGGTCTCGAGTGCGGATGTGCAAGAGGCTGACTTGACTGGGAGACCAGCTCCCTCCTGCCTCTTGTCTTTCCTCCACCACCACCACCACCCTTCTCTCCTCCTCTCCCTTTCCCCCTCCTCCCCCTCCTCCCTGTCTTCCTCCTCCCTCCTCCACTTCCTTCCCCTGTCCTCCTCACCAGCACCAAACTTTCAATGCGAAAATCTCTGGCTGCCTGGTTTGTGCCAAACAGTGATGAGAACTCATGTTAGTTTAACTTTGAAATAAATAAATAAATAAATAAATAAATAAATAAATAACTTTGAAGCCCTGTTTCCTGAAAGTTGATTATCTTTTTTTAAGATTTTTTTTGGGGGGGGGGATCCCTGGGTGGCGCAGCGGTTTGGCGCCTGCCTTTGGCCCAGGGCGGGATCCTGGAGACCCGGGATCGAGTCCCACGTCGGGTTCCCGGTGCATGGAGCCTGCTTCTCCCTCTGCCTGTGTCTCTGCCTCTCTCTCTCTCTCTGTGACTATCATAAATAAATAAAAGTTAAAAAAATTTTTAAAAAAAAGATTTTTTTTTTAAACTTATGATAGTCACACAGAGAAAGAGAAAGGCAGAGACACAGGCAGAGGGAGAAGCAGGCTCCATGCAGGGAGCCCAATGCAGGACTCGATCCCGGGTCTCCAGGATCACACCCTGGGCCGAAGGTGGCGCTAAACTGCTGAGCCACCCGGGCTGCCCTTTGAAAGTTAATTATCAAGGAGAGGGCACTCACATGTGATCCTGTAGAGCAAGGCGTGCTCCCCAAGGGGCCAAGGCCTTCCTGTCTCCCACCTGTGGACGACTGCTCTGTGTCATTTGTAACTCCTGGCAATTAGATTTTTTTGAGATCTTCCCTTAACAGGCTGCTTTCAAAATTAAGGAATAAGTAGGTAAGATGGGACATTACAGTAAAGTCTGATCTTTTAAAAAATATAGGAATATCTATATCCAAGTGATAACTTTGAAAATAGACCCAGGTACTAGTTCCAAGGAACCACCTATCGTGTGACTTGTTCTTAAATTCCTAACTGCCTCCCCAGCCCCTTGTGTGTTACTAAGATCTTCTTTCTGGTAGCAAACCTTAGTCATTCCAGGGTAAATTTTATTTTGAGGAAGGTTAAGTCTTTTTAAAGGTAAGTGTGGTGAATAAGGAGAGTGATCAAAAATAAGAATTTGTGGGCTTAAAAAAATAAAACGGGCTAAAAACTGAGGTTTGCTTTCTTACATTGTTCAGAAATGGGGGATCCCTGGGTGGCTCAGCGGTTTAGCGCCTGCCTTTGGCCCAGGGCACAATCCTGGAGTCCCGGGATCGAATCTCACGTCAGGCTCCCAGCATGGAGCCTGCTTCTCCCTCTGCCTGTGTCTCTACCTCTCTCTCTCTCTCTCTCTCTCTCTTTCTCTATGTCTATCATAAATTAATTAATTAATTAATCTTAAAAAAGAAAAAAGAAATGGATGCAAACTGCGATTTATTTAAAATATGTATTGGGGTAGGGGATCCCAGGGTGGCTCAGCGGATTGGTGCCTGCCTTTGGCCCAGAGTCCTGGGATCGGGTCCTACGTCCGGCTCCCTGAATGGAGCCTGCTTCTCCCTCTGCCTATGTCTCTGCCTCCCTCTCTTTCTCTCTCCCTCTCTCTCTCATGAATAAATAAATAAAATATTTAAAATATATATATATATATGTATTGGGTATCCACTAAGTGCAAAGACTATAAGGCTGAGGGGGAGATAAAAGTGATGAACACATGGTTTCTCACTAAAATTCCTTGTGGCCTAGTATCTGTTGGGTGATGAGGGTCAGGACACCTGAGAGACAGAGCTGTGGGGACGAGCCCGGGACACATGCCGGCCTGGCTGGCAGGGAGGGAGGGTCCTGTGGAGAAGCAGACGTGTGAAGATCTGAAAGCAATGACGAGCAGCAAAGAAACAACAGAAGGAAAAGGCAACAGAGAAATAGAAACAAAGCAAACCATCTTTGTAATAAGGGCTAACATCCAAAATATGTAAGGAACTTATACAACTTACAGCTAAAACCCAATCTGGGGGCACCTGGGTGGCTCAGTGGTTGAACGTCTGCCTTTGGCTCAGGGTGTGATCCCGGGATCCTGGGTTCAAGTCCCACATCAGGCTCCCCACAGGGAGTTTGCTTCTGTCTCTGCCTCTCTCTGTGTCTCTCATGAATAAATAAATAAAATCTTTAAAATAAATAAATAAATAAAATAAATAAAAAATAAGATAAAAAATAAAACCCAATCTGATTAAAAAATGAGCGGGGGTGGCAACTGAGTTGTTTAGTCTATTAAGACCTTTGGTTCAAGGGACACCTGGATTGCTCAGTGGTTAAATGTCTACCTTTGGCTCAGGGTGTGATCCTTGAGTCCCGGGATGGAGTCCTGCCTCGGGCTCCCTGCATGGAGCCTGCTTCTCCCTCTGCCTGTGTTTCTGCCTCTCTCTCTCTCTCTTTCTCTCTGTCTCTCATGAATAATAAACAAAATCTTAAAAAAAAAAAAAAAGACCTTCAGCCCCCAGGTCATGATCCTGGGGTCCTGGGATAGAGTCCTGCATGGGGCTCCCTACTCCACAGGGAGTCTGCTTCTCCCTCTGCCCCTCGCCCCTGCTCATGTTTTCTCTCTCTCTCTCTCTCTCAAATAAAGAAATAAAATCTTTTCAAAAAAAAGGGGAAAAAAGACATTGCCTTTCATAGAGACAGAGACAGAGGTAGAGAGATATAGACAGAGATAGAGAGACATGGAGATAGACAGATGGAGACACAGAGACACAGAAACTTGAATACATATGATTACACACACAGTAATGTACATGCACATGTACACACCTACTCATGTACATGAGTGTGAGTTGGGGATGGCGTCCCAGCTTCACAGAACAGTACCAGTTGGGTTCGAGTTCTAGTGACTTCAGTGGATTGAATTTCAGCCAGCTACGAGGAGCAGGAGACAAACCAGCTGCCATTCTAGAAACCACACCTTGTGCATGTTCACAGCTGGAACAGGGTCAGTGTGTGGGCAAAACCAAAGGAGGAATGGAACCCTCAGGCCCAGAGGTCCCTGAGCCCAGGGGGCACAACCACGGCCAGCTCCTCTGCCATTCCCACCCCTGATCCAAGGACTACACTCTCTCCTCCCTGCATATCGTCTGCTATTACCACATGACTATTGAATTGACTCTGTGCTGACAGGGAGATCCATCAGGCAACAGTCAGGATATTTTATCTTGCGATGGGCTGAAGCCAAATTCAAAATGGCTTGGGTGGGACGCCTGGGTGGCTCAGTGGTTGAGCGTCTGCCTTCGGCTCAGAGCATGATCCCGGGGTCCTGGGATCGAGGCCTGCATTGGGCTTCCCTAGTGGGAGCCTGCTTCCTCCCTCTACCTGTGTCTCTGTCTCTCTCTCTCTGTGTCTCTCATGAATAAATAAAATCTTTAATAAATGGCTTAGGCTATGTAATCCCAAAGTCCAGATGTGAACATCAGGCATGGCTTGATCCAGGTGCTCAGTATCATCTGGAAATTTGTCTATCCCCTTCTTTGCTGTCTCTATGTAGGCCGTGTTTCTAAGCTGGCTTTCTTCACATGGCAGCAACAATGACCCCTCGAAGCTTGGGGCTCTCATGATGCTTTGTGAGTAGTACATCAGAAAAAGAGGGGATTTCCCTTGATAACTCCTAGCAGATTGGCCTGAAGTGGAAAAAGGAGCTCAGGGACCAGGTGTTCATCCTGTAAGCAGAGGGAAGTAGAATCTGAGAACATGGAGAGTCAGCCACGCATGTGTCCCAAGCACATGACATCCTGCACCCAGAACAATCCTCTAAGCATAGGCCCTCACCGATGCTGGACAGTAATCTTGGTGAATGAGTTTGAAGAACACTCTTGTAACACAGGATGTGTTTGGCGGGGTGGGAGTGGAGGAGTGATCTGAGGTGGGTCTCTGCCTCCCCTGCAGAAAGTGAGGGACCCTGCACCCACTTGTCCTACATATGGAGGCACCCCAGAAAGCACCGGTAAGTCACTGTCACTGCCTTCCCTGGCAACTGGAGTTTCATTTCCAGTAGGTGCACCCAGACTCTGGCCCAGCACCCCACTGCTGACCGCATTTGGGTAAAGGGACCAAAGCCGACCCCGTTGGCCACTGGGGTTCCGCTGGCAGGGAAAGTCTTCCCCAAGGAGGAGTAGATTCCACAAGGAGACCACTGTCGCAGATTCTCCCCAAGCTGAGGGCTGCGATCATAGTTTATGTCCTAGGGCCTCAGTGTCCTCACCCGTATAGTGGGATTCTGGGCTAGCCCGGGGGTCCCACGGAAGGAGAGCAGCCCTCACCTCCCTCAGCTCATGCCCAGGACACACAGAGCTCGCCAGCGACCCCACCCAAGGATGGGCCGCCCTCAGCGGAGGCTCTCAGAAAGGCGAGGATTGGTCTAGAAGCTGCAGAGTTGGCACCTTTTACCCATGTGAGAGGCCCATCTCTTAGAATGCTCATTCTGGGATCACAAGGTCTAAGATGTCCCCCATGCATTGTGTTATACAGAGAACACGCTTGTGTGGCTGAGAACACGTGCACCCCTCACGCCCTAGAACACCTCCCTCCCTACACAGTCTGGATCTCTCGCTCGAGCACCCTGCACCAAAGAAAGACACTCAGGGCTGTGCATGCTGTTCTATTTCTTTAAGCTTTAAGAATGAGGGTTTGTGGGATCCCTGGGTGGCGCAGCAGTTTGACGCCTGCCTTTGGCCCAGGGTGCGATCCTGGAGACCCGGGATCGAATCCCACATCGGGCTCCCGGTGCATGGAGCCTGCTTCTCCCTCTGCCTGTGTCTCTGCCTCTCTCTCTGTCTCTCTCTCTCTCTCTCTCTGTGACTATCATAAATAAATTTTAAAAATTTTTAAAAAAAGAATGAGGGTTTGTAATGGATGATTGTACTACTCTGGCGTTCATTCTGCATATACCACCTGACATGCCGATGTTTGCATTGTACACAAGCTTCTCTCCGCAGAACGTAACCCCGGCGCTTTCTGTGCCCAGTTGGCCCTAAAATCGCCATCCCTATTCAGGCAATGTATCCTCCTCCCACAAACATCACAACTCTCATCAGCACAGAAGAGACTTTTAAATGCAGAAGCGGGGCGAGGGGAACAAAGCTTCCTTTAAAAAATCCACAGTGGTTGGGACCCCTGGGTGGCTCAATGGTTGAGCATCTGGCTTTGGCTCAGGGCATGATCCTGGAGTCCCAGGATCGAGTCCCACATCAGGCTGCCTGCATGGAGCCTGCTTCTCCCTCTGCCTGTGTCTCTGCCTCTCTCTCTGTATCTCTCGTGAATAAATAATCTTTAAAAAATCCACAGTGGCAATGATGACATTAGAACTATTTTGTCTTTTCACCTAAGACCCCTTCAATTACCTGACACCTGCATAATTGCTAAGAAACCTTTTTTTTTAAGATTTTATTTATTTCTTCATGAGAGACACACACACAGAGATAGAGAGAGAGAGAAAGAGAGATTGAGAGAGAGAGAGAGAGAGAGGCAGAGACACAGGCAGAGGGAGAAGTCAGGCTCCATGCAGGGAGCCTGATGTGGGACTCGATCTCGATCCCAGGTCTCCAGGATCAGGCCCCAGGCTGAAGGCGGCACTAAACCACTGAGCCACATGGGCTGCCCGCTAAGAAACCTTTTAAAAATGAACCTCGGGGATCCCTGGGTGGCTCAGTGGTTTAGCGCCTGCCTTTGGCCCAGGGCATGATCCTGAAGTCCCAGGATCGAGTCCCGCATCGGGCTCCCTGCATGGAGCCTGCTTCTCCCTCTGCCTGTGTCTCTGCCTCTCTCTTTCTCTCTATGCCTATTGTGAATAAATGACTAAAATCTTAAAAAAAAATAATATAAAATAAAAAATAAAAATGAACCTCATGCCATTGCACGTTTCCTGTGGCTCAGAGCATGGATTGTTCTAGTTCTTCTTCCTCCAACTGGGCTCCCACCACATCTTGGGACCTCCTGACAGACACCACCGCTGTCCTGACCACCCATCCGCTCTGGGTTCCTCTCTTCATGCATGTCTACCACTCAGGGCCTTGTTTGACTCCCTGTTGTTCCTACAGAACCAGGCTCCAAAGCCTCAGCACACTCCCAGCCTCTTCCACACAGGCCTCTGATGGAGCCTTTTGCCAGCACCTGGTGACAGCATACATCTATCTTCTCTGGGAAGGCCCTCCTACTCCCATCTGTGTGTCTTGTCTGTGAAGACCAGACCAGCTGCTTGCTTGTCCTGGCTGGAACATGTGTGACATGTGCTCTCTCTGCTAGGCCAAGAGTGAGAATTGGCCTGGTGCCTGGCACAGCGATGTGTGGGTTTGTCTCTATTTCCTGTGTGACTTTGCCTCGGCCTCCTCGAGGCAGTTTCCACACCTGTGAAATGGAAAGGATGATGCCAGGATGATGAGATACCCGTTTCTCAGTTTGAGGACGAACCCCTCCGAGGTCACAGGTCCAGGTGAAACATGGGCAGCGTGGAATGAACGCTCTGGTTACCCACAGTTTCTCAAGACTGTGACAATGTCTCCCTTTCAAGCACCCTTTGGAGTCATGACGACTGTGTACAAAGGAAGGTGACCAACGTGCTTGCTAAGTGACAGATGGCCTTATCTTTAGGCTCCAAGAACTCCACGTTGAACCTCCAAAGGAAGCAAAGCTCTGCAAGCCCCCACGGGTCACAGGGCACAGTGCACTGGGTGCAGGGCCTTCCAACGGAGCACGCACGCTGCCTTTCCACCTTCGACAAGAGGACTTGGCCCTGCCTTGCTGCAGGTCTTCTCTGAGGGTGGAGAGGAGTCCAGGGTGGCGGAGGAAGCACCTGAGGACAGAAGAGGAGTCAAGGACTTTCTGTAAAGGCCGAACCGACTCCACAGCAGAGACAGAGCGGCTTAACCAGGACCCAGGAAGCTGGAGATGTGGGCAGAGCCCCCCACCCCACCCTGGGGCCTCTCCTGGATCCTTACCTCCTCTTCTTACCAGAAAGCCCAACCCCTGAGCACCCCTGTCACGGTCCTCCTTCCAAACGTAGTTGCCTTCTGTTGGCGGGTTAGGTCTCAGCCTATGAACTCAGTCCACAACTGTGTCCAAAAGTCTCAGCCTCTCAAAGATGAGTGTGGACGTCCATCAGCACGTGCTGACATAACAAGATGATCTTCGGTGCCCACCTGTTGATGCGCATTATCGGTAAGGTTTACAACCTGGGGGCGTCAGGTTCAGGCTGATGCTGAGTGCGGGCTGACCCATCACCCCAGGAGGGACGGACAGCTTGGCACCTGGGGGGACACCCTAGGAGCTTCCAGGTGCACCTGTGTCCTGTGCGTGTGTGTGCACGTGCATGTGTGCATATGCATACGTGTGTGTGCCCTGGATGCAGCAGTGGTGTCTGGGGAGATGCCCTAGGAGCTTCTGGGTGCACCTGCATCCTGCGCATATGTGTGCATGTGCATGCATGTGTCTGTGCCCTGGGTGCAGCAGCGGTGCCTCAGGAGACACCCTAGGAGCTTCTGGGTGCACTTGCATCCTGTGAGAGTGCATGTGCACATGTGTGTGTGAACGCATGCACTGGGCAGGTGTGTGGGCGTGTGCATGTGTGTCTGTGAGTGTGTGCACTGTGGCGCCCCAGATCAAGAAGCAGAGAGGAAGAGAGAAGCCCCAGGGGTGGAAGCTGGAATCCCTCCGTCGTTTCCGTGGATTCACCAATACACCATCACCCACACTTCCGGCTGGGGCCGTGGGCCTCACAGGCACGTCCACAGAGGACAGGGGGCCCCACAGCAGGTCGGAGCCAGGATGTGCTCAGACAACGTGCAGAAGACGGAGCCGTAGTTGGCGCACCTGTAGGAAAGGTCATGCCACCTTCAGAGCTCAGGTGTTCATTCTGCTTTCACTGCATCACATAGAGTCCCCATGTGCCACCTCCTCAGGTGTCTGCTCCTTCTTGATGCCCTGAGATCCGCCGTGAATCAGGGGCCCTGCAGCCCCTTCTGTGGGACCTGCTCCTCTGTCCGCGCTCTTCACCTGTCAGACTCTAACCTTAGGGCATCCTACTTCACCCTCGGAAGCACGGACACAGGAGCTATGTACCCTCCCGGGTACCCCCTCCTATGTACCCCTCTTGTGTGCCCCCCTTCCGGGCTCCCCTCCCATGTCCCCCACCCAGGGGCCAGACTGGATCATTATGAGCTTCCAGTGTCCCCCCTTCTGTGTACCCCCACTGTGACCCCGCCTCCCGTGTCCCCTCTCCCATGTCCCCTCTCCCCCACGCAGGGCAGGGCTGGGATGGTGGCCTGGGTGGCGAGTGGGCCCTGAGGAGGGCCTGCTGCAGCCTCACACACGACGCTGTCTGGGCCTGTGGTCCTCTGCAGACTGTCCACTGGGAGAAAACACATCTGCTCAGACCACAAGCTCCTCTGAAGTTGAACCTGAATTTCTCTCCAGAGTTTGCTTTCCAAGCCACCCTTTTGGCACGAAGTGTCACAGCTGTGCTTTTCATGCAATCTGTGCAGCCAGGGAAGCATCTGGCTGAAACCAGCCACCGCACCACATCTCTCGGCAGGGGCGACACCGAGTGCGCTGGGAAGGCTGCCCTGGACCCGGCTCGGCTCTCCCCTGGAGCAGGGACTTCAGGATGGAGTTGATCTGGGTGCAAGACGGATCAACATTTTCCTCCACAGGCTCATCAGCTTAGGCTCACAGAACAGTCCTGGACACAGCTCTGTGCTAGCAAGGTGCGGGGCGCATGGGGCACGAGGGGGTAGGAGTACCTAAGGCCTGGCCCCCGTCACTAGGTGTGTGCACCTGCAGAAGCCCGAAGCCATCTGAGACAGTGGAACGGAACGGGGTGATAGTATTTGATAACAACCATAGTAGGTGGTTCCCCAGCAGTTCAAAGAGGGGCAAACCAGGGGCCCCAAGAACCGTGGCACAAGGTAGAAATAAGAGGATTCCCGCCCATTACTAAACCCCTAGCTGGGCAGCCCCTGTGGCTCAGTGGTTTAGCGCTGCCTTCAGCCCAGGGCATGATCCTGGAGACCAAGGATCGAGTCCCACGTCGGGCCCCCTGCCTGGGGCCTGCTTCTCCCTCTGCCTGTGTCTCTGCCTCTCTCTCTGTGTCTCTCATGAATAAATAAATAAAATCTTTAAAAAATACAAAGATAAACCCCTAGCTGGCAGAGAATCTCTACATACACCAAGAAAGACTCCATAACCCCATGGCTTTGTTTTTTTTTTTTTCTTTCTCTTTGATCGGCCCATAAATATGCAGACCCACTGATCTCTGCCTAAAACCAGAACAGAAATCAGACAAAAGCCCAGCATTCCTCTCTGACGATCACACACCTCCCTCCAAACTCCACTCGCTTTCTGTGACCTCTACCGAACTGTACGTTCTCTCTGGAACTTACCCTAGCTGCTTCCAACCCCAGGGCCCTCATGAAACTGCTCGACAAAGCATCTGTCAGCTTCCCATTGGCAAAACCCCACAAAAAAAATATTTTTATTTTATTTTACTATCTATTTATTCATGAGAGACACAGAGAGAGAGAGAGACAGAGAGTTCAGTTTTCAGTTCAGGGGAACTGAAAACTGGTCAGATTTGGGATTTGGGGGAAGACAGAGTCAACAAGATTGGTGGCTGGATTCAATGTGCCACATAGAAAAGTCAGATTTGCAGAAAGTTCCTAAGGCTAGGGTCTGCGCAGGTGCGATCGATGTCTGCAGTGCTGAAGGGAGCAGGGCAGGATGTCCAGCAGGAGGGGATGCCTGGGTGGCTCAGCGGTTGAGCATCTGCTTCAGCCCAGGGCATGATCCCTGGGTCCTGGGATCAAGTCCCACATCGGACTTTCCGCATGGAGCCTGCTTCTCCCTCTGCCTATGTCTCTGCCTCTCACTGTGTGTGTTTCTCATGAATAAATAAATAAAAACTTAAAAAAAAAAAAAAAGTGAGAGATGTCCAGCAGGAGGCCCCAGACAACAGTGGAGCACCAACACATTTGTGAATCTGTCAGCATAATGTTCTATTTAAAATCTTGGGATGGGGATCCCTGGGTGGTGCAGCGGTTTAGCGCCTGCCTTTGGCCCAGGGCGCGATCCTGGAGACCCGGGATCGAATCCCACGTCGGGCTCCTGGTGCATGGAGCCTGCTTCTCCCTCTGCCTGTGTCTCTGCCTCTCTCTCTCTCTCTCTCTGTGTGTGACTATCATAAATAAATAAAAAATTTAAAAAAAAAAAAAAAAATAAAATAAAATAAAATAAAATCTTGGGATGGATGCGATCACCTGAGTAGTGAGGTATAGAGGAAGATTGTGTGTTGCAGTTCTCCAGCATTTATGGGCTGGAGTAGAGGAAGCGTCAGCCAAGGGGCTCAGGACACAGATGGAAAACCAGAGAGCTGTGGTATCTTGGAAGCCAAGTGTAAAAAATAGTTCAGAGAAAAATCATTTTATTTTTTATTTTATTTTTTTTATGAAAAATCATTTTAAAAATTGCTTTCTGGGGGATTCCCTGGGTGACTCAGCGGTTTAGCGCCTGCCTTTGGCCCAAGGCGCGATCCTGGAGTCCCCAGATCGGTCCCACATCGGGCTCCCTGCATGGAGCCTGCTTCTCCCTCTACCTGTGTCTCTGCCTCTCTCTCTCTCTCTCTGTCTCTCATGAATAAATAAAATCTTTTAAAAATAAATGAATAAATAAATTGAAATATGTGGCATTTACCTTCTTTCTCTAAAAAATTTCTACTTTCAAAA
This sequence comes from Canis lupus baileyi, assembly GCF_048164855.1. Classification (NCBI taxonomy): domain Eukaryota; kingdom Metazoa; phylum Chordata; class Mammalia; order Carnivora; family Canidae; genus Canis; species Canis lupus. The sequence goes on along the minus strand of NC_132861.1, from coordinate 39,120,205 downwards.
AGTGAACATGAAAAAAAGTGAACATGATATAAAAAGAAATATATTTTTTTTAATTTAAAGATTTTGGGAAAAAATAAATAAATAAATAAAGATTTTGGGCAGCCTGAGTGGCTCAGCAGTTTAACGCTGCCTTCAGCCCAGGGCGTGATTCTGGAGTCCCAGGATCAAGGCCTGTATAGGCTCCCTGCATGGAGCCTGCTTCTCCCTCTGCCTGTGTCTCTGCCTCTCTCTGTCTCTCTCTGTGTCTCTCATGAATCTTTTTTTTTTTTTTTTTTTTTTTTTTTAATGGAAAACTTGGAAACTCTTTTTGATTACCAAAGTGCACCTTTGAAGTTCCCCCAAAAGTTCCGTTTTGTTCCCTTCTCCCCCCACCCCCCCCCCCCCCGGGGGCTGAAAAGGGACACAAAGCAGACACCATGTGGCCGGCCAGCCCTCTGGGTGTGGGGCTGTTAGTGACAGGAGGCTCTCTCATGAATCTTAATCATTTATTCATGAGAGACACAGAGAGAAGAGACATAGGCAGAGGGAAAAGCAGGCTCCTTGCAGGGAGCCGGATGCAGGACTTGATCCCTGGGCTGGGATCATGCCCTGAGCTGAAGGCAGATGCTCAATCACTGAGCCACCCAGCCGTCCTGAAAAGAAATAAATTCTTACTCAACATTCAATCAGCCTGGATCATTAGACCGTAGATTACACATGACACCAAAAATCTTTCCAAAACAGCATTTGACTTGAATTAAAACAGAGCGTTGAACCAGTTTGAACAAATTTGAGGGAGTAGTGTCCTTGCTTACACATAAACACACCCAAAATGTAAATAATAATAATATATTTTTTTTTTAAATAAAATAGGGATCCCTGGGTGGCACAGCGGTTTGGCGCCTGCCTTTGGCCCAGGGCGCGATCCTGGAGACCCGGGATCGAATCCCACATCGGGCTCCCGGTGCATGGAGCCTGCACCTGTGTGCAGTGTCTCTGCCTGTGTCTCTGCCTCTCTCTCTCTCTCTTTCTGTGACTATCATAAATAAATAAAAATAAAAAATAAAAATAAAATAAAAATAAATAAATAAAGCACAGAGGAGAGAAAGAAGGGGGAAACCACCCACACATTTCTATTTATCGATAGAATGTTCTGTTAAAGGAAGGGAACATTTTACTCAAAACTTCCGTTCTTTATTATAATGGATAGTCTTTGCAGAAAGCTTCCTTTGCCTGTGGTTACAATCAAGATGCTCTACCTCTCTAACCTAAAGGAGCACCTCATCATTAGCTAAAGTCAAAATACTTAGAGCTTAAAATGTTCCATGTTATGTCTCCTTATGGAAACTCCTTCTCTGGATGTTTGTGAAGGCTTGTGTATCAATGTTCAAGAGGCACACCATCTGCCCTGTGAACAAATATGTGCTACCTCTTCAATTTGCCAGAAAACTTCAATCAAAAATCATCCCTTTAAAAAAAAAATCATCCCTTTTTTCCCCCCTAGGAATGTTGGAAAATAATTAAAATTCATAAAGATGACAAGTAAGTATATATGAGAAGATGCTCCACATCACAGTTATCAGAGAAATGCACATCCCAACGCCCAATGGGAACGGCCAAAATTCCCAGCACTGACCATCAAGTACTGGCGAGGACGTGCAGCAGCGGGAGCTCCCACTCACCGCTGGTGGGAGGTGGACTGGGGTGGCCGCTTTGGAAGACAGTTCAGTGGTTTCTCAAAAACTAAACATACTCTTAACTTACAATCCAGCAATCATGCTCTCTCCTGTTTACCCAAAGGATTTGAGAATATATCTACACAAAACCTTCAGTGGATGTTTACAACAGCTTTCTTCATAACTGTCAAAATTCGGAAGTAGCCAAGATATCCTCCAGTAGGTGAATAGATAAGTCAATGGATTCATACAGAAAACAGAATTTATTCAGCTAAAAAGAAATGAGCTATCAGGCCTTGAAAGACATGAGGAAACTTGAATGTCTATCTCCAAGTGAAAAAAGCTAATCTGGGGACACCTGGGTGGCTCAGCAGTTGAGTGCCTGCCTTTGGCCCAGGACGTGATCCTGGAGTCCTGGGATCGAGTCCCGCATCGGTCTCCCTGCGTGGAGCCTGCTTCTCTCTCTGCCTATGTCTCTGCCTCTCTCTCTCTGTGTCTTTCATGAATAAATAAAATCTTTGAAAAAAGAAAAAGAGAAAAAAGCTAATCTGGCTTCTTTACATAATAAAACAACAGATTTCTTAATACTTGTTAGATGTATACGACAGGGATGCCTGGGTGGCTCAGTGGTTGGGCGCCTGCCTTCAGCCCAGGGCGTGATCCTGGAGTCCCAGGTTCGAGTCCCACATGGGGCTCCCTACATGGAGCCTGCTTCTCCCTCTGCCTGTGTCTCTGCCTCTCTCTGTGTGTCTCTCATGAATAAATAAATATAATCTTTAAGAAATAAAAAATAAATGTGTAAGACAATGTGGTTGAAAAAAAAAACAAAAACAGAATTAAACAGAAATGACCTCAGGGGCAAATTCCAGTCAGCTGAGGGTGTGGGTGGCTCAGATTCAGCAGGACCAGCTGGGCAGGTCAGCCTTTCCCCAGGACCCAAAGAACCAGGTGCCCTAGTCCTGAATCCCTGCTGCCTCGTGATGTGGTTCCCCAGAGCACTCTCCTAAGCACCGGTCCCAGGAGAAGGGGCTCAGAGGCAGCACCCCTGAGGGACCGTCCTGCCTGTGCCCCTGGCTCCATCGGGACCGCACGCCTGCCAGGCCCACACCAAGCCCTCTGAGTTCTGCCTCTACGCCAGAGCGTGACCCCACGTGGAAGCCCGTAATAGTCTCCTCAGCTGTAACAGTCACTGAAACAGTGACTTCTCTTTCTCCTCGAGATGGGCATGTTCAAGTAAGATTCATATTCAGGCCTCAGCACTGGCACAGATGCAGGGGTGGAGCTGGGGAAGTTCTGCTCTGACCCCTGTGCTCCTTCTGCAAGCCTTCCCATCTTGGCTGGAGTCCCAGGCCTCGGCCCTCTGGCCCCAGGCTCTTTCTCGGGGTGCCTGGGGGCTGAGGCCACAGCATCTCCCAGGCCCAGCGCACCCACAGGGTCATTGTAAGGGGAGGTAGGAGGGTCTGAGTGTAAGAAAGGAGATGCGTGGGGGCAGAGTCCAGAGAAAAGAGGTAATACTGCGCAGCTAGCTGTGAAGAGGGAGTGACCACCAGCCAAGGAATCAGTCGACCCAGAAGCCCAACAACTGTCAGGAAACAGACTCTGCCCTGGAGCCTCTGATGGAATTGGCCCTCACTTTAGGTTTCTGATTTCTGGCAGTATAATAAAATCACGTTGTTTTAAGCCAGTAATATTTGTTAGGTTTTTGGGTTGTTGTTTTTTTTTAAGATTTTATTTATTTACTTGAGAAAGAGAGTGAGCCAAAGAGAGAGAAAGAGCACAAGCAGGGGGAGCAGCAGAGGGAGAGGGAGAAGCAGACTCCCCGCTGAGCAGCTGAGGCTGACCCCAGGACTCTGAGGTCTTGCCCTGAGCCTCCCAGGCTCTCCGGTTCAGTTATTTCTTTACAGCAACAACAGAAGCCTGATCCAGGGCACATGTCATTCCAAATTTTCTCACTTGGTGGGGTGTGCTGATCCCTGCGGCCCACTCTACTCTGCAGGAGGGCAGAGCTCCCACTGCAGCCCTGAAACGTTGGAGCTCAGACTTCTAGAGAACTCTGGGTACCAGAGAGTCACACTGAATCAGAATCCAGTGGGTAAAAAAAAAAAAAAAAGAATCCAGTGGGTGATGACCGTGTGCCCTAGCGTGAAGCCCGCTTCTCCACCTGACGCAGAGGAGCGCGCTCCGGGGGGGGGGGGGGGGGGGGGGGACAGGTGGACAGGACGCGCGCTCGGCCTTTCCGGTGATGGACCTGGGCGCACGGTTCCCTAGGGAGGTCAGCGTCCCTTAAGAGAAGACTTGGGATTCCCGGGTGGCTCAGGGGTTGAGCACCTGCCTTCTGCCCATGGCGTGATCCTGGGGTCCTGGGATCGAGTCCCACGTCGGGCTCCCTGCATGGAGCCTGCTTCTCCCTCTGCCTGTGTCTCTGCCTCTCTCTCTCTCTCTCTTTCATGAATAAATAAATAAAATATTTTAATAGGGTGGGGTGGGGGGTTGCTCGGGGAGATGGTGGCAGGGGCTGTCGCTGTTAATCTCCCAGGAGGAGACACCAGCCTGGTGACCACCCCCACCGGGAGATCCGAGGCCCCAGGACGCGTGCACAGGTGCGCGCAGGGGCCAGGACTGCCTTCCGCCGGCCGCTTGGTGCCCGGGAGCCGCGGTGCGCCCACCCCCACCCCCACCCCCGGGAAATTCCGGGAGCCGAACCCACTGCTGGGGGCGGGGGGGGGGGGCTTCACGGGCCCAGGGCCCTGACCCTCCTGTCCCCTCCTGTCCCCTCCTGCCCGTGTCAGAGACGCCCGAGCCAGCGGTCTTGGGGCAGTCTACACCCGCTCCGTCCAATCCCGGCCAGGAGGCTACAGACCCTCCCGCAAGCAGATGCTTCCTCCCCGCCTCCTCCCGTCCCCCCCTCCACGCACGAAGCCCCCCCCCCCCGCGGACCCTCCCCTGCAGCGAGCCCTTGTGTGGGCCCTTCCCCATGCACCGACCGTCCCACCAACCCTGTCCCATCCCCCAGCGAACCCGAGCCCCCTGCACGGATCCTACCCCTGCCCAGGTGCACGGACCCTGCCCCCCTCCAGCCGCCCAGCAGAACCCCCCCCCCCCCCCCCGCCACAGCGAGCCCTGCTGCGGACCCTACCCCCCAGCGAACCCTCCCCCGCGCAGGGACCCTACCTCCCCCTCCCAGCGAACTCTCTCCCCCTCCTCCATGCACGGACCCTAACCCCTCCTCCAGCCGCCTTCAGCGAGCCCTCCTGCAGACCCTCCCCCACAGCGAACTCCAACCCCCCCCCCCCCCCCCCCCCCGCCAGCCAACCCTCCCCTGAGCACTGACCCTCCTGCGGACTCTCTCAGGGACTTTCCCCACCACCAAGGAACTTCCCTCTCCCCTCCCCCCACTTTCCTCCCCTTCCCTCCCCCACCCTCTCGCAGACCCTTACCTGCTCACCAAGCCCCCCCACCAGCGATCGCCCCCCGCCAGTACCCTCAGGCAGGGTGAGTACCCGCGATCACAGAGCGAGGCCACCTTCTAGCCAGCTCTCCAGCCTGTGTGCAAGGACACTGGCTTCATGCCGGCTGACCTCAGGACCTCTTCTCCTCCCAAAGGACCCCCGCTGACACCGGCGCCTCCGTGGGAGTTAAGGTTTCAAGGAAGAACTTGGACACAAGGTTTCAGGTTTCCCTGGGCCTGGGAACAGCCCTGCCTGGGGTGGAGGTCACCATGGCCCTCCCCTCCCTGCTGGGAGGACCAGTGGGCCCGGCTGGGGGAGGGGGTAGGTCTCCGGAGCCCTCATGGAGAGAAAGGAGCCTCCAGCCATCCTCCTCATTTGCCCAGAAGTCGGGCATAGGGTCAGATTTCCAGGTCTACACCGGAGGTGGTCAGCCCCTGAGATGACCCCCAGGAGCGCTGCCAGTGGGAAGGTAAAAGACTGACCTTCAGGAGGGAGCAGGGCTCCCTGTGAAGGACGCATGTGTGACTTGCAGACTCACCAGACACATCAACCCATCACACCCTCCCATCCAAACAAAGAAAAAGTGTCATTTGGGCTCTTTGGGGAATCCAGAACACTGAATTTTTTTTTTTATTTTTTTTATTTTTTTATTTTTTTTTGCTCCTCTGTTGGTGTGCAACAATGATACCTAGACTTACTGGGCTAAAACAACAAGCTTTCTTTGCTTACGTTTCTGGGCCAGGCTAGCACGGGATGGCTGGTTTTGAGGAGGTGGTGTCTGCAGGGGCTGACCTGCCCAGGTGGCCCCTCCAACCGGCTGTGGGACCCTCCCAATGCGGCTGGAAGCCTCCCCGGGGCCGGGGGGGGGGGGGTTGTCTGAGGACTGGGGCTGTTCCTTTCTTCTTTCCCAAACGGTCTCTCCCTCACTCTGCCCCGTCACAGGGGTGTCAGGCCTGACAAGGGGCAAAGGAGAGGCTGCTGTCCATGACTAAGGCTTAGCCCCCACGGGAGAACCGTCGCTTCTGGCGCACCTACTGGCTAAACAGGACTCAGCAACATCACGAGGACCACAGCTGGGAGCTTTATTTAGCTAAGCAATTACTGTTAACTCTTGCTTGAGGGCAGTGCTACAATCATACTTGTAAAGCATCCCCATCCTTTAGAGATCCTCAGGGTGGATGAAAAGATGCTCTGTCGGGAATTGCCCTGATCCCCCTGGGAGAGAGGGACACGGGGTGAGGACAGACAAGATTCACCAAGCTGTGTACCTGTCAAAACTGGCTGGTGGGCACATCTTTCTCTACGTTTGCATGTGTTTGTAAATTTCCATAGTACAAATTTAAAAACCAAATGCTCCCAAAGCCTCAGATTCATTTAAATGAGAGCCATGAATGGCCTGGCCTCTCCAGGGCTTCTGTGCGCTGGAGCCACTGCAAGAGTGACCTAAGCCGGACAGGCGTCTGGCGGTGTCCGCTGTGCCGCCATCTGCGGCCTAAAGCACTCAGCGGGTAGGAGGTGGAGGGTGGGGAGGTGCTGGGTCTGGGGACAAAGCTGCAGTGGCGTGGGATGTGTGCCCTGAACTCGCGCTGCAGCCAGCCAGGCCCTGCACTGCCAGCCCTCTGCGCCTCCAACACCCCCCCCAGCTCCCCCTTGGTCACGTGGCACCAGCCTTCTGGGCTTCTCTCTGAACTGCAAAGGAGACAAACCCTCTCCCTCCACGGATCCTAGCTCTGGCTCTTCCCTCTGCCTGGAAGGTCGTGCTCACAGACCTGACGTGACTCCATTCTCTGTGTGGGGTCCGCTGATGAGACGCAGCCCCTCAGGACTCCTGGACCCCACACTCTTCATATGCTCTTCCCCTCCCCCTAAGGACTCACCGCCCTTCCCCTCCTCCTGTGTGCCCCCTGGGAACAGATGCGCCCCGCCTTCTGCTTGGGGGACAGAGCCGGGTGGGGGCAGTGCCGGTAGGAGGGTGGGGGAGCATATTCTGGAGTCAGCCCTGCTGCTGCTTCCTTAGGGCAATATTCAGTGAATTCCCCTCCTACAGGAGAGGAGAGAGTTTTCCTTTATTTTTTTTTTCCTTTTTTTTTTTCCTTTTTTTGGAGAACAAGTGTGCAAAGCCTCCATAAGCCAAGGACAGATTCTCCGGTGGATTTTTCGTGTGTGCAAGCCCTTAGAAAGTGCATCAGGGGCAGATACCAGGCAGCCTTCCCTGAGCCTCTGAGTCCATTTGTCAACAACATGAGAAAGGGGAGGTGTGCTGCTGTGGGACAGAGGCCCACTGAGTCACATCGGTGCAACAGGAGCTGAGAAGCAAACACCCCAAAAGCCCGTGGGTCACTCGCAGGCACCCCCTGGCACCTCCTAGCAGCCAGATCCGTGATCTAAGAGCATGCTCTCCCTCCTCCTGACTGTGGCTGGCTGGCAGGAGACAACCTCTCTTCTGAATCCTGGCAATATTGGACCCGAAGGGAGTCTTCACTTGGGAATATATTTAGTTTTCATGGATCAGTCACATGTGTGTTTGCTCACCAGACCCAGCTGCTTGCTGGAACTATCAAAACTGTAGAAAAACCAAGCCCAAAACTCCTGCAGTTATTTCAAGTTAACAACAACAAAAAAAATCACTGGTCTATGTGCATGCTGTTTGCTTTAAGGAAAAGCTTGCTGCCCTTGGCAGAAAAAGGTGGCTAGCTATAAATGGCAGGGTACAGCAGCCTGAGCAGCGTGGGGGGTGCGGGTCACCAGCTGCAGCTCCCCAAGACTGGAATGTGCACACCTGCAGGAGGAAGTTCTGTTGTCCTGACCTTGAGCCCAGGACGGTCAGGAGTCCCTTCTGACTGAATAATCCTTGAAACTGCTCACTGGCCTGGAAAGAATGATTTTTTTCAGGCATAATTTGCTATGATACATGACTCGAAAATGTAATTTGCTGTGTAAACAGCAGCAGATCTGCTTCCCTTGCTGGCCTGACCGCCATCTGGACTGACTGGCCTTCCAGACTCTCTTCCTGCCATGACCCCTTCTTATCCAAGGGCTGGAGAAAGATTTAAATGTTGGGGAAAGGCTGGAGTCTGCTTGCAGAATGAATCTAACCCTTATTTAACCTGGGGGGCACTTGCCTTGGGGACCCCCAGCTGACACCTAAGAAGCTCCTGCCTTTGAAAAGGAGCTGAGCATAGACATTTTTCACAACTGAATTATCTCAAGTAGTCTGCATACTTCAGCTTACTAGTTCTGAGTCTGTCCTGCTTGTTTGGATTACATTGTTTCTGGGGCGAGCATCAGGGATGTACCTGTAGAGCAGCTGGGGGCTCCCACAGGCAGCCCTCCCTGTGCCGCCTCTCCCCTGTGTGGCTCTCCGTGGGCTCTGGAGTATTTCTTCCTTCCCCTCAGCCAGGGGGGACCTGCCCTGGTCCTGGCCACAGGCTCAGCCCCAGGGAGGGATCTGAGGGAGTGGTGAGCATAGGAACACATGCTTTGGGGAGGGCCAAGCTCATCCCAGAAGGTACAAGGCTCTGTGCAGAGGGCCGGGGGTCCCATCAAGCGACCCCCACACCACATTCAGGATCCAGTCCCTGAGCTCCGTGGGGCAGAGGCAAAGGGATTTCAGGAGCAGGAAGAAACATGCACAGAGGTGGAAACTAGACCTGAGTTTGAATCCTGGGTCTGTCATCCAGCACTCTGGGGAAGACTTACTCGGCCTTAACGACCAACAATTGTTTGTCACCATCAGATCTGTTTCCTTGAAGATTTGGGGATCTTTGATCATGGGTTCTTGTGTCCTTAACCCTCATCTGTGAGGATCAAGAGTTGCTCTACTGTGTTCACCACTGCTTGGGAGAGATTATAAGTAGTAGTTTCATTTCCTATACTGCACTTCATACTATGACATTAAAGTTTTTTTTTAATTTATTTATTCATGACAGACACAAAGAGAGAGAGAAAGAGAGAGAGGCAGAGACACGGGCAGAGGGAGAAGCAGGCTCCATGCAGGGAGCCCAATGTGGGACTTGATCCCCGGACTCCAGGATCACGCCCTGGGCCAAAGGCAGGCGCTGAACTGCTGAGCCACCCAGGGATCCCCTCATACTATGACATTAAAGAATAAAATGAATTAAACACAAGAGATTTACAAGAAAATATTTTGAAACCTTAGGGCTCCATCTCCTTAAGAAATTAGGTGAAGAAATACAGAGTAGGCAATATGAGGAATTTCATTGAAAACACACACGCACACACACACACACACACTCACTCTGTCTCTGTAGCAAAGAGTTGCCCTGTCTTTCTATTTTTCTGTGGACTGGGCGGGGTGGGGTATTCATTCTTCACTAGCTGGGTTGTCCTCTTCAAGCAATTTTCACATCAGGTGCTCAGAATGGAAATGTTAACCATGGACATTAGGGAGCCCTGCCTTTTTCTACGGATTCCCCCAAAACATTGGGCTCCTGTTACCAAGACCTAGGCAGACCTGGAGAGATTATTTGTGATCTCTGGACAGATGTGGTTAGAAAGCTTTTGTTGAGATTTGTCATGAAGGATATGGGGCTGCATTTGGTCTTTCTTTAGGGTTTTTTTTTTTTTTTTTTTTAAGATTTTATTTGTTTATTCATGAGAAACACAGAGAGAGAGAGGCAGAGACACAGGCAGAGGGAGAAGCAGGCTCCCTGCAGGGAGCCTGATGTGGGACTTGGCCCCGGGGTGGGACTCTATCCTGGGTCTCCAGGATCATGCCCTGGGCCAAAGGCAGACGCTCAACCGCTGAGCCACCCAGGAATCCCTAGTGCTCCATTTGTAATAGAAACTCCAGGGATCCCTGGGTGGCGCAGCGGTTTGGCGCCTGCCTTTGGCCCAGGGCGGGATCCTGGAGTCCCAGAATCAAGTCCCACGTCGGGCTCCCGGAGCATGGAGCCTGCTTCTCCCTCTACCTGTTGTGTCTTTGCCTCTCTCTCTCTCTGTATGACTATCATAAATAAATAAATAAATAAATAAAAGTTTAAAAAAAAATAAAGAAAGAAACTCCAGGGCAGCCCCGATGGCTCAGCAGTCCTGGGATGGAGTCCCACATCAGGCTCCCTGCATGGAGCCTGCTTCTCCCTCTGCCTGTGTCTCTGCCTCTCTCTCTCTCTCTCTCTGAATAAATAAATAAATAAATAAATAAATCTTAAAAAAAAAAAAAAGAACTCCAAGGCCAAAAAAAAAAAAAAGACCTCCAAGGCTCCTCCAGTTCCCTGTTCTCTCCCTACTTGAGCTGTAGTCATGAATACTTCCCATGATTTTCAAAATTGATTCCCCTGAAAGTTCAAAGTAGACAACATCTAAAAGGTATATTAATAGTTATTAATGCTCCTATTCCCACCACAAATTTTAAAGTTTCTCCTGAGCCCATAATGTGCCTGTTAAACTGGTAAATGAGTGGAAATGAGTAAGGGACAGGCAGGCCACAGAATCAGGCTCACAAAAATCCCAAAAATGTGCAGATGAAAGTAAACCAGAGATAAATAAACCAGATCATCCAGTCCCAGGTGCCAGAGGCGGGGTCTTGTTTTAACAGCTACTTGTGACCAACAAAGACCCTGAAAAGGAAGTAAGCCATTGAGGATGTCATCACTAGTTCTTACTCAATGGTGATGTCAATAGAGATGGTAAAAGGATTTAGGTTCCTTGGTTGGCTTTCAATAAAGGACCAACCCTACAAAACCCCCATGGCATCCCTGTCAGGATCCCCTCACTCTTGATAGCTCTCTTTGTATCCTCATTTAATAAACTTCTATTGCTTTACTTACTCTCCTTTGTCCGTGAGATTCATTCTTTGACTCCATGAGACAAGAACCAAGGTCTCCTGCTTCAGAGAGAGGAGTTCACTTTTTAAGATCAGACTCCTTAACAAAAGCACCTTTGCTGGGATGCCCAGGTGGCTCAGTGGTTGAGCATCTGCCTTTGGCTCAGAGTGTGATCCTGGCGTCCTGGAATAAAGTCCCACATCATGCTCCCTGCAGGGAGCCTGCTTCTCCCTCTGCCTATGTCTCTGCCTTTCTCTGTGTGTCTCTCATGAATAAATTTTTAAAAATCTTTTTAAAAATTTTAAAAGAAAAATCTTTGGGACGCCTGGGTGGCTCAATGGTTGAGTGTCTGCCTTTAGCTCAGGTCATGATCCCGGAGTCCCAGGATCAAGTCCCACATCGGGCTCCTTGCATGGAGCCTGCTTCTCCCTCTGCCTGTGTCTCTGCCTCTCTCTGTGTGTCTCTCATGAATGGATATATAAAATCTTAAAAAAAGAAAAAAAGAAAAATCTTTGGAGGGAAACAAAAGGAGCCTTTTTCTAAGGTATCAGGGCTTTTCTTCTCAGCTTCTGAATCAGGGGAAAGTATCTGGGATTCCCTCCCTGGGGTAAGGAGAAAGCTTGAGTATGGTGCTGAGAGAGTAATCACTTCAAAACTTTCAAAACTGCCTGCATCTATGCTGAAAAGAGGAAGAGCTGTCATTGCTGAGGAAGTGCTGTCCCTGCCTAGGTAGTGGGGCTGATGATGTTGGTGCAGGGGGAACAGTGCACACAGGGCCCTCAGCAAGTGCTCAGCACGCCCAGTCCTGTGTGCAGGCATCACCCTGGTCCTGGTGATGGACCAGGCATCGGGCTCACCTGGGCTCAGTTATCACGAGCACATAGCAAGGACTGAAGAATTCCAGAAAAGCTCACTCCTCCACCCGCAATGGTGCCTCATCGCACTCTGTGCTCCAAACAAGACAAGGACAGATCTGACTTCCTACCAGTCTCGCTATGACATTTCCTCCTGTGCACAGAATGGGAAATCAGCTGCCCTCACACACACAGGGCAGGGGACCTGGGCACTTGGGTGATGTTTGCAGATATTCTGGTGGTCCTGTTGGAGAGAGGGGTGCTACTGGCATCTATTGGGTGGCTTGACCTAGTCTTCCCCAGAGAGAGGGCTGTCTGCCCAAGTGTCAAAAACGTAGAGCCAAATGCACTCTGCCCTGGATCAACATTGTCCGATAGAAATATATGCAATTTAAAATTTTCTGGAAGTACAGTAAAAAAGCAGAAAGAAAAGGGTGACCTGATTTTATGACATATTTTATATAAGGCATAGATCCAAAATATTATTCTTTCAACATCTACTCAATCTCAACATTACTTTTTAAAGTTTTTCAGAGATTTTTATTTATTCATTTGAGAGAGAGCACACACAAGCAGGGGGAGGGTCAGAGAGAGAGGGAGAAGCAGACTCCCCACTAAGCAGGGAGCCCGACTGTGGGGTTCCATACCAGAACCCTGAGATTATGACCTGAGCTGAAGGCAGACACTTAACCAACTGAGCCACCCAAGCTCCCCAATCTCAACATTATTAGTAAGATGTTTTACATTCATTATTTTTTCTTTGTTTACCAAGTCTTTGGGTTCTACTGCATATTCTATGCTGACAGTTCTTCTGGGTTCAGACCAGCTGCATTTCCAGAGCTCGGTGGCCGCCCTCTTTTCTGGACTGCTGTAGACAGCGCAGCACGTAATAAGAGAACATCGACTGTACTCTGAATTTAGCCTTCTGCAGACATGGACAAGGACACCAGCCTCAGGGTTCAGTGACTGGGACAGGGTCTGGCATCAACCCACCCACTGAAGGCCAGAGTAGAAGGAAACAGCAGGGATGGGTGAATTTGTCTCTCTATGAGCCGGACGCCCATCGAGTGCCCTTAGACGTGGCCTCCCAGTTTGCCACATCTTTTTTAAAAATCTTTTTTTTTTTTAATTTTTTATTTATTTATGATAGTCGCGGAGAGAGAGAGAGAGAGAGAGAGGCAGAGACATAGGCAGAGGGAGAAGCAGGCTCCATGCACCAGGAGCCTGATGTGGGATTCGATCCCAGGTCTCCAGGATCGCGCCCTGGGCCAAAGGCAGGCGCCAAACCGCTGCGCCACCCAGGGATCCCCCAGTTTGCCACATCTGGGAGTGGCCCTCCCACACCCCCGCACCCACTCCTGCCCCCTGGAAGTGCAGGTTGTGAACTAGTGCCAGCCTCTCTTCCTTCCCAGCCAGTGGCTTCAGGGAGCCCTTTAGGCTCTGCAGAGGGTCCTAGGGAGGCTGAGTGCTTGGCATCCCACAGCAGAGGCCAGCTCCATTTTTTCTTTGTCCTGCTTTTCTCTCCTGTCTTCCTCCCCACCCTCATCATGTGCCCAGGATCACAGGTCACAAGACCTGCAAGCAAGCTGTCATCTGGCACAGGAAGAGCGTGTGGGCCAGGCTGAGGTCAGGAGACACATCGTGGACAGACAAGTGTGCAGTGTATCAGGAGATGATAAATGCTCATAGCAAAGGGAAGGGGCGAGAGGGGCACCCTCAGGGGCCTGCACAGCCAGGGGAGTGGGCGCAGAACCTGAGGGTCTCTGGGATTGCAGTTCTCCAGGCAGAGGGGAGGCATGGGAAGGTGTCCTGAATGCATTCCCTGTGCTGGAAGCATGGGAGGGCAGGGTAGGGGGTGGGGTTAGACCCCAGAGGTCATAGGGCTACAGGTCCTAGAGGGCCAGCCTGGCTCCCAGGGACTGTGCTTTTTGTTCTGAGATGGAAGCCATGGAGGGTTTTGAGGAAAGGGGAGACATGGTGGGACCTAGTGCTTGAAGGGCGGCACTGTACGGTCACACATGCTGGAAGGTGGAGCGGGAGATCAGGACAGGTGTGCACCCAGTGAGAGCCCATGTCCTGGGCTGGTGGAGGCAGGGCCAGGTGGACCGTGGAGTCCTTGCAATTCCTTCATGGACCAAAACTGGGAGAACGAGGCCTCTGGCCTGCACGCGACCACCCAGGCCTCCCAGGTTCTCAGACTGGCAGGTGGTGGGGCCCACAGATCCAGGGTCAGGAGGACATGGTCCTCTCTGGGCTGCCCCAGAGAGCCCTGCGGACACAAGGGTGTTCCCAAGACCAGGGAAACAAGGGGTTTCAGCACATGATGGAGAGCCGGCCCCGGTCAGATGCTGGCTGTCTTCGTGGTGAAGAAGGACGACCAGGTGCCCACGAGGTCCCATCTGGGTCAGAGGTGGTCACCGTGGCTTCGTCCACACCCATTCTACGGGACTGGGCAGCCTGATTCCGTGGATTCTGAAGGAACCAAGTGACAGAAAGGGAGACCAGGTACAGACGACCATTGTGGGGACCCAGGAGGACATGTGCTGTTCTCCCAGGGATTTGACCCTCGTGCGTGGACGCAGGAATGACCCAAGAACCAGGGAACAGTGAAGCCGTGTGAACAGCACTTCCAGGCCTGCGAAGGAGCAGATGGGGCAAGATGGGAAGCGACCCCCAAGCAGGAGGGGGGCCCTGTAAACAGTGTGGTGTTTAAAACAGAAGCTGGGTGTCGGCCCAGGAGGCCCTGGGAGCCCTGGGAATCATGGGGTCAGTGACAGGAGGGGTGATAGTGTCCCCAGTCAGAGAAAGGGGCAGCAGAGCACTGTAGGGTCACCACCAATGGCCTGTCAGCGAGGAGAGCCCCCTCCAGCCGCTGGGAAGCAGGAAGGGAACTTGCGGGGTGGGCCTGAAATGTGTCCAGTCCTTGGCTACTAATGAGGTGGAAGGAAATCCATGAATTACATATAAGGGCAAGTAGCTTAGAGACCCGAGCTTTGTGGGAGAGGACAGAGGGTCCCAGAGGCCAGAAGAGCCCCTGGAGGGTGGGTAATGGGGGTCACAGGGCGTGGGCCAAAGAGTGGAGAGGCCAGGCTTTGACAGGACCCCTGGGGAGGGTGACACCCGAAGGGCGACGTTGGGAGGGTTGGTTGGAAGGGATGGCATGGCCCCTGGAGTCCTCTCTGCACACCTGCCTGACATGAGGAATTACAGCAGAAGCAACCAGAAACCTTTCCCCCAGAAGCTCAATGTTTGCTGGACATTGATGTATCCATAGTGTTTTCTCCTTCATGTGCTGTCAGCCCAGAAGGACTGACGCTCTACTGCAGGACAAGAGAAAGGAGCCGAGGGTGCATGGGTGGCTCAGTTAGTCAACTCAGGTCATGATCCTGGAGTTCCAGGATCGAGTCCCCTATCAGGCACCCTGCTCAGCAAGAGTCTGCTTCTCCCTCTACCCTCACCCTATTCGTGCTTGCTCTTTCTCTCTCTGTGTGTGTGTCTTTCAAATAAATAAATAAAATCTTTTTTAAAAAGAAAGAAAGAAAGGAGCCCAGAGGAAAGGGTCCCCGCCCAAAGGAAGGGGTCCAGAGCCCCAAGAATGGCAGCAACGGTGGGCAGACTGCGAGCTGAGTTTCTGTGCCCTAAAACCCCATGTGGGCTGCTTGTCATTGAATTACCACATGCATGGCACCCTGTAAAGGAGTCGCTGCTTCACCTCCCCTGCTAAGTCCAACACTGGCAAATCTCCAGGAGGGGGATGGAAATCACTGGCAAGCAAAATGAGATCCTGTGGAGTCAGGAATATAGTTGAGTTTGAGAAGTGCTGGGGAGAAAGGTAACTAGGCAGCCCGGGGCATCTTGCAGGTAAATCATGACTCAGCAGCGTTAAGTTCCCTTCCCAACAGATGTAATGTGTAGATGGTTCAGTAAATAACATCAGTCCAGAGGGCAGCCTCTGCATATTGTATTGGAGAGTAGTGAAAGATGAAAAAGCAAAAGATGAATTAAAGCAAAGACTTTACATTCATGTATGCAGGGCAGCCCTGGTGACTCAGCGGTTTAGCACTGCCTTCAGCCCAGGGTGTGATCCTGGAGACCCTGGATCAAGTCCCACATCGGGCTCCCTGCATGGAGCCTGCTTCTCCCTCTGCCTGTGTCTCTGCCTCTCTGTGTGTGTCTGTCATGAATAAATAAATAAACGTTTTTTTTTAAATAAATAAACTCTTAAAAAAAAAGATTCCTCAAATACTGCATTGTTTTCAAGTCACTCTGCATGTCAAAAAAAGAGCTATATCTTGTCTTTTGCATAACCTGACTTTATTGCACTAGTCTTTCAGAATGTTATTGATTGCATTTTTTTTTTCCTTAGGGAAGATGCATAAGATGGCCTTTTCCAGCAAGTTCAGCCCAAGGTTGTACAGAAGAGTGCTTCCTGAGCAGTAATTTTGAGGCTATCGTCTTGCCAACCTTTTATTTGCTCTGTGGCAGATGCCATGTGATCACTGACCTTCTTAGCTCACGTAGTGTATACAGCCCATGCCTGGGACCTCTCGTCTGGTAATATACCCAGGTGATATTGTCACCAGCACAGACTGCACCCACTGCAGGAACTGCTCCCAACACCTCTCTCCAGACCCTGACTCCCATACTGCTTCCAGTCCCTTCTAGCCCCATCCTGCCCCACCCCTCTGAGAACGGTGTGAGATTTTCTGTACACCCCTTGCCCCACACAAACACAGCTTCTTCTGTTACCAATGGATCGTACATCTGTTGAAACTATGAACCTATGGTGACATAGTGTTATCGCCCAGAATCCATGTTATTACTATATGGTTCACTGTTGGCATTGTATAGTGTATGAGTTTCAACAAATTTATATTGACATGTACAGAGCACACATTTTTCATTTTTATATGGGAGAGCTTGATTTTCGTCTCATGGAGTCAAAGAATGAATCTCGCAAACAAAGGAGAGTGAAAAAAAAAAAAAAACAAAAAACAAAGGAGAGTGAGTAAAGGGATAGAAGTTTATTAAGTGAGGATACAGAGAAAGCTCTCAGAAGCGAGAGGGGTCCCTACTGGGTTGCTGCTGGGGACTTGTACGCTTGGTCCTTTATTGAAAGCCAAGCAGGGAACCTAAGTATTTTAACTATCTATTGATATCTCCATTGAGTAAGGACTAGATAATCTTTTTTTTAAAGATTTTATTTATTTATCTTGAGGAGATGAGGAGAGGTGGGAGACTCACCTTGTTGCAGATCACTCACTCCATTGCTGTAACTTTACTTTATTCACTGTATTTATGTAAGCCTTGCAATGTGGGTGTGTGAGGTTTCTAGCTTTTTTTTTTTTTTTTTTAAGATTTTATTTATTTATTCATGAGAGACACAGGCAGAGGGAGAAGCAGGCTCCATGCAAGGAGCCCGATGCGGGACTCGATCCCAGGACTCCAGGATCAGGCAGGCCCTGGGCTGAAGGCAGGCGCTAAACCACTGAGTCACCCGGGGATCCCCAAGTTTTCTAGCTTTATTCCTCACTCATATGTTGTGTATTCTAGGTTTAGCAACTAGCTTTGCTTGCATGTTGGTTGGGGTTAAGCTGAATCTGCACATCAAATTAGGAAGAATTGTCAATTTAAGAATATGGAGTCTGTGGGTCATGAAAAACAAACATCTCTGTATTTTATCTTATATATTTTTTTAAGATTTTATTTTATTCATGTGACACACACACACACACACACACACACACACACACACAGAGGCAGAGGGAGAAGCAGGCTCCATGCAGGGAGCCCGACGTGGGACTCGTGGGACTCGACCCTGGGACTCGACCCCAGGCCTCCAGGATCACACCCTGGGCCGAAGGCAGGCGCTAAACCATTGGGCCACCCAGGCGTCCCCCTACTTGTCCGTGTTAATTCAGATTTTGTTTGCGATCTTTCAGCAGGTTTATGATGCTTCTGAATGCAGATTTTTACAGATGTTCTTAGGTTCATAACTAAGGACTTCAATTTGGGGGAGGTCAAGGGGACATCAAAAATGGCGTTTTTCAACCTTCAAATTCAATCGTTAATTACGAACGTGTGGGAAAGCAGCTGGCCCCTATAAATCGACTTTATACTTGGATTCTTGGTGTCCCCAGGCGCGGCGGTGGGAGCACGGGGCGCTGGCGGCCCTTCACGCTCCCGGCGGCCAGGAGGGGGCGCCAGGCAACCCCGAGCGGGGGGGGGGGGGCTCCGAGCTCCTGCGCTGCGCCCCGCGCTCCCACCCCCACCCCCACCCCCACCTCCGGGGCCGAGGGCAGCGCATGCGCCCTCCGCGGCGGTGCGGCGAAGGGGGGGCGTGCGGGGCCCCCGGGGGCCGAGCTCGGGCGGGGAGCGCGCAGCCTCGCTCAGGGGCGTCCCCGCGGGGGTCACCGCCTGCGCTCCCACGGGCCGGGTAGGGGCTCCTCCCGCCCACCGCTCGGGGGGCCGGAGGCGCGGGGCGGGGCGACCCCGCGGGGGCTGGGAGGAGGGTCGGGCGGGAAGGGTTGGGGCGGGGCGGGGCGGGGAGGGGAGGGAGGTCCGCGGCTGGAGGGTTAGGGGTCCCGGGGCTGGGGGCGGGCGGACACCCCGTGGCGGGGAGGGTTAGGGGGCGGGGGGGTCTGTGCAGGGGTGGGGGGACCGGGGGTGCAGGGAGGGGGGCTCCCTGCAGGGACTGGGAGGAGGGTCTAGCGGGAAGGGGTCGGGGTAGGGGGGATCCCTGCGGTCTGTGGCAGGAGGGTTAGGGGTCTGTGCAGGGGGTGGGGGGACGGGGACCGGGGGTGGGGGCGGGAGGACACCCCGTGGCGGGGAGGGTTAGGGGGCGGGGTGGGGCGGGGGAGGGTCTGTGGCTGGAGGGTTAGGGGTCTGTGCAGGGGGTGGGGGGACGGGGACCCGGGGTGGGGGAGGGGGGAATCCCTGCGTTCTGTGGCAGGAGGGTTGGGGGTTCGGGCCGGGGTGGGGGGCCCGGGGGTGCGAGGAGGGGGTTCCCTGCAGGGACCGAGAGGAGGGTCTGGCGGGAAGGGTTAGGGGTCGGGGTAGGGGGGATCCCTGCGTTCTGTGGCAGGAGGGTTGGGGGTTCGGGCCGGGGTGGGGGGCCCGGGTGTGCGAGGAGGGGGTTCCCTGCAGGGACCGGGAGGAGAGCCGGTCCCGGGAGGGCGGGAGGGCTACGGGGCGGGGGCCGGGGGAGGAGGGAGGAGGGAGGAGGGAGCGGGGCAGGGAGGAGGGGGGAGGCAGGAGGCCAGCGGAGCGGGACCTGCACCCGCGCGAGGAGAGGTCGGCGCCGTCCGAGTCCGCCGCGCTCAGGAATGTAACCTTTACCCGTGAAGGTGGAATTTCCGGGCCGGTCCTAGGAGGTCCCGACGGACCCCAGCCTCCCCTGGAGGCAACTTCGCCTAACAATGCATTCCTTGCTAATGAATTCCTTGTCTCTTTAATCCCTGGGCTCTGCCTTCTAAAACCTTTCTCTGGTTTAGCTCGGGAGAGCTCCCCTCTGCTTGCTGGGCTGGACGCTGCGCCAATCCACAAAC
This sequence comes from Canis lupus baileyi, assembly GCF_048164855.1. Classification (NCBI taxonomy): domain Eukaryota; kingdom Metazoa; phylum Chordata; class Mammalia; order Carnivora; family Canidae; genus Canis; species Canis lupus. Next base: position 39,100,914 of record NC_132861.1, on the reverse strand, counting down.
CCGTTAATAAAGCCCATTTATCCTCGAATTTGCTGGATTGAAGGCTTTTTCAACATGTGAAAGAGAAATGGGGCGTCTGTGTATTTGCTTCTCCTGGTTCTTACGGATTCATGGTCTTACAGCTCCTAAAGTAGCTGAAAAAACGTGTACAAACATTTGAAATTCCAAAGTTGAATTTGTACCCAAAACAGAAGTATTTCCAATATCTTTTCTTTGTTGTTTCAGATTCAGAAAGAATATTCTTAAGTTTTGTAACAGTTTTAGGTGCATCTAGCCTGTTTTCAGAAGTCACTCTCTCTCCTTTGCTGTAAGGAGAGGGACAGGCCTAAACAGCACAGAACTTCATATATTACCAGAATTTCTCCCTGGAGAATTGTAGTAACTATTTCCTCTTTGTTCAAAATAACATACCAGGCTGGTAATTTGCGTTTTTTAAAAAGGCCAAAATGGTTTTGATTTCCGCAGTGTGCACTTCCTTTTTTGAGATTCACTACATTAGTACGTTTAATTTCTGTGAAAATTCTTCTGGTGGTGATGTGTAGCACAAAGCAGAAGGAAGGTAGATCCTGCAGCCCGCTGCCAAGTCTGAGAGGTGGGCTGAGAAGATCCTTCTCCAGGAAGCTCCCAGCTGTCTTACCGTTAATGCAGCGCTGGCGGGACCAACGGCCTCAGACTGACAATAACCAGGCCCCCAGGACCCTGTGAGTCGTCTTTTGCATACAAAAGCCCTTTTGGAAACTTCCCCTGTGTTTACCTTCCCCCCACTCCATGGTACATAATCAGTTTTTAATAAAACTGATGTGGTTTTGGGGTATTGGGGTCTGGAGCTGACAGCCAAGGAAATTCTTCAAAGGTCTTTGGTGCAAAAAGGTGGTTTTATTAAAGCCTGGTTGGGGCGGGGGGTGGAGCAGGACCCGTGGGCAGGAAGAGCTGCTGGCCCGAGGTTGTGAGGGTTGTGAGGGTGGCTGATGATCTCCGTGGGAGCTGGAGGGTGGAGGGGGGGGAGCGGTGAGGACAAAGGGAGGTTTCCAGAAGGCTTTCATATGTTAAGGAGGACCTAGGAGACACCGGAGGCCTGCCTATTGTCAGGCTGAGGCTGTTTGTCCCTCCAGCGAGGCATCTAAGTGAAGGCAGTTGGGAGCTTCCTGGAGGAAGGTTCTACTCTGCCGGTCTCAAGTCTTTGTCAAGGAAGGAGCTGCAGGTTTTAAGGACATTTAATTTTATTTGCATTTCCTTCTGCTTCTGTCTCCCCCACATCTTCTGTGATCTTAGGGCTCCAGGACATTGAATCTATGGGTCTCTGGAAGTCAGGCTACTGATAAGAACACTTACTCCTTGTAAATCACTAAGACTGGTCCAGTAGAGGAGATTCCTGTCCTGCAGGACGGTGATCTCTAATCACTCAGCCATTTGTTTTTCCTTCCCTTAATTTTAGGGCAGCCAGGAATGCCTGAGGAATGTCACACACATCCCCCCTGGAGGGAGGGAGGGTTGAGGGTGTCAGCTTATACTCTGTCCTCAGCCTGCCTTCTCCTTCATGAAAACCACCTTTTTGGCACTGAAATCATCTCCATTCTTTCTTGACCCCTCGCTCCTGGATCCCACATCAAATCACATCAATTGTAAAGCAGGACATGAAACTCCACAGTACTTTGAAACTGTCTAATGGTTTACAAGAAAAACACAATCCTAATCATAACCAGACCTCCAAGAACCTATAGACTCAATTTCCTGCAGCCCTAACATCACCTTCATCTCCATAGGACAAAAGACCCTATATAATCAGTCACTCCTCACAGGTTCGAATGAAGCTCTTTGCCCTCAGGTCCTGTCCCTGGGCTTTCATAAAACCACCTCTTTGCACCAAAGACATCTCAAGAAGTCTTTCTTGACCATAGCGCTCCACGATCCCACATCAAACTTCTTTATTAATATGTGCTAATTACATTTAGAAAGAATAATGGAGTTTGGGCAACAAAATGGAATTGCAGATCATAATTGTGATTTACTTTTTAAAATTTCATTTATTTATTTATTCATGAGAGACAGAGAGGCAGAGAGAGAGGCGTCCCAAGATTCCTAATGTTTTTACAAGAATGTTCTTCCTCAGTCAACGCAAAATGTATGTATATTTAATTCACTTATACAGTCCTGAGATCGAGAAAATAATCAACCCTAATGAATTGCATTAACATTCAATTTTTCATTTATTGGGACCCCTGGGTGGCTCAGTGGTTGGGCATCTGCCTTTGTCTCAGGGCGTGATCCCATGTTGCTGGGATCAAGTCCCCCTTTGGGCTGTCCGCATGGAGCCTGCTTCTCCCTCTGTCTCTGCCTCTCTCTCTCTCTCTCTCTCCTCTCTCTCTCTCTCTGTCTGTCATGGATGAATAAATAAGATCTTTAAAAAAACAAAAACAAATTCTCATTTATTAAAACACAACAGATATTATTTCCAATTTATTGATAGTTTTAATCTACTCAAAATAACTCGAATGTTTATATGCAACCCTTTCAGTTCCCACTCTTCTCCAGCAGCTGAAAGAGGGATGCAACTTTGCAAATAATGTTCACATTCAAATATGTGAGTCCTTAAATATGAGGTCTTCTTGAACTAGCTCCTGTATCTGTCTTATTCATTTAACCAACCAAAAAAGAAACATTCAATGAAAATATCCTTTGTACTAGTAGCTGCGTGTGCTCCCGGGGATGTGGAATAAGACATTTATAAAACGAAAACAAAAATACAAAAAACACATCTATCCTCCTTCAAAGACTTCAAAGATTAGTGGGGACACACAAAAAATTATAGTACCAGTGATAATTTCTACAATAAAAATATATTTGCAATTCTATGGGAAAATACAAGAGGCAATGGGCCACTTTATAACAAAAACTGATAAAGGGGAGCCTAGGCGGCTCAGCCGGCATCTGTCTTGGATTTGGATTTGATTCCAGGGTCCTGGGATGAATCTCAAGTTAGGATCCTGCTCAGGGGGGTAGTCTGCTTCAACCTGTCCCCTCTGCTCATGCTCTCTCTTGCTATCTCTCTCTCTCAAATAAATTTTAAAAATCTTTAAAGAATAATAAATAAAAATAAAAATTCCTTTTGGATTTTATTGCACAAATAAAACACAGGTCCCTTTTTATCATTAGCTACAATCTTAGCAATATCGACATTATGATGACATAGAAGTTCAACTAAATTTGGAAACACTCTAGGGTTTGTGCTTCCTTTCCTAGGTTTTGACTAATTGTGTTGCACAACTGATTCATTATCTAAATCTGAGTCTGAAGGCAAGAATACAGAAGTAAAGAAATCAGATGAGTAGAAACTGGAGGATTGGCAAGATCAATGTCAGGGCAGCTGGAAGCCTGTGGGTAACTTCACCAATGCTCCACTTAGACCGGTTGTATCTTCTTCTAAGTGTCATCTCCCTGGGGCCCGACCTGGATTTGTTGTTAAGTCTGGGTGTGTCCTCTCCCAGATGGGCACCAGGGATAGCATCTCAATGCCACTGAGCACTCCAAGTAGATACTCTGTGAATTCTGTCCCAATCAAGCGGTTATTCAACAACTGGGGGACACAACACAAATGCTAGGTGACTTTTTTTTTTTTTTTTTTTTTTAAGACAGAAAATAACAAGCGTTGGTGAGGATGTGGAGAAACTGGAATCTGTACAGTCTAGGGGGAAGGCAAAATGGTGCAGCTGATCGGGAAATAAGTTTGACAGTTCCTCAGAAACTTAACCATGGAGCTACCGTGGGGCCCAGCAATTCCACCCCCAAGTGCACACCCAGAACGAATGAAAACATAAGTCCACACAAACACGTATAAACAAATGTTTACAGCTGCATTCTTCCTGATGGTAGAAAAGTGGAAATAGCTCAAGGGTCCTTCGACTGATGAGCACAAAGGCTAAATGTGGTCTACTCGTAGACTGGAATGTTATTTGGCAATAAAATGGCTTGATGTACAGATACAAGCTACCACATGGGTAAGCCTTGAATATGTTATGCGATGTGAAAGAAGCCCGTCACAAAAGGCCAATATTGTATGGTTCTATTCCTATGAACTGTCCAGAATGGACAAATGTATGGAGGAAGAAAATGTTATGGGTCAATTGAGAGTGACCACTAATGGGTAAGGGGACTCCTTTTGAAGGTAATGAGAACATTCTGGAATTGGGTGGTGGTAACAACTGCATGACCTTGTGAGTAAACTAGAACAATTGAAATGTACACTTTTTTTTTTAAGATTCTATTCATGAGACACACACACACACACACACACACAGAGGCAGAGACACAGGCAGAAGGAGGAGCAGGCTCCATGCAGGGAGCCTGACATGGGACCTGATCCCAGAACTCCAGTATCATGCCCTGGACTGAAGGCAGGCGCTAAATACGCTGAGCCACCCTGGAATCCCAGAAATGTATACTTTAAAGGGGCATTTGGGGGACACCTGGGTGGCTCAGTGGTTGAGCATTTGCCTTCCACCAGGGCGTGATCCCAGTTCAGGGATCAAGTCCCGCACCGGACTCCCTGCGAGGAGTCTGCTTCTCCCTCTGCCTATATCTCTGCCTCTCTTTCTGTGCCTCTCATGAATAAATAAATAAGATATTAAAAGATAAATAAATAAATAAATAAATAAATAAATAAATAATAAATAAATGAGTATTTGGTATGTGCATTATATCTCAATGTAACAAAATACGAGAAAGGCCAAGTATTTTTTTTTTTTTTTTAAGGCCAAGTATTTTATCAATGCTGTCACAGCAGAAGATTCCTCAAATGACCTATATCCACCCATATACAACTGCTCAGGCCTGTCTGGTAGGATGGCTCCTCAAATATTGGGAGGTGCCATCAGGAGGCATGCCACCCCTGGTGCTGGCAGGGAAGACTCAGGAAGGATGCCTTTGGTTTGCCTGTGACTCTAGAAAAATTCGCCTGTTCCCTTGAAGGCCCTGCACCCTCTTCTGCTGACCTGGAATACCCAGAGACTACCCTTAGCCAAAAAGTCACCAAATACCTATCTAAGTCAACTAGGGGGCTCAGAAAACATCATGACTTCATGGAAAGGCTGGAGAAAACTTTAGTGCCTGCACGAGTGTCCTTAAAATTTTCTGGGTGTGCTCAGAGCCCAGCAACTATCGCTGTCAAAAATTGAGGCACAAGGGCAGCCCCGGTGGTGCAGCAGTTTAGCGCCGCCTGGAGCCCAGGGTTTGATCCTGGGGACCCTGGATCGAGTCCCATGTGAGGCTCCCTGCATGGACCCTGCTTCTCCCTCTGCCTGTGCCTCTGCCCCTCTGTGTGTGTGTGTGTGTGTGTGTGTGTGTGTGTGTGTCTCTATAAATAAATAAATAAAATCTTAAAAAAATTGAGGCACAAAACGGGATCATCAGCCCATCTGAGCTTCTGGAAACATTGAGTCCTCTTGTCCCAAGAAAGACCACAGCTGTGCTGGAAGGTGAGGGCAGCTTGCCCGCCCCTAGTTTTCTAAGTCCTTCTGGGCTCCCTGAGAGGGGTCTGCAGGCCTTTGTCACCCTCCACTGCGTCGGGTCCCCTGGAGTTCAGGGGAGTTCTCATTCCAACACTCCTGGGCCTTGGGCCTTGATATGTAATAGAGACCTCTGGGCTCCAGGAGTCTGAGTGGAATAGATGGCAGAAGGGCAAGCAGAATGGAAGGAAACATTAGATGGAAACAGAGAGGGTGACAAACCATGAGAGATGCTGAACTTTATTTTTTTTTAAAGATTTTATTTATTCATGAGAGACACAGGCAGAGGGAGAAGCTGACTCCATGCAGGGAGCCCGACATGGAACTCGATCCTGGGACTCCAGGATCATGCCCTGGGCCGGAGGCAGGCGCTAAACCACTGAGCCACCCAGGAATCCCAACACTGAACTTTAGAAACAAACTGAGGGTCGCTGCCGGGTGTGGGGGGATAACTGGGGGATGGGCATGAAGGAGAGCACATTATGGGATGAGCACTGGGTGTTATAGGCAACTGATGAATCACAGACCTCTACCCCTGGCACTAATAATACAGTATATGTTAACCAAATGGAATTTAAATTAAAAATAATAAGAAGGGCAGCGGGATGCTAAGAGGGGAGTGTGCTCCTTTCTTTTTTTTTTTTTAATTTTTATTTATTTATGATAGTTACAGAGAGAGAGAGAGAGGCAGAGACACAGGCAGAGGGAGAAGCAGGCTCCATGTACCGGGAGCCCGATGTGGGACTCGATCCCGGGTCTCCAGGATCGCGCCCTGGGCCAAAGGCAGGCGCCAAACCGCTGCGCCACCCAGGGATCCCAGTGTGCTCCTTTCTTAACGTATGTCCCAGGCACGGCTTCTGCATGCCGTGCAGATCTGACTCCTGCCTTTCTCACAGGGCACCCAGCCCCTCCATCAGCCAAAGCTCTGCAATCTGCTGGTCGTCACATGATGGGCAGTCTGAGACCAGGGTTGGAGCATCTGCCTCCACCCATCAGGCCTGTCCTCTAGGGTTCTGTGCACTTGCCAAGCTCATTCATGCCCTCCTCTTGTTTGGGTTTCTATTCCATCCAGTCTGTCATTTTTGCCTAGGGGACAATTTTCTTTGTGTAACCCTAGGAGCCTAAATCTAAAATACACCCTGAGCCCAGACATTAGTAACTACACTTCAAGAAGTCTGTTCGTCGAATCTCACATCTCCTTAGATTTACAGTTATCATCAGTAATAGTATTAGTAGTGTGCAAACTAAGTAAAGGCAAAGTCTTTGCCCTAAGATACATTCCTTTCAATAACCAGGAAGGATCTTTGAACGCTTATCCAGAGTTGGCTATCTGCTGAATCAACACTTTTGATAAGCCAGGTCATATGATTTCCCCAGTGAATCAAAGACAAAAATCAGGACGCCTGGGTGGCTCAGTGGTTGAGCGTCTGCCTTAGGGTCAGGTCATGATCTCCGTCTGGGGATCAAGTCCCGCATCGGGCTCCCTCGCCGAGAGCCTGCTTCTCCCTCTGTCTGTGTCTCTGTGTCTCTCATGAATACATACATACATACATACATACATCTTTCGGGGAAAAAAAAGACAAAAATCATCAAGATAGAAAGGCGGCTGGGTGGCTCAGTCGGGTATGCCTCTGACTCGATTGCAGCTCAGGTCACAATCTCAGGGTCCTGAGTTCAAGCCTTGTGGCAGGCTCTGTGCTGAGCACTAAATGAGGAGCCTGGTTTTTTTTTTTTTTTAATTTTTTTTTTATTTATGATAGTCACACAGAGAGAGAGAGAGAGAGAGGCAGAGACATAGGCAGAGGGAGACGCAGGCTCCATTCCCTGGGAGCCCGACATGGGATTCGATCCTGGGTCTCCCGGATCGCGCCCTGGGCCAAAGGCAGGCACTAAACCACTGCGCCACCCAGGGTTCCCAGGAGCCTGGTTAAGATTCTCTCCTTCCCTCTCTGCTCCTCCCCATTGCACCCTGCCTGCAAGCACATTTGCTCTCTCTCTCTCTCAAAATAATAATAATAATAATAATAATAATAATAATAATAATAATTCATGCACTTTGTACAACAAACGTGGGTGGATGTGGCACAGTCACTCAAGTGCTGTTCCACTGATGTAAATCAGAGAAGTTTTAGTTGTGAGGGGACATAGGTAAGAGGTGCACAGGAATTCTTAACCCAACGAAAATCAAATACAGAACACTGCTAGGCAAAAGTTTCTAGAACTGCTGAGGTCTTCCTTCTGAAGTCAGCTCTGTTCTGAGCATAAGACACATGATGTCAAAATGAATACATCAATAAAAGACTTGAAAAACGTGTTGAGTGAGTAGAGGTAGAAGCTGGGTGGAGGCTACCTACAATAATGCTCTTAGTAATGAAAGACTTGGCTCTGGAAATAATGATGCAAGTCAGCATCCTAGTGTGCCAGATCTTGCCTTCTGGATGTCTTATGTTCTTCAATTTTGAAAAATGCCAGAAGAAGTCTATTTTGGATGTATAAAAATTATATATAAAAATCTCACATCCTTGGGCAGCCCGGGTGGCTCACCGGTTTAGCACCTGCCTTCATCCCAGGGTGTGACCCTGGAGACCCCGGATCGAGTCCCGCATCGGGCTTCCTGCATGGAGCCTGCTTCTCCCTCCGCCTGTGCCTCTGCCTCTCTCTGTCTCCTCTCTGTGTACTCTCATGAATAAATAATAAAATCTTTAAAAAAAAAAATCTGACATCCTTTTCTGACATCCCTGTGTGCCAGAATGTAGCCACATTCATTTGTTTGTGTAAGCTCCAAGAAGGCGGGAGGGACTTGGTCTGTTTTTCACACTGTAATCTGTACCAAGATGCCATGTTGGTGTGGAATTAGTGGATGACTTCCATGCAGGTTTTGGGATGGCCATTCGTTGGATGGAAGCTTCAAGCTATGGTATCACACTGTAATATTCTGTATGGATTTCAGGGACAGATAATACAGATTTCCCCACAGCAAACTGATGCAAGGTGAGTAGGGACATACAGGGTGGTGGGTAGGTGCTGGTGAAGGAAGATGTGAAGAGCAGAGGTTGCTCCTGGACAAAGATTGGCCCGTGTTCCCCCTCTGGCTTTGGATCACTGAGGTCAGTGCCCTCCCCAGTGTCTTTGGGTGGGCATTTGCAAGCAGGGATCAGGACCTCCTGGGCCTGAGTTGAGCAGATTGGGTAGCATGGTATTGAGGGATGACATACTGTTGGGGGTTTAAAGTTCATGGCAGACTAGCTGCTGCACTGCAGGGATGTGGGTGTGGGTCAGGAGTCCTGAGCCCAGTAGGGTAGCTGCTGCCCTATTGCCAGCTGGACAGCAGCTGGGTTCCCAGCATGCTCTCAGCCAGCGTCCTCCCAGGAACCCTCAGCTGCACACTTGCTATACTCCTGATTTGCTTTCCCTTTCTGCTCCTTTTCCTTCACTTTGGAGGTACCAGTGACATAGGAAAGACACTAGGGTTCAAAGTTGAAAGCCGAGAAAGATGCCTTTGGTTCAAAAAGGTGGTTTTATTATTATTATTATTATTTTAAATAATTAATTTATTTATTCACAAGAGACACACACAGAGAGGCAGAGACATAGGAAGAGGGAGGAGAAGCAGGCTCCATGCAGAGAGCCCAATGCAGGACTCTATCCTGGGAATCTGGGATCACGCCCTGAGCCAAAGGCAGATGCTCAACCTCTGAGCCAGCCAGGCATCCCAAAAAGGTGCTTTTGGTTTTGTTTTTTAACGATTTTATTTATTTATTCATGAGAGACACAGAAAGAGAGAGGCAGAGACACAGGCAAAGGGAGAAGCAGGCTCCCTGCTAGGACCTGATGCGGAACTCGATCCTGGATCCTTAGCGGAAGGCAGATGCTCAACCACTGAGCCATCCAGGTGTCCCAAAAAGATGGTTTTATTAAAGCACAGGGACAGAAACTGTGGGTAGAAAGACCTGCCCTGGGGTTGTGAGGGCTGGTGATTATGTGTCTTTAAGCTGGGTGGGGGGGTCAGGGAGAGCATGAGTCTCTAAGTAATTTTGGAAGCAATGTTTCCAGGACCTTGAGGGGGCTAGCTATTGTTGGGGAAGGTCATTTGTTACCATCTAATAAAACCTGAGTCATGAGACTCTTTGGATGTACATCAGTGGGCTATATCCTTGGGCGATGATTGCCAACTCGTATCTTGGAGGGTAGAGATAAAGGAAGTTTCCAAAGGGATTTTTATATGTTAAAATAGACTCACAAGAGCCTGGGGTCTGGCTAGGACTGCCTGTTGTCCTCAGCAGAGTATCCCCACCTAGGGAGTTGAGCTCCCAGAGAAGTCACTGCTTGTCTCATGGCTTTGTCGGTGGGTTGTAGGAAGTGAGGACATTTATTTTCTCTTCTGCCTCATTTCCCACATCACCAGGGATTCCTCATAGATACTGCAGTTGGGCCCCAGACCACTGCAACAAAGCAAATACTGCAGTAAAGTGACTCTAATATAGTTTTTTTTGTTTTGTTTTCTGACATGTATAAGAGTTATATTCATACTATACTGTAGCCTATTAAGTGTACAATAGCATTATGTCTAAAAAAGCCAATGTGACTGCCTTTCATTAAAAAATACTTCAGGGGATCCCTGGGTGGCTCAGCGGTTTAGCACCTGCCTTGGGCCCGGGGTATGATCCTGGAATCCCAAGATCAAGTCCCGCTTCAGGCTCCCTGCATGGAGCCTGGTTCTCCCTCTGCCTGTGTCTCTTCTTCTCTCTCTCATGAATAAATAAATAAGATCTTTAAAAAAATACTTCATTACTAAAAAATGCTCACCCTCATGTGAGCCTTTGGTTAGCCCCTTTGCTGGTGGAGGGTCTTGCCTCCATGCTGACGGCCACCAAACCAGCAGAGTGGTGGTTGCTAAAGGTGCGGTGATTGAGGCAGTTTCTTAAGACAACAGGGAGGCCTTGCTGGCTCAGTCAGTGAAGCATCCGAGTAGGTTTCGGGGCTCCCCTCAGGTTGTGATCTCAGGGTCTTGAGATGGAGCCCCGCGCTGGACTCTGCACTCAACTCCTGATCCCACCCCTGCCAGCTCACTCTCTTTCTCTTCAAAATAAATCAATAAATCTTTAAAGTAAGACAAGGGTAAAGTTTGCCACATCCATGGATTCTTCAAGATTTTCTCTGATGCTGTTTGAGAACACTTCACCCACAGTAGAACTTCTTTCAGAATCTGAGCCAATCCTCTCAAACCCCAGGGCTGCTGAATTTATATGAGGGTCTAAATCCTTTGTAGTCATCTCACCACCTTCACGGTGTCCTCCCCAGGAGCATATTCCACCTCAAGACGTCCTGATGTGGGCACTTTGTCATTCGCTCTGGGAGGCCTGTATTTTACTCTCCCATCTTCGGAGGACCCTTCTGATGGTTTTTATTATCGTCATCATCATAAAGAATGTCCTCAATATTACTGATGTTCATCAGCATTTTTTTTTTTTAGATTTTATTTATTTATTCATGAGAGACACACAGAGAGAGGCAGAGCCATGGGCAAAGGGGGAAGCAGGCTCCAGGGAAGGAGCTTGATGCGGGACTGGATCCCAGGACTCCAGGATCATGCCCTGGGCAGAAGGCAGACGCTCAACCACTGAGCCACCCAGGCGTCCCTCATCAGCATTATTGTAATTATTGCTGTGATTATCAAACACCGCTGTTGTCATAAAACATTAAATCATGTTTCTCCAGCCAATCAGGATCTGATTTACTGGATAGGGTGACCAAGTACTCTCAACACAAACACATAGGTGCTCCCTCACTGGAGGTCATTTCTCCTGGGGAGTGCCTGGAAATTTTCAATGCCCTGTCCAGATGCCCAGACTTAAAAGGGGGAATCTTGTCCTGTCTGAGCTCCTGGAAAATACTCTAAGGTACTTGGAGTCCAGTGGGGGCTCATGGCTGCCTAAAGGTACTGGGAGGGCATCCTCAGACCTCCAGTCACTTCAGATTTCCTAAGACCCTTGGGGCACAAAATCCACGGGGGCAGGTTGGGGTCTTGAGAGAAGTATCCACCTACTGGCACCTGTACAAAATTTCCTAAGTACATCTCAGAACCTGGGAGCCATTCACGCCACCCCCAAGTCACCCGCCTCTGGCTGTGGACACTGAGGAGGATGCCTAGGCACTGGTCTCATGGTCCGTCAACAGCCCCAAACATGAGGGTGGCTAGCAGAAAGTGCAAGGCAAGTCGGCACTGAGACAGGGCTGCGGCCTCCTGTTTGCTGTAGGCAGGGCTCTGGACAGAGGCAAAGATGGATCCCAAGTCCAGCTTCCCTGGGAAACACACACACACCCCTATAGGAACCAAAGAACTGCCTGACAGGTTGTTTTCCAGATGAGTGCCCTCTCATATTATGCTAATTTCTATTTTCAGCATTTTGGAACAATAGATACATATAAATAATAACAAAATATTGCTCCTAGGACAGGAGTTGGATTATACAAGAAATACATATGAACATGTATTCTAGGATGTCCTTCTTTATTTATTATTATTATTATTATTATTATTTTTAGGATGTCCTTGATGTAAACAAGATGTGTACTAAACATATAACGTGTCACCTGGAAACCATATCTCAGGTAAACAAAATCCATGCAAGTAGTTTTTTATGTTAAATTCGATTCTTTCCATGCCTCACTTGACCTCCTTGACAAAAATCATGAGCCCTATCAAAGTGAGTTCCTGCTCCCCTGAATATGTTTCTGATGCATGATGCTACAAAAGATATGAATGTTTCCATGACTCATTACACATCACGAACATGAAAACTTTGTCCTGTTGGGATGCTCAGCGGTTGAGTGTCTACCTTCGGCTCAGGGCCTGATCTCTGGGTGCTGGGATCAAGTTCCACATCCAGCTCCCTGTGAGGAGCCTGCTTCTCCCTCTGCCTATGTCCCTGCCTCTCATGAATAAATAAAATCTTTAAAAACAAAAACAACAACAACAAAAAAAACCTTTGTCCCGTTGGTCTTTCATGTATCATATACATCATTATGATACATATATCATATATGAATCACTTCACAGGTTACTTCTTGAAAAGAAGCCTTATCTATTTCATCTTTTTATTTCCATTCTAAAAATACTGAAAGCTCACTGAAGTTGCACTCTGTGAAGGAATATTTGGAGAGGAAACACGGATATTGTGCTGTAGGTACTATGGTAAAGGCTGAATACCAAAATAGGACACTTGCTCATTGCCCTTCACTCTCATTTTGTCTTTCCAGGTCCATTAGAGCACCTGCATCCTCTATTTTAGCTCCTTTTCCTAGTGGGAAATGGGAAACGTGTGAAAACGACAGCCGGGCATTTTGGCCCATCGGAGCCAGGAAAAAAAAAAAAAAAAAGTTTAAATCGAGCAGGAAGCACTTTCGTTACCACGGACCACCAGGGACCACCAGTGAACTCCATCCGAGCTCGGACACTCACACTCGGAGGGCCCCAGGGCCAGAGCGTCGTCCCGGGCAGGCTGGAGGGGTCTGTGCCACTCCGTCCCCCCTGCCCCAACGGGAATCTTCTGGGAAGGTTTCTGGGCCGGCCTGGGTGGGATGCCCATCTGCGTGAGGTACACACCGACAAACCACTCCTGTCCTTAAGTCCTCGGGAGGGAGACCAGGCAGGAAACCCGACGGCTGAACAGTGCGGCCCACCCCACGCCTGCAGGTCACGGGGGCGAAGCAGGGGCGCGGACAAGGCCTCGGGGTGCCCGGTCCACCAGCACGCGGCTGCCGAGTAGCACAGGGCTTCCGGCACGGGGGGCCTCGGGACAGCGCTCACGGGGGGCAGTGCCTGGGGAGCTGCCCCCCGCCCCCCCCCGCCGCCTCCCGCGGTCCGGCCCAGCCCGGGCGCTCGCTGACCCCGCCGCCGCCGAGCCCACTCCGTAGGACCTCCCACTTCGCATCCTCCGAGCTGCTCCTCTCACTCCCTCCCGGGCTCCGCTCCCCTCTCCCCGCCCACTCCGCTCGCAGACCAGCGCAGATGCCGGCTGCCTGCAGAGCTGCCCAGAGCCCGCGGAGCCTCCCCGCCACCGCAGGTACGGCCGGGGGCGCCGGGGCGCGGACAGGGGAGCACGACGTGTCCGGACCCGCGGGGGCGGCGGCGGCGGCGGCGGCGGGGAGGCCCGGGAGCCGCTGCGGGGGGGCGGGAGGCCGGGCCGGGGCAGCGGGGAGCCGGCGACGACCCGGGCCGGCAGAGCCCCGGGGGGCGGGGGGCGCCGGGGAGGGGGCGCCGAGGGGCTGTGCGTGCGGGGCCAGGACCTCCGTCCCGAATGAGGACACGGGGAGGGCGGAACGCGGGCGGCCGAGCGTGCAGGCCTCGGAGCCGCCCCGAGCGGGCGGACGCCGGTTCGGGCCCAGCGCGCGGCCTCGGGCGTGTAAGGGCGACGCGGAGCCCCACGCGGGCGGGACGGGCGGGGACCGGGCTGCGGAGGGCGGCCTGGAACCACAAACACCAACGCCCACCCGCCACCGCAGGGGGACCTTCGCGCCAACAGAAGTTCTGGCGCCAGGAAATTGCGCGTGGGGGCGGAGCCGCCGGGGGCGGGGCCTGCAGAAGCCCGGGCCGCGGAGTGGGGCCGCGCCGGAGCCGCCGCGGTCGGCGTGGGGCGGGGCCAGAGCGCGGCGCGGTCGGCGTGGGGCGGGGCCAGTGCGCCGGCGCGGTCGGGGTGGGCGGGGCCAGTGCGCCGCCGCGGTCGGCGTGGGGCGGGGCCAGAGCGCGGCGGGGTCGGCGTGGGCGGGGCCAGTGCGCCGGCGCGGTCGGGGTGGGCGGGGCCAGTGCGCCGGCGCGGTCGGCGTGGAGCGGGGCCAGAGCGCGGCGCAGTCGGCGTGGGGCGGGGCCAGAGCGCGGAGCCGTCGAGGTGGGCGGGGCCAAAGCGCGGCGCAGTCGGCGTGGGCGGAGCCAGTGCGCCGGCGAGGTCGGCGTGGGGCGGGGCCAGAGCGCGGCGCAGTCGGGGGGGGCGGGGCCAGAGCGCCGGCGAGGTCGGCGTGGGGCGGGGCCAGAGCGCGGAGCCGTCGAGGTGGGCGGGGCCAAAGCGCGGCGCAGTCGGCGTGGGCGGAGCCAGTGCGCCGGCGAGGTCGGCGTGGGGCGGGGCCAGAGCGCGGCGCAGTCGGGGGGGCGGGGCCAGAGCGCCGGCGAGGTCGGCGTGGGGCGGGGCCAGAGCGCGGCGCGGTCGGCGTGGGGCGGGGCCAGTGCGGGAGCGCGCTCGGCGTGGGGTGGAGTTGGGCCAGTGCGCGGGCGCGGTCCGGCCGGGGCGGGGCCAGTGCAGCCAGCGTGGGGCGCGGTCTGGGGGGGCGGGGAGTGAGCAGAAGCCGGAGATAGGCCGTCAGCAGAGGGGCGGGGCGTGAGGAGGGAACTCGGAGCCCTGACGGGACGTCGGCGGAGGGGCGGGGCCCGGGGAGGCGACCTCGGAGCGGGGACTGGGATGTCAGCGGGGGGCGGGGGGGCGGGTCTGGGGCGCGGTCGGCGGGGGGCGGGGCCTGGGGAGGGCGAGCTTGAGCCGGGCCGGGACGCCGGCGGAGGGGCGGGGCGGGGCGGGGCCGGGGCGAGTGCGCGCGCAGCCGCGCCGGGACGTCGGCGCAGGGGCAGGGCGGGGCCGGGGCGCGGTCGGCGAGGGGCGGGGCCGGGGCCGGGGCCGGGGCGCGGCCGGCGCGGGGCGGGGCGTGGGCAGAGTGCGGACGGAGGCAGGAAGAGGCGGCCGCAGACTTTCCGGGTCGGCCCCTCGGTGTGTCCCGCGTCGGCAGGCTGGCGGCTCGCGTCGGTCCGCCGGGACTGGGCGTCCAGGGGAGCCGGCAGCTGCCGCCTGCCAGCGGGGGGCGGCGCCGGGCAGTTCCAGGTGAGACGTGGAGCCCCGAGGCCTCCCGCGCGCGCGCCGAGGTCCACCCGCCGGGGATCCGGCCGCGTCGGGCCGGCGGGGGCAGCCGGGCCGGCCGGGGCTTGGGCACCGCGCCGGTCGGGTCGGGTCGCGAAGTCTCCGGTTGCTGCAAGTTGGCGCGTGGGCGGCCGCGGCCGGGGCCGTCGGAGAAGTGCGCCGTGTTCCGATCAGTGGTTTTGTTTTGTTTCTTAGTGTTTCTTGTCGAGTTAGGGCGATGAGGCTTGCAGAGCGGCTCCTGCTTGGGAAACGTGTGGATTTCGGTTTTAGTTAATGAAAAATTAATTTTTCAGTCTCCGGGGACACGCGATACGGGTGCTTATTGTTTCCCATTGTTGACCTTAAGAGTAAGACCAGTGCAGCGGACGAGGTAACTGGGTTATGTGGACGGAGACGAGTGCGGCCCGGGACGAACGGGCTGCGGAGGGACGGCGGGCGAGGAGGGGAACAAAGGACAGGCGTGTTTTTTAAGGAGAAAAGGGGTAAGTTGGGAAGGGTTCTGTGAACTTCCAGTCCATTGGAGGAAACGGGGCGTTTGAAGTGTGCCGGCGCCTCATTGGCGGAGCTGCGGTCCCGAGCGGGGGTGGGGGTGGGGGTGGGGGTGGTTGGGAGAGGGACCTGCGGTGCCCCGGGGGCGCGGGCCGCCTGCTCCCTGCCGGGGCCCGGGGCGGGGGAAGGGGAGCCTGCTCCGGCCGCGGGGCCGGGGTCCCGCCCACGTGGGGGCCTGGCTGGGACCTGTTCGCAGCCTGAGCGTGAGAAACAATAACCAGATATTGGGTATTCAAATTTTAGGAGCTTCGTCTATGCCCTTAATAAAGTTTTTTGCATGAAGACGTAAGTTCATATTTTCTGTTTCCTTTGGAAAGTGTGACGTTTATGCCGGTTGGAATTTGTCAATACCAGAACTGCAACTGTTGATGCCAAGGAGATACCCTTCTGGCTTTCTCAGAATTTTTAAGTTATTTTTATTTAAGATTTTATTTATTTATTTATTCATGAGAGACACAGGCAGAGGGAGAAGCAGGCCCCATGCCGGGAGCCCGACGTGGGACTCGATCGCGGGTCTCTAGGATCACGCCCCGCCCAAAGGCAGGCGCTAAACCGCTGAGCCACCCGGGCTGCCCTCAAAATTTCTAAGTTAATTTAACGTTAACGTTTGAACTGAGATCAATTGAGAATTTGGAAGATACTTGTTAGGCAGTGGAACGGTCAGCACTCGAGTGCCTGTGCACAAGGGAGCGGGGGCACCTCCCAGTGTCCAGATCTTCCTCGCTCTCAGACCTGCGGGAACGGGGACTCCCCAGGAGGAGCCCGGACTCACACCGTTGGTGGTCAGGTGGCCCTGACGTTTGCAGTCTCTGTTTTACTTTTTCTTCATCCTGTCTCTGCTTACACAGCAGTGACGTGATCGTAGCCTGTGTAACCCATCCAGCCACTTCCTCCACTTTGAGTTTTTTTTTTTAAATAAAGCTTTGATTTTTTTTTTTAATTTTTACTTATTTATGATAGAGAGAGAGAGAGAGAGGCCTCTGACCTCTGAGCCACCCAGGCTGCCCCTCCACTTTGAGTTTTATATAGAATATGGACAGGGGAGGGATCCCTGAGTGGCTCAGCGGTTTAGCACCTGCCTTCAGCCCAGGGCATGATCCTGGAGTCCCGGGATCGAGTCCCACGTCAGGCTGCCTGCATGGAGCCTGCTTCTCCCTCTGCCTGTGTCTCTGCCTCTCTTGCTCTCTCTTTGTGTCTCTCGTGAATAAATAAATACAATCTTTAAAAAAAACTTAAAAAAAAAAAAGAATATGTACAGGGGAGTCTCCATCACATGGAGTGAGACCTCTTGGGTCTGTATTGGGTGCCTATCTCCCTGTGACAAACTTGAGCCCATAAGGTGGGTGTCTGAGTAAAGCACACTCTGTGTACCGTGTCTCTGAGTCTGTTTCCTTGGATCCCTTTTTCAAGAGAAAATCCATCCCTACATAAGCAGTGTTTGTTATGTGGAAATTACTCTTTGAGGTTATAAATTACTTCATATAATCATGGGAATTTTGCCTTATGCATGGGCTTTCTCGTGGGTGTCAACAGGGGACAGTGTAGGGACTTGTTATTCTCTTACTGTTTTCTGAAATGAACACTGCTTATGTTCTATCAGATAAACACCCAGTTTCCCTGGACTGCTAACTTTAAGGACAGAAGGAACCAGCAGTAGGAAGCCAACTGTCTCACACTCAATTTAAATATCTTTAATTTTTTTCCTTTAATAACTGAGAGGGGTAAATATAAGGAGCCCAGTCTCAGCAGTTTTATCTTAACACTTCCATCCATTTTCCTTTCACAAAGAAACTTCCCTATGGTCTTTTGTTTGCCAAAAAAATAAACAAACGGATTTTAATACTTGTTTGCCAGAGCTGAACAATGAACAAAAATGAGATTTAATAAATATTAAAACCTGGGTGGTTAATTGTCACCAGAGGGATGTTAACTGGGACTCTCACTGCTGCAGTACACAGACCACCTGCTAATTCCTGACAGGCTTGCCTCACCCCAGGGCATTTGCACTGGTCTCCCCAGGCCTCTTCATGAATAACTGCCAGCAGCACTTTTCAGACTACACAAATGTTGCTTTATCAGCCCTGCATTCTCTGAACACTTTTTAAAGAAATTTTTATTATTTATTTATTTTATATTTAAAGATTTTTACTTATCCATTCATAAGAAGAGAGAAAGGGATAGAGACATAGGCAGACAGAGGAGCAGGCTCCCTGTGGGGAGCCCCAGGTGGGATGTGGTACTCTAGGATCACGCTCTGAGCCAAAGGCGGACTCTCAACCGCTGAGCACCCAGCCATCCCTCGGAACACATTTTTAAAACACTTTTTCTTCCCTAACAACAAATATTTATTCAGCTCTTTGTATTTACAATTTACTTAGCTCTTTGTGCCTACAATTTATTTTTTAAATCTGTATTTTTAAAGATTTTACTTATTTATTCATTTATTACTTATTTTATTCATTTATTCATTTAAGATTCTATTTATTTATTCATGAGAGACACAAAGAGGGAGGCAGAGACACAAGCAGAGGGAGAAGCAGGCTCCATGCAGGGAGCCCGATGCTGGACTCAATCCCAGAACTCCAGGATCCACACCCTGAGCCAGAGGCAGATGCTCAACTGATGAGCCACCCAGGTCTCCCAAGTTCTGGGTCTTGAATCCATATGTCTGTGGCCTATTGCCCCTGCCATTCTACAGAGTGGATGCCATATTAGCAGGCATGAAAACAACATTCATCTCATTGTCCCATCTCCGTCAGAGCTCTTGGGTGACCAGGCACATTGTCAAGGAGTAGTAATATTTTGAAATGAATCTTCTTTTGAGCAAAATGTCTCAACACTGAACTTAAAATATTCAGTAAACCATGTCGTAGGCAGATGTACTGTCACCCAGGCTGTATTGTTCCATTTATATATAGGGCGCAGGCAGAGTAGATATAGCATTCTTCTGAAGGGCTCTAGGATTTTCAGAATGGTAGGTGGGCATTGGCTTCCACTTAAGAGTCACCAGCTGCATTAGCTCCTAACAGGAGAGTCAGCCTGTCCTTTGAAGCTTTGAAGGTAGGCGTTGACATATCTGAAAGTCCTAGATGGCATCTTCTTTGTTTGGTCTACACTAATGATCTGTTAGTTGAGTGTAGCTACCTTCCTGAATTCTCTGAGCTAGATCTTCTGGAGGACCTGCTGCAGCTTCTCCATCAGCATCTGCTGCTTCACCTTGTGCTTTCATTTTTTTTTTTTTAAGATTTTATTTATTTATTCATGAAAGACAGAGAGAGTGAGGCAGAGACATAGGCAGAGGGAGAAGCAGGCTCCATGCAGGGAGCCTGACATGGGACTCGATCCTGGGTCTTCAGGTTCAGGTCCTGGGCTGAAGGCAGTGCTAAACCACTGTGATACCAGGGCTGCCCTACCTTGTGCTTTCATGTGATGGAGGTGGCTTCTTTCCTCAGTCCTCACCAGTCACCCTCTGCTGGCTTCAGACTTTTCTTCTATAGCCTCCTCACCTCTGTCAGCCTTCACAGAACTGAATTCAGATGGGGCTTTGCTCTGGGTGAGGTTTTGACTTGGGGAATGTTGTGTTCCATCCAGACTCTTCAGACTTTCTCCATATCAACAATAAATCTGTTTCCCTTTCTTAGCATCCACCTGTTCACTGGACTAGCGCTTCTAATTTCCTCTAAAAACTCTTCCTTTGAATTCATAGCCTGGCCAGCTGTTTGGCACAAGAGGCCTAGCTTTTAGCCTGCTTTTTAATATATCTTCACTATTTTTTTTAAAAAGATTTTATTTACTTATTCAGAGAGAGAGAGAGGCAGAGACACAGGCAGAGGGAGAAGCAGTCTCCATGCAGGGAGCCCAGTCTGGGACTCGATCCCTGGTCTGCAGGATCACACCCTGGGCTGCAGGCGGCGCTAAACTACTGCGCCACCGGGGCTGCCCTTCTCCACTAAATTTAATCATTTCTAGCTTTTGCTTTAAAGTGACACACATAGGGCAGCCCAGGTGGCGCAGCGGTTTAGCGCCGCCTGCAGCCCAGGGTGTGATCCTGGAGTCCCGGGATCAGGTCCCACATCAGGCTCCCTGCATGGTGCCTGTTTCTCCCTCTGCCTGTCTCTGCCTCTCTCTTTGTGTGTGTCTCTATGAATAAATAAATAAAATCTTAAAAAAAAAAATAAAGAGACACATAGGACTCTTCACTTGAACACTTAAGAGGCCAGTGTAGGGTTATTAATTAGCCTGATGTCAATATTGTTGTGTCTCCTGGAATAGAGGCCCAAGGAGAGGGCAAGAGACGGGAGAGCAGCAGGTAGTGGAGTGGTCAGAACACATTTATTGGTCAAGTTAGCCATCTTATATGGGCACAGCTCATGGCACCCCAAAACAATGGCAGTAGTAACATCAAGGATCATGATAACAAATGTAATAATAACAAAAACATTCGAAATATTGTGAGAATTACCAGCATGTGACATATAGATGACAAAGTGAGTTAATGGTATTGGAAAATGGCAGCTGTCAACATGGCACTGCCACACACCTACGTAAAGATAACTGTGTCCAAAGTGCACTAAGTTGAGGTGTGCCTGTAGTTAGGACCTGGAGGGGAAGGAGTTCTCTGTCCTTCCAGGCCCAGGACATTGCCCTCAGTATGCCCTCCTGCTCATCTCCAGGCAGATGAAACTTATATGCAGACTCTTCTCTTCTTCCATTAGCCCTGGGCAAAGAGAAAGCCCATCCAACACAGATGTCTTTAGGTCAGATTGATTGAAATCCTAATGACTAATACTTGACATGCATCAAAATACTACACGTTCGAAGTGTAAATTATACTGTTAGTGTTATTTTTCCCATAAATAGAGTGTTTCAACTATCTTTTAATAATACAAAAATGTTTATAAGTCTCAGGACCTATCTCAATAAAAGAACAAATTACTTCTGAAGAAAATGATCAGGCAATATGTTTTCATTATAGGCAGAAGCAGTTGATTCCAGAAAGAAGTTTGTCTTTTTTTTTTTTTTTCAGTGTATTTGTATCGAATATAAAAGCAAGCCTATAATAACTGTGAGTATTGCTTTTATAGCAAGCATTTAAGGTAATGGAGGACTACTCAGTTTCCATGGTTCTCTCATATCCTCCTGTCTTGGCCAGCCTGCTCACTCTGCAGTGTTCTTGAGGCAACAGTGACCTCTCTTCGTCAGAGAGGCGTGTGTGCTGTGGGAGACTCTGAACAAGGCTTGTGCCAGACACCTAGTTATGCTAGAGGAAAAAAAGGATAAATTGTCAAGCTCCGTGTTGTTTAAAGGCTAATTTAGCAGATACAATTTAAAGAAATTAAAAAGAAAAACCTGTGTATATAATCCTAAAGGATATCCATCCTATTCTTTAAGAGAACTCTTGTGTAAAATACAGATATTTTAGTTAATTTTTTGAAAATTTATTTGAGCAAAGTCTTAATATATACTCATGGAGGGATGCCTGGGTGGCTCAGCGGTTGAGTGCCTCCCTTAAGCCCAGGGTGTGATCCTGGAGCCCTGGGATGGAGTCCCACATCAGGCTCCCTGTATGGAGCCTGCTTCTCCCTCTCTCTCTCTCTCTGTGTTTCTCATGAATACATAAATAACCCCCCCCCCCCAAAAAAAAAAAAAAGAATACATACCCATGAAGGTATGAATAAGTTTGGAGATTTTGTTTCCCCCACCCTGGTAACAACTTGTGTAAATTGCTGAGACCAGCAAAACCTTCTGTGGCCCAGGAGCTGGGAGCAGAGCACAGTCCGGTAAGCCACATGGACGAGCTAGGGCAGCATCTAGAGGATTTCGGGGCCTGAAGATTGTGGCAGGTCTCAAGGTCCTACTTCAAGGTCACTGAGAAAGCATGGAAGAAATTAGACCTGGAGAGTGTTGGAATCAATTTGTGTTTGTAAGTGAAATCAGTCCCACCCAGTCCCACTGGGGATGGGAGAGGTCGCTGCAGGTAGAGCTCTGTAAACTCTTCAACAACCAGGTTTAGAGGGTCATGCACCCCACTTCCAAGGGGACCCTACTGGACCTTACCCCATGTATCTCTTCATCTGACTGTTCATTTTTGTCCTTTTTTTTTTTTTTTTTTTAAAGATTTTATTTATTTATTCATGAGAGACACAGAGAGAGAAAGAGGCAGAGACGTAGGCAGAGGGAAAAGCAGGCTCAACGCAGGAAGCCCGATGCAGGGCTCGGTCCTATGTCCCCAGGATCACACTCTGACCCAAAGGCAGACGCTTAACTACTGAGCCACCCAGGCGTCCCCATTTTTGTCCTTTATACTGAGCTAGTAAACCTAAGGAAAGCTTTTCCTAAATTCTGTGAGCCATTCTAGAAAATTACCAAACCTAATGTGAGGGGTTATGGGAAGCCCTGGACTTGCAGTGTGCTCAGCAGAAGTGTGGGTAGCTGGGGCATTACCTTTGTGGCTGGTTTGTGGCTATTTCATCACCCTGAAATAGAGGAAAGCTTGTGGGATCTGATGCTGACTCCAGGAAGACACTATCAGAGTTGGACGCAACCCTAGGACACCCAGTTGCTGTCAGAGAATTCGTTACTGGTGTGAAAGAAAAAGGACTACTTATTCGAATTTTGGATTTTGAGAACTGTGACTGCTGTGTGTTACAGGGTATTGATCATTAAATGGGTGGAAGAAATGGATGTATTAGGGAGATAAGGCAAAACAAAATAGGATCTTTGTTACCTGATTTTTTTTAAAGATTTTATTTATTTATTTATTTATTTATTTATTTATTTATTTGAGAGAGAAAGAGAACATGAGTGCAGAGGTGGGGGGGAGAGGGAGAAGCAGGCTTCTTGCTGAGCAAGGAGTCTGATGTGTGGCTTGATTCCAGGACCCCAGGGTCATGACCTGAAACAGAGGCAGACACTTCACTGATGTAGCCACTCAGGCACCCCTGACCTCAGATATCTTTGAGTATAAGCCATATAACCAGGCATTAGGACAGTTGGGACACAATTGCATTTTCTTGTCCTAGATACATGGGAAAAGGAGTAAATGGGGATTGGAATGGACAGTAACAGTGATGGATGGCATGGGGGTGGAAGACTGCAGGTGGACTCAGCTGTGGGAGGAGTGACTCTGGTGGGAGGAGTGACTCTGAACTCAGGCTGAGAGGAGGGAAAGCAGGTATTGCTAGATGGTCTATGTGTCTTGATGTGACAGGGGCACTCCTATTCTACCTAGGAGTCATTTATACCCCTGAAGAGGACCATGTTTACAGATCGGAGCTTGGGAAGCAGACCAAAAATCAAGCACTAGCTGTATCATTCTTTAGCCATGTAATTTCATCATATTACTGAAGCTTTCTGAAACTGCATTTAATGCCATTTGTTAAATAAGTAAATGTTTTAGTTATCTTAGGCTTCTGTAACAAAATACCACAGACTTACTTGGTGGCTTAGACAACACATTAAATTTTCACAGTTCTGAATCCTGGAAAGTCCCCAGACCTAGGTGTCAGCAGATGGAGGACTTGGGGATGGGCCATTTCTAGGCTTGCAGAAGCCTGGCCCTCAGTGCCAGTGTGGCAGAGAGAGAGCTGTGCTCTGTTGCCCTGATAGTGACACCAGTTTCTTCATAGGAGCCCTGCTCCATGACCTCATCTAAACCAAATTAGCTCCCAAAGGCCTCACCTCTCCACCTACCATCATCCCGAGAATTAGGGTTTTGACAGATGGATTTGCTTGGGGCTGGAGGGGACAAGGGGGTTTAGTCCATAACAGTAAATATACCAAAATGAGCAGGGTCTAAGTATTAAGTAAGTGAATGTGCTTACATTTTCAAGCAGAGAGTCCTATTTCTTAAACTTTAATTTTGTCTTACTAATTTCCTGGACTCTAGGTATAAAGAGGGGAGTTAAATCTACTTTTGTTTGTGATATAATGTCATTTTCCCGTTTTTATACAATTAAGTACTAGCAAATTTGGTAAGAATTCAAGTTTGCCAAACTTTTATTTTATTTTATTTTATTTTATTTTATTTTATTTTATTTTATTTTATTTTATTTTATTTTATTTTATAAGATTTTACCCACTTATTCATAGACACACAGAGAGAGAGGCAGAGACACAGGCAGAGGGAGAAGCAGGCTCCATGCAAGGAGCCCAATGTGGGACTCGATTCGGGGTCTCCAGGATCACACCCCAGGCTGCAGGTGGCGCCAAACCGCTGCGCCACCAGGGCTGCCCTTTTTATTTTTTAAAAAGTTTTACTTATTTATTCATGAGAGACAGAGAGAGGCAGAGACATAGGTAGAGGGAGAAGCAGGCTCCCCGTGGGGAGCCCCATGCAGGACTCGGTCTTAGGACCCCCGCTGGATCACAACCTGAGCCAAAGGCAGATGCTCAACCACTGAACCACCAGGTGCCCCCCAAGAAACTGTTTTAAAGAGACTAAATCACTTGTCCAGGGTCCCCCTGTAGTAAATGACAGTGACCGTCTGTGAAGAACCCAAGCGTGTCTGCCTCCTGAGGGTGCCGATGGGCCAGGGCTTCATTAGCAAACAGATGGCCTTCCAAGTGGGTGACTTGCAGTGAAATTAATAAAGGGACTATTTTATCCCAGGACCCCAGGATCATGCCCTGAGCCAAAGGCAGACGCTTAACTGCTGAGCCACACAGGCATCCTTATTTATTTATTTTAAAGATTATATTTTTTTGGAAGAGAGTGCAGATGGAGGTGGGTGAGGAAGAGGAAAAGAGAGAAACAGACTCTGCTGAACCCCACGCAGGGCTGGACTCAGGAGATCATGACCTGAGCCAAAATCAGAAACTTTACGGACTGAGCCACCCAGGCACCCCCATAAAGTTTACCAGAACTTTAAAATACAGATTTATGAAATGCTGGGGTGTTGTTTGTGCTGATGATTAATGTAGGATGGTATTCTAGTTATAACTTTACTAAATGTTAGATTGAACAAATATATTTCCCTGTGAGTCCCCTGCATTCTACATTTTCTAAGCAGGGACTTTTAGGTTTGCAGTTCAGGGAAGGAATTAAATAACCCTACAAAAAAGTTTCTGGGTAACTTATAAATTCAATGATTTTCATTTCCTTGTGTGAAAATAGAAAGGAATGTTCGTATTTTATTTACTAGCATTGGTAGTCAAAGCCTTCTCACTTGAGATCCATGCAGATGTGAGAGTTCTCCCACTTGTCTGAGGGCCATGGCGTGTTCCTGAAAGGGGGTTGGGGGGTTGCATGCAGGTGCATCGGGATTTTGTGGTCAGGGTCTCTGGTAAGACTGGAGTCTCTTGGCTTCTCTCTCCTTGCCCAGCTTTTCCTCCTAACTTCTTGGACTGTCCGTGAGTGGGGAGATCCAGAGGAGGCGAGGTGGTGGCTGAATTCCTGAGAATGCAACTGCAGGTGAGTAGAGATGTGATCTTTCTGTGGATATAATACCTCTGTTGCCAGTGGACGGGAAGGCTTCTCTTGGCCTGAGACTTCTCCGTGTATCCAGGCAATGTTAGGATCTAGGCTCTACTTAATTCTCAGGACTCAGGGATACTTCTGTGTAGTCCGGGATTGATCAGGAAATCCTTTCCCTTCCAACAGTGACACTAGTATATCTCATTCTCTATTAAGAGTGTCCTTGCAGAAAAGAAATTTGCATAGTTTTTCTCTCCATTGTATAGACTTAGTTGAGAAATAGTTTACTCATTCATCATCGTCGCACATAGGCATGTGGTGGTGGGGTGACAGATGAGCAGGGGCAGGGGTTTACGGTCCGCCCACGAGGGGACAGCTGTACCTGCAGGGGAGCTGTGCCGTGGCCCAGAGAACTTGAGAAACATCTGCGGAAGAGAAGATAGAAGAAATCATTATTTCCTCTCAATACTTACTAAAGTTTTAATAATACATACTTGAATTAGTTTGGAAACTAACGGAGATGACTGTAATCTTCTCTACTACCTTATCCCTCTTACCTATGTTCCCTCTTTGTGATTAAACTTTGTTAAAATTAGAAACCCAAGAACAGTGCCCAGGGAGTAATTTTTTTTTAAAATTTTATTTATTCATTCATGAGAGACACTGAGAGAGGCAGGCAGAGACATAAGCAGAGGGGGAAGCAGGCTCTATGTCAGGGAGCCCGATGTGGGACTCGATCCTGGGACCGCGGGACCATGCCCTGAGCTGAAGGCAGACGCTCCGCCGCTGAGCCACCCAGGCGTCCCTAATTTTTAAAAATTAACTGCGCGGGATCCCTGGGTGGCGCAGCGGTTTGGCGCCTGCCTTTGGCCCAGGGCGCGATCCCGGAGATCCGGGATCGAATCCCACGTCAGGCTCCCGGTGCATGGAGCCTGCTTCTCCCTCTGCCTGTGTCTCTGCCTCTCTCTCTCTCACTGTGTGCCTATCATGAATAAAAAAAAAAAAAAAAAAAAAAAATTAACTGCGCGTTTGGCAGAATGTGTGTAGAAATTGTGGTAAAATTTAGGTCCTGAAACGATTTTTGAAGGACCAAGAGAGGTCAGAACTAATCAAGAGGATTTTATTGCCTTTGAATAGAAAAACAGGATTAACATCCAGAGAACTGCTACCACGAGAATTGGTGTTAAGAATGGAGAGCTCGCTGCCAGAGGGATCACTCTGGGGCTGTCCTTCAGAAGAGCCATCTCAGGAGTCCCACGCTCTCCTGCAGGACCTGTCTGCCTTCATAGACTCTAAAGAACAAGTGAGTTCTGTAAGATGACAGATCCTCACCCTGCTGACCGTAGGTTCTTTGTCATTGTTGTCATCCTGGAGAGTGCTGGGCATTGCTTCATGATTCTCTACCTGTTAATATGAACGGACCTATCACGAGTATGTGTTCAGTGTTTGCTGTAAAAGAAGTGTCTGCACATTAGTTCTTTGGAAATCTCAACATCACTATTGATAAATTTTTTTAAGTTGTTTTTTTCCCCATTAACTTCTACAAATGTGGGGCTCAAACTCCTGACGCTGAGATCAGGAGTCACATGCTCTTCCAACTGAGCCAGCTAGGTGCCCATTGCTACTGTTTAATCTAGGTTATAATCACTAACCACTAACTAGGAATTCAAAATTCCCAGTTTATTGGGAAATTGCCAGGTTCTTTCACATTGAGATTACTGTATAATGAAGTAATTGTGTGCTTAC
Organism: Canis lupus baileyi; assembly: GCF_048164855.1. Lineage (NCBI taxonomy): Eukaryota > Metazoa > Chordata > Mammalia > Carnivora > Canidae > Canis > Canis lupus. Next base: position 39,073,804 of record NC_132861.1, on the reverse strand, counting down.
TGTGTATTTCTGTTTGAATGTGTCTGAAAGACACAGGGCAGACCAGCATGGGAGTTTGAACCACAAATGGAGTTTGACCTTTCTTTTCTTCTTTTTTTTTTTTTATTTTTTATTTTTTAATTTTTATTTATTTATGATAGTCACACAGAGAGAGAGAGAGAGGCAGAGACACAGGCAGAGGGAGAAGCAGGCTCCATGCACCGGGAGTCCGACGTGGGACTCGATCCCAGGTCTCCAGGATCGCGCCCTGGGCCAAAGGAAGGCGCAAAACCGCTGCGCCACCCAGGGATCCCCCTTTTTTTTTTTAATTTTTTTTTTTTAATTTATTCATGATAGTCACAGAGAGAGAGAGAGAGGCAGAGACACAGGCAGAGGGAGAAGCAGGCTCCACGCACCGGGAGCCCGATGTGGGATTCTATCCCGGGTCTCCAGGATCGCGCCCTGGGCCAAAGGCAGGCGCCAAACCGCTGCGCCACCCAGGGATCCCGAGTTTGAACTTTCTATACATAGCTCCCCCTTTGCCATAATGACTATCATGGTGACAGTTCTCCCCCAGGGATTACTAAATATGGCCCTGTTGAAACCCAGTATCTGTGATATTTTAGGACTCTGTGACCTTCAAAGATGTAGCTGTAGACTTAACCCAGGAAGAGTGGACCCTGATGGATAGGTCCCAGAGAAAGCTGTACATTGATGTAATGCTGGAGAATATCACTCATCTGGTCTCCGTAGGTGAGTCTGTCACCGTGTCTGTTTCTTAGTTTATCAACCCTGTGTCCAGGACAGCTTTCCTGCATTCTAATGGCTTTCTACTCTAACTTGTTCTTCTGTAGCACTTCTGACTAGATGGAATATGTCATTTTCTTCATTTTCATCCAGTATGTTTTTTTTTAATTCGTCAAGTATGTTAATAATATGAATTTAGGCTTCTTGGCTATAATTGTGTATCTTTCTACTGTACTTTATCCAAGACCCAGAACAGTCTTGGGAATACAATGAATATTTTTTGAATGAATAAATAAATATCTGAAATATTTTCCGCTCTGGGAATTATGGTGAAGCCTGAGCACAGGAGAAAATCTAACATCTTGTATCACCTTCCATGTAAAACTACAGAATATTCTCGTGGAGCTTATGTTTATTGTATTCCTTTGAAAATACTGTTAACCCCCTTATGAGGACGTTTCCTTCTGGATGCACACTCCGAGCCTTCTGCTGCCTTCTGGCTTGGGTGGGAGTATGAGCCGCCAGAGGTCTTTGCTGATGTGACCTGATGCTTCCACAGCACTTCTACGTGCTCCTGGTGTTTGTCCACAGTAGCTTGTACTGTCGAATGCTATGCACCGTTCTCCACGCAGAAGTACAAACTCACGTATTGTTCTCCCACTGATACAGGCTGTCAGTTCTTCCAGTCAGATATGATTGCCCAGTGGGAGCAAGGAGGGGAGCTGTGGAAGGAAGAGAGAGGACTGGCCCAAGGCTGGGGTCCAGGTGAGCTTTGGACACTCATGCTCAGTGCAAGATGGCTCGTGAATGTGTGAGTGGGATCTCACGGATGTCAGTGCACGGGTCCCTGAGTGAGTGGTAGCTTCAGAAAACCGAGTGGCCAGTGGGACTGCATTCCTCAGATTGTGTCATTATGTGTCACATGTCAGTTTCTCTTCATGTATCTGCACTTACATTTGACTTCAGGGAAGCAATGATCCTGTCCTTAATGGAAGTAAAATTTCACATTGTGGTCTTTGTCATGAGTTCTGGTCTCTCTTTTTCTAATGCTTTATATTCATATTCTCTACAATAGCCCATCATTATTTTTTTTCTTTAAATTAAACATTGACTTTTTTTCTCTAATTGATATTATTCTAAAATGTATGTCTATTCACCAGTATATTCCTCAATTTGACATTATTTGGTCATGCAGTGGTCAGTGTTTGGAACACATTTATAATGGGTCTTGTGTGCTTTTCAACACATTAATTCCCCTAATCTATTTAAAATATTTCTTAGTTTTATTTATTATCTTCAGTTATTTCAGGCTTGGAAAACAGCTATCAAAAGCAAGAAATAATATCTATGGAAGACATCTGCAGGGAGGATGCATCTAACTACAAGACAATAATAGTAAGTTTCACAAGGACACGCCTCCTATCTATATGTTAAAGGCTTGGGGGTGAGATAAGTTAACAATTCAGAATAGTTACATATTGTCACAGAATGTGGTTTCAAATTTAAATCTGGGAACAAAATTAGCTTGGATTTGAACTTCAAGTGGCTCTGCTAAAAGAATAATTGTATAACTTTGGTATATTTGCATTCATGATATCTTTAAAATACTTAGCTCTCTGTTAAAGATGCTGCCAAGGTGTTCTAAACAAAAGATTCATGGCAGCCTGTTTCAAAGGGAAAAAACACTTCCTTGATACTATAAAAATCTGATAGAAACAGAAAGAAGAGAGGGGAAATCTGTGCATAGACAAGGGTAGTAGTGAGCAGTAAAGGAGAATAGGACAGAGTTTGGTCAGATGGGGTGCTTACAGCATCCAACCCCATGAGCTGGGGAAGCCCCCTGCACACACCTGGGCTGGAGTCTCCATGGAGAGACCTGGGTGGAGCATCCTCCTCCTCAGGTGAGACTTTACCCCTGACCATCCCCACTGTGGCCATATTTATGGGGCCAGTGATGGGGTCTGAGGTTAAACAAGTGTTCCTGCAGTGCTTAGTGAGCTGCATTTGTATTGTCATGTCTTCACATCTTCAAGAAGCCCATTGCCTCCCCTCCTGGATTCTATTCTGGGCATCCAGACCAGAAGGACCAGTTCTGACCGGGTGGCCAGCTGATGGCCACTAAGCAGGTCCCCGAGGTCACTTATGTAGCATGAGTCTCACACATAACACGATTTAGCCTGCCTGTGTCCATGGAGGTCGGGATGGTGGGTTATGCAGGACACATCACAGAAACCTCCGTTGATATGATCTATTTGTTCTTTGAGTTGTCATGCATAATAAGACACCAAATGTACCCACAAGGCACTGTTTACACATCTGCAAATCCAACAATGTATTATAAGTACGATGAAGTTCATTATAAGTAAAGCATCCTTTAGATCCCTCCCTAATGGGGTAACTAGTCAAATAAACTATAGGAAGTATTGATTTGATTAATTCACAGTTGGTAGTGAAAATTGGCATTGTCACAAGCAGAGATTCCTTTTTTTTTTTTAAGCTTTTTTTTTTTTTTAAAGATTTAATTTATTTACTCATGAGAGACACCAAGAGAGGCAGAGACACAGGCAGAGGGAGAAACGGGCTCCGTGCAGGGAGCCTGACCTGGGACTCGATCCTGGGTCTCCAGGATCATGCCCTGGGCTGAAGGCGGCGTTAAACTGCTGAGCCACCTGGGCTGCCCGCAAGCAGAAATTCTTGTTTAAAACTGACATCAGTGGGAGTTTGTTTTCTCAGTTTTACACACATATGTTCACTGTCATCATTCAAGGTGATGGCCATTAATCCTACAGTGAAATTACAGTTACCTCGACAAATTTGGTCATTGTGGTTATGAAAATGTCTGATACATGTTTTGGAAGTAAATCTCATCTTCATCGTGATACCAGCATATTGGTACTACATGTAAAGAACAGTTGGTCCAACAGGACAGGATCAGTGGTTGTCCTGCTTCAGTAGAGAAGCCTCGGGTTGAGTCTTCAGGGTCCAAGGGATAGCGTGTCCAGGCAATGGGAAAGCATGGGATCCAAATTTACATCCAGAGTCACAGAGGGAAACCTATTAAAGGAATACAATACTGTTATTGTAGCATCTCCTCCTTGAACAGTTACCTTAGCGGGAGAGGGGATGTAGTTATGTGGCTTTGTAAGGTCGTCAAGCACCTGAATGAATATTCTATCATATTAATGGTGCTGGAAGGGTTTTGCATATTGCTTACTTGGAAATTAAGGGTCTTCATCTACCCTAATAGAGTTTCATTTTGACCAATATGTCTCTTGTGTAACATTTTAGCCTCAGTTAAATAACTTCCATTTTGATGAAGAGACCTCTTCTAATTTTTTAAGTTGTTATATAAGCAGTCCATTTATCTGTTTCATCAAGTCAGCCACCTGGGGTCAATAGGGAATATGATAAGTCCATTCAGTATTAGAAGAGGCAGCAAAAGCTTTTAAACTACCTATCAAGTGGGAGCTATTATCATTCTGGATCTGAATATGGACGTCATAATATAATAGTCTCTAAGATTTTGATAGTATTTTTTGGGGGGATGTGGGACAAATGGGCAAGCTATTAAATACCCGAAAAAGTGTTCACTGCCATACAAATATATTGACAACCTCGGAAGGGGGTACTGGCCCCATATGATCTATTTGCCAAATTTGGACAGGGAGTCTTCCTTTCTGTATCTGTCCTTTTTACTGTTGTGGAAATTTTTTTTTTTTTTTCTTAAAGATTTTATTTCATGAGACACAGAGAGAGGCAGAGACATAGGCAGAGGGAAAAGCAGGCTCCATGCACCGGGAGCCCAACGTGGGATTCGATCCCAGGTCTCCAGGATCGCGCCCTGGGCCAAAGGCAGGCGCTAAACCGCTGCGCCACCCAGGGATCCCCTATCCCCTACTTTTCTACATACAGAATCATTTTCATTATTTCTACCAATCTTAAGGTCTGTAATGTTTTGTGAGCTTTGGGTAAAATCTCTTTTGAAATTGCCAGAGAGGGACACCTGGGTGGCTCAGCAGTTGAGCATCTGCCTTTGGCTCAAGCGTGATCCTGGGATCTGGGATCGAGTTCTGAATCAGGCTCCCTGATGGAGCCTGCTTCTCCCTCTGCCTGTGTCTCTGCTTCTCTCTCTGTGTGTCTCTCATGAGTAAATAAATAAAATCTTAAGAAAAGAAAAAAAAAAAAGAAACTGCCACAGAGTATAGCAATGGATTTAGATGTATTCCAATGTATTCCACCTTTTTCTTAAACTTCATTTAGCACAATATCTTGTATTTGACATTTCTTCATGAGGAATTCTTTTCTCAAAGTTCTCAGAAAAACTCTTATATTCTGCCTGGTGATGCTGTAGGTGCCACCATCAGAGAGGCTGAGGCTCTCTGGGGCAAGCTTCTTTGCCATCATTGCTCCAGTCTGTACTGGTCTCATCATCATCCTAGATGTTGCCATCCACGTGTCAGTGTCCCACTTTAGGCCCAGCAGAAGCAGTAGCTGCGTGCACTTGTGTAGTGTTCCATCTTCCCTCTCCTCTTTTACTTAGACTTGGCCACCTCTGTGGTTGCTTTTTGTGCCATGTACTGGTGGGTGTGAACTTGGTCAGGATGAACATAAGTCTGACATTGAAGGATGGCCATCCTAGATTATAAATCAGATATTTTCTTTTCTAACTGTAGTTTTTCCTCCTGCACTGAGCACAGGGTTTTAGTATTATTCTCCTGTAGACTGTTAAACAGCATCCCCAGTGTGCTAGGAATGACATCATGTTTCCCAGTTACCATCCACAAAGCATCTATGAGCTGGAGAGGCCTGGGTGGAATGTCCTCTTTTCAGGTGAAACTTTACCCCCTGACCATCCCCACGAGGGCCGTATTTATGGGGCCAGTGATGGGGTCTGAGGTTAAACATGTGTTCCTGCAGTATGGAATGAGCTGCATTTCCATGTTGTCATGTCTTCACATCTTTAAGGAACCTGGATCATGTGTGCTTGCCTCCCTTCCCAGATTCCATTCTGGGGGGCCAGCCCAGCGTGGAGCAGGAGGGAATGCAAGACAGACTTATAGTCCTGGGTGTCCAGACCAGAAGGGCCAATTTTAACCGGGAAGCCAGCTGATGTCCACTAAGCAGGCTCCCGAGGTCAGTCATGTAGCACAAGTCTCACAACCTGCTTTAGCCTGCCTGTATCCATGCAGGTGGGGCTGGGTTATGCAGAACACATCACAGAAACCTCCATCCATAAAATACACAAAGGCAAAAATGTTTGTGAATGCAGGAGGTGAATATCCCATGTGCATATATGTAACCTGGTGAAGGTTTTAATTAGAGATGATGACTGAATGGTCAGCTTGAAATTCATATGTAGAGTGTTGAATGGATGAATGTTTGGGAGAAGTCCTATAACAGTCTGTCATCTCTTTCCCAACAGCAGAAATGTCACTCAGGAGAAGACCCCTTTGCACATATTGGGTATGATGGAGTTTTCACTCACCCCTACACATTGACTCAGCATGTTTTAACTCACACTGGACAGAGACCCTATAAATGGAGTGAATGTGGAAAACCTTTCAGTCATAGAAATGACCTATATAGACACCAGAAACCTTATATGGAAGGCAAACTTTATAAATGTAACGAATGTGAGAAATATTTCCATAATAGAAGAAAGCTTTGCATACACCAGAGAATTCACACGGGAGAGAAACCCTATAAATGTGATGAATGTGGAAAACATTTCAGTCGAAACTCCCACCTTCGTTCCCATAAAATAACTCACACGGGAGAGAATCCATTTGTCTGTAATCAGTGTGGGAGTCATTTCAGGTATTTTTCATCTTTAACTAGACATAAGCATATTCATTCTGGAGAGAAGCCTTATGAATGTCATCTGTGTGGAAAAGCCTTTGTTCAAAGCTCTTATCTTAAACAACACGAGAGAACTCATACTGGAGAGAAACCATATAAATGTCTCCTATGTGGAAAAGCCTTTGTTACAAGCTCCAATCTTAGAGAACATGAGAGAACCCATACGGGAGAGAAACCATATAAATGTCATCTATGTGGGAAAGCTTTTGTTCAAAGCTCTTGTTTTAGACAACATGAGAGAACCCACACTGGAGAGAAACCATATAAATGTCATCTGTGTGGGAAAGCCTTTATTACAAGCTCTTGTCTTAAAAAACACGAGAGAACCCACACTGGAGAGAAACCATATAAATGTCTCCTATGTGGAAAAGCCTTTGTTACAAGCTCCAATCTTAGAGAACATGAGAGAACCCACACTGGAGAGAAACCATATAAATGTCCTCTATGTGAAAAAGCTTTTGTTACAAGTTCTAATCTTCGAGAACATGAGAGAACTCACACTGGAGAGAAACCATATAAATGTCATCTATGTGGAAAAGCCTTTGTTACAAGCTCTTGTCTTCGAGAACATGAGAGAACTCACACTGGAGAGAAACCATATAAATGTCCTTTATGTGGAAAAGGCTTTGTTACAAGCTCTTGTCTTAGAAAACATGAGAGAACCCACACTGGAGAGAAACCATATAAATGTCCTCTATGTGGGAAAGCCTTTGTTACAAGTTCTAACCTTAGAGAACATGAGAGAACTCATACTGGAGAGAACCCATATAAATGTCCTCTATGTGGAAAAGCCTTTGTTGAGAGCCCTAATCTTAGAGAACTTGAGAGAACTCATGCTGGGGAGAACCCATATAAATGTCCTCTATGTGGAAAAGCCTTTGTTACAAGCTCTTGCCTTTGAAGACACGAAAGAACTCAACTCTAAATGCAGTAAATGAACACAGAAGAGCCTTCAGCCACAGCTCAAACCAATCCCAGAACTCCTAAATGGGGGAAATTCTATGGCCATATTTATTATGGAAGTGCTTTCATTTCTAATTTATCATTACAGAACATGAGTGAACTCCATTTGGAGGAACCTTATATTTATAATAAAGGAGGAAGAGACATTAGATGATCTCCGGATGTAGGATGCAGAAGAAAATTCACTATGAATAATCTAACCTCCCTAAAATGGGAAATTACACAATTACAGATGGAGGTCACTCTAGTAGAATAGCAAAAATTAATGCTGGAGAGCTTATTCATTGTAATATGCATGGAAAAAATCTTTATTAGTAGAAAAACTTGTAGGCATGTGAAGTTTCACACTCTGTAGAATAGAGAATGAATGGAAGTCTTCAGTGATTTTTAATTCTTTAGTCAACATGCAATTTTCTCACACTGTATATATGCCATTGCTAAAATCAGATGAAAGGTTAGAGTTTGCATCAGAAATTCCCAACTAGGAAAAACATATCAAGAATGAACAACATAAAGAACAGTTTAGACATTATAGTTTTGCCTAATGGCTTATTATAAAAGTGTAAGAAACGTGGGATTATGACATCTGGGAATTCTAAATGCAGGATTTTGTGACAATAATGGTTTTTTTTTTTTTTTTTTTTTTAACTAGTACTTAGAAATGCATATGAAGCAAAGTTGTTGCTAGAAAATCCATTACGTTGGTCAGGTCCTATTTTCCATACAGCAATAATTATGATTGGGTTCAACTAGAAATAACTTTGAATATTAACTGTAAAACAACACAGAATGATGTGTCATTACAACATATTGTTAACCCTGTATGTAGATCTTGATGAATTAAATATTGATACATGGATAGTTTGTGACTGATTTTCGCTTAAATTTTCATTTTAAAACGCTATTATTGGGATGAAGGGTATAACAGAACAATAAGGAGGGCCAGTTCAACAGCAGGACATAACATCTGTAAATATTTGCATCCAACATAGGAACACCAATATATAGTAGCACCTGGGTGACTTAGTGAGTTAAGCGCCTGGCTTTGGCTTTGGTCATGGTCTTGGGGTCCTGGGATGGAGCCCTGTATTAGGCTTTCTGCTCAGTGGGGAGCCTCCTCCCTCTCTCTCTGACCCTCCTGCACTCTTGCTCTCGCTTTTTCTCAAAATCTTTTAAATATATAAAAAAGGAACACCTATATATATGAAATATATAAATAGCTAAAGAGAGAAACAGCAATACAGTGATAGAACGGGGAATTTATTATTTATTTTTTTAGAAGGGGGACTTTAATACACGTTTTCATCAATGGATAAATCATTTAGGCAGAAAATCTGTAAGAAAACAGACTTCAGTGACACATTAGATCAGATGGACTTCACAGATGGATCCTCAAGACTCCCAAGAGCAGCGGAATGCATCCTTTTGTCAGGTGCACATGAGACATTCTCCAGGATTGAGCATATGTTAGGACCTGTCAGGACCATTGGACAGTTGCTTTCTCTCTTAACCAAGCCATGTAGCTGCCCTATTTCTCATAAAAACCCATGGCTTTCACTCTTTAGGTGGGACACTTCTGGTTATTGCTTGAGTCTGTGCTCCCCAAACTGTAATCATTAATCCCAAATAAATGCGCATCTGTCTGCCTCTCATTGCAGTGCTTGTTTTCAGGGTGGCAGAGTGGACAAGAATATTTGCCTTCCTCTCTTGGCCAGGCACTACAGTGTGAGTTCTGGAGGAGCTGACCTGGGTGCTGGAATCTCCAGCAGTTTCAGGGACTTGTTTGTAGCTCCAGAGAGTCTGCTCATGCTGTGCATGCCACAGAAGGCCCATCAACAACCACCCACGAAACTTGTGGAGATCATCTCTGTACCCTTCTAGATTCTTGGCTCTGACCACCACCACCCCTCTTCCCTTGCCCATGGGGTCAAGGCCACAGAGGGACAAAATGATGGTCGGGGATTTGAGGTGGGGAAGGAGAGGATCCCCGGACAATAACAGCTGAAAGGGGGCTCTAGGGACCAAGTGCAGACCTCATGGGTACTGGGACCTGATGGTTGGGGGGAGGAAGGATATCAGGAACTGCTGCCCTGCGGAGAACAGGTGCTGGTGTTGAGTTTAGGGGAGGGTGGAGGGGTGGGGATGGGTGAAGGAAGGCTGATGTTTGTTACCAGCAGGACCAGTTGAGGAAATGAAGGTGAGAGCATGGAAATAAAGAGGCCAAGAGAAAAGGGCCAAGGCAGGGTGAGGCAAGTAAACCAGGAAGAGCACACTCCCAGGAAACCTCAACAGTAGGATTCTGAGAGGCAGAAAAGTCACCAGATCTACCTCCTTGGGTGCCAGGTTGGGGAAGAGTGATGTGAGCAGAAAGGAGAGGACTTCCCTAGGTGAGAGTTTAGGCCAGAGGCTGTTGCTTTGTGAAGAGGCAACAAGGACTTTGGGGTCCATTATAGTAAAATTGAGCAGCAAGAAGACCCATGATCTCACATTTCTGAGGTGCTAGCGCCCAGTAGAGGAGAAAGTGGCCCAAGTCCATAGAAGCTCAAACAACTTAATTACAGTCATCTTCAGATTTTATACCTTTATGCTTTTGTAAATGCTTATATTTTAATTACATTGACTAATTGCTAACAAGTATAATTGAGTTACATGACCTTGAATTCTCTGAATGCGATACATTTAATAGCTATTTATCAGCTTTTTTTTCTGTTTATTTTTTAAAGATTTTATTCATGAGAGAGGCAGAGACCCAAGCAGAGAGAAGCAGGTTCCTTACAGGGAGCCTGATGTGGGACTCGATCCCAGGACCCCGGGATCACAACCTGAGCCACCCAGACATCCCTCTAAGCATCCCTCTATATTTGTGTAAATATAGTTGGGCTTTCTGCATACATAGTCACTTCATTTACAAACCGTCATATTTCCCAATTTTTCTAAACTTTTTATCTTTTAGAGTCCTTGCAGAGTGTAGCTACTCCACTATATGTTAGTAGACATAGAGCAGACCATTCCAAATGGCAAGAAGGGTCCTAGGGAGAGTAGACACTTGTTCTGGCCCTGATCAAACTTCGAAAGCTGTTTTTGTTTTTGTTTTTTAAGATTTTATTTATTCATGAGAGACAGAGAGAGCAAGGGAGGCAGAGACACGGGCAGAGGGAGAAGCAGGCTCCCTGCATGGAGCCTGACGTGGGACTCGATCCCAGGCCTCCAGGATCACACCCTGGGCTACAGGCGGCGCTAAACCGCTGTGCCACCGGGGCTGCCTGGAAAATTGTTTTTCAATAGGATCTATGATGTAAATGGAACGTTTTCTCATGTTTTTCCTAAATGACGATTTTCTAAAATTCATGTCCTTAGTTGTTGGTCAGGTCTCTTAGGCTGGCAGTGATGACGGGTCTTTTAAATTTTGGGAGATTATTACTTTTTTTTTTCTTTTTAAGATTTTACTGATTTTAGAGAGAGATCATGTGAGCAGGTGGAGGGGCAGGGAGAGGCACAGGCGGACTTCCCACTGAGTGCAGAGTCCGATGCAGGGGCTGAGTCCCACGACCCTGAGATGATGACCTGAACCAAAACCAAGAACCAGACATTTAACTGATGGTGGCACCCACACACTCCTATAGCAAATTTTGATTCCTGCAGGGATTTTGCCTGGTGCTCTCTATGAGCAGTGACTGTTGAGTGCACGGCACTCTCCCATCGGAGGAATGTGGTGTTCACTGGGGTAAACGGTGCTCCTGAAACCAAACCATGTAAGGATGTTTGTTTTTATCCCTTACCTGTTTGGTGACTGACCTTGAGGGACACCCATTGCTGATCCCTTAGAGGTATTCAAACTGCTGTCCCCATGATCATTTACCTTAGAAGACCTTCAAGACATAACCCCCAAACTTACAGGATTTCCACTGCATATTTCAGTATCTCAGCCCCCCAGTGTTCTCTCCAAACTCTGATGCCCACAGCTCCCACCTCTCTGGGCTGTTTAGACCCTGGATCGTAGTTTCTCGCTGGTCAGGATCTGGCCTTCCCTTCTCCAGAGTCCCTGCAAGTCTCAAATGGCTGACTCCACCATGTTGGCTTCACTTTTCCTAGGCTCCCCAGCGGGAGTGCTCTGTGGACCTTGACTGCAGTGGTGCCAGGGATAACTTGCTTTTCACCTGCTGCACCCTCTGAAACATGTCATCACACACACTCATCCACAGCAAACACGGCACACTGACCATGCATTCTCTCGGGTGACATACGAGTTCTAATGATCACACGTTGACCTTCTGCCCTGACTATATAATGGCCAACACCCTCAAAGTCAGAAAAACCAAGGAAGGGTGACTGGGTGATGGGCACTGAGGGGGGCACTTGATGGGATGAGCACTGGGTGTTAGACTATATGTTGGCAAATCAAACTCCAATAAAAAAAAATTATACAAAAGAACCCAGAAAAAACAGGGAAACAACTATGCAGATCATATGACTGTATACTCTGCAGCCGCATAGAATTGGTGATGCAGACATGTGGTCCTTGTATGGAGGGACTCTGGCTGTGCATGTGTGTTTGGATCATGAGGCATTTCCCAGTTTGACATCAACATGAAAACTCCATGCATAGAGGGGAGAGGCTTGTGGCACAGGGATAGGATGTGTGTGGACCTCCCATCAGTGCTTGGCAGTGCTTATTCTTGGCAGATGGTGTAGGATACAGGGAGCTAAGGATCTGCACACTAGGTGTTTGATACAAGCATATCAGCAAAAAGATTCATAGAAAAAATCCAGAAAATGTAACCAGGGTCCCCTGAGAATGCACTAAGGATTCAGTATGACTCCAAATTGTCAGGAGGATTTGTTGTCAGAGCAGTCCTGTTTCTCTTAAAACTTGGATATAAATGTTTCATACATAAAAAATATTAAAGTATTCTTTGCTTGAAGATATGTGAAGTAAAAGAATTGAAGTTCCTGCCATGAGTGAGTAGATTTTGTTGATCCAACCCATAAAAAGCAACAGCAAAACCTGGTTAAGTACACAAATCTTTGAAGTAAAAGATGTCTTTGAAGACATCAGTATGTAGGCTATTTTTTAAAATATATATATATATATTTTTTTAAAAAAAAGATTTTATTTATTCATGAGCAACCCAAAGAGCAGAACCAGCAAAGAGCAGAACCAGCGGCAGAGACATAGGCAGAGGGAGAAGCAGGCTCCCTGTGGGGAGCTCAATGCGGGGTGGGGGGGTGGGGAGGGTGGATTTGATCCTAGGAGCTCAGGATCACACCCTGAGCTGAAGGCAGATGCTCAATTACTGAGCACTCAGGCGCCCCTGTAGGCTGTTTAAACAGGAATTTTTAAGGCACAACGGATGGGTCTAGGGGAGTCCACAGGAAGATGATTGCCTCATCCACACTAGATTTTCTCCTGGGGCAATTGAACATTAGTAGGGAGGGAGATTGAGACCCAGAAGAAAAGTGAAGCCTTTCTGGGCTTAGGAGAAATAAGATGGAACTTTGTGCAAGCAAAATATTGGGGCTTTGCTTCCTGGTAAGTCATGGTGAGTAGAGGTGAGATAATAGTAGGAAATAAATATTCACTTCAAAGGTGTATTTGTGAAAGTTTAGGGGGTTGCGGGACCAGAAGAGAATATAAACACTAGGATTCCACATGGGTAAAAGCCCTTACTGTGAACGGTGAGGTCCCCAGGCATTTCCACACCTGAAGCACCTGTTTAGTGTGGACACTGATGATCTTGGGGAGAGACATCACTAGGGAGTGAAAACAAGTTGATGGGGTGTTTGCCGACAGAATTCCCAAACTTGGCTGCTTTTTTTTTTACAGGCAAGAAAGCTATTATAATACAGTCCCATGGTTTGGGAGGATTACTTCCAACTGCAGGAAGACATCTGCACTGACTTTTTTTTTTTTTTTTTTAAGATTTTTTTTTTTGGGGGGTGCTGAAACCTGAGAACGAACTTTTTAAAGGATTTTATTTATTGGAGAGAGCGAGAGAGCGAGCGTGCACAAGTGGAGAGCAGCAGGAGAGGAGAAGCAGATGCCCTACTGAGCAGGGAGCCAGATGTGGGGCTCAATCCCAGGACCCTGAGATCATGGTCTGAGCTGAAAGCAGATGCTTCACTGACAGCCACCCAGGTGTCCCTTACTACTTTTGAAATTTTGGTAGCAATACTACATGTCCTTTTAAAGGAGGACAATTGACATACCAGCAGACCTTACTTGATCTATTAAGAATTTCTGATGATTTTCCATAAAATAGCTTCTCCATTATGAATTCTCTTATTTTCATAGATTTTTATCTTCCTGGTGATTTCTTTTTTCACTTATTTCCTGTTTTAGCAGTTACCCTACATTAAATTTTCTTGTGCACACAGCAAGGTGGTGTTTAGCTGAATGAGCATGCAGATTGGGTACAGACATAGTTTCTGTTCTGTGGAGTTTACTTATTTCTTTGACTAGAACAAGTTTCTGGGGAACCAGGGTGACTCAGTCAGTTAAACATCTGCCTTTGGGAAAAAAAAATAAACATCTGCCTTTGGCTCAGGCCATGATCCCAGGGTCCTGGGATGGAGTCCCGCATCGGGTTTCCTGCTTAGCGGGGAGTCTGCTTCTCCCTTTCCCTATGCCTGCTGCTTTACTTGTGTGCTGTCAATTAAATAATTAAAATGTTTTTTACAGCCCCCAAGTTTCTTTTCTTTCTTTTTTTAGTCCCCAAGTTTCTGTAGAATTCTTCCAATATAGTTTTTGCATCTATGAACATGAACACATAATTTTCACATTTCTATTGATATGATTGTCTTAATGGATATCCTCAATCTGAATCACACTTGCATCCTGACATAAAGGTCACTTGATCATGGTATGATATTTCTTAAGTTGATGAATATTTACTTATATTTTGTGCAATACTTTAACATTTCTTTGCATATGTCCAATTTGTCTGACAGGTATTATATGGGCCAATCTATGGGAAGATCTATTATCAGCCTTATATTCAGTGTTTATAAAACCACTGGGAAAGATCAACTAAAGCAATACTATGAAATAATTCATTAATGGAGCTTCTCTCTCGGACTGTATGAACCTAGCTTTTGTGTGTGTGTTTCCTTTTGTTAATTCCTCCGCCCCCTTTACATATATTTGGCTTACAAGAACACAGATTCATTCTCTTTCTGTTCTGGAATAAGAACGGTAAAACCAACATGAATGTTAATGGACTAAAATCACACTGTCAGTGGGGCTGCGTTCTTTCTGAAGGCTCCAGGAGAGGATCTGTTTTCTTTCCTGGCTTCTGGAGGTTGCCTACATCTCTGGCTCACATATCCCTTCCAGGAGTCACACCACTCCAACCTCTGCCTCCATCATCACATCTGTGCCTGTGACTCTCCTGCTTCCCTGTTTCCTGTGTAAGGATCTACCTGAATAAAATTCCCTACAGTCTCCCATCTCAAAATATTAACTCAATCACATCTGTAATCTCTTCAGTCAAGTCAGGTAACATACTCAGCTTCAAGGAATTAGGATGTATCATTAGTAAAAACTAGGATGTTCTTCTGTGTAAATGGGTATAAGCATCAAACTCAGCGCATTCCCGGTGCTGGGTTAGCACCTTCTACTCCTCAGGCCCTCTTCAGGTGTGGTCAGCCGTCCCAGTCTTGTTCTGCACGGTCACCGAATCTGACCCTAAGGGTCAAGTCTCCTCCGACATCTTTAACTTGAAATAGGTCCACAGCCTTTTCTTGACTTTTACAACCTCAGCAGTTGTGAAGATTGCGGGCCAGTCACTTTCTAGATTGTTCTGCATTATAAATTTGTCCAGTGTTTATTTTTTAAAAAAGATTTTATTTATTTATTCATGAGACACACACACACACACACACACACACACACAGAGGCAGAGGCAGAGACGCAGGCAGAGAGAGAAGCAGGCTCCATGCAGGGAGCCCAACATGGGACTCGATCCCGGGTCTCCAGGATCAGGCCCCGGACTGAAGGTGGCGCTAAACCTCTGAGCCATCCAGGCTGCCCTATTTCCGCATTTTTTAAGTCAGTAATAATGTAGAAGTGATGAAGTGATGCTGTGCTTTCTTGTTCCATGGCTGATGGTTTCCACGTGGATCACTCCAATTAAGGTAGACTCTGAAAGACTTGGCTGTCGAGCCTCTCTTTTACTTGTTTCTCTTACATTGTTCAATTTAGAATCTCATCTCTGTGGAGGTAAGTGATAAGCTATATGTATACCTGTATCAAGTATAGATATTTATCCCTACTATGGATACACACAGACACATATATATTCTACATTTATATATTAAGTAACACTGAATTGCAAAGATCTGTCTCTATTTCTCTTTTTTTTTGGTCTCTATTTCTGATGCCAATATTTGACATTACGTTCTTGTGCCCATTCTGAACTGTTTTTTTTTTTTTTTTTTTTTTTCATTTTGAACTGTTGACAAATGCTCCTAACATTCCTGTGGAATCCCATTTCTCCATTCATAATAAAATGATGGTGCCACTCAGGAATTGGAGGCTTAGCAGCCAATTGGATTTCAGCATAAGAAACCTCAGGGAAGGACAACATTTCCTGAAACACACGCTTATCTTCATCTGAATCTTGAGATGAGGTCCTCCGCAGATGCTTCTGCTGAGACCCCCTTATAGGAAGAGAAGGGAAAACCTGGAAGACACTTTTCCAACTCTGACATGGTACTGAGTACTGTGCCCCTAGTGCTTCTCAGTCTCTCTCCAGCCCAGGGATCTCTGAAAATGTTTCTCCCTTTGCCTGTGTCTCTGCCACTTTCTATCTCCTATGAATAAATAAATGAAGCCATAACCTTTGTTTGGGGTTTCCTAAACAGTGAGACCAATGCCATGCTTGTGTTCACCTGATCTGTGATCTGTACGACACTGCCTGGGATGGGGAGTCGAACAGGGGGAGCCAGGACTTCTGTGGCAAAGGCTCTTGCTTGTGCCATCATATGAGTGATTATAGGATCAAAGCTTTCATTTGTGATTTGATGCTTTGTCTGCTGCTCTGACACCTGGCACCTGAGTCTCTCTCCACAAGGCCAGTGAGCTCCTGGCAGCAGAAACTGCATGGGGTGTGCACATGGGGAGATGGTGAAATGAGGTCCGTGATGTGTTTGTCGGAAGGGATGAAGAGCCCTGTGCTGGCATAGGATGTAGGCAGAAAGAACATAGACTTCTGAGACCTGGTGAGAACTGGCAGAGTGATTGGAAACACATGACAACAGACATGGGTTGTGGGCACAGGCATTGGAAATATACAGAGGAAAACATGGCATGGTGATGCTGGAGACAGACATGGTTGGGGGGCACAGGGTTTGAGAAGACAAGAGAGAACCATGGGACCCAACTAAATCAATGTCTTGTGTAAAATTATAGACTTCTGTGGACACATTAGAGTAGAAGAAAGATGAAATCCGTCACCTTTGTTTCCTTCAGGAAGCATATAGAAGTAAGGAAATAGCAAAGACAAGAGTATAAGAGAATGACTTAGAAAAAAAAAAAATAAAGAAGGGTAAAAGTTGATAGTAATACCAGCAATGAACAAGCTGAGGAACAGAAATGGAGAGCAGACCAAAGCAGTGACGTTGGAGATGCTCTGTGAGCCTGCAGACACTGATCGGATGCTGCCAGGGCTTTGGAACCGTGAGGGACACAGTCGGCCCATAACCAGCCCCCGCTCATGGCCCCAAGCTCATGGGCTCATGGCCCCCACTCATAGCCTGCTGATTCTTCCCAGGCCCGAGCCCAGGGTGCCCTGAAATGTGTGGTGAGAAGGTACATCCTTGACAAGTTCCAGATCTTGGATGGAAAGCATTTTTTTTTTTTTCCTTTTCACCACTAAGTATCCTGTTAGCTCTAGGGTTTTTGTTTGTTTGTTTGTTTTGTTTTGTTTGTTTTGTAGATGCATTTTACCAGATTAAAGAAATTCCCTTCCCTTACTGGTATCTTTGGAGTGTGCAAGATGACTGGATATTGAAATTTGTTGTTTCCCTGCATCTCTTGAGTTTTCACTGTTGTGATAATATGGTGAATTATATTCACTTAAAAAGTATTGATTCAGAAAAGAAGTACTGATTTAGCCTTTCACTCCTAAGATGATCTCTGCATTGTCTTAATGTTGCTTGTAGGTCTGTGGGTATATATGTATATTAATGTATTTATGTATACATAATATTCATATAGATTTTAACACTTTAAATAAACTTTTTACTTTTTTCAGCTTTGTTGTGTTATAATTAATAAATTGCAGTGGAGGGATCCCTGGGTGGCACAGCGGTTTGGTGCCTGCCTTTGACCCAGGGCGCGATCCTGGAGACCCGGGATCGAATCCCACATCGGGCTCCCGGTGCATGGAGCCTGCTTCTCCCTCTGCCTGTGTCTCTGCCTCTCTCTCTCTGTGTCTATCATGAATAAATAAAATCTTTAAAAAAAATAAAATGAGTCTCTTGTAGACAGCAAATAGATGGGTCTTGCTTTAAAAAAAAATTGCAGTGGAATATATTTAAATTATACAAAATGATTTTTTTTTTAAGATTCTATTTATTTATTCATGAGAAACACACAGAGAGAGGGAGAGACGTAGGTGGAGGGAGAAGAAGGCTCCTCCCAAGGAGCCTGTTTTCGGGACTTGATCCCTGGACCAGGATCACACCCTGAGCTGAAGGCAGACGCTCAACCACTAGCCACCCAGGCATCCCCATACATGATGATTTGATGTACATATATGTACATATACATTGTGGAGAATTCTCACAGTCAAGTTAATTAACACTTATATCACCAGCTGGAAATCCAAGTATAACTTTTGACTCCCCCCAAAACTGAACTACTAATGGCCTTGTGTTGTTTGGATACCTTACTGATAACATAATCAATATCACATTTTTGTACTATATTTTTACAATGAAATAAGCTAGAGAAAAGAGTTGATATTAAGAAAACATAAGGGGGAGGAACTGCCTGGTATAGCTCAGTGGTTGAGCATATGCCTTCGCCTCAGGTCCTGATCCCATGGTCCTGGGATTAAGTCCTGCATAGGGCTCCCTGCAGGGAGCCTCCTTCTCCCTTTGCTTGTGTCTCTGCCTCTTTCTCTCTATCTCCCATGAATAAATAAAATCTTAAAATTTTACTGTATCCTACTGTATTGAAAAAAAGGCATGCAGAAGTGGGCACACACAATTTAAAGTTGTGTTGTTCAAGGGTCAGCTATATGTGTATATACATACGTGTGTATGGTGTGTGTGTGTGTGTGTGTGTGTGTGTGTGTGGTGTGGCCTCCCACAGCATTCAGACAGACCTATGCTTATCTACAGAACCAAGAAGACATCTACCCTGAACCCTATTCTCACAAGTCAGCTGCTGGGAAAGAAACCTATGAGAACCATCTGCTCTATAGGGTCTCCCATTGAAAGACCTGAAGTGAGCTTTACCTCACTTCATGGACTGGAGAGAAGATAGGAAATAGCTGTCACTGACACAATGACACTGTCCAGGCACTGTGGCCCAGACCCTGCCCTCATTATCACTTTGGCAGACAACGGGCCTGAAGTCTGTTCCCATGATGTTCCCTGGGCTGCCTCTAAAACATGTGGACTGGGCCATGTCCTAATCCATCAGGCACAAATCTAGTGTCATGATGTAAACTCAAACCTGAACTCATGGCCTGCTGCGTGGACACTGGGCCAGGATTCTAAGCTCAGCCTCAAGGTATCAGGCAAAAGATCTGACCAGATGTCCATCTGGACTCCCCATAAGCCCCCAAATAAACTGAGACTCCTTCCCTTCTAGATCACCCAGGAGAGCCTCAGAGACCTGATTTGGACACTGTTCAAACTCTCCACTTTCTATCCATTACAACTGGACTTGGACCAAAGGAAAACCCCCACATGACCAGGAAGATGGCAGCTGAGGTTCTGAGCACAGACTTCATCTGAATGCCGTCTCCACCTGCACTGGTCCTCATTCTTCACCATCCAGCCATGTTCTAGGCCAATCCTTCAGAATGGTCTTCAGCACAGTAGACAGCGATTGATGAAGCTCCAGATTCATAGGAGCTCTCATTCCATCCACCTGAGAAGCATACACCTCAATTTCAGACGCCTCAGTTTTTCCAGATGCTGTCCCTATGTCCCCTTTAGTGTCCTCTGTGAAGACCTCTGGTGTCCCCCTGAGAAGAATGACTGGGAGGGAGACCCCTTGCAAGATGTGAATGTATCCTTGTCTCATGTGACTTGGAGGTTATTGCTGCATCGACAAGGACAAAGATGTAAGAGGCAGCTGTTTCTGGTTCTGCAGTGCTTCTCCAGCTTGGCATGTGTGCAGATGCTGGAATCCCAGACAGCACTTCGGGGACACATGCAGACACCACATATTTAGTTATATAAACTGAAATTGTATTTTTTTTTTAAAGATTTTATTTATTTATTCATGAGAATACACAGAGAGGAGAGAGAGAAGCAGAGACACAGGCAGAGGGAGAAGCAGGCTCCATGCAGGGAGCCTGATGTGGGACTTGACCCTGGGTCTCCAGGATCACACCCTGGGCTGAAGGCGGTGCTAAACCGCTGAGCCACCGGGGCTGCCCCTGAAATTGTATTTTTAAAAAGATTTTATTTATTTATTCATGAATGACACAGAGAGAGAGAGAGAGAGAGGCAGAGACATAGGCAGATGGAGAAGCAGGCTCCCTGCAGGGAGTCCATCTGGAACTGGATCACAGGTCCCCAGATCACGACCTGAGCTGAAGGCAGACACTCAACCACCAAGCCACCCGGGTGCTCCTGAAATTGTATTTATAATTAAAGTTTTTTTTTTTAAATTTTATTTATTTATTCATGAGAGACACAGAGAGAGAGAGGCAGAGACACAGGCAGAGAGAGAAGCAGGCTCCATGCAGGGAGCCCCACGTGGGACTCGATCCCGCGGCTCCAGGATCAGGCCCTGGGCTAAAGGCGGCGCTAAACCGCTGAGCCATCCGGGCTGCCCCTGAAATTGTATTTAAAATGGAACTTATTGGGACACTTGTGTGGCTCGGTAGTTGAGCATCTGCCTTCGGCTCAGTGTAATCCTGGTCCGGGGATCACATCCCGCATCAGGCTTCCTGGGAGGACCCTGCTTCTTCCTCTGCCTATGTCTCTCATGAATAAATAAATAAAATCTTAAAAAAAAGAAAGGAACTTATTAAACTGGAATATGAACTATTTTTAATTAGTTTTGTTAAAAAATGAGTCAAGTTGTGTGAGTAGGTTTTAAACTATAATCTAAATAGAATACTATTAATCTGCATTTGGTCTGCAAATGATTACATTTTGATAAAATCCGTGAAAGGACCCACCTATGTGGTGTGTAGTTTTTATTTATTTTTATTTTTAATTTATTTAATTAATTTATTTTAAAAAAGATTTTATTAATTTATTTATTCATGAGAGACAGAGAGATAGAGAGGCAGGGACACAGGCAGAGGAAGAAGCAGGTTCCACGCAGGAAGCCCGATGTGGGACTCGATCCTGGGGGCTCTGGGATCACACCCTGAGCCAAAGGTGGACGCTCAACCACTGAGCCATCCAGGCATCCCTGGTGTGTAGTTTTTAAAGTGTCCTCTCCAGAGATAAGAGTTTTTGGCTCTGTTGAAGTGTTTCAGTGAAAATCATCATGGGGAATAGTCTATCGTCCTGTATATTTTGGCTTTTTTTTTTCTTAAGATTTTATTTATTTATTTATTTGAGAGAGAGAGAGAGAGAGCTTGAGCAGGGAGGAGAGGCAGAGAGAGAAGCAGACTCTCCAATGAGCCGGGAGCCCCACATGGGGCTTGATCCCAGGACCCAGGGATCATGACCTGAGCTGAAGGCAGATGCTTCGCCAACTGAGCCAGCCAGATGCTGTTGTAAGTATGTCTTTTTAAAAAATTATTTCATTATTAATAAAATTCTTCCAAATTTGACATATTATGCAGGTATCTTAACTTTTAAGCATTGAAGACATTTTGTAAATTATTTTTATTCATCAAAGTTTATCTGGGAATAAAAAGGAGGTTGGTATGATCTGTACCTTATTTATTTAATTTTTTAAAAAAGATTTTATTTATTTATTCATGAGAGACACACAGAGAGAGGCAGAGATACAGGCAGAGGGAGAAGCAGGCTCCCTCCAGGGAAGCCTGTTAAGGGACTTGATCCCAGGACTCCAGGATCATGCCCTGAGCCAAAGGCAGATGCTCAACCGCTGAGCCAGCCAGGGGTCCCAGGACCTGTATCTTATTAAAAACCTGAATCTTGGGCAGCCCGGGTGGCTCAGCGGTTTAGAGCCACCTTTGGCCCAGGACGTGATCCTGGAGACCCGGGATTGATCCCACATCAGGCTCCCTGCATGGAGCCTGCTTCTCCCTCTGCCTGTGTCTCTGCCTCTCTGTGGGTTTCTCATGAATAAACAAAATCTTTAAAAAAAAAAAAAAAAACAGAAACAACACAAATCTTAGGCACAACTCAGCCCCAGCGCATCAAGATATGCATATAAACACTGTTCCTTTTTTTTTTTTTAAGATTTTATTTATTCATTCGTGACAGATACAGAGAGAGAGAGAGAGGCAAAGACATAGGCAGAGGGAGAGAGCCTGCTTCATGCCGGGAGCCTGACATGGGACCCGACCCGGGGTCTCCAGGAGCACACCCTGGGCCAAAGGCGGCGCTAAGCTGCTGGGCCACTGGGGCTGCCCATAGATGCTGTTCCTAAGTGGATCTTATGTATATTAAATTGTGGAAAGTACTGCAAACAGACTGATCCTCTGTTTTTCTCACATTGGAATCAGTTGTTGAGATTTACACAGTTTTTATTATCTAGGCCCTACCTTAAAGATACCAATTACCTGCTGTTCTTTGTTTTGAGGCCTGTGCCTTGAGCCACACCGTGTCCAGGTGGTGGTAATGGGCAGCAGAACTTGAGAACCTCGGAGTTGTTGGTGAAGAGATCACAGCATGCTCATGCGGTCCACATTTTCTAACTTTGGAAAAACTGTCACTAGCATCCACAAAAGTTGTATGGCTCCATAAGGGAAGGATTTCCTTCTGAAGAGCAAATAAGGTCTCCTTCCTCCCTGTCTAGTACTCACCTCATTGGTGCTTCTTTCTTTCGACAGGATTTTGTCCCTAAGTGCAGGGCATCTCCTGTAGAGCAAGAAAAGGTCCATGAAAAACACCGGGAAAGGAAAGGAACCCAAGGTTGGACCAGTCCTCCGATCCTCCATAGCCCATGAAATGATCTGGTCTCTGTGTCACTTGGGTCACAGGCTGGTTTTGTGTAGGACAAGGCCTGGGCTCCTGTTCTGCATCTTGCCTCATTATTCTAGCATAGCTCTTCATTTCTGGGAATATTGAAACAGTCTGGAGAAGCACAGAAAATTGCTCTCCTTTCTGGAATCTTTCAACAACCAAAGGAGTTAAAGACTCTTAGGGTCATACATAAATAGCAATTTGAGTTCTGGGGTGGAAAGCGAGCAGCAAGCTACATGTTTGAAATGCAAACAGGGATCAGAGGGTTAGGAGGCAGGCAGGCATTGTTAGAACAGTATGATGCACAGCTCCACTCCAAACACTTGAAATGATGTCCAGGATGACTGTGTTTCTTACAAAGCTCCAGGTGACCCCAGTAGGAAATCAGTATTGAGAACCATTTAGCTAAATACTGCTCTTAAACCCTTCCCTGCTTACAGATGTTTTGGAGATCCAGGGCTTGACACGAGATTTTGTTTCAAGCTGTTTGGGATGGAACCATGAATGTTCACATTCAAAGTCACTGGTGGTGGGATCCCTGGGTGGCGCAGCGGTTTAGCGCCCGCCTTTGGCCCAGGGCGCGATCCTAGAGACCCGGGATCGAATCCCACGTCGGGCTCCCGGTGCATGGAGCCTGCTTCTCCCTCTGCCTCTCTGTGTGTGTGTGTGTGTGTGACTATCATAAATAAATAAAAATTAAAAAAAAAAAGTCACTGGTGGTGCTCACATGGGCGCCCCCAGATGCCCCTCACATGCCCTATGGGGGTGAGCACAGCACACACTAGTGCCTCACAGCCATCAGTTCTCAGTACAACTGGTATCCCCTTTGACTCCCCCTGTGGTTACCTCTTTCGCTGGCTCTTATTAAACTGAGAGGTCAATAGTGTCTGAGCAAGGCAGTATTTGAGAAACACATGTGCATTCATTGGAGCAAGCTTGTTTGGGCATGTACTGTGTGCTCTCAGGTTTGCCAGGATGTGCTGTGTGCCAGGTGCTGTGCTGTGGACCCCCGCACACCCTGGCTGTCTGTGCTGCAGCCTGGTGGACCCCGTGCACAGCCACAGCGTCTGGGTTCAGGGGTGACTCTGTGCTGCCTGGGGCATGGAGGTCTGCCCGTAGATAGGACTGAGGTCTCCCGTGAAGCCAGGGCCTCTAAGGGTGTATCTACGTCTGGATGTGAGGGCCATTGGCCAATGGATTTTGCTCACATATTCACCAAGGATTGCTGTGTTTTCTTCACTTCCCATGCAGTGATTTTGGAGGACCTGTGCACGTGCTCAAGACACAGCTTGGAGAGATGAGTTTAATACTGAAAAGTAACATGGGTGCTACCCCAGGGCCTTCTACGCCATGTGCTCCTGTCCTCACAACGGGGAATGGGGGCTTCCTTTCTGTACCATCCTAACCAAACCTATGAACTGACGTGCAGCAAGTTCTCAACAGATTTCTCCTCTCAAGCTGGAGATGAGAGGTTCCCTAAGATGAGAGGACACCAGAGTCCTAACAAGGAGGAATTCTTATCCCTCACGGAATGAAGTGGACATAGGGTCCCTTCTGTGTACTGCATTGTTTTTCATTTTTGTGTCTGCATTGCATTTTAGAGAGGCCACCTCTTCATCGAGGCCATCTGAGCATTACTGTGCTTAGGTAGGGCTGAATTTTTCCTGAAAATAGGAATACTTATTTATCAGGGGGCTCTTCAAACGAATGCCTGGAAATCCTTTTTTAATTGTAATAGCAGCAAAGAAAAGCAAATAAGTTATGCTTCAGTGCCCTGTCATTTCCTTTTACTGGCCTATTTCTATTGGCTCTAACTCCAGTGAGGTAAACAGACACTCAGAGCCGAGGGGACGTCCCTTCTACCTCAGACACACACTATGTATAAATACAAACACAGGAGATGTGAGGGAGGTGGCTGGAGGCTGGAGAGTTTACACCGACAGAAGTCTTATCGCTGGACTCCAATGAAAAGAGGGAAGGAAACTTAAATTGGAGGTTTTGGAAACCTAGATTCCTTGACCATCAAGTAATGCGCAGACCTCACTCCTTTATCTGCACCTACTTTACTGCTAGTCTGAGCAGAAGGGAACTCAGTCCTGGAGCAGCAGTGGAGATGATTTCTCCTCCACTTTTTCAGTCCTACTAGTTTCTGTTCCTTTGCTTAAGAGAGAGTTATTTTCTACAATTTAAACCCAATATATTTAAAAATATAAAAAATACTCAAAAGTTGGGAGAAACTGGTATTACTTATGGAAATGTCAGAATACTGCTCAGATTTAGAGACACTCTATGAAATTGAAGCATGATGGGCACCTGAGTGGAACAGTTAGTGAAGCATTCAACTCTTGGTTGAGGTGGGGCTCTAGTGCTCAGTGGGGATTCTCAGTCCTCCTCTTCCCTCTGGACCCCCACCCCTGCACAACTGCACTCTCTCAAGTAAGTAAATAAGTAAATCTTAAAAAAAAAAAAAATAAGCAGCATGAATGACTGGGATTTGATCTTGCCAAAATCCAGGCAGCAAAAACTTAAGAATTTTTAAAGTAAATAGGGGAGTACCTGGTGGCTCAACCGGTGAAGCATCTGTCTTTGTGAGCTCCTGGGGTCCTGGGATGGGCTCCCCGCTCAGTGGAGAGCCTGCTTCTCCCTCTCTTTTTGCTCCTCTCACTGTGCTGCTAGAGCTCTGTCAAATAATTAATAAAATATATTTTTTTAAAGATTTTATTTATTTATTCATGGGGGACACAGAGACAGAGACAGAGACACAAGTAGAGGGAGAAGCAGGCTCCATGCAGAGAGCCTGATGTGGGACTCGATCCCAAGTCTCCAGGATCAGGCCCTTGGCTGAAGGAGGGGCTAAACCGCTGAGCCACCCAGGCTGCCCTAATTAATAAAATCTTAAAAAAAAAACCTGCTAAAGGTATTACTGAGGCCTCTGAAATTCGAAAATGGAGTTTTATTATTTTTCAAATATTCATGTAAAATAACAGACATCCATAACAAATATGCCTGGAAATATTGAAAAACTAATTATGGAATGCCACCCTCATTTAACCCAAAGACATCAGAATTTATTAATCATCTCTACACCTTCTGAACAGAATGAACTAAACGGAAAGAGGACTATAGGTGCAGAGCCCAGGACGGCGTCTCTAACCCCTGCGTAGTCGCGGGCCAGAAACCAGTCAGGCTCTGCGGAGTCCCCGCCCTGGCCTAGTGTGGCGACTGCCAGGCCCTGGTCCCCGGCCTCTGCAGCCCACCTGCTCCCCCGGCTCCCTGACCCTGGTGCGCCCACCGCCCTCCCCGGCCTCGCGGTCGTCGGCCACCTAAGCCGAAACCAAGAAAAAGCTTTTCTTAAAAAAAATGTTTTAACTTATTTAAGAGAGAGCATGAGCCAGCGAGAGTGACCACCAGGCGGGGTGTAGGGGGAGGCGGCAGAGAGAGAAGCAGGCTCCCCGCCAACAAGGGACCCCCCCACCCATGTGGGGCTCGACCCCAGGATCCCAGGATCCTGACCTGACTCGACCCCAGGACCCCAGGGCCCCGGGATCCTGACCTGAGCGGAAGGCAGCCCTTCACCCTGACTTCCCAGGCGCCCCTGAAAAAGCTTTTTGTGACAGAAGAAGCCCTTCCAAGGCTGGGAAGGAAACATCTCGGCGCTGACGACGCTTATTCCTCTCGGCGGTAACCTGGAAGGCGCCGAAGGACCCGCAGAACGCACGCCGCCCGGCGCACCTGCGCGGACTCTTCGAGGACTAGGACAGACCGGAAGCGTCGCGGCCTGGCGGAAGGACGTGCTGCGTCCGCTCGCACTGGCCCCGCCCTCCTCAGGTCCCGCCTCCCCGCGACCTGTGACCCGGAAGCGCTCTCCGGGGGCGCCCTTCCCGCCTGTGAGCGCGGGCTTCGGTCTCGTAGCGCAGGACGGCGCTCGCGGTGGGGGTGCGGCCCCGTCCTCCCCCTGAGCCCGGCGCTGGGAGGGTACGACCAGCGCTTCCCCGGACGCCTCCTGCCCTGCGTCCCGGATGCCATGCGGCTGGCTGTCCCTGCCGGGGTGTGCTTACGGTCCCGCCGGCAACTTCCTCCGGGACCATCTGGATTCCGTCCGTGGGAACCTGGAGGTGGCCGCGGGGCGGGGAAGGGTCGGGTGTGTGCGTGCGAAGAGGGGGTGACGGGCCGTGTGCACGTGGGGGAGGGGCGAGGAGGGGGTGACGGGCCGTGTGCACGTGGGGAGGGGCGAAGAGGGGGTGACGGGCCGTGTGCACGTGGGGAGGAGGTGGGGGCGGGGGAGCACGCTCCGACTGTGAAGGACGCAGACCCCGGAGGGAGGCCGGAGCGCAGCGGAGCAGGAGGGCGGTGACCGAAGGGCAGCTATCAGAGTCGTCATAGTTTGTTCTCATAATCTTCTGTGTTTATTGTGTCGTGCTTAGATTATGAAGCTTTCTGCTCCTTATTGTAGAAAATCTTTGGAAGTTCATCATTTTGCACTGTTTCAATGTGCATTTGTTAAGGATAGTGACCTTTATTTTTTATTTTGGGATTAACAGTCACAATTTTGTTTAACCGGTTTGTCTAATAATAGATTAATTTTTTAAAATTTTTATTTATTTTTTAATATTTTATTTATTTATTCATGAGAAACACAGAGAGACAGAGACAGAGGCAGAGGGAGAAGCAGGCTCCATGCAAGGAGCCCGACGCGGGATTCGATCCTGGGACTCGAGGATCACACCCTGGGCCGAAGGTGGCGCTAAACCGCTGAGCCACCCGGGCTGCCCTAGATTTTTTTTTTTTTAAGGTGATACTTTAACGTTGTGGGCTGTGAACTAACAGTTTCCCACTAAGGACTTGCTCCCTTTATGCCTTCGCAGCCAGGGTTGAAGGGTGAGGTGTTGTAACAAACCTGTCTGCTCAGGAGTGGGTCACGAGGAGCCGTTTACTTAGGTGGCCGTCCTTCATGATTTCCAGGGCCAGTAATGAATTCTTCCTAATTTCTGATAGTTCACTGTGATGTTTTAGAAGAGTGAGATACTTGTGATCATTATGATTAAAACCATGACAGATAAGTTGCTCTTGCTGAGGAGTCTGCAGTGTGGTCTGTCATCTTTGGACATAGGGGAGGGAAGAGAAGGGCTGACCCTAGGGCATTCAGATCACAGTGTCCCTGCAGGGGTACCAGTGGCTGCGTCCTGCTGGCTTCCGCTGGCTTTCTTGCCTGGCCCAATATATGAGAGCAGGGTTTGCAGGCAGTAGGAGAGGACAAGACGGAACACAGATGTGTCTCCCAAGAACAGGGGCTCTTGGTGAAGTGGTGACAAATCAGGAGTGGGACCCTGGGAAGATCAGGAACAGGAAAAACAAGTGTCTCTGCCCATCTTCACCCGGAGATCCTTTGCTCAGCAGGAACTACAAGTGTTTTCACTGTCTGATTTCAAGTGAAGGCCAGTCCCCTAATCACAAACCACTGCTGCCAAGTGACATGTGGCTTTAACTAGGATACAAAAACTTTCTGAAGAAATGAGCAGAAAAACCAAACTCTGGGTCTTCATGTTGGAGTTTATCATCCATGTATCTTCTGAAGAAGAGATTCAAGCAGCCAAACACTTGCAAAGATGAGAAACCACTTCCTTGATCTTATAAAAATCTAACAGAAGAGAAACAAAGAATAGAAGGGAGATCTGCACCTAGATGAGGGCAGTAGTGAGCAGTAAAGGAGAATATGACATAGTTGCATTAAGTGCTTACAGAGTCCAACCTCATCAGCTGGGGAAGCCCCCTGGACACACACCCAGGCATAACATCCTCCCCTCAGGTGAGACCTCTCCCTCAACCATCCCCACCAGGGCTGTATTATGGGGCCGGTGATGGGGTCTGAGGTTAAACATGTATGTGTTCCTGCAGTATGGAATGAGCTGCATTTCCACATTTTCATGTCTTCACATCTTCAAGGAGCCCAGGCCATGTGTGCTTGCCTCCCCTCCTGCATTCCATTCTGGGGGGCCAACCCAGCCTG
Source organism: Canis lupus baileyi (assembly GCF_048164855.1). Lineage (NCBI taxonomy): Eukaryota > Metazoa > Chordata > Mammalia > Carnivora > Canidae > Canis > Canis lupus. Next base: position 39,044,952 of record NC_132861.1, on the reverse strand, counting down.
GAGCAGGAGGGGATGCGAGACAAGATCTACAGTCCTGGGTGTGCAGACCAGAGCGCCAGTTCTGACTAGGAGGCCAGCTAATGTCCACTAAGCGGGCCCCCGAGGTCAGTCATGCAGCACGAGTATTACAAACCTGCTTTAGCCTGCCTATGTCCCTGCAGTTTGGGGTGGTGGGTTATGCAGGACGCATCACAGAAACTTCCATCCATACAATCCAGTGTAGGAGTCTCTGTGGGAGGTGTCCCACTATTTCAGTAGAACGCAGAGGACTCATCTCCACATGTTGAATTCCTTCCAGCGTGTATGGTTTTGACACAAGAAGGGGTATATTGATTTCCAGCCCTGAAAGGCATAGTCTCAGCACTCACAAGGGAGTTAAGAGTGATCTTGCCTTGTAAGGAAGCTCAGACAAGAAGGAAGGTGAGCAGGAGTCAGGAATGCCTTTTTCTTAGAAAAAAAAGTTATTCTCTTGGTTGTTATGTCCTCTCCCTCCTGAAATGCCTTTTTAGAGCCTGCTAATCTTCAGCTCAAGTATCCTAACACATTGTTCACAGTCACTCATGGTGTTTCCTGAACCATGATCCATCTCTCTATGAACTACTGATGTGAGAGTTGTGAAGTATTTCCATTTGGGGCTGAATCATTGGAAGGACGTCATATTCACACATGTATTGGAGCCTGGGGGGTGAGTACTGTGGTTTCAACTGGGTAAGGTAGCAGGGATTTCCTAGGGTATCAGGATGTCCTGCCAATTCTCTATGAGTAAGAGTTAAAGAAACTGAACAGGGGGAAAAAAAACTGCACAGGGAAGTTGTTGATTGGTGTGTAGGAATCTCTGGAAAATCCTGGAAGAGAAGATTGGTAATAGAAAACTTGATCCTACCTGACTGTAGCACATTCTGACCTTGGCAAAGTGCGCCTGTGTGGATCTGACCTCAAAATAATCATTACTTGGAATATAGTGGGAGAATGCAGAAACTGATCATGAAGATCAAGGTTGCATTTAATCCATGTGATAGGGTGGGTTTTATTCCACAATTGCTTTGTAAAAATGAGATCAACCTAAATGACTAAGAGCATTTTAAAAATAGCTTGCAGCACATACAAGAGACCTTGACATTACTGGATTTGTAAAGAATCTCAGTGGTTGCCTCTGAGCACAGTGGCTTCTCTGAAGATGTCTATGTGTTCCTATGCTTTGGGCAGGTTGGAGTCTGAGTGCTGGTTTGAAGTATGGTGCGTGTGTTCATGTTTAGTAGATTCTGGCAAGACAGTCCCTGCCTAGAGTTGCAGTGATATTGTCAACCCCAAAATGTGGGCTTTTCACTCAGATATAGACAAGACTTACATTCTTTCTTTTGTATATAATAAAAAATGGCTATTGTTTTCATTTATAATTCACTGATTACTGAATAAATGTTATTAACACAGTTGTATTTATAGAAATGTCAATTTTCCTACTTGGTTCATTTTTCATGTAATTTTATATAATATTTTATATTACATAGTTTTATCATGCACACACACAGTCATATACACATACATGTGTGCACTTTGATCTGTTTTAGTTATGATTTTTATATAGTGAAATGTAAATGTTTAATTCCTGCTGTTACCTTTTGTATGTTATTTTGGAAGTCTTCCTTATTCTGTCGGTATAAAATGCTCTATTCATTTTAGTCTGAGTATTACGTTGTTTAATACACTTAAACACGATGAGCTCATCTCTGTGTCCATATAGTGGTCTTGTTACTTGTTATAGCTTCTGAGTTACAGTCTGTCTTGTCTGATGTTAGTAGAGCTACCTCTGCTCTCTTAGGATTTCCACTGACCTGGAATATGTTTTCCTGTCCCACCACTTTGAGTCCATATGTGTCCTTAAAGCTGAAGCAAATCTTGTGTTGGTGGTGTATATTTGGGTATTGTTTTTTATTCAGTCAGCCACTATGCAGTCTTTTTTATTGTAGAATTTACTCACATTTGAAATAATGATTAGAGACGAGGACTTACTAATGCCATCTTATTAGTTCTTTTCTGGATGTTTTGCAGTTGTCTTGATCCTTCACTCATGTCTGTGCCTTTGTATTGATGCTTGTTGATTCCTGCCTTTTTATCTTCTCTGTATCTACAGTTGGTTTGTGGCTACTGTATGACTTCTGTAAAACATCTAGATAGAACCGTCTGAGCTGATAAGCAACTTAACCTTACTCCTCTCATGCATTATGTTTTTGATGTCATGATTTATTTCTTTTCATATTGTGTGTCCTTTAAAAATTATGGTCGCTGTAGTTATTCTCTGTTCTTTTTTCCTTTGACCTTTCTGCTGGAAGTAATCACCATACAGTAGGACTGCAGTATTCTGATTTTGGCTATATTACTACATTATATGCTTTTTTTTGGTTATTATTTGTGTTCTTTCATTTCAACTTAGAGAACTCCCCTCAGCATTTCTTATAAGGAAGTTTATTGGTGATGAATTACCTCATCTTTTGTTTATCTGGGGATGTCTTTGTCTCTCCATTTAGGAAAGAACATTGCTAGGTGAAGTATTGTTGGGGAGGTTTCTAAAAATTTTTTTTTAAGTTTGATTTATTTATTTGAAAGAGAACATGAGTGGGAGAAGGGCAGAGAGAGAGAGAGAGAGAATTGCAAGCAGACTGTCTGCTAAGCATGGAACCCAGTGTTGGGCTTGATCTCACAGCCCTGAGATCAGGACCTGAGCCAAAATTGAGAGTGGGGTGCTTAACTGAATGAGCCACCCAAGTGCACTTATGTTCTTTTAAGTTTTGTGTTTGCTGTGTCTTTTCCCATACATTTTCTGTGTATAGTCCTGTTCTGCAGTTCTTGTCTCCTCCTGTGGACATGTATGCCTTCTCTTGCTACTGCAAAGTTAGGTGCTGACAGCCTTAGTCCTGCATTCTCTCTTGTGCTGCTAAATGTTCCTGGTTTGTGTTGACTCACGGTCCTACAGGTTGGGGCAGTGTTGTTGGCATTCTCACTATCCATCTGTCAGAGTTCCCTCTGAACACAGTTGCGAGTGTATGCAGGAAGCTGGCCACAAGGTTTAGAGATGTGTGGGTGATGTGCACTGAGCATTGAGGGGTTGCCCGTGGGCCAGCTGGGGTGGGTTTCAGAGGTGCGGTGTTCCTGGCAGCTTGTGGACAGGCTTACTCCTGGAGTGGTGGTAGTGGAGTCAGTAGGATCCACATCTCTTTGATGCCCTGTAAGACCCTTCTGCTCTTCTCACAGGTGCTTCCCAGCCCCGAATCACACAGCACACCCCAGTGTTGTAGATCATGCAGGAAAGAACAGGGTTTCTCTGGCAGCCTCTCACACAGCTAGAGGAGCAGGTCACTCACTTGGATGTTCTCCCTTTCCCCATGGGAGAAAATGGGCCAGGATGGTCTCTCCTGGCACAGAGCTGTGCCATCGTGGGGGAATTGTGATACAGTTAAAGTCACGCTGTCACTCTTACCCTTTTAATGCACCCAATCTTTGATTTTTTTTTTTTTTTTTTTTTCTTTCTTGCTCCAGTAGTGTGCTGGAACTTCTCTGCGGGATTCCTGAATTTCCACAAAGGCCCTCTCATCCTGGATCTAATCAGTGTTCTTAGAGAGGAAGACAGGAAAAAATCCTTCTGGCATGTTGATGAAGTCAGTTTTCTCAGTAATATTTTATAATAACAAAATAGGGAGTCCTTTCACAGGAGGGCAAAAAAGAGGGCATGAAGGCAAGGTTTTATGTTTGATTGCATGAAAATTATGAGTAAAAGATACAGGAAAGCCTGACCTTCCTCTTCTCTTCTCTTCTCTTCTCTTCTCTTCTCTTCTCTTCTCTTCTCTTCTCTTCTCTTCTCTTCTCTTCTCTTCTCTTCTCTTCTCTTCTCTTCTCTTCTCTTCTCTTCTCTTCTCTTCTCTTCTCTTCTCTTCTCTTCTTTCTTCTTTTCTTTTTCTTTCTTTCTTTCTTTCTTTCTTTCTTTCTTTCTTTCTTTCTTTCCTTTTCTTTCTTTCTCTCTCTCTCCTTCCTTCCTTCCTTTTCTTCCTTTTCTTCCTTTCTTCCTTCCTTTCTTTTTCCTTTCTTCTCTTAATTTCTTTTCTTTTCTTTTCTTTTTTTGCCTGACATTCTTCTTTAGAAATGGCTCTATGCAGTTTATGAATCTTGTTGAGCTCACTGCTCAATAAGTCAGAAGATCACATATAGCAGAGATACTGCTGGATATTAGACTAACTGGTTATACAAGGTTTTATTAATATAAAAAATCTAATATTCTTATAAAGTACATATTGGGGGATCCCTGGGTGGCTCAGCGATTGAGCGCCTGCCTTCGGCCCAGGGCGTGATCCTGGAGTCCCAGGATCGAGTCCCGCATCGGGTTCCCTGCATGGAGCCTGCTTCTCCCTCTGCCTGTGTCTCTGCCCCACCCCCTCTCTGTGTCTCTCATGAATAAATAAAATCTTAAAAAAAAAAATACATATTATGTAAAATTATTTAACATAGATTGAGGAATATTTTCAGGTCTTGTGACAATAAATTTTGAGTGGGAAGTAATTTAGAAAAATTTTAAAATGTAATAATTATGACATTTGCCCTTCCTTTATGCCCTATGCTGTTCTTAAGGCCTACTTCTGTTCTGTCCTTCATCTCTCATGGTCCAACATTTTTTTTCCAACTTCTGTTTTCATTTATCCCACTGAATCTTGTCTAGATCACTCGTAATTTGCTGCTATTTGGTCTTTATGAGCCCATTGGACCCACTCCCCCATCCTTTATTGTACTCTTTCATTCTACCTCACTTTCTCTGCTTCATTCTGTCTTTTTCTTCCTCTGAATTGTTCTTTCCTCCATATGCCCACATCCAACATCCACATCCATATGGATGTGCTAACGGTGCTGTCCTCCTAGGAAGAGCTGACTTTCCAGCAAAACACTGGGAATGTAAACACCATGCCAGACACAGCAAGGAAGGTAAAATTTGGAATAAGAGGAGAGGTTGCCTGTACCAGGATGGCCGAGTGGTTAAGGCGTTGGACTTAAGAGGAGAGGTTGTTGACCCCCCCATCTCCACCCCACCTCCCGACTTCCCTGAGGTTAGATGGAAGCAAAAGCATGAGAAACAGTAGGTGCAGTTCCCAGGAGAACAGAAATAGTGTCTCAGGAGAGGCCTGGGGTCTGCAGAATGCTAGGACCAGGAATGGCATGGTGCCTGGGGGATGGTCTTAAGGGCCAACTTGGTTGATGATGGCGAAGGGCAGTAATCCACTTCCTAATTATGATTTGTCATGATGTTGAGACAAGAGACCGTGAAGAACCCAAAGGCAGAAAGTCCAGACAAGGATAGCTTTCCAACCAGAAACAAAATAAGTTAGACGTGGCAGGAGAATGACCAGTGTCCTGAGCCACTCAGGGTGATGAGGGTCTCTTTGCTGACAGTATGGGCAGGTGTGGAGAACGGGTGGGGCAGGAGGTACCAATGAATGTAGGATTTGAGTCTCAAAGAAAGCAGCACCTGGTCCACTTAGGTGGTACCTTTACTCCAGGAAATTTGCTTCTAGCTCAACAGACTATAGGGCATGTAGTGTTGGTCAAAGAGGAGTGTGATCAGAGGGGCCTCCTGGGAAGGGGCAGGGGCAGTGAGGCTTGGTTCAGATGTGCTGGGCCTTGAGAGACATGTAGCCAGTGTGAGCAGTCTATGCCTCACCTACCCAGGTGCTTGTGCACCTGCCCCTCCTTCCTCCAACAGTATGCATCACCCCACATTTTGGAGTTGCCTCAAAGTACCTTTGGTCCTTTCCCTTGGTGGAGAATTTAGGATCCTTGATCCCCCAACCTACAGACTTTCCACCACATAGCTCTGTAACTCACTCCCCAACATTCTGTCCAAACTTAACAGCTCTCCCACTCAGAGCCCCCATCACTGGTGCCCACAGTTCCCATTTCTCTGAGTCATTCAGACCCTGGATCATAGTTTCCCACTGGTCAGCATCTGGCTTTCCCTTCTCCAGAGCCCCAGCAAGTCCCACAGGCCTGACTCCACCACGTTGGCTTCACTTTTCCCAGTCTCCCCCATGGGAGTGCTCTGTGAGCCTTGACTGGTGAACTGGTACCAGGGAGACCTTACTTTCCACCTGCTGCACCCTCTGAAGCATGTCATCATACACACTCATGCCATAGGAACCTGGGAACCTGGTTTAATTATCTGCACTTTAATTTTTTTTAAAGACAAATTATTTATTCATGAGAGACAGAGAGGCAGAGACACAGGCAGAGGGAGAAGCAGGCTCCCTGCAAGGGGTCTGATGTGGGACTTGATCCTGGATCCCGGGATCATGCCCTGAGCCAAAGGCAGATGCTCAACTGCTGAGCTACCCAGGCATCCCTAACGTACTTTGAACACAGTACCCTGAACATACACAAACCCTAACATATGCATGTGCATGCACACACAAGGTATGATTAAAGCATGTATATGTTCTTAGAATCATGAATGCACTTTCCACGTTGATCACATACTCTGACACCATGATGTTCTAAGTCACAGAAGCACCAAGGAAACTGGACTGTGTGGAAATCTTATAATTACCATATGCCCTCTGACCATAGACAACTGCTGACAAACACCCTGTGCCTGTGTTGCCTAGATAATGGGGTATTTCACCCTTGGACATCAACAGGGCTGAGGAGGCCCAGGTATTTGGTACAGGGATGAAATGTGTGCTGACCTCCCATCACAACCCAGCAGAACTGGTCTGTATGGTGGCGTATGTTAAAAGAGATGAAGACAAAGGGTTGATATTTAGGTGTTTGATAACATTCTCCAGAAATTAAGTTAGTAGGGATGCCTGGGTGGCTCAGCAGTTGAGCATGCCTTTGGCTCAGGTCATGATCCTGGAGTCCCGAGATCAACTCCCACATCGGGCTTCCTGCATGGAGCCTGCCTCTCTCTCTCTGTATCTCTCATGAATAAAAACAAAAACAAAAACAAAAAACATGAAATTAGGAAAGTGCAGATAATTAAAACATTCCCATGAGAAAGTTTTAATGTGATTCCAAGTTATAAACTGAGGAATTTTTCCTATATAAACAGTGTTTTCAAAATTGTGACAAATATCTGTATTAAAAATAGAGATAAATCATTCTTTGCTTTAAAATGTCTCCAGGTGAATTATTTCCATTTTGTCCCTGAGTAGCTTTATTGGACCAATTGACCAATGATAGCAATGAAACTGTACTAATACACACAAAGCAACTGCTCAAAATAACTGAAGTGTAGCGTGTTCAGACGACTTGATAAAATCAGAAAAGGGAAGCTCATACTCAGAGTGACTTTCTACTGGAGCATTTGGAAAGGAACACCATGAAAGGGCAGTCCAGATAAAATAGGCCACTTTTTTGGACTGCTAATAAAATCAGTTGGAAATTCGTTCAAACAAATTTTGAGGCTTCTTCCAGGTTAAGTTGTGTGAATAGAGATAAGACAGACAACAGAAAATTAAAGATTCAAATAAAAATGTATTGTTTTAAATTCAGATATTTGTGGAACCAGAGAAGATTGTAATAACCATGAAGAGGCCATCTGATTTCCACATCTGGGGGAATCTGCTTAGTATAGACACTGAAAATCATAGGCTAAAGTATACTACCAGGGAATAATAAGTAGATGGGTTTATGAACCTGTGGACTGGCACAGGCTGACTGAAATACAGAGATCTCAAATACTGGGATCCTTTTCCCCATCAGTTTTTAGGTGGGGATGGACAGAGAGGAAAAAAAAGTTTTATCTTCTCAGTTTATTGTACTTTGGAAGGTGTCTTCAATAAATCTAGAGGAATAGAGGAAGGACCTGAAAGGCATGAATGAATGAATGAATGAATGAATGAATGAAATCAAAGCTGCAATCTGGCCTGAGTGTATTTTAATTCCTGGATGGAAGAAGTGATGTCCTCTCACTAAGACAATAATAAACTTGTCTGGGTAAAACATCAACTCAGCTTCTTCCTTTTTTTTAAGATAACGTGTGAAATTAAAAAATACAAAAACATCTTTGCAAAGCAGCAGGAAAGCTGATAAAAAAAAGACACAATGAACAGATCCACATGTATCTTTAGACTGGAGTTAGGAAAATTTATATTACTATACAAAATAGAAAAAGTTATAAGAAACATGACAAGATGGAGAACTTCAATAGTTCAAGGTTTGGGAAACTATATCCTGTTAGTGACATTAGTGGGTGACTTTAATAGAGGTTCCACATGGAAAACATCAGTTTGAGGACACATCAATCATATTCAACTCTGTGGGAGAGAGGACTGTTTCTGATTCTTTCTTTTGAGGTGAGGTTTTCCTTCTAGTCATTTTGCTCAGTGCAGAGTGGCCAAAAGCAAGTTGTATTGGGAAAAAGAGAAAAAGAGAGGAGAGAAAGAAGGAAAGAAAAGAGAAAGAGAAAAAAAAGGGAAGAGAAAAAAAACGAAAGAAAAAAAAAAGAAGAAAAAGAAAGAAAAAGAAAGGAGAAAAAAAGGGGGGGTGGGGGAGGAAACATCAAAAAGCAAAACAAAACAAAAAAACAAAACAACAACAACAACAACAACAAAAAAAAAAAGAACCACCGGGGAGTATCTTCTGATTCTGTGTTCTTTAAGTCCCTTGGCTTCTCCTGGAAGTTGTCAGTCTAGCTGGTGTTCTGGGGGAGGGGCCTGTTGTGCTGATTTTCAGGTGTTAGCAGTTGGGGGAGCTGCTGTGCCCCTGCCTGGTGCAGGGCTCAGTGGGGGTTGTTTACCCCGTGAGGCCGCAGGAGGAACAGCCCCAGTGGCGGGGCAGCTCTGGAAACCTGGATTCAGCTCCGGCAGGAACTCCGTCTGCAGGGCCTGGAGGCTCCGGGCGGGGCCGCTGATCTGCTCAGCTGGGGCAGGAGCGTCCTTGCTGTCCTGGGCCCTCCCGGCCTCTGCCTGTCCCGGGGGAGGCGGGATCCTGGGCTGTGTCCCGGCGCCCTGTGCTCCGGCGCCTGCGCTGGTGGATTCGCGCTCCCGGGCCGCGCAACCCCCTCCGCGGAGCCGCCCCCGAGCCCCCCGAGCTGCTCCTGGAACCGCGCAGGCCCCTCTGCACGGAGCCTCTTCCTCTGCCCGAGCCCGGCCGAGCTGCTCCCGGGGCCGCGCAGCCCCCTCCGCGGAGCCGCCGCCCGAGCCCCCCGAGCTGCTCCGGGTCCCGCCGTGCGCGCTGCAGCCTTTAGGGAGCTCGGCGCACTCTCCTGGGCGCGGAGTTGCTGTTACTGTCCCGGGGAGCCCGAGGGCATCCCCTCCCTCCTGGGTCCTGCTCCAACTCCCTGCGAGCCCCTTTCCGCCCGGGAAGGTCGGTGCAGCTCCTGCTCCTCCGGGACGGGGCTCTCCTGTCCTGGGGACACTCGCCCCGGCCTCAGCCCGGCTCCTCGCGGGGCCCCTCCCCCTTGGAGGCCTTTGTTTCTTTATTTCTTTTTCCCCGTCTTCCTACCTTGATAGAAGCGCGAACTCTTCTCACTGTTGCATTCCAGCTGGTCTCTCTTTAAATCTCAGGCCGAATTCATAGATTTTCAGGATAATTTGAAGGTTTTCTAGGTAGTTTGGTGGAGACAGGTGATTTGGAGACCCTACTCTTCCGCCATCTTGCTCCTCCCCCCATCAATCATATTCAAACGAAAGGACAAATCAAGGATTGAAAAGGGCATTGCATATTCCCTCACGACATTTAATAAAATAAAGATTTGCATCTTTGTTTTTGCCACTTGTGAAACACGATTACTTATTAATGTTCAAAAGAGTACCAACGAACGACTCAGCCTTTTGTTGTCCTGGCAGAAGAGAAGTGTTAACTGCTCTTCTAGCTTTCTGTATTTGCATGTTGGAGGAGCTGGGACTCCTAGGTATCCTCAGTTGGGTGAATTGTGGATTTGTAGCTGTTGTGACAAGGATATGGGGCAAGGTCAGGTTGTCTTTGCTTCTACTTTTAGTTTTGCCAAATAGTGTATCACTACTAGAGGCAGTGCTTTGTCACTGCAGAAATTAGTGGAAGTATATTAGGCATCCTGGAAATAGGATACTCCAACTGTCTTCAATCTTTTTCATGTCCTAGTTCTTGTTGAACACAACCCTTTGGCCACAACATTCTCTTGTCTTCCTACTAATGATTGTTTCCCACTTATTTATCGCTTTAGCACATTTCTTCTGCATGCCAGATGTGTTGCTAAATTGAATGAGTGCACAATGATTACAGATCTAGAATCTCTCCTGCACAATTTATTTAAAGGATAAATGAAGGTATTTCTACAATGATTACACAGATTTTCTCTGACATGTGACTTCATTTTTTTTTAATTTTTTATTTATTTATGATAGTCACAGAGAGAGAGAGAGAGAGGCAGAGACACAGGCAGAGGGAGAAGCAGGCTCCATGCACTGGGAGCCCAACATGGGATTCGATCCCGGGTCTCCAGGATCGCGCCCTGGGCCAAAGGCAGGTGCTAAACCGCTGCGCCACTCAGGGATCCCGACTTCATTTTTTAAAAAGAGAACTATGTATGGAAATTCTTCCACATTCACTTCATTTACATTCTTTCATGTACATTATTTGGAGGTTTTATCATATAGATGGACCACATATGGATTCTCTCCACTTTGAATTAATCTAAGTTGAGTGAAGTAATAAGGATGAATAAATGCTCTCCCATACTGATTACAAACAGCATTTCTTGAGTATTTGAACCCTCAAGAGTGTTTATAGTTTGAAGCTATAGGTGGTGAATTTTCCACATTTATTACCTTTATATGTGTTTTCTCATGTTGTCTAAGGTTAAAATATTTACTGAAGGCTTTCCCACATATATAACATTTATATGGTTTCTCTCCAGTGTGGATTCTCTTATGCAATCTAAAGTTATAGCTTCTGTTGAAGGCTTTTCCACATACATTACATTCATATGGTTTCTCACCAGTGTGAGTTCTCTCATGTCGCCTAAGGACAGAAGAGTGATTGAAAGCTTTCCCACATAGGTGGCATTCATAAGGTTTCTCTCCAGTGTGAGTTCTTTCATGTCGTTTAAGGACAGAAGAATCAGTAAAGGCTTTCCAACACAGAGGACATTCATACGGTTTCTCTCCAGTGTGGGTTCTCTCATGTCGTCTAAGTACAGAAGATTCAGTGAAAGCTTTCCCACACAGATGACATTCGTATGGTTTCTCTCCAGTGTGAGTTCTCTCATGTTTTCTAAGGTGAGAACAGTGAGTGAATGCCTTCCCACAGAGATGACACTCATATGGTTTCTCTCCATTATGAGTTCGCTCATGTTGTCTAAGGTAAGAAGTTTTACTGAATGTCTTCCCACATAGATTGCATTCATATGGTTTCTCTCCAAAGTGAGTTCTTTCATGTTTGTTAAGGTCAGAACATTGAGTGTAGGCTTTCCCACATAGATGACATTCATGCATCTTTTTCCTAGTGTGAATCCTCTCGTGGCGCCTAAGGTTATAACTTTTACTGAAGGCTTTCCCGCATAGATGACATCCGTATGATTTCTCTCCAGTGTGTATTCTCTCATGTTTTCTAAGGTCGGAACAGTGAGTGAAGGCTTTCCCACATAGATGACATCCATGTGGTTTCACTCCAGTGTGAATCATCTCATGTCGTCTAAGGTTAGAACTTTTTCCAAAGGCTTTCCCACATTCATGACATTCAAATGTTTTCTCTCCATTTTGAGTATTATTGGGTTGTCTAAGGGCAGAGCTTTGAATAAAACCTTTCTCACGATGACATTCATATGATTTATTTACAGTATGACTCTGCTTATGTATATTAAAAGATGTCAAATAACTGCTGTCTTTTCCACATTTTTTGCTGATAAAGGGATTCTTTCCTATTTTAGGTACCACATATTGAGTCCATGTTAGTATTTCAGTAAAATTTTCTCCCAGATCACTGCATTCAAAAGGATCCTCTTGAGTGTGAGATTTCTGCTTTTTGAGAGGAAATGAGAGACTGTTAAAACTTTGCTCACATTTATTCCTCCCTTCCTTAACCTGCATATGAATTCTATAGTCATCATTCAGCGATAGACTCGTACAAAATTGTTTGCATGTTATTTACATAAACATGGGGTATTTGTCTCTGGCAAGCATAGAGATTTTCTTTCTTGTAGTATCCCAAATGTAGAGATACCTGATGAAAGACATTAGTATGTTTCAAATGTTAAGTATATAATAAGTCATAATCATGCAGCTGTTTATAAGACCTCAGATTATGGTTTTGACTTCACATTAATTTCTTCCTTAAAATTAAATTAAGCAAAACTTCCTGCTGTGAAAACCCTGGATTCCAGCTTAAACTATGATTGGGCAATTGTGCCCAATTCCTTACTTACTAAATACCCAGATCATTTGGAAGCACAGGTTCACACCCTTAAAGCTTACCATTGCACTGATTAATGCTGTGTCCTTCTTGCAGATATGCTGCATGAATATCATTTCTTGTTTTTTAGGACCATCTTCTTTATCTGAAATGATTGGGGAAATAATTCCCATAGTGATATTGAGGGAATTAAAATGTTGAAGACACTAAATGGTCATTTGAGTATGTTTCACATAATAACATGAGAAAGTGTCAAATTAAGGAATATAACATGAGAATAAACATGACATCAAGAGTTGACATTTTTAGGACTGCAATATAAGGAAAATAAGATGGAGATGGCAAGCTGGGGAGGAAAAGAGGGAAAATCTTCATAGAGGAGAACCCCGAAAAGTGCTACTGTGTATATTTTAACTCCAGTAAGTAAGTACATAACTATTACCTTCCCAAAGACAGAATAGAAATTGTCACCTGTAAAGTGTAATACAATATCTGAAGAAGTTTTCCCCTATCATATTGTCTTTTAAAAAAGTCACTAAATTTCGTTTGATGATTCTTAGGGCCTACCTCACTTAGTTCTTCCTATAGCTCACCTAGACTCTGGCATTGCAGCAAACTTATCCCTTCTTTTGAAAGTTGCACTCCTGGTTCCAAGTGGGAAATTGTGTCTGATTTGTAGAGCTGTTTGCCTGTTCATAGAAAAGAAATAATTGAATTTTGACTTTTGTGCTTATAACAGTGCATGATTATCAGTATAGGGCCCACTAATGAGAAAGAATAAGGTAACCTCAGAATTTAATCCCAGGGAAGAGTATGTTGAAAACAACATGGATAGTCCTTCACCAACAGAATTTTAATTCTTAAATTTTCTCAAAGACATCAAGGAGCTATCATTGTTGATGCCTAACTAAGTTCAAAGACAAATCGCAATCTTCAGTATTTTAATACAATGATACAAGTATTCACAGTGTGAATATTATATCTTAAATGAACCCAATAAATACAATTCCATCAGAAAAATCTAGGTTTTACATGGAAAACCGTATATCTGTTTTTTGTTTTCAAAGATGTTATTTATTTATTCATGAGAGACCCAGAGAGAGAGGCAGAGACACAGGCAGAGGGAGAAGCAGGCTTTCTGTTGAGAGCCCGATGCAGGACTCCATTCCAGGACCCAGGACCATGACCTGAGCCTAAGGCAGATGTTCAACCACTGAGCCACCAGGTACCCTACACCCCCTCTTTTAAAATATTAATTTGAGGGGGAGAGTGCCAGGGAGAGGAGCCAAAGAAGTGCGAGAGAAAAACTTAAGCAGACTCTGCATTGAGCATGGAGCCCAACGCAGGGCTCAATCCCACGACCCTGAGATCACAAACTTAAACCAAAAGTTGGATGCTCAACTGATAGCATCTCCCAGGTGCCCCTGGTTAGTTTTTCTTTTTCTTTTTTTTTTTTTTTTTTTTTAGTTTTTCTTTTTCTTATTATTTTTTATTGCTTTATCTTTTAAAAGGTTTAATTTATTTATTCATGAGAGACAGAGAGAGAGACAGAGACACAGGCAGAGGGAGAGGCAGGCTCCACGCAGGGAGCCTGACATGGGACTCAATCCCGGGTCCCAGGACCACACTCTGGACCGAAGGCGGCACTAAACCACTGAGCCACCGGGGCTGCCCCTCTTTTTGTTTTATTTTTATTTTTATTTTTTTATTTTTGTTTTATTTTTATTTTTATTTTTTTTAATTTTTATTTATTTATGATAGTCACAGAGAGAGAGAGAGAGAGAGAGAGAGAGGCAGAGACATAGGCAGAAGAAGCAGGCTCCATGCACCGGGAGCCTGACGTGGGATTCGATCCCGGGTCTCCAGGATCGCGCCCTGGGCCAAAGGCAGGCGCCAAACCGCTGTGCCACCCAGGGATCCCTTTATTTTTGTTTTAATACTGTGGTTGGTCAGTACCTACACGAAAAAAATGTATTTTTTTAAAAGTCAATATATTTACTTACCAATTCAAAAATAATGATTTCCCACCACTGTTTGGGTGTTGTGGAGATTGAGTAGCATGAAAGACATGAAATTGTGTGAGAAGATTTGCCTTCTAGTGGATGACAAAAGTAAAATGTGAAGAAGATTGTGATAAAGTAGTTTTGAAAATTAAGAATCAAGACAGTCTTCAGTGAGAAATGAGGAATCTTTTCTATACAGCTGTTGAATGAATGAGTGAATGGATATATACATACATAATATAAGAGACTCACCAGTTGAGACCAGGTGACTGATATTCTCCAGCATCACATCTCTGAAGAGTTGTCTCTGGGACCTGTCTAGCAGGGTCCACTCTTCTTGAGTAAAGTCTACAGCTACATCTGCAAAGGTCACGGATTCCTAGAAGATTATGGATGTTGTTTTCAGACAGGAACATCTCTGCCAATAGTCAGAGGAGGATGGTACAGGTGACAGCACTAAGGAAGCATGAGGCATGCATGTACGCATAGCTCAAACAGGATGTTGGGTTTGGTCATTATTTACAGTGCACACCTGGGTATCTGGCTTTAAGATATACCCAGACACACATTGTAAACACATAAATTTCATTATAAAGAGATCGAATGAGATGTATAATCTGGATTTCCCGATAAACTTGTAATTAAGACTGCCAGAGGATGAGTATAAAAGTTTCTTTTGAAAACTTTAAAACACTTTTCTCCACAAAACACACACACAAAAAACAAACAAACAAAAAACACTTTTCTCCAATTTCAAGTCAATCTATGGGCTCATTACACACTCTTCCACTTTGTAAGTACTAGGATTAGATTGTTCCCCTTTATGACCTCAGTTTTGTTATCCACAAGTGTACTGACCTTTTATGACTTCTTAAAGATCCAATGATGTAGTAAATACTAACTAGCATTTTTAAAAACTATTTTATTTATTTATTCATGAGAGACACACACAGAGAGAGAGGCACAGACACAGGCAGAGGGAGAAGCAGGCTCCATGCAGGCAGCCTGACATGGGACTCCATCCTGGGTCTCCAGGATCATGCCCTGGGCCACCCAGGGATCCCCTAGCAAACATTTCTTAAATACAATTTCTAGTTTTATTCAATAAATGTCAGAGAGTACTGAAGCAATGTCCATAGTTCTGCAAAACTTAACCATTTGTACAGGATAGGAGATCAATAGCACATCCTTTTACCTTCACATAATTTATTTTTTTTAAAAGATTTTACTTATTAATGAGAAAGAGAGAGAGAGAGAGAGAGAGAGAGAGAGACAGGCAGAAGGAGAAGCAGGCTCCTTGTAGAGAGCCCGACATGGGACTCGATCCCAGGTCTCCAGGATCACACTCTGGGCTGAAGGCAGTGCTAAACCACGGAGCCACCCGGGCCACCCAATTTAAGCGTTTATTATAAAATATAAGGCTAAATGATTCATGAGCATATTTCAGAGGCTCTGAGACTTTTGTAATGAAGGATAGTATTATCCTGACCCTTCCTGTGGCCTGCGGCCTTCCACATATCAGTTATCATTATGCTTTTATCTGGTCTCTGTTCAAGCTTACTTAAATCCACTTTATTGTTCTTGTCTCTCCAGCTCATCAAAAATTTCTAAGGGGGGATCCCTGGGTGGCGCAGCGGTTTAGTGCCTGCCTTTGGCCCAGAGCGCGATCCTGGAGACCCGGGATCGAATCCCACGTCGGGCTCCCGGTGCATGGAGCCTGCTTCTCCCTCTGCCTGTGTCTCTGCCTCTCTCTCTCTCTCTCTGTGACTGTCATAAATAAAAAAAAAAAAAAAAAAAAAAAAAAAAAAAAAAAAAAAAAAAACTAAGGGTCCTTAATTTTTTTTTTTTTTTAGATTTATTTATTTATTCATGAGAGAAAGAGACCGAGACACAGGCAGAGGGGAAAGCATGAAGCATGTTCCATGCAGGGAGCCTGATGTGGGACTCCATCCCAGTTCTCCAGGATCACACCCTAGGCCGAAGACGGCGCTAAACTGCTGAGCCACCAGGGCTGCTCGGGTCCCTAAGTTTTATTTTACCTCCTATACTCCTTCTCCTGAATTACAGTAAAAATTAAGGAAACTATACCTCCCTATACATTGTTTCCAGCTACCAAATTTGAACAAAGGTAAATTACAATGAGGGGGTTAAATATGGATTTGGGACGAAGAAGTAATGAGTTAGTTTTCTTTTATAAGTTTCAAAAAGTACAAATACATTCTATCAAATTTAGGTTTAAATTTGGAGGAAAAAAAAAAGAATGACAACTCATTGGCTTCTCTGGCATGACCATTATTCATTTTTCCCTTAATATTAATTAGCACTCCCTTCCCTGCCCAGCACATATAATACTGGATTGACTGAGCTCACATGTAAGAACATCTGCTTTCCTACAGGGCTGTGAAGTTTTGCTCCTTATTCATCTTTATCACCTGCATTGACCTGAATCCTAAGTCCTTACAGTCAATAAAATGGTTAATGAGTGAATTTTTGGCACCAACTAGGGCATGTGATGGATATGAAAAAAACAAACAGACAAAAAACTTTCTCTCTTGGAAATACAGGGCATTAACTGGGGCTGAGATGTGTTAACATAACATTGGGAGATGATGAGCATTCCAGTTCTTGGAAAGTTGAGTGTACTTAGAACATGAATGATTATATGTCCACCAGATGGTGACAGACATGCTATTTCAGTAGAAAGAAGAACTCCCTACTCACTTGTGATTCCATCCTTAGTTGCTCCGTTGCCATGTCTCTTCGGAGTTGTCACTCGTACACAGTGTCAGCAACGGGTGGCAAAGCTGAGGAAGGGGAAAGGAGCCATGAAACTCTCGCTGCCCACTTGTTACGAGGTCCAGTCCTTCACCTGGAACTAATCCCCAGCAGAACCGATAGGAACATGCCCTGTGCTCCAAAGAAAGTGGGGAGGGAGACAGCTCTCCAAAGTTGAGGCTCTGACTATGGTTGCTTGGAGAGATGGTAGAAGGACCCTCAATTTAGGAAGAATATGAAAAGCCAATTCCCTCCCGATTCCTAAACAGGATTTCTGGCACCTGCCACTCATGGAAGCATTGTGAAAGTTCTCAGAATTGGGTATCTGTTCATGTACTATTTCCCCAACTTCTCAGCCCTCTGAATACACGTATCAGCATCGTCTTCTCCAAGAAGGGTCTCCAGCAGTATCACTCCAACGCTGACCTTTAGATTTGTTTTGAATGGGTTTTGTTATGAAACATGATTAGTAAGAATGCACTTTATGGGGGTGTCTGGGTGGCTGAGTTGGTTGTCTTCGTCAGGTGCCCTGCTCAGTGGGGAGTCTGCTTCTCCCTCTGCCCTTCCCCTGCTCATGCTCTAATGAATAAATAAAAAAATCTCTAAGAAAAGAATGCATTTTATGGTAAAATTAATTTAGTGACTTCATTTTGAGGGTTCAAGGACATCCATCTTACAAATTTACCCCTTAAAATTCCCTGCATCAGAGAATCACAGGAATATGTGGGTTAGAGCCTACTGTCATGTCCATCAATCTTTACAGAGTAGTACTTCCAGAAATTACAGAATGAAAGGATTTTAGGACATTTATTTACTCCAGCTAAAGTTTTTAGCAAATTGTATTAGCTGCAACTTCCCTGAATTTCATTGTTTGATTTTGTATTTGTATCTTTGAAAGCATAAATTGTAAATCCTCCCTTAAAACATCCATAGTAAGTAAGTATATTTCTAATGAGTCATAAACAGAAGGTTTAACTCACCCATTTGTATCTCATGTCAAGAACAGATAACAAGATTTTATTTTATGTGACTGTGCTTGGGAGATACACATACATTTGTTCATTTTGCTTCAAAAGAATTCTAATTAAGATTTCGTTATTAGGGATCCCTGGGTGGTGCAGCGGTTTGGCGCCTGCCTTTGGCCCAGGGCGCGATCCTGGAGACCCGGGATCGAGTCCCATGTCGGGCTCCCTGCATGGAGCCTGCTTCTCCCTCTGCCTGTGTCTCTGCCTCTCTCTCTCCCTCTCTCTGTGACTATCACAAATAAATTAATTAAAAAAAAAAGATTTCGTTATTAATTTAGTAAGTGCCATCATCATAGGTTCAAGCAACTTTAGTAACATGACAAAGCTTCATGCATACCAGCATACAGTGGCACATAAGCATACATTAGAAAAGTGTTACAGGTAAAGTTTGAATTTTCCTTTGCCTGCCTCCTAATCTCAAATTTTAAAGGTTCCACATCATACCTGGATTTTACCTGGAAGAGTATCCCTAACATTACAGAGGCCCCTCTCTGTTTTTACAACCTACTGTCCATGCTTTTTCACAAAATTAGCTCCTGTGTCCATGTTTTCTATTTCACGGAAACACAGCATTGCCCCAATTCCCAAATGTCAGTCTCCAGCCCTCGTCATTTTAACGGACCAGTTTAATTTACTCATTTCAATAGATGTTTACTAATGTTATTTGTCTCTTTACTATGTCTGCTGACCAAGGCTTCAACAGAAAGTGACTCCAAATACCTGCCTATTCCATGACTGTATGTGGCAACACAGGATGAAAATATTGCCTCCCCCCCACCTTTTTTTTTTTTTTTAAGATTTTATTTATTTATTCATGAGAGACAGAGAGAGAGAGAGAGAGAGAGAGAGGCAAAGACACAGGCAGAGGGAGAAGCAGGCTCCATGCAGGGAGCCCGATGTGGGACTCTATCCCCGGGTCACCCACACCGACACCCTGGGCTGAAGGCAGCGCTAAACTGCTGAGCCACCCAGGCTGCCCTTGCCTCTCTTTTATATGTAAAGTCACAACTCATAGTGACCTCCAAGTATATCTGGTAACATCATTCTTATTTGGTGACTAATCTTCCATCTTCTTAAACATTTCAAACCTTCTTCATGCCTTTAAACTCGCACATTGATTTATTTCTCCCTTCACTTTCTAAAAATGAGATTTTTTCCTACTAAGTAAAGGAATTATATAGCTTGACAGGTTATTTCCAGAGTGAATGATCACTAAGCATTGATCTTACTATAAATAGGACATTTTTCCATTTTATTCTTTTTGTAGTAAAACATTTACCATTCTAATCTTTTAAGATTTTATTTTAAAAAATTTGTTTTAAAAAGACTTTATATGTGTTTGAGAGAGAGCAAGCCCAAGCCAGGGGGAGGGACAGAGGGAGAACAGACTCTCTGCTGGCAGGGAGCCCAACATGGGGCTGGATCCCAGGACCCGGGGATCATGACCCGAGGCAAAGGTAGCTGCCTAACCAAATGAGCCACTTAGGCACCCTCAGATTTTATTTTTTAAGTGATCTCTACATCCAACATGGGGCTTGAACTTAACAACCCTAAGATCAAGAGTTGCATGCTCAACTGACTGGGCCCACCAGGCACCCCAATCCTCATCATTTTTAAGTGTACAGTCCAATGATGTTGATACATTCATCATGTGCAATTGTCACCACTATCTCCAGAACTCTTTCCATCTTTTAAATCTGAAACTTGTGCCTAAACAACTCCCATTCCTCTTCACCATCTCACCCTCTGATAACCATGGAATTTTTTTTTTTTAAAGATCATGGACTTTTTTTTTTTAGATTTATTTATTTATTCATAGAGACACAGAGAGAGAGAGAGAGAGAGAGAGAGAGAGAGAGAGGCAGAGACACAGGTAGAGGGAGAAGCAGGCTCCATGCAGGGAGCCTGACATGGGAATCGATCCCGGGTCTCCAGATCATGCCCCAGGTGGCAGGCGGCGCTAAACCGCTGCGCCACTGGGGCTGCCCAACCATGGAATTTTTACTTTCTCTAAATAGTGTTCTGTTTTAAACTGATGGTAAAAGAATATAAATTTTAAAATCTTAAGACATTTCTTTACAGAATATATTATTTTTGAAGAAGAATCATGCAATATATTTTCCTTTTAGGTAGGATGCATTAAGAAATGCTTTGTCATTTTCTTTAATAATATTTCAATCTTCTGACAGTAAAAGATCGTATGTTTATTTTAGTTGATGAACTTTTTGATTTTCATGTACCTTTGACATGTTGTCTTTTTAATCTACTTACTACAACCTTTGAGTCATTTGAGAACAAGTAATGATCTCCTTTTGTCATTAATAAATAAAAATTTCAAGTCAACTCAGAGAAAAGACTGTACCAGACAGTGAAATCCATGGATGAATAAATGAGAGAGATCATCTGCCCTTGTGGAATTAAGTCTAGTTTAGAAGAGATTATTTAAAGAAATAATGACAAAGATATTCAAATACTAAAGCATTTCATTTGTGTTTCATTTGGGGAAATACTATTAAAATGTATGTATAATTTATCTGACACCTTAAAAATTTAAAGGGGAAAGCCTCAGAAAGTTTAGTAAAGACAGGAAGCAAGTAGAACACTGTGGACACAAGCAGAACCTGCTGTGCCCCAGGAAGAGAAAACACACTGGAAGGTAATGGAGTAATGGGATGAACTTGACATGGTGGCAAACAAGCAGATTTCAGGAACCAAGGTCATTGTAATTAGATTGGTTTTTAACTTTTTTTTTTTTTTTTTTTTAAGATTTTATTTATTTAGGGGATCCCTGGGTGGCTCAGTGGTTTGGTGCCTGCCTTTGGACCAGGGCGTGATCCTGGAGTCCCGGGATCGAGTCCCGCGTTGGGCTCCCGGCATGGAGCCTGCTTCTCCCTCTGCCTGTGTCTCTGCCTCTCTCTCCTCTCTGTGTATTCCCATGAATAAATAAAATCTTATAAAATAATTTTTAGGGATCCCTGGTTGGCGCAGCGGTTTGGCGCCTGCCTTTGGCCCAGGGCGCGATCCTGGAGACCCGGGATCGAATCCCACGTCGGGCTCCCGGTGCATGGAGCCTGCTTCTCCCTCTGCCTATATCTCTGCCTCTCTCTCTCTCTCTCTCTCTGTGACTATCATAAAAAAAAAAAAAAAAAAAAATTTAAAGGTAATGGGGATCTACTGGAGAATTGAAAGCAAGAAACAGGAATAGATTAGATTTGTGTTAGTAAATGAGTCTTTTGCTGAGGAATGCAGTAAAACAAGAAGGGTTTGATTAATTTTAAAAAGAAGATACTTGCCTGGCATAAGGTGTTGACAGTGAAACTGGTGAGGCAGATGTAAGTGTGTGAGAGCAAAAGAAAAGCATAAACATAATAACAAATTTAAAAATTTATCAGTTATTTTTATTTTTAAAAAGATTATTTATTTATTCATGAGAGTCCCAGAGAGAGAAGCAGAAACGTAGGCACAGGGAGAAGTAGGCTCCATTACAGGGAGCCTGACACAGGACTCCGGGATCACAACCTGAGCCAAAGGCAGAGATGCTCAACCACTGAGCCACCTAGGTGTCACTTCAGTAAAAAAATTTAAATACCCCAATAATTAGATCACATCAGCAGACCCTTAGTAAAACATCTGACCTTTCAAAATAATTAGAAATATTTAAAATTCATGTTAAATACTGGGGAATATTTCTTGTTAATCCAGAGAAACTTAGTAAGCATACTCAGTGGCAGACAAAGAAGCAGTCCCACTAAAGTTAAGGCTGTGGACAGGGGCTGGTTAGGGCTGCTGCTATGGCCCAGGATGCCTGTGTCAGAAACAGCCAGTAAAGAAATGGAACGGTAGCTATTCTCAGAAGACAGGATTTCAAATTCTAACAAACAGGAGAATCCTTTTTAATGGTCATACCTAATAAAAATATTTTAAGAAGTGGACAAATCTATGCTTAATATACTGAAATCAATACTTTCTTTAGTTACAGTAGTTTAAAAATTAGACACATTAAAAAAAGTCTCTACTTACAATAGCAAAATATTATGGCTTCCATCTGAAATCATATGGTAGACCTGTGTAAAAATATTTTTAAAACTTTTGAGGACAAAAAATGACAAGAATGAAGCCTACCCAACCAATCCTTAAACTAGAGGACACTATGACATAAAAACCTTGGGGACTATAGAAATTTGGTGCAATCCAGATTTAAAAGTAACACATGGTATTTCACATAAAAACTGAGAATTATCTTAAAAGTCATTTTTGTGTCAAATTTGATTTTGGGTCAGGATATAGCCAAAACAATTTGGAGCAGAAAAAAAAAATAAGCTTGGTGAAATTATATCTGAAGATACATTATCTCAAACTTAACACAATTAAAATTAAGTAGTTACACAATATTTAGTGATACAATATTAGAACTAAATGGAATGCCATCACTTTTTATTTTTTATTTTTATTTTTTTAAAAGATTTTATTTATTCATTCATGAGAGATACAGCGGCAGAGACACAGGCAGAGGGAGAAGCAGGCTCCATGCAGGGAGCCTGACATGGGACTCGATCCCGGGACTCCAGGATCACGCTCTGGGCCAAAGGCAGACGCTCAACCACTTAGCCACTCAGGCGTCCCTGCCATCACTTTTTAATGTGAAATAGGGGATGCCTTCCACAGGAAAAATAAGAAGCAAAGGGCATAAAGAAAGGATTTTGGTTTCACTGCATTAAAATTATAAGAACAAAGTATGTGCCTGTGTATACATGAGCTACAAAAATAAAAACAGTATGTAAATGTACATCAAAAATGAATTAGAAAAACATTTAATACATGTTTATAAAAATAAAATATATTCAGTCTCTTACGTATTTAGTAAAATGGTAATAAAGACTTGTCATTTCATCCAAATCTATACGTATGTATGTATGTATATTATGAAATCCTGGCTTCTGCAGGGGGAACCTCATGAGTTGGTCATGGATAAAGATTTTTTTGCAATTTGGGGGGACAATGAGACTGGCATATATCACAACATGAAAGGTGACATCTCGTGGCCCAGCAAACTCCACCTTACCCTCAGATATCTGCAGGAGAGTCGATTCTTTACAGATCCACGAACACTAATGTCTTGTTGGGAGCGTTGTGCTGTGAACAATTTTAAAATCCTCTTTATGTTAAACATTTAGGTTGATTTTAAATAGCAATTAGTGAATAAAATACTCATTGTGTGTTAAGGTACCACCTCAATTTCTCACAGTTCTGTTTATTATCTCTCCCTTCTACTGCAAATTATGACTATTTCTAGGTCAGATGCACACATTTACTTTGTGAAGCCATTTCCCTTTACTGGTATTCTTCTCCAGGATTTTTTAGGTATTTCTGAGATTCACAACAGTACATCCAGATTTGGCCCTCAGACGGTACCTACTGGCAAACATTATTGATACCATGGTGCCCAGTCCTGGTCCCTAATCTGAGTCCGGGCATGAAGCACTTCCCGTAAAGGTCCCCTAAACGCAGCCACTTCACAAGTTCCATGTCGTGGTTCAGAGATGGAACTGGTTTGGAGGCCGGAGAGTAGGAGAGAAGCCAGGGTGAGTGAGGAAATGTGTCAGGCAAGACAGCTGAGACCCCGAGAGTAGTAGAGGAGCATCATCAACAGATAAATGAACTTTTGCAGAGAAAGAGACCTTCCTGTGTCATCACCTTCCTTCCGCTCTGTGCAACTCTCGGCACCATCAGTCCTGAGATGCCACTGCCTGGTTTGGAGAAATGTGCCATTGCTAGGCTACAGGCACGCACATGGGGAGGAGATGAGCGTGTGGCATCTGTATCCTCCGCTGGCTACTCAACCACCAGGGGATAATATACCTGCAGACAGAGGGGAACCCCGGGAAGCTGCGTGTCCCCTGGCATTCAGGATGAGGGAGTGTATGTGACCCCCACCTTGCAGTCTCCCAGTGTATGCCGAACAGAGGATTGCTGGAGGGAGGATGCCCTCCTCTCTGGTCTGCCCACTAATACGCCGCCCTCGCTGAGACAAGTCTTATTCCTTGGCGGACAGATGCATTTGTTCTGCACTTATTTCAACAATTCTGGGTCTTCCCCTTTCCAGCTGCCTTGTGCTGTGTGTTTGGGGCCAGGCAGAGATGTGAAAGGAGAGGCTCCTGGAGTCCACCATCCTGCTTTGCACGTGAGGTGGTTTCAATCCTGGTGAGGCCCGCCCTTCTCACCCCTGCTCCTGAAGACTCCAGCCCACAGTGCATCCTCTTGAGCAACTGGCGCGCCTCTATCTCATGGTTTTACTCACACTGATCAAAAGCTTTTGTCTTTTTTTTTCCCCCCCAAAACATCACATCAGTACATCAAAAAATTTCCTGTTGAGATTATTGGCAGGGGAAAACAGACCCTATTATTGGCAGGGGAAAACAGACAAAATCAGGAACGGAAGTACCTTTCAGCAACGTATTTATTAGGATCAGATGAGACACGTTAGGACAAAGTTCCACAACAACCCGGGGCGGGACAGAAGAAATCTGAAGAAATCATAAACTTAGCCGGAAACTTCAGCTTTCAGATCCTATTAGCAAAAGATCACATAAAAGGGCGCGGTTGGGCGGCTCAGGTCAGGCCAGGGTCCCGGGGTCGAGCCCCGGCTCAGGCCACAATCCCCGGGGGTCCCGGGGTCGAGCGCCACAGGGGCTCCCTGCTCAGCGGGGTCCGCTTCGCCCTTGCTCCTCCTCCCGATCATGCGCGCGCTCGCTCCCTCTCTCCAATGTTTTTAAAAAAATCACATAAAAGTAGGAGAGGGTTTAAACTTGGTTTTGAGTGGAAGACAAGAGCACGCCCAACACCGCACACAGGGTATTACAGGCCGTTACTTATCCATCCACAGGGAAACGCACGGGGACCCGGCCGTGACCCCGGCGGTGACCCCGCCGTCGCAGCGCCCGGCCCCCTGGCCGCCCGCCCCTCACCGGGCCGCGGTGACCGCCGCCGCCCGCCCCCCCACACCCCGCCCCACAGCGCGGGGGCAGGAACCGGCCGCTCTCCTCCCCCAGTCCGGGGACCACCGCGACACCGTGTCCGGAGCGGACCGGGGGCTAGGGAGGGCCTGCGGGCGACTCCGGGACCCGCGCCCCGAGCGTCTCCCCGCGGGCGTGACGGCCGGGCGCGGGGCCTGTGACCCCCGCAGGGACCCTCGGGCCTCGGGCGAAGAACGGAGCCGGGAAGGGGCACAGGAGCCCGGCTTTAAACCTCAAAGACCAGAATTCACTTACCAGAGCGCGACCTTCGCTTCCGGAAATCTCCTTCCGGGTTAGTAGGAAGTTACGTAAGAGGGCGGGGCCTTTGTCCGTGAGTGGCGAGGCCAACGTGGGGCGGGGCCTGGGGAGGGCGAGCTAGGACGGGGCGGCAGCGGAGGGGCGGGGCCTAGACGCCCACGGGTTGCGGGGCCTGGACGTCAGCGGAGAGGCGGGGCCGGGGCCGGGACGTCACCGTGGGGGCGGGGCCGGCCGGGGCTGTGGCGCCAGTTGGGAACAGGGCCGAGGCCGCGACGCTAGCGGAGGGGCGGGGCCAGGGTTGGAGGCCAGCGGAGGGGCGGGGCCGAGGCTCGGACGCCAGCGGAGGGGCGGGGCCGAGGCTGGAGGCCAGCGGAGGGGCGGGGCCGGGGCCCGGACGCCAGCGGAGGGGCGGGGCCAGGGTTGGAGGCCAGCGGAGGGGCGGGGCCGAGGCTGGAGGCCAGCGGAGGGGCGGGGCCGGGGCCCGGACGCCAGCGGGGGCGGGGCCGGGGCCTGGACTAGGGGGCGGGGCCCTCGGGAAGGGCGTCCGGGAGCCCGGTTAGGTCGTGAAGTCTCGAATTACTGCAGCTTTGCGTGTTCCGACGTCGGCGCCGGGCCCAACTGTGTATGGTTTAGGAGAAAGGAATAATGCCGCGTGCTGAAGCCTAGTTGGGGATGCTTCATTCAGGGAATGGGGCCCTTCCACGGCTGCCGTAGGGACGGCGATGGGATTTTGCAGTGGACTGTGCTGGGAGTGGGGTGGCAGCTGGGGGCCCCGGGAAGAGCAGCGCCCAGGAGGAACTATGAGGAATGCCCAGAGCGGAAGGAGCTGAAGGATTGGTTCTTTTAACTTGGCTTTATAGTGACTGATGTTTTTGATAGAGGGCTTCAGTAGATTTTCTGGCTCTAAATAGGAGGACCGAGTCATTCAGCTCGCAAGAGAAGGGTCATTTCCTCTTTCTGGACTAACAGCGCTTCCAGGAGGCCTCCAAGGACAGACGCCGGGGAAGCCCAGGGGCCCATGGGGTCAGAGCCCAAGGGGATGGGCAGCCCTTCGTGTCACAAGAAGCCTCATGAGGCTGTTCAGAGTGTGGGTCCCCGCACCCTGACCTCCCCGCAGCCCGGGGCCTGCTTCCCGGGTGTGGACTGTGCACGGGTGGGTGAGGACCCGGACCTGGGCACCATCTGGCCAGGCTGCGTGACAGGAGGAAATTGTTGGGGAGGGCGGTTCACGGCATCTGCCTTTTTCCAAGGCTTAACCTACATAGTCCAGCCTCTCCCTCCTTAGGGCAACCGGGAAGAGCGAATGGCCATGCAAGCCCAGGGCCCGCCCCCTGGACGGGTGGAATGCGGCCGAGAGCCTCAAGTCCGGGGAAAGCCTGGACCCTGTGGTGTAGCCTGTCTGAAGGGCGAGTGACTGTTTCAACTGCCAGTTGAAGGTTGCCACCGCAGAATGATTTTCAGTGGACTTCCAGCTGGATGTTGTACACATAGACGAGGAGTATTAATGTGGAAGTGTTTCAGGACTGTCCCCCAAATCTGCCCAAGTCATATTACTGTGTTAGAAAAACTTATGTATTTCCCCCTAGAATGTCGTGCTAAAGCTATGCGGACTGCCTTTTCTTTCTTTCTTTTTTTTTTCCAAAGATTTTATTTATTTATTCATGGAGACACAGAGAGAGAGGCAGAGACATAGGCAGAGGGAGGAAGAGGCTCCCCGTGAGCAGCCTGATGTGGGACTCGATCTGGGATCTCAGGATCACGACCTGAGCCAAAGGCAGATACTCAACCACTGAGCCCCCTGGGAGTCCCTGGACTGCCTTTTCTGCACAGGACTGTGTGGCTGCTAAGGTGTTCTTCACTAGGACAACTGGGAGACTTGATTCCCTGTAAGCCCGGGACCCTATAAGAAGCCACTCAGTGGAAGTGAGGATTGAGGGACGCCTGGGTGGCTCAGCGGTTGAGTGTCTGCCTTTGGCTCAGTGGGTGATCCTGGGATCCCCGGATGGAGTCCTGTGTTGGGCTCCCCACAGGGAGCCTGCTTCTGCCTCTGCCTGTGTCTCTGCCTCTCTCTGTGTCTCTCATGAATAAATTAATAAAAGTCATTAAAAAAATGAAATGAGGATTGACACCTAAGAAGTACTTTGGGATGTGAAGGCTCCTTCTGCCCTGGAGGGTGTTGGGGTGGCCACAGAGCCAGGCATGTGCCAGTGACCTGGAGGTGGAAGACATAGCAGACTCTATATCCATGAGCAGAGCCAGCCCTGTGGCACAAGGCAGCTGTAGAGAGTGGCCCGCTAGGAGCAGGAGGTTATCTGCCTCATTTCATCAGTGATCAGGACCATGGAACATATTTGCTCTAAGGGAAGAGCTGGATGATTCCAGTCAGCCCTGCTGGGGGTGGTGTGGCCTGTTCTGGGGAAACCTCCAAATACGCACCTCTGGGAGCCTTGGGTGTTGGAGGATCCTGGGCTCAGTGGGGCATCCAGTCCTACAGGGGTCTGTCTGTGGCCAGCTTCAAGCTGCCACATTTGATAGCATCTCAGGGAGAACCCACTTGCCCCTGGTGGGACCCAGTATACATGCACAGCCAGAGGCTGGCTGAGAGGTGTCTCACTGGGCACGGACAGGCAGCCCAGGCCTGAGGAATGTGTGGAAAGGAAGAATTGAGTAGGAGGGTTGGAGATTCTGGGCCCTGGAGCAGGCTATGGATGGACCCCTCTGACCTCAACACAGACCCCAGGGAGCACGGGTTGTTTGAAAAGCCCTGGAACTCGTGAAGCTGCTGCCTTTGAAAGAGTTTCAGGGAGAAACCACTCTGCACCCTGGAGGGGAGGGGGCGCAGTGCAGTTTGGAGCATTGGCCTGCACCCAACATTCCATGGAGGGCTTGGCCAACAAAGTTGGGGGGGGTGGATGAGGAGGGCTGACTGCACATGCCCAGGCTGCTCAGGCCTGAGGGGAGGCCTGGACTTGACACGGGAGACCATAGGTAGAGAGCCCCAGCCCTGGTGCATCCTTCTAAGAAACTGGTTTGACCCCAACAGACTCCAGCCATGGCCGTGATTGGCAAGGTGGTTTGGCCACTACCAAGCACGCATGCACAGTGGGAGGCCGCTGATGGGGGTCTGACTGCCCATGACCTGGCTGCCACAGGCCCCGGATGGTCTGGACCTTAAAGAAACTGCCATAAGCAGAGCCTAGGCCTGGGCGCAAGCTCCTGGTGGTACGTGGCATGTGCAGAATCGAGGCTATATTCCACAGAATTGTACATGGCATCCCTGAAGGCTGGGCTGGAGGAATCTGGGCTGACTTGGCAGGGAGGGTCTGGTGGGACACTCAGGCTGCCCTCTAGAAGGACCCTTGGGAGCCTCCTTTGTTGGGGAAGCCTGGGACCCCTCAAGCAGCCAGTCCATCTGGGGATGACTGCCACCAGGTTCAACCTGCTGCATCAGAAAGATTGTTTGGGCTCCCTCCACCCTAATGCCATTCTGATGCTCTGGGGTCAATGTGGAGCTCCACAGGACTGGAGGCCAAGCTGGGCTGGCAGGGTGCACACGGTGCATCCACAGGCCGTGCCGGTCGGGGCAGCCAGGGACCTGGAACAGGGCGGTTATAGGAAGAGGCCGTGTCATGGGGAAGTCTTGGCTGACACAGATGCACGTATTTCCACGGGAGGCCGAGCTGGAAACAGTTGGACTCCTGTGTCAGCACTGGCCGAGAGGCCACCTGGCTGGTGTGTCCTCCCACAAAAGAGCCCTGGGAGCCTTGAGTGCTGATGAAGCTGGGTACCCCATCAGCCAGGTGGGCTGGATGGGGACTGCCGGCCCCGCTTTCAAACTGCCCGCTCTGAGACATTTTTTGGGGGTGGGATCCCTCTGTCCTAGAGGCCCCATGGGTCGTTGGGGTGTGAGCAGAGCTCTGCCAGCAGGGAGAGACAGGTGAGGGCGTAGCTAGGCATACGGTTGCAGGCAGCCAGGGACCAGAAGAGGATGCAAGATCCAGTGGATCTTTGGCTGTCCAAGTCCTCTGCCTAATTCCCAGCTCTGTGCTACACAGATAAGCCCATGTTTCCCCCAGAGGTAAAGCTGGAGGAGTGGGGACTGCTGTGGCCAAACAGGACCTATGTGGCTGTCGGGGTATCCATTCCTAAGAGACACCTGGGGAGCCTGCGACCCCTTCAGGTGGGTAGCCAGTTGTGTTGGGGATTGAATGTTGACTCAGAAACATTTTGTAGGGGAGGGTACCTTCTGCCCTGGAGGGTGTCTAGGTGGTTTGAGATCCATTCGAGGTCCCCGAGGCCTGGGGGCCCTGGTTGGCTCTGTTGCCCTCGGGCAGTAGAAGTGGTGGGTGATGAGAGAGTTGTGCAACACGG
The DNA here is from genome assembly GCF_048164855.1 of Canis lupus baileyi. NCBI lineage: Eukaryota > Metazoa > Chordata > Mammalia > Carnivora > Canidae > Canis > Canis lupus. The sequence continues at coordinate 39,015,141 of NC_132861.1, read as the reverse complement.
ACCCAGAGACCTAGGGCTAAGGCAGGTGTTGTGAGCGGGTGGTTGAGGGTATGAAGTCTCTGCCTCATTATCATCATTGGATCTTGGTCTGAGGGCAGAGTGGGAGGAATCCGGTCAGCCCCCCTGGATGGGCCTTTGTGGGATTGTGTGGGGGACCCACCAAACACAGACCCCTGGGAGTCTTGGGTGTTGGAGCATCCCTGGGCCCAGTGAGGCCTGTAGCCCAAGAGGAGTCTGTCTCTGGCCAGTTTCAAGCTGCCATCTTTGAGAGAATTTGGGGGAGTAGGTGGTCTTGACCTTGGGATGTGTAGGTCCAGGGGAGCCAGCCCGAGCCCAACAGGCCAAGAGGAAATCCGTAGACTTCCGGGTGTCTTTCACGTTCGGGCCTGCTGGGCCTCACTCTCCTGCCCGCGTGGGTTTTTAAGAGACTGGGCCAACTTGGGCCTTTTCTTTTTTATTTTTATTTTTTTATTTTGATTTTTATTTAAAAAATTTTTTTTTTTAATTTATTTATGATAGGCACGCAGTGAGAGAGAGAGAGAGGCAGAGACACAGGCAGAGGGAGAGGCAGGCTCCATGCACCTGGAGCCCGACGTGGGGTTCGATCCCGGGTCTCCAGGATCGCGCCCTGGGCCAAAGGCAGGCGCCAAACCACTGCGCCACCCAGGGATCCCCCTTTTTTTTTTTTTTTAAAGATATTATTTATTTATTCATGAAAGACACAGAGTGAGATGCAGAGACAAAGGCAGAGGGAGGAGCAAGCTCCTTGCAGGGAGCCCGATGAGGGACTCAATCCCCAGACCTGGGATTATGCCCTGAGCCTGAGGCAGATGCTCAACAACTGAGCCACCCAGGTGTCCGGACTTGGGCTTTTTGTAGGGGCTGGTTTAAGTAGAACTCTCTTCTTTTCTGAGCAATGTTATCTGTTATCTTAGAGTGAAGGGCAGATGGTGCCCCCAAAGAGTGATGGGTCCATGTCCTGACCCCAGGACCTTTGCAGATGTAAGTAGGTAACATGAGTCATTAGGGTGACCCTAATCCTGCATGACTTGTGACCTTGTAGAAAGAAGAGAGACACAGACATGGGAAAAGCCATGATGGAAGAGACACAGCCAAACCCAGGGGATCCCTGAAGCCTCCAGAAACCGAAGGAATCAGGAAGGACCCTCCTCTGGAGTCTCAGCACTTTCAAAGTGGGGAGCTGCCACGGTGGGGGCAGGGCTGTGGTCCCTGAGGGCTCCGTGTCCCCTGCGTGGTGGCTGGGAGCCGCTCCCACAGGATGCTCACCAGCATGCTGGCTTATAGAAGACTGCGCGGCACTGGACACCCATGCTTGCTCTACCATCACAACCTTCTCTTGGGTTCCAGTCAGCATAGGGTGTCTCTGGGGCCAAGGGGAGCTGGGTTTTCAGCCTCTATGGGGGGCCTTTGGGTGCTGATTAAGAGTGCAAGTTAGGGACACCTGGGTGGCTCAGTGGTTGAGTGTCTTCAGCTTAGGGTGTGATCCTAGAATTCTGGGATCGAGTCCTGCATCGGGCTCCCCACAGGGAGCCTGTTTCTCCCTCTGCCTGGGTCTCTGCCTCTCTGTATCTCTCACGAATAAATAAATAAAATCTTTTTTTTTTAAATTTATTTATGATAGTCACAGAGAGAGAGAGAGAGGCAGAGACACAGGCAGAGGGAGAAGCAGGCTCCTTGCACCGGGAACCTGACGTGGGATTCGATCCCGGGTCTCCAGGATCGCGCCCTGGGCCAAAGGCAGGCGCCAAACCGCTGCGCCACCCAGGGATCCCGAATAAATAAATAAAATCTTAAAAAAAAAAAGTGCAAGTTATCCTGCCAGAGTGGCCGAAGGCAAACTTCCCGGCAGCTGTCTGGAATGGGGGCTGGAGTCACAGTTACTAGTTAGAAGTGGTGAGAGGGAGTATTATTCAGCGATAAACAGGAGCAAAGCCCCGATGCCACCGTGTAGATGACCCCGGAAAACACGAGAGAAGCCAGATCCAAGGGGAGGGTATGATTCCGTGCATGCAAAATGTGCAGGGCAGGCAAATGCATGGACAGAAGGCGAGTCCGTGGCTCCTGGGGGACGGGGGCCACCAAAGGGTTGGGTTTTGAGGGCTTTCTAAAACAGATGTGGGGGTGGTTGTAGCGTTCTTGAGTACACAAGACAGCACTGAGGTTTATTTTATTTATTTTATTTTTAAAAAAGATTTCATTTATTTATTCATGAGAGACCCAGAGAGAGAGAGAGAGAGAGAGGCAGAGACACAGGCAGAGGGAGAAGCAGGCTCCATGCAGGGAGCCCGACACGGGACTCGACCCCGGGTCTCCAGGATCAGGCCCTGGGCCGAAGGGGGCGCTAAACCGCTGAGCCACCCGGGCTGCCCTGGATGCAATTTTTAATATAATTTTTATAAAGTGTAATAATGTAAGACTGCTTCCTCTTTTTTTTTTTTTTTTTTAAGAAAATAGTTGCGGGAAAATAAACATAGCAAAGAATGTGCCATGTTAGCTGTTTTTAAGTACACTGTGGAGTGACATCCAGCACATTCACAGTGGAGTGCACCTACCCTTACCATCCTCTCCAGAGCCTTTTTCTGTTTTGTAAAACTGGAACTTTGTCCCCATTAAACACTAGCTCCCCCTCCCCATCCGCAGTCCCAGCATCCACCGCCCTCCTTCCTGTGTCTCTCGATTTGTGTACGCGGTGGAATCACACAGCGTCTGCCTTCTTGGGAGCGCAGCATCCTCAAGGCTCCTCCATGTGGTGGCAGGATGGACTGCAGTGTGCTGATCCACTCATCCATCAATAGATGCAATATCTGCATTAATTCCTCACATCTTTTTTTTTAAGATTTTATTTATTTATTCATGAGAGACAGAGAGAGAGAGAGAGAGAGAGAGAGAGAGAGAGAGAGTCAGAGACACAGGCAGAGGGAAACACAGGTTCCATGCAGGGAGCCTGATGTGAGACTCAATCCTGAATCTCCAGGATCACGCCTTGAGCCGAAGGCGGTGCTAAACCGCTGAGCCACCTGGGCTGCCCCAATTCCTCGCATCTTAAAATATTTATGGTATCAAGATGCCTGGGTGGCTCAGTGGTTGGGTGCCTTTGGCTTAGGTTGTGATCCTGGGATCCAGAATCGAGGATCAGGCTTCCTGCGAGGAGCCTGCTTCTCCCTCTGCCTGTGTCTCTGCCTCTCTCTCTCAGTCTGTGTCTCTCATGAATAAATAAATAAATTTAAAAAATATTGAGCAGCCCGGGTGGCTCAGCGGTTTAGGCCACCTTCAGCCCAGCGTGTGATCCTGGCGACCCAGGATCGAGTCCCATGTCGGGCTCCCTGCATGGAGCCTGCTTCTCCCTCTGCCTGTGTCTCTGCCTCTCTCTCTGTGTCTCTCATGAATAAATAAAATCTTTAAAAAAATATTTATGGTATCTCTTCAGAAAGTCCCATGAATCAAGTCATTTACCATTAACTTTTTAACTTTTTTCTTTAACTTTTTATTTTGAAAAAGTGAAACTTAGGAAAAAGGAGAATTCAGAAACTTGACGTGTGTTCAGCAGTTAATGGTCTGCTGTGTTCACTTTATTCTGTGCATACGTGTGCTGTACACCAGCGTCTGTGCAGCTGGGTGTGTGCATGTGTGTGTATATGCATGTGTGCAGCTCTGCATGCATAGGTGTGTATGTAGCTGCATGTGTGCATAGGTGTGTGCTCAGCTGTGTGTGCAGCGGCATGTGTTCACCAGAAACACTTGCAGGCTGGCTGCACGTGGAGTTGCACCCTTGTTGTATCTGCACCCACTCTTGCCAACGCTGCTGTGTGACCGCATCACAGTCTTTGCTCTGGGACACTTGAAGTGGTTGGAGGATGATGTCCTTGAGAAGAGTCTGTGCACATGGTCATGCGTGTCTCAGGAATGTCCTCCATGCTTTATCTTCCATTCAGGGTCCAGCTGAGGACCCCATGTGCCATTTAGCCTTCCAGTGCCTGGTTCCCTTTAAGCAAGAAGGTTGGCAACTTGGGGAGCCCGGGCCCGCAGTCATGGAGGCACCCCTGCTTTGTCTCTGGCTTCCATATCCTTGGACTTTGCTTCTTCTTTGGGGTCACTCAGCGTGGCCCTGACTCGGATTGGGCCTCTTTCCTTGGGGTGCCCCCGTTGCCCGTTTGGGGTCCCCTTCAGTTTCCCCCCACCTCAGCCCCCCAGCCCATCTCCCTCAGGGGAGACTGTGTTCTCAGATAGCAGGTACCTGGACACATCAGGGCGACAGTGTCATGGAGCAGGTCCCACAGCGGCAGGGTGACACGCTCGGAGAAGGGGGTCATGAGGAGCTCAAACACTCCTGCTCCTCTGCTCAGAACGGCGTCTGTGCTGTGTCTTTGCCCTGCCCTCGCCTCCAAAGACATCGCCGCGCACATTCCAGGTGTCAGCCCGTGTACATGAAGGGCCTGTGCGCCGCACACGCAGTCTGTCCCCACCCCACCCGAGGACACGGACATGAAGGTGGATGCGGCCTCCTGCAGGAGAGGCAGGCTGTGCGTGCTGTCGGCTGCCCTGAAGCAGCCCCCCCTCTGCCCACGGGGCTTGGCCCCTCGGGGAGGACGGACACCAGCTCCCAGCACCCGGTGCTGCCCCAGTCTGTCCTAGCGGGGCTCCTCCGGGTGCCCGGGAACCCCTGACATCACCACTTCTCATCCATCCTTGCTGGAGAGCGGGCTGTACTACAAGAAGTTTCTGGTTGGCCCCTGGAGCCTGACCATCAGGTGGCCACAGGCATTGGTAACACTTGTGTCACATTTCGAAATGCTTAAAAACGGGATGGTTCGAGTAGTTTCCTGGCAAGGGTGACATGTGGAGCCCGATGTTGATGTAACCTCAGTGTGGCTGATGTCCTACTTCCTGGCACACGGCGAGCTCCTGGGCGTAGGAGACCAAACAGGTGCATGTGAGATGCTCCTGGGGACAGCAGTGCAAAGCTGGCGGACCTGACCACGTTCTGCAGACACAGTAGATCTAGGGCTCCCTGCGTCCTGTCTATAGGGAGTGGATCGCCCCCCTGTCCTGTCTACACTGAGCGCATGAGTGCTTCTGAGTCTAGTCTACCCTGGGACATCTACCTGACTATGCTCGGTCTACACTGAGTGTGTTTAGATCCGACAGGGTTCTGTTTCAAATGAAAACATTTAAACCACACAGGGTCTGTCTACAATGGGACAATTAGACCTCACAAGTTCTGCAGAAGTGAGTTTATTTAGACCTGTTATTGTTCTGTCCTCACTTGGCACATTAATATCTTGCCTTGTTCTGTTTACATGGGGATGTTTAGATCTGACTGTTTTGTCTATACTGGGACACTTAGACTTGATTGTGTTCTGTCTATACTGGGATATTTATTTTTTATTTTATTTTTTTATTTTTTTTTATTTTTTTTATACTGGGATATTTAGACCTGACCCTTTTTTGTCTACACTGGGACATTTAGACTTGACTATGTTCTGTCTATACTGGGATATTTAGACCTGAGTCTGTTTTGTCTACACCGAGTTATTTATTATTTATTTTTAAAAAAGATTTTATTTATTAATTCGTGAGGGAGAGAGAGAGAGGCAGAAACACAGGCAGAGGGAGAAGCAGGCTCCATGCAGGGAGCCCAACGTGGGACTCGATCCCGGGTTTCCAGGATCATGCCCTGGGCTGGAGGCAGGTGCTAAACCGCTGAGCCACCCAGGGATCCCTTACACCGAAATATTTAGACCTGACTCTGTTTTGTAGACACTGGGATATTTAGACCTGACCCTGTTCTGTCTACACTGAGATATTTAGACCCAACCATGTTGTCTACCCTGGCACCTTCACGTCTGACCGTGTGCTGTGTACCCTGCTTTAACTCTAAATGTTTTTTTAATGCTCACAGTTGAAATGACCCCAACCAGTCAGGGTTTCTCCAGCCTTTTGCATCCTGTGTGGACATGAGTTGGAACAGGGCCTGTTCTAGGGCACTGGATGGCTGGCCTCCAGTGCAACAGCTTGCAGGTGTTGTGGAGGCCGTGCTTCTCTAGGTGTTCCTCATGCTGTTAATTCCTTAACATCTCACCAGTCCAAACCAGGTGACATGTCCAGCTTGACAGTGAAGGTGTGGACTGTCCTCACAAAATATGGTGGGAGTCTGGAGCCTGAGGACAGAGCTGGAAACTTGATGAGAGACCCTCCTGCCTGGCCTCAGTCCTGGGAGTTTCAGGATAGACCTCAGAGGCCTAGTCTGAGTGTGGGGAGCTGTGCAACCACAGCCAGGGTCCAGATGTCAGTGCTTTGAGGTCTGGGGTGTATGGCCAAGGTCGCCCGGTGTGGGTAACCATGTGAAGACCCCATGTGTGTCACCAGTCTTGGCAAGGGTGTGAGGTGCTCCTGGCAGGGATTGGGAGCAAAGTGAGGTGCAGGGGATGTGGCCATGGGGTCCTGGTGTCTGGGGAGGGCTGTGGGGCATGGGGGTCTCTGTGTATAGTCTGGGGGTCGGTGTTTATGACAGCAGTTTATCAAGGTGGGGACTTGAAGCAGGGGCACCGAGGGCTGTGCATGGGGGTGTGGGCATTGGGGGGCTAGCAGAGCACATGGAGCACAATGCTGGCTGAGTACCTGCCCCCAAACATCACCTGGGCACCCTGGGCCTGCAAGCTGCCCTGAGCTTCCATCTGCAACCTTGACCCCTGTAGGGTTCATCTCCCCTTGGGGTCTCCTGCAGACTTTGTGACACAGCAGGACCTGGTCCATTCCATCTGCTCTGGGGGGAGGTCTACGCAACTGTTCCTGGGACTGTCCTGGCTTCTCTCACATTCCTGACAAAGGGGACTTGAATTGGAGTCGCCATTAGCAAATCATCATTTTAACAATTTACTTACTTTTTAAGTATAATTGTAATAAAATGCACATCTCACCTGCCACCTTTAGGCGCACAGCTCCACAGCCTTAGGCATATTCACCTGTGTGTGCAGCCATCAGCACTGTCTGCAGAAACGTTTTCATCTTGCAAAGCTGAAGTTCCACACCCCCTGAACATTCAGTCCCCACCTGCCTCCCCAGCTGCTGGTGTCACCACCCACTTTGTATCTCTGAACTTGGGAGTCCAGGCTTCCCATATAAGTGGAGCCCTGTGGCATTTAGCAACCAGGCATTTGGAAGTGTAGACTCAGTCTTTTTTTTTTTTTTTTAAGATTTTATTTATTTATTAGAGACAGAGAGAGAGACAGACAGACAGACAGAGAAACAGAGACACAGGCAGAGGGAGAAGCAGGCTCCACACAGCCTGATGTGGGACTTGATCCTGGGTCTCCAGGATCACGCCCTGGGCTGAAGGCAGCGCTAAACCACTGGGCCACCGGGACTGCCCTAGACTCAGTCTTAAAGCAATGCATGTTTTATGTGTGAAGAACCTCAGTGTAGTGAGGGTGTGAACACGAAGCAGGTGCCTGAGCACCTGACCTGCCCATCAGCCCTGTGCTCCCTGGGTCCTTGTCTCTACCTCACAGGTGTTTGACCTGGGAACACTGGTTTCTACATGGAGATTCACTTGGGGACTTCCTGCTATTTGGGGGAGGGGGCTTCTTGTTGGACCATCTCTGCTGCCTGAAATAGGATCCTGTGTACTGCAGACCCCCTGGAGTGGGTTCCTGAGAAGGCGGAAAGCCCGCAGGGGACACAGCGTCAGGGCTGTGACAGTCCCGTGGAGCAATCACCTCACTGAGGCTGATGATGTGTGGGGTGTTCCCAAGGACCAGGTTCAGGAGGACATGGTGACATTGCCTGGGACACTTGTTGACAAGCAGAGCTACATAAGGGTGATTCTGGGATGGGCGCAGGGCCTGTGTGGCACCTCAGGACATCTCCCTGTGTTCTATCTTTATTTATTTTTTTAAAGATTTATTTATTTATTCATGAAAGACACGCAGAGAGAGAGAGGGGGGCGGGCAGAGACACAGGCAGAGGGAGAAGCAGGCTCCATGCAGGGACCCTGATGCGGGACTTGATCCCGGGACTCCAGGATCAGGCCCTGGGCATAAACCGCTAAACCGCTGAGCCACCCGGGCTGCTCATGTGTTCTGTCTTTAAATGCAGCAAAATGACTTTGACCCCGTGGTCAGGTGAGGACCCCTCCGGAAGAGGTTTGGGGCCGATTTCTGAAAGCTCACAGCACTGCTCCTGCAGCACATGCACTCTCCAGTGCTGTGAGGCACCTCAGGGACCTTGATCGACGTGCTCAGCGGGCTCAGCGACTTGGCCATGTACAGCCTGCGGCGCACCAGCTCCCTGGCAGGTGACAGCCGGCTGCTCAGGGCCCACGCGGTGGCATCCACATGGCGTGCTGCCACAGCATGTGGCCTGTAGGGGGCAGAGACCAGGCCTCCTGGTGGAGAGGGAGAGCAGATGGGCAGGAAGAAGCCACAAAGGGACATGTGCGGGTGGAAGACCCCTGCTAATGGGTGGTGAGGAAGCCCAGATTTGGACCTGTTCATCCTCCACTAGAAAAGGAGAGGGCCAGTGAGGGGCTGGACAGACGGTGCCAGCTGACATTTGAGAGAGCACGGGCTATCCAGACTCACCAGGGTGTATACTCTGTCCCCAGGCTGGCTCTCCTGCACATCTCCTGTCCTTTTACCCACATAAATGTTACCTGAGCTGGCTCACTTGAGCCTGTCTGATTCCTCTGTCCCCACAAAATGGCCCAGCAGGGTTACTTGGACATGTCCTATTTCCAGGACAGGAAGTAGGATGTCTTCTGGTTCCCGTGACGGGCCCTGAGCTGGCTCACCTGGGTGTGTCCTGTTGTTACCTGGTGTATCTCATGCCCCTCTGTTGCCCCCTCATGAGCAGGTGTGGCCTGAACCACCTTGCTTCCCTCCTCCACTTCGCCTTTTGTTGACACATTTCGGGTTCTGGAATCACTGGTGATCAAGGCCCCATTCCTGTGGGGTTATCTTTTCTAACTGATTGTAAATTCTGTGAAGCAGGTCATGGATGTTCTGTGGCTACCCAGGATCAGCTGAATAGTCACTGCTTGATTCACAGGAACTTGGTTAAGAAGAGCTCCTTCTTCACAAATTCTGGAAGCGTAGAATCCTTTTATTTTTATTTTTTGAGATTTTATTTATTTATTCATGATAGAAAGAGAGAGAGAGAGAGAGAGAGAGAGAGAGGCAGAGACATAGGCAGAAAGAGAAGCAGGCTCCATGCACCGGGGGCCCGACGTGGGACTCGATCCCTGGTCTCTAGGATCGCGTCCTGGGCCAAAGGCAGGTGCTAAACCCCTGCACCACCCAGGGATCCCCTGGAAGTGTAGAATCCTTTTGGAAGGTGCAGTTTCTCTTGATATCAAATGCTCTACAGGATAGTTATCAAATGAGAATGCTTCTTTTTTTTTTTTTAATTTAAATTCAATTAACATATAGTGTATTAGTTTCAGGGCTAGGGTTTAGTGATTTTTTTTTTTTTTTGGTGGCTGAGTAATATTCCATTATATGATATACTACATCTTTATCCATTCATCTGTCCATGGACATCTAGGCACTTTCCACAGTTTGGCTATTGTTAACATTGCTGCTATGAACATTGGGGTGCAGGTGTCCCATTCAGATCACTGCATCTGTATCTTTGGGGTAAATACCCAGTAGTGCAGTTGCTGGGTTGTAGGGCAGCTTTATTTTTAACTTCTGAGAAATCTCCACACTGTTTTCCACAGTAGCTGCACGAGCTTGCATTCCCACCAACAGTGCAAGAGGGTTCCCCTTTCTCCCCATCCTCATCAATACCTGTTGTTTCTTGTGTTGTTAATCTTAGTCATTCTGACAGGTGTGAGGTGGTCTCTCATTGTGGTTTTGATTTGTATTTGCCTGATGTCAAGTGATATGGAGCATCTTTTCATGTATCTGTTACCCATTTATATGACTTTTTTTGGATAAATGTCTGTTCATGTCTTCTGCCCATTTCTTGACTGGATTGTTTGTTTTTTGGGTGTTGAGTTTGATAAAATCTTTATAGATCTTGGATACTAGCCCTTTACTAATAAAACATATGCAAGTATCTTCTCCCATCTGTAGGTTGTCTTTTTTTTAAAAAGATTTTATTTATTTATTCATGAGAGACAGAGAGAGGCAGAAACATAGGCAGAAGGGGAAGCAGGCTTCCTCAGGGGAGCCTGATGCGGGACTCGACCCCACAACCCCAGGATCACAAGCCAAAGCCAAACACCCAACCACTGAGCCACCCAGGTGCCTCTGTAGGTCATCTTTTGGTTTTGTCGACTGTTTCTGTTGCTGTGTAGAAGTTTTTATCCTGATGAATTCCCAGTAGTTCATTTTTGTTTTTGTTTCCCTTGCCTCTAGCAACATCTCTAATAAGAAGAGCTATAGCCAAAGTCAGGGGGTTTCAGCCTGTGTTCTCTATGATTTTGATGGGTTCCTGTCTCACATTTAGGTCTTTCATTTTAAATTTATTTTTGTGTATGATGTAAGAGAGTGGTCAAGTTTCATTCTTCTGTATGTGGCTGTCCAATTTTCCCAACAGCATTTGTTGCGGAGACTGTCCTTTTTTCCATTGCATATTCATTCTGCTGTGTTGAAGATTAGATGATTATAGAGTTGAATTTCTGGTTTCTCTAATCTGTTCCATTGATCTATGTGTCAGTTTTTGTGCCAGTACCGTACTGTCTTGATGACTACAGCTTGTAATATAACCTGAAGTCCAGCATTGTTATGCCTCCAGCTTTAGTTTTCTTTTTCAACATTCCTTTGGTTATTTAGGGTCTTTTTTGGCTCCATGCATATTTTAGGATCATTCGTTCGGTGTGAAAAATGCTGTGGTATTTTGATAGGGATTTTGTTAAATGTATAGATTGTTTTGGATAGCATAGATAGTTTAACAGTATTTCTTCTTCCAGTCAATGAGCTTGGAATGCTTTTCCATTTTTTTTTTTAACAACAGTTCTTTTTTTTTTTTAAGATTTTAATTTATTTATTCATGAGACACTGAGAGAGAGAGAGAGAGAGAGAGAGAGAGAGAGGCAAAGACACAGGCAGAGGGAGAAGCAGGCTCCATGCAGGGAGCCTGACATGGGACTCGATCCTGGGTCTCCAGGATCACGCCCTGGGGGCTGACAGCGGTGCTAAACTGCTGAGCCCGCCAGGCTGCCCTGCTTTTCCATTTCTTTTTTTTTTTTTTTTTTTGCTTTTCCATTTCTTTTGTGTCCTCTTCACATTCTTTCATGAGTGTTCTATAGTTTTCAGAATATAAATCTTTTATCTCTATAGTTAGGCTTATTTCTAGATATCTTGTAGTTTTGGGTGCAATTGCAAATGAGATGAGTTCCTTTATATCTTTTTCTGCTCTTTGTTATTGGTGTATAGAAATGCAACAGATTTCAGCACATTGATTTTATATCCTGCAACTTTTCCAAATTCATGTTTCAATTCTAGCAATTTTTTTGTCGAGTCTTTTGGGTTTTCTACATAGAATATTATGTTGTCTGCAAATAGTGAAAGTTTGACTTCTTCCTTGTCAGTTTGGATCCCTTTTATTTCTTTTTGTTGTCTGATTACTGAAGCTGAAACTTCCAGTACTATGTTAAATAGGAATGGTGAGCATGGACATCCTTGTCTTGTTCCTGACTGTTGGGGAAAGACTCTCAGTTTTCCCCTACTGAGCATGATATTAGCTGTGGGTCTTTGGTATATGGCCTTTATGATGCTGAGGTATGTTCCTTCTATCCCTACTTTGCTGAGAGGTTTTTATTTATTTTTTTAATCAGGGAAAGATGCTGTATTTTGTCAAATGCTTTTTCTGCATCTATTAACAGATCATATGGTTCTTACCCTTTCTTTTATTAACGTAGTGTATCACGTTGATTGATTTGTGAATGTTGAACCACCCTTGCAGCCCAGGAATAAATCCCACTTGATTGCAGTGAATAGTTCTTTTAATGTACTGCTGAATTTGATTTGCTAGTATTTTACTGAGAAATTTTGCATCCATGTTCATCAGGGGTATTGGTCTGTAATTCTTTTAAGTGGGGTCTTTGTCTGGTTTTGGGATAAAGGTAATGCTGGATTTATAGAATGAGCTTAGAAGTTTTCCTTCCTTTTCTATTTTCTGGAAAAGTTTGAGAAGAATAGGTATTCACTCTTCTTTAAATGTCTGGTATTATTGCCCTGGGAAGCCATCTGGCCCTGGACTTTCATTTGTTAGGAGATTTTTGATTGCTGATTCAATTTTTAAAAAAGATTTTATTTGTTTATTCATGAGAGACACAGAGAGAGCCAGAGATGTAGGTAGAGGGAGAAGCAGACTTCTTATAGGGAGCGTGATACAGGACTCCATCCCAGAACCCCAGGATCATGACCTGAGCCAAAGGCAGACACTCCACCACTGGGACACCCAGGTGCTCCACTGATTCAATTTCTTTGCTAGTCATGAGTCTCTTCACATTTTCTATTTCTTCCTGTTTCAGTTTTAGTAATTTGTAGGTGTCTAGGGATTTGTACATTTATTCAGGTTTCCCAGTTTTTGGCATATACCTTTTCATAGTATTGTCTTATAATTGTTTTATGTTGTGGTGTTGATTGTGATCTCTCCTCTTTCATTTGTGATTTTATTTATTTGGGTCTTTTTTCTTTTTGATAAATCTGTCTAGGGGTTTATCAATTTTATTAATTATTTTGAAGAACCTGCTCTTAGTTTTGTTATTTCATTATATTGTTTTTTGTTGTTTTTATATCATTTACTTCTGCTCTAATCTTTATTATTTTCCTTCTTCTGCAGGCTTTAGGCTTTATTTATTTATTTATTTATTTAAATTTTTATTTATTTATGATAGTCACAGAGAGAGAGAGAGAGAGAGAGAGGCAGAGACATAGGCAGAGGGAGAAGCAGGCTCCATGCACCGGGCGCCCGACGTGGGATTCGATCCCGGGTCTCCAGGATCGCGCCCTGGGCCAAAGGCAGGCGCCAAACCGCTGCGCTACCCAGGGATCCCCGGCTTTAGGCTTTATTTGCTGTTCCTTTTCTAGCTCCTTTAGGTGTAAGGTTAAGTTGTGTATTTGAGACTTTTCTTGTTTCTTGAGGTAGGCCTGTATTGATATGTACTTCCCTCTTAGGACTGCCTTTGCTGCATCTCAGAGGTTTGGACAAACATGTTTTCATTTTCATTTGTTTTCATATATTTATTTTTTATTTTTTTATTTTTGTTTGTTTTCATATATTTAAAAAATTTCTTTTTTAATTTCCTGGTTACCCCATTCATTCTGTAGTAGGATATTCTTTAACCTCCATGTATTTGTGGTCTTTCCAAACTTTTTTCTTGGGGTTGACTTCAAGATTCATAGTGTTGTGGTTTGAAAATGTACATGGTGTGACCTCAATTTTCTTTTACCTCTTGAGGGCTGATTTTTGACCCATTATGTGATCTGTTCTGGAGAATGTCCCATGTGCACTTGAAAGGGACGTGTATTCTGCTGCTTTAGGATGAAATGTTGTGAATATATCTGTTGAGTCCATCTGTTCCAGTTGTGTCAATCCAAGCCATTGTTTCCCTGTTGATTTTCTTAGATGACCTGTCTGATGCTGTAATGGGTGTTAAAATCCCCTACTATGATTGTATTATTATCAATGAGTTTCTGTACATTTGTTATTAATTAATTGGTTTATATATTTAGGTACTCCCAAGTTGAGGGCATAAATATTTACAATTCTTTGATCTTCTTGACGGATGGTCTTCTTACTTTTTTTCCCTAAGATTTTATTTATTTATTCATGAGAGACACAGGGAAAGAGAGAGAGAGTGGCAGAGACACAGGCAGAGGGAGAAGCAGGTTCCATGCAAGGAGTCCGATATGGGACTTGATCCCAGGACTTCAGGGTCACGCTCTGGACTGAAGGCAGACACCCAACTGCTGAGCCACCCAGGTGTCCCACCCTTCTTCATCTCTTGTTACAGTCTCTGGTTTCAAATCTAGTTTGTCTGGGGGCACCTGGGTGGCTCAGTGGTTGAGCATCTGTCTTTGGCTCAGGTTGTGATCCTGGGGTCCTGGGATCAGGTCCCACCTTGGCTCCCCAAGGGGAGCCTGCTTCTCCCTCTGCCTATGTCTCTGCCTCTCTCTGTGTCTTTCATGAACAAATAAATAAAATATTAAAACAAAAAAAAATCTAGTGGGGATCCCTGGGTGGCTCAGCAGTTTAGTGCCTGCCTTCGGCCCAGGGTGTGATCCTGGAGTCCCGGGATCGAGTCCCACATCAGGCTCCTTGCATGGAGCCTGCTGCTCCCTCTGCCTATGTCCCTGCCCCTCTCTCTCTCCCTCTGTGTCTCATGAATAAATAAATAAACTCTTTTAAAAAAATCTAGGGATCCCTGGGTGGCGCAGCGGTTTGGCGCCTGCCTTTGGCCCAGGGCGCGATCCTGGTAGACCCGGGATCGAATCCCGCATCGGGCTCCGGGGAATGGAGCCTGCTTCTCCCTCTGCCTGTGTCTCTGCGCCTCTCTCTCTCTCTGTGACTATCATAAATAAATAAAAATTTAAAAAAATCTAGTTTGTCTAATATAAACAGACAAAGCTGGCTCCTCCAGCTTTCTTTTTTTTTAAGATTTTATTTATTTTCCTCCAGCTTTCTTTTGATGTCCATTAGCATGAGAGATGATTTTCCATCCTCTGATGTTTAATCTGCTAGTCGCTGTATGACTAAAATGAGTTTCTTGTAGGCAGCATATATGTGGATCTTATTATGTAATCCATTCTGATACCCCATATGTTTTGATTGGAACATTTAGTTCATGTACATTCAGAGTGATTATTGAAAGATATGAATTTAGTGCCTTTGTGTTACCAGTAGAGCTGGTGTTTCTGGTGATGTTCTCTGGTCCTTTCTAGTCTTTGTTGCTTTTGGTCTCTTTTGTCTCCACTAAAAGAGTTCCCTTTAAAATTTCTTGCTGGGCTGGTTTAGTGGTCATGAACTCCTTTATTTTTTGTCTGATTGGGCAACTCTTTATCTCTCCTTCTATTCTGAATGACAGCCTTGCTGGATAAAGAATTCTTGGCTGCCTGTTTTTCCCATTCAGCATATTGAATATTTCTTTCCACTCTTTTCTGGCCTGCCAAGTCTCTCTGGACAGATCTGCTGTGAACCAGATCCGTCTTCCCTTGTAGTTAAGGACTCCCACCCCCACCCCCGCACCCAGCTGCTTTCAGGATTCTTGTGTGTGTATTTTGTGGATTTGACTATGATGTGCCTTGGCGATGGTCGGCTTCTGCTGAATTTAGTGGAAGTTCTCTGTGCTCTTGGTTTCTTTTTTTTTTTTAATAAATTAATTTTTTATTGGTGTTCAATTTACCAACATGCAGAATAACACCCAGTGCTCATCCCGTCAAGTGTCCCCCTCAGTGCCCATCACCCATTCACCGCCACCCCCCGCCCTCCTCCCCTTCCACCACCCCTAGTTCATTTCCCAGAGTTAGGAGTCTTTAAGTTCTGTCTCCCTTTCTGATATTTCCCACACATTTCTTCTCCCTTCCCTTATATTCCCTTTCACTATTATTTATATTCCCCAAATGAATGAAAACATACACTGTTTGTCCTCCGATTGACTTACTTCACTCAGCATAATACCCTCCAGTTCCATCCACATCGAAGCAAATGGTGGGTATTTGTCGTTTCTAATGGCTGAGGAATATTCCATTGTATACATAAACCACATCTTCTTTATCCATTCATCTTTCGATGGACACCGAGGCTCCTTCCACAGTTTGGCTATTGTGGACATTGCTGCTAGAAACATTGGGGTGCAGGTGTCCCGGTGTTTCATTGCATCTGTATCTTTGGGGTAAATCCCCATCAGTGCAATTGCTGGGTCGTAGGGCAGGTCTATTTTTAACTCTTTGAGGAACCTCCACACAGTTTTCCAGAGTGGCTGCACCAGTTCACATTCCCACCAACAGTGTAAGAGGGTTCCCTTTTCTCCGCATCCTCTCCAACAAATATTGTTTCCTGTCCTGTTAATTTTCCCCATTCTCACTGGTGTGAGGTGGTATCTCATTGTGGTTTTGATTTGTATTTCCCTGATGGCAAGTGATGCAGAGCATTTTCTCATGTGCATGTTGGCCATGTCTATGTCTTCCTCTGTGAGATTTCTGTTCATGTCTTTTGCCCATTTCATGATTGGATTGTTTGTTTCTTTGGTGTTGAGTTTAATAAGTTCTTTATAGATTTTGGAAACTAGCCCTTTATCTGATACATCATTTGCAAATATCTTCTCCCATTCTGTAGGTTGTCTTTTAGTTTTGTTGACTGTATCCTTTGCTGTGCAAAAGCTTCTTATCTTGATGAAGTCCCAATAGTTCATTTTTGCTTTTGTTTCTTTTGCCTTCATGGATGTATCTTGCAAGAAGTTACTGTGGCCGAGTTCAAAAAGGGTGTTGCCTGTGTTCTCCTCTAGGATTTTGATGGAATCTTGTCTCACATTTAGATCTTTCATCCATTTTGAGTTTATCTTTGTGTCTGGTGCAAGAGAGTGGTCTAGTTTCATTCTTCTGCATGTGGATGTCCAATTTTCCCAGCACCATTTATTGAAGAGACTGTCTTTCTTCCAATGGATTGTCTTTCCTCCTTTATCGAATATTAGTTGACCATAAAGTTCAGGGTCCACTTCTGGGTTCTCTATTCTGTTCCATTGATCTATGTGTCTGTTTTTGTGCCAGTACCACACTGTCTTGATGACCACAGCTTTGTAGTACAACCTGAAATCTGGCATTGTGATGCCCCCAGATATGGTTTTCTTTTTTAAAATTCCCCTGGCTATTCGGGGTCTTTTCTGATTCCACACAAATCTTAAAATAATTTGTTCTAACTCTCTGAAGAAAGTCCATGGTATTTTGATAGGGATTGCATTAAACGTGTAAATTGCCCTGGGTAGCATTGACATTTTCACAATATTAATTCTGCCAATCCATGAGCATGGAATATTTTTCCATCTCTTTGTGTCTTCCTCAATTTCTTTCAGAAGTGTTCTATAGTTTTGTGGGTATAGATCCTTTACATCTTTGGTTAGGTTTATTCCTAGGTATCTTATGCTTTTGGGTGCAATTGTAAATGGGATGGACTCCTTAATTTCTCTTTCTTCAGTCTCATTGTTAGTGTATAGAAATGCCACTGACTTCTGGGCATTGATTTTGTATCCTGCCACGCTACCGAATTGCTGTATGAGTTCTAGCAATCTTGGGGTGGAGGCTTTTGGGTTTTCTAGGTAGAGTATCATGTCATCAGCGAAGAGGGAGAGTTTGACTTCTTTGCCAATTTGAATGCCTTTCATGTCTTTTTGTTGTTTGATTGCTGAGGCTAGGACTTCCAGTACTACGTTGAATAGCAGTGGTGAGAGTGGACATCCCTGTCTTGTTCCTGATCTTAGGGGAAAGGCTCCCAGTGCTTCCCCATTGAGAATGATATTTGCTGTGGGCTTTTCGTAGATGGCTTTTAAGATGTTGAGGAATGTTCCCTCTATCCCTACACTCCGAAGAGTTTTGATCAGGAATGGATGCTGTATTTTGTCAAATGCTTTCTCTGCATCTAATGAGAGGATCATATGGTTCTTGGTTTTTCTCTTGCTAATATGATGAATCACATTGATTGTTTTACGAGTGTTGAACCAGCCTTGTGTCCCGGGGATAAATCCTACTTGGTCATGGTGAATAATTTTCTTAATGTGTTATTGGATCCTATTGGCTAGTATCTTGTTGAGAATTTTTGCATCCATGTTCATCAGGGATATTGGTCTGTAATTCTCCTTTTTGGTGGGGTCTTTGTCTGGTTTTGGAATTAAGGTGATGCTGGCCTCATAGAACGAATTTGGAAGTACTCCATCTCTTTCTATCTTTCCTAACAGCTTTAGTAGATAGGTATGATTTCTTCTTTAAACGTTTGATAGAATTCCCCTGGGAAGCCATCTGGCCCTGGACTCTTGTGTCTTGGGAGGTTTTTGATGACTGCTTCAATTTCCTCCCTGATTATTGGCCTGTTCAGGTTTTCTATTTCTTCCTGTTCCAGTTTTGGTAGTTTGTGGCTTTCCAGGAATGCGTCCATTTCTTCTAGATTGCCTAATTTATTGGCGTATAGCTGTTCATAATATGTTTTTAAAATCGTTTGTATTTCCTTGGTGTTGGTAGTGATCTCTCCTTTCTCGTTCATGATTTTATTAATTTGAGTCGCCTCTCTCTTCTTTTTAATAAGGTTGGCTAATGGTTTATCTATCTTATTAATTCTTTCAAAGAACCAACTCCTGGTTCTGTTGATCTGTTCTACAGTTCTTCTGGTCTCGATTTTGTTGAGTTCTGCTTGAATTTTAATTAACTCTCTTCTTCTGCTGGGCGTAGGGTCCATCTGCTGTTTTTTCTCTAGCTCCTTTATGTGTAAGGTTAGCTTTTGTATTTGAGTTCTTTCCAGTTTTTGAATGGATGCTTGTATTGCGATGTATTTCCCCCTCAGGACTGCTTTTGCTGCATCCCAAAGATTTTGAACGGTTGTATCTTCATTCTCATTAGTTTCCATGAATCTTTTTAATTCTTCCTTAATTTCCTGGTTGACCCTTTCATCTTTTAGCAGGATGGTCCTTAACCTCCACGTGTTTGAGGTCCTTCCAAACTTCTTGTTGTGATTTAGTTCTAATTTCAAGGCATTATGGTCTGAGAATATGCAGGGGACGATCCCAATCTTTTGGTATCGGTTCAGACCCGATTTGTGACCCAGTATGTGGTCTATTCTGGAGAAAGTTCCATGTTGTGCTCTTGGTTTCAATGTCTGTGTCCTTCCTCAGATTAGACAACTTTAATAATTTGTTCAAATAAAACTTCTGCCCACTTTTCACTCTTTTCATCTTCTGGGACTCCTATGATATGAATGTTGTTGTTTAGTAAGTTACTGAGTTCCCTAAGTCTGCCTCTGTGATCCATTACCTTTCTTGTTTTTATGGCTTCCCCTTGGGACTGCATCTCAGTTATAGCATTTTTAATGTCGTCCTGACTATATTTTAATTCTTTTATCTCTACAGGAAGGGATTCTCTAGTGTCTTCTGTCCTTTTTTCCAGCCCAGCTACTATCCTTATAATCATTGTTTTCAATTCTAACTCAGGCATCTTACTTATATCTGTATTGATTAACTCCCTAGTTGTGAGTACTACCTTGTGTTCTCTTTTGGGAGTGAATTTCTCCATCTCGTTATTTTGTCCAGAAAAGAAAGAAGAATGCACAAGAAAAACAATAACAATAACAAGAACCCCCCAATCTAGTGTGTTTTGTCCTGCTTGTTGAAAGAATCTAGATCCCAAAATAAGAAAGAAAAAAAGAAAGTACAATGAAAATAAACAAAAAAGGCATACACATAAAAAATAAAATTAAAAATTTAATAAAAAAGAATTGAGGAAAATAAATGAATAAATAATAAAGAATAAAAGTATAAAGGAAACTAGATCCTACTTTCCCCCTAGAGCTGAAGCTTTGTAGCCCTCTGTGATCAGTAAGCTGGGTGGGAGCGAGTTGTCTGCGTGGGTCTTCTGGGGGAGGGCCTGTTGCTCTGATCATAAGGGGCCCCCGTCTTAGTGGAAATGCACCTGCAGCACCCAGAGGCAGAGTGTAAGAGCCTCCAGCCGCAACGAGGCAGCACTGTCGTGCTCCCTGAAGACTCAATGCGGACAGGCAAGATGAATATGGGGGTACCTGCTTCTGTGGCCCTGGAGCTCATCATCCCGCCTCCCAGTCTGCAGTGAGCCTTCACAGAAGAGCCATCAAGCACTCTTGTCTCCACAGTTTCTGTCAGAACCCTGCATTCACCCTGCCTGTGTCTGAGCTTTTTTTTTTTTTAATTTTTATTTATTTATGATAGTCACAGAGAGAGAGAGAGAGAGAGAGAGAGGCAGAGACACAGGCAGAGGGAGAAGCAGGCTCCACGCACCGGGAGCCCGACGTGGGATTCGATCCCGGGTCTCCAGGATCGCGCCCTGGGCCAAAGGCAGGCGCTAAACCGCTGCGCCACCCAGGGATCCCTGAGCTTTTATTTATTTATTGTTTTTATCTCAGACAAGTGACTGAGTTTCAAAACTCCCAATTTTAGGGACTCCAGTGGTGGAGGCCGGTGCTCTTCCTCCCAGGGAGGGTCTCCTCCCATTTCTGCCCTTTACTGGTCTGTCCCAGGAAAGCGGTGCCGTGACTGCCCAGGGGTTTGCAGTTTATGGCAACACAGAGCAGAAAGCTGGCCCCTAGAGCCGCTGCTCTCAGCTTGTTTCCCCACTCCTGTGCCTGGGAAGAGTTGGTGCCACTGTTCTTGTGACCCTGGGGGTTCCTGAGCCCACCCTGTCGCTCCTGGGGCTCCCCCTGACTGCGCCACCCAAGCACCGTTAAGGCAGGTGTGTCCCCCACTCTAGCAGACTTCTGAAAGTTCCTATTTTGTGCTCTGCTGCTTATGCTACTGTGCGTAGACCCCATAAGCTAGCTCCCTGGCCCTGCGTGATGTGGGGCTGTATTTCCCCCAGATCAACTGATTGATTTTTTTTAAAGACCTTGTTTCTCTGTAATCTCTACACTCAAGGTGGGGCTTGAACTCACTACCCCAAGATCAAGAGGTGCATGCTCTTACCAACCACACTAAGCCAGCCAGGCTACCTTTGAGATATATATATATATATATATATATATATATATATATATATATATATATATATATATATATATAAATTGAACCAGCCATGCAGCATGTTTCAGGGCAGAAATTGAGCCCAACTTTGAAGTTTTATGGAGTCATTTAGACCTTGATAAATGTTAAAGAAAGCATATCGTGCACAGGAGCCCAGGGAGCAGGGCCCACACACATTAAAAGTTGACAATTTCCTTTAACAGTGTTTATTTAACTGATGATTAATTAAAGTGCTATTCAGTGGCAAACGTTGTTCTCAGATTGGGATATAGTAAGAACGTTCTATGATTTGGAGATAGCTAAAGCTCCCCCCTCATGGATTTAATGTTCTAGTTGGACTCAGAGATAGACAAGCAAGCAAAGAGATATAAAACATGGCATTGGGGCATCTGGCTGGCTTGGTCGGTTGAGTGTGCAACTCTTGAGCTCGGGGTTGTGAGTTTGAGCCCCATGCTGGGTATAGAGATTACATAAAAATAAAATATTTAAAAAATAATAAATGGATAAACAAATAAGACATGGCATCAAAGGTAAGTGCTTGCTTCAGAAAAAAAAAAAAGTGAAACGGAATATGTCTAACCTGCAACCTATGCTTTATCAGCCCTGCTTTCACTACTTTGCCCAGATGATGTTGTCCATAAATGACGGTCCCACCTGAGTGGAGTGGGCTTCTTTCATTGTAAGGCCCATGTTCCCCCTTGTTCTGCAGGGAGAGAAGAGCTCTGAAGGCATGAGTTAGGTGGATCACTATAAATCTAGGCAATTATCATTCCTGAAACCAGTAGCCAAAGCTCTGCCTCCTTTTAGGACCCAATGTCTTTATTTATTTTTTAAAAAATTTTATGTATTTATTCATGAGAGACAGAGAGACACAGAGACACATGCAGAGGGAGAAGCAGGCTCCATGTAGGGAGCCTGATGTGGGACTCGAGCCCAGGATCCCGGGATCAGGTCCTGAGCCTCAACCGCTGAGCCACCCAGGTGTCCTCCAATGTCTTTAAAAAGCCTGTATTGGGGATCCCTGGGTGGCGCAGCGGTTTGGCACCTGCCTTTGGCCCAGGGCACGATCCTGGAGACCCGGGATCGAATCCCACGTCGGGCTCCCGGTGCATGGAGCCTGCTTCTCCCTCTGCCTGTGTCTCTGCCTCTCTCTCTCTCTGTGACTATCATAAAATAAATTAAAAAAAAAATTAAAAAAAATTAAAAAAAAATAAAAAAAATAAAAAAAATAAAAAGCCTGTATTGGGAATGTGAACTGGTGCAGCCACTCTGGAAAACTGTGTGGAGGTTCCTCAAAGAGTTAAAAATAGATCTGCCCTACGACCCAGCAATTGCACTGCTGGGGATTTACCCCAAAGATACAGATGCAGTGAAACGCCGGGACTCCTGCACCCCGATGTTTCTAGCAGCAATGTCCACAATAGCCAAACTGTGGAAGGAGCCTCGGTGTCCATCGAAAGATGAATGGATAAAGAAGATGTGGTCTATGTATACAATGGAATATTCCTCAGCTATTAGAAACGACAAATACCCACCATTTGCTTCGATGTGGATGGAACTGGAGGGTGTTATGCTGAGTGAAGTAAGTCAATCGGAGAAGGACAAACATTATATGGTCTCATTCATTTGGGGAATATAAATAATAGTGAAAGGGAATAGAGGGGGAGGGAGAAGAAATGGGTAGGAAATATCAGAAAGGGCGACAGAACATGAAGACTCCTAACTCTGGGAAATGAACTAGGGGTGGTGGAAGGGGAGGAGGGCAGGGGGTGGGGGTGACTGGGTGGCGGGCACTGAGGGGGGCACTTGATGGGATGAGCACTGGGTGTTATTCTGTATGTTGGCAAATTGAATGCCAATAAAAAATTTATTATTAAAAAAAAAGCCTGTATTGTCATTGGCTTGAATGAAGGGAAGAGGCTGAGTTAGAATTATGAAGAACAAAGTAGGGGGAAAAACAGCAGTTGAGAGAATGACAGATTTCACCATCTGTAGCCTTCGAAATGATCGTGTCCTTTCCTAAGAGAGAGCCCCACCTCTGTAAAATGTTTCCTACCGCTCTTCACTAATTGTCGGAACCCAGCAAGCACATTCCCACGCCCCAGCACCCCTCTGCAGTCGTAAATTGTAGCATCTCTGATCTATTCTATTGTGTGATTAGAACATTGTGTATTTAACCATTCTGCTGCTGTTTGACAACATTCAGGGGGATTCTGACTTTTGTTTTTTTTGGAGGGGGGTATGTGTGTGATTCTATTGCTGTGCAGCTATCTGATCCTCGAGCTGTATCATCCTAACACTGAAATGACTAGAAACAGCATTTATCATTTCTGGTGCGGTGTAGGGTGGCTAGTTGGGTTCTACTGGTCGACCCTGGGCTCGCTCAAGCAGTGGTTTCCGCTGGAGCGTCAGCTGAGTTTGAAGGTCCCCTTGGCTACATTCATGTGTTTGGGATTTGGTTCCAGCTGGGCGCCGGCTGCTTCTCTTCTCCTGGTTGCCTCTCAAGCTGGGAGCCAGACCTCGGGGCTGCCCTATGGGGGAGCTCCTGAGGGACAAGCTACCCGATGGGCCTAGCCCTGGGACTGCCTGTGTGTGGGAGTCGGGTGGGGAGGGGTTGGAGAAGAGGCCAGGGTCCCTGGGTCCCCTCCGCTGCCAGGCCCCCAGGCTGAGCCCCACTCTGACCCAGCCCCTTCTTGCTAGGACGTGGAGGATGCCTTCCACACGCTGGTGTGAGAGATCCAGAAGCACAGGGTGGGAAAGGAGAGCCCACCTGATGAGGGTGGCCCAGGTTGCATGAGCTGCAAGTGCCTGCTGTCCTGACGTCCCGTCCTGGCTGGCTGTGCCCCAGGAGTACAGGCATGGGGCGAGGAAGGAGGGAAGCGCCACTGGAGTCCGGCCAGCCCAGGTTCCCTGGACAGAGAGACCACAGACCTCCCAGGACGCTTTGCATAGACTGTCGTGAACTGTCCCCACTGGCCTCCTGGCTGTCACTGTCTCCCAGCCCCGTCCTGGCCTGCGGGGCACAGGCTGAGTCGCAGTAAATTCTTTGATGGTCCTGCCCCTGGCGTCTGGCTGACACTGGAAGGCACGTGGGAACATCAGCTTTGTCTCCCTGGCCGCCCCTCTGCAGGGACAGGTCAGGGGGCCTGGGCGGTGCCACCCTCCTCCTTTCTGGGGGTCTTTCCAGCGCTGCTTGTACAGGGCTCTGGAGCCACAGAGACAGGCTGGCTTTGCATTTTAACACTTTATTGAACTTTCAAAGGCAAACAGGGACTCAGAGCCAAGGGTGCGTGCCTTCCCCTGGGGAGGGAGACCTTGTCCTTTAGGGGAATGCCGAAATCACACGGGGGTGTGGGTCTAGAGTTCCCCACCTTGGAGCCGGTGTGACTCCGGGTGGGGGCACATTTCCTGAGTTTGGGCCAGGAGAGGCAGTTCTGAGGACAGCAGACCTGACCTGGACCTGCAGCTTTTGGGTTCCTGGGGCGGGTCCCAGCAAGTCTGCTGGACCCTGGCCTCTGGCATATTGGTGCCAGGTGACTGCTCGAGACCCAGCATGTGGAGGAGCCGCCTCCTAGTGTGGGTGAGGGTGGGGCCCACCTGCCTGCCCCTGCTTATCCCTTAGCCGGGGTGTCCTGTTATTCCCAGTTGTCCTAGGTCGGCAACCAGGATCTGTGGGGAACGCCCAGGTCCCAGGTGGCCACAAACTGCTCTGAGGGGGCTTGCCCAGCCTTGGAGCAGAATCCAGGATTGGCCAGGACCACCAGGGGGCTAGATCCCATCTGTCTTCATTCTGGCCCGGGGTGGGGCTTGTGTCATCTGTGCTGCCAGGCCAGCCCAAGCCCCTCTGGGTCAGGGACTTGTGTCCTGCTGGGTGCTGCCACCCTCCAGGAAGGATGGTGCCACGAGGTAGGGCATGGTGCTGGCTGGCCAGAGCCTCAGAGGCCCCACACTCACTATCACACTCTGCTCCAGAAGCTGGTGAGCATTGAGCTTTCCTGTGGATACAGAGATCAGAGGCTCCCAGGCATGTGCAGGGCTTGGGGCAGCTGGCTCAGCGTTGCCCTGGCTCTGTCTTGGCTGTGACAGTCACTGCCCAGCGAGGGGCATGAGCTGCAGTGGCCACAGGGTAGGAAGGGTGTCCTGGTCCCTATAGCATCATCTTTAGTGGACTGGGTGAACCCCATGTTGGAAGCCCCTGGGGGGTTCCAGGGCCTGGTCTGTCGTG
This sequence comes from Canis lupus baileyi, assembly GCF_048164855.1. Lineage (NCBI taxonomy): Eukaryota > Metazoa > Chordata > Mammalia > Carnivora > Canidae > Canis > Canis lupus. The sequence goes on along the minus strand of NC_132861.1, from coordinate 38,990,200 downwards.
TGGCTTCTGGGGTGGCCCAGGCAGGTGCTGAAGGGAAGGGGACCCAGTGTTCTGGCTTCAAGCCCATGTCCAGGGGCCACCTGCCTTCACCCTCCTGGTTCACTGGGAGCACGGGGAGGGAATGTCATCGCTGTGGGGGCAGCCAAGCCAGTGAGTAGTCTGGGCTGGGGGCAGCCGGGCCAGAACTAGAGCCCCTGATGTTCCCAGACACAGGTGTGCAGCCATGGACTCTGGGGAGCTTCCCTCCTGCAGCAGCTCCTCGGCCTTGAGGACGGCCTGGCCAGGAAGGGGTCCAGGCTGCTCAGGTTGCGTGGCTGGCCGCAGGGCCAGTTTATCTACGCTTGGCAGCTACTCAATGCTAGGAGAAGGGTGGAGAGGCCTGGGTTCTGGGGACACTTGCTCCAGGCCCAGGGGCATCATGGGGAACTCTTCAGGTCCTGCTGGAAAGAGGCAGACTGGGTTAGCATCTCAAGCAGGCTGTGTGTCCCAGCTGGGGGTGGGGGGGGGGGGGCTCCAGGTGTCCTCAGGTCTCCCTGAGTGGCTACCTGGCCTGACCCTGATCATAGCCCTTCATGCTGCTGGTGCCCAGCCCCTGCAGTGAGTGCCCGCATGCCCAGCCCTGGCCTGGTTTCCCTGAGGTTGGAGCAGAAGAGGAGAGGCCTAGAGATGAGGAGGAAGGCGCCAGGGACTCTGTCCACTGTGGGTGCCCCAGAAGGCTGAATTGGGAGGGGACTGGGCCCTGAGCCCACTTGGTGGGGGCAGATCATACTTCATCCTTCGGAGCTGGGCCATGGAGGCCCGAAGGTGTCTGAGCACCACCTCATCCTCCAGGGCCCAGGGCTGGGCCAGCGAGTCCTGCAGAAACTCCCAAAGACCTTCCAAGGGCAGCTTCAGGAGGTGTTCTGGGCAGTAGGTGTGTGTCAGACCCAGAGGGGCCCACCCTGTGGCCCCAGGGTGCCTCCAGGGGCAGTGGAAGGGGCCCAGCTGTGGCCAGGAGCACTGTGAGCCGTGCCATGGCCAAGGCCTCATGCTGCTGCTCGTCTCAGGGGGCCCCATTCAACCCCCTTCGCCCCAGGCCTGGGTGCTGCTCAGAGCAGTGGGGTGACACCCCTGCCTTCCTCTCTCCCCGGGCACACCTGGGCTCCCAGGGGCTCACTTACTGCTGTGCACCTTGAGGATGGTGTAAGCCACGGCTGTGAGCATGCGCTCCCCGTCCAGGATGTAGGAGTCCCTGAGCTTCAGGGGGAGCGAGAAGGGGGCCTAGGGGACAGCGGGGTGGGAGGAGCGGCCTGAGCAGGGCCACTGGGGGTCTCAGCTCTGACTATGGACTGCCATCTGCCCACAGCCCCTGCTGCCCCGTCTGCATAAGATGAGGCCCTACAGCCCCTCCTGTGCGTGCACTCCGCCCAGGAGATCAGGGCTCCAGGCCACTCCAGGTTCCAACCCTGGCCAGCACCACCCGAAAACCTGGGAGGTAACAGACTCTGCCCCCACTTGGTGGCTACTCACCTGGAGAGGACTCCAGGCTGGCGGCAGAATAGGCCGAGGCCTTGTCCACACCCCAGGCTGACCTGGCCTTACTGGGGGAACTGAGGCAGAGACAGCATCCCCCAGAACCTTCTCAAGGAGCCCTCTGGGCTTCTCCAGGATGGATCTGGGCTGCCAGCCGCAGCCCTAGGGCCCCGAGGTCAGGCCTGGCTTGTCTGGAGGGTGGGGCTGAGCTCGGCCCTTCCCGAGGTCAGGGAGCAGGTCAGGGAGCAGGTGTCCTTGGGTGGCTTCACTCAATTGATGAAACACTGAAGGAACCACTTGGGCGTGTAAATGCTGGTGCACATCTGTTCCTCGTCCTGGCGGAAGGGCAGAAAGTGCTCAGGACCACCCAGCAGCCCTGTGGAGCCAGATGGACACGGTCCCCATGGCCCTGCTCAGCCCCGAGGGCACCCCCGGGCCCTCCAGGAGGAGGAACATGACACCAAACTCCGGCCAGCTCAGAAGGGCTCTGCCGGCCTCTACCCCCGCCCCAGGCCTCGGGGACAGTGCCTCTGGGGAGCTTCTAGTCACCGTGTGCTTCTTCAGCTTTGGGAGAGCTTTGTTGAGAAGGTTCTCGTGAGGGGCCAGTTTGGGAAACCCTGGAATGAAGAAGCCTGAGAAGGCCCCAGGCCCCCAACAATCAGGGCCTTTTCCCCCACGCAATTAGGGGAGTGAGTTGTGGCAGGTGCCTCCTCCTGTGGCAGGTCCCATGCCCTGACCCCGGTGTGTGCCTGCAGCCCTCCTGAGCCCTGACTGGACTCGCTCTTCCCAGGGAGCGGGACCCCCTTCCAGGCCAGTGGGGGGGGCAGGGCCAGAGGACCCTCATCCTCACAGAGACCCCGCTGGGTGTGCGCCCTGGGCTGAGGACCAGGCCCGTCAGACCCAGCACCCTCTTTCCTGCAGTGGCCACAGTGGGGGCAGGTGGGTCGCCAGCAACGAAGGCAGGGGGTGCCGGCCACAGGGAGGGTGATGGGGTGTGCATGGCCTTCTCTGGGTCTTGGGAGTCAGTCCGGGGGCACACGGGAGGCTGGAGATGTTGCACCTGGGCTTCGTCTGGCTGTGGGCTGTGGGTGGCCTGGGGGGCAAGCAGGCAGCCCGACAGGAGGCTGAAGGAGCCGTGCGGGTACTAGACTGGCCTGCAAATCGTGGGGCCGGTGGCTGTGGCTCCAGGCCCCTGAAGGCCACCTGGAGAGGCAGGTGGGAAGGATGGGTGGGGGTCCCCGCCTGTCCCACTGCTGGGCAGCCCTGCAGGGAGGCTCTCCTGAGCTCCAATCCCATCCGGCGGCCAGTCCAGCCCCTACGGTGCATGGTGTGCCTCTTGTTGGTCATCAGCTGGGCCAGCGCCCAGAAGGCGTCCTCCTCAGTCAGAAACATCAGTAGGACGGCCACGATCTGGCTCGTGTCCTGGCAGTAGCCCACCTCCCGCAAGAGCCAGACCCTCGTGGATGGTGTCCGCCCCCAAGGCCACCTCGGAGCCCTCCCTGTCTCGGGCGTCAGGTTCCGACAGCTTCCCTACAACCCAGGCTCCCAGAGGGCGAGGAGAGCTCAGGCGCCAGCACCACGCAGCCCTACTACCAAGCTCTGCGGGTACCATGCCAGGGCCCCCTTCCTCAGACCAGGAGGAGGGGCCTCCGTGAGGTGTGCCAGGCTGAAGGGGACCAGCCGGGTCTGGAGACCCCGCCATGAGCGCAGTCCAGGGGCCTGACTCTGGCACCTGGAGGGCCAAGATACCGCCACGGAGCTGTGGAGTGTCTGAGCTGGTGCTCCTCAGGGAGAACCTTCTGGAATGTGCAATAGAAGGGGAGCAGCCTTCTGGTCCACCACGGCCTTATGCAGTTCAGGGGAACGGGAGACTTCCTGCCACCCAGGTTCTGATTAGTAATACCGTCTCTTCAGAATCCAGACCCGAGTTTTAGGACAGCAGGGGTGCACGCTAGAGCCCCGGGCAGCCCCGGCACTCAGGCAGTCAGGCGGCCTCCCTCCCTCTCGGGGAGGTCTGCACCCCAGCCCCCTGCCCGGGTCCTGGAGAGAGAGCATCTTGGGACAGTGGAAGCTGGGGTCCTAACTCTGTGTCCTGTTTGGTCACAAACACTCAAGGCAAGGACACCCGTGGGGAGCAGGGCTGGGGCAGGGACACTCACGGTGCTGTACACGGAATAGGCCGACAGCACGTGGAACGGGGCCTGCTGCCTAGGAGGGGACAGCGGGGTGGTTTGCTCAGTCTGGCCACAGGCCCAGCGGGTCCGGCGAGGTGCTGACACCAGCCCCAGCCACGCAGGCCCTGCGGTCTTCAGGGCACCTCATTGGGGACCTTCCTCTGGGGTCAGGTCTGTACACTGTGACAGGCAGTATCTCCCACATACATCGTGCTGGGAGGTTATTTGCATTTTGGGGTTTCCCGTTTGCCTCCATGAGAGCTTCTGCTGTGGGATGTGCAGCTCCTGGGCTCCCCCTTCCAGCCCTGGGCCAGCCCCTCCACCCTCAACCCCCCCCCCCCCCCGGGAGCCAGGTGCTCCCCTGCACTCGCTCCCGGCAGCCCCTGATGCCTCTTCTCTCCCTGCTGTGGCTTGTTCCCAGTGTCCCTTGGGTGCCACCGGCCACCATCTGGCCGCCTGCCCTGAGCCAGCACAGCAGGTGCATCCAGGGCGCTGAGCGCGTCCGCAGCGCCTTCCTAGGTGGCCCTGAACTGGACTCTGTTTTAGGGATTCTCGTGCCCGCTCATCCCAGAGCATTTCGGGTGCTTCCAGGTTTGAGGCATCGTGAAGAGAGCAGGGAATGCTCGTGCGGGTTTGAGACGGATAAAAGGTTTGACCCAGTTGGGTCACTATCTACGAGCACGTTGGGGCATATGGTGAGGCCCGCTCAGCCCTGCCAGAAGCCGCCCGCCTGCCCTCCCGCCCGGCTGCAGGAGTCTGCACCCCCAGCTCCCGCTGCCCCCCATGCCTGGGGTCCAGGTCTGCGTGACCCAGCTGCACTCTGAGGGCCAAGGGCGACACAAGGGTCACCGGGTTCAGGGGCACAAGACACCTCCCCTCTATGCAGGAGCATTGACGTCTTGTGGTGAAATGGTCTGAGGGGCCCCCCGGGAAGCCCCAGTGCACCCCTGCCTAGTGGCTCCGGCAGCCCTGTCCCCGGTGCCCTCCAGGTCAGCCTCTGTGGGTGACACACACCGCCAGGCACCGCACGCTGCGCAGACAGAGCTCCATCCTCTGCCTCCATCCACCTGCACCCCACCCTGTCCCGGGGCTCACACTGCACTCCCCTCCCTCCCGCTCAGCCCCTGGGGACTCTACAGGACACCTGGGCTTCTGATGGGAACAGACCCTCCAGAGAACCCTAAGGTGCCCGCCGAGGTGTGAACATACCTCCACACTACGAGCTACACCACATCCTTGCAGGGGGGTGATTGTGTGTGGGACGCGGTGTGGGGGGGATGGCGTCGGGGGGAAGGTGTGGGGGGCATGGTGTAGGGGGGATGGTGTGGGGGTCATGGCATGGGGGTGATGGTGTGGGGGGCATGGTGTGGGTGGGATGGTGTGGGGGCAATGGTGTGGGGAGTGATGATGTGGGGGGGTGATGATGTGGGTAGGATGGTGTGTGGGCGATGGTATGGGGGTGATGATGTGGGGGGTGATGATGTGGGGGTGATGGTGTGGGGGGCGATGGTGTGACAGGTTGCTCTCAGGGGGATGGTGTAGGGGCGTGATGGTGTGGAGGCAATGGTGTGGGTGGGATGATGTGGGGGGATGGGTAGGGGGCAATGGCGGGGGGGCTGATGGTGTAGAGGGGATGGTGTGGGGGGCATGTAGACACAGGGCATCTCCGTTTTCTGAGACACATCTGGAGACATCTACAGATAAAGTCGATCCCAGGTCCTGGGTTTGCTGTGACACATTTGGTGCCGGGGACCCGTGTGGTCACTACAGGACCCTGGCTGGACTGGGGACAGCATCTGGGGTTCATCATACTATGTATGTTTACAAACAGTGCAATTTGTCTAAAATAAAATGCAAAAAATTCAGAAATGCAAAAAACACTGAGGTTGGGTGTCACTTTGACCTGTGCAACCCCCATTCGATCCATGCGTGTCCTGGTCCAGCTGTGGCTGTGCTGCCTGGCCCCCAGGTCCCCTTACTGCCCCCCACAGTCCCCACCCTCTGCCCACTGCTTGTCATGGAGGAGCTCCCCACCACCTTGGGGTTCAGCTCACACAGTGACAATGGGAGGCCCTGTCCTGTGCCCTCTCCATCACTGAGACCCCAGGGTGGGGGGCACTCTACCATAAGACAGCATTTTGTTTGCTGCCCTCATTCCCCCTCTCTCCAGAGACCCCGTGTTCCCCACCCAGGAGCCCCCTGGGTCTCTCTGCCCGGGAATGTCCCTGGGGCCCCTGGAACGCTGCTTGCCCAGCAGTCTCACCTGACCCTATAAGTGGTCCCAGAACATGATGTGGTTGCGGAAGGTTCTGTTCATGTCCAAGTCTATCTGCTTGATGTCCTGGGAGGAGACCTGAGTGGCCTCCTTCATTTCCTGTGGGAAGTACCAGGGAGGAAGAGCCAGCATTGGGAACACAGACCCCTAACTGTCACCAACTGCCGTTCTAAGCAGGGAGCACTGCTGGCCCCCATGTGAGTGTGTCCTGCAGAACCTCCTTCCCTCCCCTGTGAAGCCAGGGACAGGCACAAGAGCCCTCCGTGCCCGTGGGGCCCCAGTCAGGGCTTGTGGTCAGCGGCCCTGGGCAGGGAGGGGACTCCCAGGGGTCAGCCACAGGCAGGGAGGGGACACCAAGGGTCAGTCCTGGATGGGAAAGAGACACTCAGGTCAGCTTGGGGCAGGGACGGGACATGAGGGTCAGCCTGAGGCTCCTCCCATCCCCCAGCACAGGGCCTTGTCCAGGACTGAGCACCAGGCTGGGCCCTGACTTGCCCTGGAACCTGCTCCCAGGGCGCCAGCCCATCTCAGGGCACCTGGGGAGACTGGGAGGGTGGGAGGGCCTCTGCCCCTGGTGCCGTCCTGAGTCCTAGACACTCCCGCCAACACGGGCCGGCTGTCCTCCCCTTCCCGTCCCCACCCGAGAGCTTGTTCTGCTTCATGTAGCAGGAACCTGGCACCAGCCAACCTGCTCAGCCCCACTCTGGGCTCCAGGGTCAGGAGGGCTGCTGGGGCTCCAGGCCTGTCCAGGGTAGCACCCATCACCCTGAAGCTCACCCTGCCCAGGAGGGGCTCAGAGCCCTGCAGCGCTGTCCCTCTCTGGACCCTGGCCTACCCTGCTCCAGGGACAGTGGGGGCAGCAGAGAGGTGGGCAGGGCCCTCAGGTTGGAGAGGCTTCAGGAGATGCTGGGGCCACCCTGGGTCCCCAGGCAGGTGACCTCACACCCTCCCCACGGGTTCCCCTCAGCTCCTGCCCAGGCCTCCACTAAGGGCCGTGCTCTGCTGGGAGTGCAAGGGCCCTACCTGGTATTTCCCCGGGTTCCTGGCTTTAACCTTCTCGATGTCCAGCAAATGCAACCACACCTGTCCCCGCACCTGGGGAAGGACCCCCTTATAGGCCCGGTGACGCAGCTGCAGGAAGGAAGGCAGTGCTGGTGAGAGAGCCCCAGGGCGGCACCAGGGAGCTCAGGGAGCCAGAGGCATCTAGAAGATTCTGGCTTTGGCTGCATGATGTCTCCAGAGAAGCTGGGCCTCCCTAGAGCTGGGTCCTGTCCCCCACAAGGAGCAGGGGACTGTGTCCCTGACCTGACCCACCCCCTGCTGCCATCCTTGGGTCTGGGGAGGCTTTGGCTCTGGCAGCAGACTCTCCCCAGGCAGGAGACTGTGGGCGCCGCCCCACCCCCGTTGGGACAGAGTGCCCTTGGGGAGCACCCGGCGCCCCACCTTCTCGCTCTGATGGTATTGGCCCCATTTCCTGAGCACCATCACCCACTTATCTGCTTGCCGGGTCTCCGGGTGTTGTTTCTGGAAAAGGGCAAGTGGGGGCAGCAGATGAGCCCCCAGCCGCGGTAGTCGGTGCTGGATGCCGTGTCCAGTCGCCCTGCGGGGACTCCGAGGAGCCAGAAAGGCACAGGCCGCTCACGCCGGGCGGCTCCGGGTGGTGCTGGGACCGGGGTTTGCTGAGATGCCCCTGGGGATGTCCTGGGGCCTGGGTCTGCACACAGCTGGGCCCATGACCACGGACTCCGTCCTGCCCGGTGCCCAGGACGGGCTCCCACCTTTGCCTCGTGGGGGCTGGGGCTGGGCAGCTCCTCTCCCTGGAAGGCCAGAGAAGCAGAGTCCCCCGGCCCCACAGCCCCCATGTCCCTGCCCAGGGGACTCGGGAGGGGAGGACGCCCCTGGGAGGGCAGGGGCTGCCAGCTGCTGTGGTTGGGAGCAGTGTTCTGGGGGGGCCTGAGAAGGGTTGTTGCTGGTGGTGGGCTGGGCCCCTCAGCACCCCCAGGAGGTGACCTGCCACTACCCCTGTGACCATCCGGCTGAGGTCCCCCCCGCCTTCCCAGGGCTTGACTGCCCAGCATCCAGCCTGCCCCTCCCTGCACCCTGGCCGTCCCCCGGGCTGTCCCCTGACTCCACCCCTCTTGCTGTCACCTCTACCACTCTGGCCCATTTTCACCTCTTGTCTTGTCAGAGTCCCTGAGCACGACCCACCCCTGCCCCATCCAAGCAGCTCCTTGCCACTGGGCAGTGAGCAGGGACTGACGGGGCCAGGAGCTGCCCTGCTGGCCCCACACGCAGCCTCGGGCCTCGGCGAGGTTCTTCTGGGGCCATCGACCCCGCATCCTCCTTCCCTCTGACCAAGGCCACTGGGCTGTCCCCCTTCCCTCGTTCCCGTCCCAGGGCAGCGTCCTCTTCGTCTTCCCTCCTGCCTGCGCGCCCTCCCTCCCTGACCTTGCCTTGTCCCTGGCATCTACCTGCAGCTCCGAAGAAGCCATCAGGACTGTGGAGGCCCTGGCCTGGGGGTGTCAGTGAGGAGCACCCCTCCGGCCTCGCCCCAGACCAGACTGTCCTTCTACGGAAAGGAAGCCACTGTCCCAGTGCCCTTCGCCCTCTGGATCCCCTGCTGGACGGACTGGACCCACCCTCTGAATGCAGGAGGCAGACACCCGGCCCTCCCTGAAGCAGGCGTGGAGGCCACTCCTCTGAGTGCCCACGGGCCTGCCCCAGGGCCCAGCGCCATTCCTGCCCACTTCCCGGGTTTGCCTTCTGGGTCCCTCAGTTCCAGCCCAGCAAAGACGTGGCCCTCAGAGGGTTCCAGGGGACAAGATCCTGACCTGGGGGGATGGGTCAGCCTCCAGAGAGGCATTCTTGCAAATGCAAACCACCCCTGAGATGGACGAAGGGGTGTCCAGGGGACTCACTGCAGAAAGCCGTGGCCTTCCACAGTGACAGGTCAGCATCGTCCCAACAGTCCCGTGGAAACCTGCTTGGCGTGCCTGAAACAGACGGGGCCCCGTGGTGGGGACCGGTCAGATTTAGGGACATGGGGAAAAGAGGGAACAGAATGGCTCCTCTCTCCCCTGAATCCTGAGGGAGCCCAGGACCCTCTGAGATTGGCCCGGCACGAGAGGAAGGGCCTGTCTGCCCAATGGGAGCAGCCTGACAGCCTCACCTGCTTCTACCAGTGACGATCCCCACCTGGGCCTGACCTGACCTGGTGAATGTGGTCCCCACCTGGGCCTCGCTGCTCCTCTGCCCATGATCCCCACCTGGGCTCATCTGCTACCGATGACTATGATCCAGGCTGGACCCTCACTTGCTACTGATGCCCAGGACCGTCCCCAGGGTCTCACGTGTTCCTGATGACTATGGTCCTTGTCTGGACTGTCTGGCTCATCCTTGGCTCTGATCCCCACCTGCGTCTCACTTGACTCTGATGCCTCCAGTATTTTCCTGAGGCTCTGCGCCTCCTGTTTTCATTTCTGCCTGGGCCTTACTTGCTCAGCTTAGATTCGGATCCCTGATTAGGTCTCACCTATACTTGCTGGCTAAAACACCCATCTGGACATCGGGTGCTTCTGAGGACTATGATCCCCACCTGGGCTTTACCTGCTCCTACTGGCAGCAATACCCGCTTGGGTCTCATCTGCTGGACTCTGGCTATGATCCCCACCTGGCACGTAACTGCTGTTGCTGCTTATGATAACATTTGGGCCATACCGGCTCCTACATACCTGGCTATGATCACCGCCTGGGCCTCACCTGGACCTGGTGACTATGATCCCCATCCCTGGGCTCATCTACTGCCGATGACTATGATCCAGGATGGACCCTCACTTGCTACTGATGTCCAGGACCGTCCCCAGGGTCTCACTTGTTCTTGATGATATGGTCCTTGTCTGGGCTGACCTGGCTCATCCTTGACTCTGATCCCCAACTGGGTCTCACCTATTCTTGCAGGTATGGTCCCCACCTCTAGTGGGTGTTCTAGCATCTGTGGTACCTCTCTGGGCCTCACCTGATGGTATTTGGCTATTATATCAACCCTTTCCAAGGCCAGCAGGGTCTCCAGTTCCTCTTGCATGGTGCTGCAAACCAAACACATCCAACTATGATACTGCATGCAAACCTTCAGAGAACACGTGGGTCTGTCTGCTTCCTGTTGGCAGATCCCCATCTGTCTGCCCAGAGCATGGAGACAATTCTACAGCTCCGAGGGGGACATGCTGGGCTGGCGGATACACACGGGCACTCCATTCTGTGTAGCTCGCCCACCTACAGATCACCCTCCCAGCTACTGTCCCAGGACATGCCACATGGCAGTTTTTAAAAATAGACAAAACTACCCTAACATTCATAAGCCCCCACAAATGACCCTGGACAGCAAAAACAATATTGACGAAGAACAGAGCTGGACACAGCACTTTCCATTTCAAAGTATGTTACAGAGTCACAGAATTAAAACAGTCTGGTTCTAGGGCACCTGGCTGGCTCAGTTGGTTAAGTGTCTCTGACTCTTGATCTCAACTCAGGTTTTTTTGTCTTGTTCCCAATCTTAAAAGAAAAGCATGCAACTTTGCACCATGGAGTATGATGTTTGCTGTGGGCTTGACATATATGTCTTTATGGCCTTTATTATGTTGAAGTATGTTTTCACTGAGCCCATTTTGTTGGGACTTTTTATCATTAGTTGATATTCAATGATGTTAAATGTCTTCTCCATCTTTAGAGGTGATTCTTTGATTTTCCCCCTTCATTTTTTTAAAAGATTTTTATCAGTAAGAGAGACAGAGACAGAGACAGAGAGAGAGAGAGAGGCAGAGACATAGGCAGAGGGAGAAGCAGGCTCTATGCAGGGAGCCCGATGCGGGACTCGATCCTGGGACTCCAGGATCACGCCCTGGGCTAAAGGCAGGCGCCAAACTGCTGAGCCACCCAGGGATCCCCTTCCCCCTTCATTTTATTAAAGTGCTGTATCAAATTGATTGATGTGCAAGTAGTGAACCAACTTTGCCTTCTCAAAATAAATCCCACCTGATGAACTGGAATGATTCTTTTAATGAATTGTTGCATAGGGTTTGCTAATACTTTGTTGAGAATTTTTAGATTTATGTTCATCAGAGATATTAGCCTGTAGTTTTGGTCTCAGGACAATGGTCATTATAGCACATAGCTCCATATTTGGAGGCATTGACCCCCCTTTTAATTTTTTGGATTAGTTCGAGGATAAGTATTCACTTTTCTATAAATGTGTGGTAGACTTCATCTGTAAAGACATCTGGTCCACGAATTTTGTTCGTGGAGAGATTTTGATAAGAGATGCAACTTCATTACTAGTAATTGGTGTATTCCCATGTCTTATTTTTTCCTAATTCAGTCATAGAAGATTGTATGCTACTAGGAATTTATCCTTTTCTTCTACATTGTGAAGTTTGGGGCATATGATATTGCATAGTAGTCTCTTATAATCCTTTGTATTTATGTAGTGTCACTTATAACTTATATTTCATTTCTGCTTTTTTATTTGACTACTCTCCTTTTTCTTGTGAGTTTAGCTAAGGGTGTGTCCATTATCTTTTCAATAATCCAGTTCTTAGTGTCTTTGATCTATTAAACATTTTGCGTCTATTTTATTTATTTTCATTCTTGTCTTTGTTTTTTTTTATTTTTTTATTTATTTTTATTTTTTTAAGATTTTACTTATTTATTCATGAGAGACACAGAGAGAGAGGCAGAGACACAGGCAGAGGGAGAAGCAGGCTCCATGCAGGGAGCCCGACGTGGGACTTGATCCCAGGTCTCCAGGATCACGCCCTGGGCTGTAGGCGGCGCTAAACCGCTGCACCACCAGGGCTGCCCTCCTTCTCGTCTTTGCCTCTTTTTTTTTCTTTTCCTAATTTTGGGCTTGTTCTTTTTCTATTTCCTTTATTTGTAAATTAGGATATTTTTTTTGAGGATTGTCTTATTTCTGAAGGCCTGTATTGCTATGGTAATCCCTTTTAGAATCACTTTTGCTGCCTTCCAAAGATTTTGAACCGTTGTGTTTCCATTTTTATTTACCTCCGGGTATTTTTTTATTTTTTTGCTTTGACTTCCTCATCAGCCCATTTGTTGTTAAGTAGCATGTTGTTTAGCTTCCACACATTTGTGGGGTTTTTTTCAGTATCATTTTTGTAATTCATTTCTACTTTCACACCATTGTGATTAGAAAGGATGTTTGAAATTATCTAGCATATCACTAAGGAATGTCATCATCACAAAGGAAAAAAGAGCAAGAAAACAGGAATGGAGAACTACAAAAATAGCCAGGGAACAATTAACAAAATGGCAATAAGCACATACCTATCAATGATTACCTTAAATGTCTATAGACAGATGCTCCAATCAAAAGACATGGGGTGACTAAATGCATTAAAAACAAAACAAAACAAAACAAAACACCCAGAGCCATCTCTATGCTGCCTACAAGAGACTGGCTTCACACCTGAAGACACACGTGCAGAGTGCAAGTGACAGGACGGGAAAAGATATTCCATGCAAATGGGAGTGTGACATAAGCTGGCCTTTATTGCACACATTGCACACAAAGTAGATTATTTATTTATTTATTTATTTATTTTTTATTGGTGTTCAATTTGCCAACATACAGAATAACACCCAGTGCTCATCCCGTCAAGTGCCCCCCCCTCAGTGCCCATCACCCAGTCACCCCCACCCCCCACCCACCTCCCTTTCTACCACCCCTTGTTCGTTTCCCAGAGTTACGAGTCTCTCATGTTCTGTCTCCCTTTCTGATATTTCCCACTCATTTTTTCTCCTTTCCCCTCTATTCCCTTTCACTATTTTTTATATTCCCCAAATGAATGAGACCATATAATGTTTGTCCTTCTCTGATTGACTTACTTCACTCAGCATAATACCCTCCAGTTCCATCCACGTCGAAGCAAATGGTGGGTATTTGTCCTTTCTAATGGCTGAGGAATATTCCATTGTATACATAGACCACATCTTCTTTATCCATCATCTTTCAATGGACGCCGAGGCTCCTTCCACAGTTTGGCTATTGTGGACATTGGCTGCTAGAAACATCGGGGTGCTGAAAAAAAAAACAAAAAACAAACAAAAAAACCCACAAAACATTGGGGTGCTGGTGTCCCGGCATTTCACTGCATCTCTATCTTTGGGGTAAACTTTAAAACGAAGACTGCAATGAGAGACAAATAAGGGCATTACATCAAGACCAAGGGATCCATCTAGCAAAATTCTACAGCCATTGTAAGCTTCTGTGAATCCACAGGAGTGGCACCTAAACATATGAAGCAAATAGTAAAAGACACAAAGGGAGAAATTGACAGAAATACAATAATAGTAGGAGACTTTTTAACACCCAGCTTACATCAATGGATCTGTCATCCAGACAGGAAGTCTATCGTTTCCATGGGGAAACGATGCCTTCGAAGGACACATTAGAACAGATGGGCCTAACAGATCTCTACAGAATACTTCACTGCGAACCACCAAAATACACACTATTTTCAAATACATAGGAAACTTTTTCCAAGAATGATAACCTGTTGTGGCACAAAACAATTCTCTATAAATTTAAGATTGAAATAAGGCTGATGTGTGGATTAGGGTTAGTTTATTGCTCAGAATCCTGCTCTCCATCCCATCCTTGCCATTGGCACAGTTTCCTGGGTTCCTGGCTGAGTAACCCTGCAACAGTCACGTGGTCCAAATCCTTTGTATTCTCAGACTTCGGATTCTGTCCCAGGTTGGGCCAGAGCCATGCCTGGGGCTGAGGTTGGGACTTGGAAGGTGGTAGGGGGCCTATTTGCCAGCAGTGTGGAGACCACTCTGGAGGGCAGAGTTGAGAGTGAGTGGTACAGTGAGGGTCAGGCTTAGGGTTCTGGTGAAGGGGGGTCCTAATGGTGTGGGTCACAGTATTTCATTCAGGAACATATTCTGTAGCTGCTACTTGGTGGTTGAAATGGCATAGTTTCCTTCTGTGTTCCTGGCAGTTGTTCAGGTCTCCCAAATACTTGTTTCCTTCAACCTAGGTTTTGGGCCCTGGTAGAGCCAGAGCCATGACTAGGATTGGGGTTAGGGCCAGAGAAGGAGGGGGAGCATATCCACCTGCAGTGCAGAGATTTCCCCAGAGGGCTGAGATGAGGGCCAGGGTTTTGGTGAGTGTCTGGCTTAGGGGGCAGTTTCAGGGTGAGGCTCATGATGTGTTTAGGTTTTCACTCTGAAACTTTGTGTCTATCTCCATCCTGGTTGTTACTAACATCACAGTTCTCTTCTGTGCTCCTCAGACTTAGGGTTGGGGCCTGGGTGGGCCAGAGCCATGGTTACGGTTAGGATTAGGGCCTGAGATCAGGTAGGGGTTTGTTTCTTGTCATTTAGAGATCTTTGAGGTGGGTTGATTTGAGAGCATTGGTTAGGGCATTGGGTCAGGCTTAGGGTTCAGATTCTGGGGGTGGCCGATGATTAGGGTTAGTGTTGGGTTTTTGCTGGAAATGATCCTCTCTGGCTCCAACTTGATCCTTTCAAATGTCGTGGTTGCCTCTGTGCTCCTGGATGCATCATCGAGTGTTGGTCAGGTATGACATGTTCAATGTTCTTGAAACCTAGGTTTCGGGCCAGGGTAGGATTAGGGTTAGGGTTAGGGTCAGGGACCGGGAGATCTTTGGGATCTATCTGCTAGCAGTGTGGGGACCACCCTGGAGGGCTGTATGTATGTGGTTTTTAAAAAATTTTTTATTTATTTTTTATTTATTTTTAAAGATTTTATTTATTTATTGACACACAGAGAGAGAGAGGCAGAGACGCAGACAGAGGGAGAAGCAGGTTCCATGCAGAGAGCCCGATATGGGACTCGATCCTGAGTCTCTATGATCACACCCCAGCCTGCAGGCGGCGCCAAACTGCTGCACCACTGGGGCTGCCCCTTTTTCTGAAATTTTGATTAATTCCTTCTTTATTTCCATTGCCATCACTTACATATATCTTTTTTTAGTAATATGTGCTGCTGAAGCAAGCACTCACATATATCATTCATTTTCTAAACTCTTCCAAAATTCTCTCAAGTTTTTCATTAAAATCTTCTTATCTCTGCAAACTTCATATCTCAAACTATAAAACCTTAAAACAAGTATTATCTCATAATTATCTTCCCCTAAATAATATTACTAGTGGATTGGTCAGTGTTGGGCTTAGATTAAAGGCTCATGAGGAGGCTAATGCTCTGTTTAAGGCTTGGTTTTCACTCAGAAGCTTTGTGTCTATCTCCATCTGGATCCTTGCTAATGACATTATTTCCTTCTGTCCTCATGGCTGAGTAGTCTGACATGCTCAGGTGTTCCGCATCCATTGTTCCCACAGAAGTTGTGATGGGGACCATGTAAGGTTACAGCCATGGCTAGGGTTAGGGTTAGGATTTGGGAGCTTTTAAGGGCCTAACTACTGGCAGGGTAGCAAGCAACCCGATATCCTGAGTTGAGGGTGAGGGTTAGGGAGAAATTCAGCCTTAGGATTTGGGTTCAGTGGGGAAGATGTTAGTGTGGGTTAGTGTCAGGTTTTTATTTAGAATCATCTCTTCCAGCTGCAATTCAGTCTTATAAAGCCACGCTTCCTTCAGTGTTGCTTGCTAGGTCATCTTGTGTTGGTCAAGTGTCCAGATCCACACTGATCTCACAACTAGGCCCTTGGCCTGGCTTTGGCTGCAGCTATAGCTATGGATACCATGAAGGCTTAGATGCTGATAGGGGCGGAACCACAGGGTGTGCAGAGATCTATTCCAAGGACTGAGTTGAGGGAAAAAATTAAGATGAGGGTCAGACATAGGGTTAGGTATCAGAGAGAGGCTGAGGCTGTAGGCTATGGTTAGCTTTAATCTCAGAACCAGAGTACCTAGGTCTATTACTGATGGTGCAAACACCACACTTTCCTTCTATGTTCCATATTGAATAATCTGGCATCACTCAGTTGTGCCAAATTCCTTGTTTTTCAGACCTTGGGTTTGGGAATGGGTAATTCCAGATACATGAGTACAATTGGGGTTAGGGTCCAGAAGCTAGGAGGGTCCTATCTGCCGGGAGGTGGAGAATTGCCCTCAGGGCTAAGTTGAGGGCCAGGTTTAGTTGAGGCTTAGGGTCAGGGAAGGGGTTTGGTGGTGGGATGCTGAACATACAGTTGGGCTCAGGGGGACTTTTGGATTTCTCCAGCTCTACTTACTGGCCACCCTTCCAAAGGTACCATTTTCTACTGGGTGATTAGCTGAGCTTAGAGAGTCCTATCTGCTGACACTGTGGAGAACTCTTAGAGGGTGGATGTGAGGGTCAGGCTTACCTTGAGGCTCAGGTTCACAGCACTGTTCAAGGGTGTGATGAACGATTGGATAGGCTGAGTAAGCCCTTCAATATTCATGGGCTCCAGGGATCTGCCCTTACAAATGGTTACCATTACTTCCTGGGTGGATGGCCAAATATTCTGGTGCCATTCACATGTCCTGAAACATTTGGTTTAAGAACCAAGCTCTGGGGCTGGGTCAGGTGAGAACTCAAGGAACTTGGAGGGTCCTATCTGTCCACATGGTGGAGACCATGTAGGAGGTCTGAAGAGAGGCCAAGGCTCAGTGTGATCCTTGGGCTTGCTTATGTGGAAGGGAGTAACAAATGTGGGTTGGATCAGGAGGCCCTTTGGATATTTCAGGCTGAAAGCATCTGCTGGAATTCCAAATGGCACCATTTCCTTTTGGGTAGGTGGCCGAGAATTCTTGTGTTGCTCACCTATTGTTAGTTCCTTGGGTTTCTGGGCCAGGCTTTGGGGCTGGTTTGGGTGAGGACCCAATATAAAGTTAGGGTTAGGGCCCAGGAGCTTGGAGGGTCCTATCTGCTGCCTCATCTCCAGAGGGCTGAGGTGAGGACAAGGCTAATTGTGAGGCTCAGGTGCATGGCTGCAGGACAGGGTGGCAGCAAATGGGGCTCTGGGCTCAGGTAGCCCTTTGGATTGTTGAGGCTCTAGCTATCTGTTGGTCTTCCAAATGAGACCATTTCATCCTGGGTGGGTGGGCGAGCTTTCTGGTGTTGTTCATGTGTCGTCAGTCCCTCGGGTTTCAGGGCCAGGCTCTGGGGCTGGATTGGGTCAGAACCCAATCTAGGGTTGGGATTAGGGCCCAGGAGCTTGGAGGGTCCTAACTGGCACCTTAGGGGAGACCTCCTTGGTGGGTTGAGTTGAAGATGAAGCTTAGCGTGAGACTCAGGCTTTTGAGTGGTGTGGGGTACCTGAACATTGTCTGGGGGTCAGGGAGCCTTTTGGATTTCTCTGGCTCCTGGTATCAGCCCTTCATAAAAATGGCACCATTTCCTTCTGGGTGGGTGGCAGAGCTTTCTGGTGTCGCTCATGTGTCATCAATCCCTTGGGTTTCAGGGCCAGGCTCTGGGGCTGGGTCAGGTCATAGCCCAATCTAGAGTTTTGGTTAGCACCCAGGAACTTGGAGGGTTGTATCTGCCACCATTGGAGAGGCCTCCCCAGAAGCCTGAGTTGAAGCCAAATCTTAGCATGAGGCTTAGGTGCACAGCTGGTGTATAGGTTGAGGCTGAATGTGAGACTAGGCTCAGGAGACTCTTCCTATTTCTTGGGCTCTAGCTATCTTCCAGTCTTCCAAATAGTACCATTTCCTCCTGGGTGGGCGACTGAGCTTTCTGGTTTTGTATGTGTCATCAGTTTCTCAGGTTTTGGGTCCAGGCTCAGGGGCTGGGTTGGGTCAGAACCCAATCTTGGGTTAGGTTTAAGGCCCAGGAGTGTAGAGGGTCTTATCTGTTGGCATGGGGGAGACCTTTCCGAAGGTCTGGGTTGAGGGTGAATATTAGTGTGAGCCTCAGGCTCCTGGCTGATGTACACAGGCGCCCTGAACATTTTAAGTGGTTCAGGGAGTCCTTCGGATTTCTCGGACTCCTCTTACCCGTCCTTCATAAAAATGGTACCCTATCCTCCTGGGTGGATGGCCAAGCTTTCTGGTGTCCCTCATATGTCGTCAGTCCCTCGGGTTTCATGGTTAGGTAAGGGCCCAGGAGCTTGAGGATCATATCTGTCTCCATGGGGGGACCTCATGTTTCCAACAATGTGTGTAGCAAGAAGTTGCTTTAGCCAGGGTCACAGAGGTTGCTGCCTGTTTTCTCCTCGAGAATTTTGATGGATTACTGTCTCACATTTAGATCTTTCATCCATTTTCAGTTTATCTTTGTGTATGGTGTATGAAAGTGGTGTAGTTTCATTCTTCTGACTGTGGCTGTCCAATTTTTTCAAAACCATTCATTGAAGAGACTTTTTTTCTTTTTACCATTGGATAGTCTTTCCGGCTTTGTCAAAGATTAGTTGGCCATAGAGTTGAGGTCCATTTCTAGGTTCTCTATTCTGTTCCATTGATTTATGTGTCTGTTTTTGTGCCAGTACCATACTCTTTTGATGATCATAGTTTTGTAATATAGCTTGAAGTCAGGCATTGTGATACTACGAGCTTTGGTTTCCTTTCTCAGCGTTCCTATGGCTATTTGGGGGTCTTTGCTGGTTCCATACAAATCTTAGGATTATTTGTTCCAACTCTGTGAAGATAGTCCATGGTATTTTGATAAGGGTTCAATTGAATGTGTCGTTTCCCAGAGTTAGGAGTCTCTCATGCTCTCTCACCCTCTTTGATATTTCCCACTCACTTCTCTCCTTTCCCCTATAATCCCTTTCACTATTTTTTATATTCCTCAAATGAATGAGACCATATAATGTTTGTCCTTCTCCAATTGACTAACTTCACTCAGCATAACACCCTCCAGTCCCATCCACGTTGAAGCAAATGGTGGGTATTTGTCCTTTCTAATGGCTGAGTAATATTTATTCCGTTGTATAAACAGACCACATCTTCTTTATCCACTCATCTTTCGATGGACACCGAGGCTCCTTCCACAGTTTGGCTATTGTGCACATTGCTGCTATAAACATTGGGGTGCAGGTGTCTCAGTTTTTCACTGCGTCTGTATCTTTGGGGTAAATCCCCAGCAGTGCAATTGCTGGGTCGTAGGGCAGATCTATTTTTAACTCTTTGAGGAACCTCCACACAGTTTTCCAGAGTGGCTGCACCAGTTCACATTCCCACCAGTGCAAGAGGGTTCCCCTTTCTCCACATCTTCTCCAACATTTGTTGTTTCCTGTCTTGTTAATTTTCACCATTCTCACTGGTGTGAGATGGTATCTCATTGTGGTTTTGATTGATGGAGTCTTTGGTTTTGGGATCAAGGTAATGCTGGCCTCATAGAATGGGTTTGGAAGTTTTCTTTCCATTTCTATCCTTTGAAACAGCTTCAGTATAATAAGTATTATTTCTTCCTTAAATGTTTCGTAGAATTCCCCTGGAAGCCTTCTGGTGCTGGACTTCTGTTTCTTGGGAAGCTTTTGATAACTGCTTCAATTTCCTTGCTGGTTATTGATCTGTTCAGGTATCCTATATCTTCCTGTTTCAATTTTGGTAATTTATTGGTTTCCAGGAATGCATCCATTTCTTCCAGATTGCCTAATTTTTTGGCAGACAGTTGCTAATAATAGGTTCCTAAAATCATTTATATTTCCTTAGTGTTGGTTGTGATCTCTCCACTTTCATCATGATTTTGTTAATTTGAGTCTTTTGTTTTAGATAAGTCTGGTTAGGGTTTTATCTATCTTATTAAATCTTTCAGAGAACCAGCTCATAGTTTCATTGATCTCTTCTACTGTTCTTCTGGTCTCTATTTCATTGAATTTTGCTGTAATCTTTATTAATTCTATTCTCTTGCTTGGTTTAGGCTTTATTTGCTGTTCTTTCTTCAGTTACCTTAGGTGTGGGATTAGCTTGTGTGTTTGAGATTTTTCCGATTTTTTGAAAGAGGCTTGTATGGCAAGGTACTTCTCTCTTAGGACCACTTTTGCTGTATCGCAAAGATTTTGAACAGTTGTGCTTTCATTTTTGTTAGTTTACATGAATCTTTTTAATTCTCTAATTTCATGGTTGATCTATTTGCTTTTTAGTAGGATGCTCTTTAACCTCCAAGTGTTTGAGTTCCTTCCAAATTTCTTCTTGTGACTGAGTTCTAGTTTCAAAGCATTGTGGTCTGAAAATACGTGGAGAACATTCCATTTTTTTTGATATCCATTGAGACCTGATTTGTGACCCCGTATGTGGTCTATTCTGGAGAAAGTTCCAAGTACAGTTGAGAAGAATGTGTATTCTATTGCATTAGTATAGAATGTTCTGTATAAATCCATGAAGTCCATCTGGTCATTCAAAGTATGTCATTCAAAGCCCTTGTTTCTTTGTTGATTTTCTGCTTAGATTATCTGTCCTTTGCTGAGAGTGGAGTGTTGAAGTCTCCTACTCTTAATATATTATTATCTATATGTTTCCTTACTTTGGTTATTAGTTGGTTGATATAATTGGTGGATCCCACCTTAGGGGCATAAATATTCATAATTGTTAGGTCTTCTTGTTGGATAGATGCTTTAAGTGTGATACCTTCTGATCCTCTCCACGCCCTCTGAAATTCCAATAATAAGACTGTTATTTTTTTTCAAACTGTCACTTAATTCTTGGAGCCTCTCGTGGGCTCTTAGTTGTTTTTCTCTCTTTTCCTCAGCTTCCTTACTTTTCATCAATTTGTCTTCTATGTCACTTATTCTCTATTTTGCCTCATTTACCTTAGGTGCTAGGGTATCCAGTTTAGATTGCTCCTCAGTAGAGTATTTTAAATTTTTTTTAAAGATTTATTTATTCATTCATTCAGAGAGAGCGAAGAGAGAGGCAGAGACACAGGCAGAGAGAGAAGCAGGCTCCATGCAGGGAGCCTGATGTGGGACTCGATCCCGGGTCTCCAGGATCACACCCCAGGCTGCAGGCGGCGCTAAACCGCTGCGCCACTGGGGCTGCCCTATTTTTAATTTTTGATCTAAATTAGTTTTTAATTTTTGCACAGAGTATTTTTAATTTTTGACCTAAATTAGTTCACTTCTGCACTAAGAGATTCTGTAGAGTCTTTTAAGCTTTTTTCAAGTTCAAATAGTAACTTTGTAAGTGTAATCCTGAATTCTATCTTCAACATTTTACTTAAATCCATTTTACTTAAATTTACTTAAATTAGCTCTGTGGCAGAGAGTTATACCCCTAGTTCTTCCTTTTGTGGTGAGTTCTTCCTTCTAGTCATTTTGTCCAGTGCAGAATGGCTGTATGAGTGAGCAGAGTAAAAAATATCAACCACGACCCAAAAATACACACTAGACAATTCTAAGGAGGTCAGGGAACAAAAAATAAAAGAAAAAAGAGAAAGGAAAAAAAAGAAAAAAAAGGGGGGGGCGAGATGGTGGGGGACAGACAATATAATTTCACAGAGTGAACCAAAACGATGATCCACTTGATGCTGAGTGCATTTTGGTTTGTATGTTAGAAGGTACTAAATTCCAAAATTATATAAAAAGGAAAACTTATATAGAGGAACAATAACAACAAAAAAGAAAAAGGGGGGAATGGAAGGATAGAGAGAATATAATCTCATAAAGTAGACTAAGATGGTGATCCACTTGGTTCTGAGTATATTTTGGTTTGTATACTAGAAGGTACTAAATTCCAAAATTATAGAAAAAAGCAAAACTTATATAGAGATACAACAACAAAAAAGAAAAAGAAAAAGGGGGGAATGGAGGCGTAGAGAGAATGTAATATCACAGACAGGACCAAAACAGTGATCCACTTGGTTCTGAGTGTATTTTGGTCTATATGTTAAAAGGTACTAAATTCTAGAATTATAGAAAAAAGCAAAACTTCATACCAAATACATACAAAACTAAAATTGAATATGGTGAAAGGAAGCCAAAAATGGAGAATATATCTATAACACATAATTGTAAAATATGGAAGTTATAAAAGAAAAAACTTAAAAATGAAGAGTTGATAAAATATTATAGTTAGGATGGGATCAAAAAGAATATCGGAAAATTTTAACCTGAAAGATAAATGAATCATAAGAAAAAAACTCAAGTTCTATATACTATTTTCCCCTAGTCTTGGACTTTTCCAGTCCTGTTTGGTTAGTAAACTTGCTTTTCCCCTGTTCTTCCAGTTGGTCTTCTGGGGAAGGGGCCTGCTGTGCTGATTCTCAGGTGTCTGTGCCTGGGTGGAGTTGCATCTCCCCTTGCCAGGTGGCAGGGCTCAGTGTAAGCAGTTTGTGGTGTGAGGTCTTTGTTCCAAGAGGCCACACTTCTTTTGCAAGAAGTGGCCATTTTTCTATTTGTAGAGTTTCAGCCATTATTTCCTTACATCTCAGGTTGAATTCATAGGTGTTCAAAACACTTTGATAGTTATCTAGCTAAATTTGGTGGACCAGATGAAACAAGAAATAATATTCTTCCTCCATCTTGCCTCTCCTCTGATACACACATTTTTAAATGTCTGTGTGAAAGCATAAGGAAAGTCCCATATACTTAATTCTGAAAAACAAGTCTGTGGAGAAAACCATTTTTCAACTTACATATACTTTCATGAAGATACAAGTGATTTCAAATGTATGTGTGAGAGCCAGAGGAAACTACTATATACATAATTCTGAAAAATAAGTCTGTGAGGAAAACTAAAACATTTAGTCTGATAAGACTAAGGAAAGGGTGATATACTTAACTCAGAAATATCTGTGTAGAAATAATCTTCAACTAATACCTTCTTTCAGGAAGATACACGCATTTTTAAATGTATGTGTGAAAGCCTAAAGAGAGTGCCACACACTTAACTCAGATATAAGTCTGTGGAGAAAGCATCTTTCATCTAACCTCTTCTATCAGGGAGATAGCAGCATTTTCAAATGTATGTGGGAAGCCCTGATGTATTTAACTCTGAGAATCAAATCTATGTAGAAAGCATCTTTCATCTAACATGTTCTATCACAGAAATAGAGCATTCTCAAATCTATGTGTGAAAGCCTAAGGAAAGTGGCATATGCTTAACTATGAGAAACAAGTGTGTGTACAAAGCATCTTTCAAATAACATCTTCTTTCAGGAAGATACAAGTGTTTTTATGCGTGAAAGCCTAAGGAAAGTGCCATATACTTAACTCTGAGAAACAAGTGTTGGTAGGACATATCTATCTTACAATAAAAATTTTATTTAATGAAGATAGAAGTATTTTCTAAAGTATGTGTGTGTGAAATCCTAAAGAAAGTGCCATATACTTAATTCTGAGAAACAAGACTATGTGGAAAGCTTCTTTCAACTAATATCTTCTTTCAGGAAGTTATCAGTGTTTTCAAAAGTATGACTTAAAGCCTAAAGAAAATGCCAAATACTTAACTCTGATAACTGTGTGTAGAAAATATCTTTCAACTAACAACTTCTCTCATGAAGATAGAAATGTTTTCAAATATATGTATGAAAGCCTAAAGAAAGTGCCTTATATTTATCTGTGTGAAACATGTCTGTGTAGAAAGCATCTTTCAACTAACATCTTCTTTCAGGGAGATTTAACTGTTTTCAAATGTCTGTGTTAAAGCCTAAGGAAACTGCCATATGCTTAATTCTGAGGAAAAAATGTGTAGAAAATATCTTTCATCTAATATCTTCTATCATGAAAATAGAAGTGTTTATAAATGCATGTGTGAAAGCCTAAGCAAAGTGCCATATATTTAACTTTGAGAAGGAGTCAGCATAGATGTATCTTTTTTTTAAATAAAGATTTTATTTATTTATTCATGAAAGACATAGAGAGAGAGGCAGAGACATAGGCAGAGGCAGAGGCAGGCAGGTCCCCTGCGGGGACCCCAATGCGGAACTTGATCCCTGGACTGGGATCACACCCTGAGCCAAAGGCAGAGATGCTCAACTACTGCACCACCCAGGCGTCCCAGCATAGATGTATCTTTAAAGAAACATCTTCTCTGATGAAGATAGAAGTATTTTCAGATGTATGTGTGAAAGTCTACATTCATGAAGAGTGGCACTGACCTGGCCTGAACACTAAATCTGAGGAAACAATAGATGTGGGACACCATCAAAGCCACACTACCCAGACAAGAATATAGAAGGAAACATTGACACATAAAAGCCACAGAATGGATCAAGAGAGCAGGGTTCTAGCAAAAACTAACCTTCACTGTGAACCTCATCATCCCACTAAGGCAAAGTTAGAGACAAAGCTCCACCCTAAAGTTACTCCTCAACTCAACCCACAGGGAAGTTTATTCCAATGTCATCGGATAGGACTCTACTACTTCCCAGACCAGAACTCTAACCCCAGACCTGGTAATGGTATTGACTTGGCCTAAACACTAAATCTGATGGTACGATGGATTTGTCACACCTGGAGCACGTCAGATGATTCACACATTAGGAAATCATGTTACATGCAACCACAGAGTCGAGACAGAGAGCATGATTGTAGCAAAACCCCCTGATTTTTTTTTTAAATTTTTTTAAAATTTTTTTAAATTTTTTTATTTATTTATGATAGTCACAGAGAGAGAGAGAGGCAGAGACATAGGCAGAGGGAGAAGCAGGCTCCATGCACCGGGAGCCTGATGTGGGATTCGATCCTGGGTCTCCAGGATCGCGCCCTGGGCCAAAGGCAGGCGTCAAACCACTGCGCCACCCAGGGATCCCAAACCCCCTGATTTTTAACAGTAGTATCAGCATCTTCCTGAATCCATAAGGGAAGCTGAAGACTCACCCTTAACCTAGTCCTCCAGTGAGCCCCCAGGTTAGGTCTCTGTACTGCTATTGAACAGGACCCTAAAGTCTCCTCAACTAGAAATCAAACCCTAACCCTGACCATAGCACTCACTTATCCCGAACACCAAGTCTATGGGGACAATGGATTTGTGCCATTTGGGTGATGTCAGACTACACAAATAGAAATAGAGAAGGAAAGTATGAGAGAAACATCTCCTAGCATTGAGTATGAGAGCATGAATCTATGGAAAAATCTAACCATTCCCAACACATCAGCATTTCCCTGAGGCTAAAGGGAAAGCCTGAGACTAACTCCACAGTGAGGCCTTAACTCAACTCCAGGGGAAGTCTTTCCAGTACCATCAGGTAGGCCCCTAAATTTCCTGGACTGGGACCTTAAACCAAGCTCTGGCTGAGGCACTGACCTGGACTGAACACAATATCTGAGGGAGCAATGGATTTGGGACACCTGCCCAATGAAGACTACTCAGGCAGGAAGACAGGAGGAAACCTTGCCACATGTAACCCCCTGAATGGAGTGGGAGAGCAAGATTCTAATGAGAAACCTAACCATTTACAACACTGTGAGCATTGCCCTGAGGAGAAAAGGGAAGCCAGAGACTTCCTCTGAAGCAAGTCCTCCTATCAGTCCCCAGGAGAGGTCTTTGCATTGCCAACAGCTAAGACCCTACCATTCCCAGGACAGGAACCCTAACTTTAACCCTGGCTTTGGCATTGACCTGGCCAGTACATTCGGTCTGAGGGAGCAATGGACTTGGGACACAAGGCCAATGCCACACTATCTTGGCAGGAATTCAGAGGAAACCATGCCACATTTCAGATCTGGAATGTAGCAGGAGAGAAGAATTCTAGTGAAAACTGAATGTTCACCACCAAAATCACCATCCCACTGAGGCAAAACTGGAAGATGGACTCTCACCTTAAAGCTACTCCTCAAATTAGTCCTCAGGGCAGGTTACCTCACTGCCATTGAATAGGACCCTACTGTGTCCCACAGCAGACCCCTAACCCTTGCCCTGGCTCTGGCACTGACCTGGCCTAAACCCTAAGCCTGATGGCACAATGGGATTATCATACCTGGCCTGTGTCAGATGACTCAGGCAAGAGCACAGAAGGAACCCATGCCACAATGACCCCAAGAATGGAGGGGAAGAAGATGATTCTAGCAAAAAACCTAAACTTTATGAATAATCAGCATCTCTCCGAGGCCAAAGGGAAACCTAGAGACTCACCCTTAAGCTAGTTCTCAACTCAGCCACCAGATCATGTCCCTTCTCTGCCATTGAATAAGACCTTAATGTCTCCTCAACTGGAACACAGACCCTAGTCCTTGGTGTGGCCCTCCTTTGGCCTGAAGCCCAAGTCTGAAGGCACAACGGATTTGGGCCACCTGGCTGATGACATAGTACTCCCTCAGGAGCACATTAAGAACTTGTGCCACGAGCATTTCCCAGATTTTATCAGGAGAGCATGATTCTAGTGGAATACCTAAACATCTCCAACACAGCAGTATTTCCCTGAGGCCAAAGGGAAAGCTATAGAATCCCTCTAAGGCATTTCCTCAGCTCAGCCCACAGGGAAGGTTTCTGCACTGCCATTGGTTAGGACTCTACCATCTCCTACACTGGAACCTTAACCCTAGGTCTGCCTATAGCACTCACCTTTCCTGAACACTAAGTCTGAGGGAACAATTTATTTGGGAGTGGTGGCCACTACCAGACTATTTAGGCAGGAATATAGATGGAAACCCTGCCACGTGCAACCCCCTGAATGAAGCAGGATAGCATGTTTCTTGTGAAAAACCTAAACATTTTCAACACTGTCAGCATCTCTGTGAGCCCAAAGAGGAATCCAGAGACTCACTCCAAAATGAGTCCTCAATTCAGCATCCTGGGGAGTTCTCTGCCCTGGCATCATACAGGATCCTACTTCCTCAAGAACCAAAAGCCTAACCAACCCTAGCACTGGCTGTGGTGCTTACTGGCCAAAATCCTAAGTCTTAAAGGCACAATGGAATTATCTCACCTAGCTGATGTGGAAATGTAAGGAAAGTGCCATATACTTAACTGAGAAACAAGTCTGTGTAGAAAGCAGCTCTCAACTAGCATCTTGTTTCATGTAAATTGAAGCATTTTCAAATTTATGTTGGAAACATAAGGAAGATGTCACAAACTTAACTCTGAGAAACAAGTCTGTTCAGAAAGCTTCTTACAACAGGTATACTCTTTCAAGAAAGTAGAAACGTTTTCAAATGTTTGTGTTGAAACCTAAGTGAAGCGCTGTATACTTCTCTTTGTTTTTTTTTTTTTTTTAATTTATTTTTTATTGGTGTTCAATTTACTAACATACAGAATAACACCCAGTGCCCGTCACCCATTCACTCCCACCCCCCGCCCTCCTCCCCTTCTACCACCCCTAGTTCGTTTCCCAGAGTTAGCAGTCTTTACGTTCTGTCTCCCTTTCTGATATTTCCCACACATTTCTTCTCCATTCCCTTATATTCCCTTTCACTATTATTTATATTCCCCAAATGAATGAGAACATATAATGTTTGTCCTTCTCCGACTGACTTACTTCACTCAGCATAATACCCTCCAGTTCCATCCACGTTGAAGCAAATGGTGGGTATTTGTCATTTCTGATAGCTGAGTAATATTCCATTGTGTATACTTCTCTTTGAGAAACAAGTCCAATCAGAAAGCTTCTCACAAAAGCCATCCTGTTTCAAGAAGATAAGAGCATTTTCAGATGTACGTGTGCAAGTCTAAGGAAAGTGTCAAACACTTAACACCGAGAAAGAAGTCTTTGTAGAAACCATCCTCAATGATCACATTATTTCACGAAGATAAAAGTTTTTCTAAATCTATGTGTGGAAAAATAAGAAAAGTGCCATATACTCATGTCTGAGAAAAAAGTCTGTTTAGAAAGCATCTTTCAACTAGCATCTTGATTCATGCAGATAAAAGTGTTTACAAAAGTATAAATGCAAACATAAGGAAAGTGTCATATTTTTAACTCTGAAAAACAAGTCTGTGTTGAAAGTATCTTTCAACTAGCACCTTGTTTCATGAAGATAGATACCTTTTCAAATGTGTATGTGGAAGCATAAGGAAAGTGTCATATACTTAACACTGACAATCAAGTCTGTGTAGAAAACATCTTTCAACTAGCATCTTGTTACATGAAGTTAGCATTTTCAAATGTATGTGTGGAAATATAAGGAGACTGCCATATAGTCTCCTCTGAGAAACAACTCTATGTAGAAAGCGTCTTTCAAATAGCAGCTTGTTCCTAAAGTTAGAAATGTTTTTAATGTATGTGTGGAATTATAAGGAGGGTACTATACTTAACTATGTGAAACAAGTGTGTATATAAAACACTTTCCAATAAGCATCTTGTTTCATATGGATAGAAAGATATTAAAATATCTGTGTTAAAACATAAGAAAAATGTCATATACTTAACAATGACAATCAAGTCCATACAAAACATCTTTCTTTTTTTTTTTTTTTTTACAAAACATCTTTCAACTAACATCTTACGTCATGGTGTTGGAAGCGTTTTTAAAGTATGGAAATGCAAGGAAAGTGCCCTATACTTAACTCCGAGAAACAAGTCTGTGTAGAAAGTATCTTTCAACTAGAATCTTGTTTCATGAAGATAGAAGCATTTTTTTAAATAATAAATTTATTTTTTATTGGTGTTCAATTTGCCAAAATACAGAATAACACCCAGTGCTCATCCCGTCAAGTGCCCCCCTCAGTGCCCGTCACCCATTCACCCCCACCCCCCGCCCTCCTCCCCTTCCACCACCCCTAGTTCGTTTCCCAGTCTTCATGTTCTGTCTCCCTTTCTGATATTTCCTACCCATTTCTTCTCCCTTCCCTTATATTCCCTTTCACTATTATTTATATTCCCCAAATGAATGAGAACATACAATGTTTGTCCTTCTCCGATTGACTTACTTCATTCAGCATAATACCCTCCAGTTCCATCCACGTCGAAGCAAATGGTGGGTATTTATTGTTTCTAATGGCTGAGGAATATCCCATTGTATACATAAACCACATCTTCTTTATCCAGATAGAAGCATTTTCAAATGTATGTGTGAAAGCCTAAGTAAAATGCCATATACCTAACCCTGAGAAACAATTCTGGGTTGAAAGCATCTTTCAACTAGCATTTTGTTTCATGAAAGATGGAAGCCTTATCAAATGTATGTTTGGAAACATAAGGAAAGTGTCATATACCGAACTCTAAGAAACAGGTCCATGTAGATAACATCTTTCAACTAGCATCTTGTTCATGAAGATAGAAGCATCCTGTAATGTATGTGTAGGCTTTTAAGGAAAAAGCCAAATACTTAACTCTGAGAAGTAAGTCTGTGTAGAAAGCATCTTTCAACTAACATCTTCTTTTATGTAGGTAGTAGTTTTTTCAAACGTTTGTGTGAAAGCCCATGGAATGTGCCATATACTTAATTTCAAATTAAGTATATGGCACATTCACACATTTTCAAATGTGTGAGTGGTACCATGACGATAGCGACATACACTACATCTATGAAAGAACACTGGTAGAAACCATCTTTCAATGAACACACACCGATGAATAGAAGCTTTTTCAAATGTATACTTGAGAGCATAAAAAGTGCCATATACTTAACTATGTGAAAAAAGTCTGTGTAGAAAGCATCTTTCCACCAATATCTTCTTTCATGAAGATAGAATCTTTTTCAAATATACATCTGAAAGCATGAATAAACTGCCATATACTTTGCTCTGTGAAACAAATCTGTGTAGAAATCATCTTCCAACTAACATCTTTCTTGAAGATAGAATCTTTTTCAAATATATGTTTGGAACCATAAGGGAAGTGCCATATACATTTCTGAGAAACAAGTCTGTGCAGAAAGCATAATTTAAAAAAATATTTTATTTATTTATTCATGAGAGACACACAGAGAGAGGCAGAGACATAGGCAGAGGGAGAAGCAGGTTTCCTGCAGAGAGTCTGATGCAGAATTTGATTCCAGGACCCCGGGATCATGACCTGCACCAAAGGCAGACTCTCAACCGCTGAGCCACCGAGGCACCCCCAGAAAGCATATATTTTTTGAAGATTTTATTTATTCATGAGACACACACACACACACACACACACACACACACACACACACAGGCAAAGGGAGGAGCAGGCTCCATGCAGGGAGCCCGATGTGGGACTCCATCCTGGGTCTCCAGGAGCACGCCATGGGCTGCAGGCGGCACTAAACCGCTAAGCCACCCGGGCTGCCCAGAAAGCATATTTTAACTAAGATCTTCCTTCATGAAATTAGAATGGTTTTCAATTGTATCTGGAAGCATACGGGAAGGTACCACATACTTAACTTTGAGAAATGAGTCTGTTTAGAAAGTATCTACAACTAACATCTTCCTTCATGAATACAGAAGCATTTTCAAGTGATTGTGAGGAAGAATAAGGAAAATGCCATGTATTTAAAAAATAACACGTATGCAAACTATCTTTTAACTATCTTCTTTCATAAAGATAGAAACGTTTTAAAATATATGTGTGGAACCATAAAGACAGTGTCTTATACTTAACTCTTAGAAAGAACAATGTATAGAAACTATTTTTCAACTAATATTTTCTTTTATGAAGATAGAAACTTTTTCAAATGTATGATTGAAGGCATAAAGTTCCATACAGTTAACTCTGAGAAAGAAAAGTATAGAAAGCATCTTTCAACTAACATGTTCTTTTGTGAAGATGGAATCATTTTCAAATATATGTTTCAAACCATATGCAAATAGCTATATACATATCTGAGAAACATCTTCTATCTTCATTAAAGAATATGATAGCTGAAAGATGCTATCTACACAGACTTACTGTCAGAAGTAGGTATGTGACAGTATATTTATGCTTTCAAATATACATTTGAAATTGCATCTTCATGAATGAATGAAGTTATTAGTTGAAATATGATGAAAGCAGACTTGTTTCTCAGAGTAAGGTATGTGGCAGGTTCCTTTTGCTTCCACACATACATTTGAAAATGCTTTTGTCTTCATGAAAGATTTTGTTTAAGGACGATTTCTTCATAGAATTGTTTCTCATGTTTAACTATATGTACTTTCCTTATGCTTTCACTCATAGGTTTGAAAACTCTTCAGTCATCATGAAAGATGATGTTAGTTGAATGTCAATTTCTAAAAAGTGTTCTTTCTTTGAGTTTAGTACACGGAACTTTCCTCGAGTTTCCATATATACATTAAAAAAAAGATTTTATGTATTTATTCATGAGAGACACAGAGATAAAGAGAGGCAGAGACATAGGCAGAGGCAGAAGCAGGTTCCATGCAGGGAGCCCGATATGGCACTGGATTCAGGGATCCAGGATCATGCCTTAGGCTGAAGGCAGGCACTAAACCGCTAAGCCACCCAAGCGTCCCCCATATATACATTTGAAAATACTTCTATCTTCATTAAAAGATGTTATTTGAAAGGTGATTTCTACACAGATTTGTTTCTCAGAGTTAAATGAATGTCACTTTCCTTATGCTTTGACACATACTAAATGAAACAAGAAAAGTTCACAGGCAGTGTAAATTAATAATATAAGGAATATGCCTGATGGAGAATTTAAAGCAACAATCATAAGGATGCTCTCTGAGCTTGAGAGAAGAATGGAAGACTTCAGTTTCCCCCTACCACAGATACTAAAAGCATTAAAAAAAATCACTCAGAGGGATCCCTGGGTGGCGCAGCGGTTTGGCGCCTGCCTTTGGCCCAGGACGTGATCCTGGAGACCCGGGATCGAATCCCACGTCGGGCTCCCGGTGCATGGAGCCTGCTTCTCCCTCTGCCTATGTCTCTGCCTCTCTCTCTCTCTCTCTCTCTCTGTATGACTATCATAAATAAATAAAAATTAAAAAAAAATCACTCAGAAATGAAAAACCCAATAGCTGAGATTCAAAACTAGCTCGATGTAATAAACACAAGGATAGAAGAGGTAGGGGAAAAAATAAGTGAAATAGAAGATAAAATAATGGATCTTGAGGGGAGTTAAGATGAGAGTGTAGGGGGACCTTGGGTTTGCTTCATCCCATGAACACAGCTAGATGATCATCAAATCATTTTGACCTACTAAGGAATTGATCTGAGGATTAAGAAAACAATCTGCCCATTTTGAGGGGGGAAATATGGCAGATGCGAATTTCAGAGATGAGAACTGGGAAAAAGAAAAGCTGCAGCGCTGCAGAGGGGTTGGAATCCTTTTCACTGAGTGAAGTCAGTGCCAGAGTGGAAAAGAGAGCAGTGTTTTGGGTTCAAAGAAGGCTCAGTGGTGTGGGAATCCTCTGAGTTCCACAGGGACAGAGTATTCAACTTCCTAGAGTGCATTTGGAAGAGCGTATTTGCCCTTTCCAAGAACAAAAGACCTTCTGGGAGGTATTGAGTGACCATTCAACAGCGGGGAACAGAGGCACATGCAGACAGCAGCTGACCTGCTCATAGTTGTTTGCTGTGTTTCAAAATAAACTCTGGACACTGATACAGGTATGGTACTGCTTTTCTGGGACAGAAAGTTGCTAGGGTAGTGCTGCAAGGCTTTCCTCTGGGGAAAGGTAACAGGTCCACATACTGCTGGATACTTTAAGACTTCTTGTCTTTAGATTCACAGCCAATGGCCTAAGATAAAACACAGAAGTACTGTGTGACCAGGTATGCGGATGACCAGGCACAGAGAGGTTGAAGGCAGGGTTCTTTTTTTTTTTTTTTTTTTTTTTCTAACAGCAACTGGTTTATTTTCATGGAGTGGGGAAGCAAGAAAAAACAAAACAAAACTGTAAATCCACCCCCAAAAGCATGCTGATCCATGTTTCCAGAGCTTCTTTTGCTTTAAGGGCTGACAAGAAAGGAATTTGCAACTTGGTTCATTTCAAAGCAATCTTTTCAATGACCTGAAGAATAGAACTCCATTTCAGATCCCCCTCGATGAGATCATCCAAGACATATTTTCTTTCCATATTATTGTCACAGCAATGGAGGGCACTGTACAGAATGTCGACCAAGAAACCAGCATCCTTCCTTGGATCTTCATTTAGCCAACCTATCAGTTTCTGATATAAAAACTGTACCGCAGGATTTTTTTGTGCAAGTTTGGCTATTTCAAGAGGTTTGGCTTTGACAATACTCTGTTTTTCATCACCTAACAGCATTTTAAATACTTGAGTTGAAGAAAAAGAGCTGAGCAGTGTAGAAAGTAACCTTAGATGTTGCTCTGACTTTTGCTCATTGACATAATTAATACTCATTGTTGCTAGTTTACAGACTAAGTCTTCCAAAGGTTTCTTCCTTAGTGGTGATATAAAGTCTGAACAATTAAGAGAAGTTTCAGCCATTGATTCAGAGCCTTCACTGTTCTCGCCTTCTGAGGAGACACATTTTTCATTCTCTTTATTACTTTCAGGCAGCTCATCAGCAAATCTAACCTTACCAACTTTTTTTTTATTTAACTTCAGTGAGCTCTTTGGCTTCTGAAGGACCTGTAGCAGGTTAGATACACCAGACACGGATTTCACATCAGCTTCTGGTTCATTGATTTTCTCCACACAGATCTCTGACAGTCTTTCCCAAAAATTCAGTAGTACTTTGTCCAAACTGTGGGCTGTTTTATCATCTTTTTCCACATCTACTTTGGCTTCCCAGGAACTTAAAGTTTCTGCTAAATGGTTAAACAGCTGCTCATCTTGCAATCTTGGCTCTTTGAGAACTGCATCAATAAAAGGAATCAACTGGTCATTGACGAGCATCTTTTCAATTTCTTCCTCACCTAAGTTTTGTTGCATTATAAAACGTAAGCATTCAAAAAAAGCTGATATTACTGCTGAGCACTCTGAAAAGCTGGTTTTAATTCTCTCTGTTGACAGCCCTGCAACTACAGAGGTGAGGAAATTTCTGAAGAAATCCAGCTTTGGATCTGTAATGGTCTGAGGCAGTTTGCTGATAAATGGCAAAAGATAAGGATATATGACAGTGGCCAGACCCCGACCACCTTCACGCACCACAGCTGACAGCTTTGGAAACACACTTTTTTTTGCATTTACATGAAGCCAACAGTCCTCAATAGTTGTAAGTGTATAAAGTACAGCTTCCCAGAGAGCTGGGCATACAATGGGGTCACTGTCATCAATGCTAAGTAGAACAGACGGGCTCACTTTGGATGCTTCATCTTTCATCAACTGTGGAATACGCTGGCACAAAGCAGAAACTAACTCAAAATAAGCTGAGCGGATCTGAGGTATACTGTGTTTTCCATACTTCCAAAACTTATTCTGTGATAAAAGAGACTTAAATTTCTCCTCCAGAGAATCAAGCTCATTTTCAGGTAAGAGGCAAAGCAATTTTTTTAATGTGAAGGCAGGGTTCTGATGAAACCTGGCACACAGAAGAGGAGATTATTCACTTTTCTCTGAGGGCCTCCTTAACAGTGGCAGCTGTGAATTCCCTTCCCTGGGGAGGAGTGGGTGGGTGACTCTATTTTCTACACCTATGCTCACCAGTACATTCAGACTTCAGTGAGAAACACAATGCCTCCTGCAGAGGCTGGAGTCACTTATATGAAACCCTACTCCCCATGCTTGGCAGCAGAATCTTTACAAGGGCAAGTCTATGAGCCAGTGAAACAGATATCTCCCTCAGAAGACCAACATAGTCCTTCTACATGCATCAGGGCTACTGATCAAAAAGTACTCCAAAGCACCAGCTTCAGTAGGTGGGATTATTGGATTATTATATAGGACTTGGATTATTTATTTATTTTTTTCTTTTTTCTTTTCCTTTTTCTTCTTCTTTTATTTTGTCACCCCCCCCACCTTGGCATCAAGTTATGGTTTTTTGTTCATTTTTGGCTTGTTTCCTTTTCTCATTTTTTGGAGGAGTTTTTTTTTTCCTTCTTTCTTTTTCTTTGGAATCAGTTTATATATATATATATATATATATATATATATATATATATAAAGAGTTCAGGAACTATATATATATATGTTGTTTATCTGTTTGCTTTCTTATTTATTTCCCTTTTTTCTTTTCTTGGATCAGGCTTTTTTTTTTTCCCCCATATCAGGCTTATCTTAACAAACAAACAAACAAACAAAAGTATACCTAGTTAAAGATCCAAAAACTCCCCATTGAAAGCAAGGAGAAACTCTGAGGAGGACTGGCCTATGGGAAAGGGCAGCCAAAATACAACATTAGAGCGCATATAGTATACAACAGGAACATTTCCTGAAGCACCAGACCCTGGAGAGTGTAAGATCCCTTCTTAATATAGTATTGTTATTAGGAGCAGGAAAAATAAGCTTCCACAACACACAAAAGACAGAAACATAGACAAAATTACAAGACAGAGGAATTCTTCCCAAAGAAAAGATAAAAGAAGAAACCACAGCCAGGGATTTGCTCAAAAAAGATATAATCAATATATCTGAGAATTTAGAACAACATAATAATAACTAGCTGGGCTTGAAAGAAGCATAGAAGATAATAGAGAAACCCTGGTTGCAGAGGTAAAAGACCTAAAAACTAGTCAGTCCAAAATAAAAAATGCTATAGCTGAGATACAAAACTGCCTGGATGTAATCACAATGATGATGGAAGAAGCACAGGAATTAATAGGTGATATACAAGATAAAATTATGGAAAATAATGAAGCTGAAAAGAGGGAAAGAGAACTATTAGATCATGAGGAGTGACTTAGAGAACTCAGTAATTTCACAAATTACAATAATATCCATATCATAGGGGTCCCAGAAAAAGAATAAGAGTAGGAAAAGGGAGGAGCAGATATTTTTTTTTGAACAAATTATAGCTGAGAACTTCCTAATCTGGGGAAGGAAACAGGCATTTAAGATAAGAGACTTGGAGAACTCCCCTCAAAGTCAACAAAAACAGGTCAATATCAGGACATATCATAGTGAAACTTACAAAATACAAAGATAAAGATAAAATTCTGAAAGCAACTAGGGACAAAAGGTCCTTACTCTACAAGGGTAGACACATAAGATCAGCAGCAGACTTGTCCACTGAAACTTGACAGGCCAAGAGAGTGGAAAGAAATATTTGATGTGCTGAATAGGAAAAAATGCAGCAAAGAATACTATATCCAGGAAGGCTGTCATTCAGAATAGGAGAGATAAAAGTTTCCAAGACAACAAAATATAAGAGAATTTGCAAACACCAAACTAGCCCTTCAAGACACATTAAAGGGTACACCTTGCATGGGAAAGAAAGACCAAAAGCAACAAAGATTAGAAAGAAACAAAGATGGAAGTGGAGGGTATTATGCTGAGTGAAATAAGTCAGTCGGAGAAGGACAAACATTATATGGTCTCATTCATTTGGGGAATATAAAAAATAGTGAAAGGGAATAAAGGGGAAAGGAGAAAAAATGAGTGGGAAATATCAGAAAGAGACAGAACATGAAAGACTCCTAACTCTGGGAAACAAACTAGGGGTGGTGGAAAGGGAGGTGGGCGGGGGGTGGGGGTGACTGGGTGAGGGCACTGAGGTGGGCACTTGACGGGATGAGCACTGGGTGTTATTCTACATGTTGGCAAATTGAACACCAATAAAAAATAAATTTATTTAAGAAAAGGAAGAAACAAAGACAATCTACAGGAACAATGACTATACAGGTCATATAATGGCACTAAATTCACATGTTTCAATAATTGCTATAAATTTAAATGGACTAACTGCTCCATCAAAAGACATAGGGCAGAAAAATGGATTAAAAACAAGACCCATCAATATGCTGCTTACAAGAGACTCACTGAGACCTAAAGACATCTCCAGATTGAAAGTGAGGGGTGGAGAACCATTTATTATGCTAATGGACATCAAAAGAAAGTTGGGCAGCCATACTTATATCAGACAAACTAGATTTTAAACCAAAGATTGTAATAAGAGAGGAAGAAAGGCACTGTATTGTAAT
This sequence comes from Canis lupus baileyi, assembly GCF_048164855.1. Lineage (NCBI taxonomy): Eukaryota > Metazoa > Chordata > Mammalia > Carnivora > Canidae > Canis > Canis lupus. The sequence continues at coordinate 38,953,489 of NC_132861.1, read as the reverse complement.
AAAGGGACCGAGCCAACAAGAAGATCTAACAATTGTAAATATGTATACCCCCAACTTGAGAGAACCCAAATATATAAATTAATAACAAACATAAAGAAATTCATTTGATAATAATACAATAATAGTGGGAGATTTTAATAGCCCACTCACAACAATGGACAGAGCATCTAAGCAGAAGATCAATAAGGAAACAAAGACTTTGAATGATACACTGGAGTACATGGACTTAATAGGTATATTCAGAACAGCAGTAGAATACACCTTCCTCTTGAGTGCACAGGAACACTATCCAGAATAGATCACACGTGAGTTCACAAGTCAGGCCTCAACTACTATAAAAATATTGAGATCATATGATGCAGATTTTCACATCACAATGCTATGAAACTTGAAGTCAGCCACAAGACAAAAACCTGAAAAGACCACAAATACATGAAGGTTAATAGAACATCCTGCTAAGGAGTGAATGGATCAACCAGGAAATTAAAGAAGAATTTTAAAAAATACATGGAAGCAAATGAAAATGAAAACACAACTGTCCAAAACCTTTGGGGTGCAGCAAAGGTGATCCTAAAAGGGAAGTATATAGAAATACAGACTTTCCATGAGAAACAAGAAAAGTCTCAAATACACAATGTGACTTTATACCTAAAAGAGCAGGAAAAAGAACAGCATATAAAGCCTGAATCCAGCAGAGGAAGGAGAATAATTAGGATCAGAGCAGAAATAAATGGTACAGAGACACACAAACAAACACAAACAGCAGTAGAACAGATCAAGGAAACCAGGAGCTGATTCTTTGAAAGAAATAACAAAATTGATAGATATTTTGTCAAACTTATCAAAAGAAAAGAGAAAGGATTCAAATAAAATCACGAATGAGAGAGGAGCGATCACAACCAACAGCACAGAATTACAATTATAAGAGAATATTATGAGCAATTACATGCCAATGAATTTGGCAATCTGGAAAAAATGGAAAAATTCCTGGAAACATATAAACTACCAAAACTGAAATAGGAAGAAATAGAAAACTTGAACAGATCCATAATCAGGAAAGAAATTGAATCAGTAATTAAAAATCTCTCAACAAAGATTTTTTTTCTCTCATCAGGGCCAGATGCCTTCCCAGGGGAATTCTACCAAAATTTAAAGACAGTTAATATCTATTCTTCTAAGGCTGTTCCAAAAATTAGAAATGAAAGGAAAACTTCCAAACTCATTCTACAAGGTCTGCATTATCTTCATTCCAAAACCAAAGATTCCACTAAAAAGGAGGACCACAAACCAATAGCCCATGAACGTGGATGCAAAAATTCTCACCAAGATACTAGTTAATCGATTCTAACAGTGGATTAATTAAGTGGATTATTTACTATGATCAAGTGGGATTTATTCCTGGGTTTCAGAGGTGGTTCAATATACATGAAACAATCATTGTGATACATTGCATTAATAAAAGTAAGGATAAGAACCATAGGATCCTCTCAATAGATGGGAAAAAAAAGCATTTGACAAAATATAGCCTCCTGCTTGTTAAAAGCTCCTAACAAAGTTGGCATAGAGGGAATATATCACACCACGAAGATTATATATGGAAGACACATAGCTAATATCATCCTCAATGGGGAGAAATTGAGAGCTTTTCCCCTAAGGTCAGGAACACAACAGGGATGTCCATTCTCACTACCGTTGTTCAACGTAGTACTGGAAGTCATACCTCAGCAATCAGACTACAAAAAGAAATAAAAGGCATCCAAACCAGAAAGGAAGAAGTCAAATTTTCACTCTTCCCAGATGACATGACACTGTATGTAGAAAACCCGAAAGATTCCACCCAAAATTGCTAGAACTAATACAGTAATTCAGCAAAGTTGCAGGATATAAAATCAATGCACAGAAGTCTGTTGCATTTCTATATGCCAATAATGAAGCAGTAGCAGAAGATATCAGGTAATCTATCCCATTTACAATTGCACCAAAACCCATAAGATACCTAGGAATAAACCTAATCAAAGTAGTAAAAGATCTGTACTCCGAAAACTATAGAACACTTATGAAAGAAATTGAGGAAGACACAAAGAAATGGAGAATATTACATGGTCATGGATTGGAAGAGCAAACATTGTTTTGTTTTGTTTTGTTTTTAAAGATTTTATTTGTTTATTCATGAGAGACACAGAGAGAGGCAGAGACACAGGCAGAGGGAGAAGCAGGCTCCATGCAGGGAGCCTGATGTGGGACTCAATCCCAGGACTCCAGGGATCATCCCTGGAGCTGAAGGCAGATGTGCTCAACTGCTAAGCCACCCAGGCATCCCAAGACCAAACATTGTTAAAATGTCTATGCTCCCCAAAGCTCTACACATTCAATGCAATCTTGATCAAAATAATACAAACACTTTTCACAGGGCTAGAAGAAATAATCCTAAAGTTTGTACAGAAAAGGCCCCAAATAGCCAAAGTAATATTGAAAAAGAAAACCAAAGCTGGAGGCATCACAATTACAGACTTCAAGCTCTATTACAAAGCTATGGTCATCAAGACAGTATGGTATTGGCACTAAAGCAGACACTTAGATCAATGGAACAGAATAGAGAACCAGAAATGGCCCCTCAACTCTATGGTCAATTAATCTTTGACAAAGCAGGAAGGAATATTCAGTGAAAAAAAAAAGTCTCTTGAACAATTCATGCTGGGAAAAGTAGGCAGCCACATGCAGAAGAATAAAACTGGACCACTTTCTTGCACAATACACACAAATAAATTAAAAATGGATGAAAGCTCTAAATGTGAGACAGGAAACCACCAAAATCCTAGAGAGGAACACAGGTAGCAACCTTTTTCATGTCAGCCATAGCAAGTTCTTACTAGACATGTCATCTGAGACAGGGAAACAAAAGCAAATATGTACTATTGGGACTTCATCAAGATAAAAAGTTTCTTCTGAAAAGGGAACCCTCTTACACTGTTGGTGGGAATGCGAACTGGTGCAGTCACTCTGGAAAACTGTGTGGAGGTTCCTCAAAGAGTTAAAAATAGACCTGCCCTATGACCCAGCAATTGCACTGTTGGGGATTTACCCCAAAGATACAGATGCAATGAAACACCGGGACACCTGCACCCCGATGCAGCAATGTCCACAATAGCCAAACTGTGGAAGGAGCCTTGGTGTCCATCGAAAGATGATGGATAAAGAAGCTGTGGTCTATGTATACAATGGAATATTCCTCAGCCATTAGAAACGACAAATACCCACCATTTGCTTCAACGTGGATGGAACTGGAGGGTATTATGCTGAGTGAAGTAAGTCAATCGGAGAAGGACAAACAGTGTATGTTCTCATTCATTTGGGGAATATAAATAATAGTGAAAGGGAATATAGGGGAAGGGAGAAGAAATGTGTGGGAAATATCAGAAAGGGAGACAGAACATAAAGTCTCCTAACTCTGGGAAACGAACTAGGGGTGGTGGAAGGGGAGGAGGTCGGGGGGTGGGGGTGAATGGGTGACGGGCACTGAGGGGGACACTTGACGGGATGAGCACTGGGTGTTATTCTGTATGTTGGTAAATTGAACACCAATAAAAATTATTTTATTAAAAAAAAGTTTCTTCTGCACACAGTGAAAGTGACAATCCATAAAACCTAGGTTTGGGAGAAGATACTCGCAAATGACATATCACATAAAGGGCTAGTATCCAGAATCTATAGTGAACTCATCAAAATCAACACCCAAAGCATAAATAATCCAGTTGAGAAATGAGCAGAAACATGAACAGACATTTCTCCAAAGAAGACATACTAATGACCAACCGTGAAAAAATACTAAACATTATTCATTATTAGGAAATACGAATCAGAACCACAATGAGATACCACCTCCCACCTCTCAGAATAGCTGACATTAACAACTTAGAAAACAACAGATGTTAGCAAGGATGTGGAGAAAGGAGCACCCTTTTGCGCTGTTGGTGGGAATGCAAATTGGTACAGCCACTCTGGAAAACAGTACAGATGTTCCTCAAAATGCTAAAAATAGAACTGTCCTATGGAATCCTGGGTGTTACACTGTGATCTGAGGATCCCCTGGGTCAAAGAGTGGGTGGCACCTAAATACTGTACTATTCTCAGGCTCAGAAGCTTGGAAGCCCCCTGAGAACAAGAAGTCTAGGTGCTGGCTTTCTGCTCTGTAATGCCATAAACTGCCAACCACTGGGTGACCATATGACTGCTTTCATTGCTTTCCTGGGACTGATCCTGCAAGGACAGAAGTGTGGTGAGACCCTCCCCAGGAAGAACAGCTTAGGTCCATGCTGTGGGATTCCCTAAAATTTGGGAGTTTGGAAAGTCAGTCCCATACCTAAGATTAAAACAAACAGACAAACAAAAAAACCAAGCACAGACACACACAAGTTGAACACAGGGTTCTACAGAAGCCAGGGAGACAAGAGTGATTGCTCTTCTGTGAGGACTCACTGAGGAATGGGTGATAGGAATTTTCAGCTCTAGGGCTAGGGGGGTGGGGGGCATTGCCATGTTCTCCCACCCATGAGTGCTCAAAGACCTCAGGAAGCAAAACAGTGCCATCTAGTGGAATCTAGATCTGTTTTCACCAATCTCTGCTTCTCTGCACCCTGAAGGTACATTTCTACTAGGACAAGTCAACCTGAAAATCAGTGCAACAGGCCCCTCGCCCAGAAGACCAACACAAACAAATCACCTGCACAAAATTTACTGACTAGAGAGGATAGGAAAGCTTCAACTCTAGGATAAAATAATATCCAGCCTCCTTTGTAATTTTATTCCTTATTTTTCATTTATTTTCTTATTTTTTAAATTCTTTTTAAAAATGAAAAAAATCTTATTTACATATGTATACTTTATATACATATATATTTAGAAATTTTTTTGTTTCCTTTTACTATACTTCTTTCTTATTTTAGGCTTTAGTTTCTTTTAACAAGTAGACCAAAACACACCCAGGATCTAGTGCTTTTGTTGTTGTTTTTATTTCTTATTCTTTCTTCTTTTCTTTTCTGGACAAAAATGACAAGATACAGAAGTTCACCCCAAAAGATAGAACAGGAGGTTATACTCACAGCCAGGGATTTAATCAATACAGACAGATGTCTGAACTGGAATTTAAACAATGATTCTAAGGATACCAGCAAGGCTTACAAAAAGCATAGAAGACACTAGAGAATCCCTACTGCTGATAAAAAACTAAAATCTAGTCAGACCAAAATTAAAGATGCTATAACTGAGGTGTGGTCCCAAGTGGAGGCCATAAAAATGAGGATGGACAAAGCAAAAAAGTGAATCACTGATATAGAAGATAAAATTATGGAGAATAATGAATCTCAAAAGAAGAGAGAAGGAAAGATAATGGACCATGAAGATAGACTTGGGGAATTAAGCAACTCATTAAAATGTAATAACATTCCTACCTAGGAGTCCCAGAAGATGAAGAGAGAGATAAAGGGGCAGAAGTTTTATTCAAACAAATTACAGATGAAAAACTTCCCTGATTTGGGGAAGGGCACAGACCTCAAAATCCAAGAAACACAGAGAACTCTCATTAAATTCAACAAAAGTTGACTATTACCAAGTCATATCATAGTCAAACTCACAAAATACAAAGACAAGGAAATCATACCGAAAGGAGCAAGGGAAAAAAGTTCTAAACATACAAGGAAAGACATCAGATTGGCAGCAGATCTGTCCACTGAAGCTTGGCAGACCAGAAAGGAGTGAAAGGAAATAGTCAACATGCTGAATGGGAAAAATATGCAACCAGGAAGTCTTTATACAAAAAGGCTCATGATAGATTCCCAGATAAACAGAAACTAAAGGAATTTGTGACCAGTAAATTAGTCCTACAAGAAATTTTATGGGGGACTCTGAGTGGAGAAAAGCAAGATTGAAATAAACCAAGACTAGAAAGGACCAGAGAACATGATCAGAAACACCAACTCTTCAGCTAACACAATGACATATCTTTCAATAATCATACTGAATGTAAATAGACTAAATGCTCCAATCAAAAAGCATAGGTAACTGAATGGATTATAAACAAGATCTGGGATCCCTGAGTGGCTCAGTGGTTTAGCTCCTGCCTTCAGCCTGGGGCTTGATCCTGGAGAACCAGGATCAAATCCCATGCCAGGCTCCCTGCATGGAGCCTGCTTCTTCCTCTGCCTGTGTCTCTGCCTCTCTTGCTTTCTCTCTGTGTCTCTCATGAATAAATAAATAAAATCTTGGAAAAAAAAAACCCCACAAGATCCATCTATATGCTGCTTATAAGAGACTCATTTTACACCTAAAGACATCTGCAGATCAAAAGTGAGGGGATGAAGAACCATCTAACATGCTAAAGGAAGAAAAATGGAAGTCAGAGTAGCAATACTTATATCAGACAAACTAGAGTTTTAAACAAAGACTATAACAAGTGATGAAGGTGGACATTATATCATAATTAAAGGGTCTATCCATCAAGAAGATCTAACAAGTATAAATATGCCCCAACTTGGGAGCTCCCAAATATATAAATCAATTAATAATGACATAAAGAAACTCATTGATAATAATACAATAATAGTAGGGGACTTTAACACCCCACTTACAGCAATGGGCAGATCATCTAAGCATAAGATCAACAGGGAAACAATGGCTTTGAATGACACACTGGACCAGATGGTCTTAACAGATATATTCAGAGCATTGCATCCTAAAACAACAGAATACACATTCTTCTCAAGTGCATGTGGAATATTATCTAGAATAAACCACATACTGGGTCACAAATTGGGCCTCAATTTCTACAAAAATATTGAGATCAGACCATGCATATTTTTAGAACTCAATATTATGAAACTTGATGTCAACCACAGGAAAAAATTTAGAAATACACAGATACATGGAGGTTAAAGGACGAATGGGTCAACCAGGATAGTAAAGAAGAAATTAAAAAGTACATAGAAGAAAATGAAAATGAAAACATGACAGCCCAAAACCTTTGGGTTACGCAAAGGTAGTCCTGAAAGGGATGTATATAGTAATACAGGCCTTCTGTACGAGCAAGAAAAGTCTCAAATATGCAACTTAGCCTTACATGTAATGGAGTTAGAAAACAAACAGCAAATAAACTCTAAATCCAGCAGAAGAGGAATAATAAAGAGTAGAGCAGAAATAAGTGACATAGAACAACAACAACAAAATAACAGTAGAACCAATTAACAGAAGAGCTGGTTTTATGAAAGAATCAATAAAATTGATAAACTCCTAGCCAGATTTATTAAAAAGAATAAAAGATAGGATCCAAATAGATAAAATCAGTAACGAAGGAGGAAAGATTACAAATGATACCACAGAATTACAATTATAAGAGAATACTTTGAAAAATTATATGCCAACAAACTGGGCAATCTGGGAGAAATGGACAAATTCCCAGAAACCTACAAATTACCAAAACTGGTGTAAGAAGAAATAGAAAATTTGAACAGACCCGTAACCAGCAAAGAAATGGGATCAATAATAAAAAATTTCCAACAACCAAAAGCCCTGGGCTGGAAAACAGTATGGAGATTCCTCTAAAAGTAAAAAATTGAACTATTATTTGACACAGCAGTTTCACTACTAGGTATTTACCCAAATGATGCAAAAGTACTGATTTGAAAGGTCAAGTGCAATGTTTATAGCAGCAATGTCCACAATAGCCAAAATATGGAAAGAGCTCAGATGTCCATTGACAGATGAATATAGTTATATCTTTTCATATATATTCATATATATTCATCATATGCACACACACATACACACACACAATGGAATATTACTCAGTGATCAAAATGAAATCTTGCCATTTGCAGTGATGTGGATGGACCTAGAATGTATCATGCTAAGGGAGATAAGTCAGCCAGAGAAAGACAAATATCATATGGTTTCACTCATATATGGAATTTAAGAAATAAAACAGATGAACACAGGGGAAGGGAAGGAAAAATAAAAGATAAAAACAGAGAGGGAGGCAAACCATAAGAGACTCTTAACTATAGAAAACAAACTGAGGGTTGCTGGAGGGGCAATAGGTGCGGGGATGGGTAAGAGTGATGGGCATTAAGGAGAACATCTGAGGTGATGAGCACTGGGTGCAACTGATGAATCACTAAGTTCTACTCTTGAAATGAATAATACACTATATGTTAACTTGAATTTAAATAAAAATCTAAAGGAGTTATCTTTTTAAAAAGTGCTACATGGTTACCAGCAGGTGGCACTATTTTCTTTTTTTTTTATGTTTTTTTTTTAATTTATTTTTTATTGGTGTTCAATTTACTAACATACAGAATAACACCCAGTGCCCGTCACCCATTCACTCCCACCCCCCGCCCTCCTCCCCTTCTACCACCCCTAGTTCGTTTCCCAGAGTTAGCAGTCTTTACGTTCTGTCTCCCTTTCTGATATTTCCCACACATTTCTTCCCCCTTCCCTTATATTCCCTTTCACTATTATTTATATTCCCCAAATGAGTGAGAACATATAATGTTTGTCCTTCTCCGACTGACTTACTTCACTCAGCATAATACCCTCCAGTTCCATCCACGTTGAAGCAAATGGTGGGTATTTGTCATTTCTAATAGCTGAGTAATATTCCATTGTATACATAAACCACATCTTCTTTATCCATTCATCTTTCGTTGGACACCGAGGCTCCTTCCACAGTTTGGCTATCGTGGCCATTGCTGCTATAAACATCGGGGTGCAGGTGTCCCGGCGTTTCATTGCATTTGTATCTTTGGGGTAAATCCCCAACAGTGCAATTGCTGGGTCGTAGGGCAGGTATATTTTTAACTGTTTGAGGAACCTCCACACAGTTTTCCAGAGTGGCTGCACCAGTTCACATTCCCACCAACAGTGTAGGAGGGTTCCCTTTTCTCCGCATCCTCTCCAACATTTGTTGTTTCCTGCCTTGTTAATTTTCCCCATTCTCACTGGTGTGAGGTGGTATCTCATTGTAGTTTTGATTTGTATTTCCCTGATGGCAAGTGATGCGGAGCATTTTCTCATATGCATGTTGGCCATGTCTATGTCTTCCTCTGTGAGATTTCTGTTCATGTCTTTTGCCCATTTCATGATTGGATTGTTTGTTTCTTTGGTGTTGAGTTTAATAAGTTCTTTATAGATCTTGGAAACTAGCCCTATATCTGATATGTCATTTGCAAATATCTTCTCCCATTCTGTAGGTTGTCTTTGAGTTTCGTTGACTGTATCCTTTGCTGTGCAAAAGCTTCTTATCTTGATGAAGTCCCAATAGTTCATTTTTGCTTTTGTTTCTTTTGCCTTCGTGGATGTATCTTGCAAGAAGTTACTATGGCCGAGTTCAAAAAGGGTGTTGCCTGTGTTCTTCTCTAGGATTTTGATGGAATCTTGTCTCACATTTAGATCTTTCATCCATTTTGAATTTATCTTTGTGTATGGTGCAAGAGAGTGGTCTAGTTTCATTCTTCTGCATGTGGATGTCCAATTTTCCCAGCACCATTTATTGAAGAGACTGTCTTTCTTCCAATGGATAGTCTTTCCTCCTTTATCGAATATTAGTTGCCCATAAAGTTCAGGGTCCACTTCTGGATTCTCTATTCTGTTCCACTGATCTATGTGTCTGTTTTTGTGCCAGTACCACACTGTCTTGATGACCACAGCTTTGTAGTACAACCTGAAATCTGGCATTGTGATGCCCCCAGATATGGTTTTCTTTTTTAAAATTCCCCTGGCTATTCGGGGTCTTTTCTGATTCCACACAAATCTTAAAATAATTTGTTCTAACTCTCTGAAGAAAGTCCATGGTATTTTGATAGGGATTGCATTAAACGTGTATATTGCCCTGGGTAACATTGACATTTTCACAATATTAATTCTGCCAATCCATGAGCATGGAATATTTTTCCATCTCTTTGTGTCTTCCTCAATTTCTTTCAGAAGTGTTCTATAGTTTTGAGGGTATAGATCCTTTACCTCTTTGGTTAGGTTTATTCCTAGGTATCTTATGCTTTTGGGTGCAATTGTAAATGGGATTGACTCCTTAATTTCTCTTTCTTCAGTCTCATTGTTAGTGTATAGAAATGCCACTGACTTCTGGGCATTGATTTTGTATCCTGCCACGCTACCGAATTGCTGTATGAGTTCTAGCAATCTTGGGGTGGAGACTTTTGGGTTTTCTATGTAGAGTATCATGTCATCGGCGAAGAGGGAGAGTTTGACTTCTTCTTTGCAGGTGGCACTATTTTCTATTTCTCAGTGTGAGATTTTACTTCCTGAGGCCTGCTTTTTACTTTTTCCTCCCTTGTTCGATCACATGAAATTGTACAGTCCCCCCCCCACACACAGGAAAAAGAAGCAAACTGATTCGCATAGAGAAAATGGACTGTTTCTATAGATTTTAGACAATTACAAACCTTTGTATAGTGATAACACTAAACTGGAATCATCAAATTATCTAATAATGTAAATTTATCCTGATGTTTTTTTGTAAAGCAGAGACAAACCCACTAATCTCTTCTATTTCTCATAAATACCTGCCTTCAAAGAAAACCTTCACAGAGCCAGCTATGTATTCACCTACTTAACCTGATAATTCATTAATAAGTATCAAATTTTGAAAATACCAATGTGGTCAGTTATGATGATATAATTTGAAATCTAAACTAGATACTGATTCCAAAGGGTAAGATAAGATTAGAGGTTCAACTGATTATACGTAGGTCCAGCTCCACCATCTCTACATGACACTAGAAAGCAAATCTTGAAGCAACAGAATATATTAATTTATTAAGCAGTGGTTCCTGAATGCTGCTCATCTATAATTGCCTATCAATATTTTGTCCTGTCTGGTACCTAAAACTTGCTCACTGTTTCACCCTGACCTCTCCTCACACTTTCTCTCCAATCTTGGCGTTCATCTCGCCTCGTTTTAACCTGTCAATCTCAATCTCTGTCAATCTGTCTATTCACCCACTATCTGACAGCTTTCTCATAGTGTCTCCTTTGCACCCATTCACGTTACTGTCTTTCCCACTCTTTACTTCATTTAGAACTTTTTTTTTTAACATTTTGTATTTTTTTCTGGGACTTTTCTGATTATTTTTGTTTGTTCTATTTTTGTCCCTTTTCCTTCTATCGGTAATAGCATTGCTTGGTCTTTCTATGGGCAAAGGTTAAGGCTAGGATTAGTTTTCTTTCCTTTTCTTATCTTTCTTTCCTTTTGTTATCTTTCTGAACAAATTGTGCACTCTCTTTTTTCATGGATTCAGTAACAACATCTCACCTCATCCATTAAATAACATGTATGGAGTATTATGGAAATAGTAAAGGGTTATATAAAGGAGAGTAACCACAGTGTTTACAAGCATTTGTTGAGTATAGAAACAAACAGATTGAATTTTTTTTCTGATACTGAATAACTCCATATTTGCCAGTGATGGAGTTATTTTTGCCTCCGTTTTAGAATGAAATATTGCAAATGATGAGAAAATGAATTGCAGAGTGAAAATGAATAAACTGGGATTAAAATAACAAAGAACAGTGAAATGTGGAACAGGCAATCACACTACGTCCACTCTTCACAAATGAGTAATCTTTTTTTTTTTTTTTTTTTTTTTTTTTTACAAATGAGTAATCTTAAACAAGGCTCTTTACTCTGTGTTTCTCAGGGCCCAGTTCCTTTATCTGTAAAGAAGGGTATGGTAATATGCATATTTGAAGCCAGAGTCCCTGGGAAAGTAGCAACCTTGAATCCCTGTCCATTTTAAAGATTTGTAATTTTATCATATAGCTCTCACAATTCCTTTACATTGGCGCACAGTAAAGAGCTTCTGGAAAGAAAGGGACTTGGTAAAATTTTTATCTAGTGATTCAGGGATTATTGTTTGAAAATATAAAGGCATCCTGTACCATAGAGAAAATTAGGGGAATTTAGCTTCATGACATGATGATAAGAAATAGAACTTTGTACTTTCCAAGACAATAATCCTGTCATTGACTCGGATCTGCTCATAAAATTTACCTGCTTCAAAAAGTGGGTCTTGCCGATAGAATAATTCAACTTCTTCCATAGTCATTGAGGGGATTACTAAATCACTGTTTAACAATATATTCACTCATTTATTAAGAAAATTATTTGTAGTCATACTATTTTCAAGATACTTTGCTCACTTCTGATAATTTCTTGAGACGTGAAAAAGGAGACAGTATGGATTTCTTTTCCATAGGAATAGGGACAACAGAGAGAGGTTTTATTTTTTTAATTTTTATTTTTTAAAGATACTAGGTTTTATTTTGTTTTATTTTATTTTATTTTATTTATTTGTTCATGAGAGACACACACACACACACACAGAGGCAGAGACACAGGCAGAGGGAGAAGCAGGCTCCATGCAGGGAGCCCAACGTGGGGCTGAAGGCAGGATTAAACCACTGAGCCACCTGGGCTGCCCCAGAGAGAGGTTTTAAAAATTGAGACTAAGAACCTTAATAACTGGAAATAGGGATATGGGAATAGCCCAAGGTTTCTACCATTAACATCTAATTGAGCTCATGGTTGTCTCACCAACTAGATCTGCTCAATTAGTATTTACTTTTCTTGAATTCCTTTTGCTCAACAAAAATATTTAACAAGAGAATTTAACAGATGAATAGATAAAGAAGATGTGATATATATATATACACATACACACATATATAGACATACATAAATATAGACATAAAATGGAATACTACTCAGCATCAAAAAATGAGATCTTGTTATTTGCAATGACGTGGGTGGAACTAGAGGGTATTATGCTAAACATCAGAGAGAGACAATTATCATATGATTTCACTCATATGTGGAATTAAAGAAACAAAAAAGAGGATCAGAGGGGAAGAGAGGAAAAAAATAAAAGACAAAATCAGAGAGGGAGAGAAACCATAAAAGACTCTTAATCAGAGGAAACAAACTGAGGGTTGCTGGAGGGTAGAGGTTGGGGGATGGGGCAACTGGGTCATGGGCATGTGATATAATGAGCACTGAGTGAATCACTGACCTCTACCTCTGAAACCAATAACACAGATGTAAATAATCAAATTTAAAATAAAAAATAAAAAAAAAGGAGCTTATAGTCTAGTGAGGGGAGATGAGCAATTAACCAATAAATAAGCTCACAAATAAGAAAAAGTTCAGATACTAGTGAATGAGTACAGATATCTTTAGCTACTTTAGTATAGGTGATTAAGTAGACATTTTAGGCTGAGATCTGAAAGAGAGAATGATAATCATAATGAGAACGGAGGAAACTGCATTGCAGGATTATTGAGCAGAGGGTATATATGCTTTAAGACACAATCAAGCCTGGAACCCAGGCAGGACTCTGTACCTGGAACAAGCCCATGAAGGTGAGAAAGGTAGGAAAAATTGATGGGGAAGTCGATAGGACTGTCTGCTACCAAATGCGTACTCCTTCGGTTTTGCCTTGCTAATCTCCATAATCAAGTAAATTAGCAGGAAATATAAAAAAAAGAGAAGATTTTGCCTGGCTCTAGATAGAGATACTTTAAGTGGTTTAAGTGGTGGAGTTGGAAAAGATAGTTACATGCAACACAGACTGACTTTCTAGAACTTACAGTGCATAGTATTGATCCCATATTATAGTTCTGATTTTGTCCTATAGGCCTCTCCTCCTTTTAGAATATATAACAAGCCTCAAAAAATTCAAACATAGGGATCCCTGGGTGGCGCAGCGGTTTGGCGCCTGCCTTTGGCCCAGGGCGCGATCCTGGAAACCCGGGATCGAATCCCACATCGGGCTCCCGGTGCATGGAGCCTGCTTCTCCCTCTGCCTGTGTCTCTGTCTCATTCTCTCTCTCTCTCTATGACTATCATAAATAAAAATTAAAAAAAAAATTCAAACATAGTCCTATAAGAGTTTCCACAGTTGCATTTCAACAAAACTGTTTATTAAACAGCAATTCATTATCTTTAGAATAAAAATAACATCAGCATCGTATGAATAAATATATTCTCTCATCTATCTCTTTCTAGAAAATTTTAAATTCTGGTCCTGTTGAAGAAAATTTACAAAGGATTAGCTACACAAAAGGCAAAGCAAAATGCTTGGAATTTTACTGATTTGAAATAAGGGCATGAGAACCTTAGCTAGCAGCACACTTACAAAAAAATCTTTTTTTTTTTCAAGACTTTATTTATTTATTCATGAGAGACACAGAGAGAGGCAGAGACAGGCAGAGGGAGAAGCAGGGTCCCTGCAGGGAGCCTGATGTGGGACTCGATCCCAGACTCCAGGCTCACACCCTGGGATGAAGGCAGGCGCTCAACCACTGAGCCACCCGGGTGTCCCACCAAAACACTTTTCTAAAAAGCAAAAAAATAGATTCAATTTAAAAACTAATTACTATTGCTTTGGAATTTGTTTATGATTAATAAACTTATATCTTCCTTATGAGGCTTATAGTCCTATCAAAGATCAAGGTTGTCCTTGAGAGGGGCGGGTTTTTCTCTAAAATTCAGACACTCCTTAGTACCTTCTTGCCTCCACCGGCTCTCTTTCCTCTGTTTCCCTCTCTTTTGCACTAGCTCTGTGGCTTTTCTTCCTAATCTCTACCCCTGCAAGTATGCTTACGCTGCCTCTATCTTTCTCAAATAAACTTGTTTTAAATGTACTTGCCAAGATAATAAAGACTTACACATTACAATTCTCAGGAGTTGCAATGGACTCCATATTTGTGTCCCCACCTAGTTTATGTGTTGAAATCATCCCCCACAATATGGTAATACTAGAAAACAGAGCCTTTGGGAGGTAATTAGGTTGTAAGGGTGGTACTCTCATGACTTGTATTAATGTCCTAATACAAGTACCTCCAAAGACATCTCTCACCCTCTTTCTGCCATCTGACCACACAGTGGGAAGGTAGCCATCCATACACGAAGTGAGCCTTCACTAGATACCAAATCTGCCAGTACCTTGGTCTTGACCTTCCCAGCCTCCAGAAATATGAGAAATAATTATTTGTTCTTTAAGCTCCCCAGTCTATGCTATCTTGTTGCAGCGGCCTGAAGGGACTAAGATAGAAATGTTTGATAGAAAAGAGGCCTACAATAAGAGAGCCACTCATAATGAGAAAAAGTAGACAAGTAATGAGAAGCTACGCATGAATAGAAGGTAGAGTGTTTATTAGATTCAAGGGAGCCCGTTTTTAAATGGTTACAACCTGTTGATATGAGATGGAAGAAAATTTGGGGACATGATCTTTCCAGTACCTTTAATTTTGATCACTTGAGCACTTCCCACAGCACCTGACCCATGCAGCAAGATTCTTTTACTCCCATCACTTGTCCGCTTTCTACCTGGTTACTTTCTTCCCCCCTCTGTTGACTCCACTTCATAATTTTATTCTACTTGTAAACATTTCATGTCCCACCTCCCTCCTCAATTCCAGTATCTCTTCTCTTTCAGTGTTTTCCAAACATATCTCTCATGAGGAATACCATGATGACTTTAAAAGTCATGAACAGGAAAGCAGGACCCTTGGGATTCTCATTCTCAGCACTGCCATCACTCACCTTGGGAATAGACAATTCTGTAGGACTCTATATTGAAAGTGTTTATACGTGTTTTTTACATTGACATTATGGAGTGTAGCATTTGGTGTATTTTATAACTATTCCCCTTTCTCCTCAAAATTACTAGCTAATTCAACCAAACTTGAAACAATCTAAAATATTGCTACTTAAAGAATGACCCATCATGTGATGTGATGAGCACTGGGTGTTATACACAACTGATGAATTATTGAACTGAAACTAATGATATACTATATGTCAGCTAAATAATAAAAAAAAAGAACAACCCATGGCCAATCAACATGGGCATCACCAAGAAACATGTTCAAAATCTCAAGTCCCAGACCTGTTGAATCAGCATCTGTATTTCAGTAAGGTTTCCAAATGATTTATATTCATATTGAAGTTTAGAAGGACTTATCTAAAATACACTTGGGGGGGACCTGGGTGGCTCAGTCAGTTAAATGTCTCACTTTTGGTTTCTGCTTGGGTCATGATCTCAGGATTGTGTGATTGACCCCCTATTGGGCTCCATGCTCAGTGGGGAGTCTTCTTTCCTTCTGCCTCTCCCCCTACTCGTGCACTGTATTTCTCTCTCTTTCAAATAAATAAAATAAAATAAAAACTATAAAATAAAATAAAATACACTTGGGCATATGAGTTCAAATCTTGTGAGTACAGTTCCTGGCAGTGTGAAGAAATAAGTCCTGTCTGGGTCACATGATGGATGATGTCCAGCAGATTCAAGGAAGCCAGTTTGTGTGTGTGTGTGTGTGTGTGTGTGTGTGTGTGTGTGTGTGTGTGTGATAGGTTTTTGGTGCCACTGTACAAAATTCAGGACTGTCTTTTATGAGCAACAAAGAGCCAAATATTCCTCCTAAGATAAAGGAAAAATCAGTAACAAATGAGCTCAGAGGAAAAACGGTCCTAGTTCTTTAAGGACCCATTTTGTGAAAGAAAAATTGGGCTTGTGTACTAAGGTCATTGTGATCTATGAGTAGAAGTTGTAGAAAGGCAAAAAAATTAAGCAATCATTATTGTCCACTAATGCAATAAAGTCCCTTGAGAAATCCTGAGTTTCTCATTTATAGACACATTCTAATTGAATCTTGATGATCAAGTGTTAGGATACTATAGAAGATGCTTCTATATTACATAAGAGATTATGTTTTACAAACTCTAATTTAGTTTTACTTACTATACTGTTATAATTTTAGGGTTACAATTCATTGCTCAATATTTTCACTACCACCACCATCATCATCACTATTGTTATCATTGTTGTCATCGTTTTCACTAACATTTGTCATATGCTCATAATAAATCAGACATTGTGCCAAATATGTACGTGTGTATATATATGTATTTAACTTTTTAATAATCCCAGGAAATAAGTAATAATAAGCAATATATTTAATATTTCCATTGATAAATGAGAAAACCAAGCTTACAAAGGTTGAGAATCCTGCTTTTAAACTACCAGGATTAAGAAGAAATCAGTGGTTGTCAGGGGACTAGCAGTGGGGAGAAGAGGTAATTACAGAAGGGTACAAAAGAAATTTTGGGAGTGATGGAATTGTTATGTATCACCATGGTGGTTACACGGTTGAATGCATTTATCAAAACTCATAGAACTATTCGTTAAAAAGGGTAAATTATACAAAGTATAGTATTTCCTAATAAGCCTGATTTTAAAAATTTTGCCAGTGATCATACAAATAGTTAATACTTTTTTGTGAGCTGAGATATTTATAAGTTTGTATTTTAAGGTTTTTTTTTTTTTAAGATTTATTTATTTATTCATGAGAGACACACAGAGAGAGGCAGAGACATAGGCAGAGGGAGAAGCAGGCTCCTCGCAGGGAGCCCAATGTGAGCCTCGCTCCAAGATCCCGGGATCATACCCTGAGCTGAAGGCAGATGCTCAACCGCTGAGCCACCCAGGTGTCCTTGTATTTTAAGATTATTTGATTCTTGCCTGAGACCTATATTTTGAATCAGGTGCCATACTTGCAGCTATGTTGCCTGGTCTGGGCCTAGGTCTTTGTGGATACTCTCCTACAGGGATGCCTATGTTATAATATTGTACTGTATGTCACTCTATTCATCTCTGTAATTCACATTTTTATTCATGGTTTCCAAACTTGCCACACTCTGATTAGCTTGAAAAATGAGTTATTTTCTTTATCTCTATAATTAAAATTATCTCTATAATTCTAGTTTCTTTCACGGTACCCATTTTAGGTAAAATGAGTCTTTTCCTCAATAAGTGGCATTAGGAAAATTGAGATTTGAATTCAGCATTAGAAAATATTTCAGATAGTAACTGCTGCTCAGAAATGGACCAGGTGCCCACTAGAACAAGTGTGGCTTATATCAGAGAACGAAGTATTCCTAACCGACTTTTACTGAATTTATCTAAGTTCCAAAATTAAAGAAAAAGCTCAATGATTTCTCTAAAGGCATGGAGAAACTTGCTTTAATAGATTTATAAATATAGAACATTATGAGAGATGACAGAGTTTTGCTTTGCTTCTACTTTCATTTAACTTTTCTTCTGTGCCTACTGTTATGATCATGGAGATTCCTACAGGGAGCAACTCAAGGGCAAGATTTAAAGGAAACTGAAGTCACTAAGAATAATCAATTTTATTAAAAAATGATATTTTATAATCATCATGTCTAAGGATATTTTTCAGATCATTTGCATTGCAACAGAAAATTGTTACAAGTCAAATAATCTAAAGTGGTGAATGCTATTTTATTAGCAGTGATAAGAAAAAAATGAGTAGGAGGTTAAATAAATTGAAGTTGGGAGCTTTTTAGAAAAGCAAATAATATAATTTCGGTTTTCTTCACACATATTTTAGACGCCCAGGTCAGATTTGCTCACATTATACTACTTTCTGAGCCTTTTACAGACAACAATAAACTAAACATGACTATGAATGCAAGGTGTTGAAATCCTCACAGTACCAAATCCACAAAGAGAGAACATGATTAAATATATACTCAAGGACAGAGTACTGTAGGAATTGAGGCTGTCAGCACTCTGCAGTAAAAGGGGTCCAGATTACTTCAAGGCAGGCAGCATAACAAAGGGAGAGTCATACAGAAGCTCCAGAGCTCTCCTTTCACCTAACTGCATGCTCTTAGGTCACTATATTTTGGGATTTTTTTTTTCTTTCTCACCTGCAACATGAAAGGTACACAATTACTTGAATAGATTTTAGGACAAATCTGATATAATATCAATAGGTAATGTGTTAAAAAATTTAAATGCAATTTTGATCTGACATTAGGAGTGCCTGGGAAATTCCTAGTTTTTAATATTTTCATGAATCTTGAAACACCAAGCCACTGTGAAAATGTCTTTTGCAGCTTTTCAATGTCTGGCCAATCACAACCAACAGTAATCCATGCAGATTGAGCAAGATAAAGACATTTTAAAATAGAAAAAATCTTGCCCCATAGAACTTGTGTCACCATGAAAACTGAACTATCAGAGAACAGTTTCTTATAGTTGCTCAATAGTGGTAGAAAGGTTAAATAAAAGGGGAAAGTTGCTTAATTTGTACTTCTCCTCCAAAATATAAAATTAGCAGTCACTACTCTATAAAGCCAGGAAGTCCTAAAATAAAAAATTAAATAGATAAATATCTACTGGACTAAAATGTCACAAAACATGAAAATATACAAATTAAATTCTATAGGAGACAAGAAAATCAGAAAATTGCCTTGCCCAGTGTGTAACAAGATTTGATAGTGCATATACTTAATTTACATTATGAGAAGTGGCAGCATAGGATCATAAAAATAAGTTTACCTAAACAATTTATTTGACATTATTAACAATATGGGTGTTTAGTATAGTATTTTACAATTTTAGAAGAGTGCTCACACACATTATATCATTTGAGACTCAGTAAAACTCTGAGATAAGTAGAGTATCTTTAATCATATATAGATACCTGTCCCTCCCTTTCAGTCTAGGTGAAAATAAGAATGACCCACATTAATCAGTAAGCAATTCCTAAAACTTATGTAACCTTATGCATTTTGAAGCCACTGATGGCCACCTTTTCCATTTTCATTTCCATTCCTGGACCCAAAAGAAATGACACAGAATCTCCAAATTAAAAGCTGTAAAAAAAACCCCAAACCAAAAACCAAACCAAAACAAAAAACAAAAAACAAAAAACCCAAACAAATTAAGAGCTGTGTCATGGGGTACCTGATTGGCTCAGTCAATAGGGCATGTGACTCTTGATCTTGGGGTTGTGAGTTTAAGCCCCATGTTGGGTGTAGAGATTATTTAAAAATAAAATATTAAAAAAAAAGCTGTGTCACTTGCAGATAGCTAGAGGTAAATGGAAAAACTGAATCTTTTCATTATCAGAAAGCTTTACTTCTAACAATGGCACATGGCAAATCCTGACCATTTAGAGGCTGTTTGCTCTTATGTAAAATATTGTCAATGATAAAACCACCACCAGGGTTGTAGTAAGAACTGCATCTATTTATTTAGTCAACAGTTGAGGCCAGAGTGACACCATCAATATAGCATCATAGGAGACTCCTCCCTCTGTCGCCTCACAAAGATCAACAATTAGACAGCTATCCATGAACAAAAACATCTATGGGAGAGCTCTGGAGTCCATTTAAGAAACTTTGGCAAAATAAAAAAACATGACTATACACACACAAGATGAGAAGGAAAACCGCTTTATCTTTCCTACTTCATCCCATCCCCAAACTGGCATTGCTCATTGCTAAGAGGGAACGCCCCAACCAGAATGAGTTCCTGTTTTCCTCAATAAAAAAAGAGAATTGAGCGATCTGCTAGCTTCCTCAGCCTTTCAGGGTACTGCATGAAGGTTCTGCTTCCATTTCATTCTACCCAGACCAGCAACACTGAGATATGTAGAGATGGGTAGGAGCACTGAGACGAGCAGGGACTACCCTACTGATAGCGTCCATGCAGGTAAGTGATTGAGGTTCACAGTAACAGACAAACCCAGCAGCTTCTGACAGTAAGAAAAAAAATCAACAGCCTGCACTTACTGCAAACACCCTGTAGGTTTTGCCAGCTTTCCCCAGTATTCAGGTTTGCTGACTCCAGCCACTAGAGTCCCCACCTCCACCTCTCTCTCCCAGCCCGGGAATCACAACAGCAGCCAGCCATACTTCTGCAGTTGTATAAGTGCAAGACACCAGTCTAGGTGTCCCCTCTCACCGCTGTGTGTGTGCTTCAGTCTAGCCCCTCTAGTTTGTCCCTGCAGACTGCCAGCCTGACATTCATCACCAGCTTTCACTGTGTGTGCACACCCAGGAAAGACAGCAGCCACAGGAGAGACCATCTGGCAGCCATGGCCACCACAGCTGCTTCTGGGTTGAGATCTTCTCTCTCCTTGTTTTCTGTCACTGGCCTGCACCGCTGTGATCACCTGCAAAGCTAGCCTCTCCAGCTGAGCACCTGAATTCTATCTGCCCAGCCCCCTCATCCTACTGCACTGTAATGTGCAGGGATCAAGACCCAGCAGTCAGGGTAGTAGGTGCCAACAGCTAGGACCTCTGAAATAGCAGTGTGATAGCAGCTGTCTATCTTGGGCTGAATAATTGCATGTGTGTCTGCACCTCACCCTTGACATTACATAGACACCTGTAGCTGGCTCCCACAGCCTCATGTGTGCACACCACCAGCTCTGGATACCACCACTACCTGCAGTGATCCCTACCTACTGGATCTGGAGGTGCAGCTGAGGAATCCAATAGCAGCCACTGTGGACATGTGGTAGCTTTCACCAAGAATCACACATTTGCAAGTCTCTGGACCCAGTGGCTTGAGTTGAAGAGACCTTATGCCCCCATGCCATCACACATCTCCAATTTGACACCTACCACTAGGCCCAGGGAAACAATATACTCCAGTGTGACCCCCCACTTGCAAGTGGAAGTCTTTTTTTTTTTTTTTGTAACCAAAATCATTCCAAAAAAGTTTAGAAGAGGTAATTGCTTCTTCAAATGCACAAACTCCCACACAAGCCCACAGGGATCACGGGGAATCAGGGAAACATGATTCCACCAAAGGAATACTGTGAACCTCCAGTAATCGAACCCAAAGAAATGAAGATAAGGGAATTACCTAACAAATAATTCAAAGTAATTGTTCTCAAGATGACCAGAAAGCTATAAGAGAATAGAGGTAAACAATGAACAATACCAAGAAAGACAAACAAACCAAAGCAAAACCAATATTAGGAAAGCAATACAAGAACAATTATAAGAAGTTGAACAAGGAGACATAAAACATAATAAAGAACCAGAAATTCCAGCACTGCGAAATACAATGACTGAACTGAAGAATTCAATAGACAGCTTCCAAATCAGGTTTGAACAAACCGAAGAACCAATGAGCACGAAGACAGATCAATTGAACATTTCCAACTAGAGGAAAATATAAAAGAATGAAAAATAGTAAAAACAAATGATCTATCGTATACCAAGGAAAGAACCGATTTGTGAATTATTGGAATTTCAGGAGAAGGGAGAGAAAGGGTCAGAAATCACATTTTAAGAAATAATGGTGAGCTAGAAGTTACAATGGCAGAGCAGTAGGGGCAGTAGGATGCTTGCCTCATCCTCAAACACAGCTAGATAAATATTAAATCATTCCAAACACCGGGAAAATTGACCTGAATGTTGAGAGAACAAACTGCAGAGCACAGGGGAGAAAAGTTGCCACCTCATGGAAAGTAAGAGCTGCAGAGGCATGATTCTGGGGAGAAAAAAAATCTCTGGTTCTGTGGAGGGGAGGGAGCCTTGATCTCAGAGAGAGGAGAGAGAGTTAGAGGGAGTAACAGAGAGAAAGCAGTGCACACGTGATTGCACAAAAGAAACACTCCCTCAAGACCATTGATGGAAGAAACTGGAAGGGCTGGTTATCGCAAGTTATTACAATCAGCAGAGCTCAGAATCTGAAGTTGTGGAAGTCCCCGCCACTGCTGGGTGGAGCCTAGTGGGCATAGTGGTTCTCCTGTGGGGAGGGAGCCAGAGGCCCAGGAGCAGACAGGATGGACTGAGGATCCCCTGGGTCACACTGGGAAAGAGAAGTCCCCTTCTTCGAGTGCACTTGGGAGACGTGGTATGGCCTCTACGGGGACAAAATGCTGTGCTGTTCATTAGCATAGGAACAGACACATCTGCTGAGGACAGCAAACCTTAGAGCAGGCTTTTTTTTTTTGCCATACTTTATCATAAACTCTGATCCCCTGGGATTCCTGCAAACTGCTTTTCTGGGACAAACCAGCACCAGCCACAGCATGGCAAGACCCTCCCACTGAGGATCAGCGTGCGTCTATGCTGCCCTGGTTCCTGAAAATTTGGAGTTTTGAAACCTAGCCATGTGCCTGAGACAAAACACAGGAGTACTCTGGAAAGATCTGCTGCTAGCCTGATCTAACTTCCCTTGTAGGTTAGGGGTTTCTTTTCCCTTGCTGCTTTCAGGATTCCTTCCTTATCTCTGTATTTTGCAAATTTTACTGCAATATGTCTTGATGTTGGCCAGCTTTTGTTGATTTTGATGGGAGTTCTTTGTGCCTCCTGGATTTGGAAGACTGTTTCCTTCCCCAGATTAGGGAAGCTTTTAGCTATAATTTGCTCAATAAACCTTCTGCCTCTTTTCCCCTCTTTTCTTCTTCTGGGACTTCTGTGATATTGTTACAGGATTGCAGGGTTCTTGTCTAACAGAGTTGGAAGAATGAATCTCATGGATACAAAAGGGTGACGTGAAGTGAAAGTTTAAGTGAGAACAGAAAGGAAAGAAAAAAGTTCTCTAGGGGGAACCCTGGGTGGTGTAGCGGTTTAGCGCCTGCCTTTGGCCCAGGGCGCGATCCTGGAGACCCGGGATCGAATCCCACGTCAGGCTCCCGGTGCATGGAGCCTGCTTCTCCCTCTGCCTGTGTCTCTGCCTCTCTCTCTCTCTGTGTGACTATCATAAATAAATTAAAAAAAAAAAAAGCTCTCTAGGGTGAGAAGGGTCCCAAATGGGTTGCCACTGAGGGTTTTTGGTGGCAGGCTTTAATTGAGAACTGAGTGGGAAACTTGTGGCCTTGAGATTCTTGTGCCATCTTGGTTTATTCCTTTATCTCTTTTTCTGCTCTATCACAGTATCTCTACCTGCCAGGAATAGTTTTGGAGACTTGTGGTGGTGGTGGTGGGGATTCAGGGACCTCCTATTTCTCCTGCCTATACCTTAACTCCTTTCTTTCTCATGGGACAGGATCTCTGGGCAGAAAGAGCTACACTGGGATTGTAACGAGTGACTATGTACTTTTTAATTAGTGGGGGTTAGGGATAGCACAAGGAATCTGTAAGCAAGGCTTTCAGGACCTTGAGGAGCCAGCTGCTGCCCAAGGAATCTGTAAGCAAGGCTTTCAGGACCTTGAGGAGCCAGCTGCTGCCAAGATAAGGTTACTTTTAAACAATAAGGCACTAAAGTAGCCAATTAGTTCTTTGGGGAAGGTCACACTGCATATTTCAGGTCTCCATTAGTGGGCTGCAAGCTGTAAGGAGATTTTATTTTATTTTATTTTATTTTTATTTTTTATTTTTTTTTGGCTTTAAATAGGTTTATTTATTTATTTATTTTTTGTAAGGAGATTTTAATTTAAGCTACATTTCTTTTGTCTTTGTTTCCCACATCAATATGAACATTGGACTTTATTAAGTCATTGAGTTCCCTAGGTCTACATTCGTGGTCCAATTCTTTTCCCTCATCTTTTCAGCTTCATGATTTTCCATAATTTTATCTTCTATCTCACTGATTTATTCTTCTGTTTCTTCCATCCTCATTGACATTACATCCAGTCAGTTTTGCATCCCAGTTATACAATGTTTTCTTTTGGCCTGATAGCTTTTAGTTCTTTTATCTCTACAGAATGGAATTTGCTACTGTCTTCTATACTTTTCTCAAGCCTACCTAGAATCCTTATGATTATTGTTTTAAATTCTAGTTCAGACATATTGCTTATATTTGTTCTGATTAAATCCCTGGTTGTGACTTCTAGTTCTTTCTTTTGGCATGAATTCCTTCATCTTGGCATTTTGCCTAGATCTCTGTCTAGCATGTTTTAGGGAAACTCATTATATTTCCTGATGCCGATTGTAATGGCTATATTAAGAAAAGGTCCTATACTATCCAGGGTCTAGTACTTCAGGAAGTATTTTAGAGTGGGCAATCTGTTGTGCTTTGGCTGCTCTTTCCCCCAGGTCAGTCCTCTGTAGAGTTTCTCCTTGCCTGCACTATGGAGTATTAGGACCTGGTCCAGTGTGAGGTGAGTTTTAATTAAGTGTATTTGGTCTGCTTGTTAGAAAAGGCTAGATCCTATTTCCCCTAGAACTGAAGCTTTGCAGCCTTCTGTGATCAGTAGAGTTGGTGTGTGCTTGGGGGTTTGTGTTGGTCTTGCGGGCTAGGGAACTGCTGCATTGGTTCAACCTGCCCTTGTAAAGATAAATATGTACCTACAGGGCACAAGCCACTCCAGCCTCCACTGAAGTCTGTCCACATTTATGGGCAGGGGAAAATGGTGTCACTCCACTCTGTCATCCCTGGAGAGGGAAGTTCATGCCTGCCAGGAAGCCCTCATGGAAGAGTGAACAATCTCCCGTTTTGGGTCTCAGACTTCTGTCAGAACCCTGCCTTCGCTCTGTCTGTGTCTGAGCCATCGGTCTGCCTAGTAGCACATCAATCCTGTGTTTTATCTCGGGTCTGCAGCTGGATTTCTTTCTTTTTTTTTTTTTAAGATTTTATTTATTTATTCATGAGAGACATACACACACAGAGAGAGAGAGAGAGAGAGAGAGAGAGAGAGGCAGAGACACAGGCAGAGGGAGAAGCAGGCTCCCTGCATGGATCCCTGCATGGATTGATGTGGGACTCGATCCCAGGCCTCCAGGACCACGCCCTGGGCCAAAGGCAGACGCTCAACCACTGAGCCACCCAGGGATCCCTGCAGCTGGATTTCAAAGCTCTAAATTTTATGGAGCTGGCACACAAAAACTCATACTGATCCTCTGGGGAAAGGTCTCGCCACATTGTGGTTGATGTCAGTGTGTCCCAGAGAATTAGTAGCATGACCACTTGGGGCTAGAAGTTTATGGTAAATAAAAATGGCTGTGTCTGGATCTCCAGCTCTGAAGCTGAAAGATTGTGGTCCCCTCTCTTCAGTAAACCCTCAGGGATAAGCAGTCTTTACTTTTGTGTGCATGCTCGCACCAATCCTCCCAGGGGAAGAGCAAGGGCTGCTGGGTTTCTGTCCTTTTCTTGGTCCCCACATGGAGAATGGAAGCCCATTTGTTGGTGCACTGGCAATGCCCCTCCGGAGGGAAGGTGGAGGTTCTCTGGCTTTCTGCCCTTTGCAGGACCTCCACACAGAGAGCTGTCACCCAATCCTGCCACAGTTTGCAGTTTATGGTGAACCAATCTGAGAGCCCCCTCCTGGGCTCACTGACTGTAACCAGTTTCCCCACTCCAATGCTCGGGAACTCTGTTGGCTCAGGCACCCTCATTCTTTCTGTGACCCGGGGATCTTGAGACCACACTGTCTCACCTAGGATTCTAATCCCGCTTCACCACCTGAGCACCTTTCAGACACAGACATCTCTCTTTGGAGCAGATTTCTAAAGGTTCCGATTTTGGGCTCTGGGCTATATCACTTTCTGGTAGCTGGCTTCCAGAGGCTCCCTCTCCCCCACCATTTATCTTCCAATATATCCTGTCAGATTTATTTCTCCACATCTCCTACCTTGCAAAAAGTGACCACTTTTAAATTTGTAGAATTCCAGCAATTATTTTCTTACATCTCAGGTTGAATTCATAGGTGTTAAGAATGATTTGATAGTTATCTAGCTAAATTCAGGGGACCAGATGAAACAAGGTCCCCTACTCTTCCATCATCTTGTATCACCTCATCCTGGTTTTGACTTGTATTTCCCTGATGATGAGTGATATTGTGCAATTTTTCATGTGTCTGTTAGCCATCTAGATGTCTTC
Source organism: Canis lupus baileyi (assembly GCF_048164855.1). Classification (NCBI taxonomy): domain Eukaryota; kingdom Metazoa; phylum Chordata; class Mammalia; order Carnivora; family Canidae; genus Canis; species Canis lupus. The sequence continues at coordinate 38,926,826 of NC_132861.1, read as the reverse complement.
TTTGTGAAAGTGTGTATTCATATCCTCTGTCCTTTTTTTAAAAAAAGATTTTATTTATTTATTAGAGAGAGTGAGAGAGAGAGAGAAAGAGAGAGAGAGAGAGAACAGGGGCAGAGGGAGAGGGAGAGGGAGAGGGAGAAGCAGACTCCCTGCTGAGCTGAGAGCCTTGGGGATTGATCTCAGGACCCTGGGATCACAAACTGAGCAAAGGCAAATACTTAACTGATTGAGCCACACAGACACCCCTCTTCTGTCCTTTTTTAACTGGATTGTTTTTTTGGTGTTGAGTTTGCTAACTTATTTATAGATTTTAGATATTAATCCTTTATCAGATATGTCATTTGCAAATATCTGTCTCATTCTGTAGGCTACCTTTTAGTTTTGTTGATTGAGCTGAAGGCAGATGCTCAACCACTGAGCCACGCAGGTACTCCAATAAACCCATTTCAAAAGACCCAGACAATAATATTTTATGCTTTGCAAACCACATAGTCTTGATTTCACATTCTCAGTTGTTTTCTTACAGCTCCTTAAAAATGCAAAAACATCTTTAACTCACGGAGTTGTACATATATAAGAACATGTTTATAATAAACATCGAAAATTCCTTATCTACTGACATCATCTTTTTTTCTTAAAATTTTTTTTATTGGAGTCCAATTTGCCAACATATAGCATAAGACCCAATGCTCATTCTACCAAGTGTCCCTCTCAGTGCCCATCACCCAGTCACCCCAACTCCCCCCCCACCTCCCCTTCCACTACCCCTTGTTTATTTCCCGGAGTTAGGTGTCTATCATGTTTTGTCATCCTCACTATTTTCACTCATTTCTCTCCTTTCCCTTTATTCCCTTTCACTAATTTTTATATTCCCTAAATGAAGGAGACCGTATAATGTTTGTCCTTTTCTGACTGACTTATTTCACTCAGCATAATACCCTCCAGTTCCATCCACGTTGAAGCAAATGGTGGGTATTTGTCGTTTCTAATGGCTGAGGAATATTCCATTGCATACATATACCACCTAAATGAGTACAGAGATATACCATGCTCAATGAATCAGCAGATTCATTATTGTTAAGATTTCAGGTTTTTTTTTTTTCAAATTGATGAATAGATTCAATGCCATATAAGCAAAAATTACAATATGGTTTTTGTAAAAATTGACAAGATAATCCAATAATTTATAAGGAAATGTAAAAGAACTAGATTAGCCAAAACAATTTCATAAAAGAAAAACAAAAAAAAAAAGAAAGAAAAACAAAAGACAAAAAAAAAAAAAAAGAATGAAATCTTGCTATTTGCTACGATGTGGGTGGAGCTAAAAAATACTATGCTAAGTGAAATAGGTCAGCCAGAGAAAGACAAATACCCTATGATTTCATTTATATGTGAAATTTAAGAAACAAAACAAATGAACTTAGGAGGAAAAAAAGAGAGGCAAACCAAGAAACTGACCCAACTACAGAGAACAAACTGAGGATTACTGGAGGGGAGGTTGGAAGGGGCTAGTGGGTTAAATAGGTGATGGGTATTAAAGCAGGCACTTGTGATGAGCATTGAGTGTAAGTGATGATCATAAAATTCTACACTTTAAAATATAAAAGGAAGAAAAGAAAAAAATTAAAGAAAAACAAAAGGCAACAAAAGTAAAAATAAACAAATGAGACTACATCAAACTAAAAAGCTTCTGCACAGCAAAAGAGACATTTCAAAAATGAAAATGCAACCTATAAAATGAAGAAAGCATTTATAAATCACATATCCATTAAGTGATTAATACCCCAAATATATAGAGAACTCATACAATTCAATACAAAAAAAAAAAAAAAAGCAAGCAATCCAATTAAAAATAAGCAGAGGGGGGAGCCTGGGTGGCTCAATTGGCTAAACGTCTGCCTTTGGCTCAGGTCATAATCTCTGGGTTCTGGAATTGAGCCTGCTTCTCCGTCTCCCTCTGCCTGCCTCTCCCCCTGCTTGTGTTCTCTCTCTCTCTCTTTCAAATAAATAAGTAAAATCTTTTAAAAAGATGAGCAGAGTATCTGAATAAGCAGTTTCCCAAAGAAGATATAAAGTGACCAACAGGTGCATGAAAATGTGTTCAATATCCCTAATCATTAGGGAAATGTAAATAAAAACCACAATGAGATATCATCACACACATTCACACAGAATATTATTTAGCTATAAAATGAATGAAATCTTGTCATTTGCAACAAAATAGATGGGACTTAAGGGCATCATGCTAGGTGAAATAAGTCAAACAAAGAGAGGCAAATATATGATTTTATATAAAAAAATCAACTCATAAATACAAAGAACAGATTGGTGGCTGTCAGAGGTGGGAGGTGAAAAGTGGGCAAAAGTACAAACTTCCAATTATAAAAAATAAATAAGTCCTGGGGACATAAAGTACAGCATGGTGACTATAGTTAATGATACTGTATTGTCTATTTGAAAGTTGCTAGAAGAGTAAATTTTAAAATTCACATCACAAGAAAAAATATTAATAACTCTGTGTAGTGGTGGATGTTAACTAGATTTACTGTGGTGATCACCTCACAATATATACAAATATCAAATCCTTATGTTGTACACCCGACGCTAATATATGTCAATTATATTTCAAGTTAAAAAATATTTAAAAAAGCTAAAAATGGTCTGATAGAAACAATTAAAGAAGGAAAAAATATAGACAGTGACAAGATGAAAAGGAAGATAAAGAGGTAGAGGTTATGAAGATTATTTTAAAAAGAATAAAGAGAAAAATAGAAATGAGACATAAGAAAATGCTGAGGCAGGAAAAAGAGAGAGAGAGAGAGATTGAGAGAGAAAGAGAGAGAGAGAGATATGGAACCAAAGGGATTAAAGATCAAATGTGAGGTGGAGTGGGGGAATGGGGGATCCAAAGATGCAGAAAGTCTCCTTTACTCCTTTTATGACATGGTATATTTAATTTTTAATATAAACTTATATTTCTCAGTTTTTTATATCTAAGCCCCAATTTTTCCAGATATATTTTTTCTTCATCAGTTTCTCTGTTCCCTAATACACTTGATATTTATTTTATATAATTGGAAGTTTGTACTTTTGCCCACTCCCAATCTCCCACCTCTGGCAGCTATGAAAATTGGGGTGTATGTTCCACTTCAAATCACTGTGTTTCTATCCTCCATATAAATACCCAGTAGTACACTTGCTGGGTTGTAGGGCAGCTCTATTTTTGACTTTTTGAGGAACCTCCATACTGTCTTCTAGAGTGGCTGCACAAATCTGCATTCCTACCAACAATGTAAGAGGGTTCTCATTTCTCTTCATCCTAAGCAACATCTGTTTTTTCCTGAGTTATTACTTTTAGCCATTCTGACCAGTGTGAGGTGGTATCTCATTGTGGTTTTGATTTGTATTTCCCTGATGATGAGTGATGTTGAGCGTTTTTTCATGTGGTCTATTGGTCATTTGTATGCCTTCTTTGGAGAAATGTGTATTCATGTCTTCTGCAAATTTTTTGACCACATTTTTTGCTTTTTGGGGTGTTGAGTTTGATGAGTTCTTTATAGATTTTGGGTACTAGCCCTTTATCTGGTATGTCATTTGCAAATATTGTCTCCCATTCTGTAGGTTGTCCTTTGGTTTTGTTGACTATTTCCTTTGCATGTAGAAGCTTTTTATCTTAGTGAGGTCCCAATAGTTCATTTTTGCTTTTGTTTCTCTTGCCCTTGGAGATTTGTCTAGCAGGAAGTTGCTGCAGGTGAGGTCAAAGAGGTTGCTGCCTGCATTTTCCTCTAGAATTTTGATGGATTTCTTTCTCACATTTAGGTTTTTTATCCATTTTGAGTTTATCTTTGTGTATAGTGTATGAAAATGGGCCAGTTTCATTCTTTTTACATGTGGTTGTCCAAACTTCCCAGCATCATTTGTTGAAGAGACTGTTTTTTCTCTTGGATATTCTTTCCTGCTTAGTCAAAGATTAATCATATAGTTGAGAGTCCATTTCTGGTTTCTCTACTCTGTTTCATTGATTTATATGTCCGTTTTTAAGCCAATACCATACTATCTCGATGATTACAACTTTGTAATATAGCATGAAGTCTGGCATTGCGATGCTACCAGCTTTGGTTTTCTTTTTCAACATTCCTCTGGCTAGTTGGGGGCTTTTCTGGATCCATACAAATTTTAGGATTTTTTTGTTCCAGCTCTGTGAAAAATGTTGATAGGGATTGCACTGAATGTAGGTAGGGTCATAGATATTTACATGGTAGGGTCATAGGGTCATAGATATTTACATAGGTAGGGTCATAGATATTTACATATCTGATCATAGGATCATAGGGTCATAGATATTTACATGGTAGGGTCATAGATATTTACAATTGTTAGATCTTCTTATGATATAGTGTCCTTCCTCATTTCATATTACAGTCTTTGGTCTAAAATCTAGTTTGTCTCATGTAAGAATAGATACCTCAGCTTCCTTTTGATATCCATTGGCATAATAAATGATTATCCATCCCCTCATTTTCAATTTGGGGGTGTCTTTGGGTCTTAAATGAGTCCTCTGTACACAGAACATTAATGGGTCTTGGTTTTTTAATCCCTTCTGTTACTCTATGTGTTTTGATTGGAGAATTTAGTCCATTTGTATTCAGAGTAATTGTTAAAAGATATGAAGTCAGTACCATTGTATTACCTGTAAAGTCACTATTCCTGTAGATTGTCTCTGTTCCTTTTTGGTCTTTGTTACTTTCAGGCTCTCTCTTCACACAAAGGATTCCTTTTAATATTTCTTGCAGAGCTAGTTTAATGTTCACAAATTCCTTTAGTATTTGTTGGTCCTGGAAACTATCTCTTCTTCTCTGCTGAATGACAGTCTTGCTGGATAAAGAATTATTGACTGCATATTTTTTTTTCCCATTTAGCAGGTTGAATATATCAACATGGCCTGCCAGATTTCTGTGGACAGTCTCCTGCCAGCATTATGTTTCTACCCTCTTAAGTTAAAGACTTCTTGTCCTGAGTTGCTTTCAGGATTTTCTCTTTATCTTTGAAATTTGCAAGTTCCACTATTATACATTGAGGTGTTGACCTGTTTTTATTGATTTTGAAGGGACTTCTCTGTGTCTCCTGAACTTGAATGCCTATTTCCTTCCCCAGATGAGGGAAGTTCCCAGCTATAATTTGTTCAAATAAATCATCTGCCACCCCCTCCTTCATTTTCTGGGACCCCTACTCTGGATATTATTTCACTTTACGGAGTCATGCTTTATGGAGGTTTCTCTTTCTGATCCAGTGGTTGTCTGCCTCTCTTCTTTTCAGCTTTCTTATTCACCATTTTGTCTTCTATCTGACTATTTTTTTCTGTCTTTTATCCTCGCTGTTAAAACCTCCATTTGTGACTGCATGACAGTAATAGCATTTTCCCCTTAGTAATAGCATTTTAAATTTCAGTCTGATTAGATTTTAGTTATTTTATTCCTTTTTTTTAAGATTTTATTTATTTATTCATGAGACATAGAGAGACAGAGAGAGAGAGAGAGGCAGAGACACAGGCAGAGAGAGAAGCAGGCTCCATGCAGGGAGCCCGACGTGGGACTTGATCCTGGGTCCCCAGGATCAGGCCCTGGGCTGAAAAGTGGCGCTAAACTGCTGAGCTACCCGGGCTGCCCAGTTATTTTATTTCTATAGTGAGGGATTCTCTAGTCTCTTCTATGCTTTCCTCAAGTCTGGCTAGTATCTTTATAATTGTTATTTTAAAATCTAGTTCAGATATTTTACTTATATACATATTGATTAAATCCCTGGTGGTGAGTATCACCTCCTGATCTTTTGGGGGTAAATTTCTCCATATAGTCATTGTGTCCAGAAAATAAAGGAGGAAAGAAAAAAATAAAAGAGACCCCCCCCCCCCAACCAAAGAATAGTAACAACAACAACAACAACTTCAGGAAATATTCCTGGTGTATGCTGTGTATACTTTGCTGTGTTTTGGATCCTCTTTTCCACTGACTCTTCCTCTACAGAGTTCCTCCTTGCTTGTGTTGGGGAGTGCTTGGACCTTTAAGTAGGACACCTACTTTGATTTGTTTGTCAAGATAAGCTTGTAAAACAAGAAAAATGAAAAGGAAAAATGAAAAACAATAACAAAAGCCTAATCCAAGATAAAAGAAGAGGAAGGGGAACAAAGATAGAAAGAGATAAATAATAAAGTATAAGCCTGATTGTAAAAAATAAGAAAAAAGAAAGTAAAAAAAGAACAAGTAGGGGAAGAAGAAAAGAGAGAGAAAATAAGCTGATTCAAAAAATAAGAGATAGAAACAAATGAACCAACAAATGAAGAAAGGATTATGAGCCTGATACAGAAAAAGAAAGATTAAAGAAAGAAGAAGAAAAAAATAGGGACGCTTGGATGGCTTAGTGGTTGGGCTCTGCCTTGGGCTCAGGGCGTGATCCTGGAGTTTTGGGATTGAAAGCCACATCAGGCTCCCTGGAGGGAGCCTGCTTCTCCCTCTCCCTTTGCCTGTGTCTCTGCCTCTCTCTGTGTCTCTTATGAATGGATAAATAAAATCTTTAAAAAACAAAAAGAAAGAAAAAAAGAATAATATATGATAAAGGATAAAGAATAAAAAATAAGAAACAGACAAATAAAATATTTAAATTTTTTTTTAATTAAGAAGAGAAAGAAAAAAAGAAAAGCACACTTGGTCTTATTTCTACCAGAAGCTGATGTTTTGAAACTTTCTTTAATTAGTAGACTTGGTAGATATGGAGGCCTGTGTTGGTCTTCTGAGGGAGAGGCTTGCTGGGCTGACTCACAAACTGATTTGCCCTTGTAAAGATGCTTCTGCCAAGAACAGGGGGGTGGGGTTGAGTGTAGGGGACTCCAAACTCCAGTGGAGGTGGTGTGTTTCTGAAGTAGGACTGTGCTGTGTGCAGGAAAAGGGAGAGATGGTGGTAGAGATGGAATATGGCACCACCGCCCTCTTGTCCCTGGGGAGTGAAACTCCTGGCCACCGCTGTTCAGGAGGCCCTCTGAAAAAGCAAACAATTTCCTGTGTCCCATGCTTTTGTCAGCTCTCTGCCCTTAACCTGTCTGCATTGGGCCAACTGGCACACCTAGAGCCAGAGATCTGCATTTTATCTCTGTCTGGTGGCTGGGATTCAAAACTCTAAGTTCTAAAGAGTCTGGTAAGGTGTGGGCCCACTCCTGTCCCCTGGAGGAGAGGCTCAGGGCATTCCCAGTACTATCCAGTCCCTGAAAAGCCATCATACAGTGTGTGCTCAGAGGCTAAAGTTTATTGTAATATTCTGTGAAATGCTGGAATCAAGTTGTCAGTCATCTCCATTCTACTCAGTCCTCTACTCCCTTCTGTCCCAGAAAAGCAGTCACACAGGGGCTTGAATCTATTGTGGCAGACAGCAAAAAGTGGCAAACAGGTTATCTGCAATCTGCTCCAGTCTCTGCTTTGTGCTCAGTTTAGCTGCCAAAAAGCAGCTACTCAGCATGCACACAGAAGTTTAAGCCTATTGAGACTCACAGTGAAAGTTGTTGTAAGAGGTTTTCTGCCCTCTGCATACATCTCTGACCCTGGTGTTGAGCCCTACTCAATGGCTCCCTGGCTAGCCTTTTGTCTTTGGAGAGGCAAAATCTGCTCTTCCAAATGCCTTCCAGGGAGGAGAGCCATCTCTTCCTGTGCTACCCAGGGGATCTCCTCACCGCAGCTTATTTGTCATCCCTACCCACTGGGCTCTTTCTACTTTCTCCCTCTTCCTGACTTTGCTCTGGGAAAAGGGTTTCCTCCCCTTTGCAGCCACACAGCCTCCCTCTCCCCCAAGTCATAGTTCTGAACTTTGCATCTGCCACATTCTCTTACTCCAACTTGTGCAGGTTGTTTCCTTAATCCTCAGATCATCTTCCCAGTTGTTCAAATGTTGATCTAGCTGTATTTGAAGGATGAGGCAAGTTCAGGGTCCCCCTACTACCCCACCATCTTAATTCCTCCCTTCTCACAAAGCAGTTTTAAATTAGGTAAAATACATGAACAAAACATAACCAATTGTCAATAAGCACATGAAAAACATGTTCAAAATCAGTCATTATGAGAGAATATATATAGAACATATATATATATACACACACAGAGAATATATATACACACACACACAAACTATACACACACACAAACAAGAATATTCACAAAATCTTTGTGTAATAGCAAAAAAATGGAAATAATCCAAATGTTTACTAACAAGTGATTAGATAAATTAGATAAACATGGATTCATATTTACAGTGAAATATAACTCAGCAATATCAAAGAACAAACCCTTGATATACAGAACAATATGCAAGAATCTCAAAAATGGACAGAAAGAGATAGATATATATACTTTTTAATTTCCTTTATATGAAATTTCTACAAGTAGAATGAAAGGGCTTTCTGGCATTATGAAAATTTTCTGTATCTTGATTATGGTGGCCAAAACTTATTGGAAAGGGATGACATCAGCAAAATGACACATTAGGAAGCTCTCAGTCTTTGTTCTTCCATGGAGACATCAATATACATTCAAAATCTTGCTAAAACAAACTAATAGGAAGCTCTGAAAAATAGTTACAAGTCTATAGCAAAGTCAATGGTAACTAATGAACACCCCGTCAAGAAAAAGATGCATTTAAAAAAATTTTTTATGTAAATTTATTTTTTATTGGTGTTCAATTTGCCAACATATAGAATAACACCCAGTGCTCATCCCATCAAGTGCCCCCCTCAGTGCCCATCACCCAGTCACCCCCACTCCCCGCCCACCTCCCCTTCCACCACCCTTAGATCGTTTCCCAGAGTTACGAGTTTCTCATGTTCTGTCTCCCTTTCTGATATTTAAATAGGAAACTTTGTGATGTTTTTGCTTGCCTTTTCCCTATCCCATCCTCTACACATCCCTGTGGACAGGCTTGGTTTAGAAGAGAAAGCAGCCCAATTCCCAGTTTCCTCCCTTGAACCAAAGGAATAAAGCTGACCTTATTTGCAAACTAATTTGGGGGCAGCCTGAAGAACTGGTCTCTTTTTTTCATTCCTATCTAGGCAGAGAGGTCAGAAAAGCTAGAGGGAGACTAAAATCCACAGATGCCTAAGGCAAGAAATTACAGGTGAAAACACATGTAGACCATTGACTGCAGCAGCCCAGTTCCCAATCCCTCTTTTGAACCAAAGGAAGCAGAGAAGATCTTATTTTTTATATTCTAGCTTATCTGAGGGCTTCATGAAAGACTGGTTTCAGTTTCTCCTAACTCAGACCTCAGGTAGAGACAAGGACCAGATGGTGCTCAGCAATGTTTTAGGGAGACTAAGTCTTATATAGACACCTGGGGGGAAGAGATTATGGGTGAATATGCAACAATAGAATATCCAAGAAGAGAATCTGGAGAAAGGCTTCACATCTATTACAGTGGCTACTATAAACTAAGTGAACCCCAAAACAGAAAATAACAAAAGTTGGTGAGGATGTTGAGAAATTGGTACCCTGTGCATTACTGGTGGGAATGTAAAATGATCCAGCTTCTGTGGAAAACAGCATGAAAGTTCTTCAAAGAAATAAATGTAGAACTACTGTATTTAGCAATTGTACTTAAGGGTAAATTTTCAAAAGAATTGAAAGCAGGGTCTCAAATAGATATTTATGCACAAATTTTATTTATTTATTTAAAAAATATTTTATTTATTTATTCATGAGAGACAGAGAGAAGCAGAGACATAGACAGAGGGGAGAAGCAGGCTCCCTACAGTATGTACCAATTTTATTACTCACAATAGCCAACAAGTGGAAATAACCTAAATGTTCATTGATGCAAATGTGAATGAACAAAATGTGATACATGCATTCAATGGAATATTATCTAGCCTTAAAAAGGACAGAAATTCTGACATATGCTGTAATATGGATGAATCTTGAACACATTGTGCTAAATGAAATAAGCCATAAAATATAAATATTATATGATTTCACCTATACGAAGGACCTAGAATAGTCAAAATCATAGAGAAAGAAGTTATAGTAGTGGTTACCAGGGGAAGGAGAATAACTGGAAAGTTTTAATTTAATGAGTACAGAGTTTTGATTTGGGATGATGAAAGCTCTGGAGATTTATAGTGGTGAGAATCTCATAACAATGTGACTGTATCTAATACCACTTGGATTATACTCTTTAAAATTCTTATAGCTGTAAATTTCATGTTATATGTATTTCACCACAATTTTTAAAAAAAAAAAACCTCATTGAGTAATTTTAGTGGGTTTTGAGCTATATAAGGGTGATCTCTAGTTGCTTAATGTATAGCCTGGGAATAATTAAGACAGAAATATTGCCTCCTGAGGTAAAAAGCTGGATGGAGAAATATGGCTCTGGATTGTTTAGTTTGCATTATCAAAGTCATATTCCCAATTAGGTCTTTTACTATTTTTTAAAATGATTTTATTTATTTATTCATGAGAGACACACAGAGAGAGGCAGAGACATAGGCAGAGGGAGAAGCAGGCTCCCTCCCGGGGAGCCCAATGTGGGACTTGATCCCAGGTCTTCAGGATTACTACCTGAGCTGAAGGCAGATGCTCAACCACTGAGCCACCTAGGCAGTCCCAGGTCTTTTACTATTTTTAAAAATTGAATATCCCAGTGAGAGGCAGGCTCCCTCCAGCCAGAAATATTAAGATATCCAAACATCATAACATACAGAAAATTAAAAATACATATGATAAAACATCTATTGAACGTTTCACCCAACACTAGCAGAATATTAATTCTCCTTAAGTGAACATAGAATATTCTATAGAATAGAACATATGCTATGCTGTAAAAGACAAGCCTCGGTATATTTAAAATAATTTAAATTATATAAAAAATGTCCTATGAACACAGTGGGATGAAATTAGAGACTAGTAACATATAGAAATTCAAAGAACCCAGAATAACCAAACAAATGTTAAAAGAGAGTAAAGTTAGAGGTTTTACATTTGCTTTCAAACTTACTAAAAAATCAATAGCTTCCTAATAACAATCAAGACAGTATAGTACAGACTAAAAGATAGAAATATAGTCAAATAAATAGAATCAAGAGTCCAGAAATAAATCTTCACATTTGTGGTAAGTGGAAAGAATAAGTTTGTGGAAAGAATAGTCTTTTCAACAAATGCTGCTGGAGAACTGGATATCCATGGTCAAAAGAAACTCAGATCCCTATATCACAGCATTCATAAAAATGAACTCAGCTTGGATTATAGGCAGGAGGGAAGCAAGATGGTGGAAGAGAAGGGAACCTCATTCCATCTGGTCTTTTGAATTTAGCTTGATAGCTATCAAATCATTCTGAGCCCCTGTGAATTTAACCTGAGATGTAAGAAAAGAATTGATGGAATTCTACAAATAGAAAACTGACCACTTTTTGCAAGGTAGGATGTGTGAAGGGAATCTGAGGGGTTATATCAGAAGATAAAATGGTAGGGGGAGGGGGCCTCTGAAGGCAGCCACAGGAAAGTGATACAGCACTGGAACACTAAATCAGAACCTTTCAAAATGTGCTCTAGTGAGAGAAGTCCCTGCCTGAAAGGTGCTCAGGTGGAGAATTGGGGCATAATCCTACATGAGACAGTGTGGTCTCAAGATTCCTAGACTCACAGAAAGAAAGGGGTGCCTGAACTAACAGAGTTCTCAAGAATTGAAGTGGGGAAACCGGCTACTGTCAGAAAGCTAGGGAATGGGCTCTCAGCTAGGTTTGCCATAAAGTGGAACCACAGCACTATTGGATGACCCCTTTCTGTGCAGGGGCCCTATAAGTGGCAGGCCCCAGGCCACCTTCCTCCCTCCCCCAGGAGGATCTGGCTGGGTACACACCACAGGAGTCTGTAGAGTTTGGTACACACATAAGTAAAGACTGCTTTTGTCTGAGTGTTTACTGAAAAGAGGGAGCCTGAATCTTTCAGCTCTGGGGCTGGAGATTGGGGCACTGTCATTTTAATTTTCATCCTCTAAAGCAGTGTGGAGAGCCTTCAGGAAATACAGGCCACATAGGGCAACACCAAGCAGCTTACACAGAGCCTGGCCCCATGCCAAAGGGAGGTACAACTCCACCCAGGAAAAGACACCAGAGAATCAGCACAGCAGGTCCCAGGTGGAACATCAGATGAATATCAAGTTTATAGAACACACACAACTGCAAAACTTCGGCACTAGGGGGATATAGTTTATAGAATTCAAGGTTTATTTCTTATGATACTTTCATCTTTTACTTTAAAATTTTCCTTTTCAACTTGTTTTTTGTTTTATCAACTCTGTTTTTAAGTCTTTTTTTTTAACTTTCATTTTTATATTTACATTTTATAGATGTATTTTCCATTTTTAGCTTCCTTTCACTGTATTCAATTTCATTTTTGTATATACATATGTTTTTCTTTCTTTACAAATGTGAGATCAAGCACTTCTAACAAACAGAGAAAATACATCCAGGACCTAGTGTATCACCTTATTCTGTTATCAGTTGGATCATATTCTTTCTTTTCCCCCCTTTTAAAATTTTTTTTTGGTTTCTGATCTCTTCTGATTTGTCTAGTGTATATTTCATTTGATATTTTTATTTTTACCTTTTATTTCTTTTTTGTTGTCTTGTTTATCTATTCTTCTCTGGACAAAATGGCTAGAAAGAGGAATTCAACCACAAAATAAAGAACCAGAAGTAATATTCTGTGCCATAGGTTTAATCAATATGGATATAATAAAATGTCAGACCTAGAATTCAGAATATTGATTATAAAGGTAATAACTGGGTTAAAAAAAAGCATAAAAGACACTAGAGGAATTCTTGGTACAGAAATAAAAAGAACTAAAATCTAATCAGGCCAAAATAAAAAATGCTTTAACTGAGTTGCAGTCTAAAATGGACATTCTAACAGCTAGGGTAGATGAAGCAGAAGAGAGTCAGTGACATGGAAGACAAATTTTGGAAAGTAGGGAAGCTGAGGAAAAGAGATAAAAATGATTAAAGGATCATGAGAGGAAGCTTTGAAAAATCAGTGATACTACAGCAAAACAATATTAGATTGATTGGGGTCCTGGAGGAAGAAGAAAGAAAGAGAGGGATAGAGGGTATATTTGAGCAAATCATAGCTGAGGTCTTCCTTAATCTGTGGAAGGAAACATGCATTCAAGTCCAGGAGGCACATAAAACCCCTCTCAAAATCAATAAAAATAGATCAACATCCCAACATATACTAGTGAAGCTTACAAATTTCAGAGACAAAGACAAAATCCTGAAACCAGCTCGAGACAAGAAGTCTGTTTTAACTAACAAAAGTAGAAACATTAGACTGGCAGCACACGTATCCACAGAGACCTAGCAGGCAAGAAAGGACTGACATGATATATTCAGGGCACAAAATGAGAAAAAACATGCATACAAGAATACCTTATCAAGCAAGACTGTCAGAATGGAAGGAGAGATAAAAAGCTTCCAGGACAAACAGAAACTTAAGGAATTTGTGATCAGTAAGCCAGACATGCAAGAAATATTAAAGGGGATCCTGTAAGTGAAGAGAGATGCCAAAAGACACAGACCAGAAAGGCCCAGAGACAGTCAACAGAAACAGACTTCACAGGGAATACAATGACACTAATTCATATATTTTAACAGTAATTCTGAATGTAAATGGGCTAAGTGCTCCAATCAAAAGACATAGGGTATCAGATTGGATAAAAAAGCAAGACCCATCCATATGCTGTCTACAAGAGACTCATTTTTGACCCAAAGACATCTCCAGATTGAAAGTGAGAGAGTGGGAGTGGAGAACCATTTATCATGCTAATGGATTTCAAAAGAAAGTTGGGATAACAATCCTCATATCAGACTAATTAGATTTTAAACCAAAGACTGTAGTAGGGATGAAGAGGAACACTATATCATATGTAAATGGTCTATCCAACAAGAAGATCTAAGAATTCTAAATATTTATACTCCTTACTAGGGAGCAGCCAATTACATAAATGAATTAATAAAAAATACATTAATACATTAATACAGTAATACTAGGGAACTTCAACACCCCACTTGCAGCAATGCACAGATCATTTAAGCAGGAGATCAACAAGGAAACAAAGGCTTTGAATGACACACTCCACAGATGGACGTCATAGATACATACAGAGTATTCTATCCTAAAGCACAGAATACACATTTTTCTTAGGTGCACATGGAACATTCTCCAGAACAGATCGCATTCTGGGTCACAAACCAGGTATTAACCTGTACCAAAAGATTAGGATTATTCTCTGCATATGTTCAGACCACAATGTTTTGAAACTTGAACTCAATCACAAGAGGAAATTTGGAAGGAACTCAAATACTTGGAAGTTAAAGAGCATCCTACCAAAGAATGAATGGGTTGACCAGGAAATTAAAATAGAATTTTAAAAAATCATGGAAACAAATTAAAGTGAAAATACAACTGTTGAAAACCTTTGGGATGCAGCAAAGGCAGTCTTAAGAGGGAAATACATTGCAGTACAAGCCTTTCTCAAGGAACTAGAAAAATCTCAAATACACAAGCTAACCCTATACTTAAAGGAGCTGGAGAAAGAACAGCAAATAAAGCCTAAACCAAAAAGGAGAAGGAAAATAATACAGATTAGAGCAGAAATCAATGAAATAGAAACCAGAAGATTAGTGGGACAGATCAACAAAATGAGAAGCTGCCTCTTAGAAAGAATTAACATGATCAATAAACCCCTAGACAGACATCAAAAAGAAAAAGAAAATTATAAAAATAATATAATTATAATAATTATAAAAAATAAAATTAATAAAAATCATGAATGAAAGAGGAAAGATCATGACCAACATCAAGAAAATACAAACAATTTTAAGGATATATTATGAGCAACTACATGCCTACAAATTAGGCAATCCTAGAAGCATATAAACTACCAAAACAGAAACAGGAAGAAATAGAATACCTGAGAAGACCCATAACCGGCAAGGAAATTGAAGCTTTTTTTGTTTGTTTAAATTGAAGCTTTAGTAAAAGTCTCTCAACAAACAAGAGTCCAGGCCAGGTGGCTTCTTAGGGGAATTCTATCAAGTATTTAAAGAAGAATTAATACTTATTCTTCTGAAGCTGTTCTAAAAAAATAGAAATTGAAAGAAAACTTCCAAACTCATTCTATGAGGGCAGCATTACTTGATCCCCAAATCAGACAAATATTCCACCAAAAAGGAGAATTACAGACCAATATCTCTGATGGACATGGATGCCAAAATCCTCACCAACATACTAGCCAATAGCTTTAGAATATCCAATGGCAAAAACACTCTCTTCAACGATTGCTGCTGGGAAAATTGTAAAGTCTCATTTAGAAGAATGAAACTGGACCATAAACCAAGATAGACTCAAAAATAGATGAACGACCTAAATCCATGAAAATCCTAGAGGAGAACATAGGCAGCAACCTCTTTGACCTCACTCACAGCACCTTCTGGCTAGACACAACTCCTAAGGCAAGGGAAACAAAAACAAAAATGAACCATTGGGACTTCATCAAGATAAAAAGCTTCTGCACAGCAAAGGAAACAGTCAACAAAACTAAAAGGCAACCTATGGAATGGGCGAAGATACTTGCAAATGACATATCACCCAAAGAGGTGATATCTTAGATCTGTAAAGAACATATCAAGGCAAGATGGCAGAAGAGTGGGGGACTTCTTTTCAACTGGTTCCTTGAATTTAGCTAGGTAACTATGGAATCATTCTGAACACCCATATATTCAACCTGAGATGTAAGAAAAGAATATCTGGAACTCTACAAGTAAAAAAGCAATGACTTTTTGCAAGGTAGGAGGTGTGGATAAGTGAATCTGAGGGGAGATATCAGAAGATAAATGGTGAGGGGAGAGAGTGCCCAAGAGCTGACTTTCAGAAAATGATATTGCCCTGGAGGGCAGAATTGGAACCCTTAGAAATCTGCTCCAGTGAGAGACATCTCTTTTTGAAAGGTGCTCAGGTGGTGAAAAGGGCAGAAATCTAGGTGGGATAATGTGGTCTCAGGATCCTTGGAGTCGCAGAATAATGGTGGTACCCGTGCTAGTAAGAATTGGAGCAGGGAAACTGGTTAGTTCGTGAGCCCAGGTGGGGGCTCTCAACTCAGTTTGCCACAAACCAAGAGCCAGGGCCTGATTGAGTGACAACCTTCCACCTGGGGACCCTGCAGAGGACTGGAATTAGGGTACTCTCTGCCTCCCCTGGGAGGGGTGGGGGTGCATGCATGGCCCAGCAACAGCTCTCAGGGTGGGACATTGTAAAGGACAGTATTGAATGACCCTCTGCCTTCCCCTGGGTGGGGCACAGTGGGTGTAGGCAGGAGCAGGTAACAGCTTTCAGGACAGGGGTCCTATAAAGGACAGTACTAGATGCCCCTTCGCCTTCACCCGGGAGGGGTAGAGCAAATGTGAGCACGATCCAGCAACCTCTCTCAGTGCCAGGGCCCTACAATGTTCAGTAAAGAGAGACCCTCCAACTTCTCCTAGGAGGATCCATGTGGGCACACAAGGCAGGAGTCTGCGAGTTTGGAACACACACAAGTGAAGATGCTTATCCCTGAGCATTTGCTGAAGAGAAGGAGCTGTGATCTTGCAGCTCAGGGGCTGAAGATCAGGGCATGGTCATTTTTATTTTGACCCTCTAATGAGGCACAGAGAACCTTCAGGGAGCAAAAGTCACACCAAGGACTAGCTTACACTGAGCCCAACCCCTGGCAAGGAGTGGTGCAGCTCCACCCAGGGAAAAAGAGAGAAGCCTCACAGCATACCCTTTTCCAGAAGACCAACTGGAAGAACAGGTGCACAGCAAGTTTATGAATCCCAGAGGACTATATAACTCCAGTGTTAGGGGAAAATAGTATATAAAATTTGAGGTTTTTTCCTCCTTATTCCTTCATCTTTCAGTTTAAAAATTTCAATTTCTTTTTTTCTTTTTTCTCTTTTCAACTATTCTTCTTATTTTATCAACTTCTTATTCTTATTTTATCAACCCTTTTTTTAAAGTCTTTTAAAACTTTCATTTTTTACATTTACATTTTATAGATATGTTCTTTAATTTTGGCTTCCTTTCACTCTATTCAATTATATATTCAACATATATATGTTATTTTCTTTACAATCTTGGAATTTAGTGTCTTTTAACACACAGACCAAAATACACTCAGGAACAAGTGGATCACCCTGTTTTGTTCACTCTGTGAGAATGTATTCTCTCCCATTCCTTTTTTTTTCCTTTTGATTTTACTTTCTCTTTTCTGCTTTGGTTTCTGAACCCTTTAGTTTTATCTAGTGTGTATTTACTTGTGTCATGGTTGATAGTCTTGGTACTGTTCACTTGTTCATCCATTCTATTCTGGGAAAAATTACTAGAACAAGAAATTCACAATAAAGGTAAGAAACAGATGTGATATTCTCTGCCACAGATCTAATCATTATGGATATAAATAAAATGTCAGTAATGGAATTCAGAGTAACAATTATAGTTACTAGTGGGGCTTGAAAAAAGCATAAAAGACACTAGGGAATCTCTTAGTGCAGAAATGAGCTCTAATCAGGCCAAAATTAAAAATTCTCTAACTGAGATGCAGTCTAAATTGGATACTCTATGGCTAGGGTAAATGAGGCAGAAAAGAGAGTAAGTGACATAGAAGACAGGTTGATGGAAAGGAAGGAAGCTGAGGGAAAGTGAGAAAAACAACTAATAGCCCATGAAAAGAGGTTTCAAGAAATCAATGATGCCATAAAACAAACAAACTTCAGAATTATTGGGGTGCCTGAGGGTGAAGAGAGAGAGAGAGTGAGCTAGAAATGATATTTGAGCAAATCATAGCTGAGAACTTCCTTAATCTGGGGAAGGAAACATGTCTAAGACATAGAGAGGATCCCTCCCCAAGTCAATAAAAGTAGGTCAACACCCCAACATATAATAGTGAAGCTTGCAAATTTCAGAGACAAAGAGAATATCCTGAAACCAGCTTGAGAGAAAAGATTCCTAACATGCAGAGATAGGAACATTAGACTGATTTCAGATCTATCCACAGAGACTTGACATGCCAGAAAGGCCTGGCATGATATATTCTGGGTACTAAATGAGAAAAATATGCAGACAAGAATATTATCCTTCAAGGTTGTCATTCAGAATGGAAGGAGACAAAAAAAAAAAAAAAAGAATGGAAGGAGAGATAAATAGCTTCTAGGACAGACAGAAACTGTAGGAATATGTGGCCACCAAGCCAGCCCTGCAAGAAATATTAATCAGGATCCTGTAAGTGAAAGGAGAGTCCAAGAGTAACATAGACCTGAAAGAAATAGAGATGATCTACAGAAACAGGGACTTTACAGGTAATACGTTGTCACTAAATTCATATTCTTTCAATAGTTACTCTGAATGTAAATGGGCCAAATGCTCCAATCCAAAGACACAGGGTATCAGATTGGATAAAAATGAGACCCATTCATATGCTGCATACAAGAGACTAATTTTAGACTTAAAGTGGCTTCCAGACTGAAAGTGAGAGGGTGGAGAATCAATTACCATGTTTATGGACCTAAAAGAAAACAGTGGTAGTAATCTCCATATCAGACAAATTGGTATAGTAAGAGATGAAGAGGAACACTATATCAAACCTAAGGGGTCTACACAAGAAGATCTAACAATTATATTTATGTTTCTAACTTGAAAGTAGTCAGCATAACTTGATCCCCAAACCAAACAAGGATCCCATAAAAAGAATTACAGACCAATATCTCTGATGAACATGGATGTCAAAATACTCACCAAGATACAAATCAATAGGATCAAACAGTACATTAAAAGGATTATTCAGGGGATCCCTGGGTGGTTCAGCAGTTTAGTGCCTGCCTTCGGCCCAAGGCGTGATCCTGGAGTCCTGGGATAGAGTCCCACATCAGGTTCCCTGCATGGAGCCTGCTTCTCTCTCTGCCTGTGTCTCTGCCTCCCTCTCTGTCTGTCTGACATGAATGAATAAATAAAATCTTAAAAAAAAAATAAAAGGATTATTCACCACGACCGAGTGGGATTTATTCCTGGGTTGCAAGAGTGGTCCAACATTCACAGATCAATCATCATGATAGATCACATTAATAAGACAAAAGACAAGAAACATATCCTCTCAATTGATGCAGAAAAAAGATTGACAAAATACAGCATCCATTCTTGATTAAAACTCTCCACCGTATAAGGATAGAGGGAACATACCTTAACATCATAAAAGCCATCTACAAGAAGCCCACAGAGGCTATCGTTCTTAATGAGGAAAAACTGAGAGCTTTCCCCCCTTAAGGAACATGACAGAGACGCCTACTCTCACCATTGTTTTTCAATATAGTACTAGAAGTTCTAGCCTCAGCAATCAGACAACAAAAAGAAATAAAAGACACTCAATTTGGCAAAGAGAAAGTCAAATTCTCACTCCTCACAGATGACATGATATTTTATGTGGAAAACCCAAGAGACTCTTCCCCCAAATTGCTGGAACTCATACAGCAATTCAGCAACATGGCAGGATACAAAGTCAATGCACACAGATCAGTTGCATTTCAGTATAGTAACAATGAGACTGAAGAAAGAGAAAGTAAGGAATTGATACCACTTGCAATTGCACCCAAAACTATACCTAGGCATAAACTTAACCAAAAAGATAAAGGAACTATACTGTAAAATTAAAGAACTCTTATGAAAGAAATTAAAGAAGACATAGAGATGGAAAACATTCCATGCTTCATGGATTGGAAGAACAAAAATTATTAAAATGTCTATACTATCCAGAGCGATTCACATATTCAATACAATCCCTATCAAAATACTATCAATAGTTTTCACAGAGCTGGAATAAATAATCCTAAAATTTGTATGGAACCAGAAAATACCCCAAATATCCAGAATACTGTTGAAAAAGGAAACCAGATCTGGGGGCATCACAGTACCTGACAACAAACTATATTACAAAGCTGTGATCATCAAGACAGCACACTATTGGCAGAAAAACAGACACATAGGTTAATGGAACAGAATAGAGACCCAGAAGTGGACCCTCAACTCTATGGTCAACTAATCTTCAACAAAGCAGGAAAAAATATCCAATAGAAAAAAGACAGACTCTTCAATAAATGGTGCTGGGAAAATTGGACAGCCACATGCAGAAGAATGAAACTGGACCATTTCCTTATACTATACACAAACTCAAAATGAGTTTATACATAAACTCAAAATGAAGAATAACCTCAATGTGAGACAGGAATCCATCAAAATCTTAGAGGACAACACGGGTAGCAACCTGTCTGACCTTAGCTACAGCAACTTCTTACTGGCTTCATCTCTAAAAGCAAGGGAATCAAAAGCAAAAAACTAAAATCAAGGGAATCAAAAGTAAAAAAGAACTATTGGGACTGCATCAAGATTAAAAGCTTCTGCACAGCAAAGGAAATAGTCAACAAAACTGGAAGGTAAACTACAGAATGGGAGAAGATATTTACAAATGACATATCAGATAAAGGACTAGTATCCAAGATGTGTAAAGAATGTAGCAAACTCAACACCCCAGAAATAAATCATCTAGCTAAGAAATGGGCAGAAGACATGAACATACATTTCTCCAAAAAAGACATACAAATGTTCAACAGACACATGAAAAAAATACTCCCCATCACCTGGCATCAGGGAAATATAAGTCAGAACCACAATGAGATACCACCTCAAACCAGTCAAAATTGCTAAAATTAACAAGTGAGGAAACAGCAAATGTTGATGAGTATGTGGAGAAAGGGAAACCCCGCTTACCCTGTTGGTGGGAATGCAAGCTGGTTTAGCCACTCTGGAAAACAATATGAAAGTTCCTCGAGAAGTTAAAAATAGAACTACTCTACAACTCAGCAATTGTACTAGTAGGCATTTACCCTAAATATACAAATTAGTGAAATGAAGGGGCACTTGCACCCCAATGTTTATATCAGCAAGGTGCACAATAGCAAACTATGGAAAGAGCAGAGATGTCCATTGACAGATGAATGGATAAGTGGTATAAGTATACAATGGAATATTCTTCAGCCATCAGAAAGGATGAAATTTTACCATTTACATTTATGTCAATGGAACTAGAGGGTACTATGCTGAGTGACATAAGTCAATCAGAGAAAGACAATCATATGTGGAATATAAGAAACAGCACAGAGGATCTTAGGGGAAGGGAAGGAAAACTTAGTGGCAAGAAATCAGTGAGGGAGACAATCCACAGGAAGCTCTTAACCAGGGAAAACAAACTGAGAGTTGCTGAAAGGGAGTGGTGGGGGGTTGGGGCAATTAGGTGACAGACATTAAGAAGAGCATATGATGTGATGAACACTGGGTGTTATATGGAATCGATGAATTACTGATCTCTACATCTGAAACTGTTAATGAACTATATGTTGACTAATTTAATTCAAATTAAAAATGGATTACAGATGTAAACATAAGAGATAAAATTATAAAGCTCTTAGAAGAAAACTAGGGTAAGTCTTCATGACCTTGAATTAGGCAGTGGTTTCTTAGATATGATCATTCATTATGGAAGAAAAAAATCCATAAATTGGATTCCATCAAAATTTCAAACAACAACAACAAGGCCTATATGCTTCAGGGAACACCATCAAGAATGCGAGGAGACAATCCACAGACCTGGAAAAAAATCACGAAGTTTATATGTCTGATAAGTGGTTATGTATAGAATACATGGAAAACTCTATGCTTCAATAATAAAAGACAAATAATCCAACTGAAGAATTGACAATAGATCTGAATCCACATTTCCTCTGAGAAGATATACAAATAGTTAGTACACACACAAAAAGATCCTCAATATCATTAGCTATTAGGTAAACGTAGATCAAAACCACAATGAGGTAACACTTCACACTAAAATGTCTATAATCAAGAAGACAGATAATAAGAAGTGTTGGTGAGGATGGAGAGAAATCAGAACCCTTATACATGGGTGTTAGAAGTGCAAAATGGTGCAGTTACTTTGGGAAGCAGTCTGGAAATTCCTCAAATGATTAAACACAGGGTTACTCAGCAATTCTACTCCTTTGTGAAAACACAAGTTCACACAAAAACTTGTATCCATGTATATTTGTAGCAGCATTATTCAAAATAGCCAAAAAGTTGGAACAATCTAAAGGTCCATCAACTGATAAGTGGGTAAATAAAATGTGGTATATTCATATAATGGAATATTGTGTGTCATGTAAATAAATGAAGTACTGACATATGACTTAACATAATGACAAACCACTGGCATTTCATATGAATGCAATTCCCTGCATGTATTTCCACTCTTTTTTCACTCTTTCACTCTTTCTCTCTCACTCCTCTCTCTACAGTCAGAGCTCCCTCCCTTCCACAGCATCTGAGGCTCTTTACTTCCCTAAATCAACTGTCTGCAGCAACTGCTTTCCACACAGTGATCATTTTTCCTGCTTATATATACATGCAGGGAATTGCACAAGAAAAACTCTTCCTGTTATCCACTCACTGGGAAAAGGAGAGGTTTAAATACTGCAAGTTTTGTATAAATACCAGAGCACAGATTCCAAAGTTTCAGAGAGCTGCAGCATCACCAGGATCAATTCTTGGTGGTCTTAGTGGTGCTCCAGTGGGGAAGGATGGTGGAGACCTAGGAGTGGACAGCATGGTCTAAGGATCCCCTGGGTCATATGCAGAGAACGAATTCCCCTCCTTGGAGTGCAGTTAGTAGAAGTGAAACAGCCTCTCAGGGGGCAAAAGACTCTGCAGGTGCCGGAATATTATGCAGCCTGGCAAGCAGACAGCTTGGACACAGACAGGGTGAAGGCAGGGATCAGATGGAAGCCAGGGACACCAAAGGGATGATAGTTTGCCTGTCTGTGAGGGCTTTCTGAAGAGTGGTAAGTAGATCTTCCTGCTCCAAAGATGAGAGAGTAGGGCAAAGCCATTTTCATCCTCAACCCATCAACACTAACTTACCTCAGAAAAAAAAACAGCACCACCAAGTGGAGGCTGGAGCCACTTGCACCAACTAAGCTCCACTCCCTTGTGCCATGCATGTGCATCTCTACTGGAGCAAGTCCACCTGAGAATTTGAGGAGTGGACTCCTCACCCAGAAGACCAGCACAAACCCCTTGCATGCATCAATTCTACTAACAGTACTGCAAAGTTGCAAAGTTTCAACACTGGGGAAAGAGGCTCTGGCTTCCTTCATTTTGTTTTGTTTTTGGTTACAGAAAGAAGTTTTAAAAATTATTTTATTTTATTTTAAATTTAAATTAAATTAAATTTTATTTTATTTTTAGGATCAAGCAACTCTCAACAAGCAGACCAAAACATACTTAGGATCTAGTTTCCTTTATTTTTTTGAAGATTATTTATTTATTTATTTATTTGAGAGAGTGAGTGAGTGAGTGAGAGAAAGAGAGAGCATGCATAAGAGGGAGGAGGACCAGAGAGAGGGAGAGAGAGAAAAAGAGAGAAAGAGGGAGAAGCAGACTCCCCGTTGAGCAAGAAGCCCTACACGGGGCTTGATTCTGAGACTCTGTGATCATCACCTGAGTTGAAGGCAGACTCTTAACTGAATGAACTACCCAGGCATCCTGTAACTTCCTTTACTTTTATTTGTACTTTTTTGACCTCCAAAGTGAAAAGAGGGAGAAATTCACCTCAAAAGAAGGAACAGGAAGAAGGGATGGCCAGGAATTTAATAAATACAGATATAAGTAAATGTCTGACTTAGAATTTAAAAAAAAGCAATTATAACAATGCTAGCTGGGCTTGAAAAAGCATAGAAAACAGTAGAGAATCCCTTAATGCAGAGATAAAAGAATTAAGATCTAGTCAGGCTGAAATTAAAAATGCTATAATTGTTATGGAAACCCAAATGGATGCCATAACAATGAAGATGGGTGAAGCAGAGAATGAATCTTGAATCTGTGATATAGAAGATAAAATTATAGGAAATAATGAAGCTGAAAAGAAGAGGGAAAGAATGGTATTGGATCATGAATGTAGACTTAGGAAACTCAGTGACTCCTTAAAGCACAATGACATTCATATTATAGGAGTCCCAGAAGATGAAGAGAGAGAAAAGGGACAAAATGTGTATTTTCACAAATTGTTCCTGAAAATTTCCCTAATCTGGGAAAGGACATAACATCAAAATCCAAGAAACACAGAGAACTCCCTCTATATTCAACATAAGCCAGCTGTCACCAAGACATATGTTAGTCAAATTCACAAATACACAAGGAAAAAAGTCCTGAAAGCAGTGAGGGAAAAAAAGTCCTTAGCCTACAAGGAGAGACAGATAAGGTAACATCAGATCTGTCCACAGAAACTAGGCAGGCCAGAAGAGAGTGGCATGATATATTCAACATGCTGAATAGGAAAAAAATGCAGCCAAGAATACTTTACCCAGCAGGACTGTCATTCAGAATAGAAGGAAAAATAAAGAGTTTCCCAGACAAGCAGAAACTAAAGGAGTTTGTGACCATTAAACAAGGACTCCTACAGATATTAAAGGGACTCTTTTTTTAAAATTTTTATTTATTTATGATAGTCACACAGAGAGAGAGAGAGAGAGGCAGAGACACAGGCAGAGGGAGAATAAAGGGACTCTTTGAGTGTGTGTGTGTGTGTGTGTGTGTGTGTGGAATACCAAAAGCAACAAAGATAAGGAAGGAATAGAGAACATCACCAGAAACATCATCTTTGCAGGAAACACAATGACACTAAATTGATATCTTTCGATAATCACTCTGAATGGAAATGGACTAAATACTCCAATCAAAAGATACAGGGTATCAGAATGGATAAAAGAAACAATACCCACCTATATGCTGCCTCCTAGAGAGCCATTTCAAACCTAAAAATATCTGCAGACTGCAAGTGAGGGGTCAGAGAACTATCTATCTAATGAACGTCAAAAGAAAGCTTTTGAGTATGGAGTAGCTATACTTATGTCAGACAACCTAGATTTTAAACCAAAGACTGCAACAAGATATAAAGAAGGTAATTATATCATAATTAAGGGGTCTATCAATTAAGAAGATCTAATAATTATAAATATTTATGCCCCTAACTTGGGAGCAAACAAAATATGTAAATCAGTTCATAACAAATATAAAGAAACCCATTGATAATAAAACGATAATTACAGGGGACATTAATACCCCATTAACAGCAATGAGCAGATCATCTAAGGAAACAATGGCTTTGAATGACCAATTGGATGTGATGAATTTAACAGAACATTTCACCCGAAAGCAGTAGAATACACATTCTTTGTGAGTGCACATGGAACATTCTCCAGAAAGATCATATGCTGGGTCATGAATTAGGCCTCTACCAAGTACAAAAAAGGGACTTAGGTCAACCATACATATTTAAATACCACAATACTATGAAACTTGAAGTCAACCACAAGAAAAATTTTGGAAAGATCTCAAATACATGGAGGTTAAAGAACATCCTGCAAAAGAATATTCATTCTTTTTCAATCTTTTGGTTAACCAAAACACTAAAGAGGAAATTTAAAGAAGTACATGGAAGCAAATGAAAATGAAAACATGACAGCCCAAAAATCTCTGGAATGCAGCAAAAGCAGTTCTAAGAAGAAAATATATTGCAATACAGGCTTATCTTCAGAGGCAAAAATGTCTCAAGTATACAGTCTAACCTTACGCCTAAAGGAGCTAGAACCTATATCTAGTAGAAGAAGAAAATAGTAAAGATTAGAGCAGAAATGAATGGTATAAAAACAAATAAACAAACAAACAAACAAAAAAACCCCACGGTAGAACAGATCAATGAAACTAAAAGTTGGTTCTCTCAAAGAATTCATATAATTGAAAACCCCCTTGCCAGACTTCTCAAAAAACAAAAGAGAAAGAATTCAAGTAAATAAAATCATGGATGAAAGAGGAGAGATCACAAGCAATATCACAGAAATATAAACAATTATAAAAGAATATTATGAAGAATAATATGACAACAAACTGGCAAACTGGAAGAAATGGTCAAATATCTAGAAACATATATACTACCGGAACTGAAACAGGAAGAAATACAAAATTTGAACAGACCCACTACCAGCGAAGAAATTGAATCAGGGGCAGCTCCAGTGGCTTAGTGGTTTAGTGCCGCCTTCAGCCTGGGGTGTGATCCTGGAGACCCGGGATGGAGTCCCGTGTCAGGCTCCCTGCATGGAGCCTGCTTCTTCCTCTGCCTGTGTCTCTGCCTCTCCCCCTCTCTGTGTGTCTCCATGAATAAATAAATAAATAAAATCTTAAAAAAAAAGAAAATAAATCAGTTATCAAAAATCTTCTAACAAACAGAAGTCCAGGGCCAGATGGCTTCTCTGGGAAGTTCTACCAGACATTTAAAAAAGAGTTAATACCTATTCTCAAAGTATTCCAAAAAATAAAATGGAAGGAAAACTTTCAAACTCCTCCTATGAGGCCAGCATTACCTTGAATCCAACCAAGACAAAGACCCCACTAAAAAGGAGAAATACAGGCTAATATTTTTGATGAACATGGATGCAAAAATTCTCAACAAAATACTAGCAAATTGAATTCAACAATACATTAAAGAATTATTCACCACAATTGAGTGGGATTTATTCCTTGGCTGCAGAAGTGGTGTGATATTTGTAAATCAATCAATGTGATACACCGCATTAATAAAATAAAGGATAAAACCCCTATGATCCTCTCAATATATGCAGAAAGAAGCATTTGACAAAATACATCATCCATTATCGATAAAAACCTCAACAAGGTAGGGATAGATGGAACATACCTCAACATCATAAAGATCATAAAAGCCTACAGCTAATATCCTCCTTATTGGTGAAAAACTGAGAGCTTTTCCCCTACGGTCAGGAATAAGATAAGGATGTCCACTCTCACCATTACTATTTAACATAGTACTGGAAGTCTCGGCTTCAGTAATCAGATAATAAAAAGAAATAAAAGGCATCCAAATAAGCAAAGAAGTAGTCAAATTTCACTATTTGTAGATGACATGATACTTTATGTGAAAAACCTAGAAGACTCCATCCCAAGATTGCTAGAATCCATACAGCAATTCAGCAACGTGGTAGGGTATAAAATAAACTTACAGAAATCTGTTGCATTTCTATACACCAACAATGAAGCCACAGAAAAAGAAATCAAAGAATACCATTTACAAGTGCACCAAAAACCATAAGATACCTAAGAATAAACGTCACCAAAGAGGTAAAAGACGTGTACTCTGAAAACTATAGGAACATTCATGAAAGAAATGGAAGAGGACACAACAAAATGGAAAAAAATTCTATGCTAATGGATTTGAAGAACATTGTTAAAATGTCTGTACTACCGAAAGTATTCTACATATATAATGCAATTTCTATAAAAAATCAACATTTTTCACAGAGCTCAAACAAACAATTCTAAAATGTGTATGGAACCACAAAAGACCCCAAATAGCCAAAGCAATCCTGAAAAAGAAAAGAAAAGCGGAAGGCATCACAATTCTGGACTTCAAGCTATATTACAAAGATGTAGTCATCAAGACAGTATGGTATGGGCACCAATGGAACAGAATATAAAACCAAGAAAAGGTGACTCCTGGGTAGTTCAGTCGGTTTAGCCTCCAACTCCTGATTTTGACTTTGGCTATGATTTTGTGGGTTGTGGGATGGAGCCCCAGTTGGGGTCCATGCTTGGTGGGAGTCTGCTTGAGTTTCTTTCCTTCTTCCCTCTCCCATTCACTTTCTCTCTCTCTCTCTCAAATAAATTTAAAAATTAACATTATTTTTTCTTAAAAGGAAAGACAGAAATGGACCCCTAAGTTCATCGTCAGCCAATCTACAACAAAGCAGGATAGAATATCCAGTGTAGAAAAGACAGTGTCTTCAACAAATGGATTTGGGGAAACTGGAGAGTAATATGCAGAAAAATGAAACTGGACCTTTCTTTTTTTTAAATTTAAGTTCATTTAGCCAATACGAAGTATATACTTCGTTTTAGTTGTAATGTGCAATGACTTATCAGTTGCATATAACACCCAGTGTTCACCACATCATGTGCCCTCCTTAATGCCTATCACCAAATTACCCCATACCTTCTCCTCTCCCCTCCAGCAAACCTCAGTTTGTTTCCCATAGTTAAGAGTCTCTCATTGGTTTTTTCCCCCTCTCTGGTGACTTCCCATTCACTTTTCTCTTTCTTCCCCTGTGATCCTCTGTTCTGTCTCTTATATTCCACATTTGAGTGAAACCAAATAATAATTGTCTTTCTCTGATTGACTTATAATACCTTCCAGTTACATCTACTTACATGTAAATGGTAAGTATTCATCCTTTCTGATGACTGAGTAATATTCCATTATCTGTCTATCTATCTATCTATCTATCTATCTATCTATCTATCTATCTATCTATCATCTATCTGTATCACATCTTCTTTTATCTATTCATCTATCGATGGACGCCTGAGCTCTTTTCACAGTTGGGCTATTGTGAACATTGCTATTATAAATATTGGGGCTCAAGTGTATCTTTGGATGACTACATTTGCATCTTTGGGGTAAATACCTAGTAGTGCAATTGCGGAGTCATAGTATAACTCTATTTTTAACTTCTTAAGGAACCTCCATACTGTTTTCCAGAGTGTTTTACCAGTTCGCATTCCCACCAACAGTGTAAGAGGGTTCCCCTTTCTCCACATCCTCTCCACATTTGTTGTTTCCTGTCTTGTTGATTTTAGCCATTCTGACTGGTGTAAGGTGGTATCACATTGTGGTTTAAATTTGTATTTCCCTGATGCCAAGTGATGGGGAGTTTTTTCATGTGTCTGTTGGACATTTGTATGTCTTCCTTGGTGAGGTGCCTGTTCATGTCTTCTGTTTCTTGACTGGATTATTTGGTTTTTGGGTGTTGAGTTTAATAAATTCTTTATAGATCTTGGATACTAGCCAATATATCATTTGCAAATATCCTCTCCCATTCTGTAGGTTGCCTTTCAATTTTGTTGACTGTTTCCTTTGCTGTGCAGAAGTTTTTAATCTTGATGAAGTCCTAATAGTTCTTTTTTATTTTGATTCCCTTACCTTTGGAGATGTGTCTACCAAGAAATTGCTGTGGCTGAGGTTGAAGAGTATTGCTCTTTGATGGATTCCTGTCTCACATTTAGGTTTTTCATCATTTTCAGGTTATCTTTGTGTATGGTGTAAGAAAATGGTCCAATTTCATTCTTCTGTATGTGGCTGTCCAATTTTCCCAATACTATATATTGAAGAGCCTGTCTTTTTTCCATTGGATATTCTTTCCTAATTTGTTTAAGATTAGTTGAGCTTAGAGTTGAGGGTCCATTTCTGGGTTCTGTATTCTGTTCTGTTGACATATGTGTCTGTTTTTGTGCCATACCATACTGTCTTGATGATAACAGCTTTGTAAATGAATTTGAAGTCAGGCTATGTCATGCTATCAGCTTTGGTTTCCTTTTTCAACATTACAATGGCTATTTTTTTCCTGGTTCCATAAAAATTTTAGAATTATATGAAATAATCTTAAATGTGGTTATTTCTGTAAAATAGACTTTCTGAAAAATGTCATGGCATTTTGAGAGGGATTGCATTGAATGTGCAGATTTCTCTGAGAAGCATAGATAGACATTTTAATGATATTTATTCTTCCAATCCATGAGCATGGAATGTTTTTTCCATCTTTTTGTGTCCTCCTCCATTTCTTTCATAAATGTTCTGTTGTTTTTAGAGTACAGATCCTTACCTTTTTAGTTAGGTTTATTCCTGGGTATCTTATGGTTTTTGGTGCAGTTATAAATGGGATTGATTCCTTAATTTCTTTCTTTTGACTCAGTGTATAAGCATACGAATGGTTTCTATGTATTGATTTTATATCCTGCCACGTTGCTGAATTGCTGTATGAGTTCTAGTAATTTTGGGGAGGAGTATTTTGAATTTTCCACATAAAGGATCATGTTATCTGCAAAGAGTGAGAGTTTGACTTTTTCTTTGCCAACTTGAGTGTCTTTTATTTCTTTTTGTTGTCTGATTTCTAAGGCTAGGAATTCTAGTACTATGGTGAACAACAGCGGTGAGTGTGGGCATCTCTGTCATGTTCCTGACCTTAGGGGTAAGTCTTTCAGTTTTTTCCCATTGGGAATGATATTCATGATGGGCCTTTAATATTTGGCTTTTATGATATTGAGGTATGTTTCCTCTATCTGTATATAGTGGAGAGTTTTAATCAAGAAAGGATGCTGTATTTTGTCAATGCCTTTTTTGCATCAATTGAGAGGATCATATAGTTCTTGACTTTTCTTTTATTAATGTGATGTATCACATTGATTGATTTGCAGATGTTTTTTTTTTAATTTATTTTTTATTGGTGTTCAATTTACTAACATACAGAATAACACCCAGTGCCCGTCACCCATTCACTCCCACCCCCCGCCCTCCTCCCCTTCTACCAACCCTAGTTCGTTTCCCAGAGTTAGCAGTCTTTACGTTCTGTCTCCCTTTCTGATATTTCCCACACATTTCTTCTCCATTCCCTTATATTCCCTTTCACTATTATTTATATTCCCCAAATGAATGAGAACATATAATGTTTGTCCTTCTCCGACTGACTTACTTCACTCAGCATAATACCCTCCAGTTCCATCCACGTTGAAGCAAATGGTGGGTATTTGTCATTTCTAATAGCTGAGTAATATTCCATTGTATACATAAACCACATCTTCTTTATCCATTCATCTTTCATTGGACACCGAGGCTCCTTCCACAGTTTGGCTATCGTGGCCATTGCTGCTATAAACATCGGGGTGCAGGTGTCCCGGCGTTTCATTGCATCTGTATCTTTGGGGTAAATCCCCAACAGTGCAATTGCTGGGTCGTAGGGCAGGTATATTTTTAACTGTTTGAGGAACCTCCACACAGTTTTCCAGAGTGGCTGCACCAGTTCACATTCCCACCAACAGTGTAAGAGGGTTCCCTTTTCTCCGCATCCTCTCCAACATTTGTTGTTTCCTGCCTTGTTAATTTTCCCCATTCTCACTGGTGTGAGGTGGTATCTCATTGTAGTTTTGATTTGTATTTCCCTGATGGCAAGTGATGCAGAACATTTTCTCATATGCATGTTGGCCATGTCTATGTCTTCCTCTGTGAGATTTCTGTTCATGTCTTTTGCCCATTTCATGATTGGATTGTTTGTTTCTTTGGTGTTGAGTTTAATAAGTTCTTTATAGATCTTGGAAACTAGCCCTTTATCTGATATGTCATTTGCAAATATCTTCTCCCATTCTGTAGGTTGTCTTTGACTTTGTTGACTGTATCCTTTGCTGTGCAAAAGCTTCTTATCTTGATGAAGTCCCAATAGTTCATTTTTGCTTTTGTTTCTTTTGCCTTCGTGGATGTATCTTGCAAGAAGTTACTATGGCCGAGTTCAAAAAGGGTGTTGCCTGTGTTCTGCTCTAGGATTTGGATGGAATCTTGTCTCACATTTAGATCTTTCATCCATTTTGAGTTTATCTTTGTGTATGGTGAAAGAGAGTGGTCTAGTTTCATTCTTCTGCATGTGGATGTCCAATTTTCCCAGCACCATTTATTGAAGAGACTGTCTTTCTTCCAATGGATAGTCTTTCCTCCTTTATCGAATATTAGTTGCCCATAAAGTTCAGGGTCCACTTCTGGATTCTCTATTCTGTTCCACTGATCTATGTGTCTGTTTTTGTGCCAGTACCACACTGTCTTGATGACCACAGCTTTGTAGTACAACCTGAAATCTGGCATTGTGATGTCCCCAGATATGGTTTTCTTTTTTAAAATTCCCCTGGCTATTCGGGGTCTTTTCTGATTCCACACAAATCTTAAAATAATTTGTTCTAACTCTCTGAAGAAAGTCCATGGTATTTTGATAGGGATTGCATTAAACGTGTATATTGCCCTGGGTAACATGGACATTTTCACAATATTAATTCTGCCAATCCATGAGCATGGAATATTTTTCCATCTCTTTGTGTCTTCCTCAATTTCTTTCAGAAGTGTTCTATAGTTTTGAGGGTATAGATCCTTTACATCTTTGGTTAAGTTTATTCCTAGGTATCTTATGCTTTTGGGTGCAATTGGAAATGGGATTGACTCCTTAATTTCTCTTTCTTCAGTCTCATTGTTAGTGTATAGAAATGCCACTGACTTCTGGGCATTGATTTTGTATCCTGCCACGCTACCGAATTGCTGTATGAGTTCTAGCAATCTTGGGGTGGAGACTTTTGGGTTTTCTATGTAGAGTATCATGTCATCGGCGAAGAGGGAGAGTTTGACTTCTTCTTTGCCAATTTGAATGCCTTTAATGTCTTTTTGTTGTCTGATTGCTGAGGCTAGGACTTCCAGTACTATGTTGAACAGCAGTGGTGAGAGTGGACATCCCTGTCTTGTTCCTGATCTTAGGGGAAAGGCTCCTAGTGCTTCCCCATTGAGAATGATATTTGCTGTGGGCTTTTCATAGATGGCTTTTAAGATGTCGAGGAATGTTCCCTCTATCCCTACACTCTGAAGAGTTTTGATCAGGAATGGATGCTGTATTTTGTCAAATGCTTTCTCTGCATCCAATGAGAGGATCATATGGTTCTTGGTTTTTCTCTTGCTGATATGATGAATCACATTGATTGTTTTACGGGTGTTGAACCAGCCTTGTGTCCCAGGGGTAAATCCTACTTGGTCATGGTGAATAATTTTCTTAATGTATTGTTGGATCCTATTGGCCAGTATCTTGTTGAGAATTTTTGAATCCATGTTCATCAGGGATATTGGTCTGTAATTCTCCTTTTTGGTGGGGTCTTTGTCTGGCTTTGGAATTAAGGTGATGCTGGCTTCATAGAACGAATTTGGAAGTACTCCATCTCTTTCTATCTTTCCAAACAGCTTTAGGAGAATAGGTATGATTTCTTCTTTAAACGTTTGATAAAATTCCCCTGGGAAGCCATCTGGCCCTGGACTCTTGTGTCTTGGGAGGTTTTTGATGACTGCTTCAATTTCCTCCCTGGTTATTGGCCTGTTCAGGTTTTCTATTTCTTCCTGTTCCAGTTTTGGTAGTTTGTGGCTTTCCAGGAATGCGTCCATTTCTTCTAGATTGCCTAATTTATTGGCGTATAGCTGTTCATAATATGTTTTTAAAATCGTTTGTATTTCCTTGGTGTTGGTAGTGATCTCTCCTTTCTCATTCATGATTTTATTAATTTGAGTCTTCTCTCTCTTCTTTTTAATAAGGCTGGCTAATGGTTTATCTATCTTATTAATTCTTTCAAAGAACCAACTCCTGGTTCTGTTGATCTGTTCCACAGTTCTTCTGGTCTCGATTTCATTGAGTTCTGCTCGAATCTTTATTAACTCCCTTCTTCTCTTGGGTGTAGGATCTATTTGCTGTTTTTTCTCTAGCTCCTTTATGTGTAAGGTTAGCTTTTGTATTTGAGTTCTTTCCAGTTTTTGAATGGATGCTTGTATTGTGATGTATTTCCCCCTTAGGACTGCTTTTGCTGCATCCCAAAGATTTTGAACGGTTGTATCTTCATTCTCATTAGTTTCCATGAATCTTTTTAATTCTTCCTTAATTTCCTGGTTGACCCTTTTATCTTTTAGCAGGATGGTCCTTAACCTCTATGTGTTTGAGGTCCTTCCAAACTTCTTGTTGTGATTTAGTTCTAATTTCAAGGCATTATGGTCCGAGAATATGCAGGGGACAATCCCAATCTTTTGGTATCGGTTCAGACCCGATTTGTGACCCAATATGTGGTCTATTCTGGAGAAAGTTCCATGTGCGCTTGAGAAGAATGTGTATTCGGTTGAGTTTGGATGTAAAGTTCTGTAGATATCTGTGAAATCCATCTGGTCCAGTGTATCATTTGAAGCTCTCGTTTCTTTGGAGATGTTTTGCTTAGAAGACCTATCGAGTATAGAAAGAGCTAGATTGAAGTCACCAAGTATAAGTGTATTATTATCTAAGTATTTCTTCACTTTGGTTAATAATTGATTTATATATTTGGCAGCTCCCACATTCGGAGCATATATATTGAGGATTGTTAAGTCCTCTTGTTGAATAGATCCTTTAAGTATGATATAGTGTCCCTCTTCATCTCTCACTACAGTCTTTGGGGTAAATTTTAGTTTATCTGATATAAGGATGGCTACCCCTGCTTTCTTTTGAGGACCATTCGAATGGTAAATGGTTCTCCAACCTTTTATTTTCAGGCTGTAGGTGTCCTTCTGTCTAAAATGAGTCTCTTGTAGACAGCAAATAGATGGGTCCTGCTTTTTTATCCAGTCTGAAACCCTGCGCCTTTTGATGGGGTCATTAAGCCCGTTCACATTCAGAGTTACTATTGAGAGATATGAGTTTAGTGTCATCATGATATCTATTCAGTCTTTGTTTTTGTGGACTGTTCCACTGAACTTCTTCTTAAAGGGGAATTTTAAGAGGCCCCCTTAAAATTTCTTGCAGAGCTGGTTTGGAGGTCACATATTCTTTTAGTTGCTGCCTGTCTTGGAAGCTCTTTATCTCTCCTTCCATTTTGAATGAGAGCCTTGCTGGATAAAGTATTCTTGGTTGCATGTTCTTCTCATTTAGGACCCTGAATATATCCTGCCAGCCCTTTCTGGCCTGCCAGGTCTCTGTGGAGAGGTCTGCTGTTACCCTAATACTCCTCCCCATAAAAGTCAGGGATTTCTTGTCTCTTGCTGCTTTAAGGATCTTCTCCTTATCTTTGGAATTTGCAAGCTTCACAATTAAATGTCGAGGTGTTGAACGGTTTTTATTGATTTTAGGGGGGGATCTCTCTATTTCCTGGATCTGAATGCCTGTTTCCCTTCCCAGATTAGGAAAGTTTTCAGCTAGAATTTGTTCAAATACATATTCTGGCCCTCTGTCCCTTTCGGCGCCCTCGGGAACCCCAATTAAACGTAGGTTTTTCTTCCTCAGGCTGTCGTTTATTTCCCTTAATCTATCTTCATGGTCTTTTAATTGTTTGTCTCTTTTTTCCTCAGTTTCCCTCTTTGCTATCAACTTGTCTTCTATGTCACTCACTCGTTCTTCCACCTCGTTAATCCTCATCGTTAGGACTTCTAGTTTGGATTGCATCTCATTCAATTGATTTTTAATTTCTGCCTGATTAGCTCTAAATTCTGCAGTCATGAAGTCTCTTGAGTCCTTTATGCTTTTTTCTAGAGCCACCAGTAGCTGTATAATAGTGCTTCTGAATTGGCTTTCTGACATTGAATTGTAATCCAGATTTTGTAACTCTGTGGGAGAGAGGACTGTTTCTGATTCTTTCTTTTGAGGTGAGGTTTTCCTTCTAGTCATTTTGCTCAGTGCAGAGTGGCCAAAAGCAAGTTGTATTGGGAAAAAGAGAAAAAGAGAGGAGAGAAAGAAGGAAAGAAAATAGAAAGAGAAAAAAAAGGGAAGAGAAAAAAAAACGAAAGAAAAAAAAAAGAAGAAAAAGAGAAAGAAAAAGAAAGGAGAAAAAAAAAGGGGGGGTGGGGGAAGGAAACAAATCAAAAAGCAAAACAAAACAAAACAAAAAAACAAAAAAACAAAAACAAAACAAACAAAAAAAAAAAACCAAAAAAAAAAAAAAAAAAAAAAAAAAAAGGAACCACGGGGGAGTATCTTCTGATTCTGTGTACTTTAAGTCCCTTGGCTTCTCCTGGAAGTTGTCAGTCTAGCTGGTGTTCTGGGGGAGGGGCCTATTGTGCTGATTTTCAGGTGTTAGCAGTTGGGGGAGCTGCTGTGCCCCTGCCTGGTGCAGGGCTCAGTGGGGGTTGTTTACCCCGTGAGGCCGCAGGAGGAACAGCCCCAGTGGCGGGGCAGCTCTGGAAACCTGGATTCAGCTCCGGCAGGAACTCCGTCTGCAGGGCCTGGAGGCTCCGGGGCGGGGCCGCTGATCTGCTCAGCTCGGGGCAGGAGCTTCCTTGCGGTCCTGGACCCTCCCGGCCTCTGCCTGTCCCGGGGGAGGCCGGATCCTGGGCTGTGTCCCCGCGCCCTGTGCTCCGGAGCCTGCGCTGGTGGATTCGCGCTCCCGGGCCGCGCAACCCCCTCCGCGGAGCCGCCGCCCGAGCCCCTCCGAGCTGCTCCTGGAACCGCGCAGGCCCCTCTGCACGGAGCCTCTTCCTCTGCCCGAGCCCCCCCGAGCTGCTCCCGCCCCGCAGCCCCCTCCGCGAAGCCTCCCCCGAGCCCCTCCGAGCTGCTCCGGGTCCCGCTGGGTCCCGCCGTGCGCGCTGCAGCCCTTAGGGAGCTCGGCGCACTCTCCTGGGCGCGCAGTTGCTCTGTTACTGTCCCCGGGAGCCCGAGGGCATCCCCTCCCTTCTGGGTCCTGCTCCAACTCCCTGCGAGCCCCTTTCCGCCCGGGAAGGTCGGTGCAGCTCCTGCTCCTCCGGGACGGGGCTCTCCTGTCCTGGGGACACTCGCCCCGGCCTCAGCCCGGCTCCTCGCGGGGCCCCTCCCCCTTGGAGGCCTTTGTTTCTTTATTTCTTCTTCCCCGTCTTCCTACCTTGATAGAAGCGCGAACTCTTCTCACTGTTGCATTCCAGCTGGTCTCTCTTTAAATCTCAGGCCGAATTCATAGATTTTCAGGATAATTTGAAGGTTTTCTAGGTAGTTTGGTGGAGACAGGTGATTTGGGGACCCTACTCTTCCGCCATCTTGCTCCTCCCCACCTGATTTGCAGATTTGAACCACTCTTATAGCCCAGGAATAAATCCCACTTGGTTGTGGTGAATAATCCTTTTAATGTACTGTTGGA
Source organism: Canis lupus baileyi (assembly GCF_048164855.1). NCBI lineage: Eukaryota > Metazoa > Chordata > Mammalia > Carnivora > Canidae > Canis > Canis lupus. The sequence continues at coordinate 38,889,918 of NC_132861.1, read as the reverse complement.
TCCTTTTGGCTTGTATCTTAGTGAAAGTTTTGACATCCATGTTTATAAAGGATATTGGTGTGTAATTCTCCTTTTGATGGGGTCTTGTCTGGTTTTAGGATCAAGGTAATGCTGGCCTCAAAGAATGAGTTTGGAAGTTTTCCTTCCATTTCTATTTTTTTGAAACAGCTTCAGTAGAATAGGTATTATTTCTTCTTTATATGTCTGGTAGAATAGCCCTGGCAAGCCATCTGGCCTTGGACTCTTGTTTTTTGGAAGGTTTTTGATAACAGCTTCAATTTCCTTGCTAGTTGTTGGCCTGTTCAGGCTTTTAAAAATTTCTTCCTCTTTCAGTTTTGATAGTTTATAAGTTTTCCAGGAATGCATGTATTTCTTCCAAATGGCCTACTTTGTTGGCATATAGTTACTCATAATATGTTCTGATAATTGTTTGTATTTCTTTGGTATTGTTTGTGATATCTCCTCTTTCATTCATGATTTTATTAGTTTGGGGCCTTTCTCTTTTCTCTTTGAAAAGTCTGGCTAGGGGTTTATTGATCTTATTAATTCTTTCAATTCATTGATTTATACTCTAATCTTTACTATTTCTCTTCTCCTGCTTGGTTTAGGCTTTATTTGCTGTTTTTTTTTTTTTTTTTTTTCTCCAGCTCCTTTAGATCTAAGGTTAGATTGTATATTTGAGACTTTTCTAGTTTTTTTGAGAGAGACTTGTATTGCAGCATACTTCCCTCTTAGGACTGCCTTTGCTGAACCCCAACTATTTTCAACAGTTGTATTTTCATTTTCAATCTTTTCCATGAATTCTATAAATTCTTCTTTAATTTCCTGGTCAACCAATTCATTCTTTAGTAGGATGCTCTTTAACCTCCAAGTGTTTGAGTTCCTTCCAAGTTTCCTCTCATGATTGAGTTAAAGTTACAAAGCATTGTGGTCTGAACAGGGAATAATCCAAGTCTTTTGGTATCAGTTGATTCGTGACCAAGTATGTGATCTAGTCTGGAGAATGTTCTTTGTGTGCTTGAGAAGAATGTGTATCCTGTAGCTTTAGGATGGAATGCTCTGTATGTATCTGTGAAGCCCATCTGGTCCAGTGTGTCATTCAAAACCCTTGTTTCCTTGTGGTCTTCCGCTTAGTTGATCTGTGCATTGTTGTGGGTGGGATGTTGAAGTCCCCTACTATTAATTTATCATTATCAATGTATTTATCTAATTTGGTTATTAATTGGTTGATATAATTGGCTTCTCCCAAATTAGGAGCATAAATATTTATAATTGTTAGAACTTCTTATTGAGTAGACCCTTTATGTATGATGTAGTGTCCCTATTAATCCCTTACTATACTCTGGTTTAAAATCTAATTTGTCTGATATGAGGATTGTTGCCTCAGCTTTCTTCTGATGTCCATTTGCATGGTAAATGGTTCTCCATTACCTCACTTTCAGTCTTTAGGTGTCTTTAGCTCTAAAATGAGTACTTTGTAGACAGCATATGGATGGGTCTTGCTTTTTTATCCAATCTGATACCCTGTGTCTTTTGATTGAAGTATTTGCCCAATTTACATGCAGAGTAATTATTGAAAGAATCTGAATTTAGTGCCATTATATTACCCATAATGTCACTGTTTCTGTAGATTGTCTCTGTTTCTTTCTGGTCTATGTTACTCCTGGGATCTCCTTTCACTTACAGAATCCAGCTTAATATTTCTTGCAGGGCAAGCTTTGTGGTCATATATTCTTTCAGTTCTGTTTGTCCTGGAAGCGATCTCTCCTTACATTCTGAATGACAACCTTGAAGGATAAAATGTTCTTGTCTGCATATCTTTCTCATTTAGTACCCAGAATATATCATGCCAGCCCTTTCTGGCATGCCAGGTCTCTGTGGATAGGTTTGATCAGTCTAATGTTCTTACCTCTGTAGGTTAGAAACCTGGTTTCAGGGTATTCTCTTTATCTCTGAACTTTGCAAGCTTTGCTATTATATGTTGGGGGTGTTGATCTATTTTTATTAATTTGGGAAGAGATTCCTCTCTACTTCTTGGACAGGAATGTCTGTTTTCTTTCCCAGATTAGGGAAATTCTCAGCTATGATTTGCTCAAATATTCCTTCTGGCCCTCTTTCTCTTTCGTTGCCCTCAGGCACCCCAAAGATTCTGATATTGCTTTGTTTATGACATCGCTGATTTCTCAAAGCCTCTCTTCAGGGTCCATTAGTGTTTTTCTCTCTTTCTCTCAGCTTCCTTCCTTTCCATCAACCTGTATTGTATGTCACACTTACTCTCTCTTCTGCCTCATTTACCCTAGCTATAGATTATCCAATTTATACTGCTTCTCAGTTAGAGAATCTTTAATTTCGACCTTATTAGATCTCATTTCTGCACTAAGAGATTGCCTAGTTATCTTTTATGCTTTTTACAAGCCCAACCTGTAACTTTATAATTGTTATCCTGAATTCCATCTCTGACATCTTACTTATATCTATATTGATTAGATCTGTGTCAGAGAGCATTGCCTCTGGTTCTTTCTTTTCTTGTTAATTCCTTGTTCTAGTAATTTTGTTTTGAGAAGAATGGATAAACTACAGAATAAAATAAAAAATATCAACCATGGCTCAAGCAAAATACACTAGACAAATCTGAAGATTTCAGAAACCAGAAAAGAAAAGAAAAAGACAAAGACAAAGAAAAAAAAAACAGTACCCCCCCCAAAAAAAAGAAAGAAAAGAAAAGAAGAAGAAGAAAAAAGGTGGAAAATAAGAGAAGGAGAGAGTCAATAAAATCTCACAGATGGACAAAACAGGGTGATCCACTTGGTTCTGAGTGTATTTTGGTCTTTGTGTTAGAAGATACTAACTTAAAAGAGGATAAAGAAAGCAAAACTAAAAGAAAGCAAAAACCAAATTGAATATAGTGAAAGTAAGCCAAAAATGAAGAATATATCTATTATATGTAAATGTAAAAAATAAAAGTTAAAAAATGAGTTAAATTAAAAACAAAGAGTTGATAGATGTCTGGGTGGCTCAGGGATTGAGCTTCTGCCTTTGGCTCAGGTCATTATCCCAGGATCCTGGGATGGAATCCTGCATTGGGCTCCCTGCAGGGAGCCTGCTTCTCCCTCTTCCTGTGTCTCTGCCTCTCTCTGTGTCTCTCATGAATAAATAAATAAAATCTTAAAAAAAAACCAAATCAGAGTTGATAAAATAAAACTGTTAAAATGGGAAAAAAGATGAAAATTGGAAAAATTTAACCTGAAAGATAAATTAATCATAAGGAAAAAAACCTTGAGTTCTATATACTATTTTCCCCTAGTGCTGGAGATTTCCAGTCCTGTTTGGTCAGTAAACTTGTGGTTCTCCTGTTCTTCCAGCTGGCATTCCAGGGGAGGGGCCTGCTACACTGATTCTCAGGTGTCTGTGTATTGGCTGAGTTGCACTGCCCCTTACCAGTGGGCTGAGCTCGGTGTAAACTGGTTGCTCTGTGTGGCTTTTGTTCCCTGAAGGCTTTCTATGCTCTTTAGAGGGTAAAAATAAAAAAGGCCATTGCTTGATCTCTAGCCCCCGAGCTGAAGTGTTTGTGTGCCAAGTTCTGAACACTCCTATGATGTGTAATCACTCCCATCCTCCCAGGAGAAGTTGATGGGATGTTCATTTGTGCATTTTGCAGGGCACAGTATGTTTGCCTGATTGGATGGTGCATGCACCTGCTCTGCCCCTCTTGGAAGAAGTGGAGGGTCCGTCTGTTCCTGTCCTTTACAGGGTCCTGGCATAGAGAAGCACTGGCCCGGTTATGGGCATACCTGCTGTACCTCTCCTGGGGGAAGGCGGAGGGTTGCCGAATTCCAGTTCTTTGCAGGGACCCAATGGAGACTGGTCACTAAATCGGGCCTCAGTCTGCAGTTTATGGTGAACGATTCTTTCTGTGACTCTCGGGATATTGAGACCCTACTGTCCCACCTGGGATTCTGCTCCACTTCACCACTTCCTTTCACCTTTCAGACAGGGAAGTCTCTCACTGGAGCAGATTTCTAAAGGTCCTGATTTTATAGTCCAGGGCTGTATCACTTTCCAGTAGTCCACTTACACAGGCTCCTTCCCTGCTCTGTGTATCTTCTGATAAATCTCCTCTGTTTCTCTTCTCCACACTCCTACCTTGGAAAAATGGTTGCTTTTCTATTTGTAGAATTCCAGCCATTCTTTTCTTATATCTTAGGTTCATTTCATAGGTGTTCGGGATGATTTAATAGTTGTCTAGCTAAATTCAGGGGAGCAGGTGAAACGAGGACCCCTATTCTTCCGCCTTCTTGCTCAAGGTGCCAAGAAAGAATTCTTGAGGTGGACTCCATTATCTTATACCATATATTAAAATAAATACAAAATGGATGAAGGACCTAAATGCGAGACAGGAATCCATCAAAATCCTAGAGGAGAATACACGTATCAACCTCTTTCACTTTGGCCGTATAAACTTCTTACTAGACATGTCACTGATGGCAAAGGAAACAAAAGCAAAAACGAACTATAGAGATCTCATCAAGGTAAAAAGCTTCTGCACAAAAGGAAACAGTCAACAAAACAGAATGGCAGTCTGCAGATTGGGAGAATATATTTACAAATAACATTGGATAAAGGGTTAGTATCCAACATATACAAAGAACTTATCAAATTGAATACCTCAAACCCAAATATCTCAGTCAAGAAATGGGCAGAAGGCATGAATACACACTTTTATAAAGAAGGTATCCAGATTGCTAACAGACACATCAAAAGATACTGAATATCACTCATCAACAGGGAAATACAAATCCAAACCATGATGAGGTATCACCCCACACCTGTCACAATGGCTAACGTAACAAAAAACAACAGGTTTTGTCAAGGATGTGGATAAAAGGGAACTCCCTTGCACTTTTGGTGGTAATGCAAATTGGTGTAGCACCAATACTTTAAATACTGTGGAGGAAAGTTAAAAATAAAGCTACCCTATGATGCAGTAATTGTAGTACTAAGTATTTACCCAAAAGACACAAAAATACAGATTTGAAAGGGCACATGCATCTTGATATTTATAGCAGTATTATGAATGATAGTCAAGCTATGGAAAGAGCCCCATTGTCCATCAGCTGATGAATGGATAAAGAAGATGTGGTGCATATATACAATGGAGTATTACTCAGCCATCACAAATAATGAAATCTTGCCATTTGCAACAACGTGCATGGAGCTAGATGTATTATGCTAAGTGAAATAAGTCAGTCAGTGAAAGACAAATACCATATGATTTCACTCATATGTGGAATTTAAGAAACAAAACAGATAAGCATGAGGGAAGGGGGAAAAAGATAGAAAAACAAACCATAAGAGACTCTTAAGGATAGAGAACAAATTGCTTGTTGACATAGAGAGGTGTGGTGAGGGGTGGGATAGATGGGTGATGGGTATTTAGGAGGGCACTTGTGATAAACACTGAGTGTTGTATCTAAGTGATGAATGACTGAATTCTACTCCTGAAACCAATATTTTAAAAAATTTATTTATTTGAGAGAAAGAGAGAGAGCACGCATGGGCAGGGGGAAAGGGAGAAGCTGACTCCCTGATGGGCAGGGATCCTGACTTGGTGCTCAATCCCAAGACCCTGGGATCATGACCTGACCCGAAGGCAGATGCTTAAGAGCCACCCAGGGTCTCCTCCTGAAGCCAATGTTGCAGTGTATGTTAACTAACAAGAATTTAAATAAAAATTAAAAAAAAAAGTTCAGCCCCATTTCTGGCTTCTATCCACTAGATGGCAGTAACACCTACCGCCCTTACCTTTCATGACAACCAAAAATGTACCTGAAGCCCAAATCCCTCTTGGTTGAGAACCTATGTTTTATATGCAGGCTTTCTGGGGTAGGAATAGGTGCTATAATGGTAAATATTCAGCCTACTGTCTTGCGGAAAACACACACACACACACACACACACACACACACAGACTTACACAGACTTAGTTTAGAATTGTACTATTTGCCAATTTCCATACTCCGGTAATGGCTTGTTTCAAGCTCAAATGCCATTAACCAGCTTGCACAATTCCTTAAAGGGTTAGCAGTCATCTTCAGTGAGATTTTGTCAGCTAGCTTCAGCAAATTACAGGTAAGGATTCATAGTGCTTGACTGAATGGAGCATTCCAGCTGAGACTATTGTTGTCGAAGTGATTCCTGGACCAGGGTTCTAGCAACCAGGAAGAGGCCCAGAGCTCCAACTTTCGTGGTCTCCTCTCCTCTCACTATGGACTTTGACACCTATTCTCAATGTTCTCTGTCAAGATCTCATGACTTGCTTTCCTTGGAAATATTCAGTGAAGCTGCTACAGCTGAAGTCCAATATGGAAAAGTCTTTGGCATTCAAGCTGGACTGGGATGATGAGAGACTCCCTATTTTCTTCTGGCCAGTTAAGCAGACAAATTGAGTTCAAGGCCTCTAGAGAAGGCCCTTAATAATATGGGCTCAAGGTCCTGGCAGATTTATTCCTCTCTTTCATTGCTCTTAGGTAATAAGTCAACTGGGTTGACTCGTAGCTTGAAATAGTCCAAAGAGTGCATCTAGGGTAGGATATGAGCTGTGTAGAATTTTGGACAAGGGTCAATCAAACCTCTGTGTAATGAGAAGACATATGGTAATTGATGTGTGAAGTCAAAGAATAAAGGTTTTATTATTTTTTAAATATTTTATTTATTTATTCCTGAGAGACAGAGAGAGAGAGAGGGAGAGAGAGAAGCAGGCTCCATGCAGGAAGCCTGATGTGGGACTTGATCCTGGGACTCCGGGATCATGCCCTGAACCAAAGGCAGACGCTCAATTGCTGAGCCACCCAGGCATCCCATAAATAAAGGTTTTAGAAATAATTCTAAAGATCAATTTGCATGCTAATTTTTCCAGGTGGTTTTCTGAGAATTCTCCGAGTCCAGGCAAATTCTCAATTCTGAATATGATGCCTTATAGTTATAGTAGCCTTTATAATGGTGAAGACTGCTCACATGTGACACAATGTATTATTATTAGACTGCTTACATATTTTGAATGAAAGATATTGGAATTGGTACTGGACAACATATACATAATTTTTGATAAAATAGTAAATAGTACTCTAACTCTATTAGTAATGACAAAAAGTCATTAAAATGGCAAGGTTATTTTTTTAAAAAAAGATTTTTAAAATTTATTTATTCGTGAAATACACAGAGAGAGGCAGAGACATAGACAGAGAGAGAAGCAGGCTCTCTGCAGAGAGCCCAACATGGGACTCAAACCCAGGATCCCAGGATTACAGCCTGATCCAAAGGCAGATGCTCAACCACCGAGCTGCCCAGACACTGATGGCAAGGTTAGTTTTATACTAAAATATCAATATAAGTGGGAGAAAAATATCGCTTATAAAATATTTGGTTGCTATAACATTTCAAATCATTCAAGAAAATTAAAAAGCATTACCATATCATCACAAATATTTATGACAATGCGAGCTCAGATCTGGATCTTCTTGATTTGGTTCTGATTTGCATTTACCTTTGCATTCACCTTTCATTGGTGAATGGCATTACATTGCCATGTTCAGTCATATGTAAGCTTCTTTAAGACTTCAGAGGTTTCCGGGCATCTGGGTGGCTCCGTTGATTAAGCATCTGCCTTCAGCTCAGGCCGTGCTCCCAGGGTCCTGAGATCGAACCTTGCATCAGGCTTCCTGCTTCTCCCTCTCCTCCTCACTTGTTCTCTCTCACTATCTCTCGCTCTCAAATAAATAAGTAAAATCTTTTTAAAAAAAGGTTTCAATTTATCCTTTTAATTCTGGATTTTTTTACTCAACTATTTTTGCCACGGAAAGGAGAAAAATAAATTTTAAGATAAATGTAAATACCTTGTAGTAATACTGATTTTCATCTTTTAAACTTTTCCTTCTTTTCTTCCTTTATTCAATCATTTGTTCATATAAATGTCTGAGTACTTACAGTGGTGCCCAAATCTATTTTTGGTGGTAGGGAAACAAGGCTATGACTGAGATTTCATCCCCATTGTTGTAAGGCTACCATCTCAGGCAACAAATAGATAGTAAATAATATATTATATGTCTAGCAATCAACAAATTAACACTATTTTTGCTATACTATTACAAGGAGATTGTAACAAACTCTCAGAAGGAAATCTGGGAAACTCTATGAAGAAAGAGGTACTTAATAAACTGGCAGTCCTTAAAAGACTTAGAGTTACTTACCATATGACCCAGCAATTCTACTCCTTCATATTTACCCAAGAGAATTAAAAACACACTGCTCACACAAAAACTTGTACATGAATATTTATTAGCAGCATCATTCATGGTGGCCAAAAAATGGAAACAACTCAAATATTCATTAACTGATAAATGGATAAATAAAATATGTTATATGCATATAATGAAATATTATTTGTCAATGAAAAGGAACAAAATACTCATGTTTTAAGAGGAATGAATTTGGGATCCCTGGGTGGCGCAGCAGTTTGGCGCCTGCCTTTGGCCCAGGGCGCGATCCTGGAGACCCAGGATTGAATCCCACGTCAGGCTCCCGGTGCATGAGCCTGCTTCTCCCTCTGCCTATGTCTCTGCCTCTCTCTCTCTCTGTGTGTGACTATCATAACTAAATAAAAATTAAAAAAAAAAGATGAATGAACTTTAAAAATATAATAAATAAAAAAGCCAGTCACAAAACCCACATATTATATGATTTCATTTTTATAAAATATCCAGAATAGGTAAAACTATAGAGACAGTAGCCTAGGGATGCGGCTGGGGAAGGAAGGAAGGGAAGTGGCAGCTAATGGATACAGACCTTTGGGCATGATTAAAATGTTCTAAAATTGGTCGTGTTCACACATAGCTGAACATATTAAAAACAATTTAATTGTATTAAATGGGTGTATTGTATGATATATGACTTAAAGTTATTTTATATTACATTAGTCATATATGTAAAGCTCTTAGAATGATACCTGGCACATATAGCAAGTGGTGTATGAGAGCTAGCTATTATTATCTAAAATAAACGAACCAACCAACCAAACCAACCATTTTTCGCTTTCCAGTTGGTAGAGATTAAATAGTTCAGTAATACACCGTAATGGCCAGAATATCTACTACAATCACTCAACTCTCCTACACTGTAGATAGGAATCTAAATTTGTGCAGTTTCGTTAGCAGACAGGAGGCTTTACTTATTAAGATGATAAATATTTATACTTTTTGAGTCAATAATTTTAAAGTCTGTCTTTTTCATTTTAGCCCAGTATATATATATATATAGTATATATATATATATATATACTGGGTGCCCCTAGTCCAGTTTATATTATCGAAAGATCTAAATAACTATTAATCATGTCTGGTTTAATAAATGATGGTACCACCACATAAGGGAAACTCACATGGCCACTAAAATTTATAAAGGGAAGTCTTCTTCATAAACTCATCTCTAAATCACATATTATGTGAAAAAATAAGTTGCAGAGCACTTCTTATAGTATGCCGACATTACCGTAAAAAGTAAGTTGTGAATTTGTAGATGAATATGAACATACACAGGGACGCCTGGGTGGCTCAGTGGTTGAGTGCCTGCCTTCAGCTCAGGGCATGATCCTGGGGTCCAGGATCGAGTCCTACATGGGGCTTCTTGCAGGAAGCCTGCTTCTCCCTGTGCTTATGTTTTTGCCTCTCTCGCTGTGTGTCTCTCATGAATAAAGAAATAAATAAAGCTTAAAAAAAAAGATTATGAACTCACAGCACACATTTACAAACACATTTATGCTTGTAAATGTGTAAGCTTTCTACAAACATATACAAAAAAGGGATGTGGGAAGGACCACAGAAATGGCAAGAACAATATCTTCCTTCATGTTACATATAATTTAACAAAATAAATGAGAAAAATTGAAGTAATAAGAGCGTAATGATTATTCAAGTGAATTCTGTTGGAAGCTCTCAATATAGCTTTTTTTTTTTCTTTTTTTTGAAACCTTACTGTGTCACCAGAAGTCAGCAGGGGGCACTTCAAACATATCTGAGCCTCTGTCAGCTTAGCTCATTTTCAGGTCTTTAATGTTTTGTCTGAAGTTACCTCAGAATGTGTAGTCCTCAGCAAAAACACTGGTGATCACATATTCAAGTCATGAACAGGGTTTCAAAGAAAGTCTCCTTTTATTTCCTACATGGATTTCGGTTTTTAGTTTTTTTTTTTTTTTTTTTTAGATAAAACTAATGAAACATGAACATGGGTCATAAATCCAATAGGTTATTTGTGGGACATTCATTTTGTGTTTTATAAGCTGTCTTCTAGAAAAGGCCTACACCCTTCTCCCCCTAAACCAATCACATTTTTGCTGTGATAGAATCTGTCTCTGCTACGTTTTGATGTGTCGCCATTACCATATGGCCTTGTTTCAGGCCATGCCATTGCAATGCATTGGCTTTTTTTTTTTTTTTTAATTTTTTAAAATTTTTATTTATTTATGATAGTCACACAGAGAGAGAGAGAGAGAGAGAGAGAGAGAGGGAGGCAGAGACACAGGCAGAGGGAGAAGCAGGCTCCATGCACCGGGAGCCCGACGTGGGATTCGATTCCGGGTCTCCAGGATCGCGCCCTGGGCCAAAGGCAGGCGCCAAACTGCTGCGCCACCCAGGGATCCCTGCATTGGCTTTTTAAATTATTCTTCACTCTCTTTTTAAAAATTATCTTTTTTTCTCTTCTGAACTTTATTTAGACTAATATTTTAATGCTGATATTAAAACATGATTTATTTATTTTTCTTGAGCTTTTTGTTGCTGTTGTTGTTTGCTTTCTTTTGTTTTTGGAAGAGAAGAGTGGATGGATATCCCCAACTCAAAAAACTAAAATACTTAAAATGTGTCTAGATCTTCTAACACCATACTTTTATCATTTGAAACAATTCCTTTCATACTTCACAATTCCTTTATCCCCAAAACAAAGAAAATAACACTGGTTCTTTTATTTAAACCTGGTGGGGGAAGGAGATAGTAGCAAATCGGCTAAGAATAATATTTATCTGTACTCCTCTTTTTCAAAATACAATATCCAACTTTACCAATGGAGAATTAAATTCTCTTTGAATTTAACCTTTTTTTGAACTGCTAAGTGGAATTTCTTCAACATAGCTTTGCTAGGTAATGAATAAAAGAAGTCTGCAAGACCAGCATCTCTACTTATCAACTGTCCTTTAGGACAGCTTCAGCCTCAGGCACCAGATCCCAGAGCTATGATTTCAAACTCATCCTCACCCTCACTGTCACATCACCATCCCCGACAGATGCAGCTTGTGCATATGTGCATGTTAAGTGGCACTGGAAAAGTCTTTCACAGCAATTTTTGGTTAACATTTTGATTTTGTTTTTTCTTATTAAAAGTCAATAGATTTTTAAGTACTTTTTATGAGTTTATATATGTAAATTTTATTTTCGTTAGCTATGGTTCTTTCCTACATTAAATATAATTTTTGTGATAAAAACCAGATCTACTTTAGTATTGATGTTCTTTTAGAGCCCACTTAGACATTTCGTTATTTTAATTTAGAAGAAAAAGGCCGCAAAACATATATGCCCTAAATTATACATGCCCGACAAACATCTGCTTCTCAGCCTTTTCCAGTTTGTAATTGCAGCAAGATTAAAATATAACAATTTTTTTTTTCTTGGGATCACCAAAGAAAAAAATTTTTGTGATTTGTGGTTTCTGTTATTTATTCTGCTTTGAGTTTCATCTTCCTTCAACTGTACAATGGGGATATTATTATTAAGTCCAGGGTGGTTTTTTTTTTTTTTTTTTTTTTGATAATGATTAAATGCAGGAGATGAAAAGTGCTCAGTGTATGCAAATATGCAAATAGCAGTCCCTCAATGTAAATAATAAATGATAGGTAATAGAACCTATTTAAGTGTACCCATTTAATTTTTTATTTACATCATTTTAAACTTCTACCAGGAGCAAGTATCCTGCGGTAAAAGTGCTGGTTTGTTAAACGTTTCTAAAACAGTTTAGCTTCTTCTAATCTGAAGATTTTTAAGCCTGTTTCAAAAGAAATGTCAATTATGAAAAAAAGTCAAGCATCATACTATCAATAATGAAATAACTTTGCTGAAGTTTGGATGAGGCATTTCAGGGAGGCACAGGGAATCCGGACTTGCAGATCAACTAAGCCTTCTCAGAACAACGCAGGCATCTCTAAGAACAGCCAATCAGGAGAGCGCGTTGCCACCACACCCACTTGTTCACTCTCTGTCCCAGCTATTGGAGCCAAATTCTCTCTCTCTCTCTCTTTCTCTCTCTCTCTCTCTCTCTTTCTCTCTCTCTCTCTCTCTTTTAAAACCAGGCTGAGTTGCTAGGAGTTAATTCTTCCTGGAAATCTCTTCCACTCTGATGGACATGCAGCATAACCATAACTGGTTTTGTTTTGCAAAACCAAAACTGGTTTTGTGTTAAAAATAAAACAAAACAAAACCAAAAAACCAAAAAACCAAAAACCCTCTAACCCTTAATTTCTTTGATTTTGTTATCCGTTAACCTGGGAAGTCGTTTTAAACATAGATTATAGGAATCAGACTTCCCTTTAGCAATTACATAAAATCTTGTAGTTCTCTGAGTGCAGAAGTGGAGTATTTCAGCAAACAATATTTATGTGTGAAAATCAACTTCATGGGCAGCCCGGGTGGCTCAGCGGTTTAGCACCGCCTTCAGCCCAGGGCCTGGTCCTGGAGACCCGGGATCCAGTCCCGCATCGGGCTCCCTACATGGAGCCTGCTTCCCCCTCTGCCTGTGTCTCTACCTCTCTCTCATGAATAAATAAATAAAATCTTAAAAAAAAAAGAAATTAGACATATATTCTATATGAGATAGTAGGCATTTTTGCACTTTTGTTTATATGTCATTTATATGTTTATATGTCATTTTTATCTTGAGCACATACTGTGCAATTCTATTCATTTTGTGTTATTTCAATTAGAATTTACTATATAATTTTTGGGGGACTACCATATCATATTTGTTCACGTCCTGCACATTCTGTTCTAAAGTTCTTCTGAGTGGTTTAATTCTTGACAAGTTTCAGAATTCCTCTACATGCTTTGTAGTATAGAATGAATGTGCACAATATATTGTTGAATAATTGAAGTGCAAGACAATATTTTGTATTGTGGCATTTAATGCATCAAATTAACAACAGAACTCTATTTTACAGAATAATAAATTTAGAATTATTGGGGTATTATCAGAGGTATTTCATTTATAAGGAAAACTTAAAATGTGAGCCCAGTTTAATTTCTGTGACCTTTCATCCTTCTCACATACAAATGTAGATGGAGATGGAATGAGTAGAAAAAATAAAGATATTCAGAGAAATAATTCAATATAGACAGTGGATTGGAGGTTTTGATTTATGACCCTGTTTCTCAGATGTAAAGTGTGGAGTATAAAGATAATTGTTTTTCTTGGCTAATGCAGATTATTTACATTTAGAAAGATATTTGAAAATATTCTGAACATTTTGGCAAAAAATACAATATCTAATGTGATTTCATTATTCTTATTTTACTTGCATACCTCAATACATTTTAATAGGTCTATTATTATTAAGATATAATTCACATACCATAAATTTCACCTATTTAAAGTACAAGTCAATGTTATTTAGTATATTTACCCAGTTGTACAACCAAAACCATAATGTAATTTTAGAACACTTTTTTATCACCATTCCCCCAAAAACATCTCCATTGTTCCCCAGCTCCGAGCAACCACTAATCTACTTTCTGTCTCTAAGATGTGCCTATTTGTGGATTTTTATATAAATAGAATCATACAATATGTGTTTTTTTGGTGACTGGGTCCTTTCACATAGAGTAACAATCTAGTTTCATATTATTTGACCTCAATAATCTGTCTCTAAGGATAAAACGCTATCCTTGGATTCCTTTATGAGCTTGAGGATCGCACATAATTTTCGCCAGAGAAAATTTAGAAACTAGTTAGAGCAAGCTTTTTTTCTCCACCACATAGGCTAATCCATTTTGCCAATGTTAATACATCAGATTGTGCAAACCTAAGCTGCAGAACAATGTGTGTCCATGGGTCCCTAAATTGACATTTTCCAGGAGAATTTTGGGAAAAACAACCAACCAACCAACAACAAAAGCATTGCAAGTTACAAACAGAAGCCAGCAAAAGAGAAGCGCAGTTTAAGTATTGATCAAATGTACTTTAACAGCTTAACTTCCCCTTCTTGGAAAACTGGTGATCCTTAACAATATTGAACATAAAAGCATATAAATCTGTGCTTGGTGCTGGTGCAGGGGGGCCCTTGGGAGACCGAGCCCTTAGGAACAGCAAGTAGAAACCTTACAGAGAAAGCTAATTTTCCCTTCTGCCCTTTTCCCCTCTTCTCGATGGCAGGGCTGATCCTCTTTACAGTTTGCTCAAATACTTGGAAGCGAATTTAGGGCCCTCCCCCCAACTTATGATTTTATAGCCAATAGGTGATGAGGTTTATTTGCATATTTCCAGTCACTTAAGCAGCCGTGGAGTGGGAACAGTGTCAGACTCGAGTCTTCCTCCTTCTCGGAGGGAACCAGCCACTTCGGGCTGCCCTGCGCTCCCCTGTACAGGGCGACTTGCCCCCCGCCTGCTCCGCCGCGGACGCACCCCGAGATGGAGAGCAGAGCCCTACTCCTGGTGGCCCTGGGCATGTGGCTGCAGAGTCTGGCCGCCGCCGCCCGTAAGTCCCGCGCGCGGGCCCCGCCGCACCTGCCGGCTGGGTCTCGGCCGCCCCGGGCGCGGGGAGCTGGCAGGAGCGGCGGCGGCGCTGCAGGGGCCCGGGACGCTCCCCGAGCGAGCCGCGGGGCTGGGAGCCGGGGGCGCCGCGCGGGAACGCTCCGGCCGCTCGCGCCGCCCTCGTCCCGCGCTGTCCCTCGCCCCCTGGCGGAGGCCGCGCTTCCGGGAGTCGGGGGCGGCCCGGGGCGGGACGCGGCCCTGGCGGGAGAGGCGCGCGGGCCAAGGTGACCCCGGCGCGCGGCCGCGGGGCCGCGGGGGGCCGAGCCGGGGGGCGGAGGCGGGGGAGGCGGCGCGCTCGCCTCGCGGGAGCCCCGGGGCGCTCGCTCCCGGCGCGGGCGCGGGCGCGGGCGCGGGCGCGGGGTGGGGGGCGCGCACCCTCGGGGGCCCGGGGCGCTCCCCGCGCGCGCCCCTCGCCGCGGCGCCCGGGGGACCCAGCCCTGCGCGGAGCCCCCTGCACGCGGCGCGGCCGGCGGCGGTCTACGTGCTCCCACAGCCCCGGTCACCGCCGCGGCCCGCCGGGTGCCCCAGGGATGCGAAGGTCTTTCTGCCTCGGAAGACAAAGGCCCCGCGCCGCACCTGGCCGCTGTGCAGGCAGCCCCGGGCCCTTGCACCTTGCGTGGCGCACGGAACGGGCCACGGCCACCCGGAGGCGACCGAAGCAAGTCCTAAAGCCAGGCGACGTTTCCTTCTCCCTTTCCGGTGAAATTGCACTCAGGGCAGCGTTGCCTGGACGTGCCCTCAGGCGGCCTGGTTCGAGTTCTGGTTCTTTGTCCTGACTCTGAGAGCAGCTCAAAGTGCATTTCAGCAAGGGGCTGTAGAAGACCCTTTCTGTTAGATTTATTTTTAAAAATGCAGATTTCAGGGAAGCCCGGGTGGCTCAGCGGTTTAGCACCTGCCTTTGGCCCAGGGCGTGACCCCGGAGACCTGGGATCGAGTCCCACGTCGGGCTCCTTGCATGGACCTGCCTCTCCCTCTGCCTCTCCCTCTGCCTGTGCCCTGCCTCTCTCTCTCTCCCTGTGTTCTCGTGAATAAATAAATAAAATCTTTAAAAAAAATGTAGATTTCACCAAGTCTGAGTGGGTAAAAAGACAAGTATTTTCTCCGTGTTTAAGAACACTAAAGGTTCAATCAGAAAGTCTTAAGTATCTTATATAGTGGCAAGTTTCCTTCCATAGTGTTGAACTCTGCCCCAAAAGATGGTAAGAACAAATTCCATATTCTTATTTCAGAAAATACACCATGGTGTAAAGTTACTTTTACCATAGAAGAACACACAAATATGTGTTGTCCACAGTTTGTTTGGTTGGCATTAAAAAAAAAAAACAAACCATTTTATTTATTCATTTTAAGAGAGAGGGAGAGGGAGAGAAAATATAAGGGGCGGGGGAGGGGCATACGGAGAGGGAGAAGCCTATGGACTCTGGGATCCTGACCCGAGGGAAGGCAGACACTTAACCCAATGAGCCATGCAGGAGCCCCTTGTTCTTGCTGGCTTCTTAGAAGTTCAGGACCCTACATTCCTGGTCTAGTTAGTGTCACCTCCCTGGATTTAAATTCCTCAATTCTAAAATGAGGAGTTCAGACCACACTCAAAATTCTCTTAAGCTACTCTAATTCATACTCTTCGATTTAAATGGACACTTTGTGATTGATGAATTAAATTGGATTTTAACCAATGCATGCTTTAGCTGGCTGTAAATTAAGGGAGGATTTTTTTAAACGATTTTGCACTTTTTGTTTTTGTTTTTTTGAGAGCAGGAGTGTGCCGGGAGGGGAGTGTTGGGGGGGCAGAGGGAGAAGGAGAGAGAGAATCCTAAGCAGGTTCAGCACCCACTAGCCAGCAGATGCTGGGCTCCAACTCAGGATTCTGAGACCAGGACCTGAGCCAAAATGAAAAGTCAGATGCACAACTGACATAGCCACCCAAGGGGTCCAAGGGAGGAATCATTTTTAAGTAGACTTGAAATTAATCCTTCCTATTCTTCCCTCCCACTCTCACTCTACCACTTCCTCCCTTTATATTATGCTTCTCCCATCACAGCAAATTTCCCCTCCTTTTCTCCTCCAAATGAATTAATCTAGGAATGTAACAATTTCAGAGCCAAAAGATAGGAGTGTGAGAAAATGGCAAACAGCACCTCTCTGGGCTCTGACTTAATTTATTCTGGATTTTTTTTTTTTTTTTTCTAAGAAGAATGTGAGGCTATGAGGCACTGCCCTCAGGTTCTTTATTCTTGAAGCCACCTCAGTTTCTGCAGGGCCTCATTAGGGAACTTGGAGCTAGACAAGGAGCATATGGATCAGTACTCAGTAGCTATAAGTCTATTTGACCTGCCATAGTGAATTTCCAGGCTAACATCTAAGTTAAATATGATGGGTGATGACAGCAAAATAGCTGATACCATTTGCAAATGGAGCAGAGCTCACCACTGGAATGATTGATTGATAGTATTGAAAAGTGCAAGTCAGACACAGAGGTAGAGTTACAATGGAAAAATTTCACTTTCTTCCACCAATGTGTTTTTAGCTTCGCCTTCCTTCTTTGCTTTATTCCAGGAGGAGAAATTGGGCTCTATAGTTTACTGCTCCTGTTTTATGAACATTTTTTTTTTCTAAAGAAATGAAAAGCAAACCTGTTAAATAAGTCAAGAGCAATTGTCTATGTTGGAATATCTGAAAAGACCAATCAATTCAGTCAGAGGATATTGATTTTCTTTCCCCCCTCACCATATCTTATTTTGTTCTCACCCATTCCATTTGGTTTTTGGCATTCTGTAGAAGCTGCCTGAGTCAGTTAAGTATGACCATCAGTTTCAGAGAGAAGGTAAATTATTGATGAAGTCCTTTAGGTATGTGTATAGTCGGGTAGAAAATTCAAAGAGAATTTCATTAAAATTGAGGTCTTGTGCTTCATGTCTTCATATGCACACTAATTGTATCCATCGGATAATTGTGAACTGACTTTAGACTATCTTTTATGGGATGCTCAATGTTCCTTCTTTTCTAGGAACAATACTGTACCTTCTATAAATTTACCTTTGAAATAATTTGATCTCTTAACATAATTTCATCTCCATAAGTTATTATCCACATTAAGTAAACGTCCTTGTCTTTGTTTATACATGTAGAATTTTAGCTATTTAAGAATTTAGAAATGAAGATTACATAGTCAAGGAGTGAATTAACTTGTAACTTACCCCAAATCTTACCTTACTGCTGAATAAGGACATGTCTGATGGGAACAGGTTGGTGTGGTGATGCTGATGTGATAAGTTGAATTCAGAATGGAAGCTCTTATGAAGGAATATACCTCAGGCAATTGCCCTTCCACTATTTTAAGGCCTTACTTTCTAAGGGCACCTGATAAAAAAGATCCTTACCCCCTTAAAAAAGGTAAGTGCAGAGTCATTAATACCATTTTTATGTATGGAAAACAATAATTCACTTAGTAACAGTTGAGTCAAATCAGTTCATCTGCCAGCCAAGAGCAATCCCAGTGTATACTGGGACAGCTAAACATATTGACTGACCCACATCAGTTGTGTGAGAAGGTGAGACTTGGAAAGTACATTCATCTTTAGGATGCTGAGACACTCTTACAAACACTAGTAATGTGAAAATTTCTATCAGAATACCAAAGAGAAGGGAAGATTGACTGTAATCGCTAATAACATTTATGATTTCATGTATAGAACTGACATAGAATTGAAAATATCACGTAGCATATAGAATGGTGCTATCTTCTTGTCAAATGCTTCAGTATGCTTTCTGTAACTTAAAATGGAAAATAGTTTCCTTGAGAAGTGAAATAAAAATCTCCAAATACAAATTTGAGAATGTAGGAATTTCCTATTTTTTTGATTCAGAAGTTATGTACCCACAGGAAATGTTAGTTGTGAAAATTGGACCTCTCAAGGCTATGCAGATAATCTCTACAGGAGCTACGATTTTTTTTTTTTTTTGAGAGAGAGAGAGAGAGATAGAGAGAGTGAGCCCATGAGCCCAAGAAGGGAGGGGCAGAGGGAGAGAGAGAACCTTAAGCAGGCTCCGCCTTCAGCACGTAGCTGACATGGGCCTTGATCTCATGATCCTGAGATCATGACCTTAGCCGAAATCAAGAATTGGTGCTCAACAGACTGAGCCATCCAGGCGCCCCAAAATCAATGAGTTTAATAGACCTTTTTTTTTTCATGGAAATATGCAAAGCTAGACTTAATAGTGTCCGACAATATTTTTAGTCATTTTAAAACCACCAGCAACATGAGGGCTACCGTAATCCATAATTCGAGGGAAGAATAGACCAAAGTGAGTGCCATCCTCTGGAATTGTGCCAAGGCAATAGTCTTAAATATCAGTTTGACAGATAGGTGGTGGGTGAGATCTGTCTGTCATGTCATTTGGGTGATTTCTACCTCAAAAAAATTGGTGATCAAATGTTAAAATATGATTATTGAGGAGGGATGAGTTATTTGATGTGGAGAGATATGGGACAGGTGAAACTAATTTAGTTTTACATTTTCTAAAGTACTTTCTAACAATAAAAAAAACTCTCTTGGGCATTGAAAGCAGAGTAGATTAAAAATTTACAATATTTTTTTCTTCTGTTAGGCAAATAATAAGGCCACCAGAATACTTCCTGGTCAGGAAGGAAAAGGAAAACCTACACCTTCAAATAAGATGGAAGGCAGAGTGTATTTTTGATGGGTCAGTGGCTTTCAAGTGCAATATGGAAATGAAAAAAGCCTTAAATATCAATAGTTTACCACAGGCTCTTATTTGAATAACTTATTTTAGAATGTTCAGATGCTAGAAATTTGTGTGTGTGTGTGTGTGTGTGTGTGAATGTGTGTATGTGATCAACTTGTCATCTATAAAGAATTGCTTAGCAAGACGCTTGGGTGGCTCAGTCAGTTGGGTGTCTGCCTTCGGCTCAGGTCATCCTGGAATCCTGGGCTCCTTGCTCAGCAGAGTCTACTTCTCCCTCCCCCTCTAAAGCTCCCCCTGCTTATTCTCAGTCTCTTTCTCTCTCTCTGTCTCAAATAAATAAATAAAATATTAAAAAAAGAATTACTTAGCAAGTAGCCACAATATTGCTTAAGGAATTTTAGAAAATAATTAAAAAGGAAATGTTGGCCAGCATTCAGCTAATTACAGGATAATCCTGGTTTGAATGCCTATATCATTCTTTTTTTTTTTTTTTTTTCATTTTTTGGCCTGGCTTTGCAATGTTATTTAAAATTTCAGATTTTCAATGTTTGAATTGTGAAAAGAGTGAGTTTAGATTAAGAAATTAGAAGTACCGGTTATTTATCTTCTGAGTTTTAAATAGAGAACTCTAGGGGCACCTGAGTGGCTCAGTGGTTGTGCGTCTGCCTTTTAGGTCTTGATCCCAGGGTCCTGGGATCAAGTCCCACAGCAGGCTCCCTGTAGAGAGTCTGCTTTTCCCTTTGCC
This sequence comes from Canis lupus baileyi, assembly GCF_048164855.1. Classification (NCBI taxonomy): domain Eukaryota; kingdom Metazoa; phylum Chordata; class Mammalia; order Carnivora; family Canidae; genus Canis; species Canis lupus. The sequence continues at coordinate 38,869,625 of NC_132861.1, read as the reverse complement.
TATGTCTCTGCCTCTGTGTGTCTCTCATGAATAAATAATACAATTTTTAAAAAATAGAGAAATCTAAAATCTACAAAAATCTACCTTCTTTTTTTTAAGGTTTTATTTATTTATTCATGAGAGACACACACAGAGAGAGGCAGAGACACAGGCAGAGGGAGAAGCAGGCTCCATGCAGGAAGCCCTATGTGGGACTCGATCCCAGGACCTCGGGATCATGCCCTGAGCCAAAGGCAGATGCTCAACCACTGAGCCACCCAGGTGTCCCAAAAATCTACCTTCTTATAGTAGTTTTAATTTTTTTTACTTGTCAAGAAATTAAATAATTTCCACTAATATGACTTCCCTTTGACTTGTCCACCTTGTAGAAGAGTTTGATTTTATTTGAAATGAGATTTACTTCAAGTGTTCACTATAGTATTAAATGGAAATTTATAAAAATTTAGATTTATTGTTAAGAGAGTCAAAAGGTAGGCTGAAGTTTTATTTCTCTTCTTATTCACTTTGGGATTAACTCTGAAGAGTTAAAGTAGATTCTTTCCCAAATTTGCTTTGCTATAGTTTTTAAAGCTTTGACTTTGTGTGAAAGACTTCAGATACAAGAAATATTGGAAAAGAATTAACCAGTTCTCACATAGCACAGGTATTTCTGAACAACCCGCTGAATTATTTTCTAAGCATTTTTAACTGATTTACCTTGCTGTGGGTGTGGGATCAATTTTATACAAAAGTTTCCCTAGGCTTCCAACTTTTCTTATAGCTTATATTTTTAAAAATTATGCTAGTGAAAAGGAAACAACATTTCCTCAAGCCTATTATATAATATTTTGAAATTATGCCTTAGATGTAACCAGAGATTGAAAGAGGTAAGTAATACATGAGATAAGTGGAACTTTACCATGTAAGAGCCAATAGCCAATGTTCTTTAGGAGAATGAGTTTTGAATCGTAACCAAAAGATTTGGATTCTGGTCTCTGTCAATTTTTTTCACCTGAATGGAGGATTAGTCATTCTCCATTCAGTCTACATATATTTAGACAAAATAGAAACAAAAATAGCATCGGTGGTAGTTGCTTATAAACCTAAAACATACCATTCTAGCAAATAAAACAGACAACCCTCCAATTAGCCACCTCTCCAACTTTTCCTTTTTTAGGAATTCCAGGAGGAAATGATTTTGTAGATATCGAAAGTAAATTTGCTCTAAGGACCCCTGAAGACACAGCTGAGGATACCTGCCACCTCATTCCCGGAGTGATAGAATCTGTGGCTAACTGCCACTTCAATCACACCAGCAAGACCTTTGTGGTGATCCATGGCTGGACGGTAAGACAGTTTCTTAGGGAAGGAGCAGATTGGGGTAGACCAGGCATCTGACTTGCTTGCTCCAGTTGTTGGGAACACCATGATGAGTCTCCATATCCCGTATTTCTGCTTGTTTTCTGATGGCTTTGTTCTGAACTTGAGTGCAGGCAATTCTGGCTGGGGTGAGGACTGTGGAATCTAAAATTACAGGTTCATAAGTATTTCCCCCACGTAGGGCCATCCTTCATTTTACTATGGTACTTAGTTGGTGCCCTCGAACCAGCCACTCTTATGAGGTGAGAAAACAAGGCTTTGCTCAACTACAGAGCAGAATGTAGGTTATCGCTTTAGGATGCCCTTGGACACCTGGTGTGATCCGGATTCATGCAGCACATTATCAAAGGTCTTCTCCTAAGGGAGAACTTGTCAGAAAGAGGAGAGGGTTGGAGTAGAGTGAGGAAGTATTGATTCTGGTTCTGGCTTTGCCATTTTCCAGCTCTGTGATGTGACTGATGCTACTTCTCGTCTCTAGGCCTCAGTCGACTGATGTGTAAGACAAAGAGGTTAGACTCTACTTCCAAAATTCTTCAATTGTAAACTTTCGGGAACTTTTTTAGCAATGAAAGAAGGCTAGCGAGACAAGGTGTCATACAGAATGATTAGAAAAAGTGAAAGCTGTGGTTATATTTGGTTACATTTGGTTACAGTTACTTTTACTTTTTTTCAACTAATATTTTTTAAAAATTTAAAATTCAATTAGCCAACATATAGAACATCATTAGTTTCAGATGCAGTGTTCAATAATTTACCAGTTGTGTATAACAGCCAGTGCTCATTTACTTTTACTTTTAAAGAATATGAATAAGTGATAGGGATTAAGGAGTGCATTTGTTGTGATAAGCACCAGACGTTGTAAGGAAGTGTTGAATCACTAAATTTTACATGTGAAACTGCATGTTAGCTAACTGGAATTTAAATAAAAACTTCTTAAAAAGAAAAACAAAACTTAAAAATAAAGACTATGATTAAAGTACTGCCTTCTAAATGTGCCAGACATGTACTTTCCATGGTACAGTTCTTATGTAACTACTTCAGTTGGTGGTTAATATTTTCAAACCAAAGTGAGCAGATTTCATTTTTTATATAAAAAGGACTTAAATAAAATGGGAGGTTAAAGAGAAATAATCCTGCCATTATGTCAGAGCTTGTGAATATAGTAATAGATACTAAATAAATTCTAATGAGATGAATTAGAGAATGATTGACAGATTTCTTTTTTTTTTGATTGATTTTTTTTTGATTGACTTCCATCTCCATTCTTTTCCTGTGTAACTTAAGTGCCTTTCTTATTAACAATCTAGAACAATTGCTAGACTTTTATGGAGATGAAGGCAACTACTAACAGAATTACATGGACGTGTATTTTAAAAAAATCAGTTTACTAGTTTTACATTGTAAATTTCATATGTTATGATAAAAATACATATTAAAATTCTTAACATAGGTCTTTTATAAGATATTTAAATAAGTGGTAATCATTGGTAGTTTTAGAGATGTTTTGATTTTATATAGAACTTTAAATACCTTTTGAAAAAGTATAGTAAGCTTAATAAACATTTTATATGACAGAATAAATTGAGTATTTCAATCTTATCCCTGTGAGAACTTGATACTTTAGGAATTTTTGAAAAGCATAGTTCCTTCTCATGCAAAGATGAAATGGCTAATTCAGTATTGGTAGACAGTGCCAATTTCTATCATTGGTCCACTAAGCCCACCATATTCTTTACCTTGTGTGTCCTGACATTTTAAGTCTCTGAGCTCAGGTGCCAAGGCCACCGGCTGTGGTATGGAGTCTCATCATAAAGAGCTGGTTGGTCTATGCAATAACTAATCCAGATACACTGGGTAACTGATCTCAGCTTATTTCGGTGGACTGCCTGGCTGCTTCAGTTGGACCACCTGGAATGAGTGGACAGGAGGACTTCAGTTCAGCTGTGTGTCTTTGAAATCAAAGATTTCAAAAATTTGTGCTGATTTAAGGAATCTCAGAGAAAAACCCTAGTAAATAATACCTTTTTAGAGTTAAAAGGTGATTGCTTGGGTTTTCCACTCCTTTGCTGTTCCAGGTCACTTACAGCAGTATTTTATGTTGAGTTAAAAAAAAAGAAAGGACTAATTTTTAGGCAGTTAATAAAAGTATCAGTCACTGTAGGAGTAAGTTGGGTTACCTAATCTTTGACAGATTGCCTAACTTGAAAATATTGATAGTACAGAAAAACTTACAATAGGGGCTTAGAGCAAATGAGATTTTTCTGCCTTATGTGAGGTAAACTGTTTAGCAGCTCAAGATCCTAAGACAAAGGGAAATAAGGAAATTCTGCAGCTTTTCATGGAAAATCCAGAAGAATGCTTAGTGTGCATTAGAGCACACATCCCAGATTACAAGTTGGACACAGCTGTCCTGCAGCTTTGCCCCTGCTTAGGTCTCATAGACCAGAGTTCTCATTGTAGTAGGAGGTCCTCAAGCCTGGCTGAAAGGATCAGTAGTTAACATTGCATTCTGAACACCTGACATCATCCTTTCTTGAAAAGATGCAGAGGGTAGCAAATTCCCAACAGCTAAGAGAGGAGAAGGAGAGACAGGACCAATTTATCAGAGTTTTGGGCTAGGTGGTATTCTAACTTGTTCCCTCAAAGACCCAGGCTGCACTTAAGACTTTTAATTTTTATTTATTTTTTATTTAAATTCAATTTACCAACATATAGCATAACACCATTGTTCATCCCATCAAGTACCCTCTTTCACACTTAAGACATCTTAAAGCAGCCTCTCACTGAGACAGGTTCAAAGAAGGTTTTTTATTTTTTTAAAGATTTATTTATTCATGAGAGGCACAGAGAGAGGCAGAGACACAGGCAGAGGGAGAAGCAGGCTCCATGCAGGGAGCCCGACGTGGGGCTTGATCCCTGGTCTCCAGGATCAGGCCCTGGGCTGAAGGCGGCGCTAAACCGCTGAGCCACCCGGGCTGCCTTCAAAGAAGGTTTAAATGAGTTTCTAATGGGCTTTAAAACTTTTTTTTTTCCTCTTCATGCTTGAAATGGCAATAGCTTTAGAGCTGGTATTATATCACTGCAAATAGATTGGGAGTCAGAATGGATACAAGAAGACATTTATGAGGTGGCAAGTAACTCCAGAATCATCTGAACCCAACCCCTTTGTTTTATAGGTGGCCTAAAAGGTTAAAATAGTGCCTCCATTCATAGAAGTAATTATTGGAAGAGCTGGGACTGAAACCAAGATCTCCTGGGTTTCAGGCTTGCTTTTTCCTACCACAGGGCACAGCAATGAGGTGAAAAATTGTGCAGTTGTTAGTATCAGGAGCTCATGTTTTGATAGTTTTAGTCTAGAAAATAAACTAAATAAAATGTAAGCATATCTGAAAGAATCCACTATATAAGATCAAAATTCCAAATGAAGTCTCTTGGTTTGAGAACTCATGAGTCCTATTTTTTGCTATTGGAATTATTCTAAGAAAAATGTAGGTTTTATAGGCCTCCCTTGAAAAGTTACTTTAAACATGTATTTCAGAACCTTCTTCATTGAGTACATATTTAAGTAACCTTTACAGTGGTTACAACATGATTTTCTCTCAGGTTATGGTAAGGGCAGGGAGACTTGGGGATTTGAATCAGGTTACTGGATGTTTGAGCTCAGGGCAAGATAGTGCACAGTATTCCAATCTGCAGTTTTTAAGTGTGTTTCAATTTTTTTTAAAAGTATGCATCTTTGCAGAGGTGTCCGATGCCCTCCTTGAAAACTTAAAATTTTACATAAATAGAGTTAACTTGAGAACTCTTATAGTTCTTTCGATTTTAAATTTGGGAGCCTTTTTAAAACAAGAAGCAAAGATTTATAGTTGCCAGTTTCCTTATCTCCAAACAGGACCAATCTAATAATTTGGGAAGTGTGACTATTAAACCTCATTAATTTCTACTTTGATAATTAAGAATTTGAGAGACTTATAAAAAAAAATCTAAACCAAAGCTGATCATTTTCTTATATATTAACAAAGAGATTGCCAATAGAATTTACCTTCTGTTAGGATAGTACATTTAAAACTATTTTTTTCATTAGCACATCCAATGTTGTACGTAAATGACTGTTTATAGGAAAAAAGTGTATTTGCATCCTCCAAAACAATGCAGTTGTGAAAGATTTATTAGCCTAATTGAACGTAATTAAATTTATTTTAAAATAGTCTATAATTCTGCAGAATTTTAACTTATTCAGATGGATCTTTCATATAAATTATTGGTTTTACAGAATTTATAAAACAAGTTTTTAAAAACTGATGGTGTAAACCCTAATCTGCTGTTCCTCAGCTCAACACATCCCTTCTTTGGCATGCTCAAACTTGTCAGGCACACTCTGAACACTCTTTTGCATGATTTGAATTTTCTTTCTGAGGCGGTGGGCTTCCTTTCAAGTTTGTATGTTTGTTTTCTTTCCATTTCATAGAAGTGTATTAGGCCGAGATATCTATGACAAGTTGTAAGTGGTTATTTTAGGAAAGCTTGTATCATCCTTTCCAGGTGACAGGAATGTATGAGAGTTGGGTGCCAAAACTTGTGGCTGCCCTGTACAAGAGGGAACCGGACTCCAATGTCATTGTGGTGGACTGGCTGTCACGAGCCCAGCAGCATTATCCAGTGTCTGCAGGGTACACCAAGCTGGTGGGAAAAGATGTGGCCAAGTTCATCAACTGGTTGGCGGTAAGGACTGGGGGAAGAAGACATGTGTCCAAAACATATCTCTTCACTAGTACTAAACAAAAAACTGGTTTTTATTACTTTTCACTTAAATATAAATATTTTCTGGAGCATTTCAAATCTTCAGAATAAGCATGGGCATTTTTTTTAGCCAGAAAGCAGCATTATGATAAGAATGATAAAACTGTAAAGTCAAGCCATAGTCCAGCCCCGCCCTATCCTCTGATATTTTCATAGTGAATAGATCTGGGGAGACCAAGAACTAAGTGGGCAGACCAGACAAAAGCTTGTTATTTCAGGGCAGAGAGAAGATGTCATATTTAGCCAAATCTTTCTCTACCAGTTGACTGGCACATGGAAATGTTACCCTGGCTTTGACCCATTAGAATAGCAATCTTTTTCACGAAAAGATTAACAATACCCATTCCTTAGTGTAGATTAAAGATCCAGATTTTTGTTGAGGGTTAGGGGACGGATTGATTTGAGCTAGGAAGAAAATGTCAGGGAAGGTCTGTAGCATATGAAGTGGCTAAGGGTGAGGAGTTCTGATTTAGCTGCCACCTTATCCACTTTATTCTCTGATGCCATCCTCTGAAAATTACCTTTGAAAAGTATCTTGGGGTTGGCTGAAAAAAAAAAAAACAAACCTAATACTCTGATGGGGCCCAATTATTTAAGCCAGATACTTGGAGGTAAAAAATAAGCTCTGTTTATTGGACGGACCATTTAAAGAGAAAAGTTCTTTTCTTGACTCTTTTGCTTGTCAGAAAAGTGAACCTGGACAAATCAGATCATCTGCATGGGCCTCAGGCTTCCCATCTGTTGAATAAAGAGGCTGGACCGTGTGTGTCTATGATTCCTTCTCCCTGTAATATTTTCTGGTTTTAAGTCATTTTCTGACTAACCTTAAAGAATAAAATGATTTGGGTATTTAGAGTAGGGAATAATGGGTTAAAGCTAAATATCTGTTTAATATATGTGTATGTATTTACAGATAGTTTATCTACATACAGATACATACACACATATATACATTCACATATCTACATATAAATATATAGCTATACATGCATACATATATTTTCAGATATATGGAAATTCAGATTTCCATATGTTTCAATTTCAAATGTATGGGACAACTTTCTAACTTACATATATGTTTTTAAAGAAAGAGAAAATGTCAACACTAGAATATTTCTTTGATCTATAACACAGAATTAAAATAAGTAGAGTTAATTTTCAGCATTGCCTGTATTTCAAAAACAGTATTTATATTCATTTTTTCATTTTAGCTTTGATCTTTTTGTACAGAGCCATAAGAACCCCTTTTTCTTTTTCTCTTCCAAAGGAGGAATTTCAGTATCCTCTGGACAATGTCCATCTTTTGGGATACAGCCTTGGAGCGCATGCTGCTGGCATTGCAGGAAGTCTGACCAATAAGAAGGTCAATAGAATTACTGGTAAGAAGGCAATGCCAGTAGATTTATCATAGAAAAGTTGAGATGCCTGTCATTCTGAAAGAGAATAGGATGCTTGTCAAATTCCCATATGTATGTGATGTTCCTCTTTGTTTGCCCTGACATTTGATTATCTTGTGGGAGGGCTCTTTTTCTGGAGTAGGATAGAATATGGGCCTTTGCTCTCCTGGGCTTACCACCTACTGTCAGAAGCGAAATAGAACAGAGTTAAGCACAGAGAGCCCAATGGAGTCCCTGGGAAGCTCATTTCCCTCCTCCCTCTGCTCTTTCCTGTGGTGGTATATTGCATGTATGTCACCTCTCATATCAGTGCTGGGAAAAATGGAAAAGGACTAATCCAAGAGGCTGCTCGGAAAAAGGAAGACGCTCAACCAGGGCAAAGGCAATGGATGATTTGGCATGACTAGAGAAAAAGAAAGAACCCACCACTGTTTGAAGGCCTTCTCACCAGGTTCAAAAATAATTTATAAAAGAGGCTCTTCTTGTCCTGAATGAAAATTGCTATTTAATAGCTAGTTCAAGAAACTCAAATTCCTTTTAAAGGCGCTAAGCCTAGTTTTAATATTCTCTGTAATCTAAGGATCCAATCACTACAGAATAAGGAGCTAATAAGAACATATGTGGCTGCCAGTTACAATTCAAATGATGAACAATCCAATGCTAAGGTGAAACTAATGGAGGACAAAATGAATGGGAATTTAAATATCTGTGAGGACTTTTTTTTCCCCCCATTAAGGTCTAGATCCAGCTGGACCTAACTTTGAGTATGCAGAAGCTCCAAGTCGTCTTTCTCCTGATGATGCAGATTTTGTAGATGTCTTACACACATTCACAAGAGGGTCACCTGGCCGAAGTATTGGAATCCAGAAACCAGTAGGACATGTTGATATTTATCCTAATGGAGGCACTTTTCAACCAGGATGTAACATTGGGGAAGCCATCCGTGTGATTGCAGAGAGAGGCCTTGGAGGTAACTATGATTTAGAAGTTAATTAAACTGTTTCGTTCTTAATTCTTACTGATCTAGTCTCCTACCCATTCCCCACAAGTAAGTAGTTTTAATATATACATTTAGCCAAGAAATGTTTCTGAAGAAGCTATCATATTCAGCATGATTACCTTTACAGCCTTACTACTTCCTTTGGTCAGACAGACACTTTTTATTTTATGTATTATGTTGTAGACTACACTGAGTACTGCACTTCCAGAAATAAAAGAAAGGAAAGGTGAGATCTACACAAGAAAACTCCACTGCCTTGGATAATAGCAGGATAAAATGATATCTGGTCACATGTTATTGCACTTTGAATGAATGTGGTTGTGAAACCTTTAGAGTTATTTTGAATTTTACTGAAAGTAAAATACATGTTAATTAGTCCAAATTCCCTTTGACAGCCATTTAAAGGACATACAAATAAGAAACAAATCAGGCACACCTGGGTGGCTCAATCTGTTAAGCATCTAACTCTTGGTTTCAGCCCAGGTCGTGATTTCATGGGTCATGGGATCCAACCGTGCATGGGGCTCCACCCTCAGTGGGGAGTCTGCTTGAAGATTCTCTCCCTCTGGGCCTCCCCTTACTCATGTACACATGTTCTCTCTCTTTCTCTCTAAAATAAATAAATAAATCTTTAAAAGAATTTTAAAAATCCCACCAAATCACTATTCTCTAACAATAAATATCTCAAAATTTAAGGAAAAAATGCAATTTAATATTATCTTAATATTTACTTCAATAATTATGTTTGTGTTAAATTTATAATTTGTTTTAAGGGCTTTTTTTTCATCCTTTGTGGGCAATGCAACCAACCTATAGTCAGTAAGCTCAGGTCTTTTGTACATAGGTTTTAGAAATTACAGCTTAAGTTACTATTTTCAATAGTTATAAAAGTTTATGGTAAGCGATACACTTTTATTACATTGCTAATTATTTCTGTGATTCATTTAATGTAAAAACCATTAGCAGTGATACAATCTTCAATTATACATAGTATCTATGATAAAATACTTTTCACTTAATATTTCTGCCTTTCATGATGTTGTTTCTAGAAGCATGTAGAAGTGTTTTATGTTTTCAATATAAGAGAAGGATGTAACAAACTGGGGAAGTCAGCTTCTACCTTGAAGTCTCTTATTACATTTCCATAAACATACAAATGTAAGACAGCAGAAAAGGCAAAAGTTCTCGGCATATTTGCAATTTTGACACTCAGAGCTGAGAAACTGCCACCAAGAATACCTCCTTAAGTAGGACTTACACTCAAAAGGTCATAAGACTAGATTATGGGTAATTTTATTCTGACTACACACCTAAGCTTGTTTAGACATGCAAGATGAAACACTTATTATGGACTTTCATGGAATTGAATTTTCTTTGTGCTTCTTTCTTCCCAGATGTGGACCAGCTAGTGAAATGCTCCCATGAGCGGTCCATTCACCTCTTTATTGACTCTCTGTTGAATGAAGAAAATCCAAGTAAGGCCTACCGGTGCAACTCAAAGGAAGCCTTTGAGAAAGGGCTTTGCCTGAGTTGCAGAAAGAACCGTTGCAACAACATGGGCTATGAGATCAATAAGGTCAGAGCCAAAAGAGGCAGCAAAATGTACCTGAAGACTCGCTCTCAGATGCCTTACAAAGGTAGGCTGGAGAATGTTGTGAGTAGGGAAGATCAATTTGATCCTATTTTTTTGTCATGCTCATTGCCTCCCATGTACTGAGTCTGTCCATTGCAACGGAGGTGGCAAGATGATGTTACTAGACTCTGAACCCTTACTTGTATTTCTATTGATAGAGATGGAGTTACCCTGGTCCATTTTACTGAAGCTCCCAATTCCCATTGCCAGTAAGGCCCAATGCACAACCTGCACTACTCTATGCAGCAGCCTTGCTTGCCACCCTCCTCTTTGGTTGTGACCATTAGCATGGGCCAGCCCATTAGTACCTGGCTCAGAGTTCATTTGAAACCATTCATCTATCCAGGTCAGCAAGCAGACTGTGGCCCATGGGTCAAATCCAGCCCCCCATCTGCTTTTGTAAATAAAGTTTTATTAGAATACAGCCACACACATTCATTTTTGTATTGGCTCAGGGTGCTTTCTCTACTACAGCAGAGTTAAGTAATTATAGAGACTGTATTGCCCACAAAGCCTAAATTTTTTAGTATCTGGCCCTTCACAGAAAAACATTTGCCAACTCCTAAAGTTTGCTTTATTATTTTTTTTAAAGATTTTATGTATTCATGAGAGACACACAGAGAGGCAGAGACATAGGCAGAGGGAGAAGCAGGCTCCCTGCAGGGACCCTGATGTGGGACTGGATCCCAGGATCCTGGGATCCTGACCTGAGCCAAAGGGAGATGCTCAACTGCTGAGCACCCAAGCTCCCCTCCTAAAGTTTGCTTTCAATGAAGGCAAAAGCTACCTGTATTTTAAATTCATCTATTCCTGAGAGGGAAGAATATATCAAGCCTCTAAGATATTTCCATTTTGTCATGAATTTGTACCAGCTGAACTTCAAACTTGGCAGTTTGTTTAGAGAAAGATTTATAGGGATTGAAGGGAAACAGGAGAAGAGATACCAGGGAAATCTGGCAAGAGGAACTACGACCCGAAAAGCTAACTTATGTGGAGCCCAGGTAGAAATCCGAGGAAAGCGATGGCATTGAAATACAATTTTCCAAGGTAAAATATATCTGGTGGAGGCAACCATTAGTAAAGTGGTTTGTTAGAACCTCTACAGCATTCATTTGGTGGCCCAAAGGCCTGGAGCAGCAGGAATTCAAGGAAGCCTTTAAGCAATGAGGAAACCTTTGTTTCCTTGACTCTTTAGAATGAGAAACTGTGTGTGAGGTATAGAGGAGACTGGAATCTTCCAAAGACTTGGGAGATCTCGCTTATCACCCAGGCATTCTGCTCAGTGCCACACAGGGCTCCATCACTATTCACTATTCTTGGGGGAACTTCGGCAGTCTCAGCTTCCCCTGCTCTGACCTGTGGTGATGCCTGCAAGGGCTCCATTCAACCCCAAACTCGGTTTCTCTTCACCCTTTAGTAGCTGTGTGTTAAGCCTGCGGAGTTTCCTATCTCCTTAACCTCCCTCATCCTATCTACTCAGGGTTTTTGTAGCGATACAGAGAGGAGAGAGGAAATGTAGAAGTCCAAGTATCTGCTTCCAGAAGCTCTCCCTAATACAGAACACATCAGGAACCAGCAGTCTTTATGGCCTCACTGTGATTCAATGACTAAATTTGATTGTGAACCTGCTATAATATCTACTTTGTGCTAGATGGTGAGGGGGATAAAGAATATAAATGTGATCTTCTGGCCTGAGGGAATTTACACATAGGGTAGGGAGTCGGACATACCCATAAAACATGAAGAAATACAGTCACATACAAATGCCCACGTCCCATTAACAAATGCCAAATATGCTCCATACAGATATTTGGGGATAAGATGTCCAAGAAAGGGAAGAGTTCATGGAGAGAGTCATGGGTATTTTGGCTACTTGATGTGATCTCCGTTGTGCCCCATCAAAGGTGACTACTTTCTAGGACTGCTTAGCAATTCATACACACCTGTATTCTTCCTATTGACTACAACCACACTTTACTGAAAGGGAGTGGAATTCAAGGTCTGTATTTTCTAGTAACAAACACTGTGTAGACATGAAGAAATCTTTCCAAACCACACAGACAGTCATGCGTGAGCACTTCCTATTTAATGATTCAGAATTCTGTGGTTCTGAATTGCCTGCTTATCTGGGGCTGTGGTGTTTGCATAAAAACTGATTAGCACTTGTTCCCTACATTTTCTCCCTACAGTCTTCCATTACCAAGTAAAGATACATTTTTCTGGGACTGAGAGTGATGCACAGACCAACCAGGCCTTCGAGATCTCTCTGTATGGCACTGTGGCTGAGAGTGAGAACATCCCTTTTACCCTGTGAGTAGCCACATGGTTTTACCTCCAGCATGTGGGCTTAAATGGCACTGCTACCTGCTATAATCATTGGTCTTTAGAACAGAAGAAGAGTAGGACACTTGGAAAAGAAATAATTCAACAGAGTTTTTTTTTTTAAAGCTTTATGGCAAAAGATATCCATTAGATTGGTACCTATAATAGCATGGATTAGAAACAAAATAAATATCCAACATTGAGGCAATAGTTAAATGAATTGTGGTTTAAAGTCCATAAAATCAATCTATTTTCTAAAAACTATAATTATAGAAAACCAGGTAAAATATGGCAAAAAATGGAAGGTAAAATATGAAATAAACAAAGAAAGAATAGAGAATTATATATATCCTATGATTTTAACAAGGTAAACATGTTCACATAGCAATATAGATTGGAAGGGGATATATTAAAATATAAATATCTCTGAATGATTGATTTATGGATTTTTTCTTAAGAATTGTATTAAATCATTCATACTGTTAGTGTAAAAGTTAGAATAGATTAAAAGGGTGTAGATATCTTTTAAAATACCCTACATGGGGATCCCTGGGTGGCGCAGTGGTTTGGCGCCTGCCTTTGGCCCAGGGCGCGATCCTGGAGACCCGGGATCGAATCCCACATCGGGCTCCTGGTGCATGGAGCCTGCTTCTCCCTCTGCCTGTGTCTCTGCCTCTCTCTCTCTCTCTCTCTCTCTCTCTGTGACTATCATAAATAAATAAAAAAATTAAAAAAAAAATTTAAAATACCCTACATGCCATTGATCCTCATCTTGAGTATTTTGTTGGACATTTTTTGCGTTTTTAAAATATTTCCCAAACAATAAAGCTATTTATGTCTTGGGAGGAAGAAAAATGAAAACACACACACACACACACACACACACACACACACACCCAAAACAAAAAAACTTGTTTCTAAACTAACCAAATATGCTGATTTTTTTCTTCAGGCCTGAAGTTTCTGCTAATAAGACATACTCTTTTCTAATTTACACGGAGGTGGATATTGGAGAACTGCTAATGTTGAAACTCAAATGGAAGAGTGATTCATACTTCAGCTGGTCAGACTGGTGGAGCAGCCCTGGCTTTGCTATTGAGAAGATCAGAGTAAAAGCTGGAGAGACTCAGAAAAAGTAATTAAATTTATTTTTCTCCATTCACTTTAGACTCACTGCATCCTTACCTAGGGATAATGGAGCCTTCAACACTCAGGTGGAATTTTAGCAAGATTTTTCTTTAAAACTCTATCACCTAGGTAATTACACCTATAATTTTGAGGAGGGGTGTTTTTTTATTGTCATTGCTATGGAGGTATAATATTTCTGAATTTCATGGAAAGAAAATATAATCCCCGAATTGGTCACAATTACTGAGTGAGAGCTAAGATTTTAAGTTGAGGATCTCAGCTTCTCATTTAACACTGTCTCTTGCAAGCACAAAACACTTATGGAAAGAATTTCAGAGATGTTGACATTCAAAGATTAATGAGATTAATCATTAATAATTAGATGATAATAATAAATAATAAGATTAATTAATAAGATTAATCTTCTTTTCAAGAAGAATGAGATTCTGTAGTCTCATCCTGTCTCCCCACCTGCACCTCATATATATCTATAAATTAATTGCATCAAGAGCTCTGTAGGATTTAAAACTTTTATAGTAAATGTATAGGGATTTTGCAAATTATAGTGTTAATAAAAATGTTATTGTTAATAACAATGACTCTTTGAATTAGGATTGATAAATTTTTTATCTTTGGTCATTTTCTTTTATAGCAAATAAAACACATAAAAACAAAAAAGGAGGTGGATTGAGAGGCTATGCAGAGCATTTGCTTCTCTAACAGAACAGTTGAGGGATGGTTTGTGAATTCCTGAAGGCAGATACAAGGATACAAGATAATGATCTTGTATCTATCACCTTGTGGTGAAAGCCTTGTGATTTTAAGGCTGCACCAAGCTGTCTATATGCCTGTCTGGACTGATTATTGTTGAACAGTGGGTGAGGCCCTCAAATTCTGAATCAGATGTGTCGCTGACCAGAATGGCCTGATTTTAAACAGCTTATTGGAAATATCAAAATAATTAATCAGAATGATCAGGTGGGATTTAAATAGCCCTAACCAAATCATATATTTTTTGAACAACTGTTTCTCTTTTCCCATATGACATGTTCACATTCATTTTCTTCTACAGGGTAATCTTCTGTTCCAGGGAGAAAGTGTCTCATCTGCAGAAAGGAAAGTCGTCTGTGGTATTTGTGAAATGCCATGACAAGTCTCTGAATAAGAAGTCTGGCTGGTGAGCATCATGGGCTAAAGTTCCTTGGGTATCCTGAGCTTGCAGTTAGGGGACACGGCTTTATACATTGCTCTTCATCCCATAACTTAAAGACTTGCACTGATTCTTGTGGCTAGAATCTTCAAGGGGTCTTTCTTAGCTTTTCTGTATATACATCGGACTGGCCCACTTGTTTTGGGCAGTATTTCCTCTTTTTTCTTTCTCTTTCTGTTCTTTTATTTTAGTTCTTACACTACTACAAAATCTTTACTGCTGCTTTTTTCAGTACTGTATCCCTGCTACCTTTATGGATCCTGTGTGCAGAGCACACAGCACGGTAGTCATCATGGTGGCTGTGGGCATACTTCCTTCAGGGGAGGAAAACATCAACTATAGCACATAATCCTTGGTGTTCCAAGTGGCAGCAGACTCTAGGACAGAGAGCCAAAGGGGCAGCCACCAAGCACCCATCTCAAAATCCCCAACGATGGGGAGCTAATGGAGTTAGAATTTAGGAGATAGTTTTCTTTTCCATCTCAAAACAATCCCCTGGCTTTTTCCTACTTGAACTTTAAGACTAATCATATGGCAGCTGAATCTTTCCAGAGTATAAAGACTAAATGGAGATTAAGTGTGTGACCATCCCCATCCCCTCCTGAATTCTCACATTATCTTACTTTCATTTCTCTACTAATTCCCTTGCCAGATACCAAGTACTAATGGGTTAGAAGCATAAGGGGGAGAAGCTTAGATCATGTCATACAATCCAGGGACACAAGGAACAATGGGAAAGGCTGGTCACAACATTATCTAGAAATAGAAAAAACAATTGCTTCTGGTATGTCTTCTCTGTTACATTTATAGACAAAAGTAGAGAGTAAGAAGTGCCTAATAAGAAAAGTATATTAAAGACCCTATGTAGAATATCTCTATTATTTTAAATTTCTATTTCATGTTATAATTTATCCATGATAATTATAGATTATGGATTATGGATAAATTAGGAGAAATAGGCTAAAATAAAATCACTGTGACTATACCCCAGGGACAACTCCCAATTAACATTTAAATTTATATTCTTTCAGACTTTCTCTATGCATATATAACATTTATTTTTTTTTCATTTTTTACAAAAATAGAATTGTGACATACACTTTGAACGATAAGGTGAAACCACTTGATTAAAAACATTAATGTAAAAAAAACACATTAATATAAGAGCACTCAAGATAAACTTGAAATAAAAAATAGTTAATGGTATTAAGCCAGGCAGTATAAATAAATTTTTATCTGAGTGGAGACTGTTCTACTCAGAGGTTCATTGCTTTGTTTTCCCTCATCAAAAATCTGAGAAAATTTTATATTTTATTTAATTTTTATAAAGGGGCTCCCATCCCGGTGGCGCAGCGGTTTAGCGCCGCCTGCAGCCCGGGGCGTGATCTGGAGACCCTGGATCGAGTCCCGCGTCAGGCTCTCTGCGTGGAGCCTGCTTCTCCCTCTGCCTGTGTCTCTGCCTCTCTCTCTCTCTCTCTCTCTGCATCTCTACGAATAAATAAATAAAATCTTAAAAAAAAAAAAAAGGGGCTCCCATGTGAAGTTTTATACATGCATTTATGTTACATATAAATGTACACAAACACACTTGTACACACATATTCTCCCCAAATCATCCATAACTTTAAATCTATATGTGAATGTAAAAGCAAAACCTGAAAAATTAGGAAATATATCCGGCAGTTTTAAGAATATTTCTGGTCATATTTTTTATATAAGTCACAATCATTTATCTGAGAAAGATTAATGATACATTCCTTATCTGTTTATAGGATTACTGAGACCACAGATATTTAGGTGGCTTTTGTTTTATACATCTGAACTTTATCTAGGAAGTAATTATGAATCAGACTAATAACCTTCTGCAGTTTCCCTCTTCTGTGACTAAATTAAAACAAAAGTTCTCTGTCTCTTATCTTCTGATATAACTCTTTAGAAGACTCATCACAAGAAAAGAAAAGAATCAGGCATTTCATTTGACAGGTTTTAGGATTAAGAAATCTTAAATGATACCTTCTTTGAAATCATTTGGTTCAGTCTTCTAAAAATGATAGTCTTTATTGGGACACCTCTAAATAGATCTTAGAGAGTCTTTCCTGCCATTTTCCACATCTGATCCCATAACCTTTGTTCTGAACTTCCAGTTGAATACTTTTTCATCATGAAGGTGGGAGGGAGGATGGTTGTAAAACACTAAGCAAATAATAAATTGCCCTTCCTCCTCTGCTTTTTCTCAGAACCTGAGCAAATCTACAGAAGGAAGAACAGCACATAAATTCTATGAAGAATGAAGTAACTTTTACAAAGGATGCCCAGTGCTTTGGGTGTTTCAAAGAGAATTTTACTGAGTATTAATCCCAGCTCTGTCTTTGTTAGTTGTTTTAGGATACAGTCTCAAACACTCAAAAAAGTGGCTAATTCAATTTGAGGAGTATAGTGGCCAAATAGCACATCTAACTTTAAAAGATTATAGATTTGAAAATCACTGTTTTGTCTTTTGAGAAAGAGATAAGACTGTTTTGGCCCATGGGAAAGAAGATGCCTTCTTTATCTAGTGAGTTTAGCCATAGCCTAAAATTGAGTAGAATCTCATATTTTAATTGGAAGTCTGCATTTTCTGGATTGATATCTTCTCAAAGTTTTCTTCAAGTCTGAAAAAAGAAAGTGATTTTTTTTTTTTTTTTTTTTTTTTTGGTGGCATGAGTTGGACCCATTTACTTACCAGTCAAAACGTCTGACTTTTTTTGGAATGATTCTTCTCTTACCATTGGGTTCTGTGTTGCCCAGGAGTTAACCAGGGACTAGAGACTTGAGGAGAGGAATAGAAAATGAAGATGATAAATCACTGAAACTTTAAAACTTCCCTGCAGCTGGTTGCATCATTGCTAAATTACAAATTAAAAGAGATATAAAATTCAGACCATTTCAGTCTCAGTAGGCTTTACAGTTTATTGTTTAATCTCTGCCCCCTCTTGTCTCAAGATTATATTTTAACAGTGTTTTCTAGGTTGGTGTTTTACATGAGCTTGTTATTTTCAACAAACACATAATTTTAACTATGGGGGAAGGAGATGATACCACAATTTCATTATCAGACTTCAGAAATTATATTCATCAATTTGAGGTCATTTAATATCCTATAGGCACTATTCCATTTTAGATTTATCTCAGTCATGCTTCAGTCATACTTTGAGAATGTCTTTTTCTTCCTTGGTTTTAAAGAAAATATGTATTCAAGGTCATGCATCATGTAAAGTCTTATAAATTTTAGACAACGACCATTTTTACTAAGTTTAGAGGTGAAAGTATTTACCCATAAACAGTGCTAAAAACCATCGTGGGCAATTAAAAAAATTCTCAATTGCCACTGCCACATGAAATGCCATGGGAGATGTTGTTTTTAACAACTAGTCAAGAGTGAGTGAACAGTTATTTATAAACTAGCTATCATATCTTCAGAATGATCTATATCTTAATATAAATTGATAAAGAAGTAAAATGTCTCAAAGGCTATTGCTGGGAATCCAAATTGTGAACATGTGTGGGTATCTGAACATATTACTCATACATGAAATCCCACATGTACATTTATTATTCAGCATACCTTGGAAAGCAAATAATCAAGGGATATAGTATTAGGATGTATTGGAGTAAAAATTATCCCAGAGGTGCTAGAACTTCAGCCCTTCATTTGAGAAATATGATTATGCCTATACAAAGTAGGATGAATGCTGTGATTGATGTCAGCCAACTTGGAATGAATTTTCTCTAAAAATAAAATATTGTGAGATTTATTGTTGTCATCCCCCTTTATTGCTAATTCATTAATTTTCTGGATTTGGGTTTTGAACAAGGGTGCATAACCTTGAGAAAATATAAATCCAGTCAGTAAAGGCCCTAGGAACTCTGGCTTCTGCAGACTTCATTATACATATATGTATATGTATATGTATATATACATATATATATAATAATAATGCTTTGGCTTTAAATGTTATTTATTAGCTGTAAATATATGTGTGTATGAGTAAAGGGAGATTGCTTTATTGGAAAGGTTTTGGGTAACTACATTTATAGACATGTGGTGCTAACTTTGTACATGTCTTTGTCAGTGACAGTCTCACTGGGCCAACTTACTCTGATGAAATAATACCACAAAATAGACTTTTTTTAAAAAAAGGAAACTTAAAATTATTTTAAGAAATAGAACCTGCTTTTAATAAAATTGACAAAATTTTACTAAAACACTAAGTCATTTTGTATTGTTTTAATCCCCTAAAAAGATATTTTTTCTTAGGGCAAGTTCATTCCGCAAATTTTTACTGATTTACTGAGTAAAATTACTGTGCTTGGTAAAAAATATAGCTTTTAAAAATTACAGGCACACTATATTTTATTTTTATATTTACATTTGTAAAAAGCTTTAGAGATCCTTTAAACTAACTATAAAGGAAAATAATACAGTTTTTTTTTCCTAAATAAAATACACAGAACTTTCTTTGCCTGCACCTACTTTTTCACTAGTAAAATGTTAGATTAATGTAAGAATTTTGACCATTTTCTAGAATACATTATCTTTATTTCTGCAGTCTAATTGTTACCTATGAAGTAAGTTTGTTCAATAAAATTAACTATTTGGTGTGGGAAGGTGCATTTTTTAGAACTTTTCTTTGGGAAAAGAACAACATACAGCCATACATGCACTAAATAGAGATTGCTTCTTAGTAAAATCAGAAAGAATTTAATACAGAAAATAATTGTTTCAGTGGCCACTGACCCAAAACTTCATTGTTAGTTAGATATAGAGTGTTTTAGGATTCCATCTGTATGAAATTTTCAGAAAAGGCAAAGTTATAGAGAAAAAAAAGTAGATTTAGTTGTTGCCTGGGGATGAGAGTTGGAAGAAAAATTAACTACAAATAATATAAGAGATCTTTTGGGGATGATGAAAATTAAATTGTGGTGATGATTGCATAACTCTGTAATTGAGATTTCACCAGTTGATGGACTCTATAAAGTTTATAGACTTTGCTCACTGTCCATCCATGCCTGTTGATATAACCAAAAAGACAATAACAAGAGTTGGCAAGGCCATAGAGAAAGGTGAACCTGCATATATTGCTGATGGGAATGTAAAATGGTGTGGCCACTCTAGAAAACAGTTTGGCAGTGTCTTCAAAAATTAATTACAGAGTTTAATCCATTTGACCCAGTGATTACACCACTAGGTATATACCTAAGGGGAGTGAAACGTTTCCACAAAGATTTGACAAAATTTTCATAGCAGCATTATTCATAAGAGCTCCAAAGTGGAAGCAGCCCAAATGTCCATCAAGTGGTGAAGACATAAAGAAAATGTGATATGTTCATACAAAGGAATATTATTGAAAATTAAAAGAATGAACTGCTGATATATTCTACAACATGGATGTACCTCAAACACTTTTGCTACATGAAGGGACCAGATGCAAAAGACTACATATTTTATAATTCCATCTGTATGAAATTTTCAGAAGGCAAATTTATAGGGAAAAAAGTAGATTTAGTTGTTGCCTGGGGATGAGAGTTGGAAGAAAAATTAACTACAGATGAATATAAGAGGTCTTTTGGGGATGATGAAAATTAAATTGTGGTGATGATTGCACAACTCTGCAGTTTACTAAAAAATTATATTGTACACTTAATAAGAAAGATGACTTATGGCATGCTTCAATAAAACTCTTTAAAATGTATATGCATAGATCTGTGGTGATAGACACAATCACGTTACATATATAACCTATGAAAACTATAATTTGGAGACACTCCCATCTTGCCCCTACAAGGAGGAATGTGCAGTGTTTATCTACTATTCACTAACATCAGCCTTGTCTATCCCAGGGCCCAATACATGGCAGTTTGTCATAAGTGAATGCTGCCATAACCTTGTTCTGTTAAAAATGTCTTATTTTTTATGTGCAATGGATGAATCACTAAATTCTACCTCTGAAACTAATAAAAAAATTAAATAATGTCTTATTTTAGCCTGATTCAAGACGGCAGGCCCATTTTTGATGCCTTTATCATACTGTAGACATATTATTATAAAGATAATTATCTTCTAAATGAATCTTATTGGGGATTTTCTATATTTAGACTATCATCAAATAACCATTTTTAGAAGTAGCAGAATTTTAGAAATCACTTAGCACTCTCATTTTTTGATATAAGTTCAGAGAGTTGAGTAACATGCATGAAACTAGAACTGATTCTTACTGATTAACAACTCAGTATATCCTCCCACATTTATATCATTCTGCCCCCCAAAGACATTAAAAATATGTGCTTAAGTATAAATTCACTTCATATACAAAGCACAATGAATTTTTTTTTGTAGGAATTAATGTATAAGGTAAAGTCAGAAATACTGTAAAGTAAAACCCGACCAGTGCAAAAAGAGTGAGTTCACCTCCTGTCCTCAAACACAGAAATCCCATCTCTTAGCCAGAGCAGTGCTTGCTTCCTCCACTGTGTACCCCAGCTCTTTGCCCCCTCTCCTTCTGGGAGGGGGGGCACTGATGACCTCCTGTGACAGTATTACACACCTTGGAGTATGAATCCTTGAAGGTGAGGCTTTGTTAGATACCAAAATCCAAGGAGAAAGTAGAATCCAGCAAACAGCAATAACAAAAACGAGTGATTGAATTTGAAAAGCATGCCTTTCCATATAGAAAAATACCGGGGCACCTGGGGGGCTCAGTGGTTGAGCATCTTTTTTTTTTTTTTAATATTTATTTTTTTTATTGGTGTTCAATTTACTAACATACAGAATAACCCCCAGTGCCCGTCACCCATTCACTCCCACCCCCCGCCCTCCTCCCCTTCCAACACCCCTAGTTCGTTTCCCAGAGTTAGCAGTCTTTACGTTCTGTCTCCCTTTCTGATATTTCCCACACATTTCTTCCCCCTTCCCTTATATTCCCTTTCACTATTATTTATATTCCCCAAATGAATGAGAACATATAATGGTTGTCCTTCTCCGACTGGCTTACTTCACTCAGCCACAATGAATTTTCTATTAAAAGATACATGCTGGGACTTTTAACAGGAGAAAATGGATTTGCATTAATCCCATCAAACCCTTTGTGACTACTGACACAGTGTGTATGTAGTGTACCAATCAGTCATTAAATCGGCCCCAAAGACTCTCACCTCTTTTTATTCACATCCTTGGATAGCCACCTCCTACACTGACCTATGTGACCAGTAGCATATGGAAAGGTGATGGTATGTTACTTCCAAAATCAGGTTTTAAAAGCACTGACTTCTATTTAAGTTGTTCTCTCATAATGTATCTCTTCTTGAGTTACTCTGGAGGAAACCATGCTGTGAGTGTCCCTATGAAGAGGCCTATGTGGTGAAGAACTAACACCTCCTCTCAACAGCTACAAGGATGAGCTTGGAAGTAGATCCATCAGACCCAGTCAAGCCTCAAAGACAGCAACCCTGGCCAATAGCTTGAATGCAATGTCATGAGAGACTTAGCAATAAATTCCAAATCCTTGAACCACAGAAACTGTGAAATAATAAATGTTTATTGTTTTAAGCTGCTAAATTTTGTGATAATTTGTTATGCAGTAATAGGTAACTAATACATATACTTTACCTATGGACAAGATTTTAGTTTTTTGGTTTTTTAAATAAATATTTCGAAAATCATATTTCAAAAGAACCAGGTTACATTTTGAAGGAAATTTCCTTCTCCCCTTCTTGCCTTTAGTAAGGCAAAGGATAATGGATAATCAGCTACTTGGTTTCTCTTTTTGGTGTTTCATTTTTGTTTTTATAAAATTATATACTTCTTCCATTTAACAGGATTATGTATAGACTCATATCTAATGAAACTTGAAGCTAAGAATAATCAAATAGCTTTAGAACTAAATTCCTTCCTTCCCATAGCATTGTCATCCAGAAAATTGATTTCACACAGAAAATCTCATGAGATTTCTGTCATTTATAAATTCTTTATGTTTGAGTTAGTGATCTTTCCCTGGCAATATCAGTCTTTACCCATTAGCACTGTTTCAGGTTAGTAGGTTGTCTTCCTTCGATTGTTATGAGTTTATAGACAGTTGTGTCACTCTACTCTTCAATTTGGGGACTGGAAATTTCCAGAAGACACATGCCAAGTATGTTTTGAGATTTCTACAAGTTAATCAACTGAGGGCCAAAAATTCAGTCAGCATTTGCCTCAGAGTTGCTGATCATGCTTATTGAATATTTTCTGTTTTCCATGTTTACATGTAGTCTGGTTGCTCCAAAGAAAAGCTGAGCTGGGCCTCAGACTCTTAGATATCCAGAATCCTAGAAGATTTAGTATGTAAAAGGAAGGAGTGAAAAGAGATTAATTTAAAATTAGGTGCACTGGAAGGGTGGGTTTCCCTGTGTCCACTAACATGCTTGCACATAATCCTTCATAGGTTTGATTGTCTTGCTGCTAAACAAATCACAGCACGTGTTCTGTTGCCAAGCATGAGAGAGATTGCTAACTTCTGTACTGATTTCTAGGCCGGAGACTTCCATCCTGGGACTCAGCATAACTTACTATTGGATTGATTTACCAATCCACATCTTAATTTAGAGTGTAATGGGTCATGATATAACAAATGTAAATATTTATGTATCCAACTTTGGAGCACCTAAATACATAAAACAAATATTAAGAGACATAAAGGGAGAAATTGATAGTAATACAGTAATAGTACTTTAATCCCCCCCACCCCCCCATCAATGGATACATCATCTAGGCAGAAAATTAAGAAGGAAACAGTTTTTTGGGATGCCTGGGTGGCTCAGAGGTTAAGCGCGTCTGCCTTTGGCTCAGGGAGTGATCCTGGAGTCCTCTGCATGGAGCCTGCTTCTCCCTCTGCCTATGTCTCTGCCTCTCTCTTTCTATGTCTCTCATGAATGAATAAATAAATTTTAAAAATCTTAAAAAAATATAAAAAAGACAAGGAAACAGTTTCTTTGAATGACACATTATACCAGATAAACCTAAAAATATATATGGAACATTGCACTCAAAAGCAACAAAATATACATTCTTTTCAAGTGCACATGGAACATTCTCCAGAATAGATCATGTGCCAGGCCTCAGAACAAGTCTCAATAAATTTAAGAGGATATATTATACATCTTTTTTGACCACACTGGTTTAAAACTAGAAATCAATTACAAGACAAAAACTAGAAAAAGACCCCCACAAACACATGGAGGTTAAACAACATGTTACTAAACAGCTAATGTGTTAACAAAAAAATCAAAGAGAAAATTTAAAAATACATAGAGACAAATAAAAATGAAAACACGGCAGTCCAAAATCTGTGGCATATACTGAAGGAAGTTCTAAGAGGGAAATTTCTAGTGTTACAGGCCTACTCCAAGAAACAAGAAAAATCTCAAACATTCTAATCTTACATCTTAAGGAACTAGGGGAAAAAAAAGGGCAAACAAAACCCAGGGTTAGTAGAAAGAAGGGAACAACAAATATTGGAACATAAATAAATGAAATAGAGACAAAAGAACAAAGAAGAAAGAAAGAAGGAAAGAAAGAAAGAAAAAATTCAATGAAATCAAGAACTAATTCTTTGAAAAAAGTAAACAAAATCAATAAACTGTGAGCCAGATTCATCAAGAAAAAAAAAACACAGAAATACAAAGGACTATAATACAATACTATGAAAAATTGTATGCCAGCATATTGGGCAACCTAGGAGAAACTGATAAATTCCTAGAAACATACAATCTTCCAAAACTGAAAAGACCAAAAATGAGTAAATAATTGAATTGGTAAACAGAAAACTACAAAAAACAAAAGTCAGCAAAGTAGCAGAAGAAGAAATTAAGAAAACAATTCTATTTACTATTGTGCCTAAAAGAATAAAATAGCTGGGAATAAACTTAACAAAGGAGGTGAAATACTTCTACTCTGCAAACTGTAAAAAGGCAATGAAAGAAATTGAAGATGTCACAAACAAATAAAAAGATATTCCATGCTTATGGATTGGAAAATATCATATTGTTAAAATGTCCATACTTGTCAAAGCAATATATAGATTCAATGAAATCCCTATTAAATTATCAGTAGCAATTTTTACTGAAACAAAGAGTACTAATCTCTTCAATAAATGATGCTGGGAAACTGTATAGCTATATATAAAAGAATAAAGCTGGGCTATACACACAAAAGAATAAACTTTCACTATACACACAAATAAATTCAAAATGGATTAAAGACCAAAATATGAGACATGAAATCATAAAAACCTTAGAAGAAAAGATAGGAGTAATTTCCTTTACATCATCCATTAAACATTTGTCTAGATATGCCTCCTTAGGCAAGAGAGCCAAAACCAAAAAAATAAATTATTGGGACTACACCAAAATTTTAAAAATGCTTTTGTACAGTGAAGGAAACCATCAATGCAATGAAAGGCAACCTACTGAATAGGAGAAGATATTTGCAAATGATACATTCTATAAGAAATCAATATCCAAGATACATAAAGAATTTTTACAATTCAATACCCCAAACAAGTAATCCTATTTAAAAAATGGACAGAGGGCCTATTCAAGACATTTTTCCAAAGAAGACATACAGATGGCCAACAGACACATGAAAAAAATGCACATGATTAATCATCAGGGAAATGCAAATCAAAATAACAATGAGATATCACTGTACACTCGTCAGAATGGCTAGAATCAAAAAGACAAGAAACAACAAGTCCTGGTGAGGATATGGAGGAAAAGGAACCCTTATGCACTATTGTGAGAATAAATGTTGGTGAAGCCACTGTGGAAAACAGTATAGAGGGTCCTCAAAAAATTAAAAATAGAAATGCCATATGATAGAGTACTTCCCCAACTGGGTATTTACCCAAATAAAATGATAGCATCTTAATATAATTTGGAAAGATACAGGCACCTCTATGTTATCGCAACATTATTTACAATAGCCAAGATATGGAAGTAGCCCAAGTGTATACCAATAGATAAATTGATAAAGAAGTATATATACATAGTAGAAACCATAAAAAAGATGAGATCTTGCCATGCCTTCCTCACCGTGCACCAGAACATCGGGTCAGAAGTTGAATGTTCCACTATGAAACAATAGAAAAAGCTGCAGCTGCTCATTGGAGAATTAGAAGATCGTGATAAAGAGCTCAATAATATGGTTGCAGTACATCAGAAACAACTTTTTTCTTGGGAAGAGGATCCGCAGAAAGTGTTGACTTTGGAAGAACGTTGCAGCAAATTAGAGGGTGAACTACATAAAAGAACTGAAATAATCAGGTCACTCACCGAGAAGGTAAAAACCCTTGAATCTAATCAAATTGAATGCCAAGCGGCTCTTCAGAAGACTCAGCTCCAGCTCCAAGAAATGGCTCAAAAAGCAACCCATTCCTCTCTTCTCTCTGAAGACCTTGAGGACAAAGATATTATTGAGGCTGTCAATCACATTGCAGACTGCTCAGGAAAATTTAAACTATTAGAGCATGCCTTGTGTGAGGCGAAGATGGTGAAGACTTGTATTGTGAAAGAAAAGCAAGATTATAAGCAGAAATTGAAGACACTTAAGATTGAAGTCAATAAACTGAAAGAGGATCTAAATGAAAAGACAACAGAAAATAATGAACAACGAGAAGAGATCGTTCGCCTCAAGCAAGAGAAAAGTTGCCTGCATGATGAATTAGTTTTTACTGGTAAAAATAATTAATTTAAATGATTGAATAGTTTTGTGTTTACAGCCTAAACTTTCTGTGGTACAACTATGACAAGATTAAAGGAATTATATCTCTCACTCAAAAAAAAAAAAAAAGAAAGTGTATTGTGCTAAGTGAAATAAGTTAGACAAAGACAGACAAATATCATACGATGTTACATATATCCAGAATCTAAAAAACAAATGAATAAACAAACAAAAACCAAACTGATCCATAAACATAGAGAACAAACTGATAGCAGTTTGGGAATGGGGTGGAGGGATAAACAAAATAGGTGCAGAAAAGTTGGAGGTACAGACTTCTAATTATAGAATATAGTCATCCTTATTATAATAAGGTCACATGGTGATTGATAGTAACTACTGTGATGACCACAGCATAATATATAGACTTGTCCAATGAGTGTTGTACACCTGAAAGTAATGTAACAGTGTGTGTCAACTATACTTCAATAAAATTGTGTTTAGAGTTACTCATATTTATTATTCTTTTGATCTCTGTTGTATTCATGGTGATATTCTCTGTTTCATTTCTGACATTTCTACCTCGTGTCTTCTTTTTTCTTTGTCAGTTTTTCTAGAGATTTGTCAATAGTATTGATCGTTCACTGAAAAAATTAAAATAAAAAATTTAGTGTTGAGGGTCATATATTTTGTTTTCCCAGTTACCTTAAACCAAAAAAGGCATGGTTTTATAAAATCTACAATGATCTAAGGAATTTAGAGACAGTTAGTTATAAATGTTTCAGACATAGTCTCTCTTTTGCTCATTAGGGAAAGACTTTTGGAAAACAGAAGGAAACAGATGGATGCTGGAAAACATCCAATGGTTATACACATCAGCTGCTTCTGGGATAACCCAAATCCAGGAACAAGACAATTACACCAAAGCATATTGTAGTCAAGTTCTTTTAAAAAACTTGAGAAAGAAAAATCTTAAGCAACTAGAGAAAAAAGATATATATATGTACAGAAGAAGAAAAATAAAAGATAACAGAGTACTTTTTGTTGAAAAAATTCATAAGAATGCAAATGAGCAATATCTTTAAGGTAAAGATTTTACTAAAAAAAAAAAAAGACTATAGCTAAAATTCTACAACCAATAAAAAGTATCTTTCAAAACAAAGATAAATAAGACTTTTTCAGATGTATGGAAGATGAATAAGACTTTTTCAGACGTATGGAAGCTTAAATAATTCATTATCAGCAGATGCCCAGTATCAGAAATGTTAAAGAAATGTTAAGTGTTTTTTCAAAGTGGAAAGAAAATAGTTCCAGGTGAACATATGAATCCACACAAAACAATGAAGACCATTGGAAATGACAATTAATTCTGCATATAGTTTTTTTCTTACTTTTTAAATGTGTTTAAACAATCACCTGTTTAAAGCAAAAGTAACAACAAAGAATTGTGGGGTTTATAACTTATATAGAAGGAAAAAGATAAAAGTGGACCAGTGGCTGGGAAGAAAGAAATGAAAGTAAGGCTCTTATGCTATAAGTGAAGTTGTATTATATAATATCATTAGAATAAAGACTGTGATAAATTAAAGATTTATGTCATAAATGGTAAAACAATAAATAAAATAACAAAAGGTTTGAGCTAATAAGCCAAGAAAAGGGAGATACAATGAAGTAATAAAATTATTTAATCCAAAATAATACAGAAAAAGAGAAAAAAAGAAGGAGAAACAAAGAACAGGGAGGACAAATAGAAAACAATTAGGAAGATAATATCCTTATTTCTAACCATATCAACAATAACATTAATCATAAATGTTATACACACTCCCAAATAAAAAGAGACTTTAGAGGGCCTGAGTTGCTCAGTTGGTTAGGCATCCGACTCTTGATTTCAGCTCATATCTTGATCTTGGGGTTGTGAGTTCAAGTCCTTTATTGGGCTCCATTCTGGGCATGGAACCTACTTAAAAAAAAGAAAAAAAGAGATTATATATATATATATGAAGAGATCATCAGAGATAATCATAATGAGAAACTAAAACTCTCATACGTGACTAGTGGGAATATAAATGTATACTCACTTTGGAAAACAGTTTGGCAAGTTCTTAAAAAGCTAAACAAACACCTACCATATAATTCAGCCTATCTACTCTTAGGAATTTACCAAAGAGAAATGAGAGCATATGTTCATACAGACTGGTACAGGGATGTTCATAGCAGATCTCTGTTTGTAATAGCTATAAACTGGAAACAACCCACGTGACTATCAACATATGAATGTGTGAACAAATTGTGACTATTGATATACTCAACGACATGAATGGATCTCAAAATAATTATGGCTTTGTGAAGAAGCCAGACAAAAGAAGTGTGCGTACTATATTATTTCCTTTATCTAAATTCTACTAACTTTAAATTAATCTATAATGACAGAATGCTTATTAGTGATTGCCTGAAGACTGAAGGGAGGGAAGACAGGAGAGAAGGGTTGTAAAGCAAGATGAGTATTTGGGGTTGTGGATATGTTCATTATCTTGATTGTGGTGATGGTTACGCTATCACAACACTTAACTAAATTGTACACTTTAGAAATGCAGTTTATTGCATTCGAATTATACTTTATTTTTTTCTTTTCTTTTTTTATTCATAAATTTATTTTTTATTGGTGTTCAATTTGCTTACATATAGAATAACACCCAGTGCTCATCCCATCAAGTGCCCCCCTCAGTGCCCGTCACCCAGTCACCCCCCCCCTCCCCTTCCACCACCCCTAGTTCGTTTCCCAGAGTTAGCAGTCTTTATATTCTGTCTCCCTTTCTGATATTTCCCACTCATTTTTTCTCCTTTCCCCTTTATTCCCTTTTCACTATTTTTTATATTCCCCAAATGAATGAGAACATATAATGTTTGTCCTTCTCCGATTGACTTATTTCACTCAGCATAATACCCTCCAGTTCCATCCATGTCGAAGCAAATAGTGGGTATTTGTCGTTTCTAATGGCTGAGGAATATTCCATTGTATACACAGACCACATCTTCTTTATCCATTCATCTTGATGGACACCGAGGCTCCTTCCACAGTTTGGCTATTGTGGACATTGCTGCTATAAACATCGGGGTGCAGGTGTCCCAGCGTTTCACTGCATCTGTATCTTTGAGGTAAATCCCCAGCAGTGCAATTGCTGGGTCGTAGGGCAGATCTATTTTTAACTCTTTGAGGAACCTGCACACAGTTTTCCAGAGTGGCTGCACCAGTTCACATTCCCACCAACAGTGCAAGAGGGTTCGGTTCCCCTTTCTTCACATCTTCTCCAACATTTGTGGTTTCCTGCTTTGTTAATTTTCCCCATTCTCACTGGTGTGAGGTGGTATCTCATTGTGGTTTTGATTTGTATTTCCCTGATGGCAAGTGATGCAGAGCATTTCCTCATGTGCTTGTTGGCCGTGTCTATGTCTTCCTCGAATTATACTTTAATAAGCTGCCCAAAACAAAACAAAATAGGGAAAAGAGTTACATAATATTTACCCATGGATATATTAAAAATAATTTTTTTCTCTTACAGAAATACCCATTCCTGGGGCCAAATAATTGAAGAAAAGTCTCACAAAGTTCTATCTCCTCCAGCAAAATCTTGGGAATACCTTCCCTAATATATGCAGCTTTAACGTAATAACCTGTCTTGGAGACCATCATGCTTTAATTCCATCATGCTTAGTAAATCCATTTTTACTGTTCATCAAAGAAGCTCAAGATTCCTCTGTCACTCATCATCTAACTCTCCTCCCTTCATTATTGCATATATTCCCTAATATGACTGCCTCCTACCCTCCTCCAACTCCACACATTTTTCCATATTTTCCTCTGAGATTATTGATTTGTCATCAGTAAAATCCATTCTCAACTTCTCTTCTGAACAATCTTTACCTTCTTTCTCTGAGACTTGGCTGTCCCTCGAGAGCAACTCTTTCCTGTAGCCTTCTGTAATGGTAGATATTTTCTTTCCCTTTTTTGTCACTGAGGATATAAATACTCCTGCTTCTCCTTACCACTTTTAAAGCATTGCCCCTTCCTCTTCCCTCAAGCCCCAAGTTTGCTCATGTCAACAAATTCAGTATCTTCTATCTCCCCCTTTGGTTATCTGTATAGACCTCTGAATTAGTCTTCCTAACCATTATTTTAGCACTCTGTCTTTCTAACACTAGTCTTGTCATTGTTCTTATTGATTGGTTATCCACATTTGGTAGATTTTGTTTTCCAAAAATGGCCACAACAATATTTCCCATTCTGTATGTTTTTCTGCAAGGTTGTACTGTTCTCATCAAGAGTTGAGATCTGTTCTCCCCACCTCTCTGAATTTGTGTGGGCTCTGAGATTGCTTCTACTAATAGAATATGGTAGAAATGACACTGCACGAGTTTGGACATAACCCTTTACTGGATTTATAGCTTCTGATTTCTGCTTTTTGAAGGGCTCACTCTTGAGACACTTATCTTTTGAACCCAGCACTTGAGATATTACAAAGCTGTGGTCATCAAGACAGTGTGGTACTGGCACAAAAACAGACACATAGATCAGTGGAACAGAATAGAGAACCCAGAAGTGGACTCTGAACTTTATGGTCAACTAATATTCGATAAAGGAGGAAAGACTATCCATTGGAAGAAAGACAGTCTCTTCAATAAATGGTGCTGGGAAAATTGGACATCCACATGCAGAAGAATGAAACTAGACCACTCTCTTTCACCATACACAAAGATAAACTCAAAATGGATGAAAGATCTAAATGTGAGACAAGATTCCATCAAAATCCTAGAGCAGAACACAGGCAACACCCTTTTTGAACTCGGCCACAGTAACTTCTTGCAAGATACATCCACGAAGGCAAAAGAAACAAAAGCAAAAATGAACTATTGGGACTTCATCAAGATAAGAAGCTTTTGCACCCCAAAGGATACAGTCAACAAAACTCAAAGACAACCTACAGAATGGGAGAAGATATTTGCAAATGACATATCAGATAAAGGGCTAGTTTCCAAGATCTATAAAGAACTTATTAAACTCAACACCAAAGAAACAAACAATCCAATCATGAAATGGGCAAAAGACATGAACAGAAATCTCACAGAGGAAGACATAGACATGGCCAACATGCACATGAGAAAATGCTCTGCATCACTTGCCATCAGGGAAATACAAATCAAAACCACAATGAGATACCACCTCACACCAGTGAGAATGGGGCAAATTAACAAGGCAAGAAACAACAAATGTTGGAGAGGATGCGGAGAAAAGGGAACCCTCTTGCACTGTTGGAGGGAATGTGAACTGGTGCAGCCACTCTGGAAAACTGTGTGGAGGTTCCTCAAACAGTTAAAAATAGACCTGCCCTACGACCCAGCAATTGCACTGTTGGGGATTTACCCCAAAGATACAGATGCAATGAAACGCCGGGACACCTGCACCCCGATGTTTATAGCAGCAATGGCCACGATAGCCAAACTGTGGAAGGAGCCTCGGTGTCCAACGAAAGATGAATGGATAAAGAAGATGTGGTTTATGTATACAATGGAATATTACTCAGCTATTAGAAATGACAAATACCCACCATTTGCTTCAACGTGGATGGAACTGGAGGGTATTATGCTGAGTGAAGTAAGTCAGTAGGAGAAGGACAAACATTATATGTTCTCATTCATTTGGGGAATATAAATAATAGTGAAAGGGAATAAGGGAAGGGAGAAGAAATGTGTGGGAAATATCAGAAAGGGAGACAGAACGTAAAGACTGCTAACTCTGGGAAACGAACTGGGGTGGTAGAAGGGGAGGAGGGCAGGGGGTGGGAGTGAATGGGTGACGGGCACTGGGGGTTATTCTGTATGTTAGTAAATTGAACACCAATAAAAATAAATTTAAAAAAATAAAAAAAATAATAAAAAAGGTCACCGGAAAAAAAAATTCTTTATGACAAATATAACAACAACAACAACAACAACAACAACAACAACAAAAAAAAAAGAAATCCAAGCTACATGGAGAGACCATATATTGGCATAGTGATAAAAACAAAGAAACAAAACAAAACAAAATAAAACCAAACCAAACAAAAAACAACCTGCTGAGTGTCCAGCCAGCAGATAGTACTGATTGTCAGCCATGTGGATAAGGCATTTTGGATTTCCAGCCATTGAGTGTTCAGAAGACTATAATTCCAGCTGGCACTTGGATGCATCCACATGAGAGACCCTGATAAAGAGCTGTCCAGCTAAGCCTAGTCAACCTACAGTACAATGAGAGGTAATGATTAATTGTTTTAACTAAGTTTCTGGGAGATTCACTATGCAACAATAGATAGCTGGAATGTGTACAGATGATGCTCCTAATATTGTGACCTCATGATGGCTTTACCTCCTCTCCTCCCATGGTCTTGTCTCCCAATCTATTTTTACATAGACATCCTGAGCCATATACTACATTATGCCATTATTCTATTATCCCATCACTCATAAATTCCATTTCAAGTTCTCCCCTCTCTGACCACTACTTCTTATTTTTCTTTTAATCAATGTAATGTCTCCACTGAAACAATTCCACAAATGCCTTGGAACTTCCAACTCATTGATTTATCAATCTCTTGCTTCCTTACACATCCTCACTTTGATCCTTACTTCCTTAGATTTTAAGGGCCATGTGCATGTACACACATAAGCACATGAACACACACACCACTTGTAACTATCTTTGTTACCCTCTCATTCAAATTGTCCCTTCAGTAATTCTACTACATTTCCAAACATTGTTTTACTCTCCCAGATTATTATTTCATTTCACATCTGCAATAACTTCTTACCTCTCTTCACTCACAGCTGATGACTTGGCTTCTTATTTTACTAAAGATATAGATGCAATCATAAGGAGAATTTCTGTGTATTCCACTCCTCAATCTACTAATCTCCCTGCTACTATGTCCATATACTCTGCTTTCCTTTCTAATATGATGTCTTACCTGTCTTACCTAAGGCCAATTCCTTATATATCAATTGTGCAAGAGAAGGAATATCTTCTCTCAGACATTGTTCTAAAGTTGCTCTATTCTTTTTTGCTTCTCAGGTTTTGCTTCCCTACTAAATCATTCTGTCAGCATAGCAGCGAGTTATAATAGTTTCTACTTAAAAACAAGATCTAATATGCAGCATAGTGACTATAGTAAAGAATATGGTATTATGGGGGTGGTGAGGTGGCTCAGTCAGTTATGGTCCAACTCTTGATTTCAGCTCAGGTCATGATTTAAGGGTTGTGAGGTCGAGCCCTGAGTTGGGCTCCGTGCTGGGTGTGGAGTCTGCTTAAGATTCTCTCTTTCCCTCTTCCTGCTCTCTGCCCCTCCCCTGCTCCCTCTCAAAAAAAGAAAGAATATGGTATTGTGTACTTGAAAGTTACCGAGAGCAAATCTTAAGCATTCTCACCACACACACACACACACACGTTAACTAGTTAACTGTGTTAACTATTTGAGGTGATTCTATGTTAATTATCTTGATCTTTATAACTATTCTATAACGTATATGTATACCAAATTATTACATTGTAGACTTTAAATATATATAATTGTATTTGTCAGTGATTCCTCAATGAAGTTAATAAATAAATAAATAGCTCCACTTAGCTTTCTAATTTCAAATCTAATATTTCAAATCTAATAAAAAACATAACTATTGATTATAAACCTTCTAATGTCCTACTGTTTAGCAGCCCAGCCCATATGGAGATAGGTTTGAGATTTAGGGAGAAAGGACTGATCTGTGGATGGCTAGATTTAGCACCATGGTGTAGGGTCTGGTAACTGCTTTGGCCAAACATTTTCCCAGCAAGTTTTAATGCACAGGAGTCTCTGGTGTTTTTTTGTAAGCTTCATTGGCTTCAGTGGGGTTTCAGTCAGAAAACTTTGACATCTCTTCCATTTAAACAATTCATTGATGGTGAGCTGTGGCAAGTGATATTAATAGCTGGAGATACAAAGGAAGGCAAGTGTAAAGTTAACTCAGGCTGACAAATTTTATTAGGCACCTACTACATGCAGGCAGCTTGTAAGGTGCTAGGGTCACGGTACCTTGGCAAGTTTCAGCAGGCATATGGGAGTAGATAGGAAAGCTATGAATGACATGGATCTGCATGTGCTTTATGTGCTCAAAAGTGAATATCTTTTTGTAATTCAGCTACCCAGAGTGGTCATTTTTTTTGTAATTCATTCAAAGACTCTGTACATATTATCACTGACTTTACTCACTCTCCTATCCTTCACTAAAATTAGGGAATATTTAAAGATGCTGGAGGTAGGAGCTAGAAAATAATGCTGTGTTATATTGTGCCTTGGCTCTATGTTGGCTCCATCATTCTATTCTCCCAGAAATGAATTTATATCATTATTTGTCTTGCCTTCTCAGATGGACACCAGGTTCCTTTAATAATAATATTATATCATCTATCTACTGAAAAAAAGTGTATAAAAATAAACATGCTTACATTTATATTAACAATTCTGTTAATTAGATGCATAAATAAATGGATGGTGACAATCATGAATAAGTACTTTTTCTTTATTTCAAAAATTTTAATTCTGATATAGTCGACATGCAGAGTTATATTAGTTTCAGGTTTACAATATAGTGGTTCAACAATTCTGTACATCACCCAGTGTTTATTATGACAAGTGTATTCCTTAATCTCCATCACCTATTGCACCCATCCCCCACCTACTTCCCCTCTGGTAGGATTAGTTTGTTCTCTATAGTTAAGAGTCTGTTTCTTGGCTTGTCTTTCATTTAAGAAACAAAACAAACAAGCAAAGGAATAAGGACTTTTAAAACTCTAATGAGTAGCATAAATGAATGAAACATCACTTTACTCTCCATATCTCTACCTTTATAGGTTTCTACAAACAATGGGTATATTTGAAATTGACCAATTTACTCATTCTTGCTTGGAACAAGACATTTCGGATGTTCTAAAAATACATTCTTTGACTTATTAAAATAGGTTTCTCAAGAGTGTAGTAACAAACATGAACATAATTAGCTCCAGAAAGAGATTTTCCTGTATGTCCTAAGAAGGCTACTAAACGGAACTGAGATGCTGACCTAAAAAAAGCTAAGTAAAGATTGGGTAAATTGAGTTGGGGTTAGAAAAAAAAATTAGAAAGCAGAAGTTAAAAAGAAGGAAGATATTAATATCTTAACACTATATAGTTAATGTTAATTTTAAAAGAAAAAATAACTATTTCCTACTGGGTGTGCCAACATCATGTGAGATAGTATCATACACAAAAGCAATGACAGTACAGGTTAAATAAAGAGCTGATTGAATTAATCATTGTGAACTCAGCATTTTGATATATAAGTAAGGGCTAGAAAAATAGTCTCTCAGAATTCCCCAAGTTGGAGAGTTTGGGTTGTAAAATGAGGCCCTAGGATTCTTCTGTATGTGATTCGGGCCAAGATGCCAATGACAAGTATACTTCTCTCAGATGTGTAAAGCATTCTATTTGAAACCAGGCCACTTATTATTTCAAGGTGACCATGACTCCAAGGACACATTTTAACTCTATATACATAATATAGTATCACTCTGTTCCTCGACCTTTATTGTTTCTGTCATCTTAAAGGAGTGAATAAGGATGATACCTTTTAATCCATACCAGTGAAAGAAGCAGCACTGAAATGGTGTAAGTCGCAGCCTGAATCTGAAAGCCCAAGAACCAAAGGTGCCAATGTCTGGGGGCAGAAGATGGATATCTCAAGTCAAGCAGATAGGTCTGCCTTTTTGTGCTATTGAAACATCCAATAACAACAACAACAAAAGAAACATCCAACAGATTGCATGATGCTCACCAGCGTGTCTTTACTCAGTCTACTGATTCTAATCTTTTCTGGACACATTCTCACAGACACACCCAGAAATAATGTTTTATCAACTACCTGTACATCCTTTTATTTTAGCCATTATTTTTTATTTTAAATTCCAGTATAGTTAATATACAACGTTATATTAATTTCAGGTATATAATAAAATGATTAAACAATTCCATAAATCACCCTGTGCTCAGCAGAATAAGGGCACTCCTTAATCCCCATCACATATTTTACCTATCCCCCACTCCTGTCCCCTCTGGCACTGTCCATTTGCTCTCTTGTTAAGTTTGTTTCTTGGTTTCTCTCTCTCTTTCTCTTTGTCCCTTTGCTCATTTGTTGTTGTTTTTTTTTAATTCCACATGTGAGTGAAATTATATGGAATTTGTCTTATTCTGACTGACTTATTCCACTCAGCATAATGCACTCTAGCTCCATCCATGTTATTGCAAATGGCAAGATTGAATTCTCTTTGAAGGCTGAGTAATATTCATATGTATATATATATACCATATCTTCTTTGTCCATTCATCAGTTAATGGACATTTGGGCTCTCTCCATAGTTTGGCCATTAATGATAGTGCTGCTATAAATGTCAGGGTGTATATACTCCTTTGAATCTGTATTTTTGGTATCCTTTGGGTAAATACCTAGTAGTACAATTGCTGGATCCTAGGATAGTTCTCTTTTGAACTTTTTGAGGGACCTCCATATTGTTTCCAGAGTGGCTGCATCAGTTTGCATTCCCACCAACAGAGCACAAGGGATCCTTTTTCTCACATTCTTACCAATACCTGTTGTTTCTTCTGTTTTTCATTTAGACCATTCTGATAGGTATGAGTTGGTATCTCACTGTAGTTTTGATTTGTATTTCCCTGATCATGAGTGATGCTGTGAATCTTTTCCTGTGTCTGTTGGCCATTTGGATATCTTCTTTGGAGAAATGTCTGTTCATGTCCTCTGCCCATTTTTAATTGGATTGTTTCTTTTTCGGGGGGTATTTAATTGTATAAGCTGTTTATATATTTTAGATACTAGTGGTTTATTGGATATCATTTGTAAATGTTTTCTCCTATTCAAGAGGTTGCCATTTAGTTTTGTTGATTATTTCCTTCACTATGGAGAAGGTTTTTATTTTGATGCAATCCCAATATTTTACTTTGCTTTTGCTTCCCTTGCACTATGGGACATATGTAGATAAATGTTGCCGTGGCTGATGTTAGAGACATCTGTGCTGTGCTGTCTTGTAGAATTTTGTTGGTTTCACATCTCACATTAAGATTTTTAATCCAGTTTGAATTTGTTTTTGTGTATGATGTTAGAAAGTAGTCCATTTTCATGCTTTTGCTATAGCTATCCAGTTTTCCCAACACCCTTTGTTGAAGAGATTGTTGTTTCTCCAGTGAATATTCTTTCCTGCTTTGTGGAAGATTAGTTGACTACATAATTGTGGGTTTCCTATTCTGTTCTATGGATCTATGGGCCTACCTAGTTTTGTACCAGTACCATACTGTTTTGATGACTACAGCTTTGTAATATAACCTGAAGTCGGGAACTGTGACACCTCCAGCTTTGTATTTCTTTTACAAGATTGCTTTGGCTGTTCAAGGACTTTTGTGGTTCCATATGAATTTTAGGATTGTTTGATATAGCTCTGTGAAAATGCTGCTGGTATTTTAATAGGAATTGTTTTAAATGTGTAGATTGCTTTGGGTAGTATAGAAATTTTAACAATATTTGTTCTTCCAGTCCATGAGTATGAACTGTCTTTCTATTTCTTTCTTTCCTCTTCAGTTTCTTTTTTTTTAATTTTTATTTATTTATGATAGTCACACAGAGAGAGAGAGAGAGAGAGAGAGAGAGAGAGGCAGAGGGAGAAGCAGGCTCCATGCCCCGGGAGCCCGACGTGGGATCCGATCCCCGGTCTCCAGGATCGCGCCCTGGGCCAAAGGCAGGCGCCAATCCGCTGCGCCACCCAGGGATCCCTCCTCTTCAGTTTCTTTTACCAGTGTTTTATAGTTTTCAAAGTACAGTTCTTTCACCTCTTTGCTTAGGTGTATCCCTAGGTATCTCATTGTTTTTGGTACAATTGTAAATAAAATGTATTCCTTGATTTCTCTTTCTGCTGACTTATTATTTGTGTATAAAAAAGCAACAGATTTCTGCATATTGATTTTTTGGGGGCTAATGTTGATTTTTCACCAAATGTGTTGCTTCATTGTAAACTAAGAGTCTTAGTACAATTAGGATAAAGGTTTTGAACCCAAAAATATTGGGTTCCCGAGACTAATATTAAATGAGTACTGGCAACTCTGAATGTAATTTAGTCTGACTATGCCATGAGGCTTCTCATAATCTTCTGAGTCACATGGTAAAGTTAGATTTAAGAGGTGTCTGAATCCACCAAGTCACTCCAAAAGTAGCATTTTTGATAGATACTTATTGTTTTTTTTAAATTTTATTTTTGCTGTGGGCCATTCCATCAATAAAAACATGGTTTGTGAGTACACTGGATACTTGGCATGTTAGACAAGCTGCCTCTAAGTTTTTCCTGTTGCACCCAAAAACTTTCTATAAATCATCATCTAAATTTATAGAGACATAATGGTCAATCTTTTAAGTGTTATATAAAATGCGGGTTAAATTTGAGTTAGGTAATACTTCCTGAATTTTTTTTCTAAGAGAAGCCCTTTATTATATATATACAATGTGGTTTGCCTCTTTGGCCCCTACATTTCCCAAAATTTAATGTATACTAAATGTTTTCTGAACTAACCTGATAAACCAATATCTTAGTTGCTGCTCTCTTCTATAAGGAAGTAATTTTTTAAATGTATTCCAGTCTCCAGAAGGAAAGGAAAGTTGAAAAAGGGGGAGATGGATGAGAGTAATCTTAGGAGGCAGGTGCAGCAAGGTCAGTTTGGCTTTAAGTGCCTCCTGTGAGATTTAAAAGATGGCTCCCCACAAAACATCAACACAATCTTCTAGTAAAATAAAACTGAGTTTGTTGCTTACTTCATTAAGGAAGAATGCAACCTGGTAAAGCATTGGCAGTATCTTAGAGTAGTGATAATAAAATCAGAATTTATTGACAATCAAAACCTGAAGACATTGATTTAAAATGGAACTTTAAAAACAGAGGCTTGATGAGTATTGAGTAAGGATCATGATGGGGTTCAGCACATACTACCTCAGAATATGACCCCTTGCTATATTGAATACTTTAAGCTGAAGGATTGAGAAAATCCAGGAGTGAGATCACTCTGACCTCTCCCCTCCCCTGAAACAGGTTTAAAATCTTCATTTGAGAAATAGAGAAAAGGAGCATTCCTATCTCTGAAAACAAAAGGGCACAGAAAAATTCTAACAAAAAGACCTTGCTCAGTTCCCTCCAATTTATTATACTTACCTCATACTCTCTGACCTATCATTTTTACACAACTACTCACCCTTCATCAGACCTAATGTAAAGATACTCAGGTCTGTTTCTTTGGGTCTTCATTTCCTTATGATGGCTCACATGTCATATAAAACTTACATTAAATAAAATTGTATACTTTTTTTTCTATTAGTTTATCTTTGTTAGTTTAATTTCAGACATAGCCAAAAAAGCTAAGAGGTTCAAGAAAGCCTTTTTCTTCCCTTGTATTCACAATCCAACAGCCAAGGCTTGAAAAGAGCAACAGGAGGAATTTGAGGTGTATATTGTTTATTGATGTTTTCCATTGAAGAATTGATGAATCTTTTGGAAAGTTTCTGTATTGAGCAATCAAATTGCCATGGACAGGAAACTCCTGGAAGAATATAGTCATGCTAATGAATACAGAGAATTTCACAAAGTTATGTTTATGTAGACAACCAGTTTTGGTTTCTGTGTCTAGCTGGATGAGGGTGTAGACAGTGTCTGTTCTAGGCATTAGGCTGGCATTAGTCTCCGAATGAGGCCTAATGAGAAGTAGTTATGGAGTCAAAGAGAATGGTATATTTGACAATTAGGAACACACACACACACACACACAAACACACACACTGAAATATTACACAGCCATAAAAAGGATGAGATTATGCCATTTGAGACAATATGGATGAACTTAGAGGGTATTATGCTAAGTGAAATAAATAAGACTAAGAAAGATAAATACCATGTTATTCTCCTCATAAATGGAATCTTAAAGAAAAAGAATAAACAGACAAGAAGCAGAATCAGACCTGCAAATACAGAGCTCAAACTGAGGGTTGCCAGAGGGGAGAAGAGTGAGGGTTGGGCAAGATGTGTGAAGGGGAGAGAGAGGTACATGCTAACAGTTATAGAATGA
Source organism: Canis lupus baileyi (assembly GCF_048164855.1). Taxonomy (NCBI): domain Eukaryota; kingdom Metazoa; phylum Chordata; class Mammalia; order Carnivora; family Canidae; genus Canis; species Canis lupus. The sequence goes on along the minus strand of NC_132861.1, from coordinate 38,828,829 downwards.
GATAAGTTATGGGATAAAAAGTAGACCATAGGGATCCCTGGGTGGCGCAGCGGTTTGGTGCCTGCCTTTGGCCCAGGGCGCGATCCTGGAGACCCGGGACCGAATCCCACGTCGGGCTCCCGGTGCGTGGAGCCTGCTTCTCCCTCTGCCTGTGTCTCTGCCTCTCTCTCTCTCTCTGTGTGACTATCATGAATAAAATAAAAAAGTAGACCATAAGGAATATAGTCAATGATATTGTAATAGTTATGTAAAGAACAAATCATAGCTACACTTGTAAATAAGCATAATGTATAAATTTGTTAAATCACTAAATTGTATCCCTGAAACTAAAGTAACATTGTGTGCCAACTATATCCAAATTAAAAAGAAAAAAAAAAGGAGGAAAAAGGAGGGGAGGGAGGAAGGAGGAGTAGAAGAAATCTCCAGACCCCTGCATTCCATAACTCTAGGATCTGGAAAAAAGAGCAAAACATGGTAAATTGATCCTCATCAGAGCCAGTTAATCCTCCTCTACCCTGATGTTGTGGGATGCCTCTGATTGGTCAACTCAAGCTTCTAAGACCAGCTTGAGTTGTTTTGGTGTTTAACCTATCCATCCCACCACATGATCATGATTAAAACTGTGTCCCAAACATCTCCATAGCTCTGCCACTCACATTCACTGCTTGAATTAGAATTAGCATGACCAACTGTCCCAATTTGCCTGAATTAGAATTAGAGTGACCAAACTGTCCCAGTTTGCCTCTGTATTTTAGCAATGAAAATCCCACATACTGGGAACTCCTTACTCAGTCTCAAGCCTAGTAGCCAGCCAATCTTGTCACCTAATTAGGGTCTACCTTCTCCTTTCTTGTCTTGAAAGAGGAGCAGAATAGATATATTCTTGTCATAAGTACTTGAGCAATTTCTTTTTTTTTTTTTACTTGAGCAATTTCAAGTTTCTTTTTTTAATGGGAGGTGTTTCCCTTTGGCAAAGTATATATTCCAACATTTACTCTGAATATAGTCCAAAACTATGGAAGCTCTTGGAAATCAGGTCAAACACATCACCGTAGTAGGAGGATGAGAAGAGGGAGGATTAAGTGTCTTACATAATAATCTCACATCACACACACACACACACACACACACACACACCAAAACATGTATATCTTCAAACAACACAGAAATTTTTATTTTGAAATGAATCACTTAAAAGACTGATATCAGGGGGAGTGATACTTTTGCTGGAAGTTTGGTGATTATGAAAGTAAGCAGTGATGATTGTGGTAATAAGATGAACATTTGTGTTCTAGGACTGTCCTGATATGAACACCTTGGGATCAAGGCTTGTTTTACAGGGTTGATCCTTTCAACACCCCCAAGGGCATGACAAGCTCAGGTTAGATTTTGGCAGATGTTAGCTGCAGACAAGAGCCAGTCTAGTGGAGAAAGGCATATGGGTCTGCAATTCAAGTTGGGTGGGAGGTGGTGATGTGCTTCAGGGTATTCACCTTTACATAGAGGGAATCCGTCCTGCATCTATATGAGGAAAAACTATCAAAGCCTATGTAGGATGACTAGGATGGAGTTGAGGGAGTGAATAGGGACACTGAGGTAGACAGTCTGTCCTGGGAACTTAGTCAACATGATAGGGAACAAGGGAAGACAGAGACTTGCTGGGTTAAATGTCCACATTGTCTGTACAGGAACATCACTAATTCTAATTCTGTTTCCCAGGCTGGTGGGATGTGTCAGTAATATTGTTCCTGTCATGATCTGGATTGGCTCAGTTGCTTGGCTGAATTTAGGTTAGATAGGCCCAGGGGCTGTGCAGGGAAGGGCTGCTATGGAAAACGAAGCCTATAGAACCCCTGTACTATTAAGCACATAGTTGAAAAGACCTCTTTAGTAACACAAAGTAGTTCCTTGGTACTTTCTAAAGGTCTGCCCTGTGTGTTCATTCCTGAGCTAAATTGTGGGTAACATGCCATAGAAGTTAAGACATGGTACCTATCTTAATTTGGGCTGCTATAAGAAGTTATCATAGGTTGGGGGGCTTAAATAACAAACATTTATTTCTCATATTTCTCAGGTAGAGAAGTCTAAGGTCAAGGTGCCAGCAGATTCAGTGTCTAGTGAGGGCAGTCTTCTCACTGTATCCTCATGTGGCAAAAGAGGCAAGAGTACTCTCTAGAGTATATTTTATAAGGCACTAATGCCACTCATGAGGGCTCCACCTTCATAACCTAGTCACCTCCCAAATCCTATCTTCAAATACTACATTGGAGATGAAGTTTCAACATATGAATTTTGGTAGGACACAAGCATTCAGTCCATGGCAGTACCTTACTTCAAGAAACTTGCTATCTACATGATGATAATGCAGCTGTTCATGACAAAGATGCAAGGTTGATGCTTATTGAAATCACAAAGATAAGTGTTGACTCCTACTCAGGTTAGGATATATTAGATGGCACTGGCCACATGGTATATTAAGAAATTATTTGGGCATCACTGTGCAGTTTAGCAATCCACAACAGACAGGATTCTCAACATGTAGACAGCACCCATTTGGGTTACTGGTGGTGTCCCTAATCATAGGAAGGAGAAGTAGAAGTAGAAATCTTCAGAAATTATTTCAGCATCCAGATTAATGCTAGTGGTGGCTCTCACGTTATGGAAATTCTAGTTTTAAGTGATATGATGGTTACTGCTTTAGGAAAAGGCTATCCAGCAAATTAAGGTGCTCCTGTTGGCTGCCTAGACTATAGACATTTTGGGGAAAAAGTTACACTCATTCCAAAGAATTTCAGTTAAAAGAGGATAGAGTAACTAGCTATCCTTGCAGAGGAGAGTAACTAAGAGAATCAGAGGTCAAGGCACTGGAAGTCCTTGGCCTTCTTGGTGATTTGACTTGTTCACATAGGTCAACAGAAGACTATTTCTGAACTTCTTGAGCAAGTGCAGCTTGCCTGTCTGTTTCCTCTGTATTTAGTACATATTGGGGAGAGGAGTCCGGGTTAGTGGTGAAGACCTCGTGGGATATTAGTGTTCAGCTGCACTAAGGTTAGGACCCAAGCCAGGAATGGAAATAATCATGAAGGTAGACGAAATGCAGATCAATAATTTTTACTTGACTTTGTGTCTGATGACACTAATTCCACTCTCTTTTTCCAAGTCTTCGGAGAACACTGACTTTCTAGATCTACATTTTATATTCCTTGGCAAGTACGCCATTATCGGACAGCAAGTTAACAAAAAACAGAATTTGGTTCTCCCTTTGGTCTCTGTTTCAGGTAATATTCTGCTAAAAATGTTTTCCTATCAAATACTATTAGAAAGAACTAATGGATTATGCTTTTATGAATCTTGAAAGTTAACTGTGAATTGACCTTATTTGCAAAAGGTGTATATTCAAAGGCAAAACAAACAGCAATCAAATTCTTTATTAATATACTACTAATGATGACTTTGAAGGCATGTAAAATATATCTTATAGGCATTTAAATTATGTCTCTGTTAGTATTTGTCATTATTATAGCAACTATATGTCTCTTAATTGCTACCTTGTGAGTCTCCAGAAGGTCAGCAGGCTGACCTTATTTATTGCCTGATTTATTCTGGGGTTCCCCTGTAGCACCGAAACTAGCACAGAACTGGATACTTACTAGAAGCTCAATAAATGTTTGCTGAATTAAACTGATCTGGCATCTGGACAACCTGGGCAATGTTCCACTTTGTCTCTGCTTAGCTTCTGTACACAGGACACATGCTGAGAATGGATGACATCAACCTCACTCTGATGTTTTTTACAGCTGCAGTAAACATGAGAAGCTTGGCAGAATGTCAACGAGCCAAGTTCAAAAATGTAGAAAGAACAGTACTTTGTGGCTGCCAGTTATCTGGAAATGCTACAGCATTTTTAGAGATATAATACTAATTGCCTAATACAATTATCACAATGACATGAAGTAATGTATTTAAATTACCTTGCACAAATCCTAGCTTATTTGCTGAAGAAGTGTTGCCTATTATTGACATCATTATTAATAGGTTAATAGTAATAAGTCACATGGTATAATAACAGAATGCTAGAAAAACAATTTGGTGTACAGTAAAGCCAAGAAAATTCCATCTGAGTAAGATTATTTTGGACTTAATACATAGGGATGTGGGAACTAACTAAACAGACTGAGGATGAAGACTTGATAAATGGTACTTTGGCTAAGAGAATCCTACATGTCTTATAATATTCAGTTCTATAAACTTCTTTTTAAAAATATTTTATTTATTTATTCATGAGAGACACAGAGAGAGGCAGAGAGGCATAGGCAGAGGGAGGAGCAGGCTCCACGCAGGGAGCCCAATGTGGTACTCCATCCCAGCACCACAGGATCACACCCTGAGCCAAAGGCAGACGCCCAACCGCTGAGCCACCCAGGTGTCTGTAGTTCTATAAACTTTTAAAAAGCCCTTCCTTCATCTTTCTCTTCTCTTGTTCCCACAGTGGTCTTCAGAGGACCATCAGAGGTCCCAGCTTTGTATACCTAAAGCTACCAAATTGCTATCACTCCCCATGTCACACTGCATCTCTCTCCAATCCTTATCAAAAGGAGCCATGCATAGGGAAAATTTTATAACCTTTTCAGAGGTGAATAAACAGAACAAACACATTCAACTGGAACCTCCCAAAGTATTCTAATATGCTCACATCCACACCATTGTGATGACTACTGCTTTCTTTGTCTATTTTTCTATTAAATTTTTAATTCAAATTTTTATTAATTATTATAAGTGTGTTATAATAATATGCTACATTATGCATTACTTATGTGTGGTATAAATATTTAACTATCATAAATATGTTAATGAAATAATAATTTGTTTTAATAGTTTTTAAAAAATATAATTATTTTCTTGGCTAGATTTTATTTAATTTCTTTCAAGTTTTTATTTAAATTCTAGTTAACATACAGTGTAATATTAGTCTCAGGTGTAAAGCCAGCAGAAAAAGGGCAATAATAAAGATTCTAGCAGTAAAAAAGTGATATAGAAACTAAAAACAACAATGAACAAAAACAAACAAAAAAATCAGTAAAACAGATCATTAATCCAGGTCTTGATTCTTTGAAAAAATTAATAAAATTTATAAACTTTAACCAGACTTATCAAAAGGAAAAGAGGAAAAATCCAAATAAATAAGAAAAAATGAATGAGAGAGGAGAAATACAACCAAAACTATAGATATACGATCATAAGAGAATATTATGAAAAACTAAATGCCAAAAATTGAACAACTTGGAAGAAATGGGCAAATTCTTAGAAATATAAACTATGGAAAAAAAATAGGAGGAAATAAAAAACTTGAACAGATCAACAACTAGCAAAGAAATTGAATCAGTAATCAAAAATCTCCCAGCAAATAAAGATCCAGGGCCAGATGACTTCCCAAGAGAATTCTACCAAACATTTATTTTATTTTAAATTTTATGATAGTCCCACAGAGAGAGAGAGAGAGGCAGAGACATAGGCAGAGGGAGAAGCAGGCAGGCTCCATGCACCCACCAGGAGCCCGATGTGGGATTCGATCCCTGGTCTCCAGGATCGTGCCCTGGGCCAACGGCAGGCGCCAAACCACTGCGCCACCCAGAGACCCCTCTACCAAACCTTTAAAGAACAGTTAATACCAAATTTTTTAACTAAAAAAAAAAAAAAAAAAAGAATAAATACCTATTCTTCTCAAATGATTCCATTTATGAGGCCAGCATTACCTTGATTCCAAGATACCAAAAGATGAAAGACCTGTACTCTGAAAACTGTAAAACACTTATGGAAGAAAGTGAAGAAGATTCAAAGAAATGAAAACATATTCCATGCTCATAGATTGGAAAAACAAATATCATTAAAACATCTATACTACCCAAAGCAATCTACACATCTAATCAAATTTCTATAAAAAATCATCAGCATTTTTCACAGAGCTCAAATAAACAATCCTAAAATTTGTATAGTACCCCCAAAGAACCTGAGTAGCCAAAGAAATCTTGAAAAGGCAGGGCAAAGCTGGCAGCATCCCAATTCTGAACTTCAAGCTATATTATAAAGCTGTAGTCATCAAGACAGTATGATACTGGCACAAAAAAGGACACATCAATGGAACAGAATAGAAAACCTAGAAATGGACCCACAACTATATGGTCAACAGATCTTCAACAAAGCAGGAAAGAATATCCAATGGAAAAAAGTATGTTCAACAAATGGTTTTGGGAAAACTGGACAGCAACATGCAGAAGAATGAAATTGGACCACTTTTTTTATACCATCCACGAAAATAAATTCACTAAATGTGAGACAGGAAACTGTCAAAATCCTACAGGAGAACACAGGCAGCAACCTCAGACATCAACAATAGCAACTTCTTACTAGAACTCACCTGAGACAAGGGAAGCAAAAGCAAAAATGAAATATTGGGACTTCATCAGGATAAAAACTTCTGCACAGTGAAAGAAACAATCCACAAAACTAAAAGGCATCTTACAGAATGAAAGAAGATATTTGCAAATGACATATCTGATGAGATTAATATCCAAGGTATATAAAGAACTTACCAAACTCAACACCTAAAAACCAAATAATCCAGTTAAAAAATGGGCAGAAGACATGACTAGACATTTTTCCAAAGATAACATACAGAAGGAGAGAAGAGACACAAAAAGATGCCAAACATCACTCATCACCAGGGAAATAAAAAATTACAATGAGATATCACCCCACACCTGTCAGATTGGCTAAAATTGACAGCACAGGAAATAACAGGTGCTGGTGAGGATGCAGAGAAAGAATCCTCTTACAATGTTGGTGAGAACGCAAACTAGTGCAGTCACTCTGCAAAACAATTTGACATTTCCTCAAAAAATTAAAAGTAGAACTATCCTATGACTCAGCAGTTGCACTACGAGGTATTTACCTAGAGGATGCAAAAATATAGATTTAGAGGGACATATGCACCCTAATGTTTATAGCAGCATTATCAACAATAGCCAAATTATGGGAAGACCCCAAATGATGAATGGAATAAGAAGATGTGGTATATACACATAATGGAATATTAGCCAACAAAGAGAATGAAATCTTGCCACTTGTAATGACATGGGTGGAGCTACAGTGCATTATGTCAAGCAAATTAAGTCAGTCAGAAAAAGACAAATACAATATGATTTTACTCATATGCGGAATTTAAGAAACAAAACAAACTAGCAAAGGGGTAAAAATGAGAGAGAGAGAGAGAGAGAAGGAAGAAACAGATTCTTAACTATAGGGAACAATCTGATGGTTACCAGAGGAGAGGTGGGTGTGGGGATAGGTTAAATAGGTGATGGGGGTTAAGGAGTGACTTACTGTGATGAGCATAGGGTGATGTATGGAAGTGTTAAATTGCAGTATTGTACACCTGAAATCAATAGGACACCATATATTAACTAATGGAAATTGAAATTTAATAAAAAGAACAAGGGATGGGAAGGAATAAATCATATCATATAACATGTATTACTGCACTTCTCTTATGAAGGATAATCCTTTATTATTTTAACTTAAGCCTTTGGCTTTGATTAAGGAGCATAGATTATAAAGCATAGGGTGAATTACTTCTTCTGTGACATCCCTATAGGATGATGTATAAACAAAATTGTAAGCATAAAGAAACTGTGGAAGGATACAGAATAAACTAGCAAATGTGGTTACCCATAATCCAATCCATAAAGAATTGGATTCGGCAGAGATAGAGTGCTCCTCTAATATATATTTTCAATATTCTTTCAGTTTTTGAGCTATTTTACTATACTGTCTATTCATAAAGTAAAAAAAGAAAGAGAACTAAACACAAATATTCAATCATATTTTCATTATCTCACTATACCTTCATCAAAACACAGTATTTTGGGTAAAATAAATGATCATTCTTCGTAACAGGAGGTTAAATAGTATCCTAATTCATGAATATATCAATTGTTCTTTCCGGTTAAGCACAAGGTACAGTTTTTTATAATAGCATACACCTAGTCACTGAATAATAATAGTAATAGTAATAGTAATAATAATAATAATAATACAAATTATTTGCTAAGATATTGGAAAACTATTCCTTCAGGATAACTGTCCAAAATGAAATCATATATGGACAGTTTGTTTAAAATAATTCAATACTGCGTCACTCACACACACACACACACACACACACACAGACACTGTTTAAAATGAGCTCAGCAGAGCATCTGGGTGGGTCAGTTGCTTAAGCGTCTGACTTGATTTTGACTCCGGTCATGATCTCAAAGTTGTGGGATTGAGCCCTGCATTGGGCTCCATTCTCAGCAGGGAGCCTGCTTCTCTCCCTCTCTCTTTTCCTCTGACTCTCCCCCTGCTCACATACACTCTCTCTCAAATAAATAAATAAATAAATAAATAAATAAATAAATAAAATCTTTAAAAAATAAAATGAGTTCATCAAATTGCAGTGCATACTCAAATATATGCCTTCTCCCAAGAGACCAGGAAAGTATAAAAATACATGATGATCATGAGGATGTGTGCATCTGCACAGATTATTGTTGCTTTTGAAAACTAGAGAAATAATTGTCCCTGACTCTCACAGGAGGGGAACAGGTAGGTCAGAGGCTGGTGGGAAATGTCATGTCTTAAGAGCAGAATAATGGAAGAGAAATGTGTAACTTTACCAATTGTCCTTAGAGGGACCAGGACTATTATTAGAAAATCTGATTCTTGTAGTAGATAACAATATGCTTCTCCTTATGTGGTTTATCCTTATATTGGTTACAATGACCTTTGAAGAAAGTTTTTATAAAGGGAAGAAATCACGTTACAAAACAACATGGTAAGACTGAGGCATTTCCATTCCTAAAGCTGTCTTTGGTTATGATACTTCTTTGAATCGGTTGCAGTTACTTGAACTCTAGAAATGAAAGATCTCAAAGTCCAGGACAGCCATGCCCCCTCTTCCCACATTAAAGTTTCTTCTCCTTCTACTTCATAAGACTTGTCAAAAAAGCTGCCTTAGCCTTTGTCAGCTCCAGAAAATATGGAGTGAGAGAAGCGTGGATTCCAACAGTAATTTGAGCCAGTTGTACTTTTCATGAAGGCAGGACGGCACCATAGATTCTCCATTTGTCGTCCATAGGAAGCTGGAGTGAGGGCAAATCATAACCAGTGCTTACTGTTTATAATAGCTGCTTGTAAATATGAGGCTGGCTAATTCATAGGTTAATTTACCATAGAAAGAGCTAGAATCCAAAATACAGGATTTAATTGCTTATTTGACTTAGCAGTACTATATACTATTCTGACTGCTATTAATTTTTTTTTCATATGCAAGAAGACACTATTAAGTGCTAAAAAATTAATAGCATGGCTAGGAAAACAATGGTTTTGTCAAAACTTCTTGAGGTTTAGTTAACATGAAGCAGCTACTTGCATTTCTGCTTGAAATGTATATCAAGTTTTATTCATTCAATTATATATACTGTCATTAATTTAACAGGTATTTGAATGCCTAGTATGAGCCAAGGTCTATGCTATGCTAGGTACTGGGGATTTAATGGTGAATAAAACAGATCCCTGCCTCTCCAGAGACTGAAGGTCTAATGGAGAGATAGACATTTAGTTAATTATAATCTTAGATAATGTTAGTTGTTAGTTTCTAAAAAAAAAAAAAAAAAAATTCCTGCTGGGATGTTGATTGGAATTGCCTTGACCCTGTGGATAATTATGGATAGAACTAACATTCGTGTGATGTTTACTATTCTGATCTATGAGCACAGCATATGTATTAATTTATTTAATGATTTTTAAATTTCTGTCATTGTTTTATAGTTTTTTAAAAAGATTTTATTTATTTGAGAAAGCGAGAGAGAGAGAGAGTGAGAGAACAGTGGGGAGGGGCAGAGGGAGAGGGAGAAGCAGACTCCCAGCTGAGCAAGGAGCACGACACTGGGCTCGATTCCAGGCCCCTGAGATAATGACCTGAGCTGAAGGCAGATACTTAACTGACTAAGCCACCCAGGCACCCTTGTAGTTTTCAATATACAAGTATTGCACAGTTTTTGGTCAGATTTATCCTATTTCATATTTTCATAGTATTATAAATCATTTAAAAATTTTCAATTTCTCTGTTCATTGTAAACATGGAAATACAATTGATTTCTACATATTGGTCTTGAATCCGATGATTTTGCTAAATTTGTTTATTGGATCTACTCTTTTTTTTTTTTTTTTAAACTCCACAGAATTCTGTTTTAGGTTTTTATAGATTCTACATAGAAGATCACATCAACTGTGAATATAGATAGTATCACTTTTTTCTTTCCAACCAAGATATTATTTCTTTATCTTGTCTTGTTGCCTAGTGAGGACTTCTAGAAAAATATTGAATAGAAATGGTGAGAATGAATCTCCTGGCCATGCTCCTTATCTTAGGAGGGAAATATTCAGGCTTCTCTTGTTAGATATGTAGTAGGTTTCTCTTAGATGCCTTTTATTGGATTAATATTTTTTAAAAGATTTATTTATTTATTTATGATAGACACAGAGAAAAAGAGAGAGAGAGAGAGAGAGAGAGAGGCAGAGACACAGGAAGAGGGAGAAGCAGGCTCCATGCCGGGAGCCTGACGTGGGACTCGATCCCAGGACTCCAGGATCGTGCCCTGGGCCAAAGGCAGGCGCCAAACCGCTGAGCCACCCAGGGATCCCCTATTGGATTAATATTAAGCTTCTATTTCTAATTTGCTGTACAATTTCATCAGGAATAGATGTTGTAATTTCTGAAATTTGTTTTTTGTGTATACTGAGATTTTTTTCTAAGTTGGTAAAAATGGTGAATTATGCTGATTTTCTAATGTTAAACCAATCTCGCATTCTTGGGATAAACTCTATAGGGTCAGGATATATATTATTGATTTTATATAATGTTGAATTTAATCTTCTGGAAAAGCAGGCCCAATTTGGCCTATCAAGTTTTTCTTGGTCAAGATTTTGATCATGGTACTCCTCAGTACGTTCCTCGGTCTTCAATATTTTCTGCACATTGGCAACTGAAGCCAGAGGCTTGATCAGAATCAGGTTTAATCCTGTTAGCAAGACCATAGTGTGTCTTTTCATCAAAAGGCACTTTTTGTGTCTCCTTTTGTGACATTATCAACCTTTGATGATTATCATCAAAATTCATTAATTTGTTGGGGGTTGTAAAATAAATGGTGATACTGTAATCCCATCATTTCATTCTCATGAAATATTTCTCTCATATATTATTTGGTGATTCAGTAGAATCACCAATTCAGTAGAATGAAAGATAGGAATTAGGCTGAATTCTTTCCCTTTACTTATAGGTTTTCAAAATAACAAATTAATTCCGTATCATTCTAGAATGATACTGATTATATATATTTTAAAATTTTATTTATTTACTTATTTATTCATGATAGACAGAGAGAGAGAGAGAGAGAGAGAGAGATTGGCAGAGACACAGGAGGAGGGAGAAGCAGGCTCCATGCAGGGAGCCCGACTCGGACTTGATCCTGGGTCTCTAGGATCAAGCCCTGGACTGAAGGCAGGTGCCAAACCACTGAGCTACCCAGGGATCCCCCTGATTATATTTTTAAATGTATCATTTGAACTTAAATTTTTTTTTTGTATTTCAAGATACACTTTCTAATCTCAAATTATTTCATCTTTGGTCAGTGGGAAGTTCTTCAAATTGGCTCTTATCTTTTTGACATGACCCTATTAGTCTTTTTTTTTTTAAGATTTTATTTATTTATTCATGAGAGACACAGAGAAAGAGAGAGAGACAGAGACATGGCAGAGGGAGAAGCAGGCTCCATGCAGGGAGCCCAATGTGGGACTCGATCCTGGGACTCCAGGATCACGCCCCGAGCCAAAGGCAAATGCATCTACCACTCAGCCACCCAGGCGTCCCTGACCCTATTAATCTTTGAAGATTCCTTGCTTTTTGGTATATCAAGACATCCTACATGTATTATTTACATTTCATGTTCTGGACCTGGAACCAGCTATTTCTCCAAGAAGCCTTGGTTTCTTTTAGTTGCAAATGGTATTTTAAGACAGCAATATAGGTGCCAGGACATGCTTACTGTTACTGAGTTTTCAACATGTCTTGGCTTGTATTATTAATTGCAGCATAATAAACTCTCCCCAAATCTAGTACTTTAAAGCAACAATAATCTTTTGTTTTCTCACAATTCTGAAATTTGAGCCCAGCTTGCTGTGGACTATTAGTGTAAGCTGGGACATGATGTCAGCTGGAACATCTTTATCAGGCTAGAAGATTACTCACGTGGATAGCAAGTTGGTGTTGCAATCTGGCAGCTCAGCTTGGGCTGTCAGTCAGGTCTCAGTTTTCCCCTGCATGACTTCTCCACTTGGCTAAGTAGAGCTGCTCACAGAATGGCTGCTACATTCTAACAAGGAACATCCCAAGTCCTAGCATTACAAGAAGATAGACCTCAGTGTGCAAGTACTTGTCAAACCTCTGCTTGCACATTACCTGTTCATGTCTCATTAACTGGTCATGGTAAGGAGCCCAGAGTCAGTGCAGGTGGGAACTACACAAAGCAGGATGGTATGCCGTACTGGAGGCCACCATAGTACCAATGTAACCCCAAGCCCTTTCAATGAACAGAGTTTGTGTTCCTTTTAGTTTACTTTAATAATTTTATTGTATTTTTACTTTTTCCTTGAACTCTGTCACATTATTGTTGATTTTTCCATTTTTACTATGTAGTTTTTTACATGTCTTTCATCATCTTCTTGGTGTCTTTTGATTAATTAAAACAAATAAGTTTATAGGGAAGCCTGGGTGGCTCAACGGTTGAGTGTCTGCCTTTGGCTCAGGTTGTGATCCCGGGGTCCTGGGATCGAGTCCTGTATTGAGCTCCCTGTGGGGAGCCTGCTTTCCCCTCTGCCTCTCTCTCCTACTCTCTCTCTCCCTCTCTGTCTCTTATGAATAAATAAATAAAATCTTTTTAAAAATAAAAAAAATAGTTTATAGTTTTACCTAAGAGAAGTAAGATGGTGTTGGAGTACGAGGATCCTTGGCATGTCTCAATAGACAAACAGAACTAGAAAACTATCAAATCGTCCTAAATATCCCAGAAATTGACCTGAGGACTGACAGAACAAACTGCACAACTAAAGAGAAAAATGGAGTCACATCAAAGAAGGTAGGAAATGCAGAGACCATGGTTTAGGGGAGAAACAGAACACAGATGCTACACAGGGTAGGGAGCTGTGGTCATGGAGAGAGATGAGAGAGAGAAGCACATGGGGGAACATACAAGGGAAATGTTTCCCCAAAGCCATTGGCTTAAAAAATAAAAGGGGCTAAATTTCATGAATTCTTGCAATGTATGGAGTTTAAAGCCTGGGGTTTTAAAGGTCAGTGGGTTTTGCTGGGTTAGAGACTTGAGGGCACTATTGTGTTCCTGGAGAGAAGACAGGCAAATGACCCAGTGGCAGAAACAGTGATTTGAAGAATACCTGGTGCACACAATGGGGAGATTTTTCACTCTTCTTCGAGTGTGTCCCTGAGAGGCAGCATTCACAAAGATGCCTCTCCTGGGATAAAAGAGCTGGCTGGTGCCATTGTACTCCCTTGCCCCTCAACGTAAACACAGAGATGCCTGGAGGAAGCAGTGCAGCACCAACACTGGCTGCCTAACTTGCTTACACCGGGCCTGATGCCTCATGCTCTGGCTGGACTATCCTCAGTGAAGCATGCCCCAATCCCCGTGTGGTGGGCCCCTCCCCCAGAAGACCAGCACAAACCCTTGCTTACACCCTGTCTCCCAATCAGTTCTGCAGAGCCTCAGTTCTCACAGAAGTAATATGAGATCTCATTTCACAAGCCGACCAGAGCACAGCTCATTAAAGCTCACCTCATTCAGGCCAAAGACCAGATACTGCCCACTGCAGGCAACCAGGGCCTCTGCAGGCAACTGGCCTGAAGGACAGAGCAGTCAAAACACAACAGCAGAGTGCTTGCCGCACACACCAGAGACAACTCCCCAAAGCACTGGGTGCTGGGCACTACTTGACCTTTTTTTCATAAGGCCATTACTTCCAGGAGCAGGAGACATAACAGGCTTTTCTAACACAGAGAAGAAGGCAGATACTCAGACAAAATGCCAAGATGGAGGAATTTATCCCAAATGAAAGAACAAGAAAAGGCCACAGAGAGCTAAGTGAAATGATGATAAATAACATGTCTGATGGAGAATTTAAAGCAACAATCATAAGGATACACAATGGACTTGAGAAAAGAAGGCATCAGGGAGACCCTTACCATGGAGATGAAAGAATCAGAGATGAAAAATGCAATAAACAAGATTAGAAACAAGCTTGAGGCAGCAGGCTGGAAGAAGCAGAGAAACAAGAAGACAAAACAATGAAAAATACTGGGAGAGTAAGGTAAGATGGTGGAGGAATAGGGTAATCCTAACCCTGCTACCTCACTGGAACACAGCCAGATAAATATCAAATCATTCCAAACACTCAAGAAATCAATCAGAAGTCTTAGAGAACAAAGTGCACATCTAAAAACCTGAAAAATGTCCCACAGGAGGTGGGAACCTTGGAGAGTTGATCCATGGGGGAAAGAAGAGTGGGTGCTTCTCAGGGGAGAGAGCCTTGACTAAACAGGGAATAGTGAAATAGAAGGAGGGGAGAGAAAAAAACATGGGGGAAAAAAACCCAGCAAAAACACATGCCAGGGACTGCACAAGAAAACTCAAAACCACTGTGCTCAAAACCACTGATGGGGGGAAAAGGAAAACTCAAAACCACAGTGCTCAAAACCACTGATGGGGGGAAAAGGAGAGGGCTACAATCCTGCCAGTTTTCTATAAACAGCAGAGCCCAGATTCTGAGATGGGAGGTTTGTGACATAGACAGGCTGGGGTCTGGGGAGCTGAATGATGCTCCAGTGGGAGAACAGAGCTGAGCCATAGCAGCAGGCAGCCTGAAGATTCCCAGGGTCACACGGGAAAAAGCAGTTGCTTGGAGTTCATTTGGAAGAATGATATGGCCTCTCTGTAAGCAAAAGTCTCTGCAGGCACTATCGAGCCTCCCTACCCATTGGGATAGGAGCAAAGACAACATCCCAGGTCTACAAACCCTCATGCGGACTGTGTGTTGCCATTTACCATAGACCGCACATGGTCATGGTACTGTCTTCTGCTACAAGTCAAGACCAGCCACAATGCAGAGAAAGCCTCCCGCAGAGGATCAGAGTAGATTTGTGACTTGGGAGTCTCTGAAGTGTGGGGTTTTGAAACACAGACACACCTTCAATCAAACACAGAGGTGCTGCCTCATTCAGCAGGTGGACAGTTCTGACACAGACAGGATAAGGGCATGGATACCAGGGATACAGGAGGGATCATCATTGTGCATCTGAGGGCTCACTAAAGAGGGATGGTGAGCATTTCCCACTCCAGAGAGATGTGAATAGGAGGTGGACATTTTCTCCCCATACGCAGAAGCTTGAGCCACATCAGTGAGCTGAACAGTGCCACCAAGTGGAGAACAGAGACAGAACACCAAGCCCCACTGTCATCACCTCCTCCTCACCCCCAGTGCCCTGCAGGTACATCTCCTCCAGGGTGATTCCACCTGAGAATCAGAGCAGCGAACCCTCCCCAAGAAGACCAGCACCAAATCCTTCACCCACACCAAGTCCACTAATCATAGAGTGCTGCAAAACGTCAACTCTAGGAGAAACAGGATCTAGCATTCTTTGTTTTTTGTTTGTTTGTTGTTTCTTCCTTTTTTTTTTTTTGTATTTTGCTTTTATCTTTGTTTTTATCTGTCATTTTTGTTTGTTTAGGTACAGAAAGAGTAATTTTTGTTAGATACAGAAAGCAATTTTTAAATTTCTTTTTATTTTATTGTCTTTTAAAATTTTTATCTTTACCCCTTTTCTTTTGGTCTATGTTTTTTCAAATAAGCTTCTTATAACAAGTAGACCAAAACACAACTAGATCTATCTTCCTTTATGTATTTTATTTTATCTCATTTTATTTTTAATTTTTTTTCAATTGTTCAATTTTTTTTATTTTTATTTTTTCCCTCCAAAATGTCAAGACAGAGGAATTCACCCAAAAAGAAAGAACAAAAAGAAATGACAGCCAGGGATTTAATCAATGCAGATATAAGTAAGATGTCTGAACTAGAATTTAAAGCAACAATTAAAGGATACTAGTTGGGCTTGAGAAAAGCATAGAAGCCACTAGAGAATCGATTACTGCAGAGATAAAAGAATTAAAATCCAGTCAGACTGAAATTAAAAATGTTATAACTGAGATGGAAAATGCAAACAATAATTAGAGAATACTATGAAAAATTATATGCCAACAAGCTAGGTAATCTGAAAAATGAACAAATTCCTACAAACTTACAAACTACTAAAACTGAAACAGGAAGAAATAGAAAACTTGAAGATCCATAAGCAGCAAAGAAATTGCATCAGTGATTCAAAATCTTCCAACAAACAAAAGTCCTGGACCAGATGGCTTCCCAGGGGAATTCTAACAGACATTTTAAGAACAGACATTAAAGAAGAATATGTGTTCTCAAATTGTTCCGAAGAAGAAGAAGAAGATGAAGAAGAAGAAGAAGAAGAAGAAGAAGAAGAAGAAGAAGAAGAAGAAGGAAGAAGAAGAAGAAGAAGAAGAAGAAGAAGAAGAAGAAGAAGAAGAAGAAGAAGAAGAAAGGAAGGAAGAAAGGAAGACAGAAATGGGAGGAAAACTTACAAACTCTTTCTACGAGTCCAGCATTACATTTCAAACCAAAGACTCACTAAAAAGGAGAGTTACAGCCCAATATCCCTGATAAACATGGATGTAAAAGTTCTGATCAAAATACTAGCAAATTGAAAGAATTTGCTCAAATTCTTTACTAGCAAATTGAAAGAATTTGCTCAAATTCTTTACTAGCAAATTGAAAGAATTTGCTCAAATTCATCAAAAGAATTATTCACCATGATCAAGTGGGATTTATTCCTGGACTGCAGGGGTGGTTCAATATTTACAAATCAATCAATGTGATTTACTGCATTAACTTTTCAAAAGGATAAGAATCATACTGATCCTGTCAATAGATTCAGAAAAAGCGTTGTACAAACTACAGTCTGCTTTCTGGATAAAAACCCTCAACAAAGTAAGGATAGGTGAGATGTATCTCATCATCATAAAAGCCATATGTGAAAGACCCACAGCTAATATCCTCCTCAATGGGGAAAAACTGAGAGCCTTTTCCCTATGGTCAGGAACAAGACAGGGATGTCCACTCTCACCACTACTATTACAACATAGTACTGGAAGACTTAGCATCAGCAATTAGACCACAACAATAAATAAAATGAATCCAAATAGGCAAGGAAGAAGTCAAACTTTCACTATTTGCATATGACATGATACTCTATGTAGAAAACCTGAAAGATTCCACCAAAAAATTATTAGAACTGGGTCACTTGTGTGACTTAGTTGATTGTCTGACTCTTGATCTCAAGATTGTGAGATCAAGCCCCATATTGGGATCTGCACTCAGTGGGGAGTGTCGTTGAGATTTTCTCTCTCTTTTCTTCTCCTCCTCCTCTCCTTAAATGCTCTCTTTTTTTCTCTCTTTCAAATAAATAAAACTTTATTAAAAATTGCTGGAACTAATACATGAATTCAGCAAAGTTGCAAGTTATAAAATAAATGTGCAGAAATTTGTTGCATTTCTATACACCAAAAACAAAGAACAGAAAAAGAAATCAAGGAAGTGATCCCATTTGCAACTGCACCAAAAACAGTAAGATACAAAAGAATAAACTTAATTAAAGAGGTAAAATATCTGTACTCTGAAAACTATAGAAGACTTTTGGAAGAAATTGAAGAGGACATAAAGAAATGGAAAAACATTCCATCCTCATGGATTGAAAGAACAAATATTGTCAAAATACCTGTACTACCCAAAGCAATCTACGCATCTAATTCAATCCCTATCAAAATAGTAACAGCATTTGTCACAGAGCTAGAACAAACAATACTAAAATTTATATGGAACCACAAAAGACCCTGCATGGCCAAAGCAATCTTGAAAAATAAAAATAAAACTGGAAGCATCACAATTCTGGATTTCAAGCTATATTCCAAAGCTGTAATCATCAAGACAGTATGGTACTAGCACAAAAATAGACAAATAGATCAATGGAACAGATTAAAGAACCAAGAATTCCACCCACAACCATATGGCCAACTAGTGTTCAACAAAGCAGGAAAGAATATCCAATGGGGGGAAAAGAACGATCTCTTCAACAAATGGTGTGAGGAAAACTGGACAGCAACATGCAAAAGAATGAAACTGGACCACTCTGTTGCACCATATACAAAAATAAATTAAAAATAGATGAAAGACCTGAATGTGAGACAGGAATCCATCAAAATCCTAGAGGAGAACACAGGCAGCAAACTCTTTGATCTTGGCCATAGAAACTTCTTACTAGACACACCACCTGAGGCAAGGGAAGCAAAAGCAAAAATGAACTATTAGGACTTCATCAAGATAAAAAAACTTTTGCACACCAAAGGAAATAATCCACAAAACTAAAAGGCAACCTACAGAATGGGAGAAGATATTTGCAAACAACATATTGGCTAAAGGGTTAGTATACAAAATCTATAAAGAACTTATCAAACTCAACACCCAAAAAACAAATGATCCAGTTAAGAAATGGGTAGAAGACATGAATACACACTTTTCCAAAGAAGACTTCCAGATAGCTAACAGGCACGTGAAAAGAGTCTCACCATCACACATCATCATGGAAATACAAATCCATGATAAGATAGTATCTCACACCTGTTGGAACAGCTAAAATAAAAAATATAAGAAACCACAGGTGTTGGTGATAATGTGGAGAAAGAGGAATATGAAGTGGTGCGACCACTCTGGAAAACAGTATGTAGGTTCCTAAAAATGTTAAAAATAGAACTATTATGTGATCCATCAATTGCACTACTAGCTATTTACCCAAAGGAAACAAAAATATGGATTCGAAGAAGTACATGTACCCTGATGCTTATAGCAGCTTTATCAATAGCCAAAGTATTGAAAGAGCCCAAATGTCCATTGACTGATGAATAGATAAAAAAGTGGTAGGTTTATGGAATGGAATATCACTCAGCCATCAAAAAGAATGAAATCCTGCCATTTGCAGTAACATAGATGGAGCTACAGTGTATTGTGCTAAGTGAAATAAGACAGAGAAAGACAAATACTATAGGATATCACTCACATGTAACATTTAAGAAAGAAGACAGATGAATAGGTTCCTGGCCCGAGCCTGAGTCCTAGCCTCCTGAGTCACCCTCTTGCTCTCCGAACAGCATGAGCTTAACCATCTTCTCTTCCAACTACCGGTCACTGGGCTCCGTGCAGTTGCCCAGCCACCGGGTCCGACCCATCAGCAGCAGCGCAGCCAGCGTCTATGCAGGCATGGGGGGCTGGGCTCCCGGATCTCTGTATCCCGCTCCACCAGCTTCCGAGGTGGCTGGGGGTCCGGGAGCCCAGCCGTGGGGCTGGCCGGGGGTCTGGCGGGCATAGGGGGCATCCAGGGTGAGAAGGAGACCATGCAAGACCTGAATGACCGCCTGGGCTCCTACCTGGAGAGGGTGAGGAGCCTGGAGGCTGATAAACAGAGACTGGAGATGAAAATCCGGGAACACTTGGAGGAGAAGGGACCCCAGGTCAGAGACTGGGGGCATTACTTCAAGACCATCGAGCACCTGAGGGCTCAGATCTTTGCAAGTGCTATGGACAATGCCCGCATCGTTCTGCAGATTGACAATCCCCGACCCGCTGCTGATGACTTCCGAGTCAAGTATGAGATGGAGCTGGCCATGAGCCAGTCTGTGGAGAGTGACATCCATGGGCTCTGCAAGGTCATTGATGACACCAATGTCACTCGGCTGCAGCTAGAGACAGAGATCGAGGCTCTCAAGGAGGAGCTGCTCTTCATGAAGAAGAATCATGAGGAGGAAGTAAAGGGTCTATAAAACCAAATCGCCACCTCTGGGTTGACGGTGGAGTTGGATGCCCCCAAATCTCAGGACCTCAGCAAGATCAGGCAGATATCCGGGCTCAGTATGAAGAGCAGGCTCAGAAGAACTGGGAGGAGCTGGACAAGTACTGGTCCCAGCAGATCGAGGAGAGCACCACACAGACCTCTGAGTTAGGAGAAGCTGAGATGAACCTCATGGAGCTAAGACATACTGCCCAGTCCTTGGAGATCAATCTGGACTCAATGAGAAACCTGAAGTCCAGCTTGGAGAACAGCCTGAGGGAGGTTGAGACTCACTAGACGATCAGATGCAGCAGCTCAACGGGGTCCTGCTGCACCTGGAGTCAGAACTGTCCCAGACCCGGGCAGAGGGGCAGTGCCAGGCCCAGGAGTATGAGGCCTTGCTGAATGTAAGGGTCAAGCTGGAGGCTGAGATTGCCACCTACCGTCACCTGTTGGAAGACTGGGAGGACTTCAATCTTACTGACGCCCTGGACAAGAGAAACTCCTTGCAGACCATCCAGAAGACCACCACCAGCAAGATCATGGATGGCAAAGTGGTGTCTGAGACCAACAACACCAAAATTCTGAGGCGTTGAGGCAGCAAAACAGGGTATCCTTTGAGGAGCAGGAGGCCAATAAAAGGTTCAGAGGTAAAAAAAAAAAAAAAAAAAAAAAAAAAGAAAGAAAAGAAAACTGATGAACACATGGCAAAAGGGGGGGAGGGGAAGGAGAGAAGGAAATAAACCAATAAGATACTCATAATGATAGAGAACAAACTGATGGTTGAGGGAGGGATGTGCGGGTGGAGGGGGGGATGAGCTAGATGGGTGAAAGGTATTGAGGACACTTGTTGTGATGAGTACTGAGTGGTATATGTAAGTGATAAGTGAATTCTACTCCAGAAACCAATATTGCACTATATTAACTAAATAAAACTGTAATTAAAAAAAAAAAAGAAAAAGAATGAAGTTGAACAGAAAAGAGACAGAAGATTATACAATGAAGAACAGACTTAGGGAACTGAGTGATTCCATCAAACATAATAAAACTCATATGATAGGAGGCCCAAAGAAGAAGATAGAGAGAAGAGGGCAGAAAATTTATTTGAGGAAATCATAACTGAAAACCTCCCTAAGCTGGGGAAGGAAACATATCCAGATGCAATAGGCACAGAGACCTCCCATCAATATCAACAAAAACAGGCCAACACCCAAATTTTGTAAATAAATTGGCAAAATATAGTGATAAAGAAAAAAATCTTAAAAGCAAAACCGAAAAATTGTTAACTTACAAGGAAAGATCCATAAGGCTAGCTGGAGACTTCTCAACAGAATCTTGGCACAGAAAGGTGTGGTATGATATACTCAATGTGCTGAATGGGAAAAATCTGCAGCCATAAATACTCTATCCAGCAAGCTTATTATTCAGAATAGAAGCAGATAGACAAGTTTCCCAAACAAACAAAAACTTAAGGGGTGTGAATGTTACCACCCCTGCAAGAAATAGTAAAGAGGACTGTTTGAGTGCAAAGCAGAGACCAAAAGTGACAAGGACAAGAAAGGTTCTGAAAAAATCTCCAGAAACAAGAAAACAAGTGATAAAATGGAAATTAATATATATATATCTATCGATAATTACTCTGAATGTATCTGGACTAAACATTCCAACAAAAGACATGTGTCAATGGATACAAAAACAAGACCCATCTATATGTTGACATTTTAGACCTAAGACACCTGCAGATTGAAACTAAGGGGATGAACAAATATTTATCACGCAAGTGAATATCAAAGAAAGCCAGAGTACTGATACTTAAAACAGACAAACTAAAATTTACTTATTTATTTTATTTTATTTATTTATTCATGAGAGAGACACACACAGAGAGGCAGAGACATAGGTAGAGGGGGAAGCAGGCTCCATGCAGGGAGCCCGATGTGGGACTTGATCCCAGGACTCCAGGATCATGCCCTGAGCCAAAGCCAGATGCTCAACCGCTGAGCCACCCAGGCATCCCACAAACTAAAACTTAAAATGAAGTCTATAAGACTAGATAAAAAAGGATGTAATATCATAATAAAGGACACAATCCATTAAGGAGATCTAACAACTGTAAATATTTATGCACCCAGTATGGGAGCACCCAGATATTTTTTAAAAATAGTAATACACATAAAGGATCTAATTGGTAATAATAAAATAGTGGTAGGAGAATTTAATGACCCCACTTACATCAATGGGCAGATCATCTGAACAGAAAATAAATAAGGAAACAATGGCTGTGAATGACGCCCTGGAACAGATGGACTTAATAGATATATTCAGAACATTCTATTCTAAAACAGCAGAATACACATTCTTTTCAAATGCACATGGGACATTCTCCAGAATAGATCATGTATTAGGTCACAAATCAGGCATCAACAAATATAAGAACACTGAGATGATATCATGCTTCTTTCCTGACCACACACACAAACAAATGAAATTAGAAGTCAACCACAAGAAAAAATTTGGAAAGACCACAAATACATGGAAGTTGAATACATGCTTCTAAGAATGAATGGCTCAGCAAGGAAATCAAAGAACAAATAAAAAAAAAATACATGAAAACAAAGATCCAAAACTTTGGGATGTAGGAAAAGTGGTCCTATGAGGAAAGTATATAGCCATATAGGCCTACCTCAAGAAGCAAGTAAAATCTCAAATACACAACCTAACCTTACACGTAAAGGAGCTAGAAAAAGAACAATAAACAAAGCTTACAGCCAGCAGAAGGGAAGAAGTAATAATGATGGGAGCCGAAATAAGTGATACAGAAACTAAAAACAATCAAAAAACCAAAAAACCCCACAATAGAACAGATCAGTGAACCAATGGCCCTGGTTCTTTGAAAAAATAAATAAAATTAATAACCCCTAGACAGAGTTATCAAAGAGAAAAGAGAAAGGATTCAAATAAATAAAATTTAAAAATGAGAGAAAAAATAACCAACACCACAGAAATATAAACAATTATAAGAGAATATTATGAAAAAATATATACTAACAAACTAGCAATCTGGAAGAAATGGACAAATTCCTAGAAACATATACACTACCAAAAGTGAAATAGGAAGAAATAGAAAATTTGAGGAGATTCTCTCTCTCTCTCTCTCTCTTTGTGTCTCTCATGAATAAATAAATAAAATCTTTAAAAGAAAGGGCAGCCCGGGTGGCTTAGCGGTTTAGCGCCGACTTCAGTCCAGGGTGTGATCCTGGAGACCCGCCAGGATCAAGTCCCACGTCAGGCTCCCTGTATGGAGCCTGCTTCTCTCTCTGCCTGTGTCTCTGCCTCTTTCTCTCTGTCTCAATCTCTGTCTCTCATAAATAAATAAATAAATAAATAAATAAATAAATAAATAAATCTTTAAAAAATTAAAAAAAAATTTAAAGAGACCCATAACCAGCAAAGAGATTGAATCAATAATCAAAAATCTTCCAACAAACAGAAGTCTAGGACCAGAGGGCTTCACAGAGGAATTCTACCAAACATTCAAAGAAAAGTTAATACCTATTCTTCTCAAACTGTTCCAAAAAATATAAATGGAAGAAAAACCTCCAGATTCATTCTATGAGTCCAGCATTACCCTGATCCCCAAGCCAGACAAAGACACTACTAAAAAAGGGAATTACTGGCCAATATCCCTGCTGAACATGGATGCAAAAATTCTCAACAAACCCAAAAGCAAATCAAATCCAACAGTACATTAAAAGAATCATCACCATGAAGTGGAATTTATTGCTCGGCTGCAAGTTTGGTTCAATATTTGCTAATCAATCAATGTGATACATCACATTAATAAAAAGATAAGAACCATAAGTTCCTCTCCCTAGATACAGAAAAAGCATTTGACAGAGTACAACATTCATTCATGGTAAAAACCGTCAAAGAAGTTGGAATAGAGGGAATTTACCTGAATATAAAGAAGCCGTGTACAAAAAAAACCCCACATCTAATTTCATCTTCAATGCGGAACAACTGAGATCTTTTCCTTTATGGTCAGGAACAAGACAAGGATGTCCACTGTTGCCACTATTATTTAAAATAGTGCTGAACATCCTAGCCTCAGGACTCAGACAGCAAAAAGAAATACAAAGCATCCATACAGGCACGGAGGAAGTAAAACTTTCACTCTTTCCAGTTGACATACTACTCTATATAGAAAATCCGAAAGACTCCACCAAAAAACTGAAACATGATTCAGTAAAGTCACATAGTACAAATTCAATGTACAGAAACCTGTTGCATTTCTACACACTAATAATAAAGCAGCAGAAAAATCAGGTCATGATCTCAGTGTCCTCAGATTGAACTCTGCGTTGGACTTTCTGCTCAGCAGGGAGTCTGCTTCTCCCCCTTACTCTCTGTGTTCTCCCTTTCTTACATACATACATTACAAACATACATAAATATGTTTTTTAAAAAAAGGTAGCAGTCACAGTACTCAGTAATGAGTAACTCTTTCTATAGCCAAAGATAAAAGGTTTATAGACCAAATTTGCAAAGGGGAGGGGTACTTTAGGGTTACAATGGGAAGATGTGGAAGGTTCAGTCGAGCCTTTTAATGCTCATGAAAATAGTTCGTCATTAGGGCAGCTGAATTCACAGGTAACTCCTTTAGAGGGGCATTGATGGCAGCTATATTTTCTGGAGACTCTGCTTTAGTCTGAAAAGTGACATTCAAATAAGATTTCTTTCTTCAACTAATTTAAGTCAGATGTTTTTAGTTTATAATAATTTTTATACCAACTTTGGAGGAGTCCCCACAAAGGTCAGTGGCAGCCATCAGGAAAAGCCAGCATACAATCCAGGGCCCCACCCCAATTCCATGAGGATGAGTACTCATACTGGGAAGGGGTGAGAAGAAGCTTTGCAGAAGAGAATTACCGACACACAGAGAGAGAGAATAAAAAAATTTACATAGATTAGATTGCTACTAACTGGAAAAATAACATTTGTGTTTCTTCAGTCATTGGTAAAATGATAGCTTCAGAACAAATAAGCAACAACAGAAAATAAATGTGCAAGCAGAAAGAGGAGTCCCCAGAAAAAGAAAGATAAGAGCTTTCATGACACAAGAGAAGTCTTTTTAGGCGCCCAGCTATTTCCCATGATTTAGGCCTTCCTCACCTGCTGTTTTGCTTGAGCACTTTTCTTATAGAACTTCCAGCAGGTGTTAGAACAAACAAATGCAACATCCTCAGGAGTTAAGGATTTTTAACAGAACAAAGGGAATACAAAAACAGTCTCTACCAGGGCAGGAAATAATAGCTTAACCATATCCGTGACAATAAATCAATGGTAAAACTTCAGTACGGTTTCGAGAGCAAAGATTAATTTAACACCTGTTCTTGAGTTGTTTTTGCAGGATTGAAACCAAATCTCTTAAGAGTAATGGGGTTAAAACTGTCACCAGCAAGACTCCCATTGATCCTCCTTCACAGGAATGTTAACTTTGTCTTTTAGAGGCAAACAACAGGAAGGGCTCCAATGGCCTAGACTAGTTTGAGCTGGACCCACATCTACACCTATAGACCATGGAGTGTCTGACAATTGCCTCTACCTTGATATAATGTTAAAATCCACCCAAGGAAGAGCACACATCTCATAACATTACATACAATGTGCACATAAGCATGTTTCCTTAAGACACAAGCATGACTCTAGGTCCACCTCTACATATCATGACAATGCTCCAGTTTTTGAATATTCATCCTGGCTCTAAATAAAAGGAGCCCACTCACCCCTGCTGTAGGAGTCATGGCTTTGGAAATTATTTCCTGCCATCTCCTTATTTGCTGCAAATAAAGTTTCCTTTGTGTGACAACTCCACCTGGTGTGGTCTCTATCTGTAACTAACTAAGGAGCAAATTCATGTTCAGCTACAAAGGGATTTATACCTTTTCCTGAAGCATATGTGAATTCTTGTGAGAAATTTCTATCCTTTCCTGCATCGCAGATCCTTTAGAGTTGGTGAGGAACATGGACATTTCCTAAAGTAATTCTTTAAAAACTTAAAAAATCATACTCTGTCCTAATCTGAGACTTGTAAAGCTTTCACACATCTACCAGAGCTGCTGGGAGTCACAGGGTGTGGGGGAGACAGAGACTGGGAATCAATGCTAGATGATTTCTGGAATAATTAAAAATTTCCAAAACAATTTACAAAGTACTAAAGTATACTTTTGTTAGTTAATCTGTGTGTAACTGTATCTAATTAGAATTATTACTAGAAAGCAGCAGCTAACATAGTTTTATAGTCCCTGGGAAACTTGAAACCATGAAATCACTATGTTAGCCTCCACATACTGCTTCTGGTTCTCAGTATACCTTAGGTAGGTTCAGATCAAACCTTCTCCTCCCTCTTTTTCTCTTTCTGACAAAGTCAAATGTGCTAAAACAACAAAGTCCCTAGTGTCCTACTGGAAGCCACTGCATTTATGTGAGGAATAGAATGTACGTGTGGAAAAATAGAAACAATCACAGTCAGAGGAGCCAGCTATTCCTTGGCCTAAGAAACAAACATTAATTAAAAATGACTGCCTTAGCCTTTCAATGTTTATGAAGTGAAAAATATTATGATGCGACTTGCATTGGCTATCTCTCTTAGAAACTGATCAAGTCACTTATTGTAGACTGGCAATGAAGAAGAGTGTTTGAACAGTAAAATTCCAAGTGGGTGTGGGGGGGGCTGGCTAGAGGAAGGTCACTTTTGGGCAAATTCTTTCTCATAATTCCTGGCTGTGATTTGCATGTGACTACAGCTGGCTCTAAAGCAATGTGTGGGTTTGGCATTGGGGAGTTCCCTGTAGAATTATTTCTAGCTTGCTGTTTTTTTCATACAAAAAGTACAAAGAGTCAGGCAATAGGCCCTTCCAAAATAATTAATTGGTATTAACAGAAGCCTGTTCTACACATTCCACAAAGACAATGGTTCTCTCTCTTTAAAATATTTTATTATTATTATTTTTTGAGAGCCAGAAAGTGAGTGAGAGAGAGAGAGCATGAACAGGATGGGAGGGGGGCAGAGGGAGAAGCAGACTCCCCACTGAGTAGGGAGTCTGATGACAGGCTTCAGGACCCAAGGATCATGACCTGAGCCAAAGGCAGACACTCAACCTACTGAGCCACCTAGGAATCCAAGACAATAGTTCTCAAACTGCACTCTATATATTATAATTAATTGGGGAGATTTGACAAATGTGTGTCCAGCCACACCCCCACGAACTAAATAAAAATCTCTAAGGATGGGACACAGGCATTTCTATTTTTAAAAATTCCCCCAAGTAATATAAATAATAGTGAAAGGGAATATAAGGGAAGGGAGAAGAAATGTGTGGGAAATATCAGAAAGGGAGACAGAACATAAAGACTCCTAACTCTGGGAAACGAACTAGGGGTGGTGGAAGGGGAGGAGGGCAGGGGGTGGGGATGAATGGGTGACAGGCACTGAGGGGGGCACTTGACGGGATGAGCACTTGGTGTTATTCTGTATGTTGGTAAATTGAACACCAATAAAAAATAAATTTATTAAAAAAAATTCCCCCAAGTAATTATGTGTAGTCAAGTCTGAGAACCATTGTCCTAACAGGGACCTCTAAGAATGATGATACTGACTAGAAACATGGGAATTAAGGAGTAGAATGGGCTTCTCCCTCAATTCAGAGAGGTCATAAATGAGAAAGACAAGACTTTCAGCAGAGATAATGAGTACAATCATATTATTAGACCCAGGTATCTATGAGCTGTAGACAAAACCTCCCTCCTCATCTATCTACAGGGGCAATTTGAAAGCTCAAAGATCTCTAATTTCTTAGGTTGTTCTGGATTGTTCAGATAAGCAATCAACAGTTATTCAATCCATGTGTGGAGGGGTTATAGCCACAGGATGCTAACAGTTTTTGTTTTGCTGAATGCAAAGGTAGGAAATGTTCCTTGAACCCTCTGCAGGGTTGATAACTAATAAAAATACAAGAGATAAAAGGCTCCTGCAGGGAACCTGACACCACAAGCACTCACTTGAGAAGTGACAGGGTTAAAGAGGTTAAAGAAGGAATAGGAAAAGTCACTGAGGGCTTCATGGGGAAGGACCTGAGCTAGGCTGGAATACCTCAGTGAAGCAAGGGGGTTTCCTGACCCTGGACTATTTTTGGTGTCCTTACTTTCTGATGAGCAGAGGGTATAATGCAGATCATTTCAACAATTATGGAGCACCTCATATGTGCCAGGCATTGTTCTATTGCCTGAGGACACAAAGTAAACAAAATAGATACACCCCACTCTTTGCCTTCAAGAATCTTAGAATCTGACTTTTCCCCACATCACTCTAATGCCCTTGGTCTGAATCATTCAGACTCCCTTCATTGGGTTGAATAGTGACTCCTCCAAAATACATGTCTACCCAGAATCTCAGCATGTGATCTTATTTGGAGGAAGGGTCTTTGTCAGTGTAATTCAGTTAAGGACCTTGAAATTTTCTTGGCTTGGAGTGGGCCTTAAATCCAATGACAAATACTCTTATAAGAGAAAAAAAAAAGTAGAAATGGACATAGACATAGAAAGGAAGCCCATATGAAAAGGGTGACAGAGATTAGAATGATATGTCTGCAATTCAAGGAACACCAAGGATTGCTGGCTACCACTAGAAGCTAAAGAAAGGGAAGAAATAGATTGTTCCTTAGAGCCTCCAGAAGGAGTCTATTCTATGGTCACCTTCTAGCTTCCAAAACTGTGAGAGAACATATTTCTCTGTTTTAAACCACCTAGTGTTTTTGCCTAGTAATTTGTTATATAGTCCTAGGAAACTAATAACATCCCCCCTAATGGGCCTCCTTCCTCTCTACTTGTCCCCATAGCAATCAGAGTAATCCTTTTGGAACCCAAGTCAGATTATGCCACTGATTGAGTCAAAGCTCTATAGTGGTTCCCATCTTATTCAGAGTGAAAGTCACTGTCCTTTCAAGAACTTCAAAGCCCTTAGCATTGGGAAGTGATTCTCTGGTCCAGTTACCTTTCTAGCCACATTTCTTAACTAATCTTCTCAGGACTACCTTCCCCAACACTGAGCTTTAGCCACACTGAAATATTCAAGAAATTTTTTCCCCATGTTCCTAGAATGTTCTCCCCAGATATTCCTCTTGGCTCATTTTCTTTCTATCAAGTCTCAAATAGCACAGTGTCAGAAGAGGCCTTCTCAGAACATCCTATCTAAAAAAGTCTCCCTCTTCTTCACCTTAGTCTGTATCTAATATTATTTATACATATAGATAAGTATGAATATAGACATGGGTATAGCTTATTTATTTGTATGCAATGTGACTTACCCAATAGAATGAAATCTTGAAGAAAGGGATTTTGTTTTGCTTGCTGCTGCATCCCTATTGCTTATTTCTGAAATGTCGTGTCCTTGTATTTTTGCCTGTCTTTTGACACATCACAATTATATTGCATTAAGGATGTTTCTTCATATGTCTTATCTCTTCAAGTGGATTGCAAGCTTCTTAAAGTTTGGAATCCTGTTTCAGTCATACCTGCCTCAATGTCTCTCACTGCCCAGCCTAAGACAATACTTTATAGTCAATACTCAAAAGATACTAATTGTTTAGGTCATGTTTTTTAAAAAGAGATATTTCCCCCGATCTAGTGTTTTTAAGTATAAAAAGAGTATAAACTAAAATTTGAATTTCTTGTCTTCTTTAGAGTTTCAAAAATGAGCTCTCCTAAAGAATTTTGAACTTTAATGAGTTCATTTGGGAAGAAAGCAATCCTATAAGAGGTTATAATCCAAATTATTCTATTAGTGAGAAGTAATCTTATTCTCTTTGATATTTATTAAATGTTGACAACACATCTAGTACTTGGTATATTAAATTTTGCTTCCTTAAAAATGCAAGGTATAATGTAGATGAAAATTGCAAGGATTCTAAAAGCTCATTAATTTGAACTCTCCTCGTTTTAAGATTTTTTTTTTCTGCCAATGAAAAGGTATGGCATCGGTTAAAGTATCTCATGTAAGTATAAAAAGAAAATATTTTTTAGCATTTTAAATAACATCTCTGGGAAGTCTCTTAAACCAATTAAGTACTTCTTTAAGAGATCTATTTCTTAGTCCCATACTTATAACTTCTTTGGATCAATTTTCCAAAAATGAACTGATGCTAATTAAAAAAGCATTCCTATTTATTCATTAATCTAAGACCCTCAGCATCTTTCAAAAGCAGAACTCTTGCCTCTTATAATAAAGGTGTCACCAGGGCAAAGACTTAATCAGGGGCATGGACTCTCAGAATGATTTGTCCAAGGAAAGATTTGCAATGGGCAGAGTCTATAAATTAGTAATGAAACTTCAAACTTTAAATAAACTTTATTTCAATAACCTGGCATAGGTCCATATCAGTTTTGAAGATAAGAAGAATAAGACAGAATTTACCTATTTTTTTAGCTTGAAATGACTACAATTTGATTTAATTTTTATTTAAGAGAAAACAACCTATAAAACAATGTTCTTGACTTTTGTTTCTGTGTTTAAATGCATGGAGAAATAATGTATTGAAAGAACACTGGACTAGAAATTAGGAGACTTGGTTCCAGACTCCTCTCTATCCCATATGCCTTTGGACAAATAATTTCCTCTGGGATTCAGTTTCCTCATTTGTAAAATTATGGGTTTGGACTTTTTGAGGTCTCCAACAGTTCTAATATTCTGTGATTTCATGTAGTTACCCAGGGTATTGTCTTGGAAATCTGAGTTTCTATCATATTTTGAGTCCTTTGAAGATTAGTCTTTTAGGTTTGTGTTTCCACTATTTCCTTCAAAATTCAGATTTAGATTAATCTCTGTATCTATCACAGAAAAATTTCAAGATGGCATACTAATCCAAATATTTGTAATATGCAGGTAAGCCTTAATTCAATGTAAATAATAAGATACCCAATACAGCATTTGAAAATTTGATTTTAAGCCAGAAAAAGTGACCTTTGAGCATCTAATCTGCAACTTTAAGAAGTTTTATTTCAAATATCTGTAAGTTTGTTATTAAACAAATAAATAAAAAGGGAGTGAGGAGAGAGAGAGAGAATGTTGAACTTTAAGCTCTGTACTTACAGAAGGCAGCAACGTTGACAAATTTTTCTGTGTTGTGAGAAACAGCCAGCCACAAAGATCCACCTTGTTCTTAGAAATTTCCCTCCCTCCTTCTTCATTACTCACACTAAGTCTTGCCATGGACTTTCTTGTTTACCTACCCCTATAAAACTCTAGGCTCCCTTCTTATCTTTTGAGACACTTCTCATTAATGAATGTTCTTTCTATTATAAGAGGCTGAATAAAATTATCTCCTTCATTACCTACTATCTTTTGTCTTTGGCTATGGATAGTAGGAAGTGTTGGGCACTATGATGGAATGGGACACATGGTGCTATTCTAACTCAGGTGGTCAAAGAAGGTCCTGTGAGGAGGTGACCTGTAAACTAAGACCTAAATAACAGGATAAAGCTAGCCATGGACAAAGCAAGGGGAAGAACCCTCTAGGTGGGGTGTGGAAGCAGCTAATGCAAACATCCTAATAAGGGAACAAGATTGATGCTTTCCAAATGTGTGGAGCTGGAGAGTGGAGTAGAGTTACAGTCTAGTGGTACTAGAGGAGACTGAGAAAGAAGTGGACAGAGGGATGATCATGAGGGTTTGTAGCAAATGGTAAGAATGTTAGATTTTATTCAAAATACAGTGGAAAGCACTTAGATATTTAAACAGAAGAATAACATGATCTGATTTACCTTTTAAAAATATAATTTTGACTGTTACATGAAAATGAATTTTATATAACAAGAGTAAAAGTGGGAACTTTGTAAGCCGTTGCAATTATCCAGTCAAGAGCTGATAGTATTTTTTGGTAGTGGTGGCTAGGGGGAAAAGTAAATGAACACATTTATGATACATTTAGAGATAAAGTTAATAGACCTTGCTACAGGATTGGATGTGTGGTGGGGCATAAAGAACAAAGTGAAATTAAGAATGACTCTAGATTTTTGTTTTTGGCTTGGGCAGCTGGTTAGACACTGGTACTAGTGGGGTCCAAGAGTCTCCTGGGAGGAAGCTGATTAAAATTTATACTCAAATTTAGATGTTGGAGGAGTCTTCTGGGGTAGGTATTAGACTTGCTGCTAATAAAGGCACATGAGAACACAAGATAGTTGAAAAAAAAAAAAGAAACGTGGCTGGTTATACTCTAAATTGGCCAAGCAAGTCATGTAGGTGAAATGCACGTATTGAAAATAAAATTATCAGGTACTTACTATGTGCTAATGTTTTCAGGAGTCTGTTTTTGATCATTTACTTTTCTAATTCTATTTATTTATTTGTTTATTTACTTATTTTTATTTTATTTAAATTCAATTAGCCAATATATAGCACATCATTTGTTTCAGATCTAGTGTTCAATAATTTATCAGTTGCATATAATACCCAGTGCTCATCACATCACGTGCCTTCCTTAATGCTCCTCACCCAGTTACCCTATACCCATACTCACCTCCCCTCCAGGAACCCTCAGTGTGTTTCCTATAGTTAAGAGTCTTTCATAGTTTTTCTCCCTCTCTAATGACTTCCCATTCAGTTTTCCCTCCCTTACCCTATGATCCTCTGTGCAGTTTCTTATATTCTGCATATGAATGAAACCATATAATAATTGTCTTTCTCTGATTGATTTATTTCACTCAGCATAATAACCTCCAGTTCCATCCATGTTAATGGAAATGGTAAATATTCATCTTTTCTGATAGCTGAGTGATATTCCATTCTCCTACAAATAGGGAATACGTCTTCTCGTCATGTGAAACATTAACATATCAGTACTTTCAGATTTCAGCCAAAACAATGCTCATGCTTCTAGGCACCTAATAAATAAGAAAAAATGAAAATAAATGAAACATTTATTCAAGAGATTAGAAAAATAGTAACAAAGTAAGCCTAAGGGACATAGAAGCAAGGAAAACATAGAAATAAAAACAAAAAACAAGTAGGATAACAGAAAAAATTTAACAGAACTAATAAATTAATTCAAAAGTTAGGTCTTTATAAAGATTAAATGAAATTAAATGAGTATATGATTGGCTAACTTAATCATATAAAAAAGGAAAACCCATAAATTCTGAAGATAAGAAAGGATGTTAGGGAGATAGCCATTGATGATCTAAAGGAAAATTAAGTTATCATAAATAATTACAAGAGATTACTCCATATAAATAAATTTGAGAACCTTATTGAAAAACAATTTTATTCAAAAAAAATTATATAAACACTAGAAAGGAAGAGAAAATTGTGATTACACAAAGATGATAAGATTATGTATCTAAAAACTCAAATATAACCAATTGAAATTTTATTATACTTGATACAAAATTCAATATGGTGGCTGGGGGGTGAAATTAATATGCAAAAGGTATATAGCTTTCATATATACAAAGTTGGGATAGAAAAGGAAAGAAACCACTATTTACCAGCAACCAAAAAGATTGAATATGTAGGAGTAGTTTAAAAAGGAATAAGAATAGATTGCAAAATTGTTATTTTGAACACAAAAAAAGATAAACAAATGAAATGACATACCATGACCTTGATTAGAATTGTTGATTTAATTGTTGAATTAAGAATTATAAAAAAATAATTAAGAATTATAAAAATATATTTTAACCTTACATTATCAATAGATTTAAATTTGAAACTGATAAATATACCAATATAACTTTTTATTTTTATTTTTATTTTTTTAAATTTATTTTTTATTGGTGTTCAATTTGCAATATAACTTTTTAATAACAAACAATTATTCACATTTCTAAAAATCACATGGAAAATAAAGAGGTAAGAATAAGATGACATATTCTGAACAATAATAAAAACAATGTCTAAGGACAAACTGTGCCAGATATTAAGATATATTAGAAAACTGCAAGTCATTAAAATAGTGTTGTCTGGTGCATGAAAAGAAAGATCAATCAGGGAAAAATAGTCTCAATACACAGAATTTTAGTGCATATGTGTATATATTTAATATGTATATATACACATATTATAAATTAACATTTTACATCATCGAAAAAGAATTGGATTCTTTAACCAAAGGTATTGGAACAACTGAGTAGCCTTCTAGGAGAATAAATGGATCACTACTTCTCATATGTCACATCAAAATAAATTTCATATGGTTTAAAAATATAAGCATAGGAGGGATCTCTGGGTGGCGCAGCGGTTTGGCGCCTGCCTTTGGCCCAGGGTGCGATCCTGGAGACCAGGAATCGAATCCCACGTCGGACTCCCAGTGCATGGAGCCTGCTTCTCCCTCAGCCTGTGTCTCTGCCTCTCTCTCTCTCTGTGTGACTATCATAAATAAATAAAATGAAATAAAAAAAAAAAACCATAGGAGAAAAGCAAACACAAATCACAGAGTTAATTTCATTTGCACCACAAGTCAATACTGAAAAGTCTAGTAAATTATTATAAAAGTGGGCAAAGATATGACCAGACAGCCACGTGTTAAGAAATATGGTTTTAAAATTTATGAAAAATATTCAGACTGAGTTCATAATAATAGAAATGCAAACTAAAATTACAAGGAAGTGATTTAAAAAAAGAAGAAAACATTTCATAAAAAATGGTACCAATGAGAGGGCAGGGGGACCGACTCTTACACTGCAGGCGGAGGGTATACTGTTAATAACTGCCTTCAAGGGAAATGGAGCAATCCACTGTATCTTTCAGAATTAAAAATTGATATATGCTTTAACCCAGCAATACTTTTAAGTTTTTATCTTACATATAAATTCTTACAGGTTTTAAGTGGTAAATATACACAGATACTAATTACATTGTTGTTTGAAATAACAAAATATTGAAAATGAATTTAATATAGTGAAAAGTCAAATAAATTATGCTGTATCATTACATTGCTAAATGTTGTCATTTCAAAGATGTAGCTTCACATGTACTGATTTGGGAAGACTAAAAATATACTAAGTGAAATAACTGTGGAACAATGTGTTTGTTGCAACTTGTGTGGAGGGAGTATACAGAATCATATAAGTTATGTAATGCATTGACCATTTCTACTAGGACCCTCAGAAACTAGTAACAGTAACTGCTCCTGGGTCAAGGAGCTGAGTTGTTGAGGGACAGAGGTAGGAGAGAGACTGCCTTTGCACTCTATCCCCTCATGCACCTTTTAAATTTTTGCACATGTGCATAAATTATTAAAAATAAATGAAATAATTTAACATTATCTAATTTGAATATCTGTCTCTGAAAAAATACACTGATTTTAAATCAAATACCCAAATGAGATGTTCACACTGAAAATTATTTGAGTGGGAAATGGAACATGGAGGAAATATTTATAGATTTGGCACTATTTTATCTGAGGAAGGAAAAGTCTGAAATAGTTGTTTTCAATTTTGTGGACAGTAGTCGTGGAGAAAATAATGATAACCAGCTGTGTTTTATTTCTGCTGAGCCTGCAGCAAGGAGGAAATAGGGTAGAAGGGATGGAATTATAAAAAATAACCCAGCTCCTAAGCTCCTAAACCAGGTCAGTAGATCATGCTCCTCTGGTGGAGTTGCTTAATGGTCTCTTTGTTAACCTCTCTGGGTATCATCTTCAATAAATACACAACAATTGATTCCCTGACACAAGAGAGCTGGATGCGGTTACTGCAGGGCACTGGAACATATGATGGAGTCTTACTTACTGTGGAGCAACAGGATTGTCAGGCCTGCTCTCCTGACTGGGAAAGACTCACCCTTCTGATCCAGTCATGATGACCTCCAGAGGGAAAGCACAGTCAACGCAGAGCATCACAGAGTAGGATTGGGAAGCCTCTCTGGATGCTCTTCCAGTGGACTAGAGAGGATATCCTATAGGAATGTCTGAGAGATGGAGCCAGAAGTCCTAGATGGGTGGAGAAGCTAAGGGAACACTGTCAAAAGGAGGGGAAGTAATGAAGGAAAAGCTGGAAGAACCATCAAAGAATTAACATGAAGGCAAAGTAAATTAATTTCTTGATATTTAGGATTATTTCAGTTTTTCCTAAGAAAATATTGAAAAGAAGATCTTTCATTTACTTTTGCATTCTTTAAAGGGTTACTTATTCTGCTTCTTGGCTTGCTTTTCTCTAAGTTTCTAGGCACATAGACCACCTGGGTGTTTTATCCTTTGCTTAGAATTAAAAAAAAAAAAGAGGTCCAGTGGGTCAGGGACTTCTGCAGCCTCTTTGGGGATGATGAAGACTTCTGTCAGTGGAATAGGCTAGGATTGTATGATGTGATTTAAGAGGTGAAATCACCTTAGGGGAAAGTAAACAGTTGCAGGGGACATAGTTATTCCTCAACTTAATAAATTATACTCTAGCAACAAAAATGTCCAGATATGCTTTTAAATATAAATATTTTTACAATAAAGAATTTAATGGTAAGAAAAATTAAGGCCAAATCTCAACGTGAAAGCAGGGGAGTATAAGTAAACAGAAAGGCACAACGTGAAGTCTCACATGATTAATAAAAGTTAGCCAAAATTTAGTTCTATTTCTTACAGAAAAACAAGACAGCTAAAATGCAAATACTCCTTGGAGAGATTATTTACGTATTTGGATTGTGTAAGTGGCCAAGAGTAGATTTTGTTTTTCTGGGAATTGGGTTTGATTTGAAGGGAGAAAAAACAAAGACAATCACGTCTGTCTCTAACATTCTGTCCCTCTTGTTTCCTGCCTCTCAGAAACTACTCTGCCTTGTAGACTCCAACTTCTTCAGCCTGAACCCCATCTAGGATGTATGTTAGCAGGAGGACTGGCTCAAGACAACGCAGAGCAGTTTTGGTTTGGGATTTTATTGAACTTTGTGCTTCTTCACTCAAACTCTTTTCTTCCTTTGTTATGTAGGGTTTTTTATTCTCCATTTTTCTCAAATCACAGTTCTAAGAGTGATTCTTTGGTCAGCTGGTGTAGAATCATGTCCCAGCAGAATGAGACATTTGCATGGTATACCTTTCCTGCCCCAATAATGCTTTTCAGCATGTGAATAAATTGAATGTTATAAGGTGCTTTGAAAGGAGAAATAAGGGGAATAAAAAATGTTTAAAGTCAGGAAACATGGATTCCAGTCTTGGCCTATTTACTAGCCATGAAACTTTAGTCAAAGCATTTCATTTGTCTGTGACTTATTTCTAAAGCTGGCAACAACACACTAATCACCTAAAGATAGAATTGAATCTCTATAGGACCATTTTTTTAAGCTTTATTTATTTACTTATTTTGAGAGAGAATGAGAGAGTAAGCTAGTGGGGGGAAGGGGCAAGTGAAAGAATCTCAAGTAGACTCCCAGCTCAGCAGGGATCCCTATCTGGGGTTCGATCCCATGATCCATGAGATAACAACCTGATCTGAAAGTAAGAATTAGGATGAGCCACTCAGGACCATTTAGGTTCTAATTCTGTAAGAGATTCAGTGAAAGAATAGAGTAGAACCAAATATTATTGAGCAAACAGAAAGGGGAATGACAACATGTATAAAATGTGCTTGGGTTGTTTTTAAAGCAAGCTGGCCAGTTTCCCAAGACCAAGTTAGGACCAAGTAGATATTTCAAATTCCTATTTGTGGGAGTCCTACTTTCATCATGAAAATATTGCAATGTACCCTTAATACACATTAATATGATTTTTTAGAACTTTTAAGTATGTTTGTATTTTTACATTTGATTTTTTTTTTTGTAATTTACTTTATGAATGACTAATGTTTTGGCATTCATGGTACATTCTCAGGAATTCTTGTAAAGTTAAAAAAATCTAACTTGAAATGTAATGAAATTTTTTATAAGTATTAAATTCAGTGTTTAATGAAGTTAACATGTATTTGTGGGCATTTAATTAAACAGTTTGGATTTTGTCCTTTGTCAGCATATATTGAAGTCAGTAATATGTTCTTTAGGTCTCAAATCTTAACAAGTTTCAAGTCCCTAAGCATGATAGCTCTAGTGTCTTTAGAGCAGAGCAGTCCTCCAGCTACCTGGTCTCATGACAGTAAGGGGTCAAGGTTGAGGCAAATGCTATCTACCTCAGGGAAGTACTGCCCCGACCTGTGGATTTAGGGGATTTTACACACCATCAGAGGCACAAATCTTCTTTTCATTAGCAGACTTTCATGCCGTGGTCTTAGAGCCTGGCAAGGAAAGGGATGCAGAATCCAATCAGCTTGTCATTTAATTTCTGTGAAACTTTTAGTCCAGACAAAAAGGAAATAAATTAACTAACAAACAAAAGTAAGACCCAACCAAGCCATGAGGGAAGTTGTTGTAATTTTCAGACTGGGTGCTGATTGATTGAAATCGATGTGAAGATTTAGGAAATAGTATAAATAGTACAGTGGAATAAGTAGGATGATAGAATTGAAAGAGATGGGCTTTATGATGTTAAAGTCATAAGAAGCGCCTCAGCAGGTCATTGAATGGCTCAATCACTTTGTAGGTGTTCCAGTTATCTATTGTATAACAAACTATCCTAAAACAGTGGCTAAAAAATCTTGTTATTTTTATATTTCA
This sequence comes from Canis lupus baileyi, assembly GCF_048164855.1. NCBI lineage: Eukaryota > Metazoa > Chordata > Mammalia > Carnivora > Canidae > Canis > Canis lupus. The sequence goes on along the minus strand of NC_132861.1, from coordinate 38,790,091 downwards.
AAAATTTATATATAGGTTAGGAATTCAGATGTATTCCCCAGGGATGGTTTAATTCAGAAGCACAATATTTGTGACTCCAGATGGGGTGATGTAAATTGTTGTGGGCCGTAAGGGGTCAAGCTGGCCAGGCATATATGGCATCTGAAAAATGCTTTCTACGTCCTAGTACAGTGCAGATTTATTTTTGTTGCTTATACCCACAGGCCCAACCTAACTAGCCAGTGGTCTTTTTCACATAATAGCCTAATGAGTGTTGTTTCACTATCAGTTGCTGTTAAACTTTTTAGTCCTTGATAGAAGTAGCTTTTGGATACTAGCCTTTTATTTGATATGTCATTTGCAAATACCTTCTCCCATTTGGTAGGTTGCCTTTTAGCTTTGTTGATTGTTTTCTTTGATGTGCAAAAAGCTTTTTATCCTGATGAAGTCCCAATAGTTCATTTTTGCTTTTGTTTCCCTTGTCTCTGGAGACGCATCTAGCTAGCATCTCTTCAAAGAGGTTGCTGCCTATATTTTTCTCTAGGATTTTGATGGATTCCTGTCTCACATTTAGGTCTTTCACCCATTTTGAATTTATTTTTGTGTATGGTGTAAGAAAGTGGTCCAGTTTCATTCTTCTGTATATTGCTGTCCAGTTTTCAACATATTCACCATCAAGGACGTACAGTTCAAAACCTCAATGACATACCACCTCATACCTGTCAGAATGGCTAAAATTAACAAGTCAGGAAACAACAGATGTTGGCAAGGATGCTGATAAAGGGGAACCCTTTACACTGTGGGTGTAAACTGGTATAGCCACTCTGGAAAACAGTATGGTGTTCCTCAAAAGGTTAAAAGTAGAGCTACCATATGATTCAGCAACTGCACTATGAGGTATTTACCCAAAGGACGCAAAAAGAGTGATTCAAAGGGGCACATGCCCCCCAATATTTATAGCAGTAATGTCCACAATAGCCAAAATATGGAAAGAGCTCAGATGTCCATTGACAGATGAATGAATAAAGACGAGAATATATATATATATGTGTGTGTGTGTGTGTGTATGTATATATATATGAATATTTCATTATATATATACTATATACATATTTATGTATATACTATGTATGTATAAAATGTGTAAATATATATGTGTACATATATAAAAAATGAAATATTACTCAGCCATCAAAAGAATGAAATCTTGCCATTTGCAATGACGTGGATGTTATTATTAGCAAAATAAGTCAGTCAGAGAAAGACAAATATCATATGATTTCACTCATGTAGAATTTAAGAAACTAAACAGATGAATATAGGGGAAGGGAGGAAAAACAAAATAGGATGAAAAGAGAGGGAGGCAAACTATAAGAGACTTTTAACTATAAGAAACAAACTAAGGATTGCTAGAGGGGAAGCGGATGGGAGGATGGGGTAGTTGAGTGAAGGACATTAATCAGGGCACTCAATGTAATTAGCATTGGGTATTACACGCAACTGATGAATCACTAAACTTTACGTCTGAAACTAATAATACACCATATGTTAACTAACTTGAATTTAAATTAAAAGAAAAGAAGTAGCTGCCCTTTTTAATCTTCCTGAGTTCTTAAAGTTTTCTCTTTATAATTTGAAAGTCTAATCAAGAATAGATATAGGGATGTCTTTTAGTGATTTTTGTTTGAAATGTGACACTTTCAGTCTGCATATTCATTCAGATATGCATGCAATCAGATATTTCTAATTTAGGAAAGGTTTATGCAGGTAAGTCTTTCATCCTTGCTTTTGTTCCTCGAGTCTTGATTTTTCTCTAAAGATCATGCATATTTCTGAGGTAGGATCTTGCTTCTTGTCTATGTCTCCTTCAGAGTTTCATCCTGGTAACCTTTCTTTACATTATAGAGAGATTTCTCAATTTTCTCATCTAAATAAATCACTCCATTTGTGGTAGTGTCATTTTACTCTTTATTACCTTCAAAGAGTATTAAATTATTCTGTGTCTGCTTTGGACTAAAACAGAATATTTTTATGTGGGACTTCTTAGCTTTCTGATAATTTGAACAGATGGAATATATTCAAACCTACTGTTTTCAGATTGCACTGCTTCTAGGGCTTTTTGTCTTGTTCATTGCTTATACTGATTTAACTGTGGGGACTGCAGATGGTCCTTATCTTTCATAAGATAAAAGTTTTCATAACATGTTTTTGTACATTATTTCCTAATTCTTCCAAGTACTCAAATTTTTCGATTATGTAATGGTTGGTATGCACACACACACACACACACACACACCATACCAGTCAGGATACATGAGTGTACGTTACAATAACAGAGGACTCCAACAGGGTTGGGATTCATAATTCTATTACAGAGTAAGGTTGATTTGTGTGACCACTAAATCAAACTGTATGTATGATATGTGTTACCTATATATAAAACATAAATAAACAATACTGGGGCACCTACATGGCTCAGTCAGATAAACGCTTGCCTTTGGCTCAGGTCTTGATCTCGGGGTCCCGGAATCTAGTCCCACATCAGGCACCCTGCTCAGTGGGGAGTCTGCTTCTCCCTCTCTCTCTGGCCCACCTCCCTGCTTGTACTCTCTTTCTCTCTCAAATAAATAAATACATAAATAAAAATTAAAAAACCATCAGTGTACATTATGAAATATATTTAGAAAAAAATGTATGAGCCAAAATGTACTACCCAAAATAAGATCTACAATTACTGGTAACATTGGATTTACCCGTGTGTTTCTTCCTAATCCCATCCCCTTCTCTGTTTCCTGGACATAACTGTATAAAATTTTGTATTTATCATTTTTTTTGCTTTAAAAAATGGCTAATATCACATATAAATATCTCTTCAATTATTTAGTTTTGACTTTTATCCATCATATTTATATGATGGATATACACTAAAATACAAATTGTTGAACTTTGCTCACTGTTCCTGCTTTCCAGCTAAGTTATATTTTAGCACTATCATTATTTTTGTATGTATAAGAGTTTGTGAAATTATTTGAATATTTTAGTTCATCCTTAAATTCATAAATTGAGTAGGAAATGGGAAAAATAAGTGTTGATGGTAATAATGATAATAAGTAAATGACTTAAAAACTGAATATAAGAATCGAAGCATTTTTTTTCTCTTGTAGTGGTCCCTCACTTTCTGTTGTGGTCCCTATCATCAAGAATATTTGGGCAGCCCAGGTGGCTCAGTGATTTATTGCTACCTTCAGCCTAGGGCATGATCCTAGACCTGGGATCGAGTCCCGTGTCGAGCTCCCTGCATGGAGCCTGCTTCTCCCTCTGCCTGTGTCTCTGCCTCTCTCTCTCTCTGTGTCTCTCATGAATGAATAAATAAAATCTTTAAAGGAAGAAAGAATATTTAAGAATATAAAGTTTATTTGGCAAATTGATTTCTTTTTGATTGCAAACTATATTCATTAGTCAAGAGTTTAAGCTACAACTTCTCTGAGAGCAAAAACTCTTTACTTTATTTGCCAAATGATTTTGAGGTTTGAGTTTTATTTTATTATTTTTTAAAGATTTTATTTATTTTTGAGAGACCCAGAGAGAGAGAGAGAGAGGCAGAGACACAGGCAGAGGGAGAAGCAGGCTCCACGCAGGGAGCCCGATTTGGGACTCGATCCCGGGTCTCCAGGATCAGGCCTTGGGGGTGCTAAACCGCTAAGCCACCTGGGCTGCCCAGGTTTGGGTATTTTAATAGGTAAATAATCCTTCAGGACATTTTTGTATGTAACCTAGCAAATGATGTCATGTAATAAGAGCTTTGGAGATCTGGATCTTCTTATTAAGTGGGTGTGTGATATTGGGCCAGTAACTGACCCTGTGTTTTGGTCTTTACTCTAAAATGAGGATATAAATAGCTATCATTCCCACCCCATGGTGTTATTATTAATGTGTATGAAAGTTCTTTGAAAAGTAAAGCTCTGGAAAGCTTTGAAAAGTAAAGGTATAAAAATAAGAACTCAAATAATTATTCAGGAGATATTTACTAGGTACCTACCATGTACCAACTTGCTCTGAGTACTGGGGAGGAAACAGTGAATAAAACTGGAAAATGTCCTTATTGGTAGGGAGTTCAAATTTTAGTTAGAGCAAACATGATAATCAAATAAACAAATAGGCATTTTTTTCAGGTGGTGAGATATACTATAAAAGGAAATTTAAGCAGGGGAGATGATAGGAAAATACTATGAGTCAGAGGTGGAGGCATTTTATATAGGATGATCAAGGAAGGCCTCTGTAATAATGGAACACTGAACAGAGAATTGAATGGAAAAAGAGAAAGAATATATGCTGGAAAAATCACTCATGCTAGTGGGATACCAAAAGACAAGGCTAATAATACAAACCAAGAGCATTGATGTTTCTAAACAAGGGTAGGCTTCTAATTTCCTTCATTCTCAGACTATTCTCTGAAGCATCAGGCAGTTGTTGATTAGGATAAATTTGGTAAGAAGTTGAAAGCTCTTTCTTTTTTGAAAAGCACCACATAAATACAATTCAATTAGGTTTAAATAAACTGGAGCCTTCATGATAGTATCTGATATTTGTTGAAAATATGTTTGCAACGAATACATCCTGTGACGGTCACAAAAGTCTGGAGTCAAATGTTGTTATCTCTGTTTTTCAAATGAAGAAACCAAAAACAGAAAAGTGCTTTGTGAATTTCTGTAACTGATTCTTACTGGATCTAGGATGGCCTCTGCATTAACCCCTGCCCCTGCTGTCATTTCCCTGGCATGTATGGGAACATTTCTAGAGCCTCCACTGACTTGGGGTTTAACCTTTATGAGACCCAGCAGGGGACCTGGAAGCCTCATCATGTCAGCCCACCAGGGTGTAGAAATTGAACATGTGACTAGAGAGCTTGTGACTGACCGGGAAAATGCCCCAAACTCAAGATCTTGTAACTAAACCAATAGATTTTGGTCCTAGTCTACTAATTTACCATAGTGGAAAGCTCTCCTGAAGCCATTGTTTAAGAACCAGAGTGTCCTAGGTAGCTGAATAGAAAACTGAGGTGTGAGTTGGCTTTTAGCAGAGCTTCTGCCAACCACCATCAGCCTTCTGGGGCCTCATTTTACCCTTTCTATCCTGAATGTCACTCAGCAGCAGCTCTGTAAAGGCCAGTGATATTTTTAGTTCTGTTCCTTCCCGTGAATACAGAGATCATTCTTTTTTTTTTTTTTTTTCCTAGCGAAATGGAAACAATTTCTCTCAGTGCCATTACTCATCCTTCCTACTACTGGAACTCAGACAACTTCAGGCAAGGGAGAGATGCAGACCAAAGAAGGAAGTGTGCTGCCACCCAAATGAGTGGGAGACTCAGAGCTGCTGCTGGGTGAGGCTCCTTGTTTAAACAGATTGGCTTCTCACAAAAATGGGATCTTGAGATTATTGTCTACTTTATACTTTCTGTGGAAAACTGGAGTCGGGGATTCTCCAATATCTTTCAACAGAAGTAGACAAGAAAACAGAACAACAACAATAAAGATCAACTCTTTCTTCCCTTCCTGTCTTCCTCTCTTTTCCATCTTTCTTTGTCTTTCTTTTCCCTCCAGGTATGGGAATGTTCTTGTCCTAGGAAATGGTGTGGTGAGTGGAAGGAAGTGTGATGTAGAGGGATTACCTGGTGTCTGAAGAATTAGAATAGTAAGGGGGGGAGGGACACATAAAATGATGAGCAGAGGAGTGGCCAAAGTGCTTGTACAATGCTCACATACACATACATACACATCAGTGTGGAAATAGTTGTATGTGTAGGTATAGCTATAGAGTTTAGATGTATATAAATTATAAATATGTTGTATGCATGTATACATGAATATATTTCCTACTTTTTTTTTTTCTTGCTGATATGGCCAATAAGCAATGACATACTAATAGCAGTAAGCAAAGCACACACCACTCAGATCTTGGTTTCTAAATACCAACCTCCACTAAAAGGAACCAGGAATCCTTAAAATATGGCTGATTCTAAGGCTATAGTAAGAAAATTCCAAGATGAGTCTGAAACATCTTCTTATATCAGAAAGCAAGGAAATGCTCAAAGAATGATGGAGACATGCCAGAAGGACAAAGACACAGAACTCTTACTAGCAAAATCTCAGACAATTTGAGTATCAAGATAATGACTGAGTGTCATATTACAAACCAATGAATAAAACAGAAATCATGAGTCTGTACTTAAATAAATGGAGGAGACATAAAGGCTTTTTCTTAGATTAGATTGTCATTTAATAAATGTAGAAACAATGATGGTATAGGAAAAGAAAACTTTCCCTTTCTTCCCTTCTTGGTTCCTTGGTCTAATCATTAAACTGACACAAGACAGATTAAGAAGAGAAAAAACAAATTTTAATTTCCTGTGTACAGAGCTCATAAAAATATAAAACTCAAAGAAGTGACCAAAGTAAACAGCTTTTATACTTTGTAGACAAAGAACAAATACATTTGTGGGGAATTGACAAAACAAGGAGGTTTGAGTCAGGGTAAATTGGTGAAGACATAATAAGATTTGTGTCAGTCCTAAATCTCTGGTGATAAGGATGTCTCTCTACTTTCTGGTACAGGGAAGGTACCTTTCACGTGGGAGATTTATTTCTCGCTTTCAGGGGGACAACATAGGGGCAGAATTTTCTTGCACCAGCTCCTTCTTAAGTAACTTTAATTCAAAAAGATCAAATGCGGGGATCCCTGGGTGGCGCAGCGGTTTGGCGCCTGCCTTTAGCCCAGGGCGCGATCCTGGAGACCCGGGATCGAATCCCACGTCAGGCTCCCGGTGCATGGAGCCTGCTTCTCCCTCTGCCTGTGTCTCTGCCTCTCTCTGCCTCTCTCTCTCTCTCTCTCTCTGATTATCATAAATAAATAAAAATTAAAAAAAAAGATCAAATGCTACAGAGGCATATTTTAGGGTGGCCTTCACTAAATCCATCAGATCGAAAGTTGAGCTGATGGCTATGGAGAGCAGAATCAGTTTAGTGACTGGTAAAAGATCTGCAAAGGAAGAGAAGAGCATTGATTAGAAGAAGAATGAACAAACAAAAAAAATTGAAGCACATTTCCCCACAACTCATTATAAACTAGCTCCCAATATTGGGAATAGATTAGTCCAGTAAAATGGTTGTGCTGCATTTACCTAATGGAAAGTGTTAATCTACTCTTTTAACAAATATAAGTTAGACACTACTTTTCCTGTTGGATTTATATGCAAACATTATTTTTCACTACCCCTTGTTGGGTAGTCAGTGTATCTAGAGCATGATTTTGGAGGACAACAGAGGTTTAGTTGTTACCCTCTGACCGGAATAGCTCGAAAGTCCACAGAGTGGTGTTGGACTCTTTTGTTCTATTACCATAGAAAGATTTAAGAATGCCTTTCCCTAAGTTTCAATTCTTAAGAATTCATAAGTCTCAAAGCTTGGGAATAAGGTCCTCGATATTGAAAAGTAGTAGGAATACACAAACAGATTTTCCATAATTTCTCATCTAATATGATTACATGGCATGGCTTTATGAAAAAAAAAGGAGTCTGAGTTTGTAATTTGACTGACATTTAAAGTGGAATATTTGGTTACAGAGGAGCCGGGTGTTGGAGTCCACATCATCTTGATCATTTAGATGGAACACATTATATACCTTGTTGTCACATAAGATAAGAAGATCACTGTGATTTGAAGATAAAGTCAGAGCAGAATTAGTAATTTTCCAGGTCTGAGACATTCCATGACCTTTGCCACAAGAAATGTTAGCATTGATACATCTCTACTTACCATATACCTCTGTCAGTTTGTGGGAGCTGAACACATTGCAAAATGCCTGATATAGGGGACCTGCAGTCTGGTTTTGGCAGCTATAAAGTTTGGTTTTGTCACCTGGCCAAGTTAGTCCAGAATTTTGGTCTATCCACATATAATTTGGGCAGTCTAATCAGGGAAGCAGCTGTGATACCCCAAGTGAAACTCATACAAGGATGGCCTGTGAACCATCTAAGACATTTTATGATTTGGCAGATATCTGTATCGTAGGAGGTAGTGCTACAGTCAATTTTAATATCCCTGACAGGTTTGGAAATGTCTATGAAATCAAACTACAGGATTTAATTGAAATATTGTGCTGGTATGTTACCCAGGAAAGGTCCAGGGGCATGTCTGTTTTCAATACAAAAGGAAATATTTTTGCCTATCGTTTTTGTCTGGTTAAAGGGCAGCCCTTGAGCTTCTACAGAGGTTTTCCCAGCTCAAATAACTCACCAGAAGAAAAAACAAAGTGATGCTTTTCTAGCTGTGGATACCATTCCTGGCCATTCATTCGTCTTTGATACTTAGTCCACCAGGTATTCACACTGGCAGGAAAATTTCAGGTTCTTCTGCATTATCCAAATGTTGGCATAATCAACGGTTGGATTCACCAGGGTTTGTCAAAATGACATAAAGGGGTGTTTTGTTTGTACTTGACTTGTTGAAAAAGTAAGGCTTTTTCAACTAAGAGCAAGACACAGAGTGAGAGAATCATTATGTAAAACTCAGAGGGGGAGCAGGGCACATTGAAACAATATCCAGTCAATCTTCTAATAAATAATAAATATGGAAGGAAAAAAGTATTCATTAATAAACTGTGGTGTGTGTGTGTGTGTGTGTGTGTGTGTGTGTGGTAAGGAGTCTTATAAAGGATGGAAAATGGGTAAAAGCAAAGTTTCTTGATCTTGGGAAAAGTTGTCCACTTTGTAATGTCTTCTGCTTCAAAAACCTGAGAACTGACTCTGGAAATCATTTGCAGGGACTGTCTTCCAGGTCTGAATCATTAATTCAGATTATCTAATTAATTGGCATGACTTCCATGAATTCAGGATTTTTCTTTTATTTTGATGGTGGTTAGCATACCTCATAAAGTTTTTCCCAGAGAGGTGATAAAGCATGTATTGTTCTAAGACCTTGATGTGTATCTGGTCTTCTGGTTGAAAGGGAGGGCAAGGGTTGTCAGTCAATGGAGGTCATGCCTTTTTTGACCTGTTGGCAATATACTTCAAGTATACTAGTTAGTTTTTTTTTTTTTTTTTTAAATACACCAGAGCATTCTATATTTTTTTTTAAAGAAGATTTTATTTATTCATTCACGAAAGACACACACAGAGAGAGAGAGGTAGAGACACAGGCAGAGGGAGAAGCAGGCTCCATGCTGGGAGCCCATCCCAGACTCGATCCCCAGTCTCCAGGGCCACACCCTGGGCTGAAGGCGGTGCTAAACCACTGAGTCATCCGGGCTGCCCCCTGTTAGTCTTTATATACAGCTAGTCATAGCATCAAATTGCTAACTTAAGTTCCCACAATGTTCAGTTAACCTAGAAATGGAAAGTTTAGAGATTCCATGAGGCATTGAGCATCCAAACACTATTCCAAAAGTAGTCAATTGATGGCTTCTAATTGGAATAATCTGGATCTTTATAAGGGTCAAGAGCAATGCTTCTGGCCATTTAGCCCCAAATTTCTTGACAGATCTTTACTAAAGCCCTTTTTATGTCTAAATTTTTAGGTTCTATTTTTCCTGATGATAGAGAATTGTACAGGATACAAAATTTTAGGGAGTACTCTGGAGTCTTTGTAAACGAGTGGTTTATTTCTGCTCTAAAATGAGTTCCCTGCTCTGACTCAATCCATAAAGAAATAACAAAATGCTGCCAATTAGTCTGTTACTAATCTCTTTACTACTACTGTCAGGATATTAATTTCTTTACTACTATTGCAGCATCAGAGATTTAAAATATCCCTGAGATACATGAGTCCATGTTGACTGTCTCCCTCTAAATGTAAATGCAACTGTCATCAGGTCCATCCACTAAACATGTAGACAATAACCAGTAAGACTAGCCCAAGCTGGAGGCAAGTTTATACAATCCATCTGAAGTACAGCAAAGGGAACTGTGAGCCTAGGAGGATTTGCTGGGGTATACTGATTTCTTCTAGAAACTCGGTGTATTTACAATTGGCGCACCGGAAACTAATTTGTTCAGAAATTGTGTGAATGTCAGGGCAGAACCAATTGTCTTTCAGTTTGTTAGTTATCACCCATCTGGCATCTGGAAGGAGAATATAGAGGTTTAGCAAGAATAGCAAAATTAGAAATTCATTGGCAGCAGTAGCCAGCTGCCTCTAGAGATGTATGTAATTGCTTATTCCTTTTGAGGGGATGGACAAAATTGACTCAAAGCATTTTGAGGTGAGCTTTGGAATGCCCTGAGATATCTCATGTTCTAATTAGGTAACCATTATTTGTACCCATTGAAGTTTAAGGCAAGAGGCCTTATGGTTCCCTTTAGCTAGTGCCTTTAGGAGAATAAAGGAGTCGTACCCTGCTTAGTTTGTACAGGGTAAAAGGCTACCCAGTGAGCTTTAAGGACTTGAGAAATTATTAAAGGACTCACAAAATGCCTGAGATATGCAAATCCATGTTAACTGACTCCCTCTAAATATAAATGGGAAAAGAACTTGCAAGTCAGGATGTAGGGCCATTAAGGAGGGCATGTGATGTAATGAGCACTGAACAATATATGCAACTGGTGAATTATTGAAAACTACATCTGAAACTAATGATGTTGTTTAATTGAATTTAAATAAAAACAAAACCAAACCAAACAAAAAATGCAACAGGATTCAAAAGAAAGTTGAACAGAGATAAATTACTGTAAACCAGGCTACATCAGCAAGAATTGAAGAATACTAGCTAGATTAGGGACTAGGAGTAGCAAGCAATTACAAGTTTATGGCTCTTAGTTCTTGCACAAACTAATTTCTGAGTCAATTTGCCTTCTTTCTTCACTGGCAAGATTAGCATACTAGAGGGTGAGAAAGTAAAGACAAATACACCTGCTGCAAAAGACAGTTTATTATATAAATTCAGTTCCTTATTATTCATCTCTTGAAAGAGGCTTTCAATTACTGATGGAAATGGTTTATTTATTTATTTTTCCAAGTAATGCATGCACACAGGCCCTGCACTTGGTAACAATCTAACTTCATTTGCATGGGTGGCCCAAAGACTAATTGGGACATTTAAAAAATTTTTGGAAAAAATTACGTTTTTTAAACTTTAATCCCAGTATAATTAACATACAGTGTAATATTATTTTCCGGTGCACAATATTAAACAATTCTATATTACTCAGTGCTATCATGATAAATGTACTCTTAATCCCTTTCGCATATTTCATCCATCCTCTATGGATCCTCCCCTCTGGTAACCATTAGTCTGTTCTCTATATTTAAGAGTTTGCAGCTCTGTCTCTCTCTCTTTTTTTTCTTTCTTTGTTTTGTTTCTTAAATTCCACATAATTAAATCATAAGTTATTTGTCTTTCTCTGACTGACTTGTTTCACTTAGCATTATGCCCTCTAGATCCCTCCATGTTGTTGCTAATGACAAGATTTCACTCATTTTTATGGCAGAAAAATATTCCATTGAATATATACACCACATTTTAAGGGTCTCTTATGGTTTGTTTCCTTCTATTTTCTCCTTTCCCATATGTTCATCTGTTTCTTAAACTCTACATATGGGTGAAATGATACGATATTTATCTTTCTCCAACTGACTTATTTTACTTAGCATATTTTAATCTAGCACTGTCCACATCATTACAAGTGGTAAGATTTCATTGTTTTTTTAAAATTTTTTTTAAAATTTATTTTATTTTTAAAATTTCATTGTTTTTGATGGCTGAATAATATTCCATTATATCTGTATCTATATCTATATCTATAATCTATATATCATTTCTTTACCATTCATCTGTTGATGGACATCTATGCTCTCTCATATTTTAGATATTGTGGACAGTGTTGCTATAAGCATTGGGGTGCAGGTGACCCTTCGAATCACTATGTTGTATTGTTTGGATAAATACTAGTATAGCAATTGCTGAGTCATATTTTAAGTTTTTGAAGAATCTCCATATGTTTACCAGAGTGACTGTACCAGTTTGCATTTCCACCAGCAGTGTAAAAAGGATCCCCTTTCCCTTTATCTTCACCAACATCTGTTGTTTTCTGAGTTGTTAATTTTAGCCATTCTGACAGGTATGAGGTGGTATCTCATTGTGGTTTTGATTTGTATTTCCCTGATGGTGAGTCATGTTGAGCATTTTTTCATGTGTCTATTGGCCATTTGGATGTCTTCTTTGGAGAAATGACTTCTGCCCATTTCTTGACTGGACATTTTGAGTTTATTTTTGTGTATGGGGTAAAAAGGTGGTCCATCAATACCATTTTTTGAAGAGACTGTCTTTCTTTCTCCCATTGCATATTCTTGCCTCCTTGGTTAAAGATTCATTGACCATTTAATTGTGGGTTTATTTCTGGGCTCTCTGTTCTATTGATCCATGTGTCTATTTTTATGTCAGTACATACTATTCTGATTACTACAGCTTTGTAGTGTAACTTGAAATCTGGGACTGTCATACCTCCAGTTTTGCTCTTTTTCGAGATTTTTTTGGCTTTTTGGGGTCTCTGTGGTTCTATACACATTTTAGGATTCTTCTACTTCTGTGGGAAATGCTGTTGGCATTTTGATAAGGCCTACATTAAATCTGTGTAGGTTTTTTTTTTTTTTAACAATATTTGTTTTTCCAATACATGAGCATAGAATCTTTCCTTTTTTTTTTTCTTTTCTTTTTTTAGTGTCATCTTCAATTTCTTTCACCAAAGTTTAATCTTGAAAATAGTTTTCAGAATAGAGGTCTTTTAGATCTTTGGTTTAGTTTATTCCTAGGTATTTTATTATTTTTGGTGTAACTGTAAATGGGATAGTTATTTTAATTTCTCTTTCTACTTCTTCATTATCAGTGTATAGAAATGCAGTGGATTTCTGATATTTTGTATCATGCAACTTTACTAATTCATTTATTAGTTTTAGTAGTTTTTTGGTGGAGTCTTTCAGGGACTCTCTATATAGTATCATGTCAACCACAAATAGTGAAACATTTGCTTCTTCATTACTGATTTGGAAGAGTTTATTTATTTTTTAAAAATCTATTTATTTATTTTAGAGAGAGTGTGTGTGTGCAGTGGGGAAGGAACAGACAGAGTGTCAAGCAGACTCTGCACTGAGCATGGAGCCTGATGCCGGCTTGATCTCATGACCCTGAGATCACGACCTGAACTGAAACCAAGAGTTGAATGCATAACTATGACACTGAGGCACTTCAGTGAAAGCCTTTTATTTCTTTTTGTTGTCTGATTGCTGTGGCTAAGACTCTACTTTGTTGAGTAAGAGTGGTGAGAGTGGGCATTCTTCTGTTGTTCCTGATTTTAGGGGGAAATCACTTGGTTCTTCCCCACTTATTATGATGTTTGCTGTGGGTTTTTCACATGGCCTTTACTATGTTGAAGTATGCTCCCTCTAAACCTACTTTGTTGAGGATTTTTACCACAAATGAATGTTGTACTTTGTCAAATGATTTTACTACATCCATTGAAATGATCATATGCTTTTTATCATTTCTCTTTTTGATGTGATATATCATAATGATTGATTTGTGAATATTTAACCACCCTTGCAACCCAGGAATAAATTCCACTTGATTATGGTGAATGATTTTTTTAATGTGTTGTTGGATTCGGTTTGTTAACATTTTTATGAGGATGTTTCCATCTGTATCCTTTAGAGATATTGGCTTATAGCTTTCTTTTTTGTAGTGACTTGATCTGGTTTTCATATCATGATAATGTCAGCCTCATAGAATGAATTTGAAAGCTTTCCTTCCTCTTTTATTTTTTGGAATAGTTTGAGAAGAACTATTTACCTCTTATTTAAATGCTTAATAGAATTCACCTGTGAAGCCATCTGGTCCTAGACTTTTGTTTGTTGGGAGTCTTTTGATTATTGATTCAATTTTTTTGCTGGTAATCAGTCTGTGCAAATTTTCTATTTTTTTCTGCTTCAGTTTTAGTAAGTTATATGTTTCTAAGAATTTATCCATTTCTTCTAGGTTGTCGAATTTGTTGACATATAGTTTTCTATAACATTGTCTTATAATCCCTTGTATTTCTGTGGTGTTGATATTTATTTCTCCCCTCTCAGTTCTGATTCTGTTTATTTGAGTCCCCTCTCTCCCTCTCTTTATTATGAGTCTCACTAAGTTTGTCAATTTTTTCATCTTTTCAAAGAAAGAAACAGTTCCTGATTTAATTGATCTATTCTAATGTTTTTTTGTTTTTTTGTTGTTATTTTTATTTTCTATTTTGTTTATTTTTGCTCTAATCTTTATTATTTCCTTCCTTCTACTGGTTTTAAGATTTGTTTGTTGTTGTTATTGCCCCTCTTCTTCTTCTTCTTCTTCTTCTTCTTCTTCTTCTTCTTCTTCTTCGTCTTCTCCTTCTTCTCCTTCTTCTCCCCCTCCTTCGTCTTTTAGCTCCTTTAGGTGTAATGTCAAATAATTTATTTGATATTTTGAGATATTTCTTTCTTCTTGAGGTAGACCTGAATTGCTACAATCTTTCCTCTTAGAATGGCTTTTGCTATATCCCAAAGATTTGGACTGCTGGGTTTTCAGTATCATTTGTTTCTATGTCTTTTTTAAATTTCTTCTTTGATTTCTTGGTTAACCCATTTATTGTTAATAGCATGTTTTTTTAATCCTCTATGTATTTGTGGTTTTTCCAAATTTTCTCTTGTGGTCAATTTTTAGGTTCATTGTGTTGTGATTAGAAAATTTGCATGGTATATCTTCAATTCTTTTGAATTCATTGAGACTTATTTTGTGGCCTAATATGTTATATGTTCTGGATAATCTTCCATGTGATCTTGAAAAAAAAATACTTATTATACTATTTTAGGATGGAATGTTCTGAATATATCTGTTACATCCATCTGGTCCAATATGTCACTCAAAGCCACTGTTTCCTTGTTGATTCTATGTTTGAATGACCTATCCATTGATGTAAATGGGGTGTTAAAGTCTAATTGAGACATCTTTTAAAGACTCATCCTCTTCAGAGGAATTTAAATCCAGATGAATTTACAGTAAGGATGTTACTGACCCATTTATCACAGCTGCTAACTCAGGAAATGAACAGATAAGCCCTGGTGGGGGCTTATTTGTCCAGGAGCATTGGGCAAATTGAGAGCACAACCCCTGGCTTCATTCACAACACTGTTGCCAAACAAACTTGGATAAGCTCTTTGCAAGAGAAGCCAATAACTCAAAAGAGTCTTTGGAAAAGAGTAAAAGAAAAATTTATTTTGGATGCTGGCAGCCAGGCAAGATGGTAGGTTCAACCTTAAAAACTCACCTCTCTGCCTACAAGATGGACAAAGTTATTTGAGGATAATTTAAGGGAGTACATACAAGAGAGCAGGCAGAGAGTGAGTTATCATGAATAGGTGTTAGTATGTGTTCAGCTCATGATCAAGGACAGAGAAGGGGCCATTAAGGTGTGACCTTGTAAGCATTCCATTGCTATCAGGGCTTTTCTGATCTGGCCCTGAGATGTTCCATTTATTGCAGTACACTTTCATCAATGAAACAAGAAAGTGTGTTAAGAAGTTAATACAATAGTTTTCAGTTAGAATGTGAGTTAAGCAATCTTATCTATTTCTGGCTTTAACTGTTGGAGTTGAACAAGAGGGCTTGCTAACAAGAAAAATAGGAAATTTAGAAAAGGTAGAGAAGGTAGAGAAATAAAAATGCATTTCTCATTACAATCCATAGTGGCATTAAATTTACATAACAGATCTCTACTAAAAAGTTTTGGTGGTGAGAAGTTGGAAATTAGACAGGCATAGTGTTGTTAAGAAAGCCTAAAGATATTGGGGCGGCCTGAGCTATGAGTAATGAAATAGGTTGCCCTGAGACTCTGGCAGCCTCAGTCAGAGGTGATAGGTAGAGATAAATCCTCTCAGCAGATGGCAAATTCCCACCAGTGTCAATTTTAAAATCCAGTTTTTGATCATTTTAAAAAAAAATTAATGCTGAACTCTGGGATGTGAGGATCAGCTGAGTTCATCAGTCAATGGTGAATTGCCTCACAGGAGAGGAAAAAGTTGACTCTCTGGGGGAGCTGAGGCCTGGGGATTATTTTTAAAGTGGTCCTTTCTCTTCAGTGCAGGACAATTATTTTTCCAATGGCCTTTTTTGTTTTTTTTTTCCTTTCACAATGTCGGCACATGTCTAGAGGAAAATAGGAAGGGCTCTGAATTGCTTTTAGAGTCATACATTTATCTCTCTAAAGATTTAAGTTGCAGAGCAACAATTGTTCATTTTAACTGCCCCCTCCCGCCCCCATATTCCTTCAAGCTATTCTCAAATAACTGAGTAGCTGCTTCTATGATGACACTTATAGGCTTGCTAGCTCATCCAACTACATTATTTTATAGTTGCCTCTTTATACCAGAGAGGCAATTTCCTACTAAAGTGGAAATTAAAAGGTTCCTTTCTTTACAAAAAAAAAAAAAAAAAAAAAAAATTCCTGTGCTCTGGAGCTTCTGGGTTTAATGTAGTATGCCTTTGAAAACTTTGCATACGCCATTCAACAAAGACCTTCAGATGCTCCTCTTTCTGAGTACACAATTCAACCTTAGACTAATTCATTTTAGGGTGGAAAGGCTCTAAAATTATACCTATCAAGCTTTGAATATCATCCGCTAGCTGAGATATTTCCTAGTCACTTTTAGGAGGGCCTGGGAGAGTTTCGGGCTGACTGTTTTTTCCTTGTTAGGAGTGGTTTTCTCCAGGGGGCCATCTGTCATGTTTAACTATAGTATAATCATGGAAGGGGAAAAATACTCCTTAGCAGTCTCCATGAGTGAAGTTGTGAATGGTCACTAATCTTTCTAATTTCCCTTTAAATGTGGTAGGATCTGAAAGTAGAAGTAAAAGGGTTTTGTAATTTAAAAGATCTGTTGTTGTAAAAGGGACATGAATTCTTTACTGTGAAGATACACACACAATGGACATTGCATAGAAAGGCCCCAAACTGGCAGGACCTGATTACAGATCTCTGGAAAGAAGGAAGAGCTGCAAGGCACAATAAAACAAACCTCATCACCATCTGTCTCGGGTGTTTCTGCTACATTCATTCCTGACATTTAGCATTTATGTAAATAAACTGTATACTCTGGATGTGGAGGTGAGACCATGCCACAGTGTTTTCTGTAAATCTCATAAGAAAGGAGATGAGAGGGATGCCTGGGTGGTTTAGTGGTTGAGTGTCTGCTTTTGGCTCAGGGCATGATCCCAGGGTCCGAAATTGAGTTGCACATCAGGCTCCTTGCAGGGAGTCTGCTTCTCCCTCTGCCTATGTCTCTGCCTCTCTCTCTGTCTCTCTGTGTCTCTCATGAATAAATAAATGAAATCTTTAAAAAAAAGAAAGGAGATGATAAAACAGTAAGTATGTGTTTAGGGATTTTCTGAGAATGTTGGAGAAATTTAAGAAGATAAGGAAATTTGTTTTTGAGATGGGGAATTTAGACCAGGGGCTCAAACATCCAAAAAATCTGGACAGTCAGAGACAGAGAGTTGGGAATAATGAGATGTACGAGAGGGTAGAAAGAAGAAATTTACATTGGATGTGGTTTTTAAGTTTTGTTCTAAAATTCAGTTTCTTTTTTTCCCCCATCTTGTTAAAGGAATCTCTAAGGCTAGCCATGATATTCCTTGTGTGTTTTTACGGAAAGACTTGGAGGTAACTTCTGAGGTTTAGAATAAATCTTTATCATGAATGTGAGAGGCATTCCTGAAGTAAGTGTAGAAGATACAGCATCCATGACTCAAAAGTTTACTCTCAGAGTTATCTCAAGAAAGCAAAGATCTTTATTGTCATAGTAAAAATAGTGTAGTAAAAACAGTGTCTCTGGTTTCTCACAGGATTATGTGACATCTCCAGTCACAGACCCACTAATCTGTGACACTGGGCAGGCACTACTGGAGTGAGACTTTTCCAGTAGAATCAAGATAACAAAGGTTGAGATGACAAAGGTCCCTAACAGACTGGGACCTCTTATGACAAATTCCTCTGAGAGCTGGCATGACTGGATAAAGAAGATACTATTTATGGCTTTGTATCTCAGAATCCCAGTGTATTCAACTGCCACCAGATTCACACCATTATGTGCACCATCTGGATGACAGGGACCAGAGATTCTGGTCACAAAACCAAACACTCAACACAGAATAAGATAAAAGGAAAACGGTTCCTGATTTTTTACATAGGGGACACACAGCAAAGCTTCACTAAACAGACATTGGTGCAGTGAGAACTGTGAGCTCACTAATGTGTGAGGCTAGCTCACCAGGCTTATAGGAACTATGCCCCAGTACTACTCTGTTGACACAAAATGAATAAACCTTTTAGAAATCTCTAAAAGTTAAAAAAGAGTTTTATTTGAGCCCAAATTAGGAGAGCTTCCCAGGAAACATACTCTTTTAGAACATTTTCTAGAGAATAAACAGTTTTTACAGGGTTATATATATATTTTTTGTTTTTACATCTTGTAAAAGCTCAAAAATTATAAATTAGCATGTAGTCAGGAATCAAGGGTTTTAATGGCAAAAAATGCAGGGGGTAGAAGCATTGATTGATATCTGAAGGACAGGATATTTTTTCTTTAGGCTACTCATTTACAAAACTGATGTACAATGTATGCCTGGTGGGCCATAAGTCACACTTTTGCTGTAAACAAAGTTTATGTACAGTCATGCTAACTTAGAAAGAAATCCAAAATGGCTTCTCTTATATATCAGTCCATTAGAGAGGTTTTATTTTTCTCTCTCTCTTTCTCATCAACTCTAGTTTCGTCTTTCTGAAAAACTACACAAAAGACAGACAAAGAGGAATGCTTGGGTGGTTAAGTATCTGCCTTAGGCTCAGTTTATGATTCTAGGATCCTGGGAGCAAGCCCTGTGTTGGGGTCCCTGCTCAGTGGGTAGTCTGCTTCTCCCTCTCTCTCTGTCCCTCCTTCGCCCAATGCTCTCTCACTTCCTTGGTCTCTCTCTCTCTCAAATTAACTAAAATCTTAAAAAAAAAAAAAAAGTAAAGACAGTAAAGACGGACAAAAGAAAACAGTGACTATCTCAGGGAGGAATGGGATCAGAAGAAATGAAGACTACTTATAACAAATCTTTATCAAAGTCACTATATGCAAGGAACTAATTCACACAAGTATTTTTCCTGCTATTCTAAAGTTAGACAAAGAAAAGGACTTTCACCACTCTTGCTTCCACCAGACTTTGCAGGCAGAGATCCAAGAGGCTTTTGTAGTAAGAATTTCTACCTCATGCCAGCAATTGTCAGAGGTCCCAGGATCTCTCATCTGCAGTAGCCATGAAGTGGGCAATGTCCAGTCAGTGGAGGACCTCATATGGGGCAACAAAACCCATAGGGAAGGAATTTTTCCTTTCTTCCCTTTTAGGTTCTAGTCTAATAACTTGACACAAGACAATTTTTTTTTTTATTGGTGTTCAATTTACTAACATACAGAATAACACCCAGTGCCCGTCACCCATTCACTCCCACCCCCTGCCCTCCTCCCCTTCTACCACCCCTAGTTCATTTCCCAGAGTTAGCAGTCTTTACGTTCTGTCTCCCTTTCTGATATTTCCCACACATTTCTTCTCCCTTCCCTTATTTTCCCTTTCACTATTATTTATATTCCCCAAATGAATGAGAACATATAATGTTTGTCCTTCTCCGACTGACTTACTTCACTCAGCATAATACCCTCCAGTTCCATCCACGTTGAAGCAAATGGTGGGTATTTGTCATTTCTAATAGCTGAGTAATATTCCATTGTATACATAAACCACATCTTCTTTATCCATTCATCTTTCGTTGGACACCGAGGCTCCTTCCACAGTTTGGCTATAGTGGCCATTGCTGCTAGAAACATCGGGGTGCAAGTGTCCCGGCGTTTCATTGCATTTGTATCTTTGGGGTAAATCCCCAACAGTGCAATTGCTGGGTCGTAGGGCAGGTATATTTTTAACTGTTTGAGGAACCTCCACACAGTTTTCCAGAGTGGCTGCACCAGTTCACATTCCCACCAACAGTGTAAGAGGGTTCCCTTTTCTCCGCATCCTCTCCAACATTTGTTGTTTCCTGCCTGACACAAGACAAATTAACAGGAGAAAAAACAAATGTAAATCTCAAAAATCTGGGAGCTTATCAAAATATGAGATTCAAAGGATGACCAAAGCAGGATATTTTGGACAAAAGGACAATAAACTCACAAAGAAATTTGAGCCTGTGTAATAAATTGGTAAAGAAATAACAAGGTTAGTTCATATAGCCTTTGCAGCCCTAAGTTCTCTATCTCTTGTGATAAGAATGTCCCTCTCTAGGGAGTGTATCTTTTACATGGAAGATTTACTTCCTCTTTTCAGGTGGACAAAAGAGGGTCAAATATCTTTATATCAACTGCTGCTTAAGTAATTTTGATTCAAAATGATCAATATGCCAAAGCGGCATATTTTGGGGTGGCCTACTCTGAATTTCATCAATGGAAATAGAGAATAATTTTTTGTCAACCATAACAGTGATAGTTTATATATGCAGGAATCATCAATGGATGCTTAGGTTGATGTGGAGAGGAGTGAAATTAATTTCCTCTCTACCTTTCTAGATTCTTAACTGAGACTCTATAATAAAAGACAGATTAACAGTAGAAAAACAAACTGATGTTTAATAAAATGTAAACCTCTGTATACATGGGAGATACCCAAGAAAACTGAGTAACACCCACAGATGGCTTGAGACAATATCTTAAATACCATCTTCAGCTAAAAACAAAAGATATTGGGGTCAGGAAAGGAAGGAGTGCCATTATGGGAGGGAATCAGGAAAAGCACAGTAAACCACTGGTAAGCTGTCATGTAGATTTAATTAAGTTCTTCTTCATTGATAAGAGCTCATTGTGATTTAGAGCATTCCTTCTCTTCCAGATAGAGAGAGGAATACACCCTTACAAATGGAGATTTCAGTCACAGGGAAAAAAAGAGAGGCACACTAAGCAACAGAGAATAAATCGATGGTTATCAGAGAGCTTGCCACTCAAGATTCTTGTGGCTAGGGGACCTCATTTCATCTGGTCTGCTAAATTTAGCTAGATAACTATCAAATCATCCTGAGCATCCATGAATTCAACCTGAGATATAAGAAAAGAATGGCTGGAATTCTACAAATAGAAAAGTGGCCACTTTTTGCAAAGTAGGAGTGTGGAGAAGAGAAACAGGGGGGATATATCTGAAGATAAACAGCAGGGGGAGGGAGCCAGTGTAAGGTGCCTACTGGAAAGTGATACAGCCCTGGAGAGCAAATTCAAGACCTTTAGAAATCTACTCCAGTGAAAGACTTCCCTCCCTGAAAGGTGCTCAGTGTTGAAGCAGGGTAGACTGCCAGGTAGGACAGTGGGGTCTCAAGATCCCTGGAGTCACAGAAAGAACTCGTGTTCCTGAACTTCAGAGTTCTGAAGCATGGGAGTGGAGAAACTGGCTGATACCAGCTAGCCCAGGAGGGGGTTCTCAGCTGCATTTAGCCTAAACCCTGAACGGAGACCTGATGGGGGACTACTCTCTGTGTAGGGTCCCTGAAAAGGGCTGGAACTCGGCAACCCCTCTGCCTTCCCTGAAGGGAGGTGGGGCAGGTGTGCAAATGACCAGCTGAATATCCTCTGTGCCAGGGCCCTGTAAGGACAGAAACGGGGTGACCCTATGCTTCATCTGGGAGGATAGAGCAGGTGAGCACAGGATCCCATAGGGTGAACACTCTCCCATGCAGGGCCCTGAAAAGTGCACAAATCAGTTTCCCTCCACCTTCCCCCTGGAGGATCTGAGTGGGTGCATGCCACAGAAG
The DNA here is from genome assembly GCF_048164855.1 of Canis lupus baileyi. NCBI lineage: Eukaryota > Metazoa > Chordata > Mammalia > Carnivora > Canidae > Canis > Canis lupus. Next base: position 38,768,235 of record NC_132861.1, on the reverse strand, counting down.
ACTGAAGATTTTGGCACACACCACGATCTTTCAATCTTTCACCTCCAGGGCTGGAGATGGGGCTGGCCATTTTTATTTTCACCCTCTAAATATGCACGGAAAGCCTTCCTGGAACAAAAGCCACACGGAGCAACCAGTTTACACTAAGCCTGGGCCCCTGACAAGAGGCAGTTCAACTCCTCCCAAGCAGACACTGGAGAATCAGCACAGCAGGCCTCTCTCCCAGAAGACTAGCTGCAAGAACAGATGAACTGCACGTTTATGGGCCAAACAAGACTTCAAAACTCCAGTACTAGGTGAAAATAGTATATAGAACTCAAGTTTTTTTCTTATGACTCATTAATCTTTCAGCTTAAATTTTTCCAATTTTTTTCTTTATTTTCATTTCAACTAGTTTCTTATTTTATCAACTCTTTGTTTTTAAGTCTTTTTTAACTTTCAGTTTTTACATGTACATTTTATAGATATATTCGTCATTTTTGGCTTCCATTCACTGTAATCAATTTTATTTTTGTAATATGTAAGTTTTGCTTTCTTTATAATTTCGGAATTTAGTGTCTTCTAACACACAAGCCAAAATGCCCTCAGAGCAAGTGAGTCACTCTGTTTTGTCCACTCTGTGAAATTATATTCACTCTCCCTCACCTTTCTCCCCACTTTTTTTTTTCTTTTTTCTTTGGTATTTTGGTTTTGTTTCTCTTTTTCTCTGCCTTTTTCTTTTCTGGTTTTTGAACTCTTCAGATTCATCTAGTGTGTATTTCTCTTGGGTCATGGTTGATATTTTTGATAGTTCTCACCTCTTCATTCTTCTTGGGGCAAAATGACTAGAAGGAGGAATTTATAAGAAAAGAAAGAATCAGAGATAATACTCTCAGCCATAGATTTAATAGAAATGAATGTAAGTAAAATGTTGGAGATGGAATTCAGGAAAACAATTATAAAGTTACTAGCTGGGCTTGAAGAAACATAAAAGACATTAGAGAATTTCACATTGCAGAAATGAAATCTAATCAGGCCAAAATTAAAAATGATCTGAGATGGAGTCTAAATTAGATGCTCTACAGGTAGGGTAAAAGAGGCAGAAGAGAGAATAAGTGACATTGAAGACAAATTGATGGAAAGGAAGGAAGCTGAGGAAAAGAGAGGGAAAAAAACTAATGGACCATGAAGAGAGGCTTTGAGAAATCAGTGATGCCATAAAACAATGCAATATCAAAATTATGGGGGTGGCTGAGGGCAAAAAAGAGAAAGAGACCAGAAAGTATATTTGAGCAAATCATAGCTGAGAACTTCCCTAATCTGGGGAAGGAAACAGGCATTCTGTCCAAGAGACAGAGAGGACCCCTTCCAAAATCAACTAAACATAGATCAACACCTGCAAATTTCAAAGAGAAAATCCTGAAAGCAGCTCAAGACAAGAGATTCCTTACATACAGGAGTAGGAATACAAGACTGGCATTAAACCTATCCACCGAGACCTGGCATGCCAGAAAGCGCTGGCATGATATATTTAGGGTATTAAATGAGAAAAATATACAGCCAAGAATACTTTATCCAGCAAGGCTGTCATTCAGAATAGAAGTAGAGATAAAGAGCTTCCAGGACAGACAGAAACTAAAAGAATATATGACCACCAAGTTTCTTGTCCTGCAAGAAACATTAAGAGGGAATCCTGTAAGTAAAAGGAGAGCCCAAAAGTAACATAGACAAGAAAGAAACAGACAATCTACAGTGACTGTAGAGGAAATAAAGAGGCACTAAATTCATGTCTTTCAATAGTTACTCTGAATGTAAATAGACTAAATGCTCCAATGAGAAAACACAAGAGTATCAGATTGGATAAAAAAGCAAGACCCATACATACACTTTCTACAAAGGACTCATTATAGAGCTAAAGGCACCACCAGACTGAATGTGAAGGGCTGGAAAGCCACTTATCATGTCAATGGACCCCAAAAGAAAGCTGGAGTGGCAACCTCATATTAGACAAATTAGATTTTATTTCTTCATCTTTTTTTAAAAAAATTTATTTACTCATGAGAGAGAGAGAGAGGCAGAGGCACAGGCAGAGGGATAAGCAGGCTCCATGCAGGGAGCCTGAGGTGGGACTTGATCCCAGGTTTCCAGGATCATGCCCTGGGCCGAAGGCAGCGCTAAACCACTGAGCCAGCAGGGCTGCCCAACCAATTAGATTTTAAACCAAAGACTATAGTAAGGGATGAAGAGGGACACTATGTCATACCTAAATGGGCTACACAAAAAGAAGATGTAACAATTATAAATATTTTTGCTCTTAATTTGGGAGCAGCCAATTATATCAACCAATTTGTTTTTAGGAGTTATACCCTCTAGTAATTAGGGGTAATAGGGCATCACTTCTATATATGTGTGTGTGTGTGTGTGTATGTACACATGGACATAGACATAGAGAAGGGAGAGGAGGATGTGGATGGAGATAATGTAGTAAATAGAAATTTTAAGTGGAAAGCTAGAGTTTTTTATACTGCCCTAGCAACTTTTCTATAGGTTTAAAACTATTTTAAAAAACTTGCTTAAAATAAAGCAAACGAGGGGCATCTTGGTGGCACAGTTGGTTAAGCATCCGACTATTGATTTCAGCTCAGGTAATGATCTTGGAGTTGGGATATGGAGCCCCACATTGGACTCTGCTGAGCTTGGAGTCTGCTTAAGACTCTCTCTCTCTCCGCTCCTCTCCTTGCTCTCTCTATCAAATAAATAAATAAATCTTTAAAATTAAAAAACAGAAGTTTTTTTATCTTAAGTCCCAATAATTCATTTTTGCTTTTGTTTCCCTTACCTTTATGGATGTACCTTGCAAGAAGTTGCTGTGGCCAAGTTAAAAAAGGGTGTTGCCTGTGTTCTCCTCTAGGATTCTGATGGATTCTTGTTTCACATTTAGATATTTCATCTATTTTGAGTTTATCTTTGTGTAAACACAGCAAAAGAAACAGTCAACAAAACTAAAAGACAACCTACAGAATGGGAGAAGATATTTGCAAATGACCTATCAGATTAAGGGCTAGTATCCAAGGTCTATAAAGAACTTATTAAAATCAACAGCAAAGAAACAAACAATCCAATCATGAAATGGGCAAAAGACATGAACAGAAATCTCACAGAGGAAGACATAGACATGGTCAACAAGCACATGAGAAAATGCTCTGCATCACTGGCCATCAGAGAAGTACAAATCAAAACCACATGAGATACCACCTCACACCAGTGAGATTGGTGAAAATTAACATGACAGGAAACAACAAATATTGGAGAGGATGTGGAGAAAGGGGAACCCTCTTGCACTGTTGGTGGGAATGTGAACTGGTACAGCCATTCTGGAAAACTATGTGGCGGTTCCTCAAAGAGTTAAAAATAGATCTGCCCTACGACCCAGCAATTGCACTGCTGGGGATTTATCCCAAAGATACAGATGCAGTGAAATGCCGGGACACCTGCACCCCGATGTTTATAGCAGCAATGGCCACAATAGCCAAACTGTGGAAGGAGCCTCAGTGTCCATCGAAAGATGAATGGATAAAGAAGATGTGGTCTATGTATATAATGGAATATTACTCAGCCATTAGAAATGACAAATACCCACCATTTGCTTCGACATGGATAGAACTGGAGGGTATTGTGCTGAGTGAAGTAAGTCAATTGGAGAAGGACAAACATTATATGGTCTCATTCATTTGGGTAATATAAAAATTAGTGAAAGGGAATAAAAGGGAAAGGAGAGGCAATGAGTGAAAATATCAATGAGGGTGACAAAAATGAGAGACACCTAACTCTGGGAAACGAACAAGGGGTAGTGGAAAGGGAGGTGGGCGGGGGTTGGGGTGACTGGGTGATGGGCACTGAGGGGGGCACTTGGTGGGATGAGCACTGGGTGTGATGCTATATGTTGGCAAATTGAACTCCAATAAAAAATAAATAAAGCAAACAAAAATTCATGACTCTTAAGTCTCATTAATAAAAAATAAAAATAGAAAATCAGAGTCCCAAATGAAACTAAGTAAAATAAAACATTATAAAATGACACTAAGATAAGTTTTGAAATAAAAAAAAAGTTTATTTTAGTCATTTAATCATTTTTGTTTAGTGCTACCATGCAGTAGGCACTGTGTCAGGTGTTGGACTAATACCAAGGTGAATAAGTCCTGAACCCTAAATAAGGATACAGATATGTAAAAACATGATTAAAAACTCCAGCCAAGGTGACACAAAGAATTCATGCTTCAATTGCCCCTTCTGATCAAAAGATACAGCAATTATTGATGTTAAATTAAACAAGGCCATTAGGCTCTTAGGTGGTAGCCCTAACACCTTAGCTGCCTAGGTAAGGAAACTCAAACCTAAGCTATAAATGCCTCAAGGTTAAGAAATCAAAATCTAAGGACAACCAGTTAGAAATAACCAACTAGTCTTTTTCAAATAATGCAACTCCATAAGCTAATCAGATAATTTTCTGGTTTTGCTTTCATAATTTCTCTACAGAACTCTTTCCTCTAGCTTCTGTGAGTGGAGTGCTCCTAATCACTTATGGTTTGTTGCTGCCTGATTGGAGTTGATTTTTTAAGAATAAAATTGTAAAAAATTTAATGTGTCTCAGTTTATCTTTTAACAGTGGTAAAATATAAAAAGAGAAAACCAGCTGAACTCAAAAACCAGGCAAACATTTCTATGAACTAGAAGTTGAGGAGTTAACAGGACTCAAGGGACAGGCTCTCTGTCTGGAAAAGGTACTGTGGCCAGAAATGAGATCTTGCCAGGAGAAGATGACTGAAAAGAATCCCTGTATGAGCAGAAAGGGTTGGGGTGAGAGGAGAAAGGGCACTGTTCTCAGCCAAACTTGTAGCTAGAAGTCAAAGGCTGTGGTGAGGATCCTCTCTGCCAGTAAAAGGAAGTTAGAAACAAAACAGAACTTTGATTTGGGCAGTTAGACAAGTATAGGAGTGGGAAAGTGGATAATTATGAACATGCACTGTTCTAGGTGCTTTACACATTAATTTATATAATTAAGTTATAACCTTAGAAGAGTACTGAGGTACAGAGAGCTTTATTAGCTGGACCAAGGTTATATCTCTAAGAAATAGTAGATGTTTTTGTTTGCTTATTTTTGTTTTTTGGTCTTTTTATTTTTTATTTAAAACAAAAAATTTTATATTGAATGCTTTTAAGCATTACAGACTCTCCTTTAAGCAGGTAGTGGAAATTCTAGCATGCTTCCCCTTTCATTCTCAATTAAAATGTCTCAGATTCTATCAAATATCTTATACTGGATAGAAGGGCAAATTGGTAATTACCACATTTAAAAATTTTTTAAAGATTTTATTTATTTGAAAGAGAAAGAGCACAAGCTGGGATGGGGGTGGGCAGGCAGAGGGAGAGGGACAAGCTGGAGCCCCTGTGCTTGCTGAGCAGGAAGCCTGATTCAGGGCTTGATCCCAGGACCTGAGCTGAAGGCAGATGCTTAACCAACTGAGCCACACAGGCAACCTGGTAATTATCAGTTTTTAAAAACCATTTTTATGCAATGCATTTCCACATTGCAATATCTCTAAAAGCTGAAAGCATTCCAGAATTTCTTTTGGACAGCAGGCATTTGTGAGGCAAGTTGTCCCTGACTAATCATAAGTATCAAAACTAGAATGAGGGTCAGAGGTACAAAGAGCTTCATGAAGATATGTTAAGAAATGCTGTATCACCCATGCTTTAATTGGCACAGGGACCAAAAAGATGTGAAAAAATATGGAATATCAGTTTCTGAATTGAAAGACACATTCTAGGAACATGTTAGCCATTGGTGTTTTTTTAAGTTAATTTAAAAATATAAATTCAATTTGCCAACATATAGATAACACCCAGTGCTCATCCCATCAAATGCCTTCCTTAGTGCCCATCACCCAGTTACCCCATCCCCCCCAACCTTCCCTTCCACAACCCATTGTTTGTTTCCCAGAGTTAGGAGTCTCTCATGGTTGCTCCCTCTCTAATTTTTCCCACTCAGTTCCCCTCCTTTCCCTTTTAATTCCTCTCACTATTTCTTATATTCCACATATGAGTGAAACCATATGATTGTCCTTCTCTGATTGACTTATTCCACTCAGCATAATACCCTTCAGTTCTACCCATGTTGAAGCAAATGGTGGGTATTCATCCTCTCTGATGGCTGAGTAATATTCCAATATTTATATATGTTTATATATATTCACATCTTTTTTATCCATTAATCTATTGAAAGACATCATGGCTCCTTCCACATTTTTGGCTATTGTTGACATTGCTTCTATGAACATTGGGATGCAGGTGTCCCGGCATTTCACTACATCAATATCTTTGGGGTAAATACCCAGTAGTGCAATTACTGGGTCATAGGGTAGTTCTATTTTTACCTTCTTGAAGAACCTCTACACTGCCATTGACTTTTATACATGTATAGAGTAATATATGATGGATATTGACATCGAAGCCAAATTTTTTGATAAGTATAAAATAACAATTATATGTGATAACAAAGCAGTATAGCAAGATTTAATTGGCAATTTTCTTTTCTTTAATTGGTACATAGAATGCCATAAAATTATAGCCTCCAGTCAGTAACATCCTGGATTTCATAGAATATGATAGATTGCTTTTATTTAATTCAAAGTTACCAACTAGGGATCGGTTCTGTGACAGCACTTTGATATTCCCAGTCTCAGTTCAGGGCACGAATGAGCTCCAAGTTATCATGAAAAGATTTTCTTACTTAGAGATATAGAAGGCTAGATAGGCACAACCACAAACTTGTTAGAAAGAAACAGGTGAGCCCAAGTTTACCTGGAGCAAAAGAGAGAAGAAAAAAAAAATCTCCTACTCAAAATAAGCCTGTTTCTCAACATCCCAAAAACCATGACATTTAATAAAATAGACAACAAGACTCAAAATCAGAAAAAAAAAAAATCTCTCCAGATGAAATTATTGGTAGAGCAATGTGGAAAATACTTAAAAGTAAGTATGTTTATGATGTTCAAGGAGATAAATGAAGATGCAATTGGCATTAAAAATAAAGTTATGTTTAAAGGCAGCAACTAAAGAAAGAATGATATAAAAACAAATGTGGAATTTAAGAAATAAAACAATCATAGGGCAAAAAGAGAGAGAGAAGCAAACTAAGAAACAGACTTAACCTATACAGAACAAGTTGATGGTTACCAGATGGGAGGTGAGTAGAGTGATTGGTGAAATAGGTGATGGGATTAAGGAATGCACTTGTGATGAACACTGGGTTTTATATGGAAGTGTTGAATCACTAAACAGTATGCCTGAAACTGATTTTACATTGTATGTTAACTACTGGAATTTAAATAAAAACAAAAACAATTAAAATAATTTTTTTCAATAAATGTTTCCCATTTTAGTTTTAAATTTTTTTTATTTTAATGGAGTTAGTTAACATACAGTATTATATTAGTTTCAGGTATACAATATAGTGATGCCACACTTCCATACATCACCCCACTATTCATCAGGATAAGCGCACTCCTTAATCCCTATTTCCTATTTAATCCATTTTACCGGACCCTTTCCCCTCTAGTAACCATTAGTTTTTTCTCTAAAATTAAGATTCTGTTACTTGATTTTTCTCTCCCTTCCTACCCCCCCCCATTTGCTCATTTGTTTTGTTTCTTAAATTACACATAGGAGTAAAATCATATGGTATTTGCCTTTCTTTGATTAGCATAATACTCTCTAGATCCATCCATGTCATTGCAAATGATTTCATCCATTTTTATGGCTGAATAGTATTCCATTGCATGAACATGCCACAGTTTATTTACTCATCAATTGATGGATACTAGGGCTGCTGCCACAGCTTGGCTACTGTAAGTAATGCTGCTATAAACATAGGGGTGAATGCATCCCTTTGAATTAGTGTTTTGTATTCTTTGGGTGAATACTCAGTAGAGCAACTGATGGATTGTAGGCTTGTTCTGTTTTTAACACATTGAGAAAACTCCATATTGTTTTCCAGAGTGGTTGTGCCAGTTTGCATTCCCACCAACAGTGTAAGAGGGATCCCCTTTCTTCACATCCTCACCAATACCTGTTGTTTCCTATATTGTTAATTTAAGCCATGCTGACTGGTGTGAAGTGATATCTCATTGTAGTTTTGATTTGTATTTCCATGATGGTAAGTGATGATGAACATCTGTTCATGTGTTTGTTAGCCATCTAGATGTCTTTTTTGGAGAAATGTCTGTTTATATCCTCTGTCCATTTAGTAATTGGATTATCTGGTTTTGGGTGTTGAGTTTTATAATTTCTTTATACGTTTTCAATACTAACCATATATTTATTTATTTATTTATTTATTTATTTATTTATTTAAAAATACTAATCATTTATTGAATATGTCTTTTGCAGATATCTTCTCTGATTCAGTGGGTTGCCTTTTAGTTTGTTTGGTGGATTATATCCTCTCTTGCTTTTTATTTTGATATAATCCCATTAGTTTATTTTTGCTTCTGTTTCCCTTGCCTCAGGAGATATATCTAGAAAAAAGTTGCTATGGATGATGTCAAAGAGGTTACTGTTTCTGTTCTCTTCTAGGATTTTGATGGCTTTCTGTCTCACATTTAGATGTTTCTTTCATTTTGAGTTTATTTCTGTGTATGGTGTGGGAAAGTGCTCCAGTTTCATTCTTTTGCATGTTTCTGTCCAGAGTTCTCAACACCATCTTCTGAAAAGACTGTCATTTCCCCATTGGATAATCTTTCCTGTGTTGTTGAAGCTTAATTGACCATCTAGTTATGGGCTCATTTTTGAGTTTTCTAATCTGTTCCAATGACCTATTTGTCTATTTTTGTGCCAGTACCATACTATTTTGATTACTATGGTTTTGTAGTATAACTTGAATTCACTCTGGAATTGTGATGCCTCCAGCTTTGCTTTTCTTTTTCAATTTATTATTTTTTTAACCTTTCAGGGTTATTTTGTGGTTCCATGCAAATTTTAGGATTGTTTGTTCTAGTTCTGTCAAAAATTCTGCTGGTATTTTGAGAGAATGCATTAAATGTGTGGTTTGCTTTGGTTAGTATAGACATTTTAATAATATTTGTTTTTCCAACCCCTAAGCATGGAATGTCTTTCCATTTCTTTGTGTCCTCTTCCTCTTCAGTTTCTTTCATTAGTGTTTTATAGTTTCTAGAGTACACTTTTTTCTCCTCTTTGGTTCAGTTTATTCCTAGGTATCTTATTATTTTTTGGTGCAATTGTAAATGGAATTTTCTTAATTTCTCTTTCTGCTGTTTTATTATTAGTGTATAGAAATGCAACAGATTTCTACACATCAATTTTGTATGTTGCAACTTTACCTAATTCATTTATCAGTTCTAGCAATGCTTTGGTGGCGTCTTTTGGATTTTCTAGATATATCATGTCATTTTCAAATAGTGAAAGTTGTATTTCTTCCTTATCCATTTGGATGAATTTTATCTGTTTTCTTCTCCAATAAATATAGATAGAACTCCCAATAGATAGAACTCCCAATACTACGTTAAATAGTTTAAATAGAAATGTGAGAATGGACATCCTTGTTTTGTCCTGACCTTAGAGGAAAATCTCAGTTTTCCCCCATTGAGTATAATGTTCACTGTGGGTTTTTCATCTATAGCCTTTCTTATGTTGAGTTATGTTCTCTCTAAACCAACTTTGTTGAGTTATTTTTTTTATTATTATTATGAAAGGTTGTATTTTGTCAAATGCTTTCTTTCCATCTATTGAAAAGATCATATGGTTCTTATCATTTCTTTTATTAATGTGATGTATCACATTGATTGATTTGTGAATATTGAACCACTCTTGCAAACCAGGAATAAATCCCACTTGATTGTGGTCAATGGTTTCTTAAAAATTTATTGTTAAATTCATTTTGCTAGTATTATGTTGAAGATTTTTTGCATGTACGTTCATCAAGGATATTGGCCTGTAGTTCTCTTTTCTTGTGATATCTTTATCTGGCTTTAGTATCAGGGTAATGCTGGCCTCATATACTGAATTTGGAAGTTTTCCTTTTCTAGTTTTTGGAATCTTTTGAGAAGAGTAGGAATTAACTCTTCTTTAAATATTTAGTAGAATTCGTCTGTGAAGCCATTTGGTCCTGGACTTCTTTTTTTGGGGAGTTTTTTGATAACTGATTCAATCTCTTTATTGGTTATCAGTCTCTGCAAATTTTATATTTCTTCCTGCTTTAGTTTTGTTAGGTTATATTTCTAGGAATTTATCCATTTCTTTGACGCTGTCCAATTTGTTGGTATATAGTTCTTAATAATAGTCTCTCATAATTGTTTGTATTTCTGTGGCATTGCTTGTTATTTCTCTTCTCTCATTTGTCATTTTATTTCTTTGCGTCCTTTCTCTTTTTTTCTTGATAAGTCTGGCTAGAGTTTGTCAATTTTATAGATTTTTTCAAAGAAACAGCCTCTGGTTTCATTGATGTGTTTTATTAGTTTTTGTGGGTTTGTTTTGTTTTTTAGTTTCTATATCATTTATTTCTGCCCTAAACTTTATTTCTTTCTGCTGATTTCAGGTTTTGTTTGTTGTTCTTTTTCTATCTCCTTTAGGTATAAGGTTAGGTTGTTTGAGATTTTTCTTGCTTTTTGAGGTAGGCTTGTATTGCTATATACTTCCCTCTTAAAACTGCTTTTGAAGCATCCCAAAGATTTTGGACCATTGTGTTTTCTTTTTCACTAGTTTCCATTTAATTTTCTATTTTTTAAAATTTCTGTTTGATCCATAACATTGCTTAGTGGCATGTTATTTAACCTCCGTGTATTTGTGGTCTTTCCAGATTTTTTCTTTTGGTTGACCTCTGATTTCATAGCTTTGTGGTCAGAAAAGATGCAAGGTATGACTTCAATCATTTTGAATTTGTTGAGACTGTTTTGTGGTCTAATGTGTGATCTGTTTTGGAGATGTCCCAAGTCACAGGAAAAGAATGTGTATTCTGCTGTTTTAGAATAGAATGTTCTGAGTATATTTGTTAAATCCATCTATTTCAGTGTGTCTTTCAAACCCATTGTTTCCTTGTTAATATTTGGTTTAGATGATCTATCTACTGATGTTAAGTGGGGTATTAAAGTCCCCTACTAATATTGTATTCGTTCCTTTATGTTCGCTATTAACTTATTTATATATTTGAGTGCTCCCATGTTGTGTGCATAAATATTTACAATTGTTGTATCTTCTTGCTGGATTGTCCCCTTTATTATTATATAGTGTTCTTCTTTATCCCTTATAAGAGTCTTTGTTTTAAAGTCTATTTTGGGGCAGCCCCGGTGGCCCAGTGATTTAGTGCCACCTTCAGCCGGAGGTGTGATCCTGGGGGCCCGGGGTCGAGTCCCACATCAGGCTCCCTGCATGGAGCCAGCTTCTCCTTCTGCCTGTGTCTCTGTCTCTGTCTCTGTCTCTCTCTCTTTCTCTGTATCTCATGAATAAATGAATAAAATTTTTTTAAAAAGTCTATTTTGTCTGATATAAGTATTACTACTTGGCTTTTTTTTTTTAAGACATCCATTTCTCTGATATTTCTTCATCCCCTCACTTTCAATATGTAGGTGTCTTTAGGTCTAAAATATGTGTCTTATAAAGAGCATAAAGATAGTTCTTTTTTTTTTTTTAACCCAGTCACCCTATGTGGTTTAGTTGGAGTGATTAGTTCATTATACTTTCAAATTATTGAGGGATGTGTATGTAACTGTCTTCTTTTGTCATGCTGCTTTTAAGATTTTTTCTTTACCACTGTATTTTGCCACTTTAATTACCATTTGTCTTTGTGTGGATCTGCTTTTGTCAATTTTGTGGAGGGTTTTCTGTGCCTCCTGGATCTAGACATGTGTTTCCTTCCCCAGATTAAGGAAGTTTTCAGCTATTATATCTTCAAATAGACTTTCTACTCCTTTTTCTTTCTCTTTTTCTTCTGGGACTCTTATAATACTAATGTTATTACCTTTGACTGGGGTCACTGGGTTCCCAAATATATTGCCATTTTGTGTAATTTTTTTCCTGTCTTTGTTTGGCTTGATTACTTTCCATTACTCCATCTTCTAGGTCACTAATTCATTTCTGTGATTTTTCCATTCTATTGTTTTTTTCCATCAAGTGTGTTTCTCATTTTGTTTATTGAGCTATTTTATCTCTGTTGCCATTTCTTATCTCTGTATTAAGGATCTCACTCATATTATCCACTCTTTTCTCAAGTCCAGTGAGTATCATTATTATTGCTTTAAATTTGCTATCAGGCATGTTAATCTGTTTTATTAAGATATCTAGATGTGGCATTGTCCTGTTCCTTCATTTGGGATAAATTTTTTTGTCTCCTCATTTTATCTTCCTCTCTCTGTCTGTTTCTATATGTTAAGAAAATTAGATATGTCTTTGTCTTTTAAAAGTATTGACTTTATGAAGAGGAGTTCCCGGAGTGTACTGCCTGTTGTGAACCCTGTTACCAGATCCTAGCACTTCAGGAAACTATCCTATATGTATTTTTTATGCACTGCTTTTGTGTCTGAGTCACTTTTTCTTTCAGCGTGATCATCTACACTGACTCGTTGCCTGTTGTGACCTGTGTTTGTGTTGTTAGTGGACCCCAGGGAGGCCAGCTCTGAGGAGGTGTGCCCACTGGGTAACTCAGGAGTGAGGCAATGGTGTTAGCAAAATTTATGCTGGGCCAGGGTACCCGGGTGGCTCAGTTGATTGAACATCTGCCTTTGACTCAGATCATGATCCCAGAGTCCTGTGATTGAGCCCCACATGGGCTCCTTGCTCAGTGGAAAGCCTACCTCTCTCCCTCTACTGCTACCCCTCCTTGTGCTCTCTAAAATCAAATCAAATCAAATCAAGTCAAATCAAATCAAATCTTTAAAAAAGTATGCTAGGCCACTAGTCCTATGCAGCACTACAGTGCTCTGGACTGTGCACAGGGGTACAAAACTAAGTGCAGCAACGGTTGGGCCCTGCGTGGGAAAAATGGTCACTGAGCTCTGCATAGAGGCCAAGTGCAGTGTGACAGCTGGGTGCAGCATGTCATGGCTGGGTATGGCACATGGAAGCAGCTGTGCACCTGGTGGCTGGGCATGATGTGTGCACAGCTTTACTAAAATTTGCTCTGAGCCCAGAGCTGGGGCTAGCAGGCTTGGAGTGGAGTGAATCCTCAGGAAAACTTGTGGGTGTGGCATGCTGCTAACAGATTAGGTAGCAAATGCCCAACTGTGCAGTCCTGCCTCCTGCAGATGGCCCTGTGTGTATGTTGGGGAGCAGGGATGGAAAATGGTACCTGTGAGCTCCCCTATTTTTGGAGAAGTCTCTGAGCATACTCTGAAATCAGTATGAATAGATGTTTCCCATTTGCCTCCAGCATTGTAAAAACTGCCATTTTTATGTTGTCTCTCTGTGGAGGCTACTGTCTCTTTAAGAATAACAATCCTGCTATCACTCACCGTCCCTTCTAGACCAGTGTTGAGTCAGACTTTTAAAGCTTCAGGCTCCAAGTCTCACTGGTTATACAACCTCTGGTTTTCTTTTTATTTTTTTAAAGATTTTATTTACTCATGAGATACACACAGAGAGAGAGAGACAGGCAGAGACACAGGCAGAGGGAGAAGCAGGCTCCATGCAAGGAGCCTGATGTGGGATTCGATCCCAGGACTCCAGGATTATGCCCTGAGCTAAATCGCTAAGCCACCCTGGGGTCCCCAGCCCCCCTGGTTTTCAAAGTCATACTTCCTTGGGATTAGTCTTCCCCATGTGAGCTACCTGAGACCTGTTTTTCTGTGTGCACAGCTCCTTCTGTCTTACAGGCAACCTTCTTTCTGACCTTCCTAATATTTCAGATGCAGCTTCTTCTCTGTATTTAATTGTGGAGTGTTTTCTGTCAGTCTTCTGATCACTCTCTGGTTTATTGACTTGGATATGACTGATACCTAGTTGTTAATGTGAGATGGGGTGAGCTTAGGTCCTCCTACTCTTCCCATGTTCTCTAAATTTTTTGAAATAAATTTAGATATTAATAGAACAGTATCAATAAAAGTTAGTGTTTATTGAGGCTTACCATGTGTGCTAATAACTCTTTTAAATACTTTACAGATACTGGCTTTCCTAATATTCATAATTACTACAAAGTAAATACTATTATCTACATTTTACAGATAAGGAAAATGAACTCCAGAGAAGCTAGTAGTTTGTTTCAGCTGAATTAGCTAATGAATGGTAGAAGTGGAATTGAACCTGGACAGATTCGAAGCAGAGCTCTAGAACTTAAACACTCCCTACGTTTGCCTATTTTAAATCTTGAGTGGATTGTTGAAAAGAGAATTTGTAAATTGAAAGGTTAAAGATATGAAATAAATCTAAACAGAATTATATGCTAAATTCTGTGCAAAATTCACAAAGATATAAACAAGCAAATAGCAGGTATAAAACATACTGGATAAATAGAGAGGGCCCAATGTTTGTCTATTAAAAGTTCTGGAAAAACAGACTAAAAGAAATTAAGTTAAAAGACCATATTTGGAGAAATCATTGAGAATTTGCCAAAAGTAAATGAAGATATAAATCTTGAATGGACTGCTAAAGAGAGAATTTTTGAATTGGAAAATTAGAGAAATGAAAGAAATTGAAGCAAAATTTAACAATGTGCTAGAAACAAAGGGCATGTCACCCAGAAGAATCGGACATATAAAATACTTCTCACCAGCTACAATAGATGACAATGGGGTAATATTTTGAAGTAATGTAATTGTCAACAGGATTTTGAGCTCAGTAAATATGACAAACAAGAAAATTTATCAGCAATGGATCCTTACTAAAAGATCTACAAAATATCAGCAAGAAAAAAAGTGAACCCACGTACAAGAAACAATAGTAACACAAATTGACAACAAATAGCAATTTAATTAACTACTGAATTAAAAAAAACGTTTTATTTTAGGCTAAAATTAATAACACAAGAAACAACAGGTGTTGGCAAGGATGTGGAGACAGGGGAACACTCTTATACTGTTGGTAGGAATGCAAACTGGTGCAGCCACTCTGGAAAACAATATGGAGTTTCCTCAAAAAATTAAAAAAATACCCTGCAATCCAGCAGTTGCACTGCTGGTTATTTACCCAAAGAATATAGAATATTAATTCAAAGGAATACCTACACCTTGATGTTTATAGCAGCATTATCTACAATAGTCAAATTATGGAAAGAGCCCAAATGTCCATCAACTGATGAATGGATAAAGAAGAATACTATACATATACAGTGGAATATTATTTAGCTGTTAAGAAGAATGAAATAAAAAAAAACAAAAAAAAAAAAAAGAAGAATGAAATCTTGCCACTTGCAAAGATACGGATGGAGCTAGAGAGTATTATGCTAAGCAAAATAAGTCAGTCAGAGAAAAACAAATACCATATGAGTTCACTCATGTAGAATTTAAGAAACACAAAGAATGATCATAAGGGAACAAAAGAGAGGCAAACCAAGAAACAGACTTTTAACTATATAAAACAAACTGATGGTTACCAAAGGGGAGCTGGGGGGAGGGGATGGATTAAATAGGTGACAGAGTTTAAGAAGTGCACCTGTGATGAGCACCCAGTGTTGTATGGAAGTGGTAGTGGTAATTTTTATGTATGATAAAATATTAACAATTCATGAATCTATCTGAATCTAGGTGAAGAGTATATTGATGTTCTTTGTAGTGTTCTTAAAATATTTCTGTAGATTTGAAATTTTTAAAGTAAAATGTTGGGGAGAAAATATAGTAGAAAATACACCTGGATATCTCTTAAATTTTAAGGTAGAAAAACATTTTAAATGACAAATATAAAAAAGGATCATATAAGAAAATATTTGTATATTTAGCTATATTAAATTAGAGTTCTGTTTACCGAAAGAAACAATTCTATTTATTATATTTTTGTTAATTTTTAACTGCCTAACACTCCTCATTAGAAATGTAGATTTTGTGGAATCAAAAGTTTTGTATATTTTGTTCACTGACTTATTTATAGTTCCTACAACAATGTTAGCATATAGTGGAAACTCCATAAATATATGGTGATTAATTACCGAAAGAAAACGTGATGATTAAATTCTAATATTAGTTAGCAGTCCTTTTAATAAATTATGAAGCACTGTGGGTCAGTAGGTGTGGTTAACATCTGGTTTTGGTCAACAATTCTAGAACTCTGACTTAATTATGTCACTTAATACTGAAAATATTTCTATGACAGACTGCCTGGGTTCAAATTCTGATGCTCTCACTAACTACGGAGCAATGATCACAGATCAATCATATAAATTCACTAAGCCCCTCTTTATTTATCTTTAAAATCAGGGGAAATAATTGTAATTACTTCCTAGGGCTATTGTGAGTAGTAAATACAATCCAACATGTAAAACAAAGTGTTGGATTCATACCAATGCTCATGTATGTGAGCTGCTAGGTTTGCAGAACTTGATCTGGCCCTTTCTCCCTCCATCATCATCCATACCGCTTCCACTTTATGTTTTATTCTTTAGTCACCATGAACCTCTTTTCCTTGAATATTCATGCTCTTATTCACATATAGACCTTTACATATACTACACCCATGATATAGAACAATTTTTCCCTAGGTTTTTTGTTATAATTACTACCATTGTGAATGTTCATATCTCAGAAATATTTCCCTTGGGGAAGGGACCTTCTCTATGTCCCACCCCCATTTTAGTTCAGGTGCCCTCCTATGTGATCACAGAGGCTGTCATAACCAAACACTATTGAATAAAGGTTCAATATTTGTTAAATTAATGAGTTGAAGTACCATTCCCAAAATGACTAGACAGCTTTCTAAATGCACTTACCTGGCACAAAAGTGCTCTATGAAGAATTGTAAAAACTAACAGAGACTAAGAGTTGTTAAGGAGTGATTTCCTTCTTTCCCATCCCTATAACATTCTCTGTGCTACTACTGTTCCTCTTTTTAAATCTATGTTCTGTCTAACCTAAATAGAAGGAACCATTAAATCACTCCTTGACCAATATTTAGGCACAAGCCTTATTCCCTGGCTTGGAGAAATGTAGTTAGTTTTTTCATGACTCAAGGCAGGCCTTTTTGAAAAAAAAAAAAAAGCTTAGTGAAACTTTCCTGCCCACCCAGAGCAGGAACTCTCAGCTCTGGGATTTGTACATTTGGGAAGTTAACAACTACCCAACATGTGCCATTGTTTTTTCTCCTGTGAATCACAGAACCTGAAACCTGAGCTGATAATATTCTATTAATATAAAGAATAGTATACATTGCATGAAGAGGTAAGTCAGGATCTGCCTATCACTGTAACCTTGATAAGAAGTAGCTTTGAAGACGATTGCTTGCCTAGAGGTTGAAAAATGTTGGCAAGACAGAGTGATTCCATTACATCCACTACCATCTGACTTAATTCCTGTTCCCTGTGTCATTAACACATTGTTCTCTCATGTTTGAGGTCAGCTGGTGTCATCTCTGTCCAGCTTGCTTTCCAGGGCAGGCACCCAAGCTTCAAGGACTCACAGTTTGTACTCAGACCATCTTATAGGCATCTGAGGTGGGGCACACATGTTCTCTTGGAACTGAGCTCTGCTGACTTTGAAGGGTCTGCAAATCTGAGAGATATGAACTTGTCTTCTTACAGAGTTTGTGAGGGTAAACCATAATAACTGTTAGCCACATAAAATGAATGCAGTATCAAAGAAAAATGTGTTGTAGAAGAGAGTGTATATATCAGAGAAGAGCAAAGCTGCTGTAATCCAAAAATTGACCAAAATTTCACATTGTATTACCTATTCTATTATTCTGATGATTTCATTAGTATTTGTGGAGTCAGAAAATTCTTACATTTGGTTCATTTCAAGAAATAACTCATGAGCAATAATTGTATGCCAGTAATATGCAATGTGCTGTAGGAAATTAAACACCCCCCCCCCCACCCCCCCCCCCACACCAAAACCTGCTCCTGTGTTTGAGAAACACAATGACCAGTTACTCTAGTCATAATCTTATCTTTATTATCCCCTTGGCAAAAACTCACGTTTTTTCCTCCTTTACCTAGAGGTTATCTATTTCTTTAGTAAATTTAGTTCCCTGTGTCTGAAATCTTCCTATACAGTTATATTAAGACTTCCTTGAGGTACATTGTAAAATTATACACACAGTTTTCCTACTTTAGCCAAAACATAAATTTCCACAAGATAGAGTCATATTTTCTGCTTATTTTTCACTGCTTATACATGGTATCCAATAGAAGATTGATGCTTCTTGACTTTAGGAGAGCTTTGTAATCATTTCTTCAAGGATATCTATAACCATTTCTTGAGTGATGAACTAACTATTGGATACAGCTTAACAGCTTCCAAGTCTGGTTTACAGTATTTATGCCTAAATGTGATACAGTAATTTACACATAACCACACCTAAGCTCCTATGCCATTTTTTTAGCAACTTAAAGTACCTTTCACTTTGGTAGTTTATCATATTGTCTACTTAAATTCTCAGTGGTTCAGTAATGATTCTACTCTTTGGTGAATGTCCTTTTGAGACACTTTTTGAAAAGAAGTTTCCACAATAAAAAAAAAGAAGTTTCCACAATAAGAAGTTATAGTCAAGAAACATGGGGCAAAGAGAGAAAAAAGAGGCTAGGAACCAGACCAAATTAAAATTGTGACCTACCTTTGCCAGTTTGTACATGAACTTGGACAAACCACGAGCCCTTCTGAGGTTTGATTTTCTTAGCAGCAAAAATGCGGTAATAATATTCACTATAGAGATGTGTGAGAATTAGGAATAATGCTCATAAGACATTAGAGAGTGCCTGTACCACAATCTAATAGAAATTTCTACAATAATAGAAATTCCCTATTCTTCCCTGTCTTATATAGTAGCTATTAGTCAGAAGTAGCTACTGAGGATTTTCAATGCGGCTAGTGTGCCTGAGGAATTGAATTTTTCATTTTATTTAATTTAAATGTAAATAATTCCATGCTGCTACTGTTTTAGAAATCACAGGTCTAGACTACGATAGGTCCTCAATAAGTGATAGTCATTGATATGATTATTAATGGAAGTTTGGATTTTCTGAAAGATGGTCTAACATGGAGAAGAAGAGCAACAACAAAAATAACTCTGACAAACTGACCAAAATTCTCATTAAAGTTTTCTGATATTTTCCTTGAGAACTTGTGGAATATTCACTTAAGAACATCTAAATATGGCTTGCTAGATTCTTATGGCCTCATATCTCTAAGTCCTTTCTTTAGCTCTGGCAACAGCAAGACTTCCTTTCCTCCTCACTAGCGACATGGCCACCTCTGCTACCATTATATTATGTCCATTAAGAAAGACTCCTCCTGAGATCCTAAATTGAGAATTCTGTACCATTGAAGCTGCAACCGTCAAGTTACCAAAGGCATTCTAAAAAGCTCCTAAGAAAGAGTGTGCACTCTTTTGGTAGTTGAGGTCAGCTTCATTTAGAAACTTATGGAAAAAAATACCTCTGAGTGCATTAGATCCCATACTCTTTGTGTATCCCACACTTGTTCACCTAGTCATCACAACACAAAACAAGCTTCAAGATTATTCAGTTCAGCCAAGAAATACTGTTGGAAGTAATTTTATCACACTCACATTTCTCAATAGAAACTCCATACCAGTTTCTAAAAATACCAACTATTCTGGGCCAGGTGACCTTGGACACTTCAAGGTCTGGGTAACTTGGATTTCAATAGTTCTAACCTCTCCAAATTCTAGTGAGTCCAGCCATGAAGAGATGGTACAAATTTTGAAAATTCCTTTGATTATAATTTAGAGACGTGGTCCTATAGTCTGGATAAATAGGGTTGATTCTGAAATATAGCAGTTAAAGCAGAGTAAACTAGATATTAGTTGCATGCTTTATAAACCAGACCTAAAGGAACCAGGGAGAAATAAATTTCTGTTGTTGATAAGACATCCACTTTGTAGTGTCTAATTTTAGCAGCCTGAGCTGACCAAGTTAGGCATGTACAACTACCTAAAGTTGTATACCTTCCCTTCAGAGATTTTCAATACTTTGTAGGGCCCAGGGAGTAGGGAAAAGCTAAATATGAATGCAATTCAATGCTAACTCAATTATAACTCAGTTACACTTAGAAATGAGTTACATATGAGAAAATGCAATAATTAAATCAGATATTTGATAAAGAGCAAGAGTAGTGTAACTGAAAGGACATCATGAGAAAGATAGACCTCAGTTGGGCCTTGAATGATTAATCAATGAACTAGAGGGTAAGATAATTTAGGTGACAGGGTAAAGCATGAGTGTAGGCAGAGAAAAAGGATTGAAGAGGAATTGAACCTAATAAAATGAAGGGTAAGGGTTAAGTACTGAATAAATATTTGTTTTTGCCACATCTGCTAACTTCTTAGGTGCAAGAAAAGTCAAGTTGGAACTGTTTTCTAAACCTATATGCAATTCTGGCTGTATAAAATTATTTTTTAAAATAGCTAATCTAAAAGGATTCTATTCAGGGCCCTACTAGTCAAAAGAGGTGACTGGGGGAGGACTTTGACCATCTTCTTCTTCTTCTTCTTCTTCTTTCTTCTTCTTCTTCTTCTTCTTCTTCTTCTTCTCCTTCTCCTTCTCCTTCTCCTTCTCCTTCTCCTTCTCCTTCTCCTTCTCCTTCTCCTTCTCCTTCTCCTTCTTCTTCTTCTTCTTCCTTCTTCTTCTTCTTCTTCTTCTTCTTCTTTCTTCTTCTTCTTCTTCTTCTTCTTCTTCTTCTTCTTCTTCTTCTTCTTCTTCTTCTTCTTCTTCTTCTTCTTCTTCTTTCTTCTCCTTCTCCTTCTTCTTCCTTCTCCTTCTCCTTCTCCTTCTCCTTCTCCTTCTTCTTTCTTCTTCTTCTTCGTATATTTTTTAATTGGAGTTCAATTTGCCAACGTATAACATAACACCCAGTGCTCATCCCTGTCAAGTGCCTCCCTCAGAGCTCATCACCCAGTCACCCCATCCCCCCACCCACCTCCCTTTCCACTACCCCTTGTCATTTCCCAGAGTTAGGAGTCTCTGGACTTTGACCTTCATTGTGGGAAATTGGTTCTCAAACTTTAGCTTCCATCAAAATCACCTGGGGAGGGGATCCCCAGGTGGCTTAGCGATTAAGCACCTGCCTTCGGCCCAGGGCATGATCCTGGAGTCCTGGGATCAAGTCCCACATCCGGCTCCCTGCAGGACGCCTGCTTCTCCCTCCGCCTGTGTCTCTGCCTCTCTCTCTCTCTCTCTCTCTGTCTCTCTGTCTCTCATGAATAAATAAATAAAATCTTTTA
The DNA here is from genome assembly GCF_048164855.1 of Canis lupus baileyi. Taxonomy (NCBI): domain Eukaryota; kingdom Metazoa; phylum Chordata; class Mammalia; order Carnivora; family Canidae; genus Canis; species Canis lupus. The sequence goes on along the minus strand of NC_132861.1, from coordinate 38,746,866 downwards.
AAAAAATCACCTGGGAGCTTGTTAAAAGACACTCCTTGACAGTTTCTGATTCAGTAGGTCTTGGTTTCATCTGAGAATATGCATTTCACACGTTTCTGGTGATGCTATGTGCTCCTTCAAGATTGAGAGCAAAGCTAAGTGTGATCTTCTATTCCTGCTTATAAAACTTCATAATGATGCCAACCACAGACAGGCAGAAGCTTCCATATCAACAAACTCTAAAGTATCCAGTTAAATGAACTGAGTTTGTTGTTTGAGATTGTGAGAAAAAATAAACTTCACAACATGACTTTTAAGAATACTAAGACTTTTCCCCCCTAGCCTACTAGCATCTTGTCCTTTAAAAAAATTAAATTTATTTTATTTATTTAACTCCAGTAAAGTTAACATACAGTGTTATATTAGTTTCAGATGTACAATATAGTGATTCAACAATTCCTCACATCATCCAGTGCTCATCATGACAAGAATACTTCTTAATTTCCATCACCTATTTAACCCATTCCCCCAGCCACCTCCCCTCTGGTAACCATCAATTTGTTTCAATAGTTGAGAGTGTGTTTCTTGGCTTGCCTATCTCTGTCTCTTTTTTCCCTTGCTCATTTGCTTTGTTTCTTAAATTCTACATGGAAGTAAAATCATACGGTATTTGTCTTTCTCTAACTGACTTATTTCACTTAACATTCTTTCTCTGTCCATGCCATTCCAAATGACAGGATTTCATTCTTTTTTATGACTGAATAATATTCCATCACATATGTATCATATCTTCTTTATCCATTCATCTGTCAGTGGATACTTGGGCAGCTTCCATAGTTTGGTCATTATAAATAAGGCTGCTATAAACATCAGAGTACATGTATCCCTTTGAATTAGAGTTTTTGTATTATTGGTATAAATACCAAGTAGCATGATTACTGAATCATGGGGTAGTTCTGTTTTTAACTTTTTGAGGAACCTCCATACTGTTTTCCACAATGGCTGTACCAGTTTGCATTCCTACCAACAGTACATGAGGGTTCCTTTTTCTCCACATCCTCACCAACACTTAGTATTACTAAACCTTTTAACTCAATAGTAAGAAAAGCCATATCAAATTTATCCAAGTTAAAAAAAATCAGTGTTTTTGCCATTGGCTTTGTGTTTGGCCACCTTTGGTACAGCACGAGTGCAATAATCAGAGTTCTTCAGAGAAACAGAACCAATAGGATGTGTGGGGGTAGGTTGAGGAGGTGGGTGTGTGTGATTTATTTTAAGGAACTCTCTCATGCATTTGTGAGCCTTGGCAAGTCCAAAATCTGATTGAGATCAGCAGGCCAGAGTCTCAAAAAAGCTGCAGTTTTTGTAAAAAGGCAGTCTACTGGCAAACCAGTAAGAACTGATACCGCAAATGGAATCTTAATGCAGTCTGCTCCCAGAATTCCCCTTTGCTTGGGGGGAGGTCAGCCTTTTGTTTTCTTCCTGCCTTCAGAGATTCACTCATAATACAGAGAGCAATCTGCTTTACTCAAAGTACATCTATTAACTGCAAATCTCATCCAAAAACACCCTACAGAAATATCCAGAATAATATTTAACCAAATGTCTGAACACCAAGGTCTGGCCAAGTTGACACATAAAATTAACCACAACAATAGGTTTATTCCATTTTTGTTTTCAGATTTAGTTCAATTAAATTCACAAATATTTCATGTGCCTGATAATTTCAGTAGGCTGTAGTTTAGTAAGGAGGGGTTATAAAATTTTTGATTATAAAAGTAAAAGTTTATAGTTCATTCATTTCTTCAATTAATATTTATTGAGTACTAATTTTGTCAAAGCCTCTTGATGTAGCTTAATTTTAGACAGAAACAGTCACCTACATTTTGATTTAGGGATGCATCTATGGTCAGGGATGGGAGGGGCTGAAGAGGAGGTCCTGGCTTTGCTTCAACTGTGTTCATTCTGGGAAAACTGTTATGTCTAGGCATAAGGCCAACACTGGAGGAACACCAGAGTTGATTTCTTAGCTAACTCCATGAGAGTTTGGGTGGAAGAGGTGTGAAGGAGTACTAGAGAAGGTGAATGGGGAGAGTGATAAGATATAATCTCAGGGATGGATCCTTCAGTCCATCATGGAATTTATCTGGGACCTGGGAAATAAAGTCTTTGGGACTAAAACTAAGAGAGGTTGCGGGTTTTTGTTTGCTTGTTTGTTTGTTTTTATATTTTACTCTAAGGCCAGGGGACTACTTAAATGCCCAGGTAAAAAAAATGATAAGAATGTGTGAAAAGAGAGTATAGAGGGCTGAATAGTGCCCTCTACACACACACACACACACACACACACACACACACATACACACACACACATATACACACATGCACACAAGATATCTTGTCTATATCAATCATTGGAGCCTATGAATGTGGAAAGGTATCTTTTGTCAGTCACATGCAGAAGAATGAAACTGGACCACTTTCTTACACCATATAAAATATACTAAAAATGGATGAAAAACCTAAATGTGAGACAAGAATCCATCAAAATCCTGGAGGAGAACATAGGCAGCAACCTCCTTGACCTTACTAGACATGTCTTCAAAGGCAAGGGAAACAAACCAAAAATTAACCAATGGGAACTCATCTAGATAAAAAGTGTTTGCACAGCAAAGGAAACAGTCAACAAAACTAAAAGACATCCTACAGAATGAGAGGAGATATTTGCAATTGAGATATCACACAAAGGGCTAGTATCCAAAATCTATAAAGAACTGATCAAACTCAATACCCAAAAGACAATCCAGTCAAAAAATGGGCATAAGGCATGAACAGACATATCACCTAAGAAGATATCCAAGTTTTCAGACACATGAAAAGATGCTCAACATCACTCAGCATCAGGGAAATGCAAATCAAAACCACAATGAGATCTCACCTCACACCAGCCAGAAAGGCTAAAATTAACAACTCCAGAAACAAGAGATGTTGGCAAGGAAGTGGAGAAGGGGGAACTTTCTTACACTCTTGGTGGGAATGAAAGCTGGTACACTCTAGAGAACAGTATAGAGGTTCCTCAAAAAGTTAAAAATAGAGCTACCCTATGACCCAGCAATTGCACTGTTAGGTGTTTATTCAAAGGATACAAACATAGTGATTTGAAGGGGCACATGCACCCCAATGTTTATGTCATCAGTGTTCACAATTGTTAAACTATGGAAAGAGCGCAGAAGTCCATTGACAGATGGATAAAGAAGATGTGGTATTTATTTACAATGGAATATTATTCAGCTATCAGAAAGAATGAAATTTTGCCATTTGCAATGACATGAATGGACCTAGAGGGCATTATGCTAAGTGAAATAAGTCAGTCAGAGAATGACAAATATCATGTGATTTCACTCATACATGGAATTTAAGAAACAAAAGTGGTCAACTAGGGGAAGAGAAGGAAAAAATAAGAGAAACAGAAAGGGAGACAAATCATAAGAGACTCTTAACTATAGGAAACAAACTGAGGGTTGCTGGAGTGGGGAGGTGGGTAGGGGGATGGGGTAACTGGATGATGGTCATTAAGGAGGGCACTTGATGTAATGAACACTGGGTGTTATATGCAACTGATGAATCACTAAACTACCTCTGAAACTAATAATATACTGTATGTTAATTAAATCGAGAATTTATGTAAACTAAAATCTTTAAAAAAAATCTTTACCTTTTGCAAAGTTTAAGTTAAAAATCTTGAGATCATTCTGAATTATCTAGGTGGGTTTTACATCCAATGACAGTGTCTTTATGAGACATACAGAGAATAGGTACACGGAGGAGACAGTGATGTGAAAATAGAGGCAGTATTGGAGTGATGGGGCCAGAAGCCTAGGGATGTTTGTAGCCACCAGAAGCTGGAGGAAGCCAAAGAAGATTCTCCCCTGCATCCATGGAAGAAATATGTCCATGCAGGATTTCAGACTTCTGGCCTCCAAAAATCTGAGAGAATAAATTCCTGTTGTTTGTGATTGTTTGTTATGGCAACCTTGGGAAACTAACACAGAGAATTTGCCTACTCCTGCTCAGAATACCAGTTGGCTTTGGTTCTTCAGGGTCCTGGGAATTGTTAAAAAGGATTATTTTGCAAGTTGCGTTTGGAGCTGGAAACACTTATTTCATTGTGAAATACTGTGACATTCCTTGTGTAAAAATAAACTTCCCTCCACAACCTTCTTCCTCCCAATCATCAGCGTATAGATAGATGGCAGATTGATGGTAGATAGATATAATATATATATGTAAACATACAAATATATACATTAATACTTAATAGTAATAATATTATTAATATTTAGTATTCTTAATTGCTAATATTCTAAGATGGTACTTAATACTATTTCATATCCTAACAATACAAGAGCCACTTGTAGCTCTTAATAATCTTTTAGCAATAAAATAAAAGCTTCAGCCCAGGGCCTTATTCTGAATAATTTACATTTTACACATTTCCATCCCTGAAGGAGGAAAGTAGCTGTTTCCCACCATTTCAGAAATTCTTTCTTGTGTCAATATCATAAGAGTCAGCTTGATCTGCTTTGTGTTTTCTTTTGGAGTATTTTCAAATCTCGATTTGAAGCTCATCTCAAAGTAAGAAAACAACACTTATGAATTAAAATAAAGATATTTCACTCATACTTAATTCACTGGAAAAACTGGAAAACTGTACCTCAGGATAAATCAGAGAACTGAAAGCATGCATGGACAGCATTTGGACTGCCTTATTGTGGGAGTTTCCTCTGATGACTTGTACTTGTGCTGTGGTATAAGGGTATTGCATGCAATTCTTTTATCTTTATTTCATTTGTTAAGAGATAAAAGATGCCTCTGTTTTCTCCAGTGGAGGCCTTTTGGCTTGAGGTTAAGAAAACAGTATGATCAAAGGGGATCTAGGATTGGAGGGTTAAAGGAAGGAAAAAGAGGTTTAATTGAGAAAGAACAAGGCATCCTCAGTGGAGAAATAGGATGCTGTGTCAGAAAACAGCTCTCATGGTGACTAAGACATAGGAGCAATCTGTTGCCAGAGGTCTCAGTTCTGTTGCTTCAAGGATTCTCACATCACTTATAAACCCAGAAGTCAGGAGATGGGGCATGGGAAAGTACATGGCTATGGGCACCCCTCTGTAAATTGGAGCAGTGACTAGGGACCCAAAGACCCTTGAGAAAACAGCTGCTTTCTTCCCCAGCACAACTTGATACCGTGAGAGATTTCATAAGAGGAAATTTACTTAGCTTATAAACAAAGTTTATTAACTTAGGAGATCTGTTTGTTTAACGAATGTCCATTTCTGAACTCCATTCATCAAATTGGCTCAGGCTTAGCGATCTGTGGAAACGACTGTCAAAGACCCTGCAAAGACAGCATAAGGAAAAAAACTCACACCCCAGGGCTTGGGGAGGTTTGCAATAAACACAAGAATTGAAGATAAATCCTAACTGTTTAAGATTATGAGCTGGATAAATAGATGTAGAAAGGAACTACCCCATGTCTTGTTGGGCATTGGAGTGAGGAATAGGAAGGAGTGAGGAAGGAATAGTAATGGCTAATTTGCCTTCCAGGCAAGTCATTCCAGATGAGGTTCAATGCTGGGCTGGGTTTGGGCCAACTATTTGCCAAAATGCCAGTGCAAACCATGTTTTATCTAGGGGATATTAGAAGTCAAAACTGGGAAGATGGAATTCTGCTATTGAGTTCTGAGGACAAATGTGGAGCTAGAAATAAGAGATAACATCAAGATAAGGAAAGCTGATAGTTGATGGCAGGGCCAGCCCTTGGTTCAACTCCAGGGAGCACCATTCATGCTGTAGTCTAATATGTATGGTGTCCAGTAGGGCTGGGCTTTGTGTAACCTACACTCTCTTGTAGCTGTGGATAGTAAAATGGACCATGGCACATGGATGAGAGACTGCATCAAATCTAAAAATGGCCTAGAGTTGGGGCACCCGGATGATGCAGTTAGTTAAGTGGCTGACTCTTGGTTTTGGCTCAGGTTGTGATTTCAGGGTCATATGTTGACCAGCTCCGAGTTGACTCTGTGCTCAGCAGAATCTGCTTAAGTTTTTCTCTCCCTCTCCCTTGGTGCCTCTTCCTCCCCACACTCTGTCTTTCATTCTCTCTCTCTTTCTAAATAATTAAATCTTTTAAATAAATGACCCAGAGTTTTGCATTTTTATTTGCTCCCCATTTTATTTTATTTATTTATTTATTTATTTATTTATTTATTTATTTGTTTGTTTATTTTTTATCGCTCCCCATTTTAAAAGCATAGATATCCTGAGATAAAGTCAAGATGTTGTGGAAAGAGAAAAGATCTAGAAATGAGGAGACATAGGGTCATATCCAGATCAAACAACTTTCTGAGAAGTTGATAAATTATTCAATATCGTCTGAGTCTGGTTCTTCATCTCTAGTTCAATGGTATCTGCTACACTTTTCTACCCCGCCAAAGTAGGTTTAAATTTGATCAAGAACATAAACAAGCACTAAATGCTTTGCTAATGATAGGGATTACAAATGAAACTATAGTTGGTGTAAGCAGGATGCTTTGATGGTCTACACAGCCCCACACATTGCCTGTCCCCTAACACCTCACCTTACCTCCTTCCACCCTGACTTCCTTCTCTCTGCTTTAGCCACTCCAGTCCTTTCAGTACTGTGTGCTCCCATGCCACTCCAAAGCCTAACCAGTTAGTCTTTCCTCTGCTTGGAAGGCTCTCCTCCAAGATATCAGTTTGCCTTTCTCCCTCAAACTCCTTTAGGGTTTGTTCAAATGCCAACATCTCAGTGGAGTTTTCCCTGATGGCACTCTATTTTAAATTGCCTACCTTCTAGCACATTTTAATTTTTTCCCCAAAATGTATCACTCTCCAATAGCAATTTAATTTACTTGCTATTGTGTGTAAATTCTGTCTTCCTCCAAAAGGATATAAGCTTATTGAAGGCAGGGATTTTTATTTGTTTTTAGAGTAAAGCCTAGAAAACTGTTAGGGAGATACATGGAAAGGGAAAAACCATTAAAAAACACAAATTCTCTCTCTTAACAGGATGCCTTTTGCACTTCAGTTGAAGTGGCTCTATCCAAAATAATGTGTGTAGATGCACTTTGCTAGCTGTATACCTAGCTCTATGTATAGCTCTGGCTCCTTTTGACATTACAGGACATTTTACTAAAATTTTAATTTATCCCCCTTGGTTTTTGCCCAAGAAGGAGCATTAGGAAATGTAAACCAGTAATTTACCCCATTTGCTGACTAATAAAATGAGATATTCTACAGAGAAGCCTTGAGTTAAATAAGATGAGCAGTAAGAGCCTTATGAGGGAGAGAAAACAGGTAGCAAAAAATGATGTCCATTGATTTCTCTCTCATGCTTTAGGTTTTTCTTATAAAACACATTGTCAGGGATCCCTGGGTGGCGCAGCGGTTTGGCGCCTGCCTTTGGCCCAGGGCGCGATCCTGGAGACCAGGGATCGAATCCCACGTTGGGCTCCCGGTGCATGGAGCCTGCTTCTCCCTCTGCCTATGTCTCTGCCTCTCTCTCTCTCTCTCTCTCTTTCTGTGACTATCATAAATAAATAAAAATAAAAAAAAAAAACAAACACATTGTCAGAGCTCAGTACCTTAGAAAAATCTGCTGTGCTATAGAACTATGAAGCATATATGAAGTTCTACAAACAAGAAACCTATTTCCCTTTGGGGATTATGTTCTAATTTTGAATTATTTTCTTCTGGCCTAGAACATGGTGCTAAATTATTCTTAAATAGCTTGCTACTGGATCAGTTTTGTACACAAGGACAGAATCACCTCACTGTGACCTTGTCAAAGTCAGTTTCTGGCCGGATGGGGATAGAAGAAGAGCTGGAAAGAAACACCACCCTTTTGCCAACCTGAAAATACATATTTATAGCTTATTTTCTTATATAGGTGGATACAACATTAGGATTTAAATGTTCACACCATATGAAAGCATCTATAGGTTTTATAATATACTGTGGGGAAGCAATAGTATCAACATATTAAACAGAAGTCTTTAGAATCTGCTTTGGACTGAGTGCATCCCTCCAAAATTCATATGTTAAATGTTAATGTCCATGTCCAATGTGGTGATATTTGGGGGAGGGGCCTTGGGAAGGTGATTAAGTTATGAGTAGATCCATCACGAATTGGGTTAGTGTCCTTATAAAAGAAACCCTAGAGACACTCCCCCATCTCTTTCTGCCATGTGAGGAACTGAGAAACCAGGATATCTACAAACCAGAAAGTGTGCTCTCAGAAGACACCAACCAATCTGCTAGAGCCTTGTTCTCTGACCTCTCAGCTTCCAGACTGAGAAATATATTTCTATTTTATTTTAATAAGATATTCAGTCTATTTATAAATCTCTCAGTTTTATTCTATCAGCCTGAACAGAGTAAGAAAGAATCAGTCTTGGATATAAATCTTAGTCTTTCTACATACTGGCTACATGACTGAGCCAGTTACTTAACCTACCTGAAACTTCAATTTTTCATCTCTAAAGTGGGTTTAATAATGGTCAAATGAGATAATGTATGTAGAAAGTTCAACAAATTGTACTTGCAAATAGTTATTCTTCTAAAAACTAAGAAGCATAGTTTTGTTAACCAGATAAACTTCCTCTTAATTAATGAGAGAGAGGACCAGAGCCAGAAAAAGGATGTAGCAAGAAAGGTGATATCGTCCCCTGGTAAAATTTTGACCCAATGACAAAATGATATCACTCTTCTGAGAACTGTTTAAGGCACCCCACAGCAGACCATCAGAGCTTTTTGTCTGTAGATGAACAGAAGGAAGCCAGTAGGCACCTGGACATACACTCTGAAGACAAGGAAAATGGCCTGCCCGTCCTTCCTTCTGTTTTCCTTTTTCCTTCTCTCTCTCTCTCTCCCTGTCTCCATCCTTCCCTCTCTCTCTACCTCTCCCTCTCTTTCTGATATATCTTTGTAACTTCATCATAGTTACCGTCTTTAATCAGTGCTGGTGTGTCTACACTGGATGCTCTCTGGACTTCAATGCAGAAAACCTGAGCTCTAGCCCATTTGGTTCACTAGTTGAGTTGGACAAATCATGTTACCTCAAAGTATAAAGGTTAAGAACATGGATTCGAGGACAGCCTGTCTGGATTCCAATAGTCTGCTCTACCACTTAGCACTAGGGTGACTTTCTTAACTTTCTTAACTCTCTTTGCCTAGTTTATCTACATGTGAAAAGGGAGGCGTAATAGTATCTACTTCGTTAAGTTGATATTTGAATCAAGTGAATCATTAATGTGAAGCACTTAAAATAGTACCTAGTACATAGGCTTATGAAAGTTTCCTATTGTAATCTGTAAAATAAGGAATTAGGAAGCTGTCCTAATTTGCTCCTTGTCAAGAATTAGGAAGCTGTCCAAATGTGCCACAGTTGGCTCAATTAATTAAATAATATAGCTGATCTTTGCTAGGCGTTTGGTTCTTTTGATCAGGTGTTTATCATGTCACATGATAGTCTATGTTCCTGTGCAGGAAGGAGACTTTAGGAGACTTGATTTGTTTTTGTTTTTCTTTTTTTAAGATTTTTATTTATTTATTCATGAGAGACACAGAGAGTGAGAGAGAGGCAGAGACACAGGCAGAGGGAGAAGCAGGCTCCACGAGGGGAGCCCAATGTGGGACTTGATTCCAGGATTCCGGGACCATGGCCTGGGCCGAAGGCAGACCCCCAACCACTGAGCAACCCAGGCATATCAGGAGCTTTGATTTGAACAGGATCAGCATATGAATATGTATCATCACTCAAGAGAATGAGGGTGGGCTGCATTCTACAATGTAGAGTGTAGCCACTCAAGCAAGAAGAGCCAAGGCCAAGTGCCTCAAGGCAGCATGACATGATAGAATGAAGTCGACCTGAAGCAAGGAGGTCCAGATTTATGTTCCAATCTTTGTGTTAGTGCATAGCAGATAGCAGTTTTGGGGATTTGTAAACTTTAGAGACTCAATTTTCTCATCTACTACTACTAAGTGGGGACAACAAAACCAACTTTGTAAATTGTTCTAAGAATTAAAGAAGAAATAAAACAGTCTAAGGAGATCAAGGAGTAGAGGGAAATACTTTATAAATGTATAGGCTCTAAAAATGGTAGTCATATAGTTATTCTCATTAGAATTTCAGCACATGGAGGGCCTTGAATTTGTGAGTTTTTCTTAAAAGAGAGGACTTTTATTTTATTTTTCTTATTTCTCTGCTATTGTTTTAATTATTACTGTTTTTGCCGAAGCAATATATTTAAGTAGTTCAAAAAGTAAAAACAAAAAACAAACCCCCAAAAAACCAACAAAGCAAAAAACCATAAGAAAGTATAAGAGTGAAAGATCTTCCTTCCCCACTCCTAATTCCCACGCTCTTCCTGTTACTATATTAGTTGGTGTGTGGGTGTATGTGTGTAAGCTCCCACAACTTTTGGATGCATATGCTGGCAAAGATATTTATACATTTCCAAATATGTTCCCCTCTGCCCACCCCCTTTTTAACCACAAATGGTGACACACTATACTCATTGTCCTTTACTTCGCTTTTTTCTTAAATCTGAGAGAAACCTCTGTTTCAGTACATAAAAAGCTTTCTCATTTCCTTTTTCTCTTTAACCACTAAATGAGTTATATTGTATGAAGGTACCACAATTTAAGTTTCCTACTGATGGAAATTCAATTTGTTTTTAATCTTTGCTATTACAAATTATTTCATGTATATGTGAATATATTTATAGAACAAATTTCTAAAAGTGTAATTTCTGGGTGGAGAAGTTTAAGCACTTATAATTTTAACATTTATTGACAAACTGGCCTTTATAAGGATTGCACTAGCTTATTCTCCCAGCAGAAATCCATTTCCCCACCACATTCTTGCCAAAAAAAATCTTGAAGCTTTTGCCAACAAGTTTGTTCCTAAATGGACTATATATAGGAATCATTTATTATTTTCTTTTTTCTCAATTGTTTAATTGTTTCATTTTCTCAATTGCATTCTTTCATTAGGCTTTTCTATTCTTTCTTTCTTTTTTTTTTTTTTAGGGAGAGTCACTTTATATCTGTGATATAATTTGAAAAGTATTTCTTCTCAATTTGACACTGTCTTTTGGATTTGTCTATGGCATGTGCATGTATGTATGTGTTTTATCATATACAACTCACTAAACTTTTTTTTTATAAGTTTTTTATTTATTTATGATAGTCACACACACAGAGAGAGAGAGAGAGAGAGAGAGAGAGAGAGAGGCAGAGACACAGGCAGAGGGAGAAGCAGGCTCCATGCACCGGGAGCCCAACGTGGGACTCGATCCCGGGTCTCCAGGATTGCGCCCTGGGCCAAAGGCAGGCGCCAAACCGCTGCGCCACCCAGGGATTCCCCCTCACTAAACTTTTATGTTGTCACTTAATCAGCCTTTTATCGCTATTGATTTTGAGTCATAGTAAGAGCTTTTCCACTCAAAAGACATAACAAATCTTCCATATTTTGCTCTAGGTCTTTAATAAATTTGTTTCTTACATTTTAATATTGGATTTATGTGGAATTTATGTTAGTTAAGTAGTTATGTTCGGAGTATAGATCTAATTCTTTTGTCCCCAAATGGTCCCCTAATTGTCATTTATCAAGTAGTACTTTTCCCCACTGATTTTGAGATGCCATCTCTATCATAAACAAAATTCCCATGTGCACGGAGTGTATGTCAGGTCTTTGAGAACTGTGACTTCCAACAAGTGAATCCACCAGAAAGTGTAAAATTGTTGGAAGGCAAACAAGAAGAGCATGGGACTTTGTCAGGAACATTATCATCAATATGACCCTGTGTCCTATATTCCTGCTATTTACTTTAGAATCTTTTTTAATACTCTGGAGGAACTATGCTACAGGAGGTGGAAGTTTCTGGGCAGGAACTGGTTCTACATTTGTAGAGAGTATATTCATTATGGAATCACATCAAAATAAATATAAAATCTACTGTGGCTGGACTGAGACTACCTGTGTCTGTTGAGGGTCATAAAAGTCATAAAAAGATACCTAGCAAATGGAGTCAGATTCAGCCTCAGTTCTAAAGCTTCTAGTGTCCCTAGGAGACAGAGCAAAAAACTATTTAATGCCATTTTTCTTTACATTTCTCTCTAGTTACCCCTTCAAAGTTCAAGTCATTGTAATAATAATAACTAAATGTATTGAGAGTTCTTATGGGACTAGACCCTGCTAAGTGCCTCATTTACATTATCTCATTTGATCCTCACAGCAGCTCTGTGAAGGAGCTTTTCATATCAGGTTTTTTAAATGTAGACAATGGAAGCCAACTCTACCCAAGTCAAGCCCAAGGAGAATTTATAATAATGACATGAGTAAAGGATGGTCACAGAATTCAAGGAATAGCTGAAGAAACAGATTTGGAAAGGGCAGGGAAGAGTAAGTAGGATTTGGATGAACAGGAACTAATTAATATACTGGTCTGTTGGAATTTCCCTGAAGAAATGAATTAACGTTAGCCCTTTCTCATCATTTTTTTTTTTACATCACTTGAGCCAAACTGTCCAATAAGCCCAATTCTTTTCCAATTCACCAGCTAAATTCAACCACATAAGTGAACTCAGGTGAAACCAGCAGAAAAATTGCCTATCCAGAATTGTGAGAAATACCAAAATATTGTTGTTTAATTGTTAAATTTAGGAATAGATAGCTGATGTTGTTAGATTGATCTAATTTGAGTCATATCTACCTCTTGCCTCATGCCCTTTAAGAGAAAGCAGAGAATATTAACTAATAGTTCAATTAGGACTAAACACAAATGAGTGATATCTTAAGGATAGGGGAATGTATAACCAGTGATCAAAAAACCCAGCAAATATATACTAGACTATGGTCTTATGTATATGTATATTATAATCATGGTATATATAGTATATCACTATAACTATTATGCTTTATAATACTATAACCATTTTATAGAAAATAAAGGAAATTAAGACTTAGAAAGCAAAGTCTTTTTATTTTTTAATTTTTTAAAAAGATTATTTATTTATTTATTCATGAGAGACATATTGAGAGAGGCAGAGATATATAAAGGCAGAGGGAGAAGCAGGCTCTCTGTGAGGAACGCAATGCCAGACTTGATCCCAGGATCCCGGGATCATGACCCAAGCCAAAGGCAGATGCTCAACCACTGAGCCACCCAGGCATCCCAAAGCAAAGTCTTTTTGTTCTCTAAAGCAGTGAAATATTATGGGATTCTGTTACACATATTTTTCATTTTGAAATAGTTTCTCACCAAAAATTTCAAAAATAGTATAGAATGTCATTATGTACCGTTCCCTCAACCTCCTCCAATGATAGCATCTTATACACCCATAGTCTGTTATCAAATCAGATGGAATTGGTTTGAACAGTTTTATCCTGTTCTGAAGTCCTCATTAATAATGAGGACTCTGAGTCTCAGAGTTGTGCTCATTACACACTAGCAAGAAAAACCATCAATTTATCTCAAGCCTATTTCTTTCCTTCTCCTTTATTACCTGACTGCTTCTAGCAAGAAGAATGCTACCACAGTGGGGTGTTCTCTGGCTTCATGAGTGAAACCATCTTATAGGGCCTCACATGCCGCCCCTGTAATCATCTCTCCAACTGGGAGATACATTCTACATAGTCCTAAGTCAGCATCTATGTGAGACCTTCCGGAGAAGAATTAATAAGTTCTTCCTATTTTTGAAATAGCTGATACACAATTTGTATCAAAATTATTCGAATTTCAATTAGATCATGAAGCTTTCAAGACTGGCAGACATTTTATTCATTCTTATAGACCTAGAAGTTAACACATTCTCGGTAAATGTTTGCTGACTTAAAAGAAAAGGAGAGGATCTTCTATGATTTACTATGGCAAAAGACTTTTTAATTTATTGAATATTGGGATCCTTGGTCATCTCGACTTTACATTTGCTTGTTTCACATCATTAGTATTGGTTGAAATACAGGTTCAATCCTTTTTATTTATCTCAATTATTGTACAGCAAACTGCACACCAGAAACCACTATTGACTTAGCTAAGAGACAACAACTCAAATGACTAGAAGTTCCATCATTCTCCCCACCATCACCCACCTCCATTCTACCTTTTCCAAAAAATGGAACAACAACAACAAAAATCCTCAACAGCAAAAACTATGCAAGATGAAAATGGGTTTTTTATTTTAGTTATCTTAAAACAGTGCTTTGAAAACTAGATGTACATCTATTTCATCTTGGGATCTTATTAAAATGCAGATCCTGACTCTGTAGATCTAGGGCTTAGGAAATATGGTATCCTACATTTCCAACAGCCTCCTGGAGGAAGTCAAGGCTACTGGTCTGTATATCACACTTGGAGCAGCTTGAACCTAGGGAGACCAGCTGATAGAGGTGTTAGATAAACAGATGAGCAAAAAAGATCAGAAAACCTGGGAAACACTTATCTCAAAGTTAATGGATTGCTTTTGGGTCATCTGTAGCTGGTCTCCCAGTTTAATTGACTAACAGAGTTTGCAGCTGTTATAAATTGAGAAATGTCTCCTATGACAACTCTTCCACAGGACATTCAGAACTTGGAACTCAGCCCTAACACACTGATAAATTTCATAAAGCTACAAATGTGTGAAAAGAGCAATGGATGGCTGTTTGTGTGTTTTTTATTTCAACAATATGTGCCGAAGCCCACAATTTTGGCACTTGAACTTAATTTCTTAACTCAATCGGAAAACCCTTGACTTGTTGACATTATTCTATATGATTTGAACCCAAAGATGCATCAGATATTATAACTGATTCTATTTATGTAAGTTGATAAAATATAAGACTACATATGTAATCTATGCATCTGGTGAGCACCTAGTATTTACTCATACTGTGAAGGAGAAATAGAAGTCTCTATCCATAAGATGCTTGAAACAAAAATGATGAGAAGTTAACTATAGTATAGAGGGATCCATGGTGACTAGTATAAGGTAGAAATAATTCAGTGCTGAATTGTGTGGTACAATCCACACTAAAATCCCAATGGCCTAGCATTAATCTAGTTTTGAGAGTTCAGCTTTGAGTTCCATAATAAGATAATTAGAGATAAAACAATTAAAAAATAATAAATGAGTCACTTTCAAAGAGTACAGCCCAATCTCAAGGGCAAGAATAATCTGACCAAGGTAATAACTAGTTCCCACCAGCACTTTGCTCTTTTAGATCTACATCCTTAATGGTGTAGTTAGCCTCTGTCATTAGCTCTTGGTAATGGTAATGGTAATAGTCAGCAGGTTGTGGTAGGCATGCAGTAGTCACCCACTTTCCCACCCATACTTTACCTAACTTATTTTGCCTTAACCAGAAACAAAGTTCCTTATCTCATCAGACTATAGGCAAGAGTGGGTGAATAAAATACACATGGACATATTGTCACCTTCTAATAGTAATGAGAAAAATAATTTTAAGTCTCTAAGAGATGATTTCCCCATGTGAGGGTAGTTTCTTCATGTTGCTATCAGGTATCTCAAGGGAATAAATAAAGGGATATTAGCAGTAGAAGAAAAATCAGGCTCCACCTTAATGTTTATGTTTTATTAAAGACTGAAAGTAACCTTATAGTGATAACAGCTAGCCCCTCAAGGTCCTGAGAACATTGCTTCCAAATTCCTTAGAGACTTACACTATCCGTAAACCCCACTAATTAAAAAAATATAATCAGTTCCTCCTCACAATCCCAGTGCAGTTCTTTCTGGCCACAGGTCCTGTCTCTGTGCTATAATAAAATCATGTTTTTGCACCAAAAATGTCTCAAGAATTCTTTCTTAGCCATTAGCTCACAAACCCCAAAACTTCCAAATTTCGTCATTACCATCTTGGAGAGATAGCCATGGGGCTCTCTCCCTTTGATGAGTCTGAAAGGTAGAGTGACTAGGCGTTAGGTCTTAGGTAATTTTAAATACAGGTTTTATTATTTAGGCCAACAGGTCAGCATCATTGAAAAGATCATCTGTTAAACTCACAGATCCCAAGAAAAAGGGGCCCACGTTAGGCTATACAAGGTCACAAGGGAAGTATCAGGGTTGGTCAAGAAACACAGGGAGTGGGGGGAAATGAGAGCAAGTGCTTTTATTGTGGTTTCCATGGGAAGGAGCAAACAAAGAAAGATGAACAGGCTTTAGATTCACTGGTTTGAATAATTTCAGCATTGTAGATTGTGGCTCAGATTGTGAGAGCCAGATAGGAAAGGTGGTTATGAGTGTAGGCTCTGGATTGGCTAGTTTGCTTTTGAAAGGCCTTCAGTGTGAATTGTTTACTAGCTTTGTTAGAGCTAGGAGGAGCAGTATGTTGTTAATAGGCTATCAGATTTCCTGGCAATGAAAATATCCGTGGCTGAGGTTGGAGCTCCAGCATTAGGTAGGTTTTTGTTTTCCAATTTAGCCAATATGTGTGTGGGCCCTTTTTCTCAGTCGTTGGTTTCATCAGTGACATTCTTTGAGTTATAGGGCTAGTCTTACACAACTAGAAAGCACATGAGTCTCAGTATTTGCCATGTCTGGTCAAAATAATGGTTTACTTGGAAGATTTGGGCCTCTAGATTGCAAATCAATGAAAGCCACCAGATCAATAGTAATGAAACCAACAGTCAACAGAAGGGTGTTGAGCTGCACTTGACAGTTTTTGTTTTCCCTTGATTTTATAAGGCAGAAGTTTATGATCAAATGGATTCCACATAGATGAGTAGGTACCTGGGTCATGGGGCAATCTATGGTCAATGAGTCCTTGGTTAATATTAGGCATTCTCCAACTGGTCTTTAGCCTTTATGGAACAGAAGCAAGATCAAACATGTATAAAGAAAGAGGAAGACAAAGGATCTCATATATATTGAGTCTTTATATACACAGATGTGACACATATCCTCCTTTACATATAGGGAAAGATGAGGAGAAAATTTTTTTAAAAAGATTTTATTTACTCATTCATGAGAGATACAGAGAGAGGCAGAAACAGGCAGAGGGAGAAGAAGGCTTCCTGTGGGGAACCCATTAGGGGACTTGATCCCAGGACCCGGGGATCATGGCCTGAGCCAAAGGCAGATGCTCAACCCCTGAGCCACCCAGGCATCTGGGGGACAAAATTTTTTAAGTTGGTACTCAATGCAAGTCATTCAAGGAATCTTCAATTAAAAGAGATTGAAGCCTGGGGCAAGGTGGAGATCTTTTTAGGGATACCCAATGCTAAAATGACTGAATAAAGTTTGGCTAATTGTGTTGATCTTTGGATCTTATTACTTATTGGGGACATCCTGGCCAAGGAATGGAGAGTAGCAGCATTTCACTGAACTCCATTATTTTGATGGTTGGCAGTGCAATTGGTATATTCTATCAATTCTCATTGCTGTTTACTTAGTAAATCCCAAGTAGCCAAGGGATCTAGGATAAGGGTGACCACCTCTAGCACTATGGAATCTGGTAAAAGGTTGAAGTCAAAGGAGACCACCCCGTCCTATAGATGGAATATGCCAGAGACCTCAGGTTTGGCTCCGTTATGTATTTCAGAGATCTTGATAGACATCCTGAACTTGTGGAAACTGTTTCCATGACTCAAAGAAAAATGGGCAACTAGAAATGGAAATCACAGAGGTTTAGCATCTTTAACAGCCTCTAGTTCCCACAAAATCCAGTAAATAACCAGTCATTTTGTTTTTTGTTTGCTTGTTGCTATTTGTCTTTAATGGTATATAGCACGAGGCTGAGGAGGGCAGTTTCTGGCATCAGAAGTCCTTGGGCAATTCATGGACATCAGAGGTGATCCAAAGATTTAAGTGGGAAAAGTTTGTCAAAGTCTTTATAGTGAAAGAGTCACTGAGGCACTAATGGGAGTGCCTGTTGATTTCAACTGGGACAGTTTTTAAGTCTTTTGTTGGAGTGAGCCCAACTTAAGGTGGGCTGATTTGTGGCAGCACTAGTAAGATTAAGTAAAATTTGTAAATGAGGAATATGTTGCCACCAGAAACCAAAAAAGACTGAAAAATGTTGGACATCTATGTTCTTAATTAGTCTGTCAAAGGAATCTCCTTGGAGGACAATGTCAATGCAGCAACATTTGTGTGCTTCTGGAGAGAGGTGGGTACAGTTAGATCTTGTCTGCAAAGATGGTGTGCCATGGCAAAGTAGTTGAGGTACCTCAGGGGTAGCCTTGAAATGTATTGTGTGCTTTTGAAGCTGAAGACAAACTATGGCTACCCATCTGCTGAAATGGGCACTGAACAGAGCATATTAGCCAGATCTATATTAGTAAGATGGGTACCAGTTGTGGATTAGACAAAGCCAGTGATTTTAATAGTGGGCATTGGGCATGGGGACCCCTGCATTAGGGTTTCAATAATCTACCATGAAGCACCATTTATTTTTTCCACAGCTAAGAATCAGAAAAATTGGGCTTTTGACTGGAGAGGCAATGGGGATAATTGTCCCTTTATTAATGAGATTTTATATGTTTTAATACTTGAAGGCCCTATTTTAACTTAATTTGGGCCGTTTTAACTGGGAGTCCATGGAGTTCCATTTTATCAAGGCCAAATTGTAAGTGCCAAAGACTTGATTCATTTTAATTTATTACTCATGGTGTTGAGAATGTCCATGCCCAATATGGGACATTTTAGAGCAATAGCTACTACGACTATGAGAAATTTAGGCAAGGTTATCATTAAAATGAGCCATACTTACTTTTCCTCTATTCTATTCTTAGTTACTTTCTTAAAATTATAGGGCGTACAGTGTTCAAACTTAGCAGTATCCCCAGATATAACTATAATTTGAGCCTCAGCATTAAGTCTATGAAGCTGTGTCATTTGAGTGCATTTTAGCAAATGCAAGAATTATTTAGAGACTATGCTATAGACACAAAAAGTTGATCAGCACCCTTTATTCAAATTAGTAAGCTTTGGTATATGTAATTATTATATATCATTTATTATACATAAATTTTAGTATATAAATATTAATATAACCCTAACCCTCATCCTAACTCGAATGCAGCAAATATTTTCAGCCACAACACAAATGCACACCAGCAGGCAGGGATACCTTCTCAGGCTGCCGCTGCCATCTAGTGAAACCAGTTAGCAAGCCAAGAACAGTCTAGTGCTATGTCATTGCAGTTTGAGGCCAAACCTCCCTGCTCACTGCATCAATTGTTTTAAATACAGGTTTTATTATTATTTAGGTGTGACAAGGCCGACAGATCAGGAAACGATAGCCATTGAAGAGACAGTTCGTTGTACCCACAGTTCTTAAGGGGAGGGGCCCACCACACATTGGAGGGTCATATGAATAAGCACAAGGTCAGTCAGAAGGCAGTGGGGATGGGGAAGTGTGAGGAAGAGCCTTTATTGTGTGCCAAGTTTCTATATATCTCTTACAGGGACATTTGTCATTGGATTTAGGACCCACCCAGATAATCTAGGATGATCTCCTTATTTCAAAATCCTTAAATTAATTACATCTGCAAGGCTCCTGGGTGGCTCAGTCAACCAAGTGTCCCACTCTTGATTTTGGCTCAGGTCATGATCTCAGAGTCCTGGGATCAAGCCCTGAGTTGGGCTCTGTGCTCAGCAGGGCTGTGTGAGGATTCTCTAACTCTCCTTCTGCCCCTCCACCTGCTTATGTCTGCTCTCTCTCTCTCTCTCTCAAATAAATAAATAAATAAATAAATAAATAAATAAATCTTAAAAAAATTAATTACATCTGCAATAAGTTTTCCAAACAAGGTAATACAGGTTCCAGGGATTTGACATGGATTGTTTTTTTCTTTTTTCTTTTTTTTTTTTTTTGGATTGTTTTTTTCTTTTGTGGGAGGAGGAGGGAGATTCCATTCAACTCACTATAACTGCCTTTTAATTATATCACAAATATGACCAAATCTCACCATCTCTACTGCTACCTCCTTGGTCCCAGATATCATCATCTCCCCCCTAGACAAGAGCAAAAGCTCTTTACTGGTCTCTCTACTTTCATTCTTGCTCCTGAAGGAGTTCAAAACAATCTTCCCCTCCACCCTCCCTAAATATGCCACTTTGGCAGGAGGCTTATTTAGAACTAAAGAAAATCTAAACCCATCGGACTCCGGAAAAGCTCTTTACCACCTTTTTAACTGCCTAAAAGAAATACAGATCTCCCCATACGTGGGAAAACCTGGAATTATAAAGGAAATTTACACTGGAAAGGAAGAAATTTACATATTACCGGGAAGAAAGCTATTACCAGAGATAATTTTTTTAAAAAACAACTAATCTACAGGGCAGGGCAACCTTTGTTTGTGGAACATTTCCTCCTCTCAGCTTCCTATGAATTGACTTCCTCCTCTGTAGCCCCAGCTCCCTACTCCTTTCCTTGGCTCAGGATGGTATAGAAGACTCAATTGTTAGCTGCCTTTTGAGTCTTCTATCTTTATGGGGATCCCCTACATGTACATAATTTTATTTTTCTCTTGTTATTCTGTCTTATATCATTTTAATTGTTAGAACAACTAGAGAATCTAGAAGGGTAGATGTAAAAGTTTTTCTTCCCCTACATCCCCTAACTATGTATTCTCTAAAATGCAGCCAAGATTATTCTTTTAAGATCCAAGTCAAATCAAAATCATATCACTAGTCAGCTGAGAAACTGCATTGGCATAGGCCTCCTTCTCATGTAAAATAAAATGTGAAGCCCTTATTCTTGCCTTTGTAATTTGGCCTCTAGATTCCTCTTCAATTTTTATCTCCTACAACTTTTTTTCCTGTGACCCCATTCTCCAGCTTGCTTGCTATTCTCTCAAGCAAGCTAAGCAGCTCCAAGGCTTTCACATTTGGCCCCCACCCCAGCTGGACTCCTCTTCTCCAGTATGTATCCCTGGCTTGTTCTAGTACCTCATCCTGGTTTCTACTCAATTGGGTCCCATCTTTTCAAAGAAGCCTCCACTGAATACCTTACTTGACTTAATTCTATATCTTGCAACTTTTTCTTGGCACTGTGCGGTGTATAATATTCTATGTGTTCACTGTCTGTGCTCCCAGAAGGCAAGAGCTTCTCTGTTCCCGGATAGTACCTAAAACAGTGCAGGGCACACAGAAGGCTTAAAGAATGCTTTCTGTTGGAAGGAATGAACAGATGAATGAATGAATGAACAAATCATTCTGTTGAGGATTTTCCTAATTAGAGTCATTTTACCATTTGCCAAATTATACCCAGTGGCTGCCCCATTTCTGAACCAAAGTCCACATAAAAGCACTACCTGTATTCAAGGGAACAATGAGAACGTTGAAAATAAAAATTTTTATTGAAGTATAATTTTATTGTTTTTAATTTATGTTTTAAACAGTAGAAACTGGGCTTATGTTGAAGAAACTAGGACATGAGAATTATGTAGTTTATTGCTTAGGAAAATGTGCAGCGATATCATCGTTGTTTACACATAGACAAGGGAAAAGCAACCGTAAGGATAATTCCTTTCAAATCCTGCTTTCTAGGGATATGGGAAATGGCCATTTCTGACCAAACTCAAATTGAGTTTGAGTTCTCTATAATGGCCAATTCTATTGAAATTAATTATTAATGATTTACTGCATTTTTACCTGAGTTCGTAGGTACTAGATTGAGAAAGAAAAACTGTGTATTCTGTATAAACAATTATGTAAACAATAGACAAATTAAATAAAGAAATGAAAACATAAGAGAATGTTAAGTGATACAGTAAGCACAGTTGAGAGAGGCAGCTGGAGATGAGCTGCTCAGAGCCAGGCTAAAAGTGTTCAGTATCATGCAATGAAGGGCTCAGGGGCTCACCTTAGATCCAGACCCTTCTCTGCCATGCTCCTCTATCAGGGCACTGCATCCTGGTCCACATTTCTCCAGCTATTGGCTGAGAGTAAACATAATTCTTAGAATAACAAGGTACTTTCATATGATGACTCTCTTATCACCTACTGCTTGGAATTCCTTGTCAGCTTCCCCACTGACTGGACTGACCTCTTAATGTGCTTTTGTAAGCAATGCCTGATTTAACCTCTGCCTGAACAAGGCCAGGCCAGGACTCTCTGACTACATGTGCTAGGACTGACCTCTGCAGTTGTATGGGTTTCCCCGGCTGCTCTCTGCTCCTACCTGGCTCTGTTCTCCTCCTCCCAGGCGCCTCCACCTCTCTCACTCATCATGTTATTGGCCCTGAGCAGAGCCAAACTCTCTTTTGGTCCTGTGCCCAGCCAGTCTCATGTGTTCCCCAAGAGGTAGCCAAGAACTGGAAGTCCCTTCTTTCTGTGTAATTCAGATAGACCTGCAGGCAGACTGTAGGCAGGCAAGTGCCCCAGGCCATCTGTCTGCCCTGGAAGCTTCTGTTCACAGCATAGATTGGTAGAGGGGGTGGGTGATTTGAGGCAGGCATAGACACAGGATCTGAATTTTTTCACTTCTGTTTCACTTCTCAAACCTCTCCTCTGAAATGCCCCTTGCTAAGGCCTCTAATGACCATTATGTGCCCAAATCTTATTCACCTAGCTATCAGTCCTGATTTTTTTTTCTTTCCTTGCTTATTTTCCTGTGGCTGCCATAAACTGAGTGACTTAAAACAACATAATTTCTTTTTTCTATCACTTTTAGAAGGCTTTTATTAATATGATTGTATATATTGTGACCTGTGAACCACAGTGTGGTTAACACATTGGATAAAATTACACTGAACTCTCTAAAAAAAAAAAAATACAATGAGCATTCTTGGAAATTTTTTTTTCATACATGTGCCATCACAGAATATTTTAAAGGAAGCACCTTCTGGTAAACATCTTCATTCATAGAAATAACACTACTCTTTTTTTTTCTTCAAGATTTATTTAAATTCCAGTTAGTTAACATACAGCATAACAGTTTCTGATGTAGGATCTAGTGATTCATCATTTATATACAGCACCTGGTATTCATCACAGCCAGTATCCTGCTTAACCCATAACCCATTTGACCCATCCCACTGCCCACCTCCCCTTCAGCAACTCTCAGATTGTTCTCTATAGCTTAGAGTCTGTTTCCTGGTTTGCTTGTATTTTTCCCCATATATTTATATGTTTTGTTTCTTAAATACCACATATGAATGAATTTACATGGTATTTGTCTTTCTCTGATGACTTATTTCTCTTAGCAAAATACACGTTAGCTCCAACTGCATCCTTGCAAATGGCAAGATTCCACTCTTTTTGATGGCTGAGTAATATTCCATCGTGTGTATGTATGTGTGTGTGTACCACACCTTCTTTATCCATTCATCAGTCAATGGACATTTGTGCTCTTTCCATAATTTGGCTATTGTTGAAAATGCTGCTATAAACATCAAGGTCAATGTACCCCCTCTTTGAATAGTATTTTTGCACCCTTTGGGTAGATACCTCATAGTACAATTGTTGGGTTATAGTGTAGTTCTATTTTTAACTTTCCAAGGAAGCTTCATGCTGTAAAAAACAACAGAAATTTATTTGCTACGGTTCATGAGTCTAAAATCAAGATGTTAGTGGGGTTGGTTCCTACCAGGGACTCTGAAAGAGAATCTATTCCATGCTTATCTCCAGCTTCTAGTAATTACTGGCAATTCTTGGCTTTCTTTGGCTGGTGGAGGCATCTGTCTAATCTCTGCCTCAGTCTTCACATAGACTCTTTCGCTGAGTTTCTTTGTCTCTTCTCTTCTCATGAGGACACCAATGATTGGATTTAAGGTCTACTTTATTCAATATGATCTTATCTCAATCCTTAACTAATTATAACTGAAAAATATACCCTATTTCTAAATAAAGTCACACTCTGAGGTTCTAGGTGGATGTAAATTTTTTGGGCACACAATTCAATCACTACATCTACCTAGTAGCATTTAACAAACTTTCCCACTCCTCATCTTTCTGTCCAATTGTCTCAGTACATTTTCCATCTATAAGAAACATTTAAAAAAACTGCACATACAGTTTCTCTTGAGAAATCTCAGAGCCTATGTTTCTCATCGCTGCTCCTTTTAGATGATGACTACCCATTAGTACTTGCCTAATCCTATGAGTATTTGAGTTTGTGATTCCATTATATGTAAAAGACTCTCTGCAGATAGTATAGGATGAGCTGAAATAGCAGTAATGACACAATAAAATTTCTATCATGCTGGGAAAATCTATTTATTGATTTCATTATGTATCAGATAATGCCTAAAAAATGAATGTCATCTATAGGGTAAAATCTATACTTGGCACTAGATATTCCATTTTCAGCAAATGTTGATACACCTGCCTTAGTGGAGCTTCTTGTCTAGTAAAGAAGAAAGATACAAATTACACAAATAAATAAGAAATACACTTATGATAAATCTTATAAATGAGAGGTCCATGGTGCTGGAAGATAGAATGGGAGGGATTTTAATTAATCTGAAGAGTTAGAGAAGGCCAAGATATGAAGGATGAGGGATTTAACTAGATAAGGAAAAGAAGCAATTCAGGCAAATGGAACTATGTGCAAAGTCCTGTGGCTGGAGGGAACATTATATTCAACAAGACTAAAAGAAGAACAATATAGTTGAAGTGGGAGAAAAATGTGGAAGAAATAAGGAGAGAGAGGCAGCAGCCAGATGCATTACCCTGTTAACCATACTAAGGTGTTTATATTTATCCTAAGAGCAATGGGAAGCTGTTAACATGTTTTAAGAAACAGAACATGTGTAGATTTGTCTTATTAAAAAGATTACACTGTATGCAATTTGTAAAGCAGATTTAAGAAGGGTGAGGGCAGCTAAGGGTACGCAAATTAAGAATTTTTTGATAAAATCTAAGTGAGAAATTATGGTATTTTGGAATAGGGTAGCCTGATAGACATGGACAAATATGAATAGATTTGAGAGAAGCTTAGGAGGTAAAATCCACAGAAATTGATAATGGGTTAGAAATGGGAGGCCAAGGAGAGGGAGGCAAGGGTAACTCCTAGGTCTAGGAAGTATACAATATGCTATTCACTGAAGTGAGGAGCAAATGCTGGTCTTAAATGGTGGGGCAGGGAAGGGGATGTGAGTATGTGCTTGCTTTAGGACTTGTTAAACTTGAGATGCTATTGAAACCCTCAAGAGGAGATACTGAGGTAAGAGATGGTGATTTGAGTCTAGAGCTCAGAGAAGTTTGGGTTAAATTAGATAATGTGTAAAATGCTTGGTTCAGCATTGGTTCATAAGCTCCAGCCAACACTATTATTTTCCAATAACATGTTTAACATGTTATTAACCACATGTTTAACATGTGGTCAAAACTGACTTGATAAAAATTTACATGATTAAATGTGATAACATATTTTAAGTACTCAGTGCCCGGCACAT
Organism: Canis lupus baileyi; assembly: GCF_048164855.1. Lineage (NCBI taxonomy): Eukaryota > Metazoa > Chordata > Mammalia > Carnivora > Canidae > Canis > Canis lupus. Next base: position 38,721,460 of record NC_132861.1, on the reverse strand, counting down.
ATTAAGAGCTTAATAGAAATTAGGGAGAAAATAAAAGAGATTATCTTTCTGGAAACCTTTTTATTTGTGCCAGTACAATAAATTATTATGAATTCAAAGTTTGGCCTAGCTTTGGGAACTTCACAAAAGAGATAAGTATTTGAACCCATCATTTAGAAAATCTTACTTTGCTTTCTACATAGAAATTTAACATTTCTTAAAAAAAAAAAAAAAAAGCCCTTCATACTGTTATTTAAAAGCACTGAATAAAGAGACAAGAAACCTAGTTCTATTTTTAACCCAAACTTCCCTATTTGGGTGACTTCCATTGGGTCTCCTGAGTGAATTATATAAGATGATCTCTTTCAGTTTTAAAATTCCATATCTGATTTCTAAACATCTCAGGAAAAGACAGCCTTTTACCACTCGGATGGGGGAGCCCACAGGAAAGACACAGAAAACTGGACTCCAACAGAGAAACTGGGCCACATGCTCCATTACTACATTTCCAGTTGTGATGATGATACAAAATGGCATGATCATCTTATTAATAGGCATTTTAGACTTTGTATGTCGAAGGTCAGTGATTTCCCCACTTCCTGCTTCTAAGACTGACAGAGAAAAATGAGAAATGCAAATACAGCAGGGTTCAGAACTCTGGCGCCTAGGGACACATCTGTTTAAGGAGTGAGGATGTGGGTGTACTGAGCCACCACTCTGGGCTCCCAAACCCTTGGGACACTTGAACCCTGGGAAATGGGTGAGGCAGCAGCAAAGAGCTGAAAGTAGATCTAACTGAAGACCATCTCTACCAGGTGACACTTCCAAGAGGAAGCAAACATTTAGGAGAATACTTGGGGACATTGATTGCTCACAGTGACTTACTGACTACTGTGTACCAGAGTAAGACTGCAGATCACAGATTTAGGGGAAAGGAAAGGTCTTTTGGTGGATAAGGTGAGTTGAAATCCTAGCTTGGCCACCAACTCTGTGGCCCTCATCAAGTCACTTTCTGAACCTTACCTCTGTCATCTATAAAATATTCATTATTCACCTGATTTATCTCACAAGATTGTCATAAAAATAATAGCATTACAAGTGAGGGAGCAAACCTTAGTACCTAGCACACAGTAAGGACTAATTTCTCAGTAAACATCTTAGATTATCTACAAGGCAGACTTAAAATTTGACTTATAGTGTTCAAACTTTACTGTTTGAGATGTTTATAGGGATACATTATTTTCTTGGTCCTTATTCCCTTGGCGTGATCTTTTCACAGAATTCTGTTGGGATAAAGGAAATAAAGGAAGAGGAATAAAGGAAAAAGAGAGAGGCAGAGAGAGAGAGAGAGAGAGACAGGCTCTGAACCTGTAAACTCCAAACTCTGGAAAGCCTGAAAGGGGTCAGTGGAACAGTTTTGGGAGTGTTCCGCCTGTGTTTTCAACCATGTAGAGTACTACAAATGTTTTCTGGATCATGGGTCTTTTGGAATGCATTTGTAGGCAACTTTTTGGTATAAACAGAGCTATTCTGAGAGTGTGCCAAATCATGAACTCTTCCCAGGGTCCCAAGAGAAACAGGAAAATAGATCTAATGAGTAAAAAATTGGTTTTGTCTATTGCATGTAAACTTTGAAGACAATTTCTTACACTGATACACAAGAAAGAATATTTTCTTTTTTTTTTAATTTATTTTTTATTGGTGTTCAATTTACTAACATACAGAATAACCCCCAGTGGAAAGAATGTTTTCAAAGTTATCTTTTTATGTTCCCTTTAACTTTTATTAAGCTCTTACTATGTGCTAGCTACTGTTTTAAGTATTATCCATGTGTTACTGTATACATCATGTAAGTTTAATCATATTAGTTTTCATTACAATGTTCCCTCTCCCACCACTATTAGAGGTAAAGGGCAAGATATTCCTACTTTCCTCATATCCTCTGTTGGTTGATTTGACAGAGAACATCCGTCAAACTCCCTGTGCCTCCTCTGCCAACCACACACCCATTAGAGTAGCTCAGGGGAAGATTCATAGACTTCTGTCTACTTCTGTCAAGACCCCTGCCACCTCTCCAACACCTACAACTTTACTACTACATCTGCAAAAAAAACCCCATCAGGGCTAATCTCCTGATAACTGGTCCCTGTTAGCCTGCAAAACAAATGCCACTGGATCACTCCTCACTGCCTCTTGCCCAGACAACCCTCACATTCCACAGTCTGGCCCAATGCCCTCTGTGGCCTATTGCCCCTCATCAGGAAAATGCCATCTAATCTTAGAATCTTCCTGAACTTTACCTTCATTTTCTTGCTCTAACTCAGTGGTTTTTCCCTGGCTGCACATTTGAATTGCCTGAATGTGTAGAAAAAAATTTAAGTTTAAAAATCCATCTTCTCTCTCCCACTAATTAAGTCAGAATTTGGGTGGATGGGGTACAGTACGGGCACTTTTTAAAAGTTCAAATAGGAAGTGGTTTATCAAAGAATATTAGGTATTAGTTAGTGTACAGGATCTTCAAGAGAGTCAGAGCACCAGGTGGATCAGCTGGACCACTAAGAATAAAGCTCAACTCTCCTCCCTGGGAGCTACCCTGGAGATGGGGATGTTTCCACTACCACCTTCACCAAAAAGTTGAATCTACTCATTGCTGGCTTCCCCACAGCCCAACTACTGGTAAAAGGGCTGTTTTGTTGTTTATTTTTTTGTAATTAATATATAGAGAAATTGACATTTTAAGTTGGCATACAACTATATGATTTTTAACATGCGTACACAAAACTATTCCATCACATCAAATAACTCAGGAACCCCTCTGTAGTCACACTCTCCTCCTGCTGTCACCTACCTTGTCCCCATGACTATAATTTTGCCTTTTGGGCAGTGTGATATAAATGGAATCATACAGACTGCCTTTTTTTCACTCAACATAATGCCCTTGAGATGAATCCAAGTGGTTGTGTATCAACAGCCTGCTCCTTTTTATTACTGAATAGGTGTTCCATTGTATGAATACACCAGTTTACATATCCATTTGTCTGTTGAAAGACATTTGAATTATTTCTGGTCTTTGATCATCAGCAATGGAACTGCTATAAGCACTCATGTGTAGGTTTTAGTGTGAAAAAAATTTATTTTTCTTGGGTCAATACCTGGGAGTGGGGTTGCTGAAACATATGGTAAGAAACTGCCAAAATATTTTCCAAAGTGGCTGTACAATCTCACCAGCTGCTCTATCTCCTCGCCAGAAGTTGGTATTGTCAGTACGTTTGTTTTTCTTGTGATGTGTGCTTTTTATTGAGGTATAGTTGACATATAATTATATTAGTTTCAGGTGTGCAATGTAATAATTCTGTATTTGTGAATATTGCAAAATCACACCACAATACGTCTAGCTAACACCCGTCATCATACATAGTTATAATTTTTTCTTATGATGACAACTTTTAAGGTTGACTCTCTTAGCAATTTTCAAATATGCAATATAGTATTATTAGCTGTAGCCATTATGTTACACATTGTATCCCCATGACTTGTTTATTTCATATCTGGAAATTTTTACCTTTGATCCACTTCACTAATCCCCAATCCCTCACCTCTGGCAACTACCAATCTGTTCTGTATTTATAAGCTTGTCTTGTTGCTCTTGTGTTGTTCCGTTTGTCAGTATGCTCCATCTTAGCCATTCTCATAGGTGTGTAGTACTATCTTTTATGGTTTTAATTTGCATTTCTTATCAGTATTTTTTAATGTTCTCATGAAACTCCAATATGTAGCTAGAATTGCAAGCCATTGAAAAAACTAAAGTTTGTTCACTCAACAAGGCCAGTTTTCCACTATAAACTCTATTAATGCACCTGCGCATTTATGCTGTGTTTCCAACTGTGACAATGAGTGAACTGCCCATATTCTCACCAGATGCTCCATCTAGATTCTATCCACACACTGGAGTTTGTCCCTTCTTCCCTGTCCAATGATAGTACTTGTGTAGTTGTTCCTTCTATTTCTTAATATTATCATTTTTTCCTATGGCTGGATAATATTATCAACTACAATTTCTTTACCTCACTTTCACCTACCTCTGTAGCTACCACTCCATTTCTCTACTTTCCTTTCAACAAAAGTCTGTTGAAATAGCTACAACTATCCCTACAACCTTCCCCATTCCATATTTACTATCCCTACAACCTTCCCCATTCCATCTTTTTCTGCCATCATCTTTTATATCTAGTGCAAGAAAGGACTCCTCCAGTCCAAGAAAACTACTCTTATCAAACTCACCAACTGCCTTCATGAGCCAAATTCAAAGTTCAAGCACTCTCAGTACTATGTATTCAACTGTAATCTTCAGAATTGATCACTGTTTCTCTTTTTACATTTTCTTTCTGCTTGTATTGTAGGCTACTCTCCCATCTCAGTAGGTAGTCTGTCTCTGCTTCCTTTTCTGGTTCTTTCTTATCTTTCTGACTTTTATAATTTGGAGTAGCTCTGGGCTCAGTTTCAGATAGCTTCTCTTAACATTCATTTCCTAGGTGGTCTTATTCTATCCTATAGCCTCAAATACCATCTATAGATTAGTGACTTCCAACCATATATCTCTTGGCCTATGCATTTGGATGTCTAATAGGCATTTAAAATATGGGCATGACTGAATTCTTAATCTCCCAATTATCTTTTTTCCATATAGTCTTCCTTATTTCAAAAAACAGCAATTTCATTCTTCCAGCTACTCAAGCTAAAAACCTTGGAATCATGCTTGATTTATTCCTCTCATACCTTACATCTATTCAACCAGCAAATATTGTTGCTCTATCCTTGAGTAGATTCAGAAGGCAAATAATTCTAATTCCACTGCTACATTTCAGTATAAGCCACCATCAAATCCCATGGAATTATTGGAATACCTTTATAAATAGTCCCCTTTTCCCACTTTCCTCCTTCAGTTTATTCTTTACATAGCTCAAGAATAAACATAACGTAAAGACTGCTAACTCTGGGAAACGAACTAGGGGTGGTAGAAGGGGAGGAGGGGGGGGTGGGAGTGATTGGGTGACGGGCACTGGGGGTTATTCTGTATGTTGGTAAATTGAACACCAATAAAAAAAAAAAAGAAAAAAAGAAAAAAAATTAAAAAAAATTAAAAATCAAAGACAAAAAAAGAATAAACATTAAAAACATTCAAACTTTAAAAACATTAGTCAGACAATACCACTCTTTCACTTAAGTTTCAATGGCTTCCCACCTCATTGTGAATAAAATGCAAAGCCCACTGACTTTCCCGTGACCTTGCCTTAACTACCTTGTTAACCTCATTTCTTCCCACTCTACTCATAAGCAATCACTATGGCTGGTAACTTACAGCAAATACAATTGCAGTTGCATTCTTTTTTTTTTTTTTTTTTTTTTAAGATTTTATTCATTTATTCATGAGAGACACAGAGAGGCAGAGACAAAGGCAGAGCTCTGGAGAAGCAGGCTCCATGCAGGGAGCCCGACGCGGGACTCCGATCCCAGGTCCCCAGGATCACGCTCTGGGCTGAAGGCGGCGCCAAACCCCTGAGCCACCTGGGCTGCCCTGCAGTTGCATTCTTAGTGAGTCTGATTTGGAGGAACAGGGATGAAACTGCATTAGTGTACTCATTGGCCATTCTGAGCAACCTTCCACTTTGGAGGGCCTGCACCTGCTTTTCCCTCTGCTCAGAGGTTCTTCCCACAGATAGCTGCTTGAATCATCCCTCCCTTTATTCAGGTCTCTCTGCAAATACCTTCTATCAAAGAGGTTTCCCTGGCCATCCTTTCTATATTCTAATTTATTTTTATTTGTCTTTTTTATATTTTTAAAATTTAAATTCAATTTGCCAACATATAGTATAACACCCAGTGCTCCTCCCATGAAGTGCCCTCCTCGTTGCCTGGCCATCCTTTCTAAAACAGCATCTCTCTCCTCTGTCACTCTCACCCAGTTTAATTTTTCTTCAAGACACTTAACATCACCTCACAGAGTTAACTCCCCTTGAAGTTCCCTCTACCTTCCACCTTGAATAAAAGCCCTCATGAAACAGTGATCTTTCTAGGTATTCTAGGTTTTAGTCCTTGATTTAATCCATGTGCCCAGTATTAGTGCATAGTACGCTGAAGGAGTTTAGTATGAGTTGAACGAGTAAGTGAATGAATCTTTTAGTGATAATTTTTCTTTCTAAATCTTCTCTAAATTTCATTTGAGCTGAGTTATAATGTGTTTTTCCCAACCACATTTTCTAGAAATGACTCTGAGACCCTAAGTCATGCCTAGGGATGCTCTAGCTCTAAATCAATTTATAATGGCATCACTTCAGAGGAGACTCCTATTTGGAAAATTCACGCGAATGGAAATTAACCACAAATGCAGTGCTCTGGGTTGACAGTTTACATACAAAAATGCAATGCATAAATATTCACAAACATTCACCTACACACACACATAGTCTCACGAACTCACATACAGACAGTTTGGACTCTTTGGTAAATTATATATTTTGTCTCCAAGTAAGATATATGTTGTATTTATTCTCTGGAATGTGTATTTTAGCTTTTCAAATGTTTAAAATAAAAACCAAAGAGTTTAACTCTTTAGGGATTTTTAAAAAGATTTAATTTATTTATTAATGAGAGACAGAGATAGAGAGTGGCAGAGACATAGGCAGAGGGAGAAGCAGTCCTATAGGGAGCCTGATGCAGGACTTGATCCCTGGACCCTGGGATCACGACCTGAGCCAAAGGCAGACGCTCAACCACTGAGCCACTCAGGTGCCCCCATAGGGATTCTTACAGAAATAAGTTGGCAGCTTAAGTATTTAAAAGCAGGTCATCCACAATGTAGAAATAACTAAACACAAAACTAAATAGAAAGGAATTAAAAAAACAAAAACAAAAACAAAAACAAAAAAACAAAAAAAAAAAGAAAGAAATTCAAAATGCATCCATTCATGTAATAGACTTATACTTTTAGGACATAAATTGAGAAAATTTTAATCATGTTGATTTTTTTCAAAGTCCTAAACTGGCATTATAGCAAATTACAAGATTACCTGCCTACAAACGTGCTATGTGTGGATAACACTCTATAACTCAATCAATGTTATCATTTTCATGTGTTTCTATATGGAGTTATATTTTATAAACTTAGCCCATCTTGGAAATCTGCATTTACTCCATAATGCAGGGAGATTATCATGGATGTAATTATGGTTATGTCTATGGTATTTATGCTTTAGAGGAACGAAGGTAAAAATAAAGTAGTCTGGACATTTGTACCTTACTGGCTTCTGAGTATTCTTTTCTTACTAAGTTGTTAAAGCATTGTTAAGGATTTTGTACCATTCTAATATCCTTATTCCTTTCATCATCCATTCAACAAATATTTATTATACTTGTTATATTATTATACCTACTATGCACCTGCTCTGAAAGTTTGGGGCATATCCATGAAAATGACTAGAAAAGATTTCTGTCCTTATGGCAATTTTTATTAAGGAGAGACACATAATAAGAATGTATTATTTTTCTACTGTTGCATAAAAAATTATCACAAACTTGACAGTTTAAGAAAACATACATGTATTATCTCACAATTTGTGTAGGTCAGGAGTCAGTGCACAGTCTGTCTTTTAGAAGCTTCCAATATCACTACAACAAAAGAGTCATGTGAAAGTATTACTAACAGTTTATTAGATACTAAAATCTCCTAAAAAATTAGCAACTTAAAAACTAGGTCATCAACTTAATACCATTCAATTTTAGTTTAGGGATGAAAAGACTATAGCTATGATTTCAAATGTACTTCTTAGGGTCGGATTCTAATCGCTGTCTTTATAGCAATTTACTAGGACTGGTATTTATAGTGATGACCTTTAATCATATGAAAAAGTAAGAATCTGCTCAGTGTCATCTGTACAAAAGTCTGCAAACATATATTTTAAATTGATTTCTATCCAAAACAGCTAGAATGTATCCATATTTTGGTGCTTAAAGGCATAGGCCTTCTCTCATTAAAATTAAAATTGGGGGATCCCTGGGTGGCGCAGCGGTTTGGCGCCTGTCTTTGGCCCGGGGCACGATCCTGGAGACCCGGGATCGAATCCCACGTCGGGCTCCCGGTGCATGGAGCCTGCTTCTCCCTCTGCCTGTGTCTCTGCCTCTCTCTCTCTCTCTCTGTGACTATCATAAATAAATAAAAATTAAAAAAAATTAAAATTAAAATTGGTCCTCAGAAATGACTAATTCCCTAATGTTAACTATTCAAAATTTGACTACGCTTTGAAGTTGAAGAGGAAAGGCCGTGAGAGTTTTCTTGGAGAATGCTCAGAGGGGACTTTCCTGCAATGTAGGTAATCCTGAGCACGTTTAGCTTGTAACCTATGTCCCAATTTCTGGTGGACATATGTAGGTTCAAGGCATACTTCCCTGTTTCTCCTTAAATTATTTCTCACTTTCTTTTTAAGTCAAGTAGCAGCATGATTCATACAATTACTCCTTCTCCCACAAAATCTTAGAAAATGTCTTCCAAATGAGAACAACAAAAAGATTACTATGGTTATTTAGTGGCAGGTCAAGATTAGCTCATTGAATTGCAAAATTTCCCCTTCTGCTTTTGATTCTAAAATGGAAAGAGTTGGGTGGGATTCATGTAAGCATTTAGGTTCTGATTCATATCCGTCCCCAATAACTCATTCCTTGTGACATAAGGGACAGTTTCATCCGATAGTACACAGTTATAAGTGGCAACTTTAATGAGGATGTAGACATTCTAGCATTCACAAAATATTTTCCTTTCTACTTGTTGAAAGTGATTAATTACCATAAGTTAGACTACAAAAGAGAAACAGGTAAAATTAATAGTAAAAGGAATGTTGGAGCTCAGAGATGTTACTCTATGATTAAGGAAAAGTCACCTAAACTCAGTCATCCTCACCTGTAAAATGGTGTTTAAGAATATATATTTTGCTTACTTTACAGGCTTGTTTTGAGGATGAAATAAGCAGTATTTTGTAAGCTTGCCTAGTTATAAGAACTACTTGAGCTGCTTTTTTTTTTTTTTTAAGTAACAGTTTACCCAGATTCCTATATTTTCCTGAGAACTTAGTAATTCTTATCATTAGATAGGTTTGGAAAACAATGAGATAATAGGAAATGTAATTTGCCAACTGGAGAAGATTACAGAAATATAAGATGCTTGCTTTTCTGATAGTGTCTTATAACTGCACGAAAATTATTTAAAAAATTATTTTACATTTGTCCTTTATCTACTCAGAGTAGAGATTGTTTTGTTATGGTTATTGTTGTCACTTTTGTTACTTAAGACCTAGGTTCCAGTTGCAACTCTGCTACTAACTGGTTGGGTAATTTGGGTGATTTTTTTCATTTTTCTGGGCCTCACTTTCTTATATACAAAGTGACTAGGTGGTATTCATGTGTGAAGTCCTATCTTCCCTCGATAATCTTTCCAGCTCCTAGTCTCTAAGTGCCTACCATTGTGAAGTATTTGATTATTCCAGAGTTTAACATACCATCATTATTAAGGAGTGGTTGTAATTCTTCAGTTATGTCATTTGAGGACTTACTATTTTAAGAATCTATGGTAATATCACAGGAAATGCAAAAGAGTTCAAAACATTCAATAAGATTTTATTTATTTATTCACAAGAGACACAGAGAGAGTGAGAGAGGCAGAGACACAGGCAGAGAGAGAAGCAGGCTCCATGCAGGGAGCCTGACATGGGACTCGATCCCGGGTCTCCAGGATCATGCCCTGGGCCAAAGGCAGGCCCTAAACTGCTGAGCCACCCAGGGATCCCCACATTCAACAATTTAATTGGGGAGAACAGAGATAAGTGAACAATTATGTGTGAACTCAAAAGAGGATACTGATAAGAATGAGATATAAGTGAATGTGCTATGAATACAGATAAGAGAGATAACACTGTAGGTAAGGACAATTGCTAAATGTTTTGTGAAGGTTTTATTCCTCTTTTAATTTTTAATGACAAATCATGTGTATTTTTAAAAAATCAATACTACCCAAGAATAAGCAATTAAAAGTAAATCCTCCTTCATCTGAAACTAATGATGTAGTATATGTTGGCTAATTGAATTTAAATTTAAAAAAAAAGTAAATCCTCCCACCAATTAGATTCCCAACCATTTATTCCTCAGAAGTCAACTTAGCGAATTCTGCATCTCATTTTCCAGAAATATTCTATACATACACACACATGCACACACAAATCCATAATACACACACATACAATGAACAAACCTTCATACCTTCCTTTTTTCTTAAGAATTTTACTAACATATCTTGTAAAACCATCCATTTCAGCGCATAGAAACATTGTATTTCACATCTTTAAAGTGTTTCATATAGTTCAGCATCATTTACTTTACGATTCCTCATATTGATGAATGTTTGAAGGTCTTTTGCCTTTTTGCTATTAACCAGTCACTAAATAGACCTTCATTGAATATCTTTGTACATATACCTTTGCATATATCATAGGGATTATCTGTAGGATAATTCTTCTAAATGGAATGGTTGAGTATATGCATTTAGAACTTTGAAAGATACTGACAAATTATTTTTCCTTTAAGTTGTAGCTATGTAAGAGTGACTGTTTCCCTACACCCATATAAAGATTCTGTTTATGAACAATCTTTTGCTCTTTGACATTTTAATAGATAAAAATGAGGCCTCATTATTTTCCTTTATATTTCTTATAATAAGGCTAATTTTGAGAATATTCTGTTTTTGCTTCCTTGTTTTCTGCAGTTCTTATTCATGCCTATTGTTCATTTTTAACTTGATTTTATTCTTATTTATAAATTCTTTAAACTTTAAGAAATTAACCCTTTGTTTTAACCACAGGTCTTACAAATATTGTTGCTAAATATTTTTGTCTTTCAACTTTGGTACAGTGTTTTTGTGAAGCACAAATTTTTATGAAATAAAACTATCAGTATTTTTTTCTCATAGTCCTGAGTTTTGCTTCTTACTTAGAAATTCCTAACAAAATAATCCCATTTTTTCTTAGACTGTAGCTTATTTTTCTAATGTTTACATTTATGAACTACCAGGGAAATAATGTAGTGTGAGAAGTAAGTAGGACCCACAACTATATGGTCAACTAATCTTCAACAAAGCAGGAAAGAATATCCAATGGAAAAAATACTGCCTTTTTAATGAATGGTGCTGGAAAAACTGGATAGCAGGATGCAGATGAGTAAAACTAGACCACTTTCTTACACCATACACAAAAATAAATTAAAAATGAATGAAAGACCTAAATGTGAGACAGGAAACTATCAAAATCCTAGAGGAGAACACAGGCAGAAACTTCTTTGACTTTGGCTGCAGTAACATCTTTCTATATACATCACCAGAGGCAAGGGAAACAAAAGCAGAAATGAACTATTGGAAGTTCATCCAGATAAAAAGCTTCTGCACAAAGAAGGAAACAACAAAACTAAAAGGCTACTATGGAGAAGATATGGGAGAAGACATTTGCAAATGACAGATGAGATAAGGTTTAGTATCCAAAATAACTTATCAAATGCAACACCCAAAAAACAAATAATTCAGTTAAGAAATCAACAGAAGACATGAAATAGACACTTTTCCAAAGAAGACATACAGATGGCTAACAGACACATGAGAAGATGCTCACCATCACTCATCTTCAGAGAAAATACAAATCAAAACCATGATGAGATACCACCTCATACCTGTTAGAATGGCTAAAATTGACAACACAGAAATAACAGGTATTGGCAGGGATGTGGAGAAAGGGGAGTCCTCTTCCATTGTTCGTGACCATATAAACTGGTGCAGCCATTCTGGAGACCAGTCTAGAAGTTCCTCAAAAAGTTTAAAATAGAACTACCCTATGATCCCTCAATTGCACTACTTAGTATTTACTCAAAGGATACACAAATACAGAATCAAGGGGATACATGCACTGTGATGTTTATAGTGCCATTATCAACAATAACTAAACTATGGAAAGAGCCCAAATATCCACTGACTGATAAATGGATCAAGAAAATATGGTATGTATACATATAATATTATGGAATATTACTGAGCCATCAAAAAGAATGAAGTCTTGCCATTTGCAACAACGTGGATGGAACTAGAGTGCATTATGCTAAGTGAAATCAGTCAGAGAAAAACAAATACTAAATGATCTCACTCATATATGAAACTTAAGAAAAGAGATGAACATATGGGAAGGGGAGAAGGGAGAGAGAGAAATAAACAATAAAAGATTCTTGATGATAGAGAACAAACTGAGGGTTGATGGAGGGGTGTGGGTGCAGGCTTGGATAGATGGATGATGGGGATTAAGGAGAGCACATTTTATGATGCGCATTCAGTATTGGATGTAAGTGATGAATTACTGAATTCTACTCCAAAAACCAATATTGCACTGTATGTTAACTAAGTAAAGTTCTAAAAAAGGAAGGAAGAAAAAAAGAAAGAGAAAGAGAGAGGGAGAGGGAGGGGAGAGAGAGAGTGAGAGAGAGAAAGAAAGACAAACAGAAAAACAGAAAGAAAGAAAGGAGGGATTGGGGCTCAGTCAGTTAAGCCTCCAACTCTCGATTTTGACTCAAGTCATAACCTTAGGGTCCTGGCTCTGTACTCAGTGTGGGCTCTGCTTGGGATCCTCTCTCTTCCTTTCTTTCTGCCCCTCTCCCAACTCATGTGGCTCAATAAATAAATAAATAGATAAAGAGATAAATAAATAAATAAATAAATAAATTCTTAAAGAAAAAAAAAAAAGGTAAGGTAGGAATTTATTTTTCTCCAGATGGGTAGCTTGTTGTCTCCAAACCATTTATTGAATAAACCATCATTCCTCCAATTAATTGCAATACTTTTTAAAATTACATATTAAATTCACACATACATTAAGTCATATTTCTAAAACATCTATTTTATTATATTGATTGAACTGTAATTATACATCCCACCATAATTGTTTCAATTACCATAATTTTATAATATATTTCAATAACTGGTAGGATTTTTACTTTGATACTCTTCTATGCAGATTTTTTCTAGGTATTCTCACTAGTTTATTTTCTATATTAAAATTTAAGAGAAGTTGGTCTAGTTTCTAAAAAACATTTATCTTGGTATTTTTACTGGGATCATGCTAATTATAAATGATTTTGAGGAGACCTGACCTCTTTACAATATTGAGGGTTTTTTAAAATACAAAACAAGTTATATCTTTCCACTTACTCAAATTTTCCTTGGGTATTGGGAGCAGAGAGAAATGGAAATGCGAAGAAAGGGCAGTAAGATTGAAAAGCTGTAAAAGAAACATTTTGGGAACCTGAGCAGATCTATTGTTTGGAGTCAAAGGGAGAGTAAATAAGACTGGGGGTGTATAGGAGTCAAGTTGTTGAAGAATCTTGAGTGCCAAGTTAAAGAATGTGGACTTGATTCAGGTTATTTATTTATTTATTTTTTTTTCCAGTTTTTTTTTTTTTTATTGGTGTTCAATTTACTAACATACAGAATAACCCCCAGTGCCCGTCACCCATTCACTCCCACCCCCCGCCCTCCTCCCCTTCCAACACCCCTAGTTCGTTTCCCAGAGTTAGCAGTCTTTACGTTCTGTCTCCCTTTCTGATATTTCCCACACATTTCTTCCCCCTTCCCTTATATTCCCTTTCACTATTATTTATATTCCCCAAATGAATGAGAACATATAACGTTTGTCCTTCTCCGACTGGCTTACTTCACTCAGCATGATACCCTCCAGTTCCATCCACGTTGAAACAAATGGTGGGTATTTGTCATTTCTAATAGCTGAGTAATATTCCATTGTATACATAAACCACAGCTTCTTTATCCATTCATCTTTCGTTGGACACCGAGGCTCCTTCCACAGTTTGGCTATCGTGGCCATTGCTGCTATAAACATCGGGGTGCAGGTGTCCCGGCTTTTCACTGCATCTGTATCTTTGGGGTAAATCCCCAACAGTGCAATTGCTGGGTCGTAGGGCAGGTCTATTTTTAACTCTTTGAGGAACCTCCACACAGTTTTCCAGAGTGGCTGCACCAGTTCACATTCCCACCAACAGTGTATGAGGGTTCCCTTTTCTCCACATCCTCTCCAACATTTGTTGTTTCCTGCCTTGTTAATTTTCCCCATTCTCACTGGTGTGAGGTGGTATCTCATTGTGGTTTTGATTTGTATTTCCCTGATGGCAAGTGATGCAGAGCATTTTCTCATGTGCATGTTGGCCATGTCTATGTCTTCCTCTGTGAGATTTCTGTTCATGTCTTTTGCCCATTTCATGATTGGATTGTTTGTTTCTTTGGTGTTGAGTTTAATAAGTTCTTTATAGATCTTGGAAACTAGCCCTTTATCTGATATGTCATTTGCAAATATCTTCTCCCATTCTGTAGGTTGTCTTTGAGTTTTGTTGACTGTATCCTTTGCTGTGCAAAAGCTTCTTATCTTGATTAAGTCCCAATAGTTCATTTTTGCTTTTGTTTCTTTTGCCTTCGTGGATGTATCTTGCAAGAAGTTACTATGGCCGAGTTCAAAAAGGGTGTTGCCTGTGTTCTTCTCTAGGATTTTGATGGAATCTCGTCTCACATTTAGATCTTTTATCCATTTTGAGTTTATCTTTGTGTATGGTGAAAGAGAGTGGTCTAGTTTCATTCTTCTGCATGTGGATGTCCAATTTTCCCAGCACCATTTATTGAAGAGACTGTCTTTCTTCCAATGGATAGTCTTTCCTCCTTTATCGAATATTAGTTGCCCATAAAGTTCAGGGTCCACTTCTGGATTCTCTATTCTGTTCCACTGATCTATGTGTCTGTTTTTGTGCCAGTACCACACTGTCTTGATGACCACAGCTTTGTAGTACAACCTGAAATCTGGCATTGTGATGCCCCCAGATATGGTTTTCTTTTTTAAAATTCCCCTGGCTATTCGGGGTCTTTTCTGATTCCACACAAATCTTAAAATAATTTGTTCTAACTCTCTGAAGAAAGTCCATGGTATTTTGATAGGGATTGCATTAAATGTGTATATTGCCCTGGGTAACATTGACATTTTCACAATATTAATTCTGCCAATCCATGAGCATGGAATATTTTTCCATCTCTCTGTGTCTTCCTCAATTTCTTTCAGAAGTGTTCTATAGTTTTGAGGGTATAGATCCTTTACATCTTTGGTTAGGTTTATTCCTAGGTATCTTATGCTTTTGGGTGCAATTGTAAATGGGATTGACTCCTTAATTTCTCTTTCTTCAGTCTCATTGTTAGTGTATAGAAATGCCACTGACTTCTGGGCATTGATTTTGTATCCTGCCATGCTACCGAATTGCTGTATGAGTTCTAGCAATCTTGGGGTGGAGACTTTTGGGTTTTCTATGTAGAGTATCATGTCATCGGCGAAGAGGGAGAGTTTGACTTCTTCTTTGCCAATTTGAATGCCTTTAATGTCTTTTTGTTGTCTGATTGCTGAGGCTAGGACTTCCAGTACTATGTTGAACAGCAGTGGTGAGAGTGGACATCCCTGTCTTGTTCCTGATCTTAGGGGAAAGGCTCCCAGTGCTTCCCCATTGAGAATGATATTTGCTGTGGGCTTTTCATAGATGGCTTTTAAGATGTCGAGGAATGTTCCCTCTATCCCTACACTCTGAAGAGTTTTGATCAGGAATGGATGCTGTATTTTGTCAAATGCTTTCTCTGCATCCAATGAGAGGATCATATGGTTCTTGGTTTTTCTCTTGCTGATATGATGAATCACATTGATTGTTTTACGGGTGTTGAACCAGCCTTGTGTCCCAGGGATAAATCCTACTTGGTCATGCATGGTGAATAATTTTTTTAATGTACTGTTGGATCCTATTGGCCAGTATCTTGTTGAGAATTTTTGCATCCATGTTCATCAGGGATATTGGTCTGTAATTCTCCTTTTTGGTGGGGTCTTTGTCTGGTTTTGGAATTAAGGTGATGCTGGCTTCATAGAACGAATTTGGAAGTACTCCATCTCTTTCTATCTTTCCAAACAGCTTTAGGAGAATAGGTATGATTTCTTCTTTAAACGTTTGATAGAATTCCCCTGGGAAGCCATCTGGCCCTGGACTCTTGTGTCTTGGGAGGTTTTTGATGACTGCTTCAATTTCCTCCCTGGTTATTGGCCTGTTCAGGTTTTCTATTTCTTCCTGTTCCAGTTTTGGTAGTTTGTGGCTTTCCAGGAATGCGTCCATTTCTTCTAGATTGCCTAATTTATTGGCGTATAGCTGTTCATAATATGTTTTTAAAATCGTTTGTATTTCCTTGGTGTTGGTAGTGATCTCTCCTTTCTCATTCATGATTTTATTAATTTGGGTCTTCTCTCTCTTCTTTTTAATAGGGCTGGCTAATGGTTTATCTATCTTGTTAATTCTTTCAAAGAACCAACTCCTGGTTTTGTTGATCTGTTCCACAGTTCTTCTGGTCTCGATTTCATTGAGTTCTGCTCGAATCTTTATTAACTCCCTTCTTCTCTTGGGTGTAGGATCTATTTGCTGTTTTTTCTCTAGCTCCTTTATGTGTAAGGTTAGCTTTTGTATTTGAGTTCTTTCCAGTTTTTGAATGGATGCTTGTATTGCGATGTATTTCCCCCTCAGGACTGCTTTTGCTGCATCCCAAAGATTTTGAACGGTTGTATCTTCATTCTCATTAGTTTCCATGAATCTTTTTAATTCTTCCTTAATTTCCTGGTTGACCCTTTTATCTTTTAGCAGGATGGTCCTTAACCTCCACGTGTTTGAGGTCCTTCCAAACTTCTTGTTGTGATTTAGTTCTAATTTCAAGGCATTATGGTCTGAGAATATGCAGGGGACAATCCCAATCTTTTGGTATCGGTTCAGACCCGATTTGTGACCCAATATGTGGTCTATTCTGGAGAAAGTTCCATGTGCGCTTGAGAAGAATGTGTATTCAGTTGAGTTTGGATGTAAAGTTCTGTAGATATCTGTGAAATCCATCTGGTCCAGTGTATCATTTAAAGCTCTCGTTTCTTTGGAGATGTTGTGCTTAGAAGACCTATCGAGTATAGAAAGAGCTAGATTGAAGTCACCAAGTATAAGTGTATTATTATCTAAGTATTTCTTCACTTTGGTTAATAATTGATTTATATATTTGGCAGCTCCCACATTCGGGGCATATATATTGAGGATTGTTAAGTCCTCTTGTTGAATAGATCCTTTAAGTATGAGATAGTGTCCCTCTTCATCTCTCACTACAGTCTTTGGGGTAAATTTTAGTTTATCTGATATAAGGATGGCTACCCCTGCTTTCTTTTGAGGACCATTCGAATGGTAAATGGTTCTCCAACCTTTTATTTTCAGGCTGTAGGTGTCCTTCTGTCTAAAATGAGTCTCTTGTAGACAGCAAATAGATGGGTCCTGCTTTTTTATCCAGTCTGAAACCCTGCGCCTTTTGATGGGGTCATTAAGCCCGTTCACATTCAGAGTTACAATTGAGAGATATGAGTTTAGTGTCATCATGTTATCTATTCAGTCCTTGTTTTTGTGGACTGTTCCCCTGAACTTCTTCTTAAAGGGGAATTTTAAGAGTCCCCCTTAAAATTTCTTGCAGAGCTGGTTTGGAGGTCACATATTCTTTTAGTTGCTGCCTGTCTTGGAAGCTCTTTATCTCTCCTTCCATTTTGAATGAGAGCCTTGCTGGATAAAGTATTCTTGGTTGCATGTTCTTCTCATTTAGGACCCTGAATATATCCTGCCAGCCCTTTCTGGCCTGCCAGGTCTCTGTGGAGAGGTCTGCTGTTACCCTAATACTCCTCCCCATAAAAGTCAGGGATTTCTTGTCTCTTGCTGCTTTAAGGATCATCTCTTTATCTTTGGAATTTGCAAGCTTCACTATTAAATGTCGAGGTGTTGAACGGTTTTTATTGATTTTAGGGGGGGATCTCTCTATTTCCTGGATCTGAATGCCTGTTTCCCTTCCCAGATTAGGAAAGTTTTCAGCTAGAATTTGTTCAAATACATATTCTGGCCCTCTGTCCCTTTCGGCGCCCTCGGGAACACCAATTAAACGTAGGTTTTTCTTTCTCAGGCTGTCGTTTATTTCCCTTAATCTATCCTCATGGTCTTTTAATTGTTTGTCTCTTTTTTCCTCAGTTTCCCTCTTTGCTATCAACTTGTCTTCTATGTCACTCACTCGTTCTTCCACCTCGTTAACCCTCGTCGTTAGGACTTCTAGTTTGGATTGCATCTCATTCAATTGATTTTTAATTTCTGCCTGATTAGCTCTAAATTCTGCAGTCATGAAGTCTCTTGAGTCCTTTATACTTTTTTCTAGAGCCACCAGAAGCTGTATAATAGTGCTTCTGAATTGGCTTTCTGACATTGAATTGTAATCCAGATTTTGTAACTCTGTGGAAGAGAGGACTGTTTCTGATTCTTTCTTTTGAGGTGAGGTTTTCCTTCTAGTCATTTTGCTCAGTGCAGAGTGGCCAAAAGCAAGTTGTATTGGGAAAAAGAGAAAAAGAGAGGAGAGAAAGAAGGAAAGAAAAGAGAAAGAGAAAAAAAAGGGAAGAAAAAAAACGAAAAAAAAAAGAAAAAAAAAGAAGAAAAAGAGAAAGAAAAAGAGGAGAAAAAAAGGGGGGTGGAGGAAGGAAACAAATCAAAAAGCAAAACAAAAAAAAAAAAAAAAAAAAAAAAAAAGAACCACAGTGGAGTATCTTCTGATTCTGTGTTCTTTAAGTCCCTTGGCTTCTCCTGGAACTTGTCCGTCTAGCTGGTCTTCTGGGGGAGGGGCCTATTGTGCTGATTTTCAGGTGTTAGCAGTTGGGGGAGCTGCTGTGCCCCTGCCTGGTGCAGGGCTCAGTGGGGGTTGTTTACCCCGTGAGGCCGCAGGAGGAGCAGCCCCAGTGGCGGGGCAGCTCTGGAAACCTGGATTCAGCTCCGGCAGGAACTCCGTCTGCAGGGCCTGGAGGCTCCGGGGCGGGGCCGCTGCTCTGCTCAGCTGGGGCAGGGGCGTCCTCGCTGTCCTGGGCCCTCCCGGCCTCTGCCTGTCCCGGGGGAGGCGGGATCCTGGGCTGTGTCCCGGCGCCCTGTGCTCCGGAGCCTGCGCTGGTGGATTCGCGCTCCCGAGTGTCCTGGGGACACTCGCCCCGGCCTCAGCCCGGCTCCTCGCGGGCCCCTCCCCCTTGGAGGCCTTTGTTTCTTTACTTCTTTTTCCCCGTCTTCCTACCTTGATAGAAGCGCGAACTCTTCTCACTGTAGCATTCCAGCTGGTCTCTCTTTAATTCTCAGGCCGAATTCATAGATTTTCAGGATGATTGGAAGGTTTTCTAGGTAATTTGGTGGAGACAGGTGATTTGGAGACCCTACTCTTCCGCCATCTTGCTCCTCCCCCCTCGATTCAGGTTATTTAATAAGCTTGCTTCAAGAAGATTCTTAAGAGCTGTCAGTGGTTCTCAACAAGAGGTGATTTTGCATCCAGGGGACATTTGACAACTCCTGGAGACTTTTGTATGTCAGAGTGGCATGGAAAGTACTACTGGCATCTAGAAGTATTGGCCAAGGATGCTGTTAAGCACCCTATAACACACTAAACAGCCTACCACAACAAAGAATGATCTAATGCAAAAGGTCAGTAGTGCCAAGATTGAAAATCCCTTAACTGGAAGGATTAAAAGGCAAAGAGATTCCAATTAGGAAAACAATTTAAGAGGCCGGTGCAGACACAGTGGGCTCTGACCATGCCTTAATGTAATTCCCATTGTCATCTCTCCTTCCAGCATCTACTATTCAAAAGCCGTGAGGCCTAGACAGTCCTAGTAGGCCCCACCGCTGCAAAGGAATTGTTATTTAGTGATTTGCATACTTCATACTTAGCTACGTTAATTCAGACAAAGAAAAATCTCAATCCAGAAAACGTTTTGAACAATTCTTGGTGTAAAACTTTCTTTCAAAAGAAAAGCTTGTTTAGAATTTAAATGCTCCGAATTACAGAAACTACACTAGGCTAATTTTAGAAATTCAAGTAATTGTGGGTGGCTTTTCCGATCTTGAGAAAAACGAACAGCATTTCCTGCTAAGGAACCACATCCCTGAAAATGTTATACTTCCCACTGTTCAAAGTGGGCTTAGTTCCTGGGCCCCTAAAATAACAGCATAATACACGCAAATAGTAGGCACTGATAAATAAAAGTGAGTGAGTACATAGTAAGGGAAAAGTAAATAAATATATATAATTATGCTATATGGAACAATTGAATATTATAATTGACTTACAACAACTAAGTTTATTTTGCCTTTAATATGAGCAAACACTGAGTGGATTATCTCACTTCTCACAACAATGAAATGATGAGATAGGTGTCGTCATTGCACATAAGAAAATAAGGCCCAGAGGGTAAGTGGATTGCCAATGGCCACTTAGCTAATGAGTAGAGAACAGGGATATAGGAAATCTGTCACTAGAATCTATCACGTTAAGCACTAGGTTGTATTGACTTTGCTACTCCTCTTACTAATGATACACAACTCCCACCCTCTGTCTGATTTGACCTTAACAATGTCCTTGAGGGATAAGCATATGGTCGTGGAATTTGAGGATCAGAGTTGAACCTGCCTGAAGTCCTACATCCAGTGAGTCGCAGTATTACGTCTATAGCAGCCTGATGTTTTTATAAGATGTCACAGCCTATATCAGTTTTCAATTCATTGCCTCTTAGATCAAAATTCACACTTCACTGCTTTGTGAAAATTCATTTACTGCTTTGTGTAAATGGAGCTGGATCCCATAAATATATCTCCTTTGCCAGTTGACATAATGTTAGTTTTTGTTAGTAGAAAATGTTGGAGAGACACTGCCAGAGGAGGGGGTTTTTCTCTTCTTGGTTCCAGAGTGCTTCTTTCTTGAAGTTCTGGCAAAGCATGATCTGCCCAACATCCAACTCCTGCAGTGAATGACCTCTTTAGCACCCAACTCCTACTGGGTCCAATGACTGGTACCACTCTTTGGCCACTTCTTGGGAAGTTTTGCAATGAGTTTTGAGACATGGCATTGTCTTGTAAGCAGTGTCCCTCGTAATCCAGAGGGCAGGTTTCCAGCAAGTTCAACCAGCATGTTACCTGAGCAACATCATGGCCATCCAGTGAGTTATGGCTATGCCCTCCAAGAGACCTCAATCTTAGCCTTAGGGAGAGTGACTGCTCTTTATATCTGCAATTCTATATTCTTCAGGCCTCTCTTTCCTCCTTACCAAACAATTCCCCATAAATTCAATGTCCTGTTATAGTTAATCACTCTTTATTTTAAACTTTCTCTATTCCAATGACTGTGGAGTCTCTCTCCTGGTTGGTTAATTCCCTTCAGAACATCTTATTAAGAGTAAGACCAGAAAATTACCTGGCATTCCATAACATTAGCAATAGAATCAGGAGACAGAAGCCAAGGGAAATTTGCTTTTATCTTCTTTTCTTTGTCTGTTATTTCAGTTTCATGGAGTGCAGGAGAAAAGGATAGACCATATTGCGCTTTTTATAACTGACATGTATGAAATATATAAATATTAATAGTTTAATGTTCTAAAATAATTCAAAATCCTATTTATTTCTAAACTTATGTTTCAAATACATCTCTAAGTTCAATAGCCAGCATCCAATTCTCCAATCATGGACTTGATTGTTTTCTATCATTTGTAATCTCAGTATGTCCCTTCTTGCAGGAACAAGTGCTTTTGATCACCAGCTCTCATGAGAACAATATCACCTCACATAAACATGGCAACTTTACATATGTTAGGTCATTAAGCTATCAAAGAACCTCCTGGGACATCCAAAGCAAGTTTCCCTGCGAAACCTGTCACTGGGAAAGTTAAATGACTTTCAAAAGAACGAGTGATAAACATCAAAGCTGCAAGCTAGGAATAAAATTCAGACCTTCCGAGTTTTATTGTTTTTTTTTTTTTTTAAATCTTCCCCTTTTTAAAATCTTCCCCTGCTCCCTATCTCCCTGTTTCTTGAACAGAAGCTTTGAGGAATTTCAAAGATAAACATCTGAGAGTATATAGAGGACTATTTGAGAGGCCGCAAGGTTTTTCTAGCACCCCTCCTATCACTGTTGGGCAGAAAGTATCTCAAGTACTGGACCAGCTACACCTCCAGCCTGAAACAGAGGCAGTGACCGAGGGTAGGCAAGGGCTGGGTAGGATTGGGGCCATGAAAATAGCATTATATAATCTGAATGTAAATTTAAGATCCTTCCCCAGCAGAGGGCCAAGACTGCACAGAGAAGGAAGTAAGTGTGTATGTAGGAAGAGGGGGGTCACAGTCATTTTGCCTGTCCTGCTTAGATACTAGCAAGGCTTTGTGGAAGAAGTAGCCTGCCATCTGAAGGGGTATGTAGCCTGTCCTTACATGGTGACTTAGGACTTGTACACTAGCGGAGAACTATCATCACTTTATAGATAAGTTTAGGTATATCATGTTTGCACTAGAGCATTAATTTCTGCTAATTATTTTTAGTACCCTTTCACTCTCAAAATTAAATTACAGTCACCATGTTAGGTCTACCACAGACAGTGAACACTGAGATGCAGAACTAAAGGTTGTGCAATGATGCCCCCACTTTGAATGGGAATGTTCATTCTCTCTAAAGAAGCACTTTGAGTAGAATTGATGTTCTTTGAGGTTCCCTCATTTTGTGGAAAAATTCTCTCCTCTTTTCACGACTGATCCAGCTATTTCTCTGCTGATCAGCACCTCCATCAAGGTTTAGTAGAGTAAACTTGAATTCATTCTCTAATTCTGTATCTTGCAAAGTAGCTAAAGACAAATTTATCAATCAGTCAATCAATCAATCATGTTTTCAATTTCCTAACAAATTATGATGGAGTTGGGTAAGAATCAAACTAAGAGAGAGATCTAACCGGGAAAGAAGGTATATGCAGATGTGAAAATTTCCAAGTGAGATATGTGTGTGATCAGAACACCTCTAGGTTTTACCACCTTGTAACAACGATGGCGGCAATGAAGATGACATTAGGAATGATTAGCATTTATTAAGCAATTATCATGGGCCATTGACTATTCTATGCATTTTTATGCACTATTCCACTCACTGCCAAAATAGCCATATAAACTATATGTAAATTTAAATGTTTTAATGTTTAAACTTAAATGTTTAAATTTAAATGTTTTAATATAATATAAAAGGCATAGACACTTCTACCTGTAGGACATCTTCACTCTCCCACACCCTACCAAAGACCTCCTAGCTACAATCCTCCCCCCCCCCTATTTTTGGTACCCTGGAAAGTTTCACAAGTACTTGTGTTTTTCTTTTCTTTTTTACTTTTTCAAACTTCTCATTCTGAAATAATTTCAGACTTATATAGAGGTTGCAAAAATAGTACAAAGAATTCTAGTATACTTTCACCCATATTCCTCAAATGCTAACACATAGGCCAATGATCACAGCGAATAAATTAGCATTGCATAAATAACACTATTGTCTAGTCTATTAATAAGTCACTAATGTAACTTTTTCTTCTCCAGTATCCAATCCAGAATCACATTTTTTTTAAAGATTTTATTTATTTATTCATGATAGACACACACACACAGAGAGAGGCAGAGATAGGCAGAGGGAGAAGCAGGCTCCATGCCGGGAGCCCAATGTGGGACTCGATCCTGGGACTCCAGGATCGCGCCCTGGGCCAAAGACAGGCGCTAAACGGCTGAGCCACCCAGGGATCCCCAGAATCACATATTGTATTTCTTATTGTCACTTCTCCTTAGTAACGAATCTGATATAGTTCCCCAGTCTTTCTTTGACTATCCCCAACCCCGATACTTTGGCAGAGCACTGATTGTATATAGTGTTGTTCAATTTGGGGTTGTTTGATGAATCCTCATGATTTAAGTTCAACTTAGGCATTTCGGGCAAGATTATCACAAAAGTGATATGTATCCTTTTCAGTGCCTATCAGGACACAGATGATTTTATTTGCCCCTTTACCAGTGATGTTGATTTTGACTGCTTATTCTCATGCTGTCTATGTTTCTCTAAAGTAACTTTTTTTCTCCTATTATGATTAGTAAGTATCATGAGGGAAGATATTTTGAGCAGATAAACACTGTATTTTCATCATGGCTTTGTCAATTAAGTTTAGTCTATTTTGATGATTCTTGACTGTAACAGTAATAATCACTGCTGTGTTTGCCAAATGGTGATGTTTTACTGTATCAATCCTTCTACATTTATTAGTTGGAATCCTACACTAAGAAAGAGTTTTCTCTTCTCCCTTATTTATTTTTAAAAAGATTTTATTTATTTATTCATGAGCGAGAGAGAGAGAAAAGGAGAGAGAGAGAGAGAGAGAGGCACAGACACAGGCTGAGGGAGAAGCAGGCTCCATGCAGGGAGCCTGACATGGGACTCCATCCCGGGTCTCCAGGATCACACCCTGGGCCGAAGGTGGCTCTAAACTGCTGAGCCACTTGGGCTGCCCTGTTTATTTATTTTTAAAGATTTTATTTATTTATTCATGAGAGAGGCAGAGACAGAGGCAGAGGAAGAAGCAGGCTCCATGCAGGGAGCCCAATGTGGGACTCCATCCCATGACAGGATTACCCCCTGGGCCAAAGTCAGGGACTGAACTGCTGAGCCACCCAGGGATCTCCTCCCTCATTTATTTAATGATTCTTTCTATATTTATATCAGTGTGGACAAAAAAAAAATAAATAAATTTTTAATGCACTATTCCACTCATCACCAAAATAGCTATATAAGCTGTATGTAAATTTGAAATGTTACATTTAATGTAATATAAGAGGCATAGATACTTATTTTATTCCATTGACTCTCTAATCACCTCAGACTTGGCCACTGGGAACTGTTTCATGTTGTGCCAATAGGACTCATGTTCTCTTGAGGCTCTTTCCTTATGGAGGTCTGTGTCTGAGAAGCCACTTTTTGCAAAAGGTGGTGTGGCACCATCACTACCTGAAAACCCTGCTTCCCTAATTCTGTATCCCACTGGGTGCTCCTGCCGCCGCTGCTTCTCTTCTGCAGTTCCTGGCTGCACTGGGTTCCAGGGCAGGAAGGAGACATTGCCCAGTTCAATGTGCAGTTGAGCAGTGACTCAGCAGTGCCTCCAGCAGCACTGCCCATATCCCAGAATCACACATCAAGTGTGTGCATTTTCAGAAAGTGATTTTCTCTAGCTTCTAACTTTTTTTTTTAATCTCATGCAGAGACTTTTAGAGGAGTCCTAACAGGAAAAAAATGTGGTGAGTGTAGAGGCTTTGGAACAGCTGACTTCTACAGAAAAGAATCAAAAAGGATCATGGAAAGAAAGTTTAGTGATAAAATGTGAGGTGGAAGGATAGTCTCCAAAACCAAATGTATTAGGACCCTCCTATTGGAACAATAATCACTTTATCAATCTCTTTCTATTAGAGTAATAGTGAGCATCCCTCATATCAAATGCAAATAGTTTCTTTTTCCCCTTCAAATGGCTTTTGCATCCACTATCTGTCTCAATCTTGATGCAAAACAAAGTTGTTATTGCTTAAATCCACTTAGGGATGAGAAAACCGAGGTACTTATAAGATCATACAGGCTAAAGTGAGTATTTAGATGTCCCTGATATAAATGCCTGATTTTACAGTTCAGGTCTTTCTCAGGTCACATTGCTGACCAAGTCACTTTCCTTCTCTTGGCTGGGCTCCTCTAATACACAAAGCTGTGTTTGGATTCAGATTATGTTTATTCTGGGAGGCATATCAGAAATTGGTGGGGAGATGATATAAGACAAAAACAAAGCAGATTGTTGGTGAGAATGCAAACTTGTTTTTTTTTTTTTTTTTTTGAATGCAAACTTGTATAACCACTCTGGAGAACAGTATGGGGGTTCCTCAAAAAGGTAAAAATAGAGATACTGTATGATCTAGCAGTTGCACTACTAGGTATTTACTGAAAGAAAACAAAAATACTAATTCAAAGGGATGCATGCACTCCAATGTTTATAGAAGCATTGTCAACCACAGCCAAATTATAGAAACAGCCCAAGTGTCCATTGATGGTGACTAGATAAGGAAGTTGTGTATGTTGGTGGCAATGCAAACTGGTGCAGCCACTCTGAAAAACAGTATGGAGGTTTCTCAAAAAGTTAAAAATAGAGCTATCCTATGACCCAGTGATTGCACTGGGTACATATCCAGCCCACTCACACCTTCTTCCTCCAAACTCTTGGATCCTGGGGGGATTGAGGGATTGGGATATGAATCAGCTTTCATTGATATAAATGATCCAGAAACGGTTCCAGGTATGTTTTTAGAATGTTTGTGGTTGAGAGGTAGGAGTTAAAGGATAATTTTTGCTAGAAACTAACAGCAAATTTAGCTCAGAGCTTCTCTCTTTTCCTTCTTCTCCTGCCAGGATTGGAAGGAACAGAAAATTAGGTGTTTCTTGGCTTTAATCATAAATAATCATTATCAGCTGGTTAAAAATCAGGTCAAATATGTAATATAAACAGCTATTGTAATCACTGTTTTTATAGATCATTTACTCAGAGAAGGAAATAGGTTCACATTTTAAAGAATCAGGGATGCCTGGGTGGCTCAGCGGTTGAGCGTGTCCCTTCAGCTCAGGGTGTGATCCCGGAGTTCCAGGATCAAATCCCACTTCGAGCTCCCTGCAGGGGGCCTGCTTCTCCCTCTGCCTGTGTCTCTGCCTCTCTGTGTGTCTTTCATGAATAAACAAATAAATCTTAAAAAAAATAAGATAAGGAATCATCCTTTCAGTGTTCAGAAAGTACTGTGGCCTGAAGTAAAGGAGACCTGATTTGCATTCTGAATCTGCCATCTGTTCGTTAAGTGACCTGAGCATGACACTGAACCTCGCAGAATGTCTGTGTCTCCATTTACATAGTGGAGCAAATAATGCCTGCTGTGTTCAATCTGGATCAAGGGAGGGGATTTCTATATGTTGTAAAGTGTCACAAAAATTTAAGATGATATTATTATTATTTGCCATCAGGGACTTTCATCTGCAAAACCTATACTAATTTCCATCTCTCCCAAGACCAAAGGAGACCCTGTCTGTGGTTTTGTTTGTCCCAGACCCACAGAAAGATAGAAGGTTGCCAGAAGCTCTGTTGTTCCTCTCCTCAGAACTGAATGTGCTGTGCGGCTCAATACCTTCAACAGAGACTGCCAGAAACAGAAAGCTCTGTCTTGATCTGAACACAATTTGACATATGATAAGATATAATACAGTGTTATTGCTTCGATAGATCCAGTTTCAGGCCACGCAGTTTCTCAGCCAACTTCCTGTCCTGGGGCTCTGCAGAGCAAGGGTGATTCGACCATGGACCATACCCCAGAAACCACTGGCTTTAGTGTCAGAAATGACTACATCTTTACCACATCTAGCGCCCTGAAGCAGCAGACTTGTGGGAAAAATCAAGGCAGATACTGCTTGCCATTGGTTTGGATTTTTTTTTTCTTGATTTAAGATTACAGAATTGTGTGGAGAATTTGATCAGGCCCTCTTTCACCTAAAAGGATGTGTCTCTAGCTTTCTTTGCCAAGCATAATGAAATGTCTTTACCACAGCTCTCGGGGGAAAAATGGTCATATATTTTAGAAACATTTGGCTCAGCACTGTGAATTATGAAATGATTTTGAGAGAACTATCCAGTGATATCCATTTGGATAGAAAGAGAATGTGAGTTTTTTGTTGTTGTTTTGTTTTTTAGTGGAAAGGTGAATCTTACAAAATCAAGCCAATTCCCTCTGCTTTCTCTACTTCCCTTCTCCTGTATGTAGGAGAGACAATATAGAGGTTGTCTTCTGTCAGTGTCTTCATACTTCCTACTAGACAGAGAAATCATATTCCTGCCAGTGAGCACATTAATCCCATAGTGACCTCTCAGATGCAGTGTATCTCCTCAAAATTGTTTGTCTCTGGCACCTTGAGATACGTGCTTATGATCTGTTTCTCTGGACTGCCATATGCTTCTTGGCTCTCCTCATGCTGTTCTCTCATTTCCTTGATCCAAACAAGATAATGATTTTGAAGAGTCCCTTGGACTTCTGCACCCTACACTAGATTGTGCCATTTTCTCAATTCCGAGAGAAAACAAAGTCAGAGATTAACAGCTATAATACGGCAACTGCAATGCAAGACCTGAAGCTCTGGTTCAGGCTCTGCTTCTCCCAGGAGGAGGCACTGCTGCAGCCTCCTTCCCAGTAGGCCTGTCTCCTACTGCCCCCTCTCGGTCTTGCATAGCCCTGCCAACATCATCTTCCTGGACCATCCTTCTCATGGAGCTCCTTTCCTATCATCAGTAAGATAAAAGCCAACTTTCCTCAACCTGGCTTTAGAGGTTTCTTATAACCCAGGGTCAGCTCATTGCTCCTTTGGTTCCCATTTTGCTCAACGTGAAATTTATTTCCTATCCCATTGCCTCCTTCTTCCCATTGTCACTGGTGTTTTGCTCAAAGCATCTGTGTGCTTTCCTAAGATACATTTCTGAGCATTTTTGCTCAGCTGAAAATAAGCTTCTTTTTTCTTTTTCGTTTTCTAGTTTTTATTTAAATTTCAGTTAGTTATATAGAGTTATAAACTCTGTTAGTTTCAGGAGTAGAATTTAGTGATTAATCGCTTTCATACAATGCCCAGTGCTCCTCCCAAGTGCCCTCCTTAATCCCCATCACCGGTCTATCCCAGCGCCCACCCACCTCCCTCCATCAACCCTCAAATTTGTTCTCTAACATTGGGAGTCTCTTATGGCTTGCTTCCCTCTCTTCCCCTTCCCTTATGTTCATCTGTTTTGTTTCTTAAATTCCACACGAGTGAAATCATCCGGTATTTATCTTTCTCGGACTGACATTTTGCATAGCATAAAATCAGCCTCTTTTTTAAAAAAAGATTTTATTTATTTATTCATGAGAGACACAGAGAAAGAGAGAGAATGGCAGAGAGACAAGCAGAGGGAGAAGCAGGCTCCATGCAGGGATCCTGATGCGGGACTCGATCCTGGGACTCCAGAATCCTGTCCTGGGCCGAAGGCAGGTGCCAAACCGCTGAGCCACCCAGGGATCCCCCAAAATCAGCTTCTTCTTGAGACTACAGTTCAAACTTTACAGCTTCCATAGTGCCTTCCTTCACATGAACTGATCTCTCCATCCTTTGAACTATTTCAGAAATTTTCTGTATTTTTCACTTCAGTCAACCAATCTCCCACAACTGTAATCTTCAGTAATGGCATCGACTGAATGTTTGTATTCCTCTAAAAGTCATTCGTTGTAGCCTTATTCCTCAATGTGATGATATTTAGAGAGGAGCCTTGGGGAAATAATTAGGGTTAAAAGAGGTCATGAGGGCAGATGCCCTGATGAGATTAGTGCTCTTATAAGATTATAAGACATGAGTTCTCTCTATTCTCTCT
The DNA here is from genome assembly GCF_048164855.1 of Canis lupus baileyi. Classification (NCBI taxonomy): domain Eukaryota; kingdom Metazoa; phylum Chordata; class Mammalia; order Carnivora; family Canidae; genus Canis; species Canis lupus. The sequence goes on along the minus strand of NC_132861.1, from coordinate 38,691,998 downwards.
CTTCCCCTGCCCCCTGCCTCCCTTTTCTCCCTGTAGGCAGGGACTAAGGAAAGTACATATGAGGACAAGACAAGGTGGTGTCCATCAGTAATCCAGAGAGAGGTTCATCACCTAACCATGCTTGCCCTTAATCTTCACAAGGAAATTTTGTTCTTTTGTTTTATTTCTTACTTTCCCAATGGGATAAGCAGACTTGTCGGAAAAGGTCTTCAGTACCTTAACATCCCCCCCCATAGGGCTTGATATTAAAAATATTTTTTAAGATTTTATTTTTATTTATTCATGATACACGGGGGAGGGGGGGGCAGAGACACAAGGCAGAGGGAGAAGCAGGCTCCATGTAGGGAGCCCGATCCCATGATCCAGGATCATGCCCTGAGCCAAAGGCAGAAGCTAAACCGCTGAGCCACCCAAACATCCTTGATATTCAAAATATTAATTGGTAACATTTGAATTCAATTTAGCCTTTCAGGCCAATTGAAAAAAGATCTATCTATATTTATGGAAGTATGTTTTTAAAAAATAACCCAAGAGTTATTTATATCCTCAAGCTTTATATCCTCAAGATCATACCTTAAGTAGAATAATGTTTCCTAAAAATATTGCTCAAAAAAACTGTTTTTGAGTCTTTAATGTATACATAGAAATTATTTCCTGATTCCCTTAGTAACTGGATAATCATGTGTAGTCCTTACTCTTAACAAGATTTATTTTTTCACCCTTCCAACAGTTTGAAACTGACCTTCCATCTTGTTAATATGACATCTTCACAAAAGCCCTTTATAATCACAAAGGTTAATGTCAGTTTATCCTCCATCCTGAACCACTGTGACTTTTCAGGAAGCTGAATCAGAATTGGTGAGGTTTAATAACATAAGCATTTTACAAAATACGTTTTCTTTCTTTCTCAGTCCACATTTTGCAAAAGCTTTATTTTTTTCTTAGCATGCCTAGTACTATGTGGGAGAGGAAAAAAAGCCCCCCCCCCCAAAATGGCCAAAGGTTTGTTTCCCACTCCTCTCCTACAACTGAAGTGGGGTTCTGACTCTTTGAAACACGTCCTGAAAAAACTCCAAGAATAGCAGGAAGGAAAGGACTGACTTCTGGGAACTCATTGCACTTCCACTTAGAAATTCAGGAAGACCAGGTGGCCCAGAGATGTCAGCAGCTGATGAAAATAAGTGTGTGAGCATTGGACAAGTGACCTAATTCAGTGGGGCTGCTGTTCGCTCATGGGGAAAAAGTCCACAATGCATTTTCTGTCCTTAAGTAAATGTCAGTTTGTCAGATGTTATCCATAGAAAGCATATGATTAACAGCTCAGTCTATTAACCCCAAGGACCTAGGCATGATTTAGAGTGCTCTCCAATTTCTCCTTTACTGCAGTGGCTGCTTTCTGGGGATTCTGTTTCCTGACTCTCTGACCACCGCTCTCCCTGCACTTACTGGCCCCAAGTGACTGTGCTCAGCATACTTATTCAGAAGCATTTGATGGCCTTTAAGAGTCTACAACATTAATTCTAAACAAATTCAGAACACTTTTGAAAGCCCTCCACAACATCTCTTCTCTAACCCATTCAGGCTTCTCTCATTATATCTCATACATGTTATCCATAACCCAGTGGATCTGAACACACTCTAGTGCTTCCTACCTTTGCCCAAGGTATTCTCCTTTCACATGCCCTTTCCCTCTTTACTGACCTGGCCAGTGTTGTGCCAACTATGTTGGAGTCAAGGCAAAAGGAAGAATACACGCTCTCAGAGACACTTTTCAAAGTATGCTCTCATTTTTGGAAGCAAATGCAAAAGTCAATAAAAATTCTACAATAAAAAAACTTGACTATCTATAAAGCTCTATGTTGCCCACTCTATTTGCAGGTCATTATCAATCCCCACCATTTATATGGTAAGGAACTAGGAACTAGGAACCTGGGAGCTGATTGAAACCAACGGTTCCCATTATACAAGAATGCACCATTATAAAACAGACAGACATCCTTTCTTTATTGAAATTTTGATGTTCTAGTCATCATGGGCTTTTTTTGTGTGCAATTTTTAAAAAATATTTCATTAAAATTCTATTTATCTCGATAACTGAAGAGTTTTTTCCCCCTTATTTTCCACTTGTTTTTCTTGGAGTACAGTTGACACACAATACTACATTAATTTCAGGTGTGCACCTTAGTGATTTGACAAGTTTATACATTATGCTATGTTCACCACAAGTGTAGCTACCATCTTCACCATACAATGTTGTTATATTATCATGGATTGTATTCCTTGCGCTGTGCCTTTTATTCACATGATTTACTCACTTCATAATGGAGACCTATATCTCCTTCTCACCTTCACCCATTTGGCCCAACTACCCACCTCCCTCCCCTCTAGCAACCATGAGTTTGTTCTCTGTTTATAGGTCTGATTCTGCTTTTTGTTTGTTTATTCATTTGTTTTCATTTTTGTTTTTAGATCCCACTAGTGAGTGGAATCATATGGCATTTATCTTTCTCAGGCTGACTTATTTCACTTGATTGAATGCCTTCTAGGTCATCCATGTTGTCTCAAATGGCATAATCTCATCATTTTTTATGGATGCATAATATTTCTCTTTCTCTCTATATATATATGTATACATGTGTATACATATATACATTTTCTTTATTCATTCGTCTAATAACTGAGTTTTTTAGTAGCACTCTTTTACATTTCGCACCCTAGTCAAAGTGTCTTACTTGCCTTACCTGAATCCCTGCCCTGACTCTGGCAAAACAGGGCTCTTAGATGCTATTTCCTCTAGTAAGCTTTAGCAGATCGCATTCATTGGAATCTCTCTCCATCATCATACTTCTACAGCATGCTGCTTGGGCTGTGTCTGCTCTTTTCCAGGTTATTGGCATGTGGATCTTGCTCACTTACCAGTTGAGGGCTCTTAGAGAAGTTAGTTCACACCTTTTTCATCTCGATATTCTTTGCTGTGCTTAACACAGCACTCTGCATGTGTAACTATTCAATGAATTTTGGTTTGATTAAATAAAAAATACTAATCCTCTGACCTGAAATCCCATTCAGATATTATTTGTTGTAAAATACAACTTAGTATAAATCCTCTTATTGCAACTGAGGGGAACTTGGTTCCTGAAGTTCTGAGGATATTAGAAAGTAGTCTCATTATAGACTGGAGTGTAAATGTACGGCACAGACAAGCCTCCCAACGGCCTCCTACTCTACTCTGTTAGTGTCTCTTTCCAATGAGCCTCTTCCCATTTTTCCCTATTAGATCAGGGAGGGATTCTCCACAATGTAGGCTGCCCACATTCTTTACTCTCTTTGCTAAAGAACTATGCCTGGGCTCAGTACTTCTAGTGATTCTCATATTTGTGCTTATTCCTGATGCTTTCCACTGATCTCTTTCTTCCGGGTAATATCTCTCAATGGGATAGGCCACTGTTTCCCCAGATTGTGGGGGAAGAAGGGAGCTCCTGATCTTTCCTAGTGCAGCCCAAGGTGCAACTGTCCCTGATTTGAAAGTCTTTGGGCCTACTGGTAATTCCCCAGGAAATTTGAAAACATCTCTCCATATGTTTAATGGCATGTTTTTGCATGCTTAGATTAAGTTGCTATGAATTAAAGCAACTCAGAATAGTGGAAATAAATGTTTAAACCAAGAGAATAAATTAACAGCTGAGTAACTGTCTAGGTAAAATGGTCTCAGAGACCTCTCTACCACCCTAAAGGTGAAATATTCCTAGACTCCAGGGAAGAAAGGAAGGAAATGTGGGCCTTTTTATTTGTGGCAGCGTACAAGGTTTTATAGCCTACATCTAAAAAAATTCAATTAGGGACACAGGGGAACAAAACTGAGGATAAATTCCCCCAAGTCAAGCACTGTGACTAACCTGTTGCTTCTAGGTCCAAGAAGCATTGAAGCATCTTTTAAACTCTGTTACAGTTTGCTGTTGCCTGCTGTGGACACCTATCACAAACTCTTTTTTGGCCATGTGACATAGCTTCCTGGTGGCCACTGCTGATACAGCCAAAGCATGCAGCCCAACTCACTGGGCTAAGCCTGGAAATTCCTCAAGAGAAACAAACCACAATGCCATGAAAGAGTTACAATAGCCTTTAATTTGGGTTAACACTATACTTGCTCTATTCAACCTTTGCATCAGCCAATTCTACAGATTCCCAGAGAAAGTCACCAGAATGCTCTCATTCTCAATCCCACATCTGACAGACTGCATTTACATGTCCCAAGGGAGCAAGTATGATAGGTGGTTTTTCTAGAATAAACCCTACATGGCCTCTCAAGCCAAGAACAAGCCCTGAGAAGTCTCTTTAGGAAAGATTTTCTCAATATTCTAACTCCTACTTTTCCTACATCACATCAGTGTATATGAAGTGTGAGTGACGCAAGCACTCTATGAAGTTGAGCACCCCAAATTCCAAGGCTGATCGGCTTTAGACACACACTGAAGCATACATGCTAGCCTGTTTATTCACCTTGCTCTATTCCCAGTACTATGTTCCATCAGTATATCTCTTTCTCAGCCCATTTCCGTTGCTATTCCATGTTGGTCTTTGCCTCTTGAGTAAATGAGTCAAATTTATTCATTCATACCCTCACATATTCACTTCTTCATCCACATGTTTTTTTTTTTTTTTTCATCCACATGTTTTAAGTAACTTCTATATCCAAAGCACTGGGCAGGTGCTGTGAGGGACTCAGAGATGACTCCCAGGGCACCTGTGAGCCCTGCCAGCTGCCACTCTCTTTTCCCTGTCATCCCCTTTCACTGCCAACACCCTTTAGGTTCAAATAAACTATTCCCCTTCCTCTATCCATAATTCCTTGGGTGAATTAAGTTTAAGTCTCTAATAGGAAACGTTTTGGAGACATCCTTACAGGAAGAGGAAAAACAAGATTCCTGAAACCAGTAGACAGGTTTTTCAATTTGAAAATAGAAGTTTGGGTTAGCTAAATACTACTAGGCACCAGGAACTGTGTATAGGCAGAGAAATTGTCTGCAGCAGGGCCTGTGCCAGGAGAATCTGCTGCTCAGCTCCTGTGGGAGTTCAATACGGGCCAATGTACTGACTCACCAGGGAGGGCTTTCTAAGAAAGATGGCAGGACCAGTATTTTTCTAATAGCAAACATGCTGTTTTTCTTGTGGCTAGTTCACCCAACTCCCACCCTAAGCCTACTGAATAAGACAGCTCATTAGCTAGGTTTTTGAGTGCTCAACCTGCCTCACTCTATACTAAATATCCAGTACCCTGCAGTAACTAGAGGCTCCATTTCCTGGCTGAGAAGAGCCCAGACATTGATGTGCGTAGGGAAGATCTACAGGTACATATAAATAGAAATGAGCAAACACCATCATGATTGCAGGCAACACTTGAGAAGGAAGAAATATTATTGTCAGGAACCCCTTATTAAGAATAAGTATGAAAAAAAAAAAGAATAAGTATGAAAATAAGAAGCTTAGAATTTGCTTGCCACATCTAAGAAGCTTAGAATTTGCTTGCCACGTTTCAGGTGCAATGTTGCTAAGCCTCACCACAGCCCCTGAAAAACAGATGTTAATCTCATTTTCCCACAGGAGAAAACCGAGGCACAGAGGTGACCTTGCTTGTTTCACGTGACTGTAGACAGGGATGCCAACCCAAGACTGTCTGACTCCACCTCTCTCTCAAATCTTTCCCAGAAATCAAACCCTTCATGCGATACTGTCCTCTGGGACATACAAAAGCCAGGGCTGCCCATTCAGGCAAGGAGGAGACCACGTTTTTTGACACTTCCTTTTATTCCTAAATCTCCGCATTCACCCACAAAAAGTCCTATAAATTCTACTTTCTTTTACTTATTCTGTCTCCTGTGTTATTTCTACTACTGCCCCTTTTGAGTCCTTGTTTTTTCTGATAATAAAGAGACTCCCAATGGATCTTTCTGCTCATAACATATCCCCACGTTAGTGGAACCTCTACATGGCTGTCAAAGAGATTCTTCAACTGTATAAACATGGTCATATCTGTACATGAATAAAAACCTTATACAACCCTGATTCGCTATAAGATAATGTCCGAATTCCATGGATTAGCCTTGTTACAGAGTCGTTTGCTGGATGGCCTGCAACCACTTCCACCATTTACATAGCTCTCCAGACTCTCAGAAGGACTTGTCACTCCTGAAAAGCTATGCCTTTCCATTTGTGCTGCTTACCTCCCCTTTGTGACGAGCACACTCTTATCCATCCCTCAAGGTCCAATCCAAATATCACCTCTTCTGGCCAAGTCCCCCTTCTCTCCCCAAATTCCTTCCCCCAAGAATGATGGAACTGAGGTGCCCTTTGTACATCCACAGCACTTTCATCCCAGCCCCCAAGCCTTCTTTAATGAGTTGTTGGACAGGTAAGAGCCAGGTTTTGTTTAACTTTGTTTTTTCTAATACAGTAACTGATACATCATAGGAACCAAATAAATGATAATCATGATCATTAAAATACATGAGTGAATAAACTATGAATTTAAATTCTTCTTATAAGGGCTTTCAGGAAGGAGGGAAAAAGAGAGATGGAGGTAGCTAGAAGGGGAAGCAGAAGCAATGAACAGGGTAGCATACCTTAGTTTACCAGATTACCAGCTTTATTTATTTATTTATTTATTTATTTATTTATTTATTTATATTTTACCAGCTATATTTAAATGAAAAGGCTATATTTAAATGAAATGACTTTTATATCATAGGAAGCCAGCTGGCAGTTTAGTACTAGAGGCTGCTTAGGAACCCCAGGCCAGGTAAGAATCAGTAGAGAGATGACGCCAGTCCTAAAAATGGGAATGGTTATACCCGGCCTCTGGATGCCTGTGCATTCTGAATTGAAAGAAGATAGAAAAATGATTAAAACAAACTCTTCACAACTTTTCCTTGGGCCTTTTTGTGGAGTGACAGTTTTCTATGCCCGAAGAAAACTCCCTGAAATTGAAAAAGCTGAAAGTTTTCAAGGAGAGGAGCTAGGTTTCCATAGTGTGATGAGGGCTCCTCCTGGTGGATCTCTATAAAATGAATCTTTCCTAATTTCATCCTCTTACCCATTTATTCAACATTCTCTGTCTTCATCAACTATTGTATGTATATCAATTTTACACTGCTACTGTAACAAATTATCACAAATGTAGTGACTTAAAACAATATAAATATATTATCTTATAGTTCTGTAAGGGTCAAGGGCCCAAGATGGGCCACTTTACAGAAAGATTATTTTGAGCTGAAGGCAATTGAGACTCTATAAGTTGTCGGGAAGGAGGAATACCTGTCTTCTCAAAGGTCCTTCTAGCTGCACTAAGAATCAAGTTTACATAAGACAGATTAACAGGAAAAAAAATCAAATTTAACATGCATATGTTTGGGGACTCCAAATGCACATGCAAATACCAAAGACAATCAGACAAAATAAGATTATATTCATTCTGAACTAAAGAGAAATGGATGGGGTCTGGGATTTCAGAGGAAAAGAGTACACTTGACAGGAAGAAAAGAAGTGCAGATGTTTGATAATTAGATGTTTGCCCTAATATACAGATGGACCACTCAGATAAAATTTATCTCCATGAATAACATTTATTCTGGGAAAGACTCCCAATTTAGATTATTCTGTGTGGTTAAGGGAGGGACAGAAGTTTCTTTTGAGCCCAGAGGGTCTCAAGTGACTTCAGCTCAAAATAATCCATATGCCAAAGTGGCACATTCGTGGCTAGGGGAGAGGGAAGCTGTCCTGAACCCCATCAGTCTCCCGATCTGAAACTTCCATGGGGGTATCACATATTAAAAGTTGGGCTGGTAGGTTGTTTCACTCATTGATTCAGTCTTTTTGTCCTAACAATAGATATGTTTAATTAAACTCATTTCAGGAAACAGTGGTGCAGGTGTATTCTCAAAGGTAAGCTTATGGTTCAAGTAAACAGATATTAAATGAAAGACATTTCTATGGAAATAAAAGAACACCAATAATTATTAATTGGATTAAATGTTAAGCCAGTGCCTGAGTTCTAAGGGTAGCCAGTTGAGAAGATTTCTAGATGTCAGACTTTAAGCATCTTCACATAGAGTGAGGGCAGGTTGAGGAACTCTGACAGATGTTCCTGCTTTGTAGTTCAAATATTTCTGGGGATCTTGTGAGTAGCCTGTAGAGCAACAAGCACAAAGATTGTCTATGAATTTGTTATTATGGTGATTTCTTTACCTCAAGTTATTGATATTTAGGGAGCCTGGGTGGCTCAGTCAGTTAAGAGTCTGCCTTCAGCTCTGGTCATGATCTCAGGGTCCTGGGATCCAGCTCTGTATTGGGCTCCCTGCTCAATGGGGAGTCTGTTTCTCCCTCTCCCTCTTTCCCTCCTCTTTGTTCTCTTTCAAGTAAATAAATAAAATATTTTTTAAAAGTTATTGATATTGGGATCCCTGGGTGGTGCAGCGGTTTGGCACCTGCCTTTGGCCCAGGGCATGATCCTGGAGACCTGGGATAGAATCCCACATTGGGCTCCTGGTGCATGGAGCCTGCTTCTCCCTCTGCCTATGTCTCTGCCTCTCTCTCTCTCTCTCTCTCTCTGTGACTATCATAAAAAAAAAAGTTATTGATATTTAGTTTGCAGGGCCTCAGAAAAATAATGGGCAATTTTAGTTCCCAAATGATTTCAAGTCAGAAAGTTCATATCAAAATGTTAGTTAGGTACTATTGGAGGACACTAGAAGAAATCAGGATCTACTCAAGTTTATAATGAATAGTATTAAAATCTAACACCTAAAAAGACTATTGTTGAAATATATTTTCTTTTTATAATCACTTTCATTTTTACCAAAGATAGCCAAATTGACACTAATGTGTTTGCAAAATAAGTCTAGTCTCAGAAAAACTTGTTTATTTACATAAGTGCAGCAAGAATAGTGGTTGACAATATACACTCTTTAAAACTTGTTTGCTGAGGGAAACAAAAGCAAAAGTAAACCTTGGGGCTTCATCAAGATAAAAGGCTTCTACACAATGAAGGGAACAACCAACAAAATAAAAGGCAACCTTGGGAATTGGGGAAGATATTTATAAATGACGTATCTGATACGGGTTTTATATCCAAAATCTATAAAGAGCTTATCAAATGCAATGCCCCCCAAAACAAATAATCCATTTAAAATAGGCAGAAGACATGAATAGATATTTTTCCAAAGAAGACAACCAGATGGCTAACAGACACATGAAAAGTGCTCAGCATGTACTCATCAAGAGGGAAATACAAACCAAAACCACAATGAGATACTACCTCACACTGATTAGAATGGCTAAAATTAACAACTCAGGAAGCCAACAGATGTTGGTCAGAATGTGGAGAAAGGGGGACCCTCTTACACTGTTGGTAGGGATGCCACTAGTGCAGCCACTCTGGAGGACTGTATAGAGGTTCCTCAAAAAAGTTAAAAATAGAGTTACCCTATGACCCAGCAATTGCACTACTAGGTATTTACCCAAAGGATACAAGAGACATGAATTCAAAGGGATATATGCACTCCAATATTTATAGCAGCATTATCAACAACAGCCAAACTATAGAAACAGCCCATGTGTCCATTGACTGATGAATGGATAAAAAAGAAGTGGTATACACACACACAGGAATATTATTCAGCCATGATAAAAGGAATCTTGCCATTTGCAACAACATGGATTGATCTAGAGAGTATAATGTTAAGAGAAATAAGCCAGTCAGAGAAAGACAAATACCATATTATTTCACTTATATTTGGAATTTGGTCTGTTAAACCAAGTAACAGACTCTCAACTACAGAAAACAAACTGAGGATTACTGAAGGGGAGATGGGCAAAGAGATAGGTTAAATAGGTGATGAATATTAAGGAGTGCACTTGTGATGAGCACTGGGTGTTGTACATAAGTGATGAATTCTACACCTGAAAGTAATATTATACTACGTTAAATAACTTGAATTAAATTAAACCTCAGAAAGAAGAATAAAAAATTTGTTTGCTGGAACTTTTCATAAGAAAGCTCTAGATGAAACTCATAACAGCCTCCTCACGCCAGAAGCAAGCCAAACAGGCTTTGCCTGTAATACCTATAGATTTAGCGAATTATTCTCTTCTCAAGGTCCCCAAAATATCCTGAGGTTCCTACACCTAGCAAGAAGTGACATTCTTTACTTATCTGATAAAGATGTTGGGAACTCTATAAGCAAAGTACCAGGATAATATTTCCAAAGGGTCTTTATTGGCTCCATAAAGCCAACATTTGTTCCTTAAAACTGTCTGATCATATCTGAGTCTATGTAGGTCTTTCTCAAATATGACATTATGGTCAAAGCCAGGTAACGTAACCAGTGTTTCCAGTTGTATCTTGTTAGAAAGAGAACAGATTCTAATTGAACTTACGCAAATAAATATATTGCCATAAAAATATAAGAATATTTGCTGAGAGTTTCTGAGTTCTGGAGAACTCAACTAGAGAGAAACAAATAAATATTGCAATTTGTACACAAAGGTATATTGTGTAAAATTGCTGACTGGTCACTTAAGAAAAAAATGTTTTCTATTCCCCAGTATAAGCAAGAAGAAACTCTGTAGAAGAAGGACCATTGGGAAAGAGCAGCCTAAACCCAACAGCAGAGAGTATACGTGGCATACACCTGAAACAGTTCTTGAAGTTTTTATTGTTATTACTGTTGCTTTTCTGTTTTTTTTTTCTTTCTACCTTTCTTTTCTGGACACAATGACAAGACAGAGAAATTCACCCAAAAAGAAAGAGCAGTAGATAGTACTCAATGCCAGGGATTTAATCAATATGTCTGAACTAGGATTTAAAACAACAATTATAAAGATACTAGCTGGGCTTGCAAAAAACATATAAGACACTAGAGAATCCCTTACTGTAGAAGCAAAAGAACTAAAATATAATCAGGCTGAAATTAAAATGCTATTAATGAGATGTGGTCTAAAATAGAAGCTCTAACAGCGAGGATAAACAAGGTAAAAGAGAGTCAGTGATACATGAGACAAAATGATGGAAAATAAAGAAGGTGAAAAGAAGAGAAAGACAACTACTGGATCACAAAGGAAGACTTTGAGAAAATAGCGATTCCATAAAGCAAAATAAAATCCTGATAATAGGGGTCCTAGAAGATGGAGAGAGAGAGAGACAGACAGACAGACAGACCGAAGGTTTATTTGAATAAATTATACCTGATAACTTTCTTAATCTGGGGAAGGAAATAGTCATTCAAGTCCAGGAGGCACAGAGAATCCTCCTCAAAATCAATAAAAGTAGGTCATATAATAGTGAAGTTCGCAAATTTCAGAGATAAAGAGAAAATCCTGAAAGCAGCTCAGGACAAGAGGTATTTAATCTACAAAAGTAGAAACATAAGGCTGGCAGCAGACCTACCCACAGAGACCTGGCAGGCCAGAAGGGACTGGCATGATGTGTGCTAAATGGGAAAAAATATGAAGCTAAGAATACTGTCATTCAGAATAGAAGGAGAGATAGAGTTTCCAGATCAAACAAAAACTAAAGGAATTTGTGAACACCAAGCCAGCCCTGCAAGAAATATTAAAGGGGATCTTTTGAGCAAAGAAAGAGCCCAAAAGTACCAAAGCCCAGAAAGGAACAGAGGCCATCTACAGAAACAGTGATTTGCAGGTAATACAATGGCACTAAATTCATATCTTTCCATAATTACTCTGAATGTAAATGGAATAAATGCTCCAATCAAAGGACATAGGGTATTCCGAATGGATAAAAAACAAGACATATCAATATGCTGTCTACAAGGAACATATTTTAGACCCAAAGACCCTCCAGATTGAAAGTGAGAGGGTGGAGAATTATTTACCATGCTAATGGACCTCAAAAGAAAGCTGGAGTAGAAATCCTTATCCCAGACAAACTAGACTTTAGAGCAAGGACTGTAATAAGACACGACGAAGGACACTATATCATAATAAATGGGTCTGTTCAACGAGAAGATCTAACAATTTTAAATATTTATACCCCTAACATGGGAGCAGCAAATATATAATCTGATTAATAATAGAATGAAAGAGGGGATCCCTGGGTGACTCAGCTGTTTGGTGCCTGCCTTCGGCCCAGGGCATGATCCTGGAGACCTGGGATCAAGTCCCACATCGGGGTCCCTGCATGGAGCAAAAAGACAAGAAGACAAAAACTAACTAACTAAAATAAATTACCTAAAATTTGAAACCAGAGTATAGAGTATAGTGGATTCAGGAGTGAGGAAGCAGGAAGCAAAAGATTTTGTATTTTTTTTTATTATACACTTGTGGAATTGTTTATTTAGTTTTCCATTTTAAGTATCTGATATATTAAGACAGGATACATTAAGCAACACAGAGAGATGCTGATATAAAGATTACATTAATCAAGTTACTTTAATCAAAACAGGGAGATACTGGCTTAATGAGTAAAAATAGATTAATGAAATAGAAATAAATTCTCAGAAATAAATTCTGACACATGCAGTCAATTGACTTTCAAAAAGGGTTTTGAGAAAATTCAATGGTAGAAAAAATAGTATTTTCAACAGATGATGCTGGGACAACTGGATATTCATATGTAGAAGAATGAAGTCACACCATATACAAAAACAAATGCAAAATGGATATCTAAATGTAAGAGCTAAACCTAAAAACAGTTAGAAGAAAATACAGATATAAGTCTTCACGACCATAACATAGGCAGTGATTTGTTAGCTTTGATGCCAAAGTACAAGGAACAAAGAAAACATTGATACATAGACTTCATCAAAATTACAACTATTTGTGCTTCAAAGGATACTATCAAGAGCATGAAAAGACAACCCACAAAATGGGAGAAAATATTTGCTAATCATATATCTGTAAGGGATTTGAATATAGAATATGCTTCATTCTAGTTGTGTGATCTTAGGCAGCTCATTTTCCCTTATCGGACCTTTGTTTACTCCTTGAGATAAGAAAGTTGGAATAACTGATAATAGAAAGTAGCACTTGAATAGAACTTTATGGTTTATAAAATGTGTTCTTACTTATTATCTTATTTAATCTTCATTACAACTCTGTTATGAAGGCATTACTAGTATTCCAACCTTACAAATAAAGAAGTTTCTATTGTGACATTGCTTTTATGTCGTGGATTTTTACCTGTGCTTCACTTTGTAAGCCTGCTTTCCCCTCCCCAGACCCGACATTCTATGATGATTCCATGGTAGATTGAGGTTGAGCACCACGCCACCTGAACATTGTCATACTTCACTTTCCTTTGTTTCTTGTGAAGATTTGCTAAGCCACCTGTTGCGTCATCCACCTTGTCTGCTGACCCACAGCACACTCAGGACACTGCAACCCTTCCTTTAGGAAATAGTTGCCAGTTACTGAACTGGGCAAGGAGTCTGAATAACCAAAACAAGAAAGATTCGATCCAACTTCACTCTTCTCCCTTGTGATTTCAGGCGACTGCATGATGACTCACTTTGGAGGATAAATGCAAATAGTCTTTGATCACTCCTCCTGCCTCTGCTAATACTGTGCTCTTCCAGAAAAAGAACAAAGACAAAAAAGGGGGAGGAGAAGGAGGAGGAAGAAGCAACACATCTTATTTCCAGTAATTTCCTGAAAGCAGAAATTCAAACCTAAAGCAACATTTGTATTTCTGGAGTGATGTGGAACATTGGACTGACCTCTCAGGTTTGACTCAGGCTCCTCCCAAGGCCCTACCCCTGGCCCTCACTGAAGGGATGCCCCCAAATGAGCCAGTGGTGGAAAGGAAACACAGAAAGATCTGCAGATGGTGATGCAAAGTCCCAGAGATATGAAATGATCTGTACCAGGTCATACAGCTAGATGAAAACATCAGAATTAGGCCTAAAATATTAGGATTAGGTCTACTGCTGGCTTTATCCTCCTATCACTTATGACCGACGATCATTCCTCTCCAAAGACCCTCAAGACAATAAGTATGGAGAGTGCTGTGTTCCAAAGCTACCTCATTCCAATCCTCCCTTGTTCGAGAAACAGTTTTTCTCCTACAGACAAGACTGTAGGGATGAGCCGTGTAACAGGGGCTCCAGTGTGCTGCCCATGAAGCTCAACCTGTGTGGGGAGAACTAACAGGTTTGTTACAGACCACAGAGGGACTTGGCCACATCCTATCCAGGGACATCCCGGAATGCTAGGTGGAGGGACTGCATTGCCCTTTCTTCGTGTCAGCCTCAGAGGACAGACTTATTCCTGCATTACAGATCTGCCTCCAGGAATAGAGTCAATTCGATTTGGGCTATATCCAGGAGTAATGAATTCTGTAAGACAAGACAGTGAGGTATAATATCCCTTAATATTAACTCTCATCTTACCTCTCCAGTGCTTTTGGAGTGGCCCTTTGTGGGAGTGTTCTAAGACCTGATCACCAAGACTGGGAATTACTTATATATTTTAGCTATTTTAATCACATCCCCTCAGATTTGGGTCTCTCCCTATAAGAATTTCCCTGTCTCTCTCTACATCACTCTCCTTGCCACTGATTCATCAGCTCCTGTGCCTCCTCTGCATTTTCTCCACCTCCAGTCACTGCCTTAATTTGTGGTGCTGTGGATTTCACCCAGTTTTGTACTTTGGAAACAGAACATCTTCTGGTTTGTTTCTAATATTCCCTCTGAGAATGCCCAGTATTTCTCTCTCTGGCCTATTGAACACAATGTCTTATCAGTCCTACTGTCTTCTCTGCTGAATCATAATTGATAATTTAGAGCCTATCATTTATTTATTTATTTATTTATTTATTTATTTATTTATTTATTTTTATTTATGATAGTCACAGAGAGAGAGAGAGAGAGAGAGAGGCAGGGACATAGGCAGAGGGAAAAGCAGGCTCCATGCACCGGGAACCCGATGTGGGATTTGATCCCGGGTCTCCAGGATTGCGCCCTGGGCTGTAGGCGGCGCTAAACCGCTGCGCCACCCAGGGATCCCCCTATCATCTTTTTAAAAAAAGATTTTAAAAAATTTATTTATTCATGAAAGACGCAGAGAAAGGCAGAGACACAGGCAGAGGGAGAAGCAGGCTCCCTGCAGGGAGCCTTATTCGGGACTCGATCCCACGACCCTGGGATTATGCCCTGAGCCAAAGGCAGATGCCTGATCACTGAGCCACCCAGGTGTCCCCAGAGCCTATCACTTATAAATATGTTTATGGCCTCCTCAACTCTTCTCTTTCCAAAGGGGAAAATGCATTTCTTTATCTTTTCCACAGGGGAGGTCATCTGACATTTTATGCTACATAAAAAAAAACAAAAAACAAAAAAACAAAAAACAAAAACAACAACAAAAAAAACCCCAAACAATTTATTGTGGCTCATTTTCGCTGGATTGATATTTTCACTTTTCGAAGAACTTAGTGTCACCTGTAAATGTGGGAAGTTTTTAACACATTCTTCTCTTCATATCATTTATAAAATCATCAATAAAAACTAATCTCATTTTCTATTTTTATGGGATTCTCCTTTTAATACTTTTCCATACCTAGACTATGTTTATGACCTATTTGTGAACTAAAATTTAAAAAATATTCTTGACTTACTTTGTAGTATGTAGTGTTAACTTTTCTATAATAAATTATAATTATACATTATACCCATTGTTTTCCTCCAAATATATGTTTTATACTGCTTAAACAGTGTTAACTGGCAAGTCAGGGATGAGTTACTCTTTTAAAAATTCTTCCTATTTTTTAAAATGTGTTAACAATTTTTGCAACAAGCCATTCTTTATTATAAATCCTCCCCCTGTAAGAGTAAGCAGTGTACCATTATCAGTACCCCTGACTCCTTGGCATCCTACCTTACTTCACTCCCACTCTTGTATGGGATCCAGTGGCCATTCACCCAGTCTACATTTGTAGTTACAGCTTACATATTTTGACGAAGGATTTTGTAATTTTACCCGCGGGTTCTTCAAATTCTGAGAAAAATATCATCTTGGCTAAATGACAACCTAAACACATCTGGTTTTGAAAATCAAGTAAGCCTTGTTAATGTTAACCCTCTAAAAACATATCCATAAATGAGATATCCATTGTCTGAGTGATAAGGATTCATTGAGTTTCAGCTTGAAAGTGTTCTGGTGATTTGATACTTGCACTGAGCCCACCAAAATTCTGCAAAGTAGTGCAATGATCAAAGCCAGATAGAATTCCAGGGTAAAGTTTGAACATCTCAATATGATATCCAGATATCCCCACAGCCTGCATTTGTGGGTCTTTCCATTCTTACCTCTGCCTCCATCTCCACCATTATTCTCCATCCGGACCATGAGCATCCCTGCCTCTTCGTTCTTGAACATACAGTGTATGCTAACTTGCAGTATTGATCATATTTATGCCATGTATATCCTGATTGCTCAAGTAGATGAGTGGTTAAAAGTGGGTGCCATGTCTCCCATCTCTTTGAAACCCCACATTTAATAAATGTCCCTAAAAGGTAATAAAACATCAAAATATTCAGAGTACCTATATATTTGCCCGCATATTCTCTTTTGCTATGAGAGAGCATTTAATCGACCGTGTCTGAATCAGGTATAACTTATTCACTAACAAGTGAGAACAATTCCTCATCATAATCCCTGTTTTAGGGAATCCACTATGGGGATGGATTTCAGAGTGGTTGCTTTAAACTTCCTTCAATACATTCTTGGAGTTAATAATTTTTTTTTCTGTCCTTCTCCATTTATTTCTAAGAGTCACAGGAGTTTAGGAAAGGTATAAACCCAGCCCTCCATTTGCAGAGGGCAAAATCACTTTAACAGCTATAGGTTCAGTCACAGAAAAACTACTCAGCTTCTAAAAACCAGGCAAACAATTTCCCAAATTGGCAATCTGGCAGCAAGATAATATTGAGGATACTTTCTCAACTCAGCTGAGAAAACTCAGGAAGGACCACACGGAGGAACAGAAAACAAAAGCTTTATGGTCTGTTGGGAGTGTGCCAAAGAAAATCAAACAACAGATGAAATGAGGTTTGTCGGTCACCCCACTGGTTTCAGGGTCACATTGTACTCACTGCTGTTTCCATGGAATGAGTCACTCCTTGAAGAACCCACTAGCTCAAGTTTAATCAGCCTTACAACAGCCTAGGAAAAGTATCACTATCTTCTATAAAAGATGGGCACCGGAGGCAGCAAAGCTTAGAGGAAGAGCTATACATAGGTAAGGAGAGAATCAAGGAATGGTATTTATGGGAAGGGAGGAAAGGAGATACTCAGGGGAAAGAGAAGTGAAACCCATTGAGCAGCCCATAGTGATTTAGTGATCAGGGAAAGAGGTGGTCATTTTGGTCACTGAAGTTCAAGGCTCATGGATCCACATGTGACAAGGCTCAGAGACCACCTTCTCCTACTACTCCTCACTGCCAGGCTCCTCTTCGCTGTCCTCCCTCAGTGGAAATTTCCTTTTGGGCTTCTGCGTTGTGTACATCCGAGTCTCCATGACGCTGTCCTCGCTCAGAATTGCCTGAAGCAAGATGCAGGAAGACAAATTACTGCGTATCTTTTACAGGATACTGCGTATCCCTGTTCCCTTTCCTTGCTAGCTCATCCAAGTCTAGTGTTGCTCAGGAAAGATTCAAGAAACAAGCATAGGATTCTTTTTCTGCTTCATGTACAGGCACAGGCCTCCCAAGGCACCTAGGTGTAGCAATCCTAGTCAAGACAGATATCTGGTATATCCTTAACTGAATCCTAACAGTGGCAGTGCAAGCTATAGCAGGGAGCCGTCAGAAACTGGTACCATCCCTGTGGTACCAGCCCCTATGTCCATTGCTAAGCTACCCAAACCATTTAGGGTGCTCATGCTACAATAAAAGGAAAGTATCTTATTAAGTAAAATCACATGTTATGGTTCTCTTCCCTGGGATTTTATACTTAAATGATGACCTGGTAAGGATAATGGAAAAGAATGAATGAATGAATGAATGAATGAGCCCAGTAGAGCTTTGCCTACCTTGGGGAGATAATTTGTTAACTCACATTTTGCTGGTAACTAAAATATGGCCCCTGCCCCCAACTCTTTATAAGTTTCTCATTTTTTCCCCTTATTTAGGGCCCTTCTTAACCACCCAGTATAAGAAGTGAAGTCATTATGTAGAAAAGGTAAAATAAGGAAGAGCACAAATGAAAAATAAAGGTGAAAATTGGATCAGAGAATATGGTAAAGGAAAAAGACATCCAAAGAGGGAGGAAATAGCATACAATGAAAAGCAGTGAGAAAGAGATGAAAAAACAAACAAACAGATAGATTATTATTCTTTTAACAATGATCAGAGCCCCTTACAAGATTTTCCTTCTTAGCTGGGGGGCTTCTCAGGTAGTAGCAGAGAGGAGCATAGATGATGTTGATGACTCCAATGATGACCATAAGCCAGGGGAAGCCAATGGCATGCACAATGGCACCCCCAGTTGATGGGCCTGTGAGGAAAAAAACCAAATTCACAATATTTATTTACCCATGATCACACAGAAAACACCATGCAAGGGGCAATGGGTGACACAAAGGATGTCCCAAAGTCAAATATCTTCAGAACCTTGGGAGAATCAGCCTCCTGGGTTTACTTCCAGCTGGTAAACAGTAGATAAGAGAAAATGGGACACCAGGTCCTGGGTGCTCTCTCCCCTGCCAACATACCTATAGCAAAGCCCATACAAAAAGCCACATCAGCTATGGCATAGACACTCCCATATACTGAGGTGTGACGCAGATCCACCAAGTGTCCCATGATGGGCATCACAGAAGAATCAACCATGCCTGTGGCCAAAGGAAACAGAACACTGTCAGCTCTACCACCAGTCCCTTCCCTTTTTGTGGCACCCTTCCTTCCCCTCCTCCCTTTAGTCTATTCTCTTTGCCTGCTATCCTCCCATTCAGCACTAACACCTATTCCTGGTAAGAGTTAAGAGCCCACACCTTTGTCAGCCACCCTCTTCCTCCTTCTGCCTTTCCATATACCTCTTATGATCTGACCCAAAGCCAAAATTCAGGGGCTTGTTGTCGCCTTTTTTTTTTTTTTAAGATTTTATTTATTTATTCATGAGAGAAAGAGAGAGAGGCAGAGACACAGGCAGACAGAGAAGCAGGCTGCACGCAAGAAGCCTGATGTGGGACTTGAACCTGGGAATCCAGGATCACACCTTGAGCCAAAGGCAGGTGCTCAACCACTGAGCCACCAAGGCATCCCTTCTTGTCTCCTTTAAAAGTACTCTTACCTATGGAAAAGCCAAGCCCTGCATTGGGGCCAATGAGACCAAATATATTGTGAGCCAGAGGAACCTGCAGCAGGAAAGGAGGAAGAGTTCATTAGGAGTCCAACTGAGTCACCACAAAAACAAAGGGTTTTCACATGATATACAATTATCAACCATGTGCTATATACCACATGTTTTATCTATCTGGATTCTCACATATCCTCATGAAGAAGAATCCTTGAGCACTGGATATCATACTATATGTTGGCAAATTGAATTTAAATTTTAAAAAATGTAAAAAAAAAAAGGCTAAAAAACCCTTTACTTCTATTTTAAAGATATGAAAGCTAGATTGGTGCCATTTGGGTTAAATGCCCCATCCAAAGTTAAAAAGCTAGTAAGTGGCAAGATGAAGTATAAATCTCAGGTTTGACTCCATTATATATATTAATGGTCCTCTTCTATTGCATGAATTCTTCTTCCCCTTCCTTAACCCGCCTCCCAGACACACTCTGTCCTCACTCTTCCCTGAATGGAGTTTCCTCTCTTTTCTACTAGCAATGTTCAAAGGTTTTAGTTAAATCCTAATTTGGTAGCTACTGGAACAAAAAGACAAAAGACACCAACAACCATTTACCTATAGTCTAGAGGGGCAAGTGGCATGTCTTAGGGTGCTGCATCAGCTTGTGAAACTCATTCTTTTACCTTCCCAATCCTCCACTGAAAGACTTCCTTTCCTCTTTTGTGGATTCCTCACATGCCTCCCTGAGGACCTGTTACCTAAACCTGCTACCCGAACACATTTACTCCTCAGAGGCTAGAGGTTAGTGGTTAATAATTTTAGGGATTATTCCTCAAAAGGTAATTATATTTTAGTAATAGTTTGGGTTAGGATTTACAGTGGGCTTACTGTGTGCCAGACATTGCTGCAGTTTTTATGGACAACCCTATGAGAGGCTATCAGAACCCTCTCTACACAGATGAAAATACTAAACAAAAAGAGCTGATAGATCTAGCTCAAAATCACACAGGCAGCAAGTGGTAAAGCTGGGAGTCAATGTGGAACTCATGCTCCTGATCAAGACCTCCAGCCTTTCTTGAACACTGTACTCCGTGCTTTACAGCTCTAGTCTTATCACCTTTAAGCCTAGGAGGTAAGGTGCTTATGGTCCCCATTACGGGGAGGAGAAATGAAGGCTGAGAGAGCTGGAAGGGGGTTATTGAATATAGGAAAGGACTTCTTTTTTTCTTTTTCTATGAAACATTCTGGCATTGGAGACTACCTCTCAGATGATGGTTCCCCTGGTGGCTTATGGGGTCCTGTCAGGGTGGGATAAGTAAATTATGTCATAAACAAATTTGATAGCTTCATAAATATATACCAACATGAATTGTTTCATGTGCCCATATATAGGGCCTCATACCTCTGTCTATAGCTGCTCCATTGCCCTTTCCTCCTTCCCCACCTTTTTTAATGGGATGCCTAGTGGCATCTCTCCCAGAGCTAAATTCTTACCTATGCAGAAGGTTTTTCCAACAGTCATTCATTGCCAGGTTAGCCTTCTGTTCATTTTCAAGGAAAATGGTCTTTAAATGTTTGAGTCTCTCTCCCCCGCTCCCTCTCTTTCTCTCTCCCTCACCTAGACCTTGTTATACTTACACAAAGCAAGCTGGTGCCTACTACCATCATCCCAATCAGGGAGCACAGCCACCTGGAAGAAAAGAGCCATCAGCAAATAGTGCTAAAGGGAGACATCCCTTTCACCTGCCACCCCATCTCTACCACACTAGCCAGTCCTACCACCCCTAATTCCAGGAACCCCTTAGGATGTGAGAAGATGAAGACATCTTTGCATGATCTGTTTGTAACCAGGTGAGCCCTTCCCTTGCTCTCCTCCTTGCCTGTCTCTATATCACTTTCCATAGTAGAAGCAGAGGAAGTACAGTGGGACATATTCTTTATTCCTCTAGCAAAGGAATCAGCTTGCTCAGAAGATACTTGCCCCTTGGAAGTAACCCTCAAACTTAATTCATGCTGTTTCCCAATTCAGACTATCTCTCACCTATTTGTATTTTATCTGGTCTACGAAGTGCATCTCAAACCCACAAAAAATACCAAACTTTTTCCTTTTCTTATTTCCTATTACAAGGTTTTTAAACTGATTTTAAAAATCTGTATGCTGAGCTTCAAAGATAAAATTGAGGCTGTTCTCACTGCAGTAGAACAGAATCCAGACTCATACCTTTTAGCCCTCAACCCTTTGCACTTGGTGGCCTCTGATGTACCTCTTTAGAACTCTCTAGGGCTCCAGGGAGCACAGTTTCACGACACTGCCCCCAAAGTACTGAGCTTTTTCATAGCTATTCTCTGTGGGGTTATTTTAGCTCTTCAACTAGATAACAAATATTGAAAAGTAAAGGTTATCCCTCATATATTCACAACCAGCTCAGGGCTATCCTTTGTCCATATCATCCTTAACACCTACCCACTCCTATCCTCCCTTGCAGTCAGCTTTTATCCATGTGTCCTAAAGTTTCAACCTCAGAGAAGTTGTTCATTATGCTAGATGCAGAACAATTTCAAAAGCCTCTCCCATCTTACATTCCTATTACTATCCACAGATTCTCAGGCTACATACCGACCCATCTTGTTGGCCAATACACCAAAGATGTTGGTGCCTATGAGGTAGGACACACTGGCGGGCAAGAAAGCTAGACCTGTAGAAAGACACAGTCCTAAGATGAGGACAGGCCAAGTTTACTATAAAACACCTTATTTACTACAATACAGTGAAGTCAGGGCACCTGGGTGGCTCAGTTCATTAAGCATCTGCCTTGGGCTCAGGTCATGATCCCAGGGTCCTAGGATTGAGCCCTGCATCAAGCTCCTTGCTCCGTGGGGAATCTGCTTCTCCCTCTCCTTCTGCCTGCCACTCCCTCTGCTTGTGCTTTCTCTATCAAATAAATAAATAAAATCTTAAAAAAAAAAAAAAGATAGTGAAGTCCCTCTGTCACCTTCAAGGATTCCAAACCACTTTGTTTTAGGTGTTGGAGGTCCTTGTGCAAACCCAGAACAGTTGGCATAGGGCTCTACACTTCCATTTTCCTCAGAGGCAGGGCTTTGTTTAGCTTCAATATGATGTACTCCCAGCTCTCTACTTAGACTTCCTAAAGAATGACCCTAATGAGCCATTCTCATGTATAAAATCATTATGATTATCAGCATAAGAATATCACCAGCCTTACAGAAAGAAATACATATTTCCTTGGGGGGGGGGAGTGAAATTCCTGCCTTGCTATTCACCCTTCTTTCTATTGCCCTGGTAATGATCTTGAATAAGTTACTAAATCTTTCTGAGTTTTAATATCCATATCTGACAAACAACAAAGCTATAATTCTATCATACCAATTTACATTGAGGAGGAAATTGAATAGCGTTCATAAAAGTATTTTATAAATTGAAGCACTGGTCACATTGCTTTTTCTAAAGCAAAGGCTTTGAAGACACACAGTTCTGGATTCAAACTGTGGCGTGGCTACTTTTTAGCTCTGACTTTGGGTAACTTACTTTTTCTGAGTCTCATTCATTCATTCATTCATTCATTCAGTATTTTTAATGAGCTTTTACTATGTACCAGGTGTGCTGGGGTAAATAAACTAGACAAAATCTTAGCTTTCAGGGAGTTTATATTCCAAGGGAGGGAGCCAGACAATAAATAAGTAAACAAATGAAGGAAAAAGATAATTTTGACAAATGATGAGTTCTGTGAAAAAGAATTTAATGTTGTATTATGCAAGTATGACCAGGAATAGAACTAACTTCCATTCAGGGGCCAGGTAAGGCTTTTTTGAGAAGATGGCATTTCAACTGAGATCTAAATAACCAAAACAAAGCATTCCAAGCAGAAACAAACAAAAACATCTAATGCAAATACAAAGACCTTAAAGAACAAACTATTTGTCTGTTATAGGAATAGAAAGAAAGTCTGTGTAGCTGAAGCACAATGAACAAAGTGAAAAGTAATGGAAAGCGTAGGCCTGGAATTTAGAATTTGTAATTTATTCCAAGTGCCATGGAAAACTTTGTAGAGTTTCCATGACTCCAGAGAGTCATATTTTAATTTATATATTTTTAAAGTCTTCTGGTTGTGGTTAGATGAAGGGTTCACAGGATAAGAGTAGAAGCCAGAAGACTATTTGCAGAAGCCAGGAAGAAATGTTTCATCTTAGAAGTCATGATGGAAAGAAGTAAATAAAGTAAAAGGTATTATTATGGTGGTAGAGTCAGTGGGATTTTCTGTTGAATTGGGTATGGGCATAGTGGGAATGAGACAAAGAGAGAAAACAAGTATTACTCATTTTTTTCTTAACTGGGTGACTGGAGATGGAGGAAGAGCTTGGGGAAAACATGAAATGCATATTAGATATACAATTGGAGATGTCAGGCAGTGAGTGTACAAGTCTAGACTTCCAAGGACAGATCCTAAGCACAGATACAAATGATTGACTGTTGGTTTATATATGGTTCTTAAAGCCATAAGAAGAGCTGGGATCACCTCTGAAACATCAGAGAGAGAAGAATAGAGATCCAAGTTGTGAGCCTTCAGGAATTCCTACCTTTAAAAGTTAGCAAAGGAAAACAAGATAACAAAGGTGTTAAGAAGTAGCCAATGAAATAGTTGAGAGGGGATTGAATGAAGAAGAAGAAGAAGAAGAAGAAGAAGAAGAAGAAGAAGAAGAAGAAGAAGAAGAAGAAAGAAGAAGGAGAAGGAGAAGAAGAAGAAGAAGAAGAGGAAGAAGAAGAAAGAAGAAGAAGAAAGAAGGAGAAGGAGAAGAAGAAGAAGAAAGAAGAAGAAGAAGAAGAAGAAGAAGAAGAAGAAGAAGAAGAAGAAGAAGAAGAAGAAGAAGAAGAAGAAGAAGAAAAGAAGAAGAAGGGAGGAGGAAGGAGAAGGAGGGGGAAGAGGAGGAGGGAGAGGAAGAAGAGGGGAGGAGGAGAAAGAGAGGAAGAAGTTTGGCCTCTGAAGAAGTTGAGATGCTTCAACCATAAAAAGAAGGCAATGAATATAGGTACAAGCACAGGAAAATGAGTATACTTATTGACGGTACATGTGCATTCCCATCTCATTGCTTCTGATTTCTCAATGACTAGGAGTTGAGAATGATGAAGATAAAGGGATGAGGGTATGGAGGAGGTTTGAGTGGGCAAGTATAAAATTGTCATTTCAGAAAATAGGAAGGAGAACATAATTGGGGACTTAGAGGAAGATTGTTGGGCAATGTGAAGACCTACTTTAGATTTGTAGCTATAAATATAACGTGTAACTGATAGCCCAATTGTGTGTTTTCCCACAGCCCCGATCCACCACTCATGCATAGGCAAGGAGTGGGAGATCAGATTGGCTTATTCAGAAATAATGCTCTGCCAGCTGACAACCCCAGCGGGAGAGCAGGGCAAAGGAATTAACAATGGTTTCAAAGGAGTGACATCATGATGGAA
Source organism: Canis lupus baileyi (assembly GCF_048164855.1). Taxonomy (NCBI): domain Eukaryota; kingdom Metazoa; phylum Chordata; class Mammalia; order Carnivora; family Canidae; genus Canis; species Canis lupus. The sequence continues at coordinate 38,667,222 of NC_132861.1, read as the reverse complement.
TCCAAATTGAGTACATAAAGAAGAGAGGACATGAGAGGGGATGGAAATAGAAAAAGAATTGAGGCCAATGGATTGGTGACCTCAGAGCGGCCCAAATTTGTTGATATGGGGATATTAGGATATCTGAGCAGGGAATATGTGAGTTGATAAGTGGACTGCTTGGAGTTGAAATTTAAGAGATAATACAGTTAATGTCAAGGTCAAAATTATATAAAGGTTTGATTGGTTAAAGTGGAGAGGAGAAAAAGATCATTGTAAAAGATTATTGCAAGAAAGTAGATTAAGGGCTAGACCAAAATGTTGGTAGGGTTATCCACCTGGATATTGAAGCCACCAAAAGTGGTGACAGGAGTAAAGGAGAAAAGAATATGATCCGGGTAACTTTAATGAATGAGAAGGAGTAACTATGAGTCAATAAGTGATTGCAATGAAGAGAGGTGGGGAGGGGTACAATGTAATGGTATGATCTTCAAGGGAGTTGGGGTCTTTGAAGAAGAATTAAGAAGAGATGATTCTGGTCTGCCTGGGTGGTTCTGTCTTCAGCTCATGTCATGATCCCAGGGTCCTGAGATCAAGCCTGGAGTTGGGCTCCCCACTAAGAGGGGAATCTGCTTCTCCCTCTCCCTCTGCTCCTCCCCCTGCTTGTGCTTACTCTCTCTCACTTAAATAAATAAATAAAACCTGAAGAAGAAGAAGAAGAAGAAGAAGAAGAAGAAGAAGAAGAAGAAGAAGAAGAAGAAGAAGAAGAAGAAGGAGAAGAAGAAGAAGAAATGATTCAGAAGCAGCAAAAGGGAGCAAAGTCTAGAAGAACATAGATTTCCATCAAGATGGCTGGGAAACAGTGTTTTCAGGAAACATTCGACTCTCAGGACTAAGAAGATGAAGGGAGTGTTTAGAGAAGAGGCTGAGGACATGGGGACACTTGTCAATGACAAGAGGTTCCACAAGGCCCAGGATTTTAAGGGGGGGAGATATGAAATTGGGTCAGTTTAAGAAATTTCTGAGAAAAGGGGATAATAATAATTCCTACCAGACAGGCTCGTTGTGAGTCTTAAATGAGGTAATGCATGCCAATCATTTTGCACAGTGTCTGGCACAGAATAAGTGCCCTCTGAGCATCAGCCTTAACTATTATCATCATAACCAGTGAGTAACAGGATCAGGACTTGAACCCAGGCCTTCTCCTTCCAACTTCATGTCTCCACTACCCACACCAGCAGTGTGACCACACAGATGTCTCTGACTGACGTAAGGTACTTTACAGAATCAGCAGTGTGAGTTTCTTCATCTCACCAGCCTCTCTAGGCCTTTCTGTACCTATAGGAAACAGTGCTGCCTAATAGAAACTGCCGTGATGATTACAATTAAACCTAAAGTCAACAATTCACCAGTTACTCGTTGATAGCTTGTTTGATTTTAATATTCTCTTCCATGGGGTGGAAGTTAAGCGTATCTTAGTGTATTTGTCTATTTGTACAGGGCTGCAATCTGTTTCAAACCGTACCCATTTAATTGCTTTTAAAAATTTAGAACTATAACTACTCCACTGTTTACCTGAGATCTGGAGATAGGCATCTCCAGGAAATGCACTAGCTTCTTAGATACATCTCTTTACTATCGTTTTAAATGATGGGAAATTTCCTAAATGAGATTTTCCTCAACTCTTGTTGTTTGTTCTTTAAGACCGAGATAGAGCTTGCATTTCAGTAGCATTTTGTGGAAAATAGGTATTTCAAATTATATGTCTACAAACAAACATATATTTTTCACAGCATATCTCCCAAGGAGCAAGAAATTACACATAGTTGTGACTGTCAAAATAATTTCAATAAAGGGACGTCCTGGTGGCTCAGTGGTTGAGCGTCTGCCTTTGTTTGACTCAGGGCATGATCCCGGGATCCCAGGATCGAGTCCCACATCAGGCACTCTGCAAGAAGCCTGCTTCTCCTCCCTCTTCCTATGTCTCTGCCTCTCTCTGTGTGTCTCTCATGAATAAATAAATAGAATCTTAAAAGTAAATAAAATAATTTCAATAAAAACAATGATGAAAATAGTAACAATTTTTATTTATGGAGTATATCCTGTATTCCATGCACTGTGCTAATCCCATTATGTATTTTTAAAGATTTTATTTATTTATTTAAGAGAAAGAGTGTGTGTGTGTGGGGGGGAGCAGAGGGAGAGTGACAGACTCCACAATGAGCATGGAACCCGATGGGGGGCCTGATCTCAAGACCTTGACATCATGGCCTGAGGCAAAATTAAGAGTCAGATGCTTAATGGACTAATACACTCTGGTGCTCCTGAGGATACATAGCTCAGGGGCAAGAAGGCCCCAAAATGCAGAATAAAAAAATGCTCAAGCCAAAAAAAAAAAAAGAAAAGAAAAGAAAAGAAAAAAGAATACATAGCTCTATTTAATCCTGAAAACAACCCTGAAAGCATCTCCATTTCTTCAGTGGAGTTTGAAGAGGTTAAATAACTCATCCACAGTCACAATCATGTGATCAGGATTGGGCACAAAATGGGTCACTTAGAAAGTACAGTCACGGATTACAAATCACTCTCAAAAGTACTGTCTCCTCTCCTTCAAACACCTGTGACAGGTTGTCTGCATTTAGTCGTATTTTTCAGTGGGGTCACAGATACCATATCAGCACCACTGGGAAGCTTAAAAAAATGTAAATTTGATTCTATTGAAATTCTGGGTGAGGCCCAGCACTCTGAGTTTTAACAAGCTCTCCAGGTGCTGTGAGAGCTTCTTGAAGCTAGACTTAGAGATGCAGATAGCATTGAGGAAAGTTGTAAAGGATGGTGGGAGACAAAGCCTTTTCAGCGTTCTGACTTTCTCTCCTGAGGGCTTTCTACTGTAACCTCACCTGCATAAGGGACTGTGTAGAAACAGCCCAGTGAGTTTCTTTGGGTTTCACTAGCTTCTCTATGCTTTTCTGTACCTAGAAGGAACAGTGCTGCCCACTAGAAATTGTCATAACAACTATAATTAAAGCCAAAGTCAACAATTCACCAGTTACTGAAGGCTAGTTTGCTTTTAATATCCTCTCCTGAAGAAGGGCTGGGGAGGAGTTGTTCTGAGCTGTGTTTGTCCACCTGTACCAAAAGCCTGAGCTGTCAGAGCCTTGGGGCAGAGGATTCTTTTCTGCACCAAGCACCAGCTAACTCAATTAATTGTCATGGTCAGAGGCAGTTGCAGCCCAGAAAAATTCAATTTGAGGCTAGGAGTACAGCTTGGAGACTTGCTTAGAATTGTCCCCTAAAAAAAAAAATTAGATTTAATGCTTTTCATTGCATGCTGAGCCATATCAGGTCCTTATCAACTTCCCCTCTGGCCGCATAAGCCTCTTCTCTCAATAGTGACTGAATGGCTCATAGCCTTCTCTGTCCTCTTTCCTCAGGCTTCCTGGGAAGGGCCAGAGCCTTCTCTCTAAACTCAAATGAGTCACAAGGACATCTCTCCATAAAGCAGGGGAGACTGGAGGACTTTCTCTCAGAATAACATACTCCATAAGCACCTTGTTAGAGGTTAAAAAAAAAAAAGATAGCAAAAGGGCAATCTAGGAAAAGAGTGGTTGAAGAGAGAAAGGCATGGATGGTAATGGTGGTACATATTAATATTCTACAGGTGCAAAGCATTTCCACATATCACGCCATTTATTTCCTCAAATGACCTTTTGAACTAGATAGTATTCTGATGTCCCTTTCAGAGATAAGAAAATTAATCCTTAGAAAATTGAACTATATCTGAAATTAATGATGTACTATATGTTGGCTAATTGAACTCAAATTTTTAAAATCCTTGAAAAAAAAGAAAATTGATATGGCTGCACAAATTTGCATGGCCAATGGAGCTGAAATGAAAACCTAGGTATTTTGACTAAAAATTTATTGATCATTCTACCACATAGTGAGGTATGTTGCCATTCCATAGCTGCTCTCAACCCCTTCCACTCTGCCTTTCTTGGGCTGCTTCTTGGAGGTATTACCTGCCCACTCAGGTTTGATTTACAGGTGTGGACAGAGAAGATAATTCTACAAAGGAAGCCCAATGTGCCTCTGTGACTCCAAAGACCCAGGTCCCACAGAGCTTCTCAATTACTTGAGAAAGGGCTCATGGTACACACCTCCGTCCACACCCAAGTTGGGGAACACGGTCACTTACCTAACTGCCATTCGGGTGAGCACATGGTCTGCATCATCCAGATGGGCAGTGTGGGCTCCAGTATGGCCACTCCCATGTTAGCAAAGCAAAGGGAGCCTAGAGAGACAGGTCTATGAGCCATCAGGGCTACCCAGAAGCCCAGACTCTCCCAGCTTACCTGCCCAGAAGCCCAGACTCTCCCAGCTTACCTGCCCAGAAGCCCAGACTCTCCCAGCTTACCTGCAGCCACCAAGATATAAGGATCTTTGAGAAGTGTAAGGAGAGGAGTCCCCCTGGCACTCTGAGAACATGGACAACAAAAAAACTTCCATTTGTACAGTTTACATCTCTCCTATTGTCAAAGAATGTGAGAATATGCAGACAGGACCTTAGAGACTATATCAACTCCTTTACTGAAGAGACCAGACACCCAAATCAAAGGAGATAAAGTGACTTGCCCAATGTCACAGAGTCACCGGGCAGTGCAGCTCCTGTGTGCAAGGCAAACACCATGGTAGTCATAAAGAACAGGACAACATATTCCAGACATGCTTCCTGCTTTCAAATGATCATCAACCAGATGAGAGTAGATTGTCAGCAAGGCCAGCAATGGACAATGGCTATCTGGATTCCCAGTCTTGGGTCTCGCCACTAGATCTTGCTGGCACTAAACTTTGCCCTTGGACAACCACAGGTAGAGAGCTGAATCCCAAAGGTGAGCACAGAGGTATTAACTCAGAAGTCTCCTCAAGCATTCTGAAGGCTTTATTCTGACCATTTTGAGCTATATTGGCAAGTCTAGCAGAACATCTCGATTAGAAGGCAAGCCTAAATGTTCAGTTCTAATTTCCCTCTCCCCTCAGAAAATCTTTATTCCAGTTAAACTCAATCACTTTGCCTTCTTCCCATGCATTCCAGCAGGTTATTTTTGCCTAAACTATGTTCATGGTTAATTTTGCCTAAACTACCTTCTTTCTCTCTACAGGTCCAACTCCTACCCATTCTTCAAAGTCAGCCTTAAATGGCTCCTTCTTTTCCACTGTATTCCCTGACTCAGTAGCTGAAACTTTTCCCTCTTTCAAACTTCCTGAGGACTGTACTCTAATCTGTGGTGCTAACTACATTCTATCTGGCAATAGATTTAATAGTTTTGATATGATTACCCTCTCTGCATACTCACAGGGGTGGATTAAATATTCAGAAATATTCAAATTAAATATATAATTCAAAATAAAGAGATAGATCTAAATTACAAAATACAAATAAAGAAGTCCAATTAGCCCTTTGGCCCAACAATTCCACTTCTAGGAATTTATTCTATAGATTACCTCCAATGTTATAAAAAATGCATATACATAAGGTTATTAATTACAGCACTATTTGTAACTGCAAAAAACTGGAAACTACCTAAATGTTCAAACATAGAGGATTGAATAAAATATGGTATGGACACAGTGGTGTTTCATAGAGCCAGAAAAATAATAATTGAATTTTTTGAATACGTAGAACACTACCATCAAAGTCAAAGCTATTCAGAAAGATATTAAAGGGAAATCATTTCTCCTCTCACAACACTTTAGTACTAAATGTGGGGGGTTTTCCACCAAGAAATTCTTCAGTTCTCTGTGGGCACCGAGTGTCCTATAATGTAATTCAATTCTGACACTGACTATTTAGAGTTAGCACAGACCCCACAGGTTAAGGGCTCAGTCCTCCAAGGCTGCTCCCTTTCCAGATCCTAACTGCAAATAATGGGTTCCCAGGTTACCCAGACTTCTGTCTGACTTGGCTGTAAAAACAAGGTTTTTAGATCAAACTTTCCCTTATTTTCTGTATTTCCTTATCTTTCATTCTTTGTGGTTTGATATGGATTTCCCAGAGCCATCTTTGGCTTAGAGTCAGACAAATACCAACTCTGACATTTAACCATGATAGAATGATAGTCTATAAACATATTCTTGGGGGAGAGATTATCTAAACATCCTCTAAGGTCTTCTCTAGCTCTGAGGTATTATGACTATGAACATACAGGTCCCACTGTCATTGTCTCCTGGTTCTGAGTTTATATATATATAAATTTTGTAATGTTTCCTTGATTCTTCAAAAGGCCCTTCCTCCATCTTTGTCCAACATCAAGCCAGACTCCCCCATCATCCCTGATGCTACCCTAAATATGACACTATCTGGAATTCCAAGTATGTTTTTACTTTCCTTGACTCCATTCTCTTCACTTTTCTTCTTATGCTTTGACAGGGATAATCAAGAAGTCTTAGTACATAGCCATTCTATACATTCTTTGACAATGGAGCTTAGTGTCTACTTACCTCAGGAGAGACTTTGGAAGGCTGTAGGATACACAGCTGGAGTGCTAAGAAAGGAAATGGGAGAGAATGAGACAGCTTAGTTTGTCTACTGATTAGTTGAAGGCTCCAATAACAGGCACATTGATATCACCTTATCATGCACAGGTCTAACTCCCTGAGTTTCTTCCTTCTTTCCCAGAATAAGGCAGTCCTGGATCTTTTGAGCATGTCAGGACACTCAGCATAGTGCATTCCCAACCTGACTTCAGCTATCGTTTGTCTGGTGACCTATTTTTTAAAAAATTTTATTTATTTATTCATGAGAGACACAAAGAGAGAGAGGCAGAGACATAGGCAGAGGGAGAAGCAGGCTCCACGCAGGAAGCCCAACGTGGGACTCGATCCTGGGACTCTGGGATCATGCCCCAAGCCAAAGGCAGACGCTCAACCACTAAGCCACCCAGGTGACCTCTTATGGTGACTTACCTCCATCCAGTAGTGCTAGGAAAGCCAATATGAGGAACGGTGAAGACCTCCCAACAAACACATACATCACACTTCCAAAAGGAGCTCCCACTGGAAAAGCAAAACAGGTACAGATTTCAGGAGTAAGCACAAATTCCTAATTTGTGTGACGTGTCCCCATTTACCTAATGAACTTCCACATGAGGTTCTGAGGATTCAGAAATGAAGAAGACCTGGTTCCCCGGAGCTCACTTTCTAGTAGAGAAAATGCATGTGGTAGAATGCAAATAATTAGACCACGGTAAAAAGTAGAGTTCAACAATAAAGGTTCAACCTGCAAAGTACTGTGCAGATTACAGTGCAATGAGTTCAGATGGCCACAAGGACTTTGTCAAGTGGATACGACAGGTAGAGAAGAAGTATAAGTGAAGAGCATTGAGGAATCATAAAAGAGAGTGTGGTTGCAATATGGAGGCTCCTCAAAAAGTAAAAAATACAGCTACCCTACAACCCAGCAATTGCACTACTAGGTGTTTATCCAAAGGATACAAGCATAGTGATTCTGAGGGGCACATGTACCCCAATGTTTACAGCAGCAATGTCCACAACAGCCAAGCTATGGAAAGAGCCCAGATGCCCAATGACAGATGAATGGACAAAGGATATATATATAAATATATATATACATATATATATGTATATATATACACCTTGTCATTTGCAATGACATGGATGGAACTAGAGGATATTATGCTAAGCAAAATAAGTCAGCCAGAGAAGGACAAATACATATGATTTCACTCATATGTGGAATTTAAGAAACAAAACAGATGGACATAGTGGAAGGGAAAGAAAAATAAAATAAGAGGAAAACAGAGGGGGAGGCAAACCATAAGAGCCTCTTAGCTATAGGGAACAAACTGAGGGTTGCTGGAGGGGAGGTTGGGGGGGATGGGGTAACTGGGTGAGGGGCATTAGGAAGGGCACTTGAAGTAATGATCACTGGGTGTTGTATGCAACTGATGAATCAATGAATTCTGAAACTCTGAAACTAATAATACAGTATATGTTAATTAAATTGAATTTAAATTTAAAAATTTATAAGATAGACTGTGGTTGGATAACAAATAGGAGAAAATCAGGATTCGGTGTTCAGTCACTGAATATAAGTATTTGGGAGAGGGAGAGTAGAGGTGGGGAATGTTGAAGCCAAATAGTCAAGGGCCCTGTATATCTAGATAAAGCATCTACTTGGCCTTGTGTGGGCAATGGAGAAACATGTCTTTTAGCAAGAGAGAAATACCACCAGCTCTGGGCAGAGAAAGCTTCTTCTGGTGGCACCTTGAGGGAAGGAGAGAAGGCACAAGAGATCAGGCAGTAGGCTGGTTCCAACTGAGATGTGATGAGGAGCCAACCTTGAGGAAGTGGCTGTAGAGAATATACTGGGTTTACAATCTGGAAGTGAGAAGTGATAAAGGAGATGAGGACATACCAAAGTTTTAGCTTGGGTGTTTGGGAAAATGGATATTAACAAAGAGCAGGAATTTTGTTCCTTCTTCTCCCATGGTTGTGGTGGTGGTGGTGAGGGGGTGGTGGGTATGGACAGGGAAAGAGACCTTTGGTGTTTTCTCCTCCACTAGCTTGTGGAGCCCCTAGAGGGTAGGAACCATGTGTGAGGCTTTTTATCTATATCCCCTGTGTGCTAACATTGTCCTTGGCATATAATAAGTGCTTCACAAAATGCTACTTGTTGGTATAGTCAATCAATATATATGAGGGATGAACTTCAAAGAAAGTGTTATGGTTTAGAGCTTGGGGTTTGAGTCCAGAAAATCTGAGTCTATATCCTGGCTCTGACATTTTTTGGCTATGTAACCTTAGATGGCTATTTAACCTTTTTAGTCATCATCTCTGTAATAGAGACAATCATTCCTCCTTCATAGTGATGTGAGGATTAAAAAAGATCATATCAGCAATGTATTTAGCATAAAACCTGACAAAGCACTCCTCTCATTTTGAAAGCACTGACCATGTGTGGAAGTAGAGGTGAGACAGTGGCTGCTAATATGGGGCTATCTGCTCACTGGAATAGACTAGGTTTCTTCCGTTCCCAGGACCTCATGGGCTATTTGCTTCTTAAGGGGAAAGAGATTTTTTCTTTCCTGGAAAAAAATTTCAGAAGGACTCAAAACATGATTGGACAGAAAAGGAAAGAAAATACTACCTTCCATGAACCTTAGGGACACTTGCCTCCTGGAGCCATCTTCGAAGAATATGCAGTGTCTGAACCTAGATTTGCAGCCAGGTGCCACTTACCCAGCACTCCCAAAGCCAGGCCCCCCAAGGCGATTCCCATGGCACGCCCTCTCTCATAGTCATCAGTGTAGACACTTGCCAGCATCCCAAGACCTGAAAGGAGAGTATGGAGTTAGCATATAGGAGACTTCTGTCTGCCTCTCTCACTGAATACTTGATCTGCTAGTCCTTAGTCCACCATCCCTATTATGTCTTCAGGGATCATCTTAGATACAGTTGCAGTTTGAAGGATTTTGTAAAACTTAACCCATAGTATTTTACAAATACTGGACCCCCCAACACCAATTTTTTTAAAAGATTTATTTATTTATTTATTTATGAGAGACACAGACAGAGAGAGGCAGAGACACAGGCAGAGGGAGAAGCAGGCTCCATGCAAGGAGCCCGATGTGAGACTCAATCCCGGGTCTCCAGGATCACGCCCTGGGCCAAAGGTGGTACTAAACCACTGAGCCACCCGGGCTGCCCCCACAACACCCATATTGCTCACTCCTGTTCGCAATATTGTCGGAACTGCAAAGGTCCTTGGCAAGGGTAATACAAAATACCACTGTCCATTGTTATAGCATTTCATTGTATTTCCTAGCACATTTCCCCAAATGAATGGATATGGAGTAAGTCAAAGGAAATTCTATAAACACAGAACACTATTCCATTCAATGGAGGTGCCCAATGAAGAAGAAAGTACAGAAGACATGTAGAAGACAGTATGGGCTGGGCTCTCATGTCATTTACTCATGTGTAAAATGGCATAGAATAGCTACTTTTATAGGATTACATTAAATATTGTTTTTGATGATACTTTGCAAAATGTAATAGTGTTACTGGTAGTATTAGCATTATTCTTCTTATAAAATGTTAAGGAGGAGGAAGAGAAAAGGTCATAGAAGGGCATTAAATAAAAGCTGGGCTTACTTTTTGGTTTTACCTTGGGCTTGGTTTGACCTTAGCTGGCTATATCTAAATATTATCAGAGGAAGTTATGTCAGGCTTAGGGATTTAGAACACTGATGACAACTCTATAATTATCTTGTTTTTGAATCATAATTTCTGCCTACCAGAATACTTTCCTATTTATTCATACAAATCTTAGAGGGTAGTAAGATATGGTAAGAGATGTGTGTGTGTGCACGTGTGTGTGTGTGTGTGTGTGTGTGTGTGCACGCAAGATGTCAGCATTACCTGCAACAGATGAAAATGAGGAACCAATGCCTTGAAGGGTTCGGGCCACAAACAGTAGGGTATAGGTACCAGAAAAAGCAAACACTGTGTATAGAGAATAGTAAGAATGCTCCAGTTAGCAAACTGTCTTTATTCCCTTTCCACCAGAAAATATGCCCATGATATTGTAGATATGAGCCACCATACATATGTTTTAATAAAGCATGATCACTGCTTCCTGTTTTTGGAGTTGTCTTTCTAATCTCTCACACCTTAATCAGGATTGCATTTTAATTGACGTGAAGACAGAGAAACCACAGAAGCATAAACCAATTCATCACTTCCAGTGGATGGAAGTCTGGATTTTCACATTTCCTGCCCAAAGCTCACAACATCCTGTCCACTGGAATCATGGCTGTCTGAAAAGTACAATGCCCTTAGACCCTACTTCTCAATTCTTCATATTCAACACTCCGATTTGACCTTTGCCATTGTTGGGCTTCATTGGGTCATCTACAGTGAGGGAACAAAAACTATATGTAATTGAAGGACCATAGGCATTGGGTAGAAAACAGTATCTTGAGATCCAATCAGATATTTCCTCTTATCTTATACTGGAAAATATTTTAGCTAAATCAGATCAGTGAGTATGTAGCAAGTAATATCAAACATGGAACTATACTAGAAGATGTGAAATAAAGAGAATATTCAGTTCATGCTCTTTAAGAGGTTCCATCTACTCTAAGACTAGCATACACAAGACTAAGTACCAAACAGGAATATGTTATCAAAAACTAAATTATAGGGCATTGGTGGTAAGCTTGGTAAATCCAGACATGTCTCATCTCCATTTCAGGACAATGCCCTTGAAAGAAAGAAGAATTCCTCCCAAAGTATCTGAATCAGCAGAATTTGAATCCCTTTGCCCTTTCATTACAGATGTATTTGGTTGTTTGATGTCTTATAATCTTCTCCCATTACTTCCTGACATGATCACACTGTCTCCCAAACATGCACATGCTTGGTCTCTCTCTGCTGAGCTTCCAGTGCTTTCTCCTAGGACTTCTGATTTCCAGTCTGTTCAAGGTTAGCTATTCCTATGTCCTTTTTTTTTTTAAATGTCTTTTAAATATTTTACTTATTTATTTGACAGAGAGAGGGAGAGAACACAAGCAGAGGGAGCAGCAGGCAGAGGGACAAGCAGATTCCTGCCTGAGCAGGGACCCCAACCCAGGACTTGATCTCAGGACCCTGGGAACATGGCCTGAGGCAAATATAGTTGCTTAACTGACTGAGCCACCTAGGTGCCCCTATTTCTATGTCCTTTGAGAATAGTGTGACCAACTGTCTCAGTTTGCCAAGGACTTTGCATTCTGGGAGGTCCCTGAATTCCAAAGTAGGATGGCTGGTCACCCTATTTAGGAAAACCAAAACAATTTCTTTTTCACTTTACCCCCTAACGTTGGTTATCATTTTGCTCTTAATTACATTACTTATGGCTCTCAGCTGGGGACCCTTAAGGGTAGTAATGGACATCAACTTCTTTTTCTTTTTTTAAATATTTAATTTATTTTTTCATTAGAGACAGAGAGAGAGAAAGAGAGAGAGAGAGGCAGAGACACAGTCAGAGGGAGAAGCAGGCTCCAAGCAGGGAGCCCGATGTGGGACTCAATCCCGGGTCTCTAGGATCACGCCCTGGGCTGAAGGTGGCGCTAAACCGCTGAGCCACCTGAGCTGCCCCTTTTTAGTATTTTAAAAATCTTAAAGACATGCCACATAAGATTCCCTAAAGACCATACATCTGTTAGAATTAGGCCAACTCAGTATAGTGACACTGGTTATGGTGCAGAAATAATGTAATTGCATAGACTTAAGCAAGGACTTCAAGCTAAAGAGTTTGGGATACTCTAGCATTAACTTATTTTGCAGGGTGTTTATTATATCTCCCCTGGCAAGTATCATAAACTCCTAGGCTGGAACCAAGTCATTTCACTCTTTATCTTTCCCCAGTGACTTTTGCCATCAAGATGTATGCGTGCCTCATAAAGTTTTTTAGAGAGAATTCGAGTCTCTTTGATGAAATGGAGAATCCTATTAGTTTTTAATTTACTGTTTGGCATGCGCTGAGATTTTAGAATTTCAGTGAGCATTTCTAACTTGAATTGCCTCATTTTCTTTGATTTACCTAGAATTTTCACAAGTAAGCTGCAGTTCTCAGAACTTTACACATCGAGCTTCTGCTCTTTCCAGCCCTGAATGCAATGGATTCCTGTTAAGCATTGGTTGATAAGAGTCAAAGCTGTACACTGAAAGCAAAGAAAACTTGAGGAGGAGGAATAGAAAAAGCAGAAAAGTAATGAAAAGATAAGAAAAGCAGGAGGTATGTTATTGGGAGCAGAGTCAGCAGAGGCATCAGGGAGCCACTAATGGCTCCAGATGCGGCCTTCTCCTTCAATTAACCTCTAACCCCCACACATCATTCCCTCTTATTTTAATTCTCAGTGTCAATTTCCAAACAATATGTTTACTTACTGTTGTTATTACATCTGCGTTTTATTAGGACATTTATCTGATACTGGATAGACTGTCTTTCTCTTTCTTGTTTTTTTTTTTTTTTAAGCAAATTTATTTCTCTATCTAAGCTATAACCTTTAATGTCCTTACTTGAAGGCAGTAGACTTTTTGGTATTATCCAGTTGCTATTGTCCAATTTAGATTCTTTGTTGGTGGCTCTTTACCTCTGTGTATCAAAATAATAAAACTTCTTCCCAAAGATGGGATGTTTGTACTAACCTCATTCAAGGGACTACTGACACACACACACACACACACACACACACACACACACACACAGAGTCATATCTATTAAGACAGCTTTTACAATTTTCCCCAGCTGAAGGAAGTAAAGTAGCTGTTCTTCTACAGCAGAATATACAAATTCCAACTAGACTGATTTGCCATTAGTGTTCTAATGCCCATATCCCAAACTGCAAACCATTTAAATCAGTGTCATAGGCCATTTAGTCAAATGTCTAATTAGCTAATTTGACCCTACTCTCTTCACTGTAGTGCATGTGATAAAATCAAAGGTAATCAGTGAGAGAAATAAAAGAGGAAGCAAATTACTTACTAACTGTGGAGAGAAAGAGGATAACAAAGCCAGCAAACATGGGGATATGATATCCAATCCTAAAAGAGAATTAAAAAGAAAAAGGATACACTCCCAATAGGCATGCATATACTGAGACTATATTTTTTTCATGTAATTCTGAGCAGAAATGCAGTTATTTGAGTACATGATAAAAACATATTTCTGAATGCAAGTGTGCAGATGGGATATGACAACATTAATGTGTATAAGTAAATAAACAAACATGCATATTTACCCATAGACCCGGGTCAAAATCCTCATTTCCAGAAAGGATGGCCTAGTCAGAGTGCATATCCCTTTGAAACATCAGGATAATCTCAAACACTGCTAATAAGCCATTGCTCTAGATTGCAGTAGTCCTGCCTTCAAGCCATGTTCCAGAGTACTGAAATAACATCAGCAGTGTACTTCTGATCACTGGTTTGTTTGTTTGGTTTTTTTTTTTTTTTGGTGGGGTGGGGGATCCTCAATAGTCATTATACTACTAAGAAAATTTGAAGCCCATGGCATTTCATCAATATCATGTTATCTTTTGGGCAACCAGCTTTCCAAACAGCTGATTTCCCTGGAGACAATGAGTTTTCCCTTATAACTACTTTTATGATACCTTAGCCCATCATTCTCTTATTCCTGAGCCAGTATCATATAGAACATTGCACCCATTGAAATACCTGTTGGTGAGAGGTCCCACAAACGGGTTGACCAGAAGTTGCATCAGAGCCTTTGAAGCAAACAGAACACCAACCCGTACGTTCTCTTCCTCCAAGAACTTTGTGCCTTGGAAGCAGTTGTTTTGTTGTACTGGGATGGCTGCAGTGACTGGAGGGGGGATGGTGCCAGAATTGTCATCTGTCCATGTTGTGCCACTGGGTGCACTTTCTTCAACAGTCATGGTGTTGTTATCAAAGAAGGAGAAGATGGTGGAAAAGGCAGAAGTAAGGACATGCTGAGAAATTGTGGTGGGGCCAAGGTACAGAGGAGCATTGATTTCTTTGAACTCTGTGGCATATAGGAAGTTGGGTACGATGGGCACTGAAAATCAAGAAGAACAAGTGATAAGAACTAAGGATACTTTTTAACACTAATTGGTTCAGGGGGATTACTTTGAGCTTTATATTCATGCTCAAGGAAAGTGTCTAAGTGACATGATTTGAAGTCTATTAAAAGACTGTGCCAATATATTAGTAAGTTGAATTTAAATAAAAAAAAACACAAAAGATTGCCCAAATTCCAACCTGTATACAATTGATCCTCATTCTCCAAAATTCTGTATTGGCCAATCAGCTACTTGCTAACATTTAGTTGTAATCACAAATCAATACTCACAGAGTTTTCATAATTTTTCTTAGACACACATACAGAATAGGGGAAATTTCAAGTCATCAGATGTTTACTTCCACAGCCGAGGGCAAAGAAGGTAGGCTCTGTCTTACTGTTTCAGCTCTAATACAGAGATGACAGCATGAAAATGGTAGAAGCAAGAAAGTATAGTGCAAGAAGCTCCAGCCCTGGGGTCAGTTGGACAGGACTTGAACCCCAACTTGGCACCTAAGGCAAGTCACATAACATTTCTGAACCTCATTTTCTATTTTGAGTTTTCTAAGCATAAAAACAGAAATTCTCAAGTCCACTTACTGCTGAGTTTTAGCAAAGTGTTTGTTGCCTGCTGGGGCCCAGAGCAAATTAACCCAAATTAATTATAATTTATTAATTATGAATTGATACAAAGACACTCAAACATACCCACTACAGTTAGCAGCATGTTGTCCAGGAGCAGAGCAACAAACACCACCACCAGTACCAGCTTCCGTGACTTTCTCCCCTCCTTTAGCAAGTGCTGAGGAGTGTCCAAAAACCTCCTGAGCATGGTGACAGCTGGGGTGGGGGCGTCTTCTCCAGTTTCTTATGAAAGGTCCTGTTACAGCTATAGGTCTTCTGCAGCCTTTATAGAAGAAAGGAGAAATCCTGCTGGGACAAAAGAAACTCACTATTAAAGTGAAAGGTACAAGTAGTTGCAAATACTAGGATGGTGTTGAACCATTTCTATGCCTGTGTCTCTGCTCACTTCTTATACATCTCAATAATTCCACCTGGTTCTCAGATTGCCTTCTAAGAAAGCACTGCTTACCAGCTTTTTGTATCTGGAATTCTAAGCAGATTCTAGCCCTGTTCACCTAGCTCTGTGTCTCAAATGCCTATCATTTCAATGGTTTTTGTAGATATCTGAGGCCTACTTGTATTATTATTACTTGTTCAACCTTTCCTCTAAATCCATTCTTTTTAAAAACCAAAATACTGTTGTTTTAAAAAATAAATGTGCCATACCAAATTATGGTTTGTGTGCATGCACCAACCCAAAATTATAGCCTATATGGTCTGTATCACCCCCAAACATGTCATGTGCCACAAGTGTTACTTGTGCTGCCCACAGAGAAACTTTGGGCTAGACCAACACTGTCAGTTCACAGATGAGAAATCTGAGACTCAGAATGCTAGAAGAGCTGTTTCATACAATTAGTATCAGACTGGAATGAGACTCCAAGCTTTTTAACTTGCAGGATTATGTTCCACCACCTTCTCTTGTTCCGTGGTACTTAAAACACTTCTCTGTTGTCTGAACCATAAATCCCTGCTCAGGAAGGTGTGTTACTGTGTGTAAATGAAATACTATCGTAATTAGTTCTCTACTTAGGATTTCATGTCATTAAGTCACAGTATTCTGTTAAACTTCAGGTAATGGGGATGCCTGGGTGGCTCAGCGGTTGAGTGTTTGCCTTCGGCTCAGGGCATGATCCCGGGTCCAGGGGTCAAGCCCCTGCACATCAGGCTCCCCGTGAGGAGCCTGCTTCTCCTGTCTGTGTCTCTGCCTTTCTTGTGTCTCTCATGAATAAATACATAAGGTCTTTTAAAAAAAAACCTTCAGGTAATAGTTTCAGGGAAGACTATTTCTGTTTTGGCTTCTGTTGTGGTATCAACAATACTAATCATATATATTTTAAAATATATTACTGTCATGAAATGCCTAGGTTCTAAAATTTATGTAACCTTTGATTCAATAACTCTACTTCTAAGAACATATCTTAAGGAAAAGTTCAGAAATATGGCCAAAGATTTATGTTTAAAATTATGAATTGCTGAATTATTTATATTAGTGAAAAAAAGCAAACATTTTAGTGGTGGAATATAAACAGCTCTTAAAATCAATTTTTAAAAATAATTTCAATGTCTTAGAAATACCCAATAAAATATTAAGGTAAAAAAGGGTATTAAACTGTTTTTGCAGCTTGACCTCAATCACATAAAAAAATTATGTGTATACTTTAAAAGGCTAAAAAAATATACACTCAAGTATCAGCTATTATAATCACTGACTTAAATTATTTTCTTTTTGCTTTTCTGTAATTTCTAAATATTCTTTAATTAACTATTTTAATACAAGTAGTAAATAATTTTAAATGATTATCACTGGAGTTCAATAGTGAGCCTTGTTGGGAGTGTCCTAAGCCCTGAGTTACTCTGTTCTATTCTAAGACCAGAGCTAGGAGAGAAACATCATCCACACTACAGTTGTAAGTGACCAAGTGGTCCCCACCGAACCAAAATCCCAGAGTTTTAACTTTTAACCAGAAAAATGCATGCAGTGATTTAAGATCTTTTAATTCTCTATATAAATAAGGTGTTTCTAAATGCAAATTTACCTAGGATACATAAGGAAGAAAATAAGAGATGAAAAAAAAAGGCAATAGACAACTAGAAGATGTAAAATGGGTAAGTACAATAAAGACAGATCAAAAACCACAACCAAATGAAACAAAACCAAACCAAGAATTTGCCAACCAAACTTTACCGTAGAGTCAAAATTCTCTGTTAAGAGACACAAATTATAAGGAAGGATTAAATGTGTCCAGGGAAAGAAACATCTTACCTTAGAGCCCATCTTGTGTGAGGTACTCAGATATTGGCAGCTGTTAGCGGTATAGCAGGGACTCTGTTCTCTGAGTGGTTGTGCTGATGGATTTATTGCCACCTGTTATCTGAGGATGTCATGTGTGCCCTTTGTCCACAATGATTTAATTGGAACTTCCAACAGGTTTCATTCAGAGCCTTAGTTCCCTGCGTCAGAGGCAGGAAAGCAGGACTGGAGAGGATAAAGAGAGGGGGAAATTATTCAACCAAAGATGGACTGGGCTGGGCTGTTTTTCATCTGTGCTTATCTATCATTGAATTCATTAACTCTTGCATAGGTCTGAATATAAATTGGAAGAGAGAATGAAGCCAGAGTACAGTTCCTGTCCCTTGCTATTTAGTCGAAGAGACTCCAATGTACTCCAGTTGCTTTCCCAGAAGAAACAAATCTTAAAACATCCACCAGACCAAAAGCAAGAAAAAACAAAATCAAAAATAAATCTATGCATGTTGTTCTCAAATCATAAAAATCCAAGCTCTATGTCCTCTGTAAGGCATAGATTGTGCTGCATCTTTGCATCTCAATGCTAGCTGATTGCCTGGAACATAGTAGCCTCCAGTAAATACTTCTTGTATGAATGACTGAATTAATGGCTACAGGAGAGAGTGTGGCTCATCGTTAGGTTCTTGGAGTACCACTACAGTTCTTTATTTTTCTGAGATTAAGAATTATTAGTGGGGCAAAGGACATAAACAATTCACCAAAGATCAAGAGCAGCAGTAGAGGTTTCCAACTTATGGCCCCTCCTAATTGTTTTGAACAACTTGGAGACTTTTACTTTTGGCCAAAAAAGGAGTTTTAAAAGAAACCTGGAAAGAGAAATAAGGGGAAGAGGCAAGGAAATTAAGGGAGCATATGAGTTTCTTATTTCTGTGTAACAAATTTAATGGCTTAAAATAATACAAATTTATTATCTTAGAGATCTGGAGGTCAGAATCCAAAATAGGTTGTATTGGCAAAAAATCAAGGTGTTGGCAGAACTGCAATTCTTCTAGAGGCTCTAGGAGAGAATCTGTTTCCTTGCCTTTTTTTTTTTTTTAGCTTCTAGAAGAGACCTGTATTTCTTGGCTTGCAGCTCCCTTCCACCTTCGAGTCAGCAGCAAGGCGCTAACTCATTTAACACATATTCTCTAGCTCCCTCATTCTTAGCTTCCGGTCTATTTCCTTCACTTACAAGAACTCAAGTAATTGCATTGAGCCCATCCAGATAATCCAAAATCATCTCCATCTAAATATCCTGAACTTAGTCACATCCAACAAAGGCTCTTTACCACATAAGGCAACACATTCACAGGTTCCGGGATTTGAATGTAGACATCTCTGGGGGCATTGTTCTGCCTACTATAGGGAGCATAGCATACTACCCCCTCACACATGCCGTGGCCTGAGTCTTTATGAAGAGAGAGGGTTGGGGCCAAAAAATGGAGGAGACATATTTATTAAATGTCTTTATTAGACATTTACAAGACTCCAGGCATAAGGTAGTGTCCTACATGAAACCCAGGGGACACTTCTGCAACCATGATGTCTACCCTAAGTGCAATTCTGGTACACTGAGGGCTTAGGAAAGCTACCAGCAAAGCAAAGCTATGACTAATAGTGAACACCAGCAGCAGAGGGCTTGGTTGGAGCACCTCCACAGTGAAGAAAAAACTGTTCTGAGTTTTTTTCCCAAAAAACTGGGGATGCCCCACGTAACTGGAAAGCCATGGCTTATGAAAGCTGAGGGCCTGAGAAAGCAGGTACAGGTTAAAAATCATCATACTTTGTGCACTAATAGAAACAACAGCAATAATAATAATAATAGTTATCATTTTTGAGCATCTATTATGTAAGGTATGTTTCTAATACATGTATATATTTGTATTTATATTAGTACTCACAGGCTAGCCAAGTCTGGGCTGTTCTCACAAATGCTCATCACTGTTAATATTCAGAGTGTTGTCTATTAAATAGGAATGAGCTTTTATCTTCCTCTTGTTTAATTTTTTAAATATTAATTCCAGTGTAGATAACATATAGTGTTACATTAGTTTCAAGTGTACAATATAGTGATTCAACAGTTCCATATAGTACTTAGTGTTGATCGAGATAAGTGTACTCTTAATCCCCTTCACCTATTTCAACCATTCCCTTACTCACCTACCCTTTGGTAGCCATCAGTTTGTTCTCTATAGTTAAGAGTCTATTTTTTTTTTGTTTGTCTCTTTTTTCCTCCCTTTGTGCATTTGTTTTACTTCTTAAATTCCACATATGAGTAAAATCATATGGCATTTGTCTTTCCCTGGCTGGCTTATTTCTCTTAGCATTTTACTCTCTAGATCCATTCATGTTGTTGCAGATGGCAAGATTTCATTTATTATGGCTGAATAATATTCAATTTCATTGCATATATATATATATATATATATATATATATATACACCATCTTTTCTTTGTCTATTCATCTGTCGATGAACACTTGGGCTAAACCACTTCCATGGTTTGGCTATTGTAAATAATGCTGCAATAAACATAGGGATATATATATATATCCCTATATATAGGGGTCCATATATATAGGATTCCAGTGTCCATGTCTCCTCTTGTCATAAAAACCAAAAGAGGCTGGGCCACTCTGCTCCACCTTGGACTTCTGCAGCAGCCACTTCTCACCCCCTTCTGATGCCTGCAATGCGCCCCCACCCAAAGACGCTGGGTTGCTCCTCTTGGCTTTGCCCGTTGTGTCACAAGCCCACTTGTGGTTCTCCTTGTTGGTGAATTAGTGTTTTTGAATTAGTGTTTTCATATTCTTTGGGAAAATACCCAGCAGTGCAATTACTGAATAGCAGAGTAGGTCTATTTTTACTTTTTTAGGAAACTCCATACTGTTTTCCACAGTGGGTGCAACACTTTGTATTCCCATCAACAGTGCATGAAGGTTCATTTTTCTCTACACCAACACTTTCTTGAGGGTTTTTTTACCCATGCTGACAGGTATGAGGTGATATCTTTGTGGTTTTGATTTGCATTCCCCTGATAGTCAGTGATGTTGAGCATCTTTTCATGTGTCTGTTGGCCATCTGGCTGTCTTTTTTGGAAAAAAATGTCTGTTCATGTCTTCTGTCCATTTTTTAATTGAATTATTTGTTTTTTTTATAAGTTCTTTCTATATTTTGAATACTAACCCTTTATTAGATATGCCATTTGCAAATATCTTCTCTCATTCAGGCTGTTAACTTTTAGTCTTGTTGATTGTTTTATTTTACTTGGCAGAAGCTTTTTTATTTTGATGTAATCCTAATAGTGTATTTTGCTTTTGTTTCCCTTGCCTCAAGAGATATATCTAGAAGGATGTTACTATGAACAATGTCTGAAAATTTACTGTCTGGGCTCTCTTCTAGGATTTTTATGATTTCAGGTCTCACATTTAGGTCCTTAACCCATTTTTTAAAATTTATTTATTCATGAGAGACACACAGAGAGAGAGAGAGGCAGAGACACAGACAGAGGAGAAGCAGGCTCCATGCAGGGAGCCCGATGTGGGACTCCATCCCAGAACTCCAGGATCACACCCTGGGCGGAAGGCAGGCCCCAAACCGCTGAGCCACCCAGGGATCCCCCCCTTAACCCATTTTGAGTGTATTTTTGTGTATGGTATAAGAAAATGGTCCAGTTTCATTCTTTTGCACATAGCTCTCCAGTTTTCCCACCACCATTTGTTGAAGAGACTGTCTTTTTCCCATAGCATAGTTCTTGCCTCCTTTGTCAGAGATTAATTGACCATATAATTGTGGACTTATTTATAGACACTCTTTTGTCCTATAGATCTATGCATCTACTTTTGTGCCAGTACCACACTCTTTTGATTACTACAGGTTTGTAATATAACTTGAAGTCTGGAATTGTGATACTTCCAGTTTTTTTTTTTTTTTTTCTGTTTCAAGTTTACTTTGGCTATTTGGGGTCTTTTTTCATACAAATTTTAGGATTATTTGTTCTAGCTCCGTGAAAAATGCTGTTGGTATTTTGATAGGGATTGCATTAAATGTGCAGATTGCTTAGTGTAGTATAGACATTTTAAGAATATTTGTTTTTCCAATCCTCAACTGGGGATTTCTGTTTCTTTGTGCTGTCTTCAATTTCTTCCATCAGTGTTTTACAGTTTACAAAATACAGGTCTTTCACTTCTTTGGTTGAGATTATTCCTAGACATATTATTATTTTTGGTGCAATGTAGGTAAATGGAACTATTTTCTTAATTTCTCCTTCTGCTGCTTCATTATTAGCATGTAGAAATGCAATGAATTTCTGTACATTGATTTTGTTTTTTTTAATTGTTTTTTTTAAAGATTTTATTTATTTATTCATGAGAGGCCCACAGAGAGAGGCAGAGACACAGGCAGAGGGATAAGTAGGCTCCCTCCGGGGAGCCTGATACAGAACCAATCCCAGGATCCTGGGATCACAACCTGAGCTGAAGGCAGATGCTCAGCCACTGAGCCACCCAGGTCCCCTGTACATTGATTTTGTATCGTGCAACCTTACTGAATTCATTTATCAATTTTTCTTTTTTTTTTTTTTTTTTTAATTTTTTTTTTTTTATTTATTTATGATAGTCACACAGAGAGAGAGAGAGAGAGAGAGGCAGAGACATAGGCAGAAGGAGAAGCAGGCTCCATGCACCGGGAGCCCGACGTGGGATTCGATCCCGGGTCTCCAGGATCGCGCCCTGGGCCAAAGGCAGGCGCCAAACCGCTGCGCCACCCAGGGATCCCTCATTTATCAATTTTTCATCCTCTTTTTAAATTTCTTAATGTAAAAAAAATAAAGCTGATGTATATACAATGAAATGCAAATTAATGTACTATTCATGCTAATAGTAGCTATACAAACAGATACAATTCTTTTATCAACCAATTTGGGTTTCTATCTTTTGTCTTTTAAGTCATAAAATGTTCATAACTTTTGACCCAGCAATTTCACTTCTTAGGAATCTATTCTAAGAAAATAAGCTAAAATATGCAGGGAATATTATAGGTACAAAATTCTTATCTTAGCATTTAGGGAAAAATTAAAAATATCAAACATCAAATATCCAACTATAAAAAATCGCATAAGTATGTGGGCTTGAAGAACTTTAGTTGCTGTTAAAACAGAGAAGAAAAGATTATTATGAAGACTACCTAGAAAAATTTATGCATATACATAGATATTATAATGGAAAGTGAAAGGTAGGACATAACACTTTATATATATTCATGGCAGAATTATGCACAATTGTCAAAAGGTAGAGGTAGCCCCAAATATTCATTGATGTATAAATAGGTAAACAAAAAGTAGTATATCCATATAATGGGCTATCAAAAGTGGGATATATCGATACAGTGCTTCCTTAAAAAGGAAGGCAATTCTGGGGCACTTAGTGGCCTAGCTGGTTGAGCAACCCTGTCTTGGTTTCATCTCTGGTGAAGATTTCCTGTAGGTTGGGAGACTTATCCCCAGAGTCAGACTCCACCCTCAGCTCTGAATCTACTTGAGATTTTCCCCTCCCTCTTCCTCTACCCCGCCCCCCATGCTCTTTCTCTCTCAAATAAATAAATGAATCTTAAAAAAAAAAAAAAAAAAGGAAGGAAGGCAATTCTGACACATGCTCATCTTGAGGATGAATCTTGAGGTCATTATGCTAAGTAAAATAAGCCAGTCACAAAAAGACAAATACTGTATAATTCCACTCATAGAAGAAGATATCTAGAGTAGTGACATTCATAGAAACAGAAAGTAGAATGGTGGTTTCCAGGGTCTGGGGGAGAAGAGGAAATGAGGAATTCTTATTTAATTCATAGACTAAACTAATAGAGTTGCAATTTTGCAAGATGAAAAACTGGAGGTGGTTGCACAACAATGTAAATATACTTAATACCACTGAACTGTATGCCTAAAAAATTTTAAGATAATAAACTTTATGTATATTTGACCACAACTAAAAAAGGTTCAAAACTTTATGTATACTATAAAAATATACCTATAAAAACTCCACTCAAATAGGATAAATACACTTCTATTAGTGGTTATGCTAAATGGCAAATTATGGGAGATTCTTTATTTATTATCTAAGTTATGTGGAAAATGTAAAGATAAAAAATTGCCAGTAAAAAAATAATAGCTCAGTCTATATGTTTTTGGACTAGAGAACTCTGAGTCCCTGATATGGACTAATGATTTCTAGCCAGAGCAGCCTGTTGAGAGCAATTTGGGACTGAAATGGAAGTTTAAGGCTCTTGGATAGTGGTTCTGTTATCACTCCAGTTAAAGTGGCTGGCACACAGCATCATCAGACAGTTTTTTCTCCAGATCAAATAACATGTATAACCTAATTATACCTACCTTTGCTTATGACTGACATGGCCTGCCAGAGCAGATGGTCCTGTAGCTCAAACCTAGAGGGTGCTTTTGTTTCTCATTGTTTCCTGTTTTCCTCACTGTTGAAATATTGAACAATCAGTTCAGACTTCCTCTTATATCAAGTGTATGTCAGTGTTCCAGCCTCAGACTAGAGGGGTTTGGTTCCCTGTCACAGGCTTCTGAAAAGAAGGCCAGGAAGATGTTACTTTATGGCTATGACTTACATGACATTGTAGACCCTATACGGGCGGATTTGTGTCCCAAAAGGCAGGGAATTGCTGCGCCTAGTAAATTGCTGTGCCTAGTAAAAGAGCTCATTTCAGATGAAGGAAAATGAGGTGGTTTAAAACCAAACTCAAAATAAGCTGGAACTTCATTGAATAATTGTATTGTAGGGACCCTGGTGGCAAACTGGATAATCAACGAATAAGTAGACTTGAGATTAGGAAAATTCAGCACTGCCCCATTCCCAACCGACGTCTCTTGATCCCCAGTGCTCTTGAGGACATAGCCCTGCCTATGTAGATAGCAAACTCAGAAATGTTTAAAACCAAAGAAGATATAAAATCTGCCCCCTGTGAAACTAGCTTCCTTATCCCTAGAGCCAGGTCCCTTCAAATTGCCTTGCCTTTAGCCAGGCCTACCAGGGGAGCCTGCAGCTAGCTGTCCCTTGACAATACTAGAGTGCCTTTGTAGAATTTGCCCTTAAGGGGCTTTTCTAGCTGTGGCTTTTCACCGATATCTCGATATCTCGGTTATTTCCTTTGTTTCCTCAGTATAGACCTAAGCCTCATACCCACAGGCCTGCCTATCTTGTACTTTTTACATACTTTTACCTTAATTAACCTGGTAAAGTCTCTCCTTTTCTAGTTTCTTATTGCCTTTTAGTATGTCATTTTCAAAAATCCTCCCTTCTATCAAGTCTCAGCCTGCTGTTTTCCCCCTTGATTATCAGGGTGCATCCTCTCTGCCTAGATTCATGCCCACCATGCTTAGGAAATGCAGCCCCAGCTACCTTTACCAGTCAGTGTTTTCATCTCCTTTCTTTAGTGCCCACCTTGGAGTTATGCAGGAATTGGTTAAGAACAAGACTGGCCAAAAGCCAAAAGCAGAGATATGATATTTTATAACACTTATGGCATTTTTCTTTGATTGCAGTTATCTGCTTCTAGACTGTATACTACTTAAGGGCAAGGTTTTATCTTCTTCATCTTTGCATTCCATGTGGCACCTGGCATCTTGCTCAGTAGAAGTAACTGATAACTATTTGTTGTTATTGTTCTTATGATGATGACGATGATGATGAACTTTCTTGCCTTTTTGAGTATCACTTAAGACTGGCAAAGTATTAGATGCCTTGAAGGAGACTTGCACTTTTCAGAACCTCACTGCTTAAGAATGGAAATAAGCAAATTCCACCTTCCATATGGAATTCAGCTCCCAATCTCACTCACTTTGACTGTATGAGCAGAATTCCACAAGCAGAGTTGAGAGTTTTGACATCTATCACTGGCTCTTGGGATCTTAGCCTCAGCAATAGCTCCTTACTAGCCATAATTCTAGAGCAGGGATGGAAAATCTACCATCTCATGCACGACTGCACTGAATCAGAGTCTGTAGAAATATTCATGGATGGTATTGTCTCTTAAAAACAAGGGCCATGTTTTCTATAAATATCTTTCTATAAATACCAGGAAACAGAAAAGAAGCATCTGAATTAGCAGAGTTTGGGGCCTACTTCTGCTATTCACCAGGTATGAAACCTTGGATAAACTACTTGATTTCTTTGTGCCTCAGTTTACAAACTTATAGAATTGATGTGGAGATTCAATGAGTAGATTAACAAGGAGTACCTGTGAGACTGCCTAGCACATAGTAGTCATATAACACTAGAGTCTGTGAACTTATTTATCAGAAAAACAGTAAAACATTGACCCTGCTCCAACTGAACTCTATTTTGGAGTAGAATTTACAAACAATTAAGTTCCCTAAAATAAATTCCTCTTCTTAATGGACCATCCACCATGAACTGCTTCACTGCAGTTCTTGTTTACCATGATAATTTACATGCCTTGCTCAAGACTGTCATCAGACACTGAATTAATGTTCCTCTAATCCAAATGCTCTCCAAATTCTAACTGGAAAGATCTGCCTTTCCATGAAGACCAATGTAACCTAAGTAAATCTTAGGTGACTTTTCCCTTACCAGTTAGACAATCAGTGTGTCATTTTATGCTGTTTTGCACATTCTTTTGTCAAATCAAATGTGTTAATCTTGTCTCCACCATTTAAACTTAAGCTTCTTAGAAATAAGATTTTAGATACGTCATCTTTACTTTAATGCGACACTGGTCCAAAGAAACTGTCTGCCTGAAAGCACAAGGCTCGATTCAATGGAGTCCAGTCTGCTTACCACTTAGGAACAGAAATATGTCCTCTAATTCTCCCAAGGCTTTCCAGTGCCTAGCACCATGTTGAGTTCATTATTGGTACTCACTCAATATGCATTTGTTGATAGAAAATTTTATTCAGGCTTTAACTGCACCTCTTTAATGAGTACATTGTAAGTAAATCAGGACATAAGGCCTTCCCATTTAGGATGGTCATATTCAGACATTGAGATAGTACAGGTATGTTGCCATGACAACCAGTGGGAAAATAGGGATGGTCCAGATCAGAATAAATCCTTAGAATTTTTCCTGAGAATCCCAGATGTTCTAAGTCTAGCTTGTCCCCAAGTCATCTTTGCAGTCAAAGTAGGAGCTTCAGGCAGACATTAATTCAGGGCCTGGGCCTTGGATTCTTATTTTAGAGAATTATAATCCCCGCCTCTCTGAGGAATAATTTAGTCTTTCAAAGGACCCCTAAATAGGGATAGAATAGACCATCTACAATTACCCTTCATCAGAGGTAATTTCCCAGACTTAAAGAAATGTATACATAGGTGACAGAGCTAGAACTGAGCAGCTATGGAAGCTATGGACAAAAAAAAGATTCTAAAGTTTAGGAAGGTTAGAATGTCTTCTTAGCCCTGCTACTATCTTGCTTCTGGAATTTGGGAAAATCACTGTACTTCCCTGAACTTCAGTTTCTTCACCTAAAACATGGAGAGTAAAGTCTAGTTGATTCCTAAGGTCTATTCTAAGCCAAATAATCATGAACTAATCTTAGAGGGAAAACAGTGAGTTCTCATCAAATGCTGATTCTGTGTCATGTCACTACTTTAACCCAGATTACTTCCAGGTCTCTGTAATACAGAACTTTCCACTTGCCTGATTGTATACTTATTTTACCTCCCTCTGCCTGTTAAAATAAAAACTCTACCATTTTAACCAGAAGCATCTTAACATTCTTAATTTTATTGCTGATTAAAAATGTAATGAAGGCTCATGCAAAAAAAAATATTGACGGAATACAAAACCTCCCATAACTCAGAGACTACCACTGATAATACGTGTTCATATTCCTTTCCAATATTTCCTCTGAGGGTATGTGTAGATAATAGAGATTATACTGTGTATGCCATTTCATATAGAATTTCAACTTAATACTGTATTGTGAAAAATTTCCTATGGTTAAAATATTTCTCTTTGTCTTAATGTTTGAATAGTACTCCCACACATAGACACATCAGCATTTATCCAACTGATTTCTTTTTGTTTGGAACATTTAGGATGAGAAAGGCTTTGACAAAGGGCAGAAAAAGAAAGGCTTTTTTTTTTTTTTTTTTTTTTTTAAAAGAAAGGCTTTGACAAAGGGCATCGAGAGTTTCAAACTTTTTCCCACTTCACACTACGAGGCATGATACAGCCACTACCTGGTAAAAGAATTTCATTTCTTTTTCTTGGATTTACATGTTTAAACATTTGTACCATTTGTTCAGTAGCCATTGTACTGATTATAGGGGGCCCTCTATTGTTCTCTCTCTTTCCAAACACATCAACGACCCTAGTGACAATGAAAACAATATAGAATAAAATTAGAGATCTATTTTCAGGAGGTCAATACAATTTTCAGCCTATAAAGCTCACTTTTCTGTCTGATAGTCAGAAACACAAAATAACCAACACATCAACAACAAAGAGAAAATGCACACACACACACACACACACATACACACCCATACATACATGCAGGAATTAATTAGCTTCCTTTCCCAGCTGCTGCCAAAAATTTTATATTGATGATTTTATACTGGTTTTTGCCATGTTACAGGGAAATGTACAGCTCTGTTTATTTAAACTGCTGTGGTTTGTCTTTTTTTTTTTTTTGGTTTGTCTTCATAATGCTTTCCTTGATCAAAAATTTCCAGCAAGTCAAGAGAGAAACACTGCATATGGGGAAAATTAGATCACTGGCATGAGCTTTTCTTTCACTTCCCTTCTCTGATTTTCTTCCCCCAAAATCATTTGTGATAAAAGAATAAGCTTTTGCATTTCTTTTTTGAGATATTGATTTCTAGAAACCTTCTTTTAAATCGTAGAGAACTATCACATAAAATCTTCCCAACTGACATATGGATGCTCAGAGACAGAAGGGATTGAGTCACACTGTGCATTAGAAGATAGTCCATACTGAGACTGTAGCTGGTGACTCTGAATCTCATGTTTTGACCACATTCCCTAATGCTGGGGCCGGCTGGTCTTGCATTCCTTGGGGATAAAGTAAGGGCACGATTTCAACAAGTAATAAAGGAACAATAACCAGCATACAGGATGAATATACCTTAGGGGAGAAAAAAAAATCCTTCCACGTGGAAGTATGAGATTGGTGAAAAGCTGCTCATCCTTAGAAAAGGAGTGACACTTTTGGTTCATCTAATAGACATTTATGAAATGCTATGTGCAATTTGCCTTGCTAGGTACTATAGATATAAGACACTGGAAAATTACAACATACAATGTCTGCTTAATACAAACTGGTTAGGGAGACATGCCATTTATAAAAACTCTTAGAAAAGAACCTGACACATAGCAATTAATATGTAAATGTTTGATCAATCAAAGTATATAATAATAATGCCAGCTGATATATATTTAGCTTTTGTTGTTTGTCAAATCAATCTCTTTTAAGGCATTACTATCTCTTAAGGCTTACAAGTTTATGAGGAAGGTAGTCTCATGTTTCTCAGTTTACAAATGAGACTTGGAAAGAATAAATAAACAAATTTTTGTCCACGATCATAGAACTAATAAAATCAGGACTTAAATTAAATCTGTCTGGCTCCAGAGCCTCTAAACCATTCCTGAGGTTACACTCCCTGTGTGAGTAAATGTGAGTTTGGATAGTTAATGTCCACTTAAAAGGGGAAAAAAAGATACCCCCTAAAAAACTGCAATTATCAATTATTTATTTCACTACACAATGTCTCCTGATTTTTATCGGGGTACAAAAGTGTTTTATGCTATTGCAATTGGTCTATATTTGTGTCTAGCTCTTTTTATTCACTATTATTTTGTACAAATAGTTCAATATACTTAAAATCCACTAGCTATATATGTATACCAGTATCCATTAAATATAGAATCCTTCTACCAAAAATCTATTAGAAGTAATAAATGAACTTACTAAAACTAAAGCACACAGAATTAATGTACAGAAATATGTTGCATTTCTATACACTAATAATGAAGTAGCAGAAAAAGAAATTAAGAAAACAATTCTACTTACAACTGCAGTCAGGAATAAACTTAATCACAGGGTCAAAGACCTATACTCTAAAAACTGTAAGACATTGATGAAAGAAATTGAAAATAACACAAATAAATGAAATGATATCCCATGCTCACAGATTGGAAGAATTAATATTGTTAAACTTTCCATACTACTCAAAGCAATCTACAGATTCAATGCAATCTCTATTAAAATACCAATAGCACTTTTCAGAGAACTAGAACAAATAATATTAAAATTTATAGGGAACCACAAAGACCCAAATAGCCAAAGCAATCCTGAGAAAAGATAAAGATGGCAGTATTACTATCCCAGATTTTGAGATATCTTACAAAGCTATAAAATCAAAACAGCATGGTGTTGGCACAAAAACAGACATAGATCAATAGAACAGAATAGAGAGCCCAGAAATAAGACCACACTTATAAGGTCAATTAATCTACAACAACAGAAGAAGGAATATTCAGTGGGGGTAAAGACAGTCTCTTCAATAAATAGTGTTGGGAAAACTGGACAGCTACATGCAAAAGAATGAAACTGGGTTACTTTCATACACCATATAGAAAAATCGACTCAAAATAGATTAAAGACCTAAAGGTGAGATTTGAAATCATTAAACTCCTGGAAGAAAACATAGGCAGTCATCTCTGACATTAGCCATAGCAACATATTCATGGATTTGTCTCTTGAGGAATGGGAAACAAAAGCAAAAATAAACTATTGTGACTACACCAAAAAAAAAAAAAAAAAAAAAAAGCTTTTGTACAGAAAAGGAAGCCAGCAACAACAACAACAAAAAAGACAACCTACTAAATTGGGAGAAAATATTTGCAAAATATTTGCAAAAATATTGCAAATGATGTATTCAAGTTAATATCCAAAATATACAAAAGCTTATAAAATTCAACACCGATCCCCCCAAGTATTTTTTCAAATAATCTCCTAGATATTTTTTCAAAGAATATATCCAGATGGTCAACAGACACATGAAAAGATACTTAACATCACTAATTACCAGAGAAATGCAAATCAAACCACAATGAAGTATCACCTCACGCCAGTCCGAATAGCTAGTATCAACAAGACAAGAAATAACAAGTGTTGGTGAGGATATGGAGAAAAACTCCATGTGCACTGTTGGTGGGAATGCAATTGTTGAAGCCTTGTGGAAAACAGTATGGAAGTTCCTCAAAAAATTAAAAATAGAAATAGTGTATGATCTTGCAATTCCATTACTGGGTGTTTACCCCCCAAAATAAAACCATTAATTCAAAAAGTTATATGCACCCCTATGTTTATTGCAGCCTTATGTAAACAGCCAAGATATGGAAGCAGGCTAAGTGTCCATCAGTAAATGAATTAAGAAGACATGATATGTATGTGTGTGTGTGTGAGAGAGACAGAATATTATTCGATCATAAAAAAGAATGAGATCCTGCCATTTGTGAAATTATGGATGGACCTAAGGGGTAATATGCTAAGTGAACTAAGTTAGACTGAAAAAAAAAACCCATATTATTTCACTTATATGTGGAATATTATTTTAGATTCCACATATAAGTGAAATAATATGGGTTTTTTTTTCAGTCTAACTTAGTAACACACAAAGCAACACACAAAGCAGAAACAGATCCAGAGGTTGCCAAAGGAGAAGGGGGTACAGGTATGATCAAAATGGATGAAAGGGAGTGAGAGGTACAGTCTTCCAGTTATGGGAAGAATAAGTCATGAGGATGAAAGGTACAGCATAGGGAACATAGTCAATTGTATTGCAATAGTATTGTAAGGTGACAGATGGTGCTACACTTTTGGTGAAAATAGCATAATCTCTATGTTATACACCTGAAACTAATGTAACTAATGTATAGTTGTGTGCCAACTATATCTCAATTAAAAAAATAAAATTGTTAATAGCCATACACAGATATAAATACAAATTCTTTGTCCAGTTCACTATTGTTAGACATTTGGGTTATTATTTCATTTTTGCTATGATGAATAATAGTATTACTGTAACAAGCTATAAACATGGTTGTATTAACTTTGTTTAATAATCACATTCTTGAGATTACTGAAACAAATTATTGGATCAAACACCATGACC
The DNA here is from genome assembly GCF_048164855.1 of Canis lupus baileyi. Taxonomy (NCBI): domain Eukaryota; kingdom Metazoa; phylum Chordata; class Mammalia; order Carnivora; family Canidae; genus Canis; species Canis lupus. Next base: position 38,635,542 of record NC_132861.1, on the reverse strand, counting down.
AATTTTGTGATCCCTAACCCACACCAGGTTGCTCTATAGAAGGAATGGCTAATTTACAAAGCTAGGAGAAAAGTGTTGGTTACCTCTTAGTCCCTAATCCTGTCAACATTTTAAAAAATCATTTGGTTAGTTCTGATAACTTTAAAAGATGCAGTGAAACCTCATGGTTGTTTCAGTTTGAATTTCTTCATTTTTAGGGAAACTAAAATTTTTCTGGATTTTCCTATCTTTATTTTTCTATATGTAAAATATTTATTTTGGCTTTTGTTTTTTTATATGAAGAAAATGTTTTTTAAAACATGAGGAAAAGTGTCTAAATATTAATACTCTAATTTTTTTTAAATTTTTTTTTATTTTTATTTATTTATGATAGTCACAGAGAGAGAGAGAGAGGCAGAGACACAGGTAGAGGGAGAAGCAGGCTCCATGCACCGGGAGCCCGATGTGGGATTCCATCCCGGGTCTCCAGGATCACGCCCTGGGCCAAAGGCAGGCGCTAAACCGCTGCGCCACCCAGGGATCCCTTAATACTCTAATTAACTGAGGAACTCTCATGTTCAATTTCAATTGATTAATATTTTTGAGTTATCTGTCAATTATATCATAAAACCTTAAGGAATTTTAAAATAAAAATAATTATAATTGTCCAAGAAGTTGGAGATGGTGCCAAGTAATACCAACTACCTGACACAATCATATAGAAATTTAACACCTGTGAATCTATAAATGGATATCTCGTTTATCCAATTACTCAGTGATGCTTAATTATTTTTTTTAAGAGTTTCAGGTTCCTTTGAGAATCTGATAAAAATTTATGAGTCATTTCCATGAAAAATACTCATATGCATAATGTTTATTTTGTATAAGGATTCTATTCCTAGATAATGACACCTGTTTTACAGCAATCTTAAACTTATCTCTATTATTTTTCCTTTCATAATGTTTCCCCTAAGTGTACTCTTCTCAACCCCATTGCCAATCCCCTTGCTCTGTATCTGAGATTACAGAAAGGTATAGCAGAGGAGAAAAATATAAATGGACACTTATCAGTGCTGTCATTAGAGGTCTGAGTTCTGTGACAGAGATAAAGCCAGAGTGCTGTGGAAGTGCTGCAGGAGAGCCATCAGTCTAGTTTGAATCATTCCTGATCACCCAGACCATTTCAATAGCACCCTAACTGATCTCTCAGTTTCTTTCTCGTCTTTTGTCTCAGTTCTTCACCCAGTAGAACAAGATGTTTTAAAGTCTAATTGGATAACGTTATTCCTTAAAACAACTTTCTGCTAACCCTAATAAAATTCAAACCCCCATCCATATCTTCCAAGGCTTTATCTGACCTGGCCCAGCCTTCTCTCCTACTACTCTCTGTTTAGCTAAATTCTTTCTGGCTGCACTTTAATTCTACCTCAGGACTTTCTACTTACTGTTGTCTCTACGTGGTTCACACATCTTCTGGGCTTCCATGACATCCTTTCTCTTTTAATTTGGGTCTCAGATGGCTGAGACCTTGACTATACCACTTAAAATCTTCTATCCTTCACCTTGTTTTGTTATTTTTCATCATACTTGTCACTAGGCACTTTATTAATCTGTTGCTTGTTTTCTAATTTTCCCACTCTTTTATTTTTTTAAAGATTTTATTTATTTATTCATGAGAGACACACAGAGAGAGAGAGAGCCCAATGTGGGACTCGATCCCAGGATCTGGGATCACGTCCTGAGCCAAAGGCAGAAGCTCAACCGCTGAGCCACCCAGGCGTCCCGACTTTCCCACTCTTATAAGTGCCATGAGGACAGAGACTTTGTTTATTTACTGGTATATGTCTAGGGCTTAGAACAGTACCCAGGACATATTTGTTCAAATATTTGTTAAATGTAAATATAAGTCAATTGTCCGAATATTTGTTAAATAGATTTTGAAGTTATATTTTTTACAGAACTAAAACAAACAATCCTAAAATTTGTATGGAACCAAAAAAGAACCCAAATAGACAAAGGTATGTTAAAAAAGAAAATCAAAGCCGGGGGCATCATAATTCCAGACCTTAAGCTATATTACAAAGCTGTAATCATCAAGACAATATTGCACTGGCACAAAAACAGACACAGAGATCAATGGAACAGAATAGAGAGCCCAGAAGTGGACCCTTAACTCTATGGCCAACTAATCTTTGACAAAGTAGGAAAGAATATCCAATGGGAAAAAAAGAAAAAAGTCTCTTCAACAAATGATGTTGAGGAAATTGGACAGCTACATGCAGAAGAATGAAACTGGACCACTGTCATACACCATATACAAAGATTAACTTGAAATGAATGGAAGACTTAAATATGAGACAGGAATCCATCAAAATCCTAGAGGAGAACAAGGCAACAACCTCTGTGACCTTGGCCACAGCACTTCTTGCTAGACAAGTCTTTGGAGATAAGAGAAACAAAAGCAAAAATGAATTATGGAGACTGCATCAAGATAAAAAGCTTTTGCATAGCAAAGGAAACAGTCAACAAAACTAAAAGACAACCTACAGAATGGGAGAAGATATTTACAAATGTTTTGTCAGATAAAGGACTAATATCTAAGATCTATAAAGAACTTATCAAACTCAACACCCAAAAAACAAGCAAAAAATTCAGTCAAGAAATGGGCAGAATACACAAACACACATTTCACCAAAGGAGACCTCCAGATAGCCAACAGACACATGAAAAAACACACAACATCACTCAGCTTCAGGAAAATACAAATCAAAACCATAATGAGATATCACCTTACACTGGTCAGAATGGCTAAAATTAACAACTCAGGAAACAACAGATGTTGGCAAGGATGCAGGGAAAGGGGAACTCTCTTATACTGTTAGTGGGAATGCAAACTCTGGAAAACAGTGTGGAGTTTCCTCAAAAAGTTAAAGATAGAACTATCCTGTGACTTAGCAATTGCACTATGAGGCATTTATCCAAGGCATACAAACAGTGATTTGAAGGGGCACATGTACCCCAATGTTTCTAGCAGCAATACCCACAATAGTCAAAACATGGAAAGAACCCAGATGTTCACCGCAGAAGAATGGATAAAGAAAGGGTATATATATATATATATATATATATATATATATATATATATATATATATATATATATATCGAATGGAATATTACTCAGCCATCAAAAAGAATGAACTCTTACCATTTGCAACAATGTGGGTGGAGCTAGAGGGTATTATGCTAAGCAAAGTAAGCCAGTCAGAGAAAGACAAGTACATATGATTTCACTCATATGTGCAATTTAAGAAACAAAACAGATGAACATAGGGGAAGGGAAAGAAAAATAAAATAAAAGGAAACAGAGAGGGAGACAAACCATAAGAGACTCTTAGCTATAGGGAACAAACTGAGGGTTTCTGGAGGGTAGATGGGTGGGGGAATGGAGTAAATAGTTGATGAGTATTAAGGAGGGCACTTGAAGTAATGATCACTGGGTGTTATATGCAACTGATGAATTAATGAATTCTACCTCTGAAACTAATATATATATTATATATTAATGAATGTTAATGTTATGTAATATAATGTTAATGTTAATGAAATTGAATTTAAATTAAAAAAATTTTAAATAAATGTTGAGGTAAATACTTTAGGCCAGGTCATGATCTCAGGGTCCTAGGATTGAACCCCATGTTAAGCTTTCCATTCAGCAGGGAGTCTGCTTCTCCCTCACCCTTTGCTCCCCCTCACCCCCTCCATTTGTGCTTTCTATTTATCAAATAAAGAAATAAAATCCTGAAAAAAAAAAGTAGAGGGGCCCCTGCATGGCTCAGTCAGCTAAGCTCCTGCCTTTGGCTCAGGTTATAATCTCAGGGCCCTGCATCAGTCTTCCTGCTCCTGGGGAGCCTGCTTCTCCCTCTCCTCCCTTCTCATGCTCTCTCTCTTAAATAAAGAAAGAAAATATTTTATAAAATAAAAAAAATTAAGAGGTAGAATTCTCTCACATATATCTACATATATACTTATATATGTACATATATACATACATACTTATATGTAGATATATGTACTTTTCTACATTTGTGCTTATATAAACATGTATATACTTATAATACTACATATTTATATACTACCTAAAACGTCTACAAATTTATCTACTTTGCAGTTGCTTTTTAAAAACTTACTAATTTAATTTGATATATATATATATTTTTTTAATTTCAACACTTAAGTCTATGCTGAATTCTTCAAAGGTTAAGGAGTACCTTTGACTCGATAGGAATGGACATCTAGATTATTTCTAGATTTTTGTAATTTTAAAATATTTCAATGAATATGTGTGTATATATCCATGTATATGTATATCAATATAGATCACATATATAATACTATGTGATGTTTATCATATATAATTGAAAATATTCATCATATATACTGATACAGATAAATAGGTGAGTCTGACACCACCAAATTGCTTTTCTAGATATCATACCAATTATACTTTTAGCAATAAATATGAAAATTCTTGTTTCCTTATGTTTTTGCCAACCTAATTGTTGTCATTCTCAGAAATTAAAGCAACATTATGTCTCATACTGTTTTCTCTTTCTTTTCTTTAGTTATTAAGACATACTAAATGATGCTCAATATCACTCAAAATTAAGGAACACTTGCTTCAGTGGTATGGTTCAAAAAGAGCTGTGGGCATTTATACCAAAGGGCATGAAAATGAGATTCACTTAAAATAGACTTTAAATAACCAAGTAATATTCACTTAATTTGTAATATACCATCATGACATATGGTTCAAATCCTAAAATTTTCGCATATGTGAAAAAGTTTATTACTCTCTTAAGCATCCATGGTCCCATCACATCACAGTGGTTTTCTAATGGCCAAATACAATGAATATTTGTAATACTTTTATGACTTGCCTTCTCTTTGGTTTTTGGCATTATACAATAATCTGTCCTAAAGCTTTTCTCTTCCTTTTGCTTCTAGGACATGTGTTCTAGGTTTTCTCCAACTCTAATATCATCCCAAATTTGATTGCAGGATACTCTACATTTGTTCATCCCCTAATCTTAGTGATCCCATATAAGTGGTCTTTAGCACTTCCCCACAGTACACCCATTCTCTGACTTATTTCTTTTATTTCTATATTACCTACATGGTGATAAGTCACGAATTTTGATCTCATTCAGCCTAGGTATCTTCTCCTGAGGCATTTACCTATATAATCAAATAGAAATCTCATTCAGAATATTCCACTGGAAACTTAACAGATCCCCAATTAGCTTTTCACTTTTCCTCCACCACCACCTGCAAAGTTCTTCACTTCCTTCTCTATTCCCCACCTAAAAAAAGCACCACAATCAATTCAATCACTCAGACCCTACCTAAGCCTGGCCTGTCAACCTCCACAACCACCTAGTCATTCTTATATGAGTTCTATCTCTTAAATAGTATCGACATATGTCACACTTTGTTTCACACTGCTAACAGTACCCTACATATTTCACCCTGTTTTTTGGATAGATGCATAAATGAATTCATTGGATCAGTAAAGTGCAGGAAATGATGGCACAAAGTGCCCTATGTTAATCACTAGAACAAATTTACTCATTGTTTTTCTCTCTCTCTCTTTTAAAATATTTTCTTTATTGATTGATGAGAGACACACAGAGAGAGAGAGAGAGAAAGAGAGAGGCAGAGACACAGGTAGAGGGAAAAGCAGGCTCCATGCAGGGAGCCCCATGCGGGACTCTGATTCCAGGACCCAGGGATCACCCCCTGCGCCAAAGGCAGATAGATGCTCAACCACTGAGCCACCCAGGTGCCCCTAGAGCATCTTTCTCTTTTACAAAGTGCTTTTTCAGATTTCGAGGTTTCGTTATTCAAGGTCATGGAAATGGACACCAGTTGACCTTTTCTTCTCTGCGCTCGCCTTTCTTCCCCCTCCGTGCCTTCATGCGCCTCCCTTTTTTCCTTCTCTTCCTCTCTTAAGTCTTGCCTTCCCGGGACCCTCTCAACGCTTCTCCCCGCCGCCCTGGCCCCGCGCCCTCCCTCGCAGCACGCTGGTCAGCTCCCCTCGCCAGTGCGCGGACTCAGCCCCGCCCACCCGGAGCCGGAGTCACGAGGCTGCAGGAGGGGAGCCGCGAGGGGGCGGGGCAATGGGCGGGGCAATGGGCGGGGCGGGGGCGGGGCAAGGCCGAGGCTCCGCAGCGCGCATGGGCGGAGCCGGGAGCCTAGGCCACCCCGGCTATATCTGCGCCTGCGCGGCGCGGCTGCGGGGCCAGTCGGGACGGAGGAGACAAGATGGCGCTGCGGGCGATGCGGGGGATCGTGAACGGGGCCGCACCCGAGCTGCCCGTGCCCACCAGTGGGCCGGTTGCGGGATCTCGGGAGCAAGCGCTGGCGGTTAGCCGGAACTACCTTTCCCAGCCTCGCCTCAGTGAGTATCAGAGAACGAGACGAATCCTGCCTTGCTCCTTACTTGGCTCAGCCTCTTGCTCCCCATTCACTTGCTTAGCGGGGGAGGGGGTCTGCTTCTCCCCCCCCCCGCCCACCCCGCCCCCTTAGTCTGTCTCTAGGAGGAGATCTGAGTGTACCTAGTGTTTTCGTAAACCTAGGAGGGTCGAGGGCAGGAGCCGCGGCGAGAACTTTTTCCCGGGGTTGGTGGGCTCCCGGCCCGTGCCCCGCCCTCCCCAACTTCCCTGCGCTGGAGCCTAGAGTTGGGCCCCGGCTCCTCGTCCCCGAGGGAAGGCCGCGGCTGGCCCCTTCAGTCTCGGTCTTCCCCTGACCTCATTTGGGCCTGTGGGGTCGAGGGAGCGCCCCTTCCCGTCTCCCTCCCCCGGTGTGGACCTCCAGGGATGGGCAGGAGCCCCTGCGGGGGGAGCCGGCGTCGTGCGATGGCTGATCGCTGACGGGGATGGAGGCCAGGCCCGCAGCCCGAGGGAGATGTTCCGTGGAGGGGCCGCTGCGCCCGAGCACACCTTGATAGAGAGAAGCTACAGCTGAAAAGTACCCCGCAGGTTATCTAGTCTAACCCTCTCATTTTACAACTGGGAAGCTTAAGGTTCTGGGAGGGACGGGGACTTGCCAGACTTTAAACACTTAATTATTGACAGAGCAGAAACTAAAAATCTGTTTTTTTTTTTTTGTTTTTTTTTTTTTAATCTAGACTCCACGCTGGGCGTTGAGCCCAACCCGGGGCTTCAGCCCACGACCCTGAGATCAAGGGTCACATGCTCGATGGACTGAGCCAGCAGGGGCCCCTAAAAATCCATTTAATTCTCACCTTTTTTTTTTTTTTTTTTTTTTTACCGTCGACTCTTCATTTACAGAGGAGTTCAACCTATCACAGTTAAATGCAAGGCTGTCTTGGGAAAGCCAAGCAGCTTTGCCGGTATTATTATATGCAAAACTTATCATATGCATGTTTAAATGTTGTGATTATTTAAAGAAAAAAAAACCTACCTTAATAAATAAATCCAGAAAAAAAATTACCTTAATAAATAAATCCAAAAAAACCCTACCTTAATAAATAAGCCTTTTAAGTGGGCTCCCCAGCCGTTCTGAAAGAAATGGATTTTTATTACTAAACCATAGGGTTCTCTTTGCAGCTTCCTTAAGGAATTGGGGATGAGCCCTGGAAATAGACTCTTTTCAAAACTTGGGAAAGCTGGTGTTTCCCCAGGTGGTGAGACTATGTTTGCTCTGGTTAGTTGCCAGAATGCCGGTTTGTGGGTGGCAAACTGGTTAAAAAGAATTTCAGATGAAGGGTTTCAGTCCCGGCGCGCTCTCCTGTCTGACTAATCCCATCCTGATCTGTCATTGGGTCATATGACAGCACTGCAGCTGAGGAAGAAGGGAAACACAGTTGATTCCATGGTTTGCTGAGATGTGATTTTTACACTGAGAATTATCTAAGAGAATGCCTCCTGGAGGCTTATATAAGCTGAAGTGAATGTTTCAGGAAAATGAACAGATGTTGCATTCTTACATAGATTTTGACAATAAATTTATAACTAACAATTCGTATTTGCTTTTATGAATTGCATTTGCATGCTTTGCCTTTCTTTGGGTTGAATAGATAGACGTTAGTGGTGCTTCTAGGAGATGATGATAAGGGTGCAGTAGCCACTTTATGTATAATTATTCATTCTGTGTCAATTCAGAGAGTATCAGCTGAAATAATACAATTGTTTATAAGTAGTACTCTATGATTGTTAACCCTTAAGAGAAGTGAGTTTGGTTTTTCAGCATTCTTTGCGTGTTTAGCCGGTGGCTAAAGAATTCCAGATGAGATTGCTCCTGACAGAGTTGTTGCAATACAATGTTTCATACTGAAAGTCAGGAATCCTTTTTGTATCCTCAGTGCCTAGTACAGCGCTTGACGCATAGAAGGTGTCTTGTAATTAATTGTTTTATCACTTGCCTTTAAACCCCTTGTTCTAATAATTTAGTCTATTCTTAATGTGGGATGGAATCAGAATAGGGAGTTGGGACACTTGGTTGAGTTGCCTTTCTGTATCCTGGTTATTCTAAAAAGCATAAATGATACCATACTTAGACTAACAGCTAACTACATTTGAATATCATTCTAATTTGTCACATTCTTGATTCTAGTTCCACAGTTTTCATTGTTTCTGAGTAAATATTGTTTAACCTCAATTTTTCTAAAGATTGATTATACCATCTTAGGTGGTACGTTATTGTAGTTATTTAATGTGAACTTTTGAATGAAGGAATGGGACTAATAATATTGGCAGTACCGCTGTACAAATTGGATCCTGTTTTAAAACAACTTCATGATTATAGTCTGTTAACAAGAAATGGAAAATGAGATCCACAGGCTTAAAATAATCTTGAGCACTTTAGTTGAATTTCTAAATTTACAAGGAAAGAAAACTTAATTGTGGTTTAAACTTTGAGCAAAATTCAGTAATATATAGAACTTTTAGACACTGAACAGTTTGAATTAGATAATCTTGAGACCTTAGATCAGAACTAACCTTAGGTTTTTTATTTCATGAAGCAGAGATAGCCTTAGTAAAAAGTCAAGTAAATCATAAGGCCTACTTTTTCTAGAACCTCTCCCTCATTGCCCACCTGTCAGGGTGTGGGTCTGTGCTGTTCTTGTGCAATAGAAGATGATTGCTTGGGGTTTTTGTTTTGCTAATAAGGTGGAGGCTAGAGCACTGGATCTCTTCTTGTGCAATGACTGCCTCATTTTCTCTTTGAAAATTTCACAATCATTAAGTGGGGTTTCTAGTGTTGAACAATCTCATATCCTGCAGGAGGAAGAGGATGTCATCTGATAAAACATGTGCTTCTTAAAACCTTTGTAGATTTTGGTTTTGAAATATTAGTCCATAAATATTTATTGCCTTCTTGATCAGAATCAAGATGTAACCAAAAAGATGTAACTTTTTGGTTGTAAAATGTGTTCACATGTAAAGTAAATACGTATCATTGTTGTCAGAAGTTCTGAATATTCCTTGCAGACCTAACTTCGTACTCATTTGGAAAGTTTCATAATGAAGAATGGTCATTATTTTGGTAAATAGAAATGTTTGTATAATATGTGAATGGGTTTTGACTTTTTAGAAGAGCAGCTTAATGTCTTTGGCTGCCTTACTTGAAACTGTCCTCTCTGCTTTGGGCTGTTAATGGTAATGGTGAGAAAGTCCTTATCAATATTGTCGAGAGTTAAAAAGTAATGTTTGATATCATTTTCTCGTATTTTTTTAAATAGTTTTATTATCATGAAAAAGAGCTATAGTTGCTATATAAACTGTCATCTAGTACCTGTTTGTAATACAAATGTTAGGAACTGTGTCATCTATATTTTTAATTATATTGTAAACTAAGTTCAGAAATATTATAAGGTCATAGATTAGCAACCTTAGAATTGGAGGGGGGCGGGGGGGAGAAGCCGAACAAACAACCAGTTTTAAGTCTGGTTCTCCTATTTAGTAACAGATTTCTCAGAGCCTTAGTGTAGAGTGGTGTATCAGCCTTGCCTACCTCTCAGCAGTTTGTGAAGCTGAAATGAGGTAATCTGTCTGAAGATATTCTGTGTTAAGTGTAAAGCACTCTTCAGATGTAAAGTTTGGTGATTATTTTTTATTTAGTTTGAATTATAACATTGGCTCAGTTTGTGTTTTGTCAGTTTAATTTAAATCAAGTGTGTTGCTTAAGCTCTGATTTGTATCTGAAGTAGTCTCCTTGCATTTTCCATGCTTTGCAGTGAGGGGAAGCTGCTGAAGTAAGCATCTCCATTAGGTTCTCCCTTTTCTGCTTAAAAACTTCCAGCGACTATATTACCATTAAAGAAACATTGTTTAGCAGTAGTGACAAAATGTAGACACAAGAGAAATACTGTCCAGTGCATTAGTTTTTTTTTTTTTTCATAGCTAAAGTTGCAGACTCATGAAATTAATCTTGAGTGGTATAGCTACGTAACTCTTGCAAATAATTACAAGAGTGTACCAGGCTACAAAAAACAACCAGTTCAGTTTTGGAATTTGAGCTGTAGTACAGAGTTAAAAGAACAAGTGACTTTGGAGCCAGACTATGTAAGTTTAGGTCCTTGGGCAAGTTACTTGATTTCTGGGAGTCATTTTTCTCTTCTAAAACTTGGAATATTAGTTAACTCATAGATCTGTTATGGAGATTAAGTGAGAATTCCTGACAAATACTTATTAAATATATATTAGTGGTGTAGGTATTAATCAGTTAATTTGGATGATTATTTATAGGCTTTTTAAGGGCTGTATACATTGTTGCAAATCAAACTGCTTTTGATTGAAGTAGAATCTTCTGTAATAGGAGTCAGGTTGATTCAGTGTTTCCAGCAAAGACAATGACTAGTTTCTTTCTCTTGGTCATGCTTTTGCTTGTGACTGGCAAAACTTCATAATTTAAATGAGCTTGAATTTAAACATGAGATTCTGAAGCATCTTTGTTGTAGAGGTTAAAGCTCAAAGGAGGTGCAAATCATGGTGGAAAAAGTAGAGAGAATTCTCAGAACCTGAAGGATTTTGTTGGTTAGATTTTATTCAAGACAATTGCCTCTAAATCTCAAAGGTAGATCCTCTCCCCAACCCCACCAGCCCACACCCTACTCTTATCCCTGACTGTTTAAGTGAAGGTTTTGAGATCTTGTTTCTATATTTTTAAAAACTAGGTTCTAAGAAAGTATGTTTCAAATGTAGCTCCCTTTGCATTTCTATATAGCAATTTTAGAAAGTCATTTAAAAACTGAATGCTTGAACACACTAAAAATGAGAACAACAAATAAATTTTTTTAGCGGTGGGAATTATTTTCAAGAGTATTAGATTATTTTCATGCAATGGGAAGGATTTTCATAAAAGTAAATGTAACAGCTTAGATTTTTCTATAATTTAAAGGGAACAAATGACTAATTCTTTTACAGTACCATACATTCGAGTACTTTTTAAATTTGTGACTTGCCTTTTATTATCTAGGTTAAAAAATAATTTGGGAGCCTCTGTTGAGATATTTACAATTACAGATATTCAAGCAAATATTTGGTATTAAGTTTAAATGTCCTATGAGTGTGAATAACAAGTGCGTGCCCCTATACTGCTTTCTTACTCCCCGCATTCGTACCAGGGCACTTGCTTCCTGGATGGAGAAATTGTTTTTAAGTTCGTAAGCTCCCTGAGTGGGCTATAGTAAATGGTTTCCTCATTCTCGGGAGTCTACATTTGTGCCAGAAATCTCTATCCCAAGACCTCATAAGAAATCAAACAAGTGAAAAATTCTCAATTAGTTGACAGATTTTCATCACCTATTCAAAGCCTTCTAGTAAGTTTTCTTTAGACATTTACTTTTTTTAGCGGTTCTGATTATGAAGTGTGGTTAATTCTGATGTTGTTAGATTGTCTCCTGACTGTTCTGTTTTATACCTGATCACCATTATATTTGACGTTTGTAGGTGTAGAATTGCAGGATAGCTACCTCCTTTCTAAAATGAAGGATTTGGGTAGTTCCTTATAGGCTAATAGATAAGTTATTGCTAGAGAGTAATTTGCAACGAAAATAGAAGCCTCTGAACTGACGGTAACACTTTTTTTTTTTTTTTTTAAAGGATCTTGTTTGACCTCTGGTGTTTCATTCTGTTGTCACTCCCCTCTCCTAAAGCTCTGTTCCCTGTGGTTTTTATGACCTCATTTAATGAAGGCTTTTTATCTCACAGATGACATTTTCTCAGATTTCCTTTGTGAGTTCTGTCACTTACGCTTTAGGTTTTTGAGGCTTTCCTTTCCCTTAGCTACTTTGCTAAGTGTCACCTCTAAAGCATCTCCTTTTCTCTTCTAGGTAAGAACTACTGCTAGGATTTTGCTCTGCTCCACAAACCCTCTATACCACTGTTAAGCAGACCTTAACTCTATCCCCCTTCTCCATATAAAACTGGGAACTCTTAAAATAACTCTGCCCCTCTGTGCCTCCTTTTTTTTGTATCCTGGGTCCTTAAGACTGACTGACGTATGGTAAGAATGCATAATGCTTTGGTTGGATGAGGGTAGACGGTGAAAAGGTGTACAGGTACAGGCATGCTTTATAAATTCAATAAAAAAATTTTGTATCTGTTTTCTCTGTTTTATAATAGGTGCGGTAGAGAGAGGAGCTTTTTGGTAATACTGCAGAGATAATTGGAGGTTGTTGTCCTGTTTGACTAAAGCTGATTCTTCTGTTTCTTTCCAGCATACAAGACAGTATCAGGAGTCAATGGTCCACTAGTGATCTTAGATCATGTTAAGGTAATACCACGATGATTATCATTTCACCATTTATCTAGTTAAAAACATGGCACTGGGATGCCTGGGTGGCGCAGCGGTTTGGCGTCTGCCTTTGGCCCAGGGCATGATCCTGGAGATCCGGGATCGAATCCCACGTCGGGCTCCCGGTGCATGGAGCCTGCTTCTCCCTCTGCCTGTGTCTCTGCCTCTCTCTCTGTGTGTGTGACTATCATAAATAAATAAAAATAAAAAAAAAAAACAAAAACAAAAAACAAAACATGGCACTAAGTCCTTTAAATTTTATGTTAATGATTTTTAACCCACTCTTGAGTCTGAATGTCAGTGCTAAATAGGAGATGAGTTTTAAAAGTCAGAAGACTGTATTCCAGTAGTGGATATGCAAATTTAAAAAAATTTGAGGGGGATGTCAGTTGTACTTCATAGATTTATTGAGGAAAAACAATAATAATCTGTGAGTGTGTTTTATAACTTTTAGGTTATTATATAACTATGTGGCATCTTATGGCTCTTGTCACAGACTGCCATGAGTTTTAATTATTTGTTAATAGTATTTGTCCTTTTTACTAAATTTTAAGGTCTTTGAATGAACAGTTACTTTTATCTTTGAGGGCGTGACACTGGTATTTAAATAACAAATAAACAAGAAGAAATTATCTCAACAGTAACTAAAAACCTAACGCAAAGAACAGTTTTTACTTAGTTTGTTGTAAGGATCTTTAGTTATATGTTGGCTTTTTAGCCTCACCTATACATAAGAATTATAAACACTATTGCTGTTATCATAGATTACAGACCATAATTGAATACCCTAGGAAAAGCCTCCTACCTGAGCTCTATGATCAAAATATCTTCAGGAAAAAATAGTTTATATAGTATGCTCTCTAGAACGGTAATTCTATACTGATTAGTGTTGGGGTGCGTTAGGGGGAAAGGCACACAATTATTAGTTTGTTGAGAAAAGTAATGATGGAAGTATGTTTGAGATGTGACTCCTCTGGAAGCAGAACATAAATTGAAAAACATTTCTAAAAAGAAAGGGCAAAGTGCATTGTCTCTTCAGTTTTATCACTTAAGATTATATTTCTGTGTATCACAAGGTACCTATACAGGGGCACCTGTGTGGCTCAGTGGTTGAGCATCTGCCTTTGACTCAGGTTGTGATCCTGGGGTCCCAGGATCGAGTCCCCCATCAGGCTCCCCATAGGGAACCCACCTTTCCCTCTGCCTATGTTTCTGCCTTCCTCTCTGTGCCTCTCATGAATAAATAAAATCTTTAAAACAAAACAAAACAAAAAACCCCCACGAGGTACCTATGCAAATTAACCTCAGGATTAAACAGAACAAATTTACCTCCTGACCACAGTCTCCAACTAGTCTACAATTTGATTCAGTCTTAATATAGTGCAATTTGTGCAAGATTTAGGCAGGTGTTCATTAATGTTTTGTGAAAGAGAAGATCCTACACTTTTAATTTTGAGGGAAAAATAGGAAGCTTTCTTTGTTTTTTTAATCCTTCTCCTTTTTTTCCTATAATCTTTATTAGATAACATTTTTGGTTCATATTTTAAAAACATGAAACTTTTTTGTTAGTATGTTATTGAAAACAAAAATATTCCCCACTTTCAACATCACTGTCACCATGACTGCCAAGATGCTAGTCCTGCTGATGGGCAAAGAAGGTGTCCACGGTGGTATGATCAACAAGAAATGTTACGAAATGGCTTCCCACCTGCGGCGTTCCCAGTACTGACCTTGTCCGTCCCCGCCCCCTACCACTCCCCACTACTTTTGCACCCCTCTCCTCCCCAGACACACACGTACACCATTTTTATTTTTGGGCCATTACCCCACACCCCTTATTGCTGCCAAAACCACATGGGCTGGGGGCTGGGGCTGGATGGACAGACACCTCCCCCTACCCAAACCCCTCCTGTGTGTGGTTGGAAAACTTTTTTGTTTTTTGGATTTTTTTTTTTTCTGAATAAAAAAGATTCTACTAAAAAAACAAAACAAAACAGAACAAAAACCTCACTGGGACGACCGCCCATCACTGGGCATCAGACGCCTGAATGGCAGGTACCCAGTCAGTGTTACTGATTAAAGGTTGACTTCAAACGACGTCTAAACCATATTTCGGAGACCTCAGCTCTGGCACTTTCCTGGATGTGAGGAAGTACAGCCCTGCTTCTTCACAGCACCGGGCAGAAATCTTAAAGATTTTATTTATTTGAGAGAGAGGAGAAAGAGCACGAGCAGGGGGATGGGCAGAGAGAGAAGGACAAGCAGACTCCCTGCTTAGTCTGACACAGGCTAAATTCCTGGATCCTGAGATCTGGATCTTAGCTGAAGTCAAACTGAGCCTCACACGTGCCCCCCAGATATTCATGTTTCAATTATGTTAAACACTTAGAATAGAAGATAATGGTGAACAATGGACTCTCCCCCAGTGGAACATCATGTAGTGGAGAAGCAAATATAATGCAGATAAACACGTCTAATAAGCAAGTGCTATGAAGTCTAAGTGTGGGATGCTGTGAGAGTAGTGAGAAGGACTTTAGAAAACATTTTGAGGAAATAATTTTAAGAGTGCTTAAAAAGTTTCAATGAATTTTTGCTTGGAGTACAGCTCCAGCTGAGGAAAACTCACGAATAAATTACAGATAGTTGTAGGAATGGCTTTATAACACCAGATTTAGAGTGGCTTTGTTTTTGACTTAAAAGATCAAGGAGTAGATAATCTTTCACAAATTATGTCAGAGTAGAAGACCGAGTCTGCTACTGAATTCATGTTATAAAGTTGGCGTATCTTTGCTTTCCAAAGCAAAGGGTGTACTAGAAAAGAAGGACAATTATCCTCACTTAGAGACACAGATTCCAAAATTCTTAATAAAAGTACAGCCATATATTGGAGTTAAGCAAAAATAACTATGGAAAAAAAAATCACTGGAATTATGACAAATAGAATTAGTAATACAAAAATGATTTGATGTTAGGAAATATATCAGTAACTTAGCTTAATACTCAGTTCATTAAGAGCTTGTAGTCTTCTTGATAAAAATAGTGTCTGATAAAGTTACTCATTTCTTTAAAAAAAAAAAAGATCTTTTGGAAATATGGAGTAGAATATACTTAACCTCTTACAAGATATCCAGCCATAACCTATAGCAAACAACATACTTAAGGAGAGACTCTGGTTAACGTTCTCCTTTAAATCAGCAATAAGATGAGGATGTCTGGTTGTCACCACCACTGTCCATCTTTGTATTTGGAACCAAATAAAGGTGTTAGGAGGGAAAAGGGCCAGCTGTCATCATATCTTGGTCTTAAAATTAATGAAAACCCAAGGCATTCAGTGGGCAAACTATTAGAAACAATGGTATAACACAGAGTTGCTGGACACAGTCAGTCTACAGAAATCAGGAGTGTTGTGTATACCGTAGCTCATTATTTATAGAAAACCATAAAACTTTGTTGAAAGGCATAAAGGAAGACTTAAAATAATTGGAGATTCCTTCATGAATGAAAAGACTGAGTGGTAAATATATTGATTCCACTAGGCAACAGAATCAGTTAGGGATAAAGTAATTAAGATTAAAGATGTGGTGCAGGTATAAGCAGTTGTATCACTGGAGCAAAATTAAGCACCCTGAAACCGGGTCTTGTCACTCTGGATATTTGACTTGGTAAATGGTAAAAGCAGCATTACAAGTCAATGGGGGGACATGTTGTGCTGCTTAGCAAATAGTATTGGGGTGATTGGCTTTCTATGTGAGAAAGAATGAAAATGAGAAAAATAAAATTGCATACCACAAACAAAGCCGATTGGATTAAAAGCCTAAACCTGAAGAACCTATTAGAAGACAAAACTGAAGACCATTTGTATGAATTTAGATTAGAAGGTTTTCCTAAACAAGGCACAAAAGGCACAAATCATAAAGGAAGACAAGTCATTTTATTACATAAAAGGTTTTGAAACTTTTGTATGATGAGATACCATAAACAAAATTAAAAGACAAGAAACGGTGGAAGCACATGTTTTACAAAAAGGATTAATATCCAGAATCTATAAAACTCCTACACATTAAAGAAAAAGCAGATCCACTTGAAAAGTGAATAAGAGATACCAGCCAGTCGTAGGTAATGAAGTTTGAATTGTCAATGAGCATGAAAAGCTGTTCAGTATTAGGAAAAATAGGAAAGTGCAAGTTGAATAGATGCTATTTTTTTTTTATTTTATCAAAGTGGCAGAAATTAAAGTTTAATAATACAAGATTGGCATCAATGTAAGGAAAAGATGATTTTCGTATACTGCTCAGGAAACTGTAAATACAGTTCCTTTGCGGAGTAATTTGAAAATTTAAAGAACGGGCATAGCCTTTATGTAGCCCACCACTTGGTAACCAGATACCTTAGGGAAAACATATGGCATGAGGAGCCACATGTTAGAATGCTCTCATAGCACATTTGTATAGTGTAAATTTGGAACAACCTTGAACTCCATTGGTAGAGAACAATTAAATAAAATGTGTCATTTGATTTCAACTACATTTGTTTTGTTTTAACATTAATTCTAAGATACCCATTTATTCACCTTAGCATCTCCACAATCAAAAGTTTCACAGTGGTGCACCATATTTTAATTGACAGGTATTTACCTTCATATCACTCAAAGTAGTGATGCACTTTTCAGCAGATTATGTTGAAAAAAATGAGGTAAATATTACCATACATAACAGAATCTATAAAATGCCAAGTGAAGAAAATGAAAAGTTGCAGGATGATATATTTAGTATGTTGCCATTTATGTAAATAGAACACTAAAATCTATTTTTGAAAACCTTTTAGTATTTTAAAATACTAAAAGTGGAAGAGGAATATATATTTGGCTAGGAGAATTTGAGGGGTGAGCATTTATCTTATGATAGCAATTATTGTATTTTTAATTGCAATTTTATTGCCTCCCCACAAAGTATACAGGTGAGTATACAAACGGCCCAGAAGCAAACATCAGTTCTGAGTAGTGGGAACATGGTTATTGTTAAGTTTTATGCCTTTTCTTTAGTCTCAGAGTTTAAAACATATACATGGGAGAAAAATTTAATTGCTCTATTTTTATGGAGCTTTCTCTGGACCTTATGCTGTGTTTACCATTTTATGTGCCAGTGTTTAAGTATTTTAAAGATGTTACCTGAGGATGTTATAGACTCTTAGTATATATCTGTGTGGTTTAGGGGGGGTGGGGGAGCATATAGAGTAATATGGGGAGTTTTAAAATATTGGTTATTGATCTTTTATATTTTCCTGTATAGTTTCCCAGATATGCTGAGATTGTCCACTTGACATTACCAGATGGCACAAAGAGAAGTGGGCAAGTTCTAGAAGTTAGTGGTTCCAAAGCAGTGGTTCAGGTAAGTATCACTTTCAAAACCTGGCCAGTTGAACAAAAATATAAGGAACACCTCTTGCCTTTTTTAGAGATTGTAACGTAAGTCTGTCTTTAGAGACTGATTACTGGCTGTGGGGAGAAAATATTTTTTCTCGTTGTCTTGCCTAATGTTGGCTACCTGTATCCATTCTAGCCCAACAGCTCCACTGCCACTGGCGAATAACCTTTTTTTTTTTTTTAAATGGATAAAACAAAGCAGATAATTACATGGAAGGAGAGAGATGAAAGGCAGAATTTATAGGTTATGGGATGAAAACAAAACAAGATCTGAGTCTGTTTCTTTAAGTTGTCTCTTATAATACCTAGTTTTTAATGTTACGAATTATAGGAAATGCCAGTTTTCTCAAATACGTATTCCCCTAAAAAGTGATCTAGAGCAAGGGTCAGCAAGATTTTTGTAAAAGGCTAGATAATAAATATTTTAGGCTTTGTGAGGCCACTTAAGGTCTCTGATGCATATTCTTCTTCCTTTTCCTTTTTTGTTTTTTTAAACCCTTTAAAAATGTGAAAACATTCTTAGCTTGATGGAGGTGGACTAGAGTCATGATCCTTGGTCTATAGATAGGTTGGCAATTTGGTTCATCACCATGGACATCTCTTTGTTCATTATATTGAAAATAGTATCCCCTTATGTATTTTTATATGGGCTGTTGAACAGACAAATAATAATTAAGTACTTACAGTCTAAATTCCTTTTGCCCTTCTGATTACTTGTCTTTCTCAATAGGTATTTGAGGGAACATCAGGTATAGATGCCAAGAAAACGTCCTGTGAGTTTACTGGGGATATTCTTCGAACACCAGTGTCTGAGGATATGCTTGGTAAATGGATGTTATTATGCATTCTGAGCAGAGATCTGTTTTCTTTTAAACATAATTCCATGGGATGTTTCTTAAAAATTACACCTATTTGAGTCATAGTCCATTCTGTCCTGTCTTGTTACTGTTTCACAGGTCGGGTCTTCAATGGATCAGGAAAACCCATCGATAGAGGTCCTGTTGTACTGGCTGAAGACTTCCTTGACATCATGGGTAGGATGATAAATGGGTTTCTGTTTTTTGAAGAAAATAGCTTCTGTTTTATATCTTTGTCAAATAGTGATTTTTGTGATATTTTAAATAGATGACCAATATGGTCCATATTAATTGCTCTAATGTTTAATAAATTTGTTTTCTAGAAATCATCTTAAAATTTTATATAAAATATTTTAAGATATTATAAAGTATTGTGTATCTGAAATGTAGATAGTTTTCAAATGTAAATGGCTTCTAAATTAGGATTTTTCTCTTATTTGCATACTTTTATTTAATTTTAGGAATTTATTCTGCTACCATGTGTTTTGTGAGTCTACAAAAGACTATTGGAAAATTTCTTAAACAGTTTCAGATTTTAAAAAATAACTGATTTTCTAAGAGAAGAAAGAAAATCTTAATGTCTTAATTTTCTCTTTTGGAAATGCATTAGGCCAGCCAATCAATCCTCAGTGTCGAATCTACCCAGAGGAGATGATTCAGACTGGCATTTCAGCCATAGATGGCATGAACAGTATTGCTCGGGGGCAGAAAATTCCAATCTTCTCTGCTGCTGGCTTACCACACAATGAGGTGAGAGCTAGGTAGGCTCTGTTTGGTGTGAAATTTAACAAGGGAGAATTTCTAAATGCTTCATTTATTAGTAAGAAGCCAAATAAGAGGTTTTCAGCAATACTCACTTGTACCTAATACCCATTTCAATAATACTCAATGTTACTGTTTATATAATCAAATTAAATTGAATCTTTATCCATGCCTGATATCTATATTCTTGCTTACTCTTACAAATCTTTACAAAAATACAAAATAGCTTTTTTTGGGTAAAGTCCTTTAGAACATTATTTCATATATGTAATTGCAATTCCAAAAAGTTTGGGATAAAAGTTATTTTGATGTAGAAATGTTATTTTAGAGCTCAACTCAGTTCTTTTGTACTTTCTCATCAGATTGCAGCTCAGATCTGTCGCCAGGCTGGTTTGGTAAAGAAATCCAAAGATGTGGTGGACTACAGTGAGGAAAATTTTGCAATTGTATTTGCTGCTATGGGTGTAAGTATTTTTTTGTTTTAGTGTAACAAATAAGATTGTTTATTTTATTAGAACAGTGTAGAAAACAAAACACACATACTTGGATTTATCTCTAGGCAGAGGAGTTACAACTTGGCATTTTGGGTAAACTCAGGATTAAAATTTAACATTGACTATAAAATTTAAGAATAATTTTCTTTATGCCCAAAGCAGGCTGTTTACTCTGTTGGCTTTTGTTTTTGAAATTTTGAAATTTTGGAGGTACTTGAAATTTCAAAAGAAGGAATAGTGTAGATCCATAGATGAGCCTTCCTCAGAAATACTGAGAATTTTTCTTCTCCCAGCACTGATGAACTCATTGCTATTTAGGTAAACATGGAAACTGCCCGGTTCTTCAAATCTGACTTTGAAGAAAATGGCTCAATGGACAATGTCTGCCTCTTTTTGAACTTGGCTAATGACCCAACGTAAGTAAATAGAGCTATTTCTTTCTGTTCACTCAGGCTTCAGATAAAAAATGGTACTTAAGGCAAGGAAAGTAAAATGTTACAGTGAAAGCAACATGGGGCTAGGAGTGGGAGAGCTGTGTTTAATTAAATACAGCTCTATTTCTTGCTGGTTACTTGGCTTTTGATGAATCATGTAGGCTCTGAAGTTCAGTTTTCTCTTTCAGAAAGTATGACGAATAATACTTGTCTCATATAGTTATTGTACTTCTTAAATGAGAGAATACTTGTAAGTTATCTAGTACCCAGACCATATTCAATAAATGATTCTTTTCCTTCTCTCTAGTTCTTGGCTGAGAACTAGCCACTCTTGTTTTTCCCCCCCTCCCTGTTTCTCTCTCAGTTTTGAGAGGGATGTAATTTTTTTTTTAAAAAGATTTTATTTATTCATGAGAGACATGCAGAGAGAGAGAGAGAGAGAGAGAGGCAGAGACACAGGCAGAGGGAGAAGCAGGCTCCATGCAGGGAGCCCGATGTGAGACTAGATCCCGGGTCTCCAGGATCACTCCCTGGGCCAAAGGGCAGGCGCTAAACCGCTGAGCCACCCAGGGATCCTGAGAGGGATATAATTTGAATAATTATGGACCCATTTCTAAAATATTCTAACTTTGTAGCATTAAGTAATTCTTATGAAAATATATAATATATGATTGCTTACTTCTAAAGTAATAATTGCTTTCTTATTTATTAAAATAAATTTATTTACTAAAAACTTAAACATATTTAAGTTTCCCAGAATTTATTTAAAACTTTGAAGAGAGGGCAGCCCAGGTGACTCAGCGGTTTAGCGCCGCCTTCAGCCCAGGGTGTGATCCTGGAGACCCGGGATTGAGTCCCACATTGGGCTCCCTGCATGGAGTCTGCTTCTCCCTCTGCTTGTGTCTCTGCCTCTCTCTCTCTCTCTCTCTCTCTCTCTCTGTGTCTCTAATGAATAAATAAATAAAATCTTATAAATAAATAAAATAAAGTAAAATAAAATAAGATAAACTTTGAAGGGAGACTGTAATTTCCAGAATCATGTTATTTTGTCTTTGGCCTTTTTATTGGAATAACAAAGGACTTAATGTTCCATTTCAGTATTGAGCGAATTATCACTCCTCGCTTGGCTCTAACTACAGCTGAATTTCTGGCCTATCAATGTGAGAAACATGTATTGGTTATCCTAACAGATATGAGTTCTTATGCAGAAGCACTTCGAGAGGTAACTTTTTTCTCAAAATGGATTACTTTTCAGAGTTATCGTGTCTCTTTAGTTATCGTGTCTCTTTAGTTTTCATTTTTCTTTAATCATGTTTTTTTTAAATTCACTCATATATTAGTAGAATACCTTAATTAATTGAGAAGGAAAACTGTCAACTTAGTTGAAATGATTATGAGATTTAAATCATTAGCCTATAAAAAAAAATAAATAAATAAATCATTAGCCTAGTCATACTGTCACATCTCTATGCATTTAAGAATTTATTCTAAAAGGGAATGAATGATGCAAGCTATTTGTTCAGTTACTCTCCCAGGATGTTCTTTGTCCAGATTGTCAATTTTTAACCCTCTTCAGAATTTCATTTTTAATAATGTTAGTATTTGAATAAATGAAGAGCATACTCTAACAGCACCCTGTTTAGAACTTTTTTCCTTTAGAAAACTTGGTGTTTATTTAGGTGTTAAGATTCTAGCAGTTACACCCAGAAGTTTGGAGTGTTCATTATAATACAAGTTATTGAAATTTTGGTTAAGTTACTCTTTTAAACATGTGAAAAGGGGAAAAAAGACTTTGAAGAGACCTGCTACATAAATATGTAGCTTCTTAAAAGTCCCTGAGATCTATCACCATATCTTACTCTGTTGCAGTCCTTTTCCTGTAAAGGACTTTTTTTCCATCCATCACAGACCAGTAATTTTCTAAAGTACGATTAAAATGAGTTAGTAGAAAAGGGCATGTTTTAAAGAAGATATACAACTTATAAGCCTGGATTTTTTTTTTTTTAACTAATTTCAACAGACAAAATTATTCTTAGATTGCCATTAGAGTTTTTCAAATGCTTACCCTACTTTCTGTGTTATCTCATTGCACATTAATAAAAGCTGGCCTGCAGACCACACTTTGAGTAGCACCTAAAAGTTGGGCTTAATGCTTTTAGGGTTTGGCTGTAATGTAATGTTCATGTCTCCAGGAGAAAGACTGTTCATAACTATTATGTTGTGCAATGAATGGACTTCCTGGCTCTGTAATTTTGGGAAATTATTTAACTGACCCTTGGTTCCAACTGTAAATTGGGGTTAACAACATTTCCTTCCTCATTTTGGAAGGATTGTGAGGATTAAATTAAATATGTAAACTGCATCAAACGATTCCTGGTATATATTTCCTTCCCTTTTGACCTTTTTATTATTAGCTTACATTAATATGGCAAGATCCATGGCATGAAATAGATCTTTGAACTAAGAATGTTCTTCTAGTTCTAAAATAACTTCCTTTGATTTATAAAATTGCAAGCAGATTTTTTTCTAGCAAGTTATTGAAGATTTTCATTATGGTGATATGACTGTAGCAAAAAACTTTTGGTCCCCAGTTGTCAACGTTTTTGTTGCAGAATAATCTGAACTTGTATTGGTAAATTTTTAAATTTTCTTCTAGAGACAGTATTTAAAATTAAAAGATGATGCTTCCAACTTTGTGATTGAGCATGTTCAGGCAAACGTGTTCTAAGCTTTTCTTTTCATATTCTAGTATGTGACTTTCTCCTTCTTGTGTTACTGTCAGGTTTCAGCAGCCAGGGAAGAGGTTCCTGGTCGACGAGGTTTCCCAGGTTACATGTATACAGATTTATCTACAATATATGAACGCGCTGGTCGAGTAGAAGGTAGAAATGGTTCCATTACTCAAATCCCTATTCTCACCATGCCAAATGATGGTAAGTTTTTGGTCTTTGGATTAGAGCAGACCTAATCATTGTAAAGACTTGATTCTAAGAATATCTATGTTTTTGAGTTGAAATTTTTAAATTTCTTTCCAAGTGTTTACTTAAATTCCAGCTGGTTAATTAACATCCAGTGCGATATTAGTTTCAGGTATAGAATTTAGTGATTCATCACTAACATACAATACCTGGTGCTCATCCCTAGTGCCCTTCTTAATCCCCATCACCTATTTTACCCATCCCCCTACCCACCACCCCTCCAGTAACCCTCAGTTTCTTCTCTGTAGTTAAGAGTCTGTTTCTTCGTTTGCATTTTCCCCCTATGTTCATTTGTTTTGGAGTTGAAATTCTTTGGAGGGCTTATCCTTTGAGAATTTCTTAACTAGTGATTTGTTTCTAAATGAAAATTTTCATTTGTAAACTGCCCATAATAATCTTCCTTTTATGGATGCCTGGGTGGTTCAGTGGGTAAGTGTCTGCCTTCGGCTCAGGGCACGATCCTGGAGTCCCGGGATTGAGTCCCACATGGCGCTTCCTGCATGGGGCCTGCTTCTCCCTCTGCCTATGTCTCTGCCTCTCTTTCTTTGTGTGTCTCATGAATAAATAAATAAAATCTTAAAAAATAATAATAATCTTCCTTTTATGGAAGAAGAAAAACAATTTTCTTTGTAATTAGAATTTTCAGTTTTCATTTATTAGGTTACTGTTGAATGTCTGCTATTTGTGGGACACTGATCTAGATATGAGGAAATTTTTTTTTTTAATTCAGTCTCTTATTTAACATAAGTTAATCTAGTTGGATATTTTTATGTACATGCACCAATAAATTAAGGTAGCTTAAGTATCAGATGAAGAGCACAAATAGTAAATGCCACCAAGACTTTAGGGACAGAGTGATCACCAGAGGCTGATTGAAAATGACTCTGTTTTATTTTGTATGTGAAAGCACACGGTGCAGTGCCTATTTGAGTGTATGCTTGGAGATGAAACCAGTCAGTATTCCTCTTCTATTCTCCTTTTTTGTCCTTATCTCAACGTTTAGAAAGCACTTTTACAAGGCATTTTCAGAAACAATAATAACTCATTATAATTGAACACTGTTTACATTGCAAGTATTAACCTCATTTGATCCTCGTAGCAACTTTCAGGTAAATGCTGTACTCTGAGGCACATGGAGGTTAAAGTAATCTATTGAGGTTAAGAAGTGATAGCTTTAGAACCCAGGCAGTCTGATTTGGTAATTCACACTACACTGTCTCTGACACGAACATTATTTGTTCCAAGAAAGTACCTAAGAAATTACTTTATGTAATTTAACCAACTTAGGAACATCTTGCTTTATAGAACTTTTTTAGTGCTGACCGCATAGTGGAATTTTGTTCATCTAACATTCCTATATTTTCCATATTGAAATGGTGTGTATCCATCTGAAATAGCTTATGAACTAAGAATGTTTTTTCAATATATATTAAATTGGCAATCCTCTGCTAGGGAACTTTGTGTTTAAAATGGAGTTCTATTTATATTTTGGGGAGAAATAACTAGGAGAAATGGTACTTTTTCTGAAAGCTGAATTACCTTATGTGCTAATACGTATCTAACTGTGCTGCAACTCTGTAAGTAATACCATCCAATATGATAACCGCTAGCTACATTTGGCTGTTTAAATTCTAAAGTTCACTAAAATTAGAGGAAATTTGAAATAAAGTTTTTTGCTTACGTTAACCACATTTCAAGTGCTCAGTAGCCACATTTGTCTGGTGGCTTAACATATTAGCACAGATACAGCACTTTTCTTTTATCACAGAAAATTATTTTAAAGAGCACCATTTTATGCAATGCTGTAGGTAATGCACACTCACTTCCTGTGGATTTGTTTGTATGCTGTGGACACTGTGACTAATGTCAGATGTCTTCTCTGGTAGATATCACTCACCCCATCCCTGACCTGACTGGATATATTACCGAGGGGCAGATCTACGTGGACAGGCAACTACACAACAGACAGGTGTGTGACATTTCAGCAGTACTATGAAGCTTAAACATTGGCTCTCCAGTCATCCTTAGGGATTAGTGACTTTGACTTCACTCCTAGGAATTATTTTTTTAGAAAATAATAACTCATTTCTCATGTAATTGCCATCTCTATATACCAAAATCCTGTTGTGATTAAGAGTAGCAGTATTAAGAATTAAGTTTCCACTTTTCTGTACTGTGCCTTAAAATGGAGTTAGTGGTCTCAAAGAACTTTTATGGGTCTTCTCTTCCATAGTAATATCTACCAACCTTATTAATATAAAAAAATACATTTTTATTTTTTTTACTGATATATAATTAACATTATATTAGCTTTAGCTGTACAAAGTAATGACTTGATATTGATATATATTGCAAAATGATCACTGTAAGTCCAGTTAACATCCATCAGTACACATAATTACAAAGTGCATTTTCCTTACAATGAGAACTTTAGGGCAGCCCCGGTGGCTCAGCGGTTTGGCGCCGCCTGCAGCCTGGGGTGTGATCCTGCAGACCCAGGATCGAGTTCCACGTCGGGCTCCCTGCGTGGAGCTTGCTTCTCCCTCTGCCTGTGTCTCTGCCTCTCTCTCTCTCTCTTTCTGTGTCTATGAATAAATAAATAAAGTCTTAAAAAAAAAAAAAAAGAACTTTACCTAGCACTCTCAGATACATAATACAGTATTATGCATACTTATAGTCCCTATGCTCTGGATTACATCTTTATGACATTTCATTTTGTAATTGGAAATTTGTACATTTTGACCCCCTTCACCCATTTTGCCCAGCCCTTGTCTCAGGCAGCTACTTGTCTGCTCTCTCTATCCATAAGGTCACGGGTTTTTTTAGGTTCCACATATAAGTGAGATCATAATACTATTTATCTTTTTCTGTCTGACTAATATCATTTAGCATAATCCCCTCAAGGCCTATCCGTGTCGTTAAATGACAAGATTTCTTTTTTTTTAATGACTGAATAATCAAAAAAAGATTGATGGTTCTGTAACAGATGCCGACTTCTATTAGCTTTTAGGTGGAATTACTGCTAATCTTTTTATTTGGTATGTCATCATATGAGTTAGAGCTCAGAAGGCTGTTTAGATTTGATGCTATAGGCAAATGTTAAAAATCTAGTGAAAATCTACTGAAAAAAATATCATCTTATATTGCTTTTTGTAGACTTCATTTTTTGAGTTTGATTCTTAAAGAAATACTATGCCATAAAGTCTCACTTCATTTTCTTACTAGCAAAAGATATTAGAACCCCTCTAGGAAACATCAGTTTTTTTATAATTTAAGGGATAATAATGAGTTTCAAAATGTTTCTTTACTACTGGTAATTCTTGAGTTTGTTCTTAAATGTATTTTTTCCCGTATGTTCTATGCAAGATTTACCCACCTATTAATGTGCTGCCCTCGTTATCACGGTTAATGAAATCTGCTATTGGAGAAGGTATGACCAGAAAGGATCATGCCGATGTATCTAACCAGCTGGTAGGTATATCCTTTTAAGGATGGTGCTTAAAGAAAAGAATACCTTTCGTAGTCCATTCTTTCTGCTGTCTTATATCTCTTATCTTTCTCCCATATCACTGTACTTATTCCCCATCCAAGTAGAATTTTAGTATAGGTTACATGTAGAATATATAATCATTCATTAGAATCAAGCAAGCAGTCCTTTTTTTAATAAGGATAGATGCTGATAAGCAAGATTAAAATATGCTTGAAACCCACATCTAATGCTGTACAAGTAATTTGTAAAATAAAAAATAAAAAAAACAAACAAAAACAAGCCATAAGGCCATTTTAACCATAATAATTAGAATAGTCCTGAAAATCTTCTCTAATTTTGTACTTTAGAAATGAAGCAGTGACTAGAACACTAAGGGATACATACAGCTTTATATATTCTATGAAATCCTTGGTTTCTCTGATTGTATGAGAGTGTACACCAAGCATAAATAAAAAAGGATACTTTTGAAATGGTAAACTTTACTCGTACCATGGATATTTTTCTTGACCTTCAAGTAGATTTCTCTGTGGTATGAGTTCTGACTTTCAAGTGCTCTATAAAATGGAAGCTGATTGACATATTGAGGAAGTATATTTTTTAGAGAGTGTTAGTAATGCCCATGGACTACATGCCTGAAGATTCCTTTCTCAATGAGACTACTTAATAATAAAATCTTTCTGATACTTTCATATGAACTTTATGTGAATTGTGTTTGTAAATGTGAAATTCCGTTTGTGGTCTCTTGTGAAGAAGATAGCTACAGATACTCTTAATATATAGCCCGGATTATTGCTAACATTTATAAAATCTTATCTGCATTCATATAAATATTTTTTTCTCTTTAGTATGCTTGTTATGCTATTGGTAAGGATGTACAAGCCATGAAAGCCGTAGTTGGAGAAGAAGCCCTTACCTCAGATGATCTTCTTTACTTGGAATTTTTGCAGAAGTTTGAGCGGAACTTCATTGCTCAGGGTAAGATGACTATTTTCTTACAAACACAAACAAGATCATGTATAGTTTTGAAGACTTCTTTCCCACATTTGCATTGGTTTCTACATGATTTTCTTTCTGATTAGAGAAGAGCGTTCTTCAACTCATGTCTTTTTGCACTTAGCTCTCTGGCGCCCTCCTCTCTGCCTCCAACTTCATAGTCTGTTTAGCTTCCAACTGAATTTTTCCCTTCCTTATACTTGGCTGCCTTCTCTTCCACCTCCGTTGCTGGTTTTCTTTCCTCCTTACCTCTCTGCAATGACCTCCTCTTGCTTTGGGAATTTGGGGCTTTTCAGATCAGCTTATTTTCATCTCCTTTTCTGATTTTGTATCTTCCTGCTCCTTCATTGTTTGTGTTCTCAAAGGCCTAACTCCCTGTTCTTTCTGTGCTTTCTCCTCCTCCTCTCCAGCATTGAGTTTTTCTCTATGCTGGTGACTGAATTGCTGTGTGTGATACCCTCTTTCTGAAGTTCTAATCCCACATGGCCAACTAGGATACCTTTGTTCATGCTGCCATCTCTTCAGGCTCAGAGTGGTCAGAACCCAAAGTTTTTTGTTTTTGTTTTTTAAGCTGGCCACCTGGCTAGTGATTCCCTTTTCATTTTGTCTACCTCCTGCATGAACATTATCCTACCTAGCCCAAGCTCAATAATTGGGCATTATTCATAACTTTTTTTTTTTTTTTAATTTTTATTTATTTGTGATAGTCACAGAGAGAGAGAGAGAGAGAGAGGCAGAGACATAGGCAGAGGGAGAAGCAGGCTCCATGCCGGGAGCCTGACGTGGGATTCGATCCCGGGTCTCCAGGATCGCGCCCTGGGCCAAAGGCAGGCGCCAAACTGCCGCCACCCAGGGATCCCTATTCATAACTTTATTCCTTTAATTCCCAGTGACCAAATATTTACTGATTTCTGCTTTTCTTATTTAAAATATCCTGTTCTGGTTTCACTTCCATTACTGAACCTTAGTCCAGTGTTTCTCAAATTTTAATATGCTTTTGAATCAACTGGGGAGATTGTTAAGTTGCAGATTCTGATTCAGTAGATCTGGATAGGGCCAGAGATCCTGTTTCTAGACAAGTTTCTCATGTGATGCGGAAAGCTGCTGATCTCTGACCACACTTTGAGTCTTAAGACCTACTCCAAACCCTTGTCCCATCATCCTGTTGTTAGTGCCAGCCTTTTCATCGTTTTTCCTGATTGAATTTATTATTAATTCTATTGCTAGTCCCTCTAGTGAAAAGACTGTAATGATTTTCATTACATAGCACATGTATAGTTTTCAAGCTATTTTGACTGGTCTCTCCCTTCCCACTAGTTCTGACCTTACTGGTACTCAACTAGTACCAGTAGTTGTGTTAACTTTGGAATAATGCATCACACTACACTCTTATATTTATTTGATGCATGTTTTATTAACACCAAACCCCACAAAATATGTATAATTTTTTAATGGAAAACTATAATACCTTAAAAAGATAAAAATTGAAATTCTTCTGGTAGAGAAAAAACCCAGAATTTCAGGCACTGATTCCTTGGTTAAGAAATTAAATTTATTTGCAGAATAATGATGACTCTGCTATTAAGAGTAGCTAGTAACAACTTTGAAAACAGCTGACCTATTCAAAGTGTTCAGGTGGCAGTCATCCTCTGTTCCTGGAAAACTGCCTTTTTCAATCCATAGACAAAACGCTGGGTCTAGTTTTCATTACTCCAGGTATTTAGAATCCTACCCAGGTGTCCACAGAGTTGTCCCATACACACTAGATGGCCTGCTGCCTCTAGCTTGCAGGCCTCGCCCTTTACTCTGATTTCTAATGGTACTTAACTCTTTGAACCCTTGCCTACGCATTTGGTTGCATCCAGTGTTAGGAGACCTAACTGCTTTTTATGCCTATAGTAGTCATACAGTGGAATAAATAATAACACTGATAAGTTGCAAGTAGTTTGCCTTTATTCATTCAATTTCAATTTTTTTCTAAGGTCCTTATGAAAACCGCACTGTCTATGAGACTTTGGACATTGGCTGGCAACTACTCCGAATCTTCCCCAAAGAAATGCTGAAGAGGATCCCTCAGAGCACGCTGAGTGAATTTTACCCTCGAGACTCTGCAAAGCATTAGCTGCTACTTCATCGCTGGCTCGATACACTTGTGAAATACTGGTTCTGTTTTCTTTATTCCTTTTGCACTCCCCATCCCCCCATCTTTGTGTTGGAGTTTACCTTGTTACCCTGTAATTAAAAACAAAGAATAGGTAACATATTGTGCCAGTGTTGCAATGTTTTAAACTTCTAACAGACTTTAAAATATCCCCTGTTCAGAAAACCTGGATCATCAGTGCTTTTTTAAAAGTAGCTGCAGGGATGGAGGTACAATTTTCCTATGGATGTGTGTGTTTGTACATAGTGTTGTAGTTAGTTGCCTAATAATGTCTTCATTATATGGTCTCCTCGACCTTACCTCTCAGCCCCCTCAAGAGTTATCATTGTCTGAAGTTATAATGCTTTGATCTCCAAGTTAGAGCTAGGATCAGGTCTGAAAGAAGCCTCCTCTCTGTAGAGCCAAGACCTCTTCCCTGAGCATTTGAGTTTTGGATTGTTGCTGTGCCCATAGGTCTGTGCTGCTGCTCTAAGCAGATGGTTTTTACTGTCCACCTGCTCTTTCCTATTTAATGACTAGATTAGAAAAGGAGTTTCCTTTTTCTCTTTAGTCCTTATGAGTTGGGACTCCTGTGTCTTACTGTTCTCCCTCCTTCTGAGTAACACAGAATCCTGCAGCTATTGCACAGCTGGCATTGATCTGATAGTAGTGAGATGCCTTGTCTTAATGATCCGTACTGTGTTTCCCTGCAGAGGAATCATAATTAAAATAACTAATAGAACTTGCTTTGAAAGAGTTGGGGTACAATAAAAGAAGAAAGAAAAACCCATATGCATTCTACATTCTGACATGTTAAGAGTGGTTTAAGTTTCTAAAGTGTTTACCAGATGCTGAGGGCAAGGTGGGGAGGAGAAAGCTCTTCTGTGAATGGATATTTTAAACTCTGTTAGCAGTCTTTGGAAGATCCCCTATTTGGTCCTGTTTTCTGACCCATCTCTACCTTTTCAGGGTAATCTTTGTGGCACAAGTGATAGCATTTAAAAGCTTTAGCCTTTTAATTCTCGCTCCTTGCTGTGAGCCCTGAGCTGTCTTCTATGCACTTCGGCTATGTCTACTGTTTGGTCTCTTTGTGTTCCTTGTTACTTGGTGCAATAGCAACTTCTTTGTGCATTCCATCTTTCCAGTTGTGTAAAGTTCTTCACTTTTTTCTCTGAGGGTGTAGGGGGTGGGGGGAGTCAGCATGATTATATTTTAATGTAGAAAATGTGACATCTGGATATAAAATGAAAATAAATGTTAAATTAAATGGAAGTTACCTAAAGTGACTCTGTATCTTCTAATCAGAAAAGCAGTATCAACAAATGGATATATAATATATAATAATGTACCTCTTTGATTTACAGTTTTGAACATCATGACCAGAGTTGTGAACTGCCCCCCTATGTTATAGGGACACGGCCCAATTTTTATATCCTGTCTTAGGCTGCCCTTTCTACCCTTTCACACGCTTTCCACAGTAATAGATCTTCCAGCTTAGTGTATTTTTTTTTAAAGATTTATTTATTTATGATAGACATAGAGAGAGAGAGAGAGAGAGAGAGGCAGAGACACAGGAGGAGGGAGAAGCAGGCTCCATGCCGGGAGCCTGACGTGGGACTCGATCCCGGGACTCCAGGATCGCGCCCTGGGCCAAAGGCAGTCGCTAAACCGCTGAGCCACCCAGGGATCCCCAGTGTGGTGTATTTTGATCCAAGCTTGAGAGTTATTACTGCAGGTGTTGTATAGCATTCTTTGTTTCAAATCTATCTGCAATAAATGATAGAGGATGATAAACAGTAAATGAAATACATATTAAAGCAAGCCAAAACTTGCTTCAAATAAAATCTTAAATAGATGTCCAGAATATTAAGAAAACATGCTGGTTAAGGACCAGGGTGTGGCATCATGGAGGCCTTTCATTTTTCTCCCCTCTTCAATTCAAGGCAACTTTTAGAAGATACAGAGGAAGAGGCTCAATCAGGCAAGAACTAGGTAGACCTGTGTTCTAATTCTGGTTCTGTCGGTAACTGTAGGACCTTGTTTAGTCTTCTGACACATTTGAGTCTGTTTGCTTGTGTTTCTTTGAGGGTTATTATAAGGACCATAGATACTGTGTATAAATGACTAGACACTGCTCGAACCATAATTGGCACTCATAGTAGGCTACTTTTATTAACAAACTTTTATTAAGGCAGATTTGACTTAATATTCTTACATAATATAACTTAGGAATAGTTGACTTGGTAGCACTCTTGTTAGTTATTTTTTAGTGGAAACATTTTCTTTTTTTTCTTTTTTAAGATTTTATTTATTTATTCATGAGAGACAGAGAGAGAGAGGCAGAGGGAGAAGCAGGCTCCCTGTGGGGAGTCTGATGTGGGACTCAATCCCGGGACTCCAGGATCACGACCTGAGCCAAAGGCAGACGCTTAACCGCTGAGCCACCCATGCATCCCATGTGGAAACATTTTCTTGATGTACCTTCTTATACCAGTGATAAGACCAAATGAAAGGACCAGTTAAAATGAGGCTTTAACATGGATTCTCACTGTGATTATGTCATTTAATAAAGGAAATATTTCAGTCAGCTTAAAATACCTGGAAAGAGAAAAAGTATCTTCAAATGTCAGGCTAACTAGATGACTCATTAAACATTTATTGCTTGCAGTTGACTGTCACTGCAGTTTGTGAGATTTCACGTAAGTGAAAAAATGTTTTCAGACTAACGTAATAAATACCTCACCTCACTGAGCTCTGTTTTATTTTCAGATGTCTGAGGTCAACAAAACATTGTGTGCTTTTAAATTTTTCTCTTTTTTTTTCTTTTAAAATTTTCTGATTGTTAACACAAGTAAGGGAAATTTCTGGGTTAGCTTAATCTAATATTAAAAACAACAGAAAATAGTTTTCTAGACTAAAATGTACCATTTGTAGACTACAAGAAAAACTTGGCAAAGCAGGTCTTGAGGGAAAATGATATTTGGGGAAAACTTAAGTACAAAGAAATGGGTTTTAAAAATAAAAATTTATAAAAGCTACCTTATTCAGCTACCAACTAGTTTTATTCCAAACCCCTTTACCAAGTTGGGGTTGAACACCTGCCTATCCTTAGCTGCCCCCTCTTCTATATGAAGCCCTGCAATGGCAACAGTGAGCAACTGACTTGATGTTTAGAAACAATGAGAAATCTCTTTCAGTGACTAATCAGTTCCAGAGCTTTGTAACCTCAGCAAGAGTGGCAAAACATGCCTGGAAAACTTAATAAATGTTTTCAACTTATCTCTCTGTAATCATTCTGATGCAGTTCCTATGGAAGGAAAAATAAGAGTCTCTGCCTACGGCTATATCTGGAATTGAAAACACAAATGAACAAGATCTACAGTTGTCTGGTTCCCTTTGTTAGAAGCCTGGGGGCCCCCTAGTCTAGAACAGAGCGTAAGGCCATTTGCTGTGATGAACAGCTATAAGTGGTGCACATCTATTTGGCAGACCGCTTTCCCAAGGATTGCATCTCCAGACTCTAGAACATTTTATAAATGTAATTTGTGACTTGCTCAAGTTCAAATTACAGAACATGAGCTAGAACCTGGACCTTTAAAGTTAATCTAGTGTTCTTTCCATAGCATGTTAACATCTGAAGTTCACTCCATAAACTGAAAGGGCATCCACAGATTCTGAGTACTCTCTGGAAATCAGGATTTTATATTGTGACTAGAATTCCAGTACTGCATGGGACATATGCTGTGGTGAATGTGAACAAAAGGCCCTGAGGGGCTAGGGTCCGGAATTTCAGGGCTTATACTTTGGTATCAGAGTCCAGCTTTGGAAAGAAGACAAGGCTGTATGTGCTGACGATAACCTCAAGCGTGTCTTGATAACTTTTAAACAGTTGTATTCTTCATTCCACAAGAGGGCAGCAGCTCTTAACGGCCTTGCACTGGCTCAACACGGGGCTCCAGAAATGGGGACACTTCAGCTCTGGCAGCAGGACAGTCAATGATCATTGAGTCATGTGGTGGTTTTTTGGGCTATACATTAGCCTGAAGGCTACCAGGGACCATGCTGTAATAAAAATAAACCAAAAGAAACCAAAATTGGTGCCAAGAGCCCCGGACTGGACTCAGAAGTTCTGGGTTAGAGGGACTGCAGAGGTCCAGCTCTCCTGACAATTGAAGGCCCTTTTATAAACATCAGAAGTATGGAACTCTGGTTCTGGTGAACATGAAACTGTCTCAGGAGGCAGTCTACTTAAGGAATTAACCTCTCTGATGGGGTATTCCTAAGTCAAGGTAAAATGCTCTATAACTTTACCTTTTTTTTTTTTTTTTAACCTTGGCCTGTTCCCTGGGACTCTTCTGTGTGATAACCCTACACTGCTTTAAAGATAGCTGTCACTTTTAAGTCGTCTTCAGTCAAATTTTCTCAGTTAACCTGTTTATGGGTGATGGAATTTTTTACCTTCTCAGTTACTGAATAGGATTAAGACCCATATCTAACCTTCTAGAACAGGAATCTTTGTACTTCTAGTATAAGCCTTATGCTGTCCCCAGGAGGAGAAGTTCTCCATAAAAGCTCAGCTTATGAGAATCAAGTACCCTCCCAAGCATAACTCTGGAACTGAAGTCATGGAAATGCTGAACATGGTCTTCGGGACCAACTCCCACTGAGGCTAGGACTCTGAGTCAAGCCAAGGTTACTGGAAATCTCAAAATGCTCTGACCTAAGACATTCTGTTCTCTGGTTCTATTGTACTTTCCCCCAGGATTTGCTTATTCAGTAGCTCTCAGACAGAACTCAAGCACTAGGAAGTTTCATTAATGGTTTACCTAATAGATACTCATTGTACAGATGAGACTCAGAAAGTACAGGTAAGTACAAAGAAATAAGAATCCCATACCCGCCACTCAGAAACTTCACAGTTTGAACAGTCCTGGCTTTGCCAACTGTGGCTTTGCCCACTTAATCTTGTTAAGCCAAAACCCATGGCAATTATGGCTTCTTTCTCCCACAGACTATGTATATCAGATGATGTGAATCATGTCAACAAGAAATGTGTCTAAGCTACAAACTCTTAATACATACAAAACAGCAACATGTTCTAATCTGAGTGGTATCAGAGTTAAAACAACCCAGCTCACGTAACAAAAATAATTTCAAATAAAGTTCTGTTTGGGTTTCTTCAACCACCATGAAGGGATTTCTGGTTCCTTTCTAGTACTCCTTAAAAGTCCCTCCGTATTGGCCCACTCGCTACTTCTATCT
This sequence comes from Canis lupus baileyi, assembly GCF_048164855.1. Taxonomy (NCBI): domain Eukaryota; kingdom Metazoa; phylum Chordata; class Mammalia; order Carnivora; family Canidae; genus Canis; species Canis lupus. The sequence continues at coordinate 38,599,911 of NC_132861.1, read as the reverse complement.
CCTTCAGCTGCTTTGATCAAGGTCGCAGGCAGGTTTGAGGAAACTTTTCTTTCATGCTGCTTTCTATGCTTTTCCATCATAAGACTTCAGGAACCAGAGTGGTCAGGCTGTGGGAGGGTGAGGGAGGAGAGCAGGCTAAGGTTGAGCAAAGCGAACCTGAAGGCAGGGACAGGGTAAAGGCTGAAAGGTCTGTATGCTCTTATCTGGGCCATCTGGAGAGTGACTCGGCCCAAGAAATGTACCTTTGAGTGCTCCAACGATGCCAGACAGTTCCCCGTGTGTTTCGCCAAGGATTCTGAACGATAAACATGAACATCAAAGATGTTTTAAGCCAGGAAGGGCTGGATGGAGAAGTTTAATCACAGGTTCAGGCTGCATGCCATGGTTTACAGGAGAATCTGCTTTGGCAGATCATTATCTGGTCATACAGGAGAATGGTTACTCGTGTGCGTGTATGCGTGCATGTGTGTGTGTGTATTTTAATAGCAGCTGTAGTGATGTAGAATTTACATGCCACACAATTCACCCACTTAGAGTATGCCAGTCAGTGTTCTTAAGTATAGTCAGAGTTGTGCAACCGTTACCACAATCAATTTTGTACATTCTGATATTTCCTCCCCCCAAAAATCCTGTACCAATTAGAAGGCACTCCCTATTTTTCCCCAACCCTATTGATCCCTATGTGTTTGCCTATTCTGGGCATTTTACATAAATGGAATTATATAATATATGGTCTTTCATAACTGCTTAACCTAATGTTTTTAAGGTCCATTCATGTCTAAGCATGCTTCCTTTCTTTTTATTACTAAGTAATGGTCCCTTGTATGGATATACTACATTTTATTTATTATTTATTTATTTATGCATCAGTTGATGGACATTTGGGTTGTTTCCACTTTGTGGCTCTTCTAAATGGCACTGCTATGACCATTCATGTACAAGTTTTTATGTAGACACGTATTTCATTTCTCTTGAGTATATACCTAGAAGTAGGATTGCTGGGTCATGTGATAACTCTATGTTAATCTTTAGAGGAGCTACCAAACTGTTTTCCAAAGCAACTGCATCATTTTACATTCCTACCAGCCATGCGTGAGGGTAGGATTTTTTAATACCAAAGAATTTAGTTTGCTTGAGAAGTGAGTAACCTCTAGAACTCATATATACGGTGTTTTTAAAAGATGTATTTAATGCCTTTTTTCAAAAAATGAGACCTTACTTCCTATGAGACCAAGTGCTTAATTACATACAGTAGGAACTAAAGAGACAGAAGTGCTACATCCTGCCTTTTTCCGTAGTTGCCTATGAAGCTGCATTTACCAAGCATTCAGACAGCTTAATGACTATATAACACTTTATCAAAAATAGACCATATTTTCTCTATTGTTAAATATTTGGGATAGTTTTAACTCTCACGCCATGATGAATTTGTTGGCATATAAATAATTGTCTGTATTCTGAGATATTAAGAGATTTCCAAAAGTATAGCAAAAAGAATATAAACACTCCTAAAGCTCTTGACATATATTGGCACACTGAGTTTAAAAGATATTTATGACAACTTATGGTCCTGCCATCGGTGTATGAGTATTCATTTCACTGTGCCCTCACCAGGATTAGGTGTTCTTTCTTGCTAAACAGCGTCAAAGACAAAACCTTAATTTTATTAAGAAAAAAATTCCATTAATATAAGATACATAGAAAATTACATAAATCATTAATATATAGCTTGATGAATTTTCGCAAAGTGAACACACCTATATAACCAGACACAATTCAATAGACTGGAAATTTCCAGTCCCTCAGAAGTTCTCATCATGCTCCCTTCTGGTGACCCAACCATTCCACACTCCCTCCCCAGGGAAACCACTATCCTAACCTCTGATACCATGGAGTGGAGGAAGCTTTGCTAACTTAATGCATTTTTAAAAATGTGTGTTGTAATAATTGAAGTAAATCAAGTTACCACAAAATTCCCAACCTTTTTAGCCATTTGTGTTACTTTTGGAAACCTAGGACCTATACTTTGCAGATATATTTCCTTACTTTAAGGTCACCAGTTGGATGGAGAACCAAGAAGACCACACATGATTTCTAAATCCCATGATCAGTGAAAGGGAATAGAAGGGAAGGGAGAAGAAATGGGTAGGAAATATCCGAAAGGGAGACAGAACATGAAGACTCCTAACTCTGGGAAATGAACTAGGGGTGGTGGAAGGGGAGGGAGGCGGGGGGTGAGGTGAATGGGTGACGGGCACTGAGGGAGGCACTTGACGGGTTGAGCACTGGGTGTTATTCTGTATGTTGGCAAATTGAACACCAATAAAAAATAAATTTATTATTTAAAAATAAATAAATAAATAAATAAATAAATAAATAAATAAATAAATCCCATGATCTTGAATTTGACCTGGGTCAGTGTGCCAGGCTTCTTGTGCCTAGATCCCCCTGAGAATCCAATGGCACTTTTTTTTTATCATCTTGCTTAGGTGATGAGGGCTTTTTCCTGCCCCCCATACGTCATCAGACAAATCTCCAAGGAATGTCACTCCAGGATTCTAAGCCAGCAACAGAATTTTCACACAATGAATGAAACATTTTACCCAAGACAAGTCTACCACTAAACTCATGGCTCTACTGATCAATTTTTCTGAAAGTGGTGAACTCCTTTCTAGAATACGATAGAATAAGTTTCTTAGGAAGTATCTCTTTACTCGACAGACCTGGGCAGAAGACTGGAAAAGGAGAACTCCTGTTTTTCCAGGTCTGGGAACCCAGGACACTTCTCTCAGAAGATCAAGCAATATTCTCTAGTCCCACCTTGTCTGCTCTGTTTCCTGGTCTTTCTCTTACACTGAAACCCAAAGGTTAACATACCAGAAGTGATGTCACCACAGATTCAAGAGACTAGAGCATGTACTTCTCTGCTGCTGCCATGTAAAGGGAAGAAATAAGGAATAGAGGCTTATATAGGCTCTCGGAAGACCCAAGTGTATTGCTGTTTTCCGCACTATCTCCCAGCCCCACTGAAGCCCACCATATCATAATAGTCTTTACAACTACCCCAAGATAGGCCAGAATAACATTATTCCCTTTTATCCAAGAAGCAGGAAAGTGAAATAATTACTTGGATTTATTGGTAGAACAGGGATTAGAACTCAGGAATCCTGAAATCTAGTTGAGTGCCCTTCTGTCGTTCTCTTTCTTTGTCAGGAGTTGTCAGACTCCGGCAGCCTTGTGTGGATTAATCTTGGGCTTTGGAGAACAACAGGCCCGCAAGAGGAAATCTATGTTCCACCACTATATTATGAGAATTTAGGCAAGTTATTTACCATCTTTGGCCCTGTTTATCATATAAATGGGGATAATACCTACTCTAAACACATTAAGTGAAAACATCACCAAATACCTAGCAGAATATCTAGGTTTGAATCTGGCTTTGCCGCTTTCTTACTGATTGAAACACTGTTTAATCTCTGGCCCTTCATTTCTATGTCTATAATAATATGCCTTTTATTAAAAAAAAAAAAGAAAAAAACACTTATTTTATCGATGATCAACTTGTTCACCAGTGGAGACATTCAAGGTCCACATCTCAATGACTAAATCAGTTAATTTTGATTTTCAACTTTATTTTTTTAAATATTTTATTTATTTATTCATGAGAGACACACAGAAAGAAGCAGAGACATAGGCGGAGGGAGAAGCAGGTTCCCTGCGAGGAGCCTGATGCAGGACTCGATCCCCAGGCCACGGGATCATGACGTGAGCCAAAGGCAGATGCTCAATCACTGAGTCACCCAGGTGCCCCTGATTTTCAACTTTAAATTATTCTGAGCAGGGGTCATCCCTATAATCACCAGGAGGTAAGAGAAATCAAAAGTAAATGAAAACCACTTAATAATGCATGATCTCAAAACAAGGTAGAAATATTAAAACTTCATGTTTCTTAAGAGTTTGTAATCTTAAGCCTTAAGTGTTCAGAGGAAGCTAACATGTCTCTTGTATGGCTGGTGAGATACTTTCTATTTTATTAAGGTCCGCACTGAAGCTAAATACTGAGTAACTTGCCCATAGATAGTACACAGTTGACCCGGGTTTAACTCACAGTTTGTTCTCCAAAGACAATGTTTTTTAGGATAAGAAGACATGAACAGGACCTTAAGTCTTACTAGAGAAATGAGACCCATAGCCATAAAGGTGAGTCATAAGAGTTTCTTAGTGGGCTACCAGGCTTGTATCTTTAAACCAAACTGAGGGAAGAGGGGGTCAGGACTGACAACTTTTTTAGAAGAGCAAAAAAAAAAAAAAAAAAAAAGGCAAAACATAGTGACTCTACTGCCTTCTCTCCCCACCCACCACCACTGCTCCCAACCAGGTTAGCAGGGACACCTCAAAAGAGCTGCCACGGGGGTGGCAGCATGGGACCTGGGAGATCCGATTATCCCACTGACCAAGAAGACCTTTCATCTTGCCATGTGATATCCACCAAGGACTAGGTCTCAGAGGACAGAGGTGGCAGTGACTAGGTTGCTCTCACAGCCTCGGGGCAAGACGGGTTCCTGTGGCTTCTGAGGCACCTAGGGAGGAAGATACAGGAACAGAGTTCAGCTCCAGGAAGCCTTTACCCTACAGGCTCCAGAGTTTCAGTGGCATAGCCCTGTCCCCTCCAGGAGAGGGTGCTCTTCCCCAAGAAGTTCTCAGGAAGGTAGCCTTGGCACAGCCCCAGGTGGCAGTTGGACAAGCTTGAGACAGGGAGCCCCCATCCCAGCTCTGGCTAGGTCCTTAGGCCGCAAGCCCCAGGCGCCACGGCCCATGGTTTGATCATCAAAGATCCTGCATTTCAGGAAATGCCTGGTTCGTCTTGCAGCTGGAGGCTGTGGACCTTGCCCTGTGGATCTCAGCCAAGACGGAGCAGCACCGTGGCCCTGGAAGAGGCAAGTGACCCTGGTAAGTGGTAAAGTGACCAGGGTGGAGTAGGAGGAGAAAGGGAATGGGAGGAGGAGAAGGAAGGAGGCAATTACGCCTCCTGCATGTCTGAGTACCAAGGCCGCCCTGACAGCCATACGCCTGATGTTTTCCTCACTTAGCCCACCTCCCGGGGGGGTGCTGGGACCTCAACCTTTCCCGAGGGCCCCCGAGTCCTAGCGGAGAAAGAGCCTGCCCAATACTGCTGTGCGCTCTATTGTATGTACTGTCTCCCAGCGATCCACGCAGTAAGCGCTGATGCCCATTTCACAGATGAGAAAACTGAGGCTTGCATGAGCTGCTGTGACCACAGCCCCACAGAAGCCGAGTACCAGCAACAATCACCCTACTCGTGCTTCTGCCAAACCCCGGCTTTTGGAGCAGAACCCTGCCTTGCTTTGGGCCTGGGGTTTCAGGGCCTGGGGTTTCAGGTGGAGCCAAACAGTGTCCCTGGAGCGCCCCTTCTGCCAAAGGGACTTCTTATCATCAAGTTCACCGAGTCTTATCAGAGCCATCAAACGTCCTGTCCCCTCCTTGTAAACTAGCTCAGATGGCCCTAGGCTGCCGGGAAGTAAGCTGCCGGTTAAACAAAGAGCCACTGGTCCCCCCCCCCCCCCCCCCCCCCCCCCCCCCCCCCCCGCCTCACATTCCCTGTGGGGACAGCAGGTATCTAAGCAAATGGTGAAGCGGGACCGCAGCTGCCGCCCAGCACATGAAACACTGTTTTCTTAATTCGCTCTCCCACTAAGTGGTGATTACGGGACTGCCTGGGGCCGAGCCTTCCAGCCACCTGACTTCAGCCCGTGGGGCGCCCGGAGCGCAGGCGGGAGCAGCTGGCGGGGCCCTTCCAGCGAGGGGGGCAGGATGGGGCGGGCGGCAGATGCTGGGCACTGATTATTCGGGGGGGTGGGGTGGGGGTGGGGGGTGGCTGAAGGGAAGGGCCAGCATTTGCACTTCAAAGGGGGACAGGCCCCAGTTCTCCAGTCGTGGGACCTGGGTCTATTCTGGGGGGAAAATCAAGTTGCTTTGAGTGAGTTATACATTGGGGCCCACCCCTTTCCTCACTGGAGGGTGGTTTTAACTCCCCCCCCGCCCCCCGCCCCCGGGCCAGAGCTAAGGGGCTTTCGCTAGAGGCTCCCAGGGACCCTCCTCCCCTCCTCCATCCTGCAGTTCTCCTCCGAGGAGGTCTGTTTCAGGCTGCGCTGGGCATGAGGGACTCCCCGGTTGGCCACCACTCCGTACGGATGCCCTCTGAGCTCAGTCTTCCCGACAACCCCTTGTTAATGGGCTGGCTTGTGTCCCCAAAGAGATAGATTGGTGTCCTAACCCCCCGGTCTATGCAGGCTGTAAACACCGCCTACTGTAAGAGCTCTCAATACCCACCACCCATGGCAATGGGCGACCTAATGGATCAGAGTGATCTTACTTGGAAATAGGTGTCATCAGTTAAGGCGAGGTGACCCCTAATCCAACATGACTGATGTCCTTGAAGAAGAAGAGAGAGACCCCGAGAATGCCCTGTGCAGACACAGAAGCACAAGGAGATCAGAGGAGACGCCAGCAGAGATTGGTGATGCGGCTTCAAGCCAAGCAGCATCACCAGCAGAAGCTGGAAGAAAAGGAAGGATCCTCCCCTGGAGGCTTCAGAGGGAGCAAGGCCTTACCGACACCTTGATTTCAGGCTTCCGGCCTCCAGAACTGTGAGAAACATCAGTGTTCATTGTTTTAGGACATCCAGTCTGTGGCGCTCGTTAGGCAGGCCTAGGACAAAAAGGTAGGTGACATTATCCTTATTTGACTGAAGAAGAAACAAGCTCCAGAGCTACTCTGACTTCCTGACTTCCCCAGAGGCAGGAAGCTAAAGTTGGGGGGCCTCTGCTGTTCACACACCACCCCTCTTGGCATAGTTTTGCAAGGGCCTCCGTATAGGCCCAGAGCAGAGTCTGCTGTGGCTACAGGAGACCAGCCCTGGTGCCACTCCCTGCCCCCTGCCCCCTGCCCCCTGCCCCCTGAACCACCCCCTCCCCGTGATTAAGCCCCATGGGGATTAAGGTGTGGCCACATAATGAAATGGAAAGACTAGACTATAAGCAGCCCTCCCCACCCAGATCAATCTTCCCATCCGGGGCTCCCCTCCCAACCCCGCTGTGCTGTTGGCTAAGTTGGCCTGACGATTACTCCTGTGCGGGTCTTCTCCTCAGCCTGACAGTGGTCTTGTTGGAGCTGTGGAATATAGGTGAGGTTTGGAGGGGTGAGGTCCTGAGCCGATGACCAAGAAAGAATTCTTGAGATGTCTCTGGTGCAAAATGGTCGTTTTATTAAAGCACGGGGACAGGACCCAGGGTGGGAAGAGTGGCTGCCTCGGGCCTGTGAGGAGTGGCTGCTTATATACCTGGGAGTTGGGAGGGGTTTGAGGATAGCGTACTAAGGAATTTTGGAAGCAAGGTTTACAGGACCTTGAGGGGGCTAAGTATTGTTGGGAAAAGGTCATTTATTACTGTCTAATAAACCTGAGTCATGAGAACCTTCAGATGTATCCTGGTGGGCCGTGTGCTTGGGGGATGATTGTTGACACGAATCTTGGCGGGGGATGGGGGCGCGGTTTAGAGATAAAGGAAATATCTAAAGAAATTTTTATACATTAAAGTAGACTCACAGGATCCTGGGGCTTGGGCTAAGATTGCCTTTTGCCCTCAGCAAAGTATTAACATTGAGGCATCTGAGAGAAGAGGAGGGACAGTTACTGTGCCTGCCCTTTTTGGGACACAAAGCCGAAGACCCCTTCCCAGCCCCGTACTGCCCCAACTTTCTTTCCAAGATGCTGAAGCAGCCTTCATGATTTCTACTCACCTCATTAGACTGTTGAAGGCCTCAGCCCTCCCCAGGCCAGTGTCCCCACTCTCACAGCCATTTCTCTCCAGGCCTCTTCCCTGTCTTCTGTGTAGAGCACAATAGTCTGGAAATGCCTACCTCCTCTGTCACTTACTGCCTGGATGGTTTTACCAGGCAGCCTCGGGGTAAGAGACTTGCCATGTGCCCTCCAGATCACCAGGGCCATGTGGGTATCCAGGAATCCAGGTCCTTGGAGTTAAGGGGTTTGCTCAAGGTCATTTGGCAGCTGGCAATGGAGATCCACAGGAAATCTGAGTCCCCATCCACAGCCCTCTGCCACGTACTGAACACTCCATGTGGCTGAGGACCTGTTGGGCCAACTTCTGGGGCCACTGCTCAGTGGTTAAGTACATCTGAACTGGCAGGCTGGCTGTTAGGCAACCCGCAGAACAACACAACACAGCACGACACAGCATAACCCCCTTAGCCCTCCCTCCCTTGCCAACTGTTAACTCTGGCTGGACTAGCTGCCCTGTATGCACCTAAAATTCCACCACTGGAGAAGAGCTGGAGACATCCAAGGATCCTTACAAGTGTGTGTCAACCAGGCACATTGGAGATGGTCAACAAATGTGCCTTCTCTCCTCTGTAATCTGTCCAAATTCATGAAGTTTGGTTCTTGGCAGTAAGCATCACCGAGCACCTATACAATGGTATTTTGGAAGCAGGAAGAGGGGACTTGTGAATGTAGCCTGTGCTTTAGCTTTGTCTGGGACTCTTGGTTTGGTCTCGGTGCCATCCATGAGGGCTTGGAGGGTAACTAGACCAGGATGGAGATCCCCCCCAACCCCATACATAGTGCTTTGGTTTATGGTGCAGTGTTAGGAGGGGGGAGGCAGTTATAAGGATATAGAGAGGAGGGGGAGAACAGAGAGTAGGGGACCTGGTGTAGGCCATGGTGGGTGGCCCAGACTCCCCCCTCTAGGAAGAGACTCATTCCCTCACTTGCTCTGCACTTCCCTCAGCTGCAACTCTCAGCTGAGTCCCTCTCTGAGGTTTGCCCTTGGCTCCAGAGAACTTCCTAGCCCATAGCCACGGGGGTCCCCAGGTGATGGCTAGGATGGGGGGACAGGTGAGAGGGTTGTGTAAAGGCCCAGCCCTTTCAGCCCACCTTGCATGAGGATCTGCTAAACCCTCTATTGTGACTGCTTCAAAGTGAAATGTTCCCTGATGCCCGAAATTTCAATATCAACTTAAAAACATCCAGAAACTAGAGAAAGGAGCACTGTCTTTTTTTATTGGTTTACTCTGCGCGCGTGTGTGTGTGTGCGCGCGCGCACTCATGCATGGGCATGTGCAGAAGAAAAAGAAATGATCTATCTTCCTAGGTTTGTTCCTTTTCTGAAATAGTTATGCTGAACTGGTAAGTGGAAAAATACCCTAAGAAACCAAGATTTTTTTTTTTTTTAAGATTTATTTATTTATTTGAGAGTGAGAGGGAGCAGGAGGGGGTGGGGGACAGAAGGAGAGAGAGAAGCCCAAGTAGACTCCCTGCTGAGCTTGGAGCCTGATGTAGGGCTCAATCCCAGGCCCCCGAGATCATGACCTGAGCTGAAATCTAGTCGGCCACTCAACTGACTGACCCACCCCAGTGCCCCCAAGCTAAGACATTTTAAAGATAGCAGTGTGACATTGAACCTGGGAATGTTTTGCTTTTCTTGGGCTCAGGAAGCAGGAGGAAGGGTGGTGGTAATGAGACTGGGGAAACCACTCTTTGGGGTGGAGGGTGTTACTTTGGTTTTCCTTTGGGTGTCTTTCTGCGACACCGGCTCTTGCCTGGAGCTGGCCAGTTGGCATTACTGTGGCCCCTCCCACTTTCTAAGTACAGTTTTTGAGGCTAATCCAAATGAGAGCCAGAGCCAGAATTTCCCTGGAAAGCATTTGCTTCCATAGGGGCAGGGCCCGGGAAACTGGTGCAGGACGCTGGTGGGCCTGGTGGGTGTGCTCAGCCCCCTCCTCATTTCTTCTTTCCTGGAGTGGACGGGGTTCCCTCGGGCTCTCTATGCGTGACGGGCTTGGGTGGATTGTCCTGAGGTTCCTCCCAAGCTGCCCCTCCCATCTGGTGATAACCAAAGCTGGGGCCAGAGCAGGCCAAGTTCTAAGCTGCTCAGATTGGCATTTGCAGGGGCTGGAGGATGGGAGGCTCTAGCAAGCTTGGGCCACTCTGATGGACAGTGGGGGAGAAAAGCAAGATGACTTGAACCAATTGACATTTGTCTACTAACCCTTGCTCCCTTTTGGCACCCGCTTCCACTCCACCCCCTAGCCTGGAGCCCAGCTTTCTCCCATAACCCCATTTTTTCCCAATTTGGGAAATGCCTCAGAAACCCATTCACTTACTCAGAGGTCACCTCTCCTGGGACATGCATGCTTCTGAAAGCTCAATCCAAAGATATACATTTCTAACAGTGGAATTTCAGGATTCTGATGGAAAGGGCCTGCACTGAGGGGAGGGTTGGGCCTCTCTCAGTATGTGGGACAGTGAGACACAGGAGCTCAGAATACAACCTTCCATGGCTAGTCGGGGATGGCTGGATCCAGGGGTTAGGAGAAAGGTTAGAAGGAAGAAGCAGCCTGGTGTCAGAGCGAGAGCTTGTGCAGTAGCCATAATTAGCCCCCCCACACACACACACTGGGGGCTGCAGGGTTGCTTTGAGCAATAAATGCAGATGCCAGCTTGAGAAGCCAGCCAGCCCCCAGCCCAGTAAACGTTAACTTCCCTCTTCCTGGGCATGGGCAGCACCCCGCTTGCCCTCACCATCTAGTCTGCTCTATTGCACATGTCTTCTTGCCTGGATGAACTGATCAAGTAAAGGGAAACTTGGGCCTTGGACACCCAGGCTAGGTGTGTACTGTCTGGCTCTGGGCCCCCGCAGCCCGAGAAGGTGCCAGCAGGTGATGGGTTGTGGCAGGCAGATTGTCCTGTCACTTTGGTGTGAGGACTTGAATTTGTCTCACCTGTCACTGATGGCAAACGCTGTCTAAGGCTACTTACAGCGAGCTCAATTAGCCATAACTGAGGCCGTGAGGGGTGGTGGGCACTGACGGGAGAATGTAGTGGGGACTCTGCGTGTGTGCATATGTGTGTGCTGGGGCTGGCACATGTGGCAGGGCTGAAGGGGGTCTGTTTGATAGGAAAGGCTGCACCTAGGGGAGTAGAGAATAAGATTCCAACTGGTTCCCTGTGCTCGTGGGGTTTTGGTGTCACAGGCGGGCTCCAGCCCAGACCTGCTCCACTACACCCCCTGGCAAATCCCTCTTTGCTCCTTTCTTCTGCCAGCTGTGCCCTCCCTCTCTCCCAGGGGTTTTGTCTGACAAGTCAGCCTTCTGGAGGGGAGAGCTAGGGAGAAAAGCTTGGGCGGGGGGCCAGTTGACCAGAATAAAGCCAGCTGTTCCCCAAGGGGTGGGGTTTTCCTGAAGCTGCTGGGGTCTTGGGCCCCAGTGTAGTTTAGCACAGCTGGAAGCAGTGACATTATATTAACAAATAATAATGGTAGCAATAAATTATGATAGTAGTAATACAAATAATAGCAATACTTTAGCTAACTTTCAGTGGGCAGTATAGGTCATTGAATGGTCAAAAAAATCCTCTGAAGCACAGGTTAAGTAACTTATCCACTGTCATGAGCTCAGCAGTGGTGGAGTCTGGACATGAACTCAGCTCTGATTCTGCAGATTGAGCACTTGACCCCTTGCCACACTGAATCCCATTGAGGTATCTCTAGCCAGGTCTCAGGGTTGAACAGAGGGCTGGGCAGCAGAACAGGTTTTTCTCACAAAGATTGTAACAGATGAGAGGAATGTCTTGACATTTATTGAACTTATATTGATGGTAGATGTGATGTTTCAGGAATGTGCTTTAGGTTTGTTGAGGTAGGTGCTGGAACCACGAAGTGGAGAGACTTGAAGCCAGCTAAGGGGATTTCACTTTATTTGGAGGTCAAGGGGGAGTCCCTAAAGGTTTTGAACAAAGGAGACACATGGTGGGAGAAGCACTGGGTGGGTGGGTGGGGTTTGATGGTGATAAACCTGCACCTTGTAAGTCAACAGATTTAATGGACCAGAATGGGGGCAAAGAACCCAGTGGGGTTATTAGATTGTCAAGGTGACTACCTTATCATTCACTAGCTGGGTGACATCGGAGAAGTCCTTTCTCCTCTTTGGGTCTCTCTTTTGTCATCTATAAAAGTGAGGTGGTTGGAATTCGATGTCTAAGATGTCTTGGGCACTTGGGGAGTCTTTTGGTGACCTTTGCTGGCCAGAAGATGAAGAAAAAAGGATGGAGGGGAGGGCTCTAAGGAGATCGACAGGATCTAGGATCTGATTGGATAGCGAGGATGATGCAAAGGCAATGATGGGTCAAGGATGGCTCCAAACTGCAAGGAGAGATTGGTAGAAGAGAGAGATCCTGGGAGAACAGTCTGGAACAGTCTGGATTATATAGTAGGTTGAATACATTCCTGTTTGGGGCCCCAGCAAAGCAGAGCTCTTCCATCAAAACAAACAGACATTAAAAAAATACATATATGGGTAAGTTAATTGAAACTTAACATTTAACAATCACGTCACATGGAAAGATGCTATTTTAACTTTCAGCATCCATATAAGGATTGTGTCATTTCACAAAATTTTGTTTTTAATTTTCATGTTTGGAAGGACGACGTTTGGCGTTGAAATCAAGCTTTTAGGGTTCTTCAACGAAAGGGATGAGAGCAATTGTTTCTGAGGGAGAGGAAGGTGAGGTTATAGGCTGCTCAGGGCTGCTGTGGGGGAGGTTTGGGACAGCAAAAGAGAAACTGAGGATGGAGAAGCACTGCCAATTCTCTGTTAAGGAGGTGTCTGCTGAGGCCCCCAGAAAAGGTGAGATTTCCAAGAGAGGAAACTTGGGAGGTCCAAGTTAGGAAGGGATAATGACTGGCACAGTCTTCCAAAATGTTGAAATAAGAGGACATTTTGGTTCTCCAGTCTTCCCTTCCCTGTAACCAATCCCCCCCCCCCCCCACCCACCCATCTACACGCACCACCTGGGCCAGTTGGCTTATATCGTCCTGCTTATTTCAACTTCATGGCATCTATCTGACTGAATTAAAATCATCTGATTTACTTGTTTACTTCCAGAAGGTAAGCTCCATAAGGAGAAAGGCTCTTCACTATTTTTGTTCATCTCTGTATTTCTGGTATCTAGAACAGGGCTTGGCATAAAGTAGAGGCTCAATAAATATTTATTGAATGAACACACGAATGAACGAAATGGTGATATTTCAGGCCTTGGGTTGGAGAGAAAGTTGGGGGCAGCATGACCTTCTTCATGTAACTCAGAAAGCACCTGCCACGGAGGCAGCTTGGGGACGGTGGCCACTCCGCCTCCTGCCTCAGGCACAAAGTGTGCACACTCTGTTCATGGCTTGATGAGAACCCCAGGGCTGCTCCCGGTGCTGGCCAGGCTGAGGCTCAGCAGCTTGTTCTCAGGGGAGGAGGAGCCCTCTCTCTCCCTTTTTCTTTTTCTTCTTTCTCTCCCACCCTCATTTCTCTTTTGTTCTTTTCTTTCTTTCTTTTTTCTTCTAAAATAGTAAGTAGGTTTAGGGGCTTAAGGAAAGCTTATGTCCTCAACAGCACTCCTGGGGAAGATGGGCAGGGAGAAGGCTTCGCTCCCTACTTTGCTGCCCTTCCTGCCACTAAAGCAGTCTTTTCCATGGCCCTATCCCTTTCCAGAAGTCCTGCCTTTCTATTACTCCAACCCAATAGACAGAGAGAGAGGCTTGTTGAAGTGGCAAGTAAGGGGGTTGCCAGGGAGTGGTTACCTATTCCTGTGCCATGTAAGAAATCATCTTGAATTTGGTGGCTTAAAAACCCTGCCATCGAATGTGCTCGTGGTTCTGGGGTCAGGATTCTGGAAGGGCCGAGTTGGGGAAGCAAATCCCTACTCCATGGGTCTGCTGGATCAGCTGCACTTCGCAGGAGCCCGGCTGAGACAACAGGAGCCCCCCTACTCCATGGGGTCTCTCCAGCAGACTGGAGGGGCTTTCTACATGGCAGCTCAGGGCCCCCAGGGATATAAAATTGGAAGCTTCCTAGCTTAGGCTGGAGCTGGTAGAGGACCACTTCTGCTGGCTTTAGCTGGTTAAAGTGGGTCCCAGGGCCTGCCAGAGCACAGGGGCGTGATTAGTGGGAGGCGTACTTCAGTGGGTGCCACCGATGCAGCAGCCTATCCGCCACGAGCCAGGTCTAGGAAAAGAACAAGAAGGGTTATTCCAAGCCTGATAGGACTCCTTTGTCTGAGTGCTGGACCCCGGAATTAGACAGATGCAGGCTCCTGTCCCGGCTTGGTCACTTCTCAGCTGCCTGACTTTCCTTGAGCTTTGGAGGTCCCCCTCACCCTGGCCTCTTGCCTCTCCGACCTCCAGTTCTGCTCCTGTCACCTGTATAGACAGGCAGGGAGCCCTAGGCTGGGGTGGATGCCTGCTCGGGAATGAGCTTCCTGTCTTTCTCTTCCTGCTCACTCTTCCTCTGTCCCAGGCTTGCCCCCCACCCCAGCCCTCCTGCCTGCCACCTTCCCCAGACACCCAGATCTGCTCCACCTCAGAGGCATTGCCGTTTACCCCTCATGTGTTCCATTTCCTTTTTTACATGTCCCTTCAGTCTCCTGCCACCTGAGTAGAAGCCATTTGAGTGTAGGATCTGAGCCCAGAGCAGTTGGGAATGCCTGTTGAGGTGAACGAGGCAGGTTGGCATGGACAAAGCCGGACAGATGGCCACTGTGGAGACCTCACCTTCCCAGCTGGGAGGCCCTGAGGTAGTGGTAACAATAGCCACTTTGGTCTCCTGCCAAAGAGGCTTCAATAGGCCAAGGAATTGGTTGGTGAGGCAAGCAGCTAGAGAGTGAGGGAGGGGAGGCCTAAGGTAGGGGCCGGGGGAGGGGTTCTCTTGGACCCTGTGCCTTGCAGACAACCATGTCCCTTGGTCTCTTTTTCTCCTTCCTCGGGGTCAGTTCAGGTCCCTTCACAGATAAAACCACAGGGTTGGAGAGTGGCACAGACCGGCTGGAAGTCCACCTGATGCCAAGGCCCATGCTTTCCCCCAGCCAGCACTGCCTTCATCAAGGCTGTCTGCACCTCCTTCACTGGCAGGAAGAGACATCACCTTTCCCGTTCCAGATGGAGGCGCCCCAAGGAACTGCCATGCCATAGCCTGGAGAAGCGGGGTAGCTTGAATAGACAAAGGTAGTTCTGGAGGGCATGAGAAATGGCATTCTTTATTCATAAATAGAAACATAAAATTATCAGAAATAGTTTACATGGCCAAAAAGGGGCATCAAAAATAAAATGAAGCTGTCAAAAGCAAATCAAACCAAACCAAACCAAACCAAGAAACAACCCAGAGAAAAATAACTATGTACATAGTCTTCCAAATGCCAGTCTATCCAAAGCCAGCCTTGGCTGGAGGTTCCAGCTTTGCCTGCACTCTCAGCACAAGAGCGACCCCATAAGAAGCTTCCACTGTACGGGGTGCACAGCCTCCTGCCATGGCAGCTCTGGCTCAGGAGAATTCAGGACCCACAGGGAAAGCCCTCTCTCAAAGCTGCTGCTCCATCAGCAAGAGGTGGCCCAGGCTTGGCTGGGACAAGAGCAGGGCAAGGAACAGAGGGGTCAGCTAGTGTTTCTCAGGGGGCAGCTAACCCTCCCCGGGCCCTATAGAGCTCAGTGCCTATGGAGGCCAGAGTGCACCCAGCAGGAGTTAACCTGAATGACACAGCAGCCAGGAGACATATCCCCAGGGGGAGCCCTGAGAGTCTGGTCCTTGCAAGGCCAGGAGGCAGAGTCCCCTTCTCGGTGAGGTGGTCCTGGATGCTGCTCTCTCTTCGTAGGCAGCCCGAGCATTTTCAGGCCAGGCATCCTTTGGAAGAGCAGAGCAGGTTCATCTGAGTGAGTGAGCAAGCATGCCAGCAGGAGCATTCAGAGCGAGGGGCAGCAGGCTCATGCTGGCTGGCCCTGGGCCAGGCCATATGCTCTGAAGCCCCTGACATCTGACTTCCCAGTCCCCGCTCAGCCTCTGTTGTTCAGAGCCTCCTTCCGGAAAGGCTGAGTTTGGCATGGTCCAGGAATAGTGAGGATGTTTTTCCATAGGGAAGGGAAGAAAAGTCACATGGCGGTAAGGTCACTAGGTTACAGGACCCTGTTGCACTCTGGTGCCACCGTGGGTCACCCTGGGGCCTTCAGTTGCCCCCTCCCGGGGTGGGGGGCATCCGTGGGTTGGCCTTAGGCAAGGAGTCAGAGTGCTTGGTATGGTCACACCATGGTGGAGCACAGACCTTGCCCCTGAGTGTCTTCCCTTGGGCTTAGCACCCCAAGGTCTTAAGGGCAGGGCACTGGGCTTTTGGCTGCTCTTTAGGGGTGGGAGTAGTGGGGCATCTCCAGCCTGTGGAGGGAACAGCAACCCCTTTATCTCATGGCAGTCTCAGTGGGAGAAAGGACTCCAACAAGGCACAGGCTGGTGGAAATAGAGGGAGTGAGGGCTGTGTGTAGGAGTGCTGACAATGCGGACTCTATCTTTGGCTCTCCATCTTGCTCGTGTTCACTCGATGACCTCCCCTGGCGCTATGTGTTCTGGGTCCCTTGGAGGTTAACGTGCATACCTCAGAAAGGCCTTCGCAGGCTGGGATTAAGGGAGGCTTGTTTTGGCCCCTCATGAATCTGTTAGAGAGAACATAGTCTTTCCTTTCCTGACACACAGGTGGTGCCACAGATCTAATTAAAGGTTAGCTGTCAACTAGGTGCAAGCAAGCCCTTTGAGGTGCACGCAAATCCTCTGATCTCACTATAGTGTCCCCTAGCCTTATAATATCTGTAGACTAAGGGTCTAGATTTTGTGGAGCATGTAGCATTGGGATCACCCTCCACCTGATTCTCCCTGTCAGTAAGTTATCCCGAATAAAACTCTGTGTAAACTGTATGGAGTCACCTGCTTTGTTCTGGTCTCAAAGTGCCTTCCCAGTGGAAGGCTCATTTACCATCCCCTCTGCCGCCTTCTAACAGCGTGGCACAGGGAATGGGACGTCTTTGACTTGAGGGTCTGCACTGTGCCCAGTGGAGGGTGCTGCCCTCCAAGCAGGAAGGGGGCTGTAGCCTATCCATTTCAGGTCTAAATCTAGCCTATAACTAAGACCAATGGCTTGAAATTCCAAAAAAACTCCTCTGTCATGGACACAGCTTGACCCCAGGGAGCAGAAGGCAGAGCCAACTGCAGGGAAGATGACCCTGCCCTTAGCCCCGACTCAGGGAGAGAGACTGTGGTGGCCCTCGAGGAATATGGGGTGGGAGCAGGGCAGTGGCAGGGGGTGGAGGGTGACAAGCAGCAGCTCCCACTCCAGCTCTGGGTCCTGTAAGGACTGTGGTCAGGGAGGCAGAACCAGGGGGTTTGGCCTCAGACTGCTCAACACCCAGACTCTCTCATCCCTCCTACCTCAGTGAACCCCTCTCAGCAAGCAGGCATGAAGCTCAGGAATCCAGCAAGGCTTGGCTGTCCTAAGAAAGAACAACAGCTGTAGCTTGAGTCAAAAATAGAACATGGAACAGTTCTGGCTGCCTGCTAGATCTGGCTTGCTTCTGAAAAGACAAGAAAGAAAAAAAGAAAGAAGACCAAAAAAAAAAAAAAAAATTTTTTTTTTTTTCCCTCTGAACCAAGCAACTAAGAAACTCCACCATTCTCTCTTCCTCCAGCTCGCACATCTTCAGAAGAGAAACCCCAGCCTCTCCCAAGCACTGGCCCAGCCCCCTGCAAACTGAAGCTCTCTGGATTCTTTACAGCTGGGGACTCCTGTGGGGCCCAGGCAGAGGGAGGCTAGCCAGGGGCCATGGGACGGTTCCTAAGGCTGCTCTGTGTCTCTTGTCCTCGCCTGGGGCTCTGGCCCACCACACTCCTGACCCGTAAGGAGTCTTGTGTGAGCTCAGTACTGGCAACCCCAAGGGGAAAGGGTGTGCCATGAAACTGAGCCACGGGCAAAGGAGGGAAATGTCAGATCATCCCTGAACATTTTAGTTGTATATAAATTATTCTGCATCCAGAAAAGGCTGGATTTTTGAGAAGAAAGAGAGTTCAGGGTAGCCACTGGCCCATTTAAACCAGGTGGAGAAACCCCTATCTCTAGCCCTAGGCGGAAAGATCCGGAGGCTCCCCTGGGGACACTTGTAAAGCCCCTCCCTGTGTCACAGCACCTTCAATCTTCCCCCTCCCGGGGCCTCAGTGTCTATGGCTTTAAGAAGAGTGGTCACTGAGGTCAAAGGCTACCAGCTGTCCAAGGGGTGGCCTGCCTCCAGTTAGCAGGGCCCCGCAGGGTCTGGCCATTACCACCTGACTCTGACTCCCTCTGGGCTTTGCTGAACCCAGACATGCCTGGGCTGCCCCAAGATTTCCCTTCCTTTCTTGTGGCTTTCCAGGGCTGAGACAGCTCTGATGCTGCTAAGCCAGGTTCTCCACACCAGAACCGAACCCCTACAGCTCTGAGGCCAGAGAAAAATAGCTCAGGTTATGACCCCGTCAGGTTCCAAGGTTTTTGATCATAGATGGCTTCGTTCGACTCTCAAGGCATCCCAGTGTGTCCAGGGGCAAAAAAATAAAAAAGCGGTTGTGGGAAGAAGCAGAAGGGAAGCTTCTGTCCTGGGGTGGCCATCGGCCAGTACAGCAGTTACCACCATTCCTGGGAGAGGGTCTAGGGATTTTGTTTTTTTTTTTAAACAAAGAGCAGGGTTTAGAGATCTCTTCAGCAAGTGACAGAGATCCCTGGACCCATCTCTTAGGACGGCCAGAGGCCTGGCGGGCTGCAGGGATGGTAAGTGCTGGAATGTGGCCAAGGGCTGGCAAGATCCTGTAGCAGTCTTTCTTCTCCTCTCCCCTCCCCTGGAGAGTCTCAGGCCTGTGCCTCGGAGAAGGCCTCTCAGAGGCCTGAGTTACTGAGCAGGGGAGTGGGGAGAGGAGCCCTCCTTGACAGGCTCGGTACCTCTGCCCCCCAACGCCAGATCCCTCACCCCCCCCCCCTCCCAGGGAGCCCCTCAGATCTCAGTGGCTATGATGTCCTCATAGGGGATGTTGGCCCCTTCAAGGTCAATTTCAAAGGCCTCCCCTGCACCGTCCTCGCGGGCCAGGTGCTGCAGAGCCTTCTCCAGGCGCTGGTTCCGCTGGTACATGGCCAGGTAGCTCTGCTGTAACTGCTTCTGGTACTGGATCACCTTCTCCTTCTCCTCCTTCCACACCAGCCGCTCGTGCTGGAAGCCCGAAGACATCTGGTCATGGCCTTGCCGCTCCTCCTTCAGCTCTGCACGCAGCCGCTCCAGCTCCCGCTGCAGGGCGGGGATGTCCTCAGAGAAGGCAGGCCCAGGCCCAGGCCCCAGCCCTGGCCCCAGAGACACGGCCTCTCGCTGTAGGGCCGCCTGGGCCCGCAGCTCCAGCAGCTCCTGCTCCAGCAGGTTCACCTTCTCTCGGAGAAGCTCAGACTCGTTTTTCTTGCGCTGTAGCTCGTTCTCGCAGACTTCCAGCTCTAGGCCCTTGGTGCGCAGGGCACTCTCCAAATCCTGCGTCTTCAGCTCCATGCCCTCCAGTTTGCCCCGGGTGTCCTTCAGCTGCGCCTTCAGACTGAGGATCTCACTAGCCTTGGTATTGATCTCTGTCTGGGACTCCTTCAACTGCTGCTTCAGGAGAGAGATTTCACCTGACTTCTGGCACACCTGCCAAGGGTTGGGGAGAGGAGAAGACAGAGTGCTAAGAGGTAAGAAGAGGTCCTTACCTGGGCCAAGTCCCATCTTAACCGCCCAAAGAACTAGGCTGGTCCTGACCCAGTATCTCAAGAGCATGATGGTCTGGGTCTGACCCATGAAGGCACAGCCCCTCTCCGGGGTTCCTTGCATTCTGCAGCCTGACTTAGTCCATCCATAGGCCTGCCTCAGTCTCAAATCAGAGTCTAAATCTCAATCTGGACCCAAACCCATGGTTATATGTCAATCAGTGATCATTACTGGTAGATCCATCATCCACACTTAACGTAAATGATATTTCCATGTCTGCCAGACTTCCACCATTCATGTTTGTGCCCACATGCTCTGACCTCATCCCTGCACACACCCAGCTCCTCTCCCTCCCTACCGGGATAAAGACTATTTTTGGTCATTAACTGCCGCACTCCGATGACTAGCAACACATTCAGAGTGTCCAATTCAGATCTGCCAAATGGAGAGCTATGTTCTCCCCCCGCCTCACCCCTCCACCCTCTCGATCCTCATTTCTCTTCAAAAGTTGGCCAGACAAAACCAAAGGCACTGATTCAGATCCATGTGATCCAGATCCTGTGTCTTCAGGGTCTTGACCATTTGGGGTCACGGGTGGCTCAAAAGAAGATCAAGACCAGTCTGGCCGACTGTGTCACAAGGGTGTTTCCTGCCAGCCTGTGGGAAAGCTGGACAGAATGAAGGTCAGGGCCTGGGCCTCTATAGAATGGATTCTTGGATCAAGACCAGAAGCCACCTAATTTCTCCTCACTTCACTCACAGTACTAATCCGAACCCCTTGTTCTCATGAACCACTTATGAAGCAATGTAGAGCCCCACTTACAATGCTTGTGTGGGACCAAGAAATGCCTTCCTAAGACCAAGCCTGTATTCGTTTCATGGAGGGAGCAACACAGAGTTCTGGTTGACGCATGGGCCTGCCTTTGAATCCTAGCTGGACAATATATGATACGATCGGCTGGGCTGGTCCTGGTGATAAACTACATTAGTCTTGTGGCAATAGGGAGTAGTAATTAAACATGTGAACTCTGGAGCCAAACTGTTAGGATCAAATCCTGGCTCTGATGCCTATTATGTGGTGACTTCATTTAAGTAGCTATTTGCTACTATAACCTTTCTGTGCCTCAGTTTCCCTTACTAAATTATAGATTAGTAATAGCACCTACTTCATAGGGTTATTATAAGGATTAAATGGGAGAACTTAGGGCTTGAAAAATAAATTTATTATTAAAAAATAAACACTCGATAAATTATTATTCTAAATGTTTATAATACATTTACGTGCTACTATAAATATTTATTTTATTTATTGTTTTGTTATATAGCCTGACTGGACAATCCGGGATGAGGTCACAGCAATGCCCGGCTTAGTTGGGGATTAGGCAGTAAGGATGGATGCTTAGTGCTGGGACTAGCCTGTGTCTCTGAGCCCTGGCTGAGAAACTATGGCTGGGGTGGGGTCTGCTGTGCCAACATCAGTGGGAAAGAGGAAAGGCACTGCTCCCATGGCCAGCATCCCCTCCTCTTTGGGAGACCTGGCAAACACAAGGGACTCTCTCCTCTCACGTGTGCAGTCCCCGGTTCATCCCTGTCATAGAGAGGATCCTTTCCCTCTACTCCTGATAACGCTTGTCACTCTAATTTCTAGAGTAAATACAGAACGCTCCAGTGCAAATAGGCAGCGGTGCTACTGAGGATGGGTCACTCGGACCTGGGGCTGGCGAGGGTCTAACCAGATACAACGCCTCCTCAGTTCCTTTCCAGGGTGGGAGTCTTCTTTTGAGCCTCCTGCAAACAGATGAAGTGGGTTGGCACTTGGATTGCCCAGTGAGGCCTCTGTTTTCCTGGTACCAGCTTCTCAGTCAATGACTCAGTCAATTCAATTCTGGAGGCCAAGAGGCCCAGAGGTAGGAGAGAGTAGGAAACTCACACTAATTGTATCCCCAACATGGTTTACCATGGAGCTCCTTCTTTGGGTTCCAAGGCTGGTGCTTTGGCTCACTTTGCCTGGGCAATTTGTGTTCGCACACCATGGCCTAGGACCTAGAGAACCAGGGACTGGCATCAGACGCCTGACCACCCCAAGCCCACCCTGTAAAGCCTCACCTCCCACTGCGTCTCTTCCAGCGCGGGGGCGAAGCTGGTCTTCTCCTTCTCATAGGACCTGAGCTTGGTCTCCAGCAGGTCCTGCTCCTTCATGAGGCTCTCAAGTTCCTGCCGGAGCTGCCGCTTTTCCTGCTGGAGCTGGAGCACCTGGAGGTGCAGCACCTGCTGCGTGCGCTGGCTCTTCTGTGAGGCTTGCTTCAACTTGCTGCACTTCTGCTCCAGGCCCTCCAGCTCCTCCTTGCAGCGCCACGGCCGCTCTTCATAGGCCTGACTGGACGCCAGCTCCTTCTCCTCAAGGCTGCGCTGCAGCTTCTGGAGCTCACCTTCTCTCTCCAGCAGCTTCTGCTCAAGCTCCTGGATGGTGCACTCGTCTGTGGAGATGGGGGAACGGACACATGAGGAACCCTTGTCTGCCTTGCTTGGGTGGGCCAGCTTGCTACCCCCATCAGAGAAAGACAGAGCCTTCAGGCTCATCATGTTGCTGTCCTGGAGGATGATGCCCTGGGTGATGTTGTGGGCTGAGCCCCCAAAACGGCTGGTGGGCCCCACCGGTGTAACCAGCGGGTCCAACTGGTAGCTGCTGCTGGTGCTGTGTGTGGGCAGGCTGGACATGGAGTTCCGGCCAGAGTCAGACAGTGCTCCAGAGCACAGGCTGGGCTTTGGCTCCTGTTCCTTGGGCTTGTCTGGAGGGGCAGGGTGCAGCTGGTGGCTGGCGCTTTCAGGGGATGAGTGGAGGATGGCTCCTGACCGTGGCAGCACAGGCTTGAATGCCGTGGGCCTCACTGCACCCTTCTCTGAGCCCTGGTGAAGAAAACAGCCATATTGATCCCATATCTCCCTTCAACTCCCCTTTCACCTTCCCTTCCCTTGTCTGGGTATTTGTGCCTGCCAAAGGGCATCGTTCTTGGCCATAGTGATAGGCAGCCTCACCTGAAGCAGCCAAATATTCGGAGTCCCTCTTAAGAAGGAAACATTCCTTTGTGGCTAGGGGATATCCTAAAGGATCCCTGAGGCACTTTGTTTTATAAACTACCAACCAGTCACAAGCTTGTCCTGGCCCTCCTGAGATGATGAACAGCATTTTTAGGTTCAGTGGCTGAGATGAACCATGGCTGGGCCAGGGCTCTGACTCTGGGTCTCTGTGTGCTGTAGGGTAAGGACATTAGACTGGAAGAGCATGATGTCCTCATAGAGGTCAATCCCTTCTTCACTTTCACTGTCCCTTCTAGTAGGCCACGAGCAAGAAAACTGGCTGTGACTAGTATTGAAGGGTTGTAAGGATCCCTTGGAATAACAATCCTTTTCTGAAAACTGTCATTTCACAGGGAGAGTACACTACAGTCTACAAGCCCTTTAATTTGAAAAACTTAAAGTTCTATGCAAACTAAGGGAGTCATTTCCTAGTATCAAAAGCCATGGATTCATCTCCCCATGTGGGGGGAGAGGATTAACTAGGAAAATTGTTTTCCGGTCCGCTCATGGGACCCCTGAGAGCCTGAGGTGGCACAAGGGTTGGATTTCTGAGTCTGTAGGGCTCTTTTAACCTCATCCCTGCTAAATTGATGATAACAAACTCAGTTCTTATCCAGCCAAAGACATTTCCAAGGCCTGGCTTGTGAGTGAGGGAAAAGCCCACCTCTAGGAGACGGCTCTCAGAGAAGCTGCTCGCTCTCTCCAAGTGGACCCTCCATCTCTGGCTTTTCCAGAGATAACAGAGCTCCTTCCCCTTGCCATGCACGTGAAAATGCTGCTCTTGGTCCCGTTTTGACAATTCAGAGTTATATTCCAGTAGAGCTCAGAAAGGCTTTCGTTGCCCCTTTGCTCTTTGCTTGGGGCTCACCCAAGGCTTCCAGATTAGGGGACTGACCAACACTTCAATTTCCTCATCCAGCCTTAGATCTCTGTAGTGTAACTTCAGTAG